>NC_087254.1:35926602-37179102 GCF_037042905.1 Lytechinus pictus | reverse complement strand
CTAACCCTAACCCTAACCCTAACCCTAACCCTAACCCTAACCCTAACCCTAACCCTAACCCTAACCCTAACCCTAACCCTAACCCTAACCCTAACCCTAACCCTAACCCTAACCCTAACCCTAACCCTAACCCTAACCCTAACCCTAACCCTAACCCTAACCCTAACCCTAACCCTAACCCTAACCCTAACCCTAACCCTAACCCTAACCCTAACCCTAACCCTAACCCTAACCCTAACCCTAACCCTAACCCTAACCCTAACCCTAACCCTAACCCTAACCCTAACCCTAACCCTAACCCTAACCCTAACCCTAACCCTAACCCTAACCCTAACCCTAACCCTAACCCTAACCCTAACCCTAACCCTAACCCTAACCCTAACCCTAACCCTAACCCTAACCCTAACCCTAACCCTAACCCTAACCCTAACCCTAACCCTAACCCTAACCCTAACCCTAACCCTAACCCTAACCCTAACCCTAACCCTAACCCTAACCCTAACCCTAACCCTAACCCTAACCCTAACCCTAACCCTAACCCTAACCCTAACCCTAACCCTAACCCTAACCCTAACCCTAACCCTAACCCTAACCCTAACCCTAACCCTAACCCTAACCCTAACCCTAACCCTAACCCTAACCCTAACCCTAACCCTAACCCTAACCCTAACCCTAACCCTAACCCTAACCCTAACCCTAACCCTAACCCTAACCCTAACCCTAACCCTAACCCTAACCCTAACCCTAACCCTAACCCTAACCCTAACCCTAACCCTAACCCTAACCCTAACCCTAACCCTAACCCTAACCCTAACCCTAACCCTAACCCTAACCCTAACCCTAACCCTAACCCTAACCCTAACCCTAACCCTAACCCTAACCCTAACCCTAACCCTAACCCTAACCCTAACCCTAACCCTAACCCTAACCCTAACCCTAACCCTAACCCTAACCCTAACCCTAACCCTAACCCTAACCCTAACCCTAACCCTAACCCTAACCCTAACCCTAACCCTAACCCTAACCCTAACCCTAACCCTAACCCTAACCCTAACCCTAACCCTAACCCTAACCCTAACCCTAACCCTAACCCTAACCCTAACCCTAACCCTAACCCTAACCCTAACCCTAACCCTAACCCTAACCCTAACCCTAACCCTAACCCTAACCCTAACCCTAACCCTAACCCTAACCCTAACCCTAACCCTAACCCTAACCCTAACCCTAACCCTAACCCTAACCCTAACCCTAACCCTAACCCTAACCCTAACCCTAACCCTAACCCTAACCCTAACCCTAACCCTAACCCTAACCCTAACCCTAACCCTAACCCTAACCCTAACCCTAACCCTAACCCTAACCCTAACCCTAACCCTAACCCTAACCCTAACCCTAACCCTAACCCTAACCCTAACCCTAACCCTAACCCTAACCCTAACCCTAACCCTAACCCTAACCCTAACCCTAACCCTAACCCTAACCCTAACCCTAACCCTAACCCTAACCCTAACCCTAACCCTAACCCTAACCCTAACCCTAACCCTAACCCTAACCCTAACCCTAACCCTAACCCTAACCCTAACCCTAACCCTAACCCTAACCCTAACCCTAACCCTAACCCTAACCCTAACCCTAACCCTAACCCTAACCCTAACCCTAACCCTAACCCTAACCCTAACCCTAACCCTAACCCTAACCCTAACCCTAACCCTAACCCTAACCCTAACCCTAACCCTAACCCTAACCCTAACCCTAACCCTAACCCTAACCCTAACCCTAACCCTAACCCTAACCCTAACCCTAACCCTAACCCTAACCCTAACCCTAACCCTAACCCTAACCCTAACCCTAACCCTAACCCTAACCCTAACCCTAACCCTAACCCTAACCCTAACCCTAACCCTAACCCTAACCCTAACCCTAACCCTAACCCTAACCCTAACCCTAACCCTAACCCTAACCCTAACCCTAACCCTAACCCTAACCCTAACCCTAACCCTAACCCTAACCCTAACCCTAACCCTAACCCTAACCCTAACCCTAACCCTAACCCTAACCCTAACCCTAACCCTAACCCTAACCCTAACCCTAACCCTAACCCTAACCCTAACCCTAACCCTAACCCTAACCCTAACCCTAACCCTAACCCTAACCCTAACCCTAACCCTAACCCTAACCCTAACCCTAACCCTAACCCTAACCCTAACCCTAACCCTAACCCTAACCCTAACCCTAACCCTAACCCTAACCCTAACCCTAACCCTAACCCTAACCCTAACCCTAACCCTAACCCTAACCCTAACCCTAACCCTAACCCTAACCCTAACCCTAACCCTAACCCTAACCCTAACCCTAACCCTAACCCTAACCCTAACCCTAACCCTAACCCTAACCCTAACCCTAACCCTAACCCTAACCCTAACCCTAACCCTAACCCTAACCCTAACCCTAACCCTAACCCTAACCCTAACCCTAACCCTAACCCTAACCCTAACCCTAACCCTAACCCTAACCCTAACCCTAACCCTAACCCTAACCCTAACCCTAACCCTAACCCTAACCCTAACCCTAACCCTAACCCTAACCCTAACCCTAACCCTAACCCTAACCCTAACCCTAACCCTAACCCTAACCCTAACCCTAACCCTAACCCTAACCCTAACCCTAACCCTAACCCTAACCCTAACCCTAACCCTAACCCTAACCCTAACCCTAACCCTAACCCTAACCCTAACCCTAACCCTAACCCTAACCCTAACCCTAACCCTAACCCTAACCCTAACCCTAACCCTAACCCTAACCCTAACCCTAACCCTAACCCTAACCCTAACCCTAACCCTAACCCTAACCCTAACCCTAACCCTAACCCTAACCCTAACCCTAACCCTAACCCTAACCCTAACCCTAACCCTAACCCTAACCCTAACCCTAACCCTAACCCTAACCCTAACCCTAACCCTAACCCTAACCCTAACCCTAACCCTAACCCTAACCCTAACCCTAACCCTAACCCTAACCCTAACCCTAACCCTAACCCTAACCCTAACCCTAACCCTAACCCTAACCCTAACCCTAACCCTAACCCTAACCCTAACCCTAACCCTAACCCTAACCCTAACCCTAACCCTAACCCTAACCCTAACCCTAACCCTAACCCTAACCCTAACCCTAACCCTAACCCTAACCCTAACCCTAACCCTAACCCTAACCCTAACCCTAACCCTAACCCTAACCCTAACCCTAACCCTAACCCTAACCCTAACCCTAACCCTAACCCTAACCCTAACCCTAACCCTAACCCTAACCCTAACCCTAACCCTAACCCTAACCCTAACCCTAACCCTAACCCTAACCCTAACCCTAACCCTAACCCTAACCCTAACCCTAACCCTAACCCTAACCCTAACCCTAACCCTAACCCTAACCCTAACCCTAACCCTAACCCTAACCCTAACCCTAACCCTAACCCTAACCCTAACCCTAACCCTAACCCTAACCCTAACCCTAACCCTAACCCTAACCCTAACCCTAACCCTAACCCTAACCCTAACCCTAACCCTAACCCTAACCCTAACCCTAACCCTAACCCTAACCCTAACCCTAACCCTAACCCTAACCCTAACCCTAACCCTAACCCTAACCCTAACCCTAACCCTAACCCTAACCCTAACCCTAACCCTAACCCTAACCCTAACCCTAACCCTAACCCTAACCCTAACCCTAACCCTAACCCTAACCCTAACCCTAACCCTAACCCTAACCCTAACCCTAACCCTAACCCTAACCCTAACCCTAACCCTAACCCTAACCCTAACCCTAACCCTAACCCTAACCCTAACCCTAACCCTAACCCTAACCCTAACCCTAACCCTAACCCTAACCCTAACCCTAACCCTAACCCTAACCCTAACCCTAACCCTAACCCTAACCCTAACCCTAACCCTAACCCTAACCCTAACCCTAACCCTAACCCTAACCCTAACCCTAACCCTAACCCTAACCCTAACCCTAACCCTAACCCTAACCCTAACCCTAACCCTAACCCTAACCCTAACCCTAACCCTAACCCTAACCCTAACCCTAACCCTAACCCTAACCCTAACCCTAACCCTAACCCTAACCCTAACCCTAACCCTAACCCTAACCCTAACCCTAACCCTAACCCTAACCCTAACCCTAACCCTAACCCTAACCCTAACCCTAACCCTAACCCTAACCCTAACCCTAACCCTAACCCTAACCCTAACCCTAACCCTAACCCTAACCCTAACCCTAACCCTAACCCTAACCCTAACCCTAACCCTAACCCTAACCCTAACCCTAACCCTAACCCTAACCCTAACCCTAACCCTAACCCTAACCCTAACCCTAACCCTAACCCTAACCCTAACCCTAACCCTAACCCTAACCCTAACCCTAACCCTAACCCTAACCCTAACCCTAACCCTAACCCTAACCCTAACCCTAACCCTAACCCTAACCCTAACCCTAACCCTAACCCTAACCCTAACCCTAACCCTAACCCTAACCCTAACCCTAACCCTAACCCTAACCCTAACCCTAACCCTAACCCTAACCCTAACCCTAACCCTAACCCTAACCCTAACCCTAACCCTAACCCTAACCCTAACCCTAACCCTAACCCTAACCCTAACCCTAACCCTAACCCTAACCCTAACCCTAACCCTAACCCTAACCCTAACCCTAACCCTAACCCTAACCCTAACCCTAACCCTAACCCTAACCCTAACCCTAACCCTAACCCTAACCCTAACCCTAACCCTAACCCTAACCCTAACCCTAACCCTAACCCTAACCCTAACCCTAACCCTAACCCTAACCCTAACCCTAACCCTAACCCTAACCCTAACCCTAACCCTAACCCTAACCCTAACCCTAACCCTAACCCTAACCCTAACCCTAACCCTAACCCTAACCCTAACCCTAACCCTAACCCTAACCCTAACCCTAACCCTAACCCTAACCCTAACCCTAACCCTAACCCTAACCCTAACCCTAACCCTAACCCTAACCCTAACCCTAACCCTAACCCTAACCCTAACCCTAACCCTAACCCTAACCCTAACCCTAACCCTAACCCTAACCCTAACCCTAACCCTAACCCTAACCCTAACCCTAACCCTAACCCTAACCCTAACCCTAACCCTAACCCTAACCCTAACCCTAACCCTAACCCTAACCCTAACCCTAACCCTAACCCTAACCCTAACCCTAACCCTAACCCTAACCCTAACCCTAACCCTAACCCTAACCCTAACCCTAAACCCTAACCCTAACCCTAACCCTAACCCTAACCCTAACCCTAACCCTAACCCTAACCCTAACCCCTAACCCTAACCCCTAACCCTAACCCTAACCCTAACCCTAACCCTATTTCCCATTGGTATAACACGTGTATGTACAAAGTCTATGGAGAATGGGTGGCGGGATCCGCCACTAGCGCAAAGTGCCCCTATACCTAACCCTAACCCTAACCCTAACCCTATTTCCCATTGGTATAACACGTGTATGTACAAAGTCTATGGAGAATGGGTGGCGGGATCCGCCACTAGCGCAAAGTGCCCCTATACCTAACCCTAACCCTAACCCTAACCCTAACCCTAACCCTAACCCTAACCCTAACCCTAACCCTAACCCTAACCCTAACCCTAACCCTAACCCTAACCCTAACCCTAACCCTAACCCTAACCCTAACCCCTAACCCTAACCCTAACCCTAACCCTAACCCTAACCCTAACCCTAACCTAACCCTAACCCTAACCCTAACCCTAACCCTAACCCTAACCCTAACCCTAACCCTAACCCTTACCCTAACCCTAACCCTAACCCTAACCCTAACCCCAACCCCAACCCCAACCCCAACCCCAACCCCAACCCTAACCCTAACCCTAATCTCATTCATATTGAAAGGATGGTGGAATCTCTCACTATCCAAAAAATCTCTGTACTAAAGGCTAACCCTAATAAAAATATAAGTTAATTTTCTCGAATGACAATGGATGATTTCGTTAATGAGTAAGTGACGGAAAAAGAAAGATAGAGATAAAGAGAGAATGAAAAGTTAAAGATGATGGATACACGGGAGTTGGTATAAGTTTAAAAAGAATATCCATATACTTCTGGATTGATAACAGTAAAAAAAAATTATCCGACTTTAGGGCTTCCCCGATTAAACCGTGATTTATTGGGGCTATCCTAATAAAACTGTCAGCCGCCTCTCTGCACACATCCGAGAGCAAATACTATTACACATCCATAAGAGAGTTGTGGTAGAAGGGAACTAGAATCTTTTACACCCCTTGTGGTAGTATTCCTCCCAAAATGAAAGGAATTTCTCTTGATATTAGTATAAAAAATCTAATTCTTTTGAAAGGGTGGTGGAATCTCTCACTAGCAAAAAGAAATCTCTATACTCTGTACACTATACTACCCCTAATAAACAACTAAGTTTATATTCTCGAATGACATTGGATGATTTGGTTAAGGAGTGAGTGACCGAAAAAGAGATATAGAAAAGAGCGAGAGATAGAATGAAATGTTAAAGATAAAGGGTACACGGGAGTTGGTATAAGTTTGAAAAGAATATCCATATACTTCAGGATTGAAAACAGTGAAAGTTTTATTCGACTTTAGGGCTTCCCCGATTAAACCGTGATTTATTGGGGCTACCCTAATAAAACTGTCAGCCGCCTCTCTGCACAAATCCGAGAGCAATAGTAGTAGTATTACACATCCAAGAGACCTGTAGGAGGGAAGTAGAATCTTTTACATCCCTTGTGCTAGTAATCCTCCCAAAATGAAAGGAATTTCTCTTAATAGTAGTATAAAAATCAAATGTGCGGGATCCCTCACTAGCAAAAAAATCTCTGTACTAAAGGCAAACACTACCAAACATATAAGTTTATTTTCTCGCATGACATTGCATGAATTCGTTAAGGAGAGAGTGACCGAAAAAGAAAGATGTAGAGAAAGAGAGAGAGAGAGAATGAAATGTTAAAGATGAAGGATACACGGGAGTTGCTATAAGTTTGAAAAAGAATATCCATATACTTCTGGATTGATAACAGTGAAATTTTTATCCGACTTTAGAGCTTCCCCGATTAAACCGTGATTTATTGGGGCTACCCTAATAAAACTGTCAGCCGCCTCTCTGCACACATCCGAGAGCAAATAGTATTACACATCCAAGAGAGAATTGTGGTAGAAGGTAAGTAGAATCTTCTACGCCCATTGTGGTAGTATTCCTCCCAAAATGAAAGGAATTTCTCTTGATATTAGTATAAAAATCTCATTCATTTTGAAAGGGTGTTGGAATCTCTCACTAGCAAAAAGAAATCTCTATACTAAAGCGTACCCCTAATAAACAAATAAGTTTATATTCTCGAATGACAATGGATGATTTGGTTAAGGAGTGAGTGACCGAAAAAGAGATATAGAAAAGAGAGAGAGAATGAAAAGTTAAAGATGAAAGATACACGGGAGTTGGTATAAGTTTGAAAAGAATATCCATATACTTCTGGATTGATAACAGTAAAAAAATGTATCCGACTTTAGGGCTTCCCCGATTAAACCGTGATTTATTGGGGCTACCCTAATAAAACTGTCAGCCGCCTCTCTGCACAAATCCGAGAGCAATAGTAATAGTATTTCATATCCAAGAGAGAATTGTGGTAGGAGGGAAGTAGAATCTTTCACTTCCCTGGTGGTAGTATTCCTCCCAAAATGGAATGAACGTATTTTCATATTAGTATAAAATTTCATTCATATTGAAATGGTGGCGGGATCCCTCACTAGCAAAAAAATCTCTGTACTAAAGGCAAACATTCATTGGTTAAGGAGTGAGTGACAAAAATATAAATATAGAGAGAAAGAGAGAGAGAGAGAGAGAGAGAATGAAAAGTTAAAGATGAAGGATACACGGGAGTTGGTATAAGTTTGAAAAAGAATATCCATATAGTTCTGGATTGAAATTTTTATCCGACTTTAGGGCTTCCCCGATTAAAGCGCGATTTATTGGGGCTACCCTAATAAAACTGTCAGCCGCCTCTCTGCACACATCCGAGAGCAAATAGTATTACACATCCAAGAGAGAATTGTGGTAGGAGGGAATCAGAATCTTTCACTTACCTGGTGGTAGTATTCCTCTCAAAATGAAATAAATTTTTCTTAATATTAGTATAAAAATCTCATTCATTTTGAAAGGATTGTGGAATCTCTCACTAGCCAAAAAATCTCTGTACTAAAGGCAAACCCTACCAAACATATACGTTTATTTTCTCGCATGACATTGCATGAATTCGTTAAGGAGAGAGTGACCGAAAAAAAGATATGTAGAGAGAAAGAGAGAGAGAGAGAATGAAATGTTAAAGATGAAGGGTACACAGGAGTTGGTATAAGTTTGAAAAGAATATCCATATAGTTCTGGATTGATAACAGTAAAAAAAATTATCCGACTTTAGGGCTTCCCCGATTAAACCGTGATTTATTGGGGCTACCCTAATAAAACTGTCAGCCGCCTCTCTGCACACATCCGAGAGCAAATACTATTACACATCCATAAGAGAGTTGTGGTAGAAGGGAACTAGAATCTTTTACGCCCCTTGTGGTAGTATTCCTCCCAAAATGAAAGGAATTTCTCTTGATATTAGTATAAAAAATCTAATTCTTTTGAAAGGGTGGTGGAATCTCTCACTAGCAAAAAGAAATCTCTATACTAAAGCGTACCCCTAATAAACAAATAAGTTTATATTCCCGAATGACATTGGATGATTTGGTTAAGGAGTGAGTGACCGAAAAAGAGATATAGAAAAGAGAGAGAGAGAGAGAATGAAAGCTAAAAGTTAAAAGATACACAGAACTCGGTGTAATTTTGAAAAGAATATCCATATAGTTCTGGATTGATAACAGTAAAAAAAATTATCCGACTTTAGGGCTTCCCCGATTAAACCGTGATTTATTGGGGCTACCCTAATAAAACTGTCAGCCGCCTCTCTGCACACATCCGAGAGCAAATACTATTACACATCCACAAGAGAGTTGTGGTAGAAGGGAACTAGAATCTTTTACGCCCCTTGTGGTAGTATTCCTCCCAAAATGAAAGGAATTTCTCTTGATATTAGTATAAAAAATCTAATTCTTTTGAAAGGGTGGTGGAATCTCTCACTAGCAAAAAGAAATCTCTATACTAAAGCGTACCCCTAATAAACAAATAAGTTTATATTCTCGAATGACATTGGATGATTTGGTTAAGGAGTGAGTGACCGAAAAAGAGATATAGAAAAGAGAGAGAGAATGAAAAGTTAAAGATGAAAGATACACGGGAGTTGGTATAAGTTTGAAAAGAATATCCATATACTTCTGGATTGATAACAGTAAAAAAATGTATCCGACTTTAGGGCTTCCCCGATTAAACCGTGATTTATTGGGGCTACCCTAATAAAACTGTCAGCCGCCTCTCTGCACAAATCCGAGAGTAATAGTAATAGTATTTCATATCCAAGAGAGAATTGTGGTAGGAGGGAAGTAGAATCTTTCACTTCCCTGGTGGTAGTATTCCTCCTAAAATGGAATGAACGTATTTTCATATTAGTATAAAATTTCATTCATATTGAAATAGTGGCGGGATCCCTCACTAGCAAAAAAATCTCTGTACTAAAGGCAAACATTCATTGGTTAAGGAGTGAGTGACAAAAAATATAAATATAGAGAGAAAGAGAGAGAGAGAGAGAGAGAGAGAATGAAAAGTTAAAGATGAAGGATACACGGGAGTTGGTATAAGTTTGAAAAAGAATATCCATATAGTTCTGGATTGAAATTTTTATCCGACTTTAGGGCTTCCCCGATTAAAGCGCGATTTATTGGGGCTACCCTAATAAAACTGTCAGCCGCCTCTCTGCACACATCCGAGAGCAAATAGTATTACACATCCAAGAGAGAATTGTGGTGGGAGGGAATCAGAATCTTTCACTTACCTGGTGGTAGTATTCCTCTCAAAATGAAATAAATTTTTCTTAATATTAGTATAAAAATCTCATTCATTTTGAAAGGATTGTGGAATCTCTCACTAGCCAAAAAATCTCTGTACTAAAGGCAAACCCTACCAAACATATACGTTTATTTTCTCGCATGACATTGCATGAATTCGTTAAGGAGAGAGTGACCGAAAAAAAGATATGTAGAGAGAAAGAGAGAGAGACAGAATGAAATGTTAAAGATGAAGGGTACACAGGAGTTGGTATAAGTTTGAAAAGAATATCCATATAGTTCTGGATTGAAAACAGTGAAAGTTTTATCCGACTTTAGGGCTTCCCCGATTAAACCGTGATTTATTGGGGCTACCCTAATAAAACTGTCAGCCGCCTCTCTGCACACATCCGAAAGCAAATAGTATTACACATCAAAGAGAGAATTGTGGTAGGAGGGAAGTAGAATCTTCTACGCCCCTTGTGGTAGTATTCCTCCCAAAATGAAATGAACGTATTTTAATATTAGTATAAAAATTTCATTTAAATTGAAAGGGTGGCGGGATCCCTCACTAGCAAAAAAAATCTCTATACCAAAGCCGAACCCTAACACACAAATAAATTTATTTTCTCGAATGACATTGCATGATTTGGTTAAGGAGAGAGTGACCGAAAAAGAGAGAGAGAATGAAAGGTAAAAGGTCCAAGGGAGTCGGTGTAAATTTGAAAAGAATATCCATATAGTTCTGGACTGATAACAATAAAGTTTTTATCCGACTTTAGGGCTTCCCCGATTAAACCTTGATTTATTGGGGCTACCCCAATAAAACTGTCAGCCGCTTTTCGTACACGTCCACGAGTCAGAAGTGGTAAAACTATTCCGAAAATGAAAGAAATTTTGCTGAATGGCAGTATGCAAATTTCATTATTATTGAAAGGGCGGCAGGAATGAAAGGTTAAAAATAAAGTATACACGGGATTTGGCACATTCTTTAAAGTAATATCCATATAGTTCTGGATGGGTAACAGTGGAACTCTTATCCGACTTCAGGGCTTCCCGAATAAACCTTGATTTATTGGGGCTAACCCAATAAAAATGACATCCGCCTCTCTGCACACATCCAAGAGCAAATGGTGGTTGTTTTACACATTCAAGAGAGAATGGCGGTAGCAGGGAAGTAGAATCCTCCACTTCTGTTGCAATATTTTTCCGAAAATAAAGGAAATTTTTCTAAATATTAGAATACAAATCTTATTCAAATTCAAAGGGTGGCGGGAACTGTCACTGGAAAAATACTTCCATATATGAAAGACCAACACTAACCATCATATACCATTATTTGTTCATTCAAAAAAATATTTTTTTTCAATTATTTTGGATAATTTTGATTTTGATGAGAGGACAAGAAAACAGAGATATAGAGAGAAAGGGGAGGGAGGGGTAAGAGAGAACACAAATGGATACAGGAAAAAAAATAGTCAGTGTATGTATTCAAGAGTAGGGTATTATACCCTATATAGTTGTCTAATATAATGATATTAGAAAAAAATATCCAAATACTTCTCAATGAATCACAGTGTGATTTCTATCCAACTCTAGGGCTTTCCCGATTAAACCTTGATTTATTGGGGCTACCCCAATAAAAACGGCAGTCACCTTTCTGTACACAAACGAGGGACAATAGTGATAGTATTCTCCGAATATGAAAGTAATATCTCTTAATATCACTATAAAAATCTTATTCATATTCAAAGGGTGGCGGGATCCGTCACTAGCAAAATGTTAGAAAAGCTTTAAAATGTCATAACTTTGTTACTCCATGTCCGTTTCTGAATAAATTTACAGTGTTTTAAATGACTCAGGGTACCCATTGAATATTCTTTTTATATTTGCAGATTAAAGGGTTTGCTTGTTTGAACTTTCCGAACAACTCAGGATTACATGTTCGATGTATTTCAATTGATATAACATTATGGAAACTTTAATGATTTTAGAGCATATATACGGTAACCAGTGGCGTACCGTGGGTCACGGCATTGGGGGGGCACCAGCAAAAATTTTGAGTCACTTAGAGAACGCGCGAAGCGCGCTCAGTTGCCAGGTATACCGACATAATAGAGACATTTTAAGAACAGTGCCATTAAACGGATATGTATCTCACTGATCACATAATGCGAGCGCGAAGCGCGAGCTGAAATTTTTTGAAATTCAGACCTAAAAAGGGACATTGTAAACATTTTTTTGTAATCATAATACGTACCTGTCTCACTAAACATACGATGCGAGCGCAAAGCGCGAGCTGAAATTTGTGTATATATTGACCCCAAACAAGGACATTTCAAGGACTATATTTTGGGAATCCAATAAGAGTATACATATCTTACCATAGTCAACTAATGCGAGTGCCAAGCGCTTGCTGAATTTGTTTGAATAATATACATCTAAACACATGAAGCACTTTTTGTAGTCATTGTAATCATGATTATCAATACGCATCTCACTAGTCAAATATTGCGAGCGCGAAGCGCGAGCTGAAAATTTAGGAAATTTAGACCTGAAGAGGGGCATTCTAAGGCCTACTTGTAGGAATTCACGAAGACCATGCTTATTTTACTAACCAAATTATGCGAGCGCGAGGTGCAAGCAGAAATTTGTTGATATTCAGATCAGAAAAAGGGACATTTTAAGGTCTGATTTTAGGAATTCATGAAGAACAGACATATCTCACCAATCCACGAATGCAGACGTAAGCACAGACAGGAAATGGTTTATATTAAGACCTTAAAATGGGGCAATCACTTTAAGTAGTCATGAAAAAGAAGCATATGTCACTACATAAAACAATAATAATTTGAAGTGGGAGGAAATATATTTTGTGTATATTGACTTGAAAACGGGAGGTTTTAGTACAACAGGATTATATATCTTAAGTTGTTAAACAGACAATGCGAGCACCAGGAACAATGAAGACATAGCCTTGGCCCTGCGCAAATTAGGCCTATGTTTCATTAATTTATGATTTTTTTAATGTAATGTAACATAACATAATTATAATATAACATTATAATTAGCAATAATTTCTTCTTTCCCCAGTACGTTTCTCTCCCTTTCTCCTTCTTTTTATCTTTTTACCCGTTTTTTTTTTTTTTTTTGGCCAGCCGATTGGGGGGGCACGCCCCCCCATGCCCCCCCGTAGTTACGCCACTGACGGTAACAATCTAGGGTGTGTACACGACGAATATGATGGGAAGCTTTATACAAGGTTTGACTAAAAATAGAGTTATATGTATAGTTAACAACTCATTTTTATTGTATTTATGCAAGTCTAGATTAACCATGAAAATACATTACAGAAGTTATTACCTAAACAAAACATTCAGTTTAGGGGTAGAATAACCAAAACCTGATAAACGCCCACACTTGGATAAAAAGTACCTACCAAGAACTTTATCATTCCACTTCATGGTGTATAATTTTGGCTTGGAACATTTTCTCCTCAAGGAAAGTAATACTAAATATCATACATTTAATTAATGAATACATCCAGAATGGAAGCGTTTCAATTTTAATGATAAACTTTTACTTCCATTTATTGTTCCTTTGTTATCAAGGAATACCAGAACAAATGAAAAGCCCAATGAAAATAATGGTGAATACATTTAATATACACAATATAACAGAAGAGTAAGAGAGGAAAAGGAGAAAGACGTGGAAAGCCAGCGAAAAATATAAAGTAAACACGTGAACAAGGACCACAATAAATAGCGACACCATGTTCCTTGTCTGTCATTCATGACATTAGGCCTATCCTTGGAAAGAATAGTGGTCATTCATCAATTACTACAGATTATGTCTAATGCTGGAGATATTGAACTTTTCGAATCAGGATCCATTTTATAGTTAAATAAAGTGTTTCTTCCAGAACAATTATACAGATAATCAAAAACATAAGGAATAAAAAGTGTCATTCTGTTTCTTCATATTCATACCGATATCTTTACGATTTTTTTCTTATTCTTTCTCTTAATTCAACTCTATTTCTTATTCTTCAGTTTATACGTCTTTACCTTCTATATTTGGCTGTCATAATTACAATCAGTCATTGAATGATTAATATCTACCGAATAAGATTATGTTCAGCAAAAACACATTGCCTTTAAATTGACATGTTAGAATAAGTACATGTGTAAGTTTTGTTAGTTTTGTGTTAGTTTTTGTACCAAATCCTTGTGTTAGTTTTTATACCAAAGAGTGCATAAATTGTAATACAACATCAAAAGTATTCTTTGTCTGTTCTTATTGCAATTAATCACACCTTTCCAGCAACTTATTTCAAAATGATCATACCTTTGTAATTCATGTTCATCTAACATTTTATCTTGTCAGAAGTGCATATTTTGTATTAGTTTGTTCAGACATCATTACGTTCATGTCCATAGATCGGGGTCTTTCCATTATGTTGGCATATGTCTTTAAATTAACAAATTAGTATAGGTTTTACCGGAAGGCATACTAGTGACTGCAAGACAAGTGCTGACTTTTTAGTTTAAATTTGAACTAGAAAATCAGCACTCGTAGTGCAGTCACTATACAAGAGCTGTATAGTGCTAATTTAGCACTTGATTTTTACAGTGTACATGGGGATCTTTTTAATATGTTGGCATATGTCTTTAAATTAATAACCAGAAGGTATAAGTGTACCAATGACAACATCACACAATTAAATACCATGTATCATTTCATACAGGCTAAGTTTCATTTGAGAAAACGGGAGATGAGATACATCAAAAGGTACTAAAACACAAATTATTAAAAGTTGTTTTCAGATGAATAATTAATAATGATAGTATGCAACAGTTGTAAAGCTCTATAACCGCTGCATACTATTTCCAGACTTCCATGTCCGTTTCTAAAGACATTTACAGTGTTTTGTATGACTCAGGGTACCCCTTGAACATTCCTTTCACATATGCAGATTAAAGGGTTTGCTTATTTGAACTTTCGGAACAACTCAGGATTACATGTAACTGTTCGATACTCAAAGAAATGAAGCTCATAACTATTTAAATTGAAATTATATTATGGAAACTTCAATGATTTTACAACATATATATGCTAACAATTGAGGGTGTGTACACAACGACTATGATGGGAAGCTATATACAAGGTTTGACTAAAAATAGGGTTATAAGTTTGGTTAACAAATCATTTTTATTGAATTTATACAAGTCTAGATCAACCATGAAGATACATTACAGAAGTTATTACCTAAACAAAACATTGAGTTTAGGGTTAGAATATCCAAAACCTGATAAACAACGCCCATACTTGGATTTAAAAAACCTACCAAGAACTATATCATTTCACTTTATGGTGCATAATTTTTGGCATGTAGCAGTTCCTTCCCAAGAAAATAAGGAAAGTAATACGTTTAATTAATGAATACATCCAGAATGGAAGTGTCTAGATTTTTAATGATAGACGTTTACTTCCATCTGTTTTTCATTTCTTGTCAAGGAATACCAGAACAAATGCCAGTCCAATGATAATAATGATTAATACATTATACACAATATAACAGAAGAGTAAAAGAGAAAAAAAGGAGAAAGACGTGGAAAAGGCAGCGAAACTATAAAGTAAATACGTGAACAAAGACCACCATAAATAGTGACACCATGTTTCTTGTCTGTCATTCACGACATTAGGCCTATCCTTGGAAAGAATAGTGGTCATTCATCAAGTACAACAAATTCTGTCTTATGCTGGAGATATAGACCATGGATGACCAGTGTTTTTGTTCTGTTAATAATATTTAATTGCTGCTTAGCGTTTTCCCAAGATACGAAGAAACAACATAAAACAAATGCCGAAACTGAGTGGGGTTTAGAGACTAAAAAGGGTATGTTAGTTGAATAAAATACAAATTTAAAATTATGTACAACGTAAATGAAACGTAAATCGTTCATGAAGTACAGTAAAAGCAATGTATCAAAATCTCACTTCGAATTCTTTTTATTCCATAGAGACAGTTTTTTTTAGATATTTTTATTGGGAGAGGGTATGTATCAGTTATTGATTATATGCATGGAGAAATGGGGATATCACATTACTGATGAATAACCTTAATAAAACAATTAATAAACGAAGTACTCAAGGCGGTTATTGTCAAATTACAAATCATGGTATAGCAAAGCAAACGTTATATTCACATTCATATGATTGACATGATTATGATTAAGGTGGAAGGAAATAAGCTGCAAGAGAAAAAAAACACAAACATTACATGTACATGTGTGGGTAAGAAACTTATTCGATGATAATTGAATGCTCGAATTAAAAAACAAAGAAAACACAGAACACAAAACCCTATGGTTTGAGTTATACATTCGGATAGTCGTACATGTAGGTTTTCTGTTTCAAGTTCAAAAATAAGTTATTGATTTTTCGTAATGCTGATGCCTCTTGGAGTCATGGGGGGGGGGTACTGTGGAACAGACGTAGTTTTAGCAAAATTAAGACGAAAAGAAGAAACCTCATTTTTTATCGCCCATTTCTTGTAGTCTTTGTTTCTGCGACTCGATTCTGGCTCTCTTTGCGAAATTTTTCAGTTTTTCCTGAAGGTATGTGAAGAGGTCCGTCCTAATATCATCTGGTCCATTCCACCCCTTGGGCCACAGACCATCTTTGATCCCTTCTTTGATGAGTCTGGTAACCTGGTCTCCCTTTCCTGTTCAACAAAAATACGGAAAATACAACCCATTCGTTAGGATATTGTCATCTTCATATTTATATGTTTATATAAATGTATATAGCTCATATACGGTGTGTGGCAAAAATATTGGACACCTCATAAATCCCAAGTTGAACTGAAAATATTTCATGAAGACATAATCATCGCCTAGAGGAGTATCTCTTCAAAATAACTTGGTATCATATTTATGTTATATATGTTATGCTTGTACAATATGGCGGTATTTTTGCCATTATACAAATTTTCAATTTGCGGCATTAGTCAGTAAATATAATTGTAAACCCCTTTTCAATGAAATTGATACGAGAACGTCCTTATCAAACAATTAAACATTTTAATTATTGATAACGTGGTTTGCAATGGATTTTAATGAAACCCTTGTAGGATTGTGACACCATTGACATCTGGATTCACTAACTAGAGTCATGCCTCACTTTGGGAAAGTCAAAATTTACTTCTTTGAAAAGATTACCTATTAATTATCCAAGCGTGAAAACGTACCACCTCTTCCATGGCAAATTAAATTTTTAATACTTCTTATTCTTTCCATCATGTGTTTTATTGCTTATACATTCACAAACATAATCACAATTTTTAGAAATCATTAATAGAAAAAAACAATACAATACTGAGAAGTATGAATTAAAAATATGTATATGGCAGGAAGGTACATTTCGTTGATTAGAAAATAGTACTGAAGCCATCCACCACAGATGGTAAGGATAACTCTCATACAACACTGACCAATCAATCAGGACTTGCAGACCACTGTCAGATTCAATAAAAAAAAATTGACGGCAATACTTTTTATGCTCTGTTTACATAATTTGACCTCAAATGTAATATTGTTCATATAAACGACTCCTTATAACCCACACAACATCCTTTCATTAAAAAAATAGTATTGAGATTGACGCCAGTCTGGGGAACATAGACACCTAGAAGGGGGGCGAGAAAACAGATCAATATATCCAAAAATAACTGATCTGACCAAAAATGACAATCTTTGATAAGACATGATTGATGAGATATGAATTACGAGAACCAGCGACATGCTTGGCCTCTGAACCGGTACGAAACTGAGGTGACCAGGTCACAATCTTTCAATTCAATTCATTTATTTTCTCTTTCAATCTTTTTACATTGACAATGATAGTTCAATATACATATTTACAAAATATAACATTTAAATCATTTTTATAATACAATAATATTATGAAATCGAAATGGAAGGAGACCAACTAAAAAGCAGAGCTTCTAGGGTGAAGGCCCTTTCATAAGCACATTTTATGAATAAAAAATAATCTTCGAAACACATAAACAGCAAAATACTTAACACAGTCTAAGTTCGATACTATAATATAAACTGTCATAAGAGCACAGAACTATCAAGAATAATGAAAATCATATGGACAACTACAAGTAATTAGGGTTGTAATAAGATCTGATATAATTTCAAGCTCACACATCAACATCAAAACGCCAATTTCTTAAATGAAATGTAAGCCTATTCATTTTTTAAGCTAAATGGGGCTCAAAACATATTATTCTGAAATATATTGCTGTGTACAGGTGTAACGCAATTTTGAATACAATTTTCCATAAAATTTAATTGTGCAATTCATAGAGGATCATTTGAAAAAAAATCAATGTTTTCTGTTCTCTGCATAAAAAGGATCTCATAAAAAAATATTGTAACTATACAGAAATTATACATACCTGTTATCTCAAGCTTTTTATTATTTTCTGCAAACCAACTGAGCACATAACTTAGTTGCAGAGCAGGCAGCTTCTCTTGGGAATCCGTTTTTTTCGCTTTTGAAAGAAATGGCTTGATCTTTTCTTGAACTGATGTGTCTAGATCAAACAAATTGTAAGTAGGCTGTTTTTTTGCTGTACTACTAGTATTTAAAACCTGTTCGATTTTTAGGCGTTTCGTGCGAAGGCTAGGGCCAGGCTCATCCTCTTTCTCTTCCGATTCCAATTGATCAAGTTTGTCCTTTATATCCTTAATATCGTCCGCCATTTTACTTATCTGATCATTCATCTGATGGATTTTTTCTATCACTACCTCTTCAAGTGCCTCCATTCTATCTTCCACAGATATTTGTTCCATTTCAAATGAGAACGTCAAAAAATGTTGTTCAAAATATTGTGAGCGTTTCGATCCTTACTGGCAGCTAGGCGAAAGTGCGAAACCCTATCATGTCAATTTTTCTTCATACCACGGCCTCAAAACTTTCATGTTTTCATTAGGTCATGGCCATACAGTCATTCCATGTACTACCAAATGTGATTTGGTATTTTTACAGGAAAGAGTAAATATGTCTCTTGTGAGGTTGACACTTTATTTATTGGTAATGAAATATTAGCAAAATGATAATATAATATTATCAAAATTGTCTTTGCTATAACATAACTTCCAATTAAACGGGGAAATCCATCCCACTTGATAGGCCGCCCGAAAAATTATCAGAATCAAATATCACATTAGAAAAAAATGATATTTACATTTTATCTTTTTTGTCACAAAACAGTTGTGTGCAACATAATTACGCAAAGTAGAGAATTGTTGGTGTCACATAAATTTTTATTTGGGGTTTTACGGTCAATAATGAAGTTCTTAATTGAATAACAATGGTCATTCCAATGGTGATTTAACTTTAAAATACTGTTGTGTTGGGATCGGGTCGGTGATTATTGGAAGGGAAGCATAATGAAGAAACTTGAAGAAACTTATGCAGTTCAATATCACTATTTATTTAATCATCAATATTCAGCTACAGGTTACAATTTGAAGTACATGAAGATTCAGAGTATATCAGGAGACGATGAAATATAAATTAATTTCGAAGTATAAGATTAAGATTCGGAGTGAAGTTAAATTAATACTGGATGGACATCTAAGTCTTGAAGTCAGTCAGTCTCTATATGAGTGTTGGTCTAGTATTCTGTCGTTGTATTCTCTTCTCTTCTGTCTCTAATAATCAAGAAGTCTTATTTATATCATGAGTTTTGGGGTGTAACAATTTAAGGTGGGAGTGATCTAAACTCGATCTGATTCATGTTTTCATTAGGTTACTGTCTATCAAACTTTCTCTGGTATAAGGGGTGTGGTGATGCTTTGTGCAAGTGATGGGGCTGGGAGTGTGAGTCATACTTCTTCCATGAAGTTAGCTGACGTCACTGAGGGTTGGTCTTTTTATGGTCAAGGATTAGCAGTTAAATGGTCTTGGGGGTTTGGGAATTCTTAGATGACATTGGGGGAGTTTGTAAACAAGTGAAGGTGAATGACTGAAAGGATAACAGGAAGTTAAATACATACTACATAACAATACAAAAGTTGCAGCAAACAAATATTTCTTTAAAAAATCTTATAAATCCACGTCAATTGTCTAGATTTAGATGTATGACAATGTTCCGACGTTGTCATACATCTAGTTCTGTCACACTAATGAAATCTTTGCTCAAATTCGACAATTCTGATGATCACCGACTTACACGAAAAAGCATATGTGGAACAGTGTATTAATATTTCTTCAAAAAATACCCAGCACTAATTTGATGAAATCCCGTGGCACATAATTTTTGTTTATACACGCAAACACTTTTTTCTTGTTAGATCAAACTTATTTTACAAAATATGCAAATTAACATATCATGGACAAAATTATGGATTATCATTTGTTTGCAGTAATTTAGATTCATACATATGAATGAATAATACGCAAAGGTTAATACCACGTTGTCTCTTCCTTCCATTCATGGGTAAATGACCAAAAGTGACCACTGTTAGATCGTGTGGACAGCCAAGGTTTCCTGCTGAGAAATCATTATGCTTTTCCCCCAGAACTTCCCACACTGACCTATATCCCCCCCCCCCCCCCTCTCCTCTCTTCATCACACTCCATCCTTCTTTTAATTCATTATTCTTTATTCAAGATCCTGTAGTTTAGGTGTTCATCTCTTTTACTATTCACTATACACTAGTATTGTTTAAGACGATTTCTCTATGTAGTTTTCATTGCTTGGATTGTATTGTATTGCTTGTAAGTGTTTTTATCACTATGAACTCACACCGTTTCCTAGGTGCCTCCGATTTAAATGCATTTTGTTAAAATAAATAAATATTCTGTCCGGTTCTGATATGCAAAAACCCATCAGGTATGCAAAAACCTATCCCATCCCACCCCATTCGTCTCACTGTACTCACATGATTAAAGCGTAGCTCTTTTTCTTCTTCTTCAGTCTTTTATGAAAGTATATTCAATATAATTAGTTGCAAGTAGTCAATAATTAAAGAAATAAAATGTCATTATAATACCTTGATAGCAGGCAAGTTTTATTTCAACATAAAAAAGTTAAACGGCAGCACGTTTCATACAACTTGACCTTCTACATGTATATCAATTTTATAATATTAGATATTAAACATTCAATAATTTGTTAGCTTCAACCAACGTAACTGATTACTTTGGACCAGCTTTCTGTATCGAATTGGACATTGTTGTTTGAAAAAATTACATAAGAAAATCAAATTACACTTGCCAATAGTCCAAGCGAGGTAGTATAAAAGCGTTTAAACGTTTATAGTCTACAGATACTGAATATTATCAATATGATTAAGAAGGTCGATAACCTTAAAGGAGATTAGTTCTCCACTGCAGCATGCTAGCCAGCATAAATTTAGATTTATGCATGCTTTATTCAACATCCCTAGAATCCATAAATTCCATCCATCTAAAACAAAAATTAATGGATAAAATAAAATGGGTTATTGAACGAATATGTTTATTAACACGTTCAGCCATCATAACCATCGGACCCTTGACACACCACTCTGGCTTTAAATTGGAGTCCACATGTAATATTGGTTACACTCCGTAATTCCAAAGGTTCGTAATTCCGAAGGTTCTTTATTCCGAAGGTTCGAAATTCCGAAACACGTAAATTGCCTATACCTCGATGTTTGTTAATCCGAAAACGTAAAAGGGTTCGTTAATCCAAACATTTGTGGTGTTATTCCAAAGGTTCATTATTCCGAAGGTTCGATAATCCGAAAACGAAATAAGGTTCGATGTTCCGAAGGTTCGTTAATCCGAAAACGAAATAAGGTTCGTTGTTCCGAAGGTTCTTTAATCCGAAAACTTTGCACTAACTGCTAAACAGGTTAAGGACTTAGAAAAAATACAAACAAGATTTCGCAAACTAATTCTTGGCTCAGATTTTATCGACTATGAAAATGCATTAACAAAATGTGGATTAGAATGTCTTGAAAGAAGACGAAAAAGACTGTGTTTGGAGTTTGCTAAATCTCTTTTTAAAAAACCCTCACTGTAATAACTGGCTACCAAAAAGGAAAAATGTCTCAATCTCATTAAGGAGTGTTCCAAACTTTGCTCAGTTAAAATGCAAAACAGATTGCTTTAGAAAAAGTGCAATACCATATTTCATTGATTTACTAAATTCTAAATAAATTTTTATTTTCGTACCCTTGAAATCAACTCAAATTTTTGCAATTGTTTTAGTCTCCATTTCAATCCAATTGATATTTGAATTTTTAATTGTCTAACATTCATCACATTTTAATATTGTATTTCTTTTTTCGTTTTATTTTATTATATTTAATGAATTTGTATGTACACTTGCTCTTTAAAATTTATTTAATATCTATGTAGATTGTAATTGTTTGCTTTCATCCATGACTTGTGAACGTTTTATTGCAAACATTCAGCCTTCTGACTTTGTAACGTGTACTGTTTTTTTATGAAATAAACCAAAATAAACCATGTTTAAAAGAAAATGAAATAAGGTTCGTTAATCATTTAGTTTTCGGACTAACGAACCTTCGGAATTACGAAAGATGGACAACCAGCTTTGGACAACACTTTTCATTTTACTTTATTATCACAAGATGTCACAATTTTTCAATTTTGTTTTTATTATCCTCCTTCAACATGGTTCTTTACTGTAGAAATTAAATACAGAGATAAATTTATAATATAAAAATACCCATCTGCTTACAAGCATTGTAGATAACCAAGCTGACAAACATAATGTCATAAATCATCACGATAGATGACATAATTTCCAGTTGAGGCAAAGATTTTATGATAAAGAATAGACATACAAATCAATTAATATACTACATTTAATTTTTTCCATCGGAAAAGTCCTGAAATGAAACCACTAACTTTTCATTTTATTTTCCTTCATATCAGTTTACCTAGTCTCCCATTTTATAACATTTCAAGGCTGAGAGAGTAACATGAAAGTCAGGTAGTTGGTTCATCAGTGTAGCAAAATATATTTCGCGAGTATGAAAATACAATTAAGAGCATTTTAGTTACCACCAAAGAAATTGTTTTGACTTGTGATTGTATCTTTCGTTCCTGTATAAAGAAATATCTAGACTTCAACTTCGACCCTATTTCAATTTAACATTTACAAAAAAAAACAGTTAACAGGTTACATCAGAGTTATTATAAACATTACATTTTCATCAGCTTCAACAACAAATGTACGAAAGTATAGACCCATCTGTTTGAAGTATATCGGAAACGTATCCCTCATAAATCCCCCCAAAACATAAGATCTGTTTTTGACTCGCTGCGCGGCCACCGTATGGAAAGGAAAATGTGACTGCGCAAGAAAGTTTCGTGGGTGATTATTATTTGGAAACACAATTTTGGATTGTGTATAAAAGTCAATTAAGTTCATTACGTATATCAAAGATGTCAAAGACAACATTTCATTGAAGAAATTACTATACATCAGAAAAAAACATAATGCAATATACAAAATATTTATATTTCCAAAAAGTATTAAATATATATTTCCAAAAAGTATTAAGTATATATATAGAGAGAGAGAGAAAGAGAGAGAGGGGGAGCACCAAAGGCCCAAGACTTATCAAGGCAGCTCCTAGATCCATATGGTTAAGGAATTAAAATTTAAAAAACATAGAAATGATCATGAGAGCAAACTTAAACATTAATATTATTATTACTGTAAACACACAAAATGTATTATCCTGAAAGTTTTTAGAGCAAACTTATTCACTAAGGATATTGAAAAAAAAAACAATTAATGGTGACACTTTAAATATTGCAACTGTATAGTTCATTATAATTCCATTATAATTTAACAAACGATATTGCATAGTGGTCATATTTGGAACATAAATTGACTTGAATTATACTTGAAATATACAATGTAAAGAATATAAGCAGATAAACAAAAATAAAATAGTATTTCGTCAAAAAAGAGAAAACTGAAATTCGTGGCACAAGGTCACCGTTTCTGAAAATTCTTAAAGTGTTAAAAACAAAATATAATATGCAGTGTGCAAGGATCGTACTAATATCCAGTACGCAGCACCATTAATGACAAAAGAACATAAGAACAAAATCATGCACAAATAAAAAAAAAATTTCAATGAAAATATTTTCACATATTATTGTAAGAAACAAATGTTTAGATGGGTTTCTCTATTCAGCATGAAAAAATAAACAAAGAAAATAATGAAGATAACCATATAATGGATAATTATACTCAGCACACAATACAATTTCATATTACAATAATTATAATTTATTTGGGTTAAACAACAAATGAGAATGCTGGTTGAAACACACATACAAAGGAAAATCAAACAGGCAAATTGGCGTTATAACAACGGTGATTCAATGACATAGATAAGACGGAGACATTAAATAAACAGTAGTCGAGATGTATCAATGTTCGGATTAGGCATGAACTTGGCACACATAATCAAAATAAAATTCCAAACATTTCCAGGGTGTTGTCAAAAAGAACTCAAATTATCATAGAAACGGTTAGTAGGAAACGTATTTTAATCAGCAACCAGTAAATAGGATGACTATACATCAATGATATCAAATTATTATCATTGAATCAAGGATTTAAAATTTCAAATCTCCTTTCAAACTTTTTTTGAAACAGCTTTTCCATGGTAACAGCATAATGCAACATTTAATTGCAAACATTTTGAAGATTCTGGGCAGTTTATGTAATCATGAACAAGATGCTTATCTAACTAAACGATTCACGCAAAGGCGAATATACTGACCTGCAAAAATACCCGTTTGCAATGACTCTTGAATGGGATACATACATGGACAATGTAATCACTTTTTGTTATCATAAACAATATGCATAACTAACTAAAAATTCATACGAGCTCGAAGTTGAATTGAAATTAGTAATATACAGACCTAAAAGAAATATATTAGTGACTATTTGCAATGCCCCATGAACTGAATATATATTTCAACAATTAAATGGTGCGAGCACGAAGAGCGAGAAGAAAATTTTTGGGAATTCTGATCGAAATCAGGATAGGTTATTTACTGTTTGCAATCATAAAGATGATGGGTATCTATTTTGATTTTCTTTTTTTCTATATTCAGACTCCAAAGTTAGACAGTTCCAGCCCTTTTTTAATAAGAACTTTGTATTACAGCGCCAAGCGTGAGTTGATTTTTTTATACTTAGATTCGATACTAAGACAAGACATTAAAAGTAATTTAACCATGAACAAAATGTGTACGTATCTTAATAATTGATGCGATTGGGAAGCGCGAGCTTTATATTTTTATTTCAGAGATGCGCTAGCTGATTTTGCATTCTCAGATTTAATCCTAAAACAGGACATTCAAAGCAATGTAACCATGAACAGAATGGAAACGAATCTGAATACTTAATGCTAGTGCGAAGCGCGAGCTAAACTTTTTTATTTTCAGAAATGAAAACTGGACATTCTTAGCTCGTTTTGCAATCATGAACAAGACGGGTGTATAATTCAATAGTCGATGCATGAGCGATGCGCGAGCTTAAATAATAATTGTTTCAATGGACAAAGGGAAAAAATGCTGAAAGAAGGGGGGAAATGCATCAACCCAAACTTCCAAGCCCCCTTCCCCCTCATGGGTATCAAATGGAGCGTCCCTTAAAAGTTTGCTTGTTTCCAAGAGTTGATGTTTTATTTTTTCACTACTACGTGTCACAACCAGTGCGACAATTCATTTTTGTTTTAGTTGATATTCATATTTCTCCCTGCGGTTCATATAAACTTCATCATCAATTAAAAACATTTTGGGTACATGTTTCGAGAAACAGTTACACACATTGTATCCCTTAAGGCACGCCTCGCACTGTGAATATATATTGAGCTTTTATTTTGTAAAAAAATCTTCTGTAAGTAGGCTGGTGCCGTGTCATGCATTATTTGAAAAGCCCACTTGCAAAAGGGGTTAGGTCCACTTTTCATCAAATTTGATTTTTATTTTTTAATGAATAGCTCTATAAGATGATACCAAGGAAAAGTTTAAATTCCTATTAAAAAGTGAAACAAAATGGCAAAGAAAAATCACTTTTTTAAAAAGGGGTCAGGTCCATTTCAGTTTAGTTGCAAGAGGGGTTAGGTCCGCACAGTTTTTTTTAGAAAAGAATATCTTAAAAAATATGAAGACAGGTAGATTTCTGTTATACCAAATTTTATGTTCTCGTGGCAGGGTATAATGAAAATTCAGTTTCCCATAAGAATATTACAATATGGAAGAATTAACAAATGCCTTTCTTGGAGTGGACCTAACCCTTTTTGCGACTAAACGCATCTGAAGAACTCATTTGTCAAATTCTATTGTTTTCTGTCTTTAATCCTCTAAATTTTTAGTCACTCTGATGATACCAGAGGCAATTTGAAATTGAAATGAAAACATTGAATGAAAGTGGCAAAGAAAAATCACTTTCTTAATCAAAAGAGATTGGATTAATTTCAGTTTACTTGCAAAAGGGGTTAGGTCCACAATGATAATTAAAAAAGAAAAACATTTAGAAAAAAATGAAGACAGGTAGATTTCTTTTAAGCCCAATTATATGTTCACATGATAGGGAAGTACAACATGGCAATTTAATTTCTAATAAGAATATTTCAATAAGTGAGAATAAAAAACATGGTTTTTCTCGGAATGGTCCAAAGTGGACCTAACCCCTATTGCAACTAAACTCTTCATTTTATACATCATCACTGCACGTACAACCTGGAAACGTGTCTGAATAGGCATTAATGAGAATCAGAAGAAAAAAAACAATACTCACAATGCTGGAATTTTACAAATATGAGATGGAAGATCAATCTGGTCACATGTGTCTGTGCTATCTTATAAAAATGAAGCCCGGAAAATGTGCGACTAACATTTATCTTCATGAAATAGATTTTAAATATTACTAGGGAACCAACAAAAAGCTACAAAGTCGGGAATAAAGACGAAAAATCAACCCCTTGTTTGTTCCATTGTGGGCCCCCAGCGTGCTGGAAGGCAGGCCAGTGGTTCGCTTGGACGGATTCGTGATTTGTTGTCAAATAAAAACAAGGATCCGAATCGAATGGAATGAATGAATTAATGTCTAGTTTTTACAATCTTTTTGCAGGGAACATCATGAATTACTCTATATCCATACTCGAGTAATTTGAAATCGATATCTTATAAAAGTTATTGTATAAACTGCTTGGACAAAAACAAACAATAACCAAAACTCCAGCTGTTGAATGTGAAAATCAATTTGACCAAAAAGCTACAAGCTATTGCGCTTCTATAAAAAAAAATGAACAACATAAAGGAACCTTGCTACACATATCCTAACAACAGGAGAGACTCGATCTCCCACTGTCTGAAATCTCCGTCTGAATGGGCGAATACCATTCCCTTTTTCACGAATGAAGAAAAGGGTAATGTATCTGACAACATAAGTAAGCAAAAATATAAGAAGATCAACTATAGGCGCCTCGACTTGTGCTCAAAGGCATTCCAGCTTCTAGTTGGTATCCTATTCTCCGTGCACATTCTAACATATTCTTTATATGCAAGAATTTGTGAGCCCTTGGCGGCGTGATTAGATGCTTGGAGGAGTTCAAGTTCTCTCGTTGACCATGGCCTTCGGTAATTTGCAGGAAGGTTTCGAATTTCCATGACAGTTACATCTTGCTGCACCCCAACTTCATCATAATCCTCTGATGGATTGATGTTTTCTTCTGGGGCTTCGGGTACACCTGCGGCAGATGTCTGCCGTACCGAAGATCTAGGATTCACTAAAGGTTGTGGTTTAGGAACCTTGTATGGGATCCTTTCATGGAGTCTGTAAACCTTCATGCGGTTAATACCAGCTATCAGGCTGTTGGACAGGATTTCTAGGCTCTGTAGCCTCTTTTGTGGAAGAGCAAGGTCTAGTTCTAAGTACGATAACTTATTATAATCTACGTATATAGACTGTTGTATGAGCGCTGCACCACTGACAAAGACGCAAATATCCGTCATCTGTCTCCGATCCAAGTCCAGATGTGCCAGTCTTGAAACCACCGGGACCATCCAAGGCATTCCTGTATCTTTAAACACTGCCAGATTCCTCGCAAAAGTAAGCTTTCTTGTTTCAAGATTTACCAGTACATCTGCAGACAAAGATGCTGCTTTTGCACTTGTGGACTCTTTACCTCCTGGAAAGATAATCTGCCAAGCAGCTTTCCTGTTCCATTGCGCCCTCTGGTGATTCGATTCATCTCTGAATTGCAAGGCTGGAAAATGAGTGAGTTTTAACTCAACCACACCTGCCTTAATCACTCTGAGAGCATCGATGCTTGATATCGATAGCATTTCAAGTGCTCTACCAAACGCGAATGGAAAAGGAAAACGGGAACGAATAATAAGCTCATGAGCTAATTGTTCGAGGGAGATGCTTCCTGAACATTGCATTGGTGGGACAGGGTGATCACGTGTGAAGCTTTCTATTGAAAAAACATCACTATTGTATAGATCACCAAACAGAATCATGAGCAAACTCCTACCAATAACGACGTCCCCAGCATGAAGGCTGTCGGAGAATGCGAATAGTCTATTTACTCTCTCTTGTTGAATACGGGAGTGCGTCCAGTGATTGAGTGGAGGTGGCCTATCAGGTAATGACGAACTATTTGCTGGAGAAATACCCAGAATACCCCTGATGTTGGTCACACTCCTCTGGTCATAGATTGCACCGGGCCCTAAATTAATTGAAATAATATTATCATTCGGAACCATCGGCCTGCCCCAGAATAGCTTTTCGGCGCAAAGCTCCATTTGGTATGCCTTCCATGATGCCATGTAACCGCCGCGATGTTGACTTTGTTCATGCAATGTTGACAGTGTATCGTTCACATAGCTAGCAAGGCGTTTCATGATTTTTGTGAAAGAATGGTTATCATCTTCACTGTTACAATCATGGAATGGAACAAACAAGGGTTTATTTTCACAGATCGACATTAGAACTTCCTCATCAAAGAGGTCTAACGCCTCAATTGACTGTGGTACTTGGTGTGGAAATAGTCTCGTTACAATTTCCAGACGACATGGGATATCCCTTAAAAGCTTAATTTCATTCTCCCTCATGCTCTGCATGTAATTCACAGCATTCCTCTGCATTGCCCTGGTTGTACTGGGATGCAGTAACTTGCAACAGGCAATAAGCCCTGAAACTGGGTGAGGGCGCACATGATCAGTCCTGCAGTGGGGCGTGTCAGCATACATCTGCAAAAAAGTAATCTGTGCAGGATATTTTGATACGTTCCGTAACTCACCCGATATATCTATTCGTCTATTGTCTATATTTGTTTGGAAATTAACGGCCTCGTAAAAGGAAAGAGCACTGAATACTGTGCCCCGGTCATTAATGAGCTCTTGAATACCTTGCCTCGACCACAAAAGGTGGGTATTGTAGTCCGAAGCTGAAATGGTAACAGCATGGTGGACACTAGTTTCACCGATGGATGTTGTATCAAAATAGTCAGAGAGCCTCAAAGGAACGTTGCTCTTTTGACCAAACTGTGTGGCAATTATTTTCATCATTTTACTAGGGTCAATACAAGACATTTGAAGAGCCCTATCGAAACAGGAAAGAATGAACGGTTGATCTTGGTGTAGCACATTATAATTGGAAATGTCATGCATACTGTTTTTCTGGATAGTAGGCCGATTATTGTCATCTTTTGGTAAGGAAGTTATGATATTAACAAAGTGGGTCTTCACTCGTTGAAAGAATGATAAGGTAGTTGTCAAAGCTTGCGCCTTGCTTGAGAAATCAGAGGCATTGTAACCTGGATTTGGCAATACGCAAACGGATATCCTCCATTCCCGAGGATAACACAAATGCAAGGCATGAACATTCATTAAGCGTTTCAACCCATTAGCACTGTAATATTGCAGATTGACATGTTTTTTTAATAAGTGATAAGCGGGTTGCATGCTTCCCTTACAAGGATTGAAACGAATATAGTTAATTGGTGAAGACAAGGCTGATAAATTATTCAATTCGACTACTACACCATCAATATCATACTTATACTCCAGGAGTGTTGCTTGCTCAAGTTTGGTGGCATTTGTTGGTCGAATATTGAGTCGAACAAGATCATCCTGAAGAAACGATTCGATACTTGAATGTGAGGCGATCTCTTGTGCCAGTTGTCTTGTATTGTCTCTAGCCGTTTCAATAAGAGCTTCTCGGTCCAACTCTTCCATCTCTTCTCGGTCCAACTCTTCCATCTCTATCTGGATATGAAGCACAAATAACCCAAACATAAATGGGTTTCCTACTAGGGAACTAGGCAAATGCGACATTGTCAATGGGAGCCATACAAGATCCGCAAATACTGACCTTTATCGTCGAGTTACAAGGTAATATTATATGCTTCTCCTTTAAGGAAAAACATTAGCGAATTATTGAAATGAATTCCTGTGATAGAAATACTTGGCAATATAAAAGATGCTCTTACCCCATCCATGTCGTAGTCCATTTTTCAAGAAAGAAAACTACACAATTTTTTCCAATAATGTGAAAACTGGTATAAAATTATTCACTAGATCATGCAAAAAAATGTATATCATGTTCGAAGACCTCTTCATCTTATTTCAATAATAGTCTCTACTGTTATAATTGTTTCATTTCATTCAGATGAACCTGATATCAAAGAAAATATTTTGGTCTTTATAAAACGAGGCCAAATAAATAAATCAGACTAAATAAGGTTTCTCACCCCTCTCGTACTCATTTAAAAAGAAAGCTGTCTGTTGTGATGTTACGTGTTTAATTGACAGATCGCACTGCAGACTGACATTGGTGATGACATAGGAGCAAAACAATTCTGTAAATTGAAACAGACAAAAATAGGACCGATATAAACAAAATACATTTATTTCAAATCACATTCTTTTCAAAATTCAATAAAAAAAGATACCAATTAAAAATGTATTTCAATCAATCATTAATGAAATTATACATACAAATTAGGTAAAAACATAGGATTGGGAGCCCCTAGAAGTTTTCATTTAAAAAACTTGTTGGTGGGACACCACCATTGTACAATTAAATACAAATTAATGTAATACATACATAAACAGTGAACAACAAATGACATTGAAATACAAATAACATTGAAATAAACAAACAAACCAGCAAACTAGGAGTAATAATTATAAATCATAGTGACCTATAGTGTGCTATTGGCAAGAGTTTTTATACTGAGCGAAATATTCAACTTTCAAGAGTTTTTTAAAAACTTATTTAGGGTTTTACTTTGTTTAATGCCATTATTTAAATCATTCCACAGCTTGGTTCCTATACAACGCAGAGATTTTTGGGTAATTTTAGTTTTTGGAAGATATTGGTGAAGATCTGCTGAATGACGCGTAAAGAATGAATGGAAAGAGGCATTTGTGTTGAAGATATTATTAAAAATATTTGGCAAGAGATTTGAATGGTAATTGTACATAAATATATAAGTATACATAAGAGCTAAGTCACAAATTTTCAATATTTTACAATAAAAAATAGCTTGTTTGTGTGACTATTGAAATGTGCATTACAAACTGTTCTGATTAACCTTTTTTGAATAAGAAATAATCTATGTAAGTGTGTTTTGAATCCATTCCCCATAGCATACAGCAATAAGTGAGAAGGGGTAAAACCAACGTAGTATAAAGTGGAATTAATACATGTCTGGGTAAAATAAACTTCAGTTTGCGGGGGACACCAGTACTTTTTGATAAACGAGTGCATAATTCATCATATGAGGTTTCCAGGATAGAAAGTCATTGATCTTGATACCTAAAAAAATTATATTTGATACCAGGGAAATAATCTTGCCATCCATAATAACTGGAGGAATGTCAGTACTTTTTTTTAGTTTGTGTTTTAAATAGTACAAATTCATTTTTTTCAAAGTTCAGCGACAGTTTATTGCATTTAAGCCAAAAAACAACTTTACGAAGTTCAATATTGATGGTGTTAATGAGAGGAATATTTTTTTTTTGTGAAAGAGTAATACTGGCAAAGAATGAAAGTATGAAATTAAGAATTTAAGAACAATTTACAAGGTCATTGATATACAAAAGGAAAAGCAAGGGGCCGAGGACGGACCCTTGCGGAACGCCGTATGATACATGACTGAAAGTTAACTTGACACCGTTGACCACAACATACTGCATGCGATTCGATAAATAATTATCAAACCAATCAAGAGCGAGACCTCTTTTCCCATAATGTTTCATTTTTTAAGAAGTATGTCATGGTGAACGGTGTCAAATGCTTTCGAGAGATCCAAAAATATACCAGTGGTGAGATTACCCTTATATATTCCTTGCATTATATGATCATAAATGTGAAATATTGGCTTTTACGTTGAATATATTTTACGATAACCACATTTTTGTAAGATTAGTATATTTTTATGATTGAAAAAGCTGTACAAACGTTCAAAAAAAATTCTAGTATCTTTGAGAAGACGGGTAAAACAGAAATTAGTCTATAGTTAACAATGTCTTTACGATCACCCTTTTTGAAAATTGGAACAATTTCAGCTACTTTAAATGCATTAGGAACTTCACCATATTCAAGAGACATATTTTATATATTTTTTCCCCCCAATATGTTATTAATTTCTTTGTTTTCTTCATGTTACCTCTTTAGGTGTTAAATTTTTTATTATAATATTCTGTTTTTGCAAACCGAATTACTTTTACCAAACAGTTTTTATAGCTTTTGCGTAACCTTTACATGACCTTTGATGCCATGGACAGTTGACCCTTGACATGAAGTTAATGTGATGTAAATATTGTTAATTTCTTATAATTGATAATGAAGATATGATTGATAATGTGAATCTAAAAAATGGCATCTAAATGACGTCATGGTGACCTTTTAACCTTGAACTGGTTTCATACAGATGACATGATAAGTCCCCATAACTGATGATATTTTGAAGATAATTAATGATGCAGATTTTGAGATTTTATGGCAACAAGAAAATAAAAATAAATCATAAATAAAAATGAAAATACGTAAGAAAATAATAGTTGATCTGTCAATTGACAGATCACCTAATAACCGGACTCAATACTAATGACTTGACTTCAGTAGCCATTCGAAAACAGTAAAGTTTCTTTTTTTCCAACTGTGCAGAGTGTTTTAGTTTTTTTAATTTTGGTATCTCTATTCACTCAACTGTGCATTCGGTTTTCAGTGCAAATTCTTTATATCTGTACCAAAATGATTCCTAGCCATGACGTTAAACATTTCTTCCTTCAGCAAGAAATGGATCCACACTGTGCTGCAATCGACACAGTATTAATTCTTTCAATGCACGAGCGCGCTAATAATAATGCGCCTAGGAATAGAGTGTTCCTGGATAGATGGCGTTATACAAATGCATATTACTATTATCATTATTATTGGTATGAAAATATCACAGGTTTGGCAGACAATAGATCAGAGAATGATTCACCAAATTATATCATTTTTTTCCTTATTTAAGGCCAGCAACTTTTTAAAAATAATTATTTTTTCAACAATGTTTCTAAGGAAAGGATCAAGGACAACAAAAAATACTGTTATCTTAATACTGCGTTAATTTTATTTCTATATTGAGTTCTTTTTGTTTCTAATGACTTTAATTCAATGGGGTTTTTCAGTCATTTTATTAGCCATTAGTTCAACTGTTATATAAAGAAGGGCAAAGAGGACAGAGAATCTCTGTCTAATACCCTGTTTGAAATGAAACGAGTTTAACCCAATTATATATAACAGTGCTTTGCATATGTGTATGGAAAACTTTTACATAACGTCGAAAAGACAGACCAAAATTAATTATATCTAAAAAAAAACAAAAATAAAAAACAAAATACCGCAGTCACATTTCCCCTACATCAGTATTTTTTATCATTCAAACCATCTACAGTACATGAAGCTAGTACAAAAATGTTAAATCGTCTGTTTTCGACCCGCCGTAGGGGGAATGAGAATGCGCCATCCAAAGGTTTGGATGACGTCGACTTACAGAATGGCTCATTTTCGAGTTTACAAGGTGGTGCATTACATCTCTTTGTCACCAGTCGACCATTTGCAAATCCAATTTAAATTTCATGAATGATATGACCCCCCTCCCCCTCAAAACAAAAATGAGGTTCGCCAAAATAGCTGCAATTATTTTATAATTGCAATTCCATTCAGATAAACATGACTCCGATTATTTAGGTGTTGGTGGACGCACTGTTAGCACAGAAGTGTAAATGAAAGATATTCTCTTTGCATTGGACATTTTACCTGTTATTAGAATATCTTTTAGGTGAAACATTTGATAAAATTCTATCGAAATTCCATCGGAGCAAGGTTTCATTGTTTTTTTTATTATCGAAAGCAGGGACAGTTTGCACTCTTTTTAGGTAAAAAAGCCTTCACAGCCGATTTTTCCCTTTCTATCTAATTGCGTACGTTTTGTATCAAGTGGTACATTTCAGTTATTTTTATTTCTTCTCATTCATACAACTTTGTGTGTGGTACATTAAACAATATGTTGTGTAATTAGATGATTGCCTTATTAGAAAAAAATATATATCTCTGTTTTGTTTATTAATAACTAAAAAAATATGTCGTGTTCTTTTCTCCTTAATTAATTTTCCAAGGGCTTCCATTTCCCACCTTTCGTCTGTCTTGGAATTTTTTTTCTCTTCTCTTTCTTTTGTTTACAGGAGCCCTACTAGATTCGCAAATACGGACTTTTATTGTCTAGTCCCAAGGTGAGTTTGATGACATTACAAGCTTATCCTTCGAGTTTAATTGTTAGCAAAATATTTAAATAAATTCCTATGAAAGAAATACTTGGCAATATAAAGGATGCTCTTACATCATCCATGTCGTAGTCCATTTTCAAAGAAGGAAAAATAACGTTTTTTTTTCCCATTGGTATAACACGTGTATGTACAAAGTCTATGGAGAATGGGTGGCGGGATCCGCCACTAGCGCAAAGTGCCCCTATACCTAACCCTAACCCTAACCCTAACCCTAACCCTAACCCTAACCCTAACCCTAACCCTAACCCTAACCCTAACCCTAACCCTAACCCTAACCCTAACCCTAACCCTAACCCTAAACCCTAACCCTAACCCTAACCCTAAACCCTAACCCTAACCCTAACCCTAACCCTAACCCTAACCCTAACCCTAACCCTAACCCTAACCCAAACCCTAACCCTAACCCAAACCCTAACCCAAACCCTAACCCCTAACCCCTAACCCCTAACCCCTAACCCTAACCCTAACCCTAACCCTAACCCTAACCCTAACCCTAACCCTAAACCCTAAACCCTAACCCTAACCCTAACCCTAACCCCTAACCCTAACCCTACCCTAACCTAACCCTAACCCTAACCTAACCCTAACCCTAACCCTAACCCCTAACCCTAACCCCTAACCCTAATCCCTAACCCTAACCCTAACCCCTAACCCTAACCCCTAACCCTAATCCCTAACCCTAACCCTAACCCTTACTTGCCTATGATGACATCGATGGCCATTGTCAATTTCATAACTAATAAAAATGACGAAAAAAGAAAATCGCCTCTGGATACTTATAAGCGCAAAGATGGTAGACGAGAATGTCCCATACCCCGTAAAAACATTCCTTTGTTAAACCAATTCATTTCCCCTTTATTCCAAATTTACTTGGAATATAAGAATATTTTTATTGTTCGCGTACTCAGTAAAAAGAATGGTTTTCATGAGTTATGATTAATCCTTCGCAGTGAATTTTTAACTATGTTTAATCCCTCAAAATTTGTTTTTAAATACTCTATTAACGAGACTTGGGGACTTTTATATTCAATTTTTACACAAAATTCCTGCCGTGGGGAGGGGGGGGGGTCATCATAAGTAGGTCAAGGGGGCAAAGCGGCGGCCCACCCCCTATTAGAGGCGCAAAACAGGAAGGTGAGGAAAAATAAGAAGAAAGATAAGACGAGGAAGAAAATTAAATGATGGAAGGAGAGGGGAATTAATTGGAAAAAAATTAAACAAAATCGATCGCACTTTGCATTAATACACAGACATCTCTATATTTCAAAACGTGCTTAAAACCTTTTCACTTTTTAGATCGAAATATATAAAATCAAATCATTTATGTAGGAAGGTATCCATCTTTTTCATGATATGTAGGTTTAAATCTAAATAAAAATTAATTCGCGCTTTGCGCTCGCATTGTTTGAGATAAAATGCTTGTTCTTTAATTCAAAAGTGCTTGAAAGATCCAGTTTTCAGATCTGAGCGCTTCGCGCTCGCATCTATCCTCTTTATTGCTATAAGGTGAAAATAAGATGACTTTTTTGGTCAGAAAAAAAATCAGGATACGCTTCGCGGTCACATTAATTAAAATTTAGTTAGATTGCTAACCTGTCCTTGATTTTAAAATATGCTAATAATACCAATTTTAAAATGACAATATCATCAGCACACACTTCGCGCTCGAATCTCATATTGTTTAGTAAGATTCCTATCCTGTTCATAATTTGAAAAAATGTTACGACCCAGGTAACAATACAGGGTTGGACCAACGTTGGGAAATTTTTTCCCAACGTTGGCAGGCAAACATTGTGCACGCGCATACATCGTCAGACCAACAACATTTCCAACGTCAGTTCAACGTTGTCCAGCAACAATGTTCCAACGTTGTCTGGCAACGTTGATCCAATGTTGGCTAAATAGTCAAATACAACGTTGCTACAGCGTTGGCAAGCAACGTTGCATCATCGATAGAAGTGCACGTCCATACATTGTCAGACCAACAACATTTCCCAATGTCGGTTCAACGTTGTCCACCATCAATTCTCCAACGATGGTCTCATGTCGGCTGAGTCATCAATAACAGCGTTGCTGCAACGTTGATGGGCAACGTTGTAGCAGCGATGGAAGTGCACGCGCATACATCGTCAGTCCAACTATGTTTACAACGTTTATAACGTTTTTTCACATAATGTAAACAGCTGTAAAAAAATGATAAATTTTGATTCAATAGATCGTGCAACAACAGTTTATATCGACGACTCCTTCATCATATCACAATAATATCTTTACTGTTATTATAATTGTTTTCTTCCATTCAGATAAACTAGATATAAAAGAAAAAAACGTTGGTCTTAACTCTTAATGAAACGAAGTCAAATAAACAGATTACATAAGGTTTCTTACCCTTCTCGTACTCATTTAAAAAGAAAGCTGTCTGATTGTGACGTCACGTGTTATTGCTTAACAGATCGCACTGCAGACTGCCATTTGTGATGATGACACAGGAACGAAATATTTCTGAAAATTGAAAGAAATAGAAGAAAATGGACCAATGTAAACGAAGCTCGTAAGCACATACAGAATGTGACATACTTTTCAAAGCGAGCATACATCGTCAGTCCAACTATGTTTACAACGTTTATAACGTTTTTTCACATAATGTAAACAGCTGTAAAAAAATGATAAATTTTGATTCAATAGATCGTGCAACAACAGTTTATATCGACGACTCCTTCATCATATCACAATAATATCTTTACTGTTATTATAATTGTTTTCTTCCATTCAGATAAACTAGATATAAAAGAAAAAAACGTTGGTCTTAACTCTTAATGAAACGAAGTCAAATAAACAGATTACATAAGGTTTCTTACCCTTCTCGTACTCATTTAAAAAGAAAGCTGTCTGATTGTGACGTCACGTGTTATTGCTTAACAGATCGCACTGCAGACTGCCATTTGTGATGATGACACAGGAACGAAATATTTCTGAAAATTGAAAGAAATAGAAGAAAATGGACCAATGTAAACGAAGCTCGTAAGCACATACAGAATGTGACATACTTTTCAAAGCGAGCAACTTGGGAAATGATATTTTTTTTTTTTTTATTTAAAAGGGACTTTTTATTTATATAAACATTGAGAAGAGGATTTTTCCATGTCAGCTAATCTTCCTTGTTGTATGCTTCTATTGAAATCTACCACACAGGCCCAAAGATCCGCAAGTACAAGTCGTTTTTGTGTTCCATTTTTATATTCGGCAAATAGACGGAACATCAAGTTCACCCTTTCACTTAAATTATTAACTATGCTCTTCCAAGCAAACAATTACTTGCACCAAGCGGGAGCCGTCCATATTTCACAAAAATAAGCATTTTCCCGTTATGTGTGGACAAATACAACGCCCCTCCCAAAAAACAGGGAAATGTGGAAAGAAAGAATTAAAATGTCTCACCATGTATAACGCATACAAAAAATAAATCATCTGATGCTCTTGGACCTTACAGGATTCTCGGATACAGCAAACTCCGATTCCTCAAATAAATAAATACAAAATCACAGCCAAAATGAGAAACAGCATCTTAAGGCAGTCCAGTGTTGTCTACATGCCTCGAACGCAATGGAAGAAATGAGCTCTTCATAAGTGGAGCTAGCGCCGGAGTGAGCAAGAACGTGGACTTATACGGTAACGGAAAAGAAAGTATTATGACCTGATTATAGTATGATCATTGACAGGAGCTGCTCTTAATGGATCCACGATTTGATCCATGTATCAATGAGCATCAATTGCTAGGTAACAAAGTAATTACAATAGTTTTTGGTTTTCAAATATTTAGTTGACCATTCATAGTCCGTCCTATTTTGTGATTTCAAAGCAGGGAGGGGGTGGCCAAAAGTGAACCCTCCCTGCTTTGAAATCACTCCCGTAAGATCTCGGTCGAACATTGCGCAATTGCGCCGAAAATTCGAGCGCATGTAATTCGTGTCGTAATCTCTCACAAAAGAGTGTTATAATGCCAAAATATTTGAGATTAATTTCTGATTAACTACGCTAATTGATGCATATAATCATAATTTGGCCGAAAATCTATAGATATTGCTCTTAAACATTTCAATATTGGTCTAGACACTCTCTAGGATTCTTATTATATGTAACTAAAAACAGGAAATAGCTCGCCTTCTATATACTTAAATGTTATTTTCGTTATTTTATTATTAGGTTTGTATTTTATTTGAAGGAAATCTTCTGGAACACAATTGGGGGCACAAATTATTCAAAAATAAAACTGTTATGAAAATATATATTACTGTAAAAGGCCTATGGTAGCGCCAGTGTCTCTATACCCAACAATTAACCCTAAATCTATCTACAGGGACTTTAAATTTTTTCGAATTTCCCCATTAGTATGTGTACAAAGTCTATAAGACTTTCAGACTTTGGAATAGTTTCCCTTTTCTTATGTACAAACCTTATTTAATTTTGTTCTCGAATTAAAATTTTCCACACGTTTTACACCATTTGATAGCAAAAAAAAAAATACTTTGAAATTTTTTCGAATTTCCCATTGGTATAACACGTGTATGTACAAAGTCTATGGAGAATGGGTGGCGGGATCCGCCACTAGCGCAAAGTGCCCCTATACCTAACCCTAACCCTAACCCTAACCCTAACCCTAACCCTAACCCTAACCCTAACCCTAACCCTAACCCTAACCCTAACCCTAACCCTAACCCTAACCCTAACCCTAACCCTAACCCTAACCCTAACCCTAACCCTAACCCTAAACCCTAACCCTAACCCTAACCCTAAACCCTAACCCTAACCCTAACCCTAACCCTAACCCTAACCCTAACCCTAACCCTAACCCTAACCCTAACCCAAACCCTAACCCTAACCCAAACCCTAACCCAAACCCTAACCCCTAACCCCTAACCCCTAACCCCTAACCCTAACCCTAACCCTAACCCTAACCCTAACCCTAACCCTAAACCCTAAACCCTAACCCTAACCCTAACCCTAACCCCTAACCCTAACCCTACCCTAACCTAACCCTAACCCTAACCTAACCCTAACCCTAACCCTAACCCCTAACCCTAACCCCTAACCCTAATCCCTAACCCTAACCCTAACCCCTAACCCTAACCCCTAACCCTAATCCCTAACCCTAACCCTAACCCTTACTTGCCTATGATGACATCGATGGCCATTGTCAATTTCATAACTAATAAAAATGACGAAAAAAGAAAATCGCCTCTGGATACTTATAAGCGCAAAGATGGTAGACGAGAATGTCCCATACCCCGTAAAAACATTCCTTTGTTAAACCAATTCATTTCCCCTTTATTCCAAATTTACTTGGAATATAAGAATATTTTTATTGTTCGCGTACTCAGTAAAAAGAATGGTTTTCATGAGTTATGATTAATCCTTCGCAGTGAATTTTTAACTATGTTTAATCCCTCAAAATTTGTTTTTAAATACTCTATTAACGAGACTTGGGGACTTTTATATTCAATTTTTACACAAAATTCCTGCCGTGGGGAGGGGGGGGGGTCATCATAAGTAGGTCAAGGGGGCAAAGCGGCGGCCCACCCCCTATTAGAGGCGCAAAACAGGAAGGTGAGGAAAAATAAGAAGAAAGATAAGACGAGGAAGAAAATTAAATGATGGAAGGAGAGGGGAATTAATTGGAAAAAAATTAAACAAAATCGATCGCACTTTGCATTAATACACAGACATCTCTATATTTCAAAACGTGCTTAAAACCTTTTCACTTTTTAGATCGAAATATATAAAATCAAATCATTTATGTAGGAAGGTATCCATCTTTTTCATGATATGTAGGTTTAAATCTAAATAAAAATTAATTCGCGCTTTGCGCTCGCATTGTTTGAGATAAAATGCTTGTTCTTTAATTCAAAAGTGCTTGAAAGATCCAGTTTTCAGATCTGAGCGCTTCGCGCTCGCATCTATCCTCTTTATTGCTATAAGGTGAAAATAAGATGACTTTTTTGGTCAGAAAAAAAATCAGGATACGCTTCGCGGTCACATTAATTAAAATTTAGTTAGATTGCTAACCTGTCCTTGATTTTAAAATATGCTAATAATACCAATTTTAAAATGACAATATCATCAGCACACACTTCGCGCTCGAATCTCATATTGTTTAGTAAGATTCCTATCCTGTTCATAATTTGAAAAAATGTTACGACCCAGGTAACAATACAGGGTTGGACCAACGTTGGGAAATTTTTTCCCAACGTTGGCAGGCAAACATTGTGCACGCGCATACATCGTCAGACCAACAACATTTCCAACGTCAGTTCAACGTTGTCCAGCAACAATGTTCCAACGTTGTCTGGCAACGTTGATCCAATGTTGGCTAAATAGTCAAATACAACGTTGCTACAGCGTTGGCAAGCAACGTTGCATCATCGATAGAAGTGCACGTCCATACATTGTCAGACCAACAACATTTCCCAATGTCGGTTCAACGTTGTCCACCATCAATTCTCCAACGATGGTCTCATGTCGGCTGAGTCATCAATAACAGCGTTGCTGCAACGTTGATGGGCAACGTTGTAGCAGCGATGGAAGTGCACGCGCATACATCGTCAGTCCAACTATGTTTACAACGTTGGTTCAACGCTGTCCATCAACGATGCTCCAATGTTGTCTGGCAACATTGCTACAACGTTGTCACAACGTTGCTCCAACAAAGCTCCAACGTTATTCCAACGTATGGCAATAATTAACAAAACATTAATGGGTTTCAAGGTGAAGTCCACCGTTTTAACCCTACACTCTAATCCTTATCATCATATCTCATCCTATCCTAAGATCCTACATCCTAATCCTACATCCTATTCCTATCATCTTACACCTATCCACTGAAGCTGTTGTTGTTGTTATTTTAAATAGGCAAACTAGTCAGTTTTGAATATTGTTGCCTTGTAAATTTGCTTTCCCTTTTTTTTCAAAAAGAATAATTTCTTTGTTCAATCTATACACAACAAAAAAAGTAAGTCCCCCCTAAATCAAATTGCTTTAACTTTTGAACGGAATTATTTTGAGATATGATATTTCTAATGGTGGTTTTCTACACTCATTAAGCAACCTCTGGGGAAAAATGAGATTGATCGGTTGAGTCATGCATGAGTAATTAAAGATTGAATTAAAAATGACAATTTTTGAAAGTCACAAGAGTCGTTTTTCAGATTGTGCAAATACAAAGCTGGGCAAAAGTTGTTTTTAGGTGAATTTTATGGTGTTAATCCATCATTTAGCCACTCCACACACAATTTTGATATCGTATGTTCATGGTTGAGTGAGCACAATAATGCAGGGGCATGTACAAAAATGTAAAAATGACCATACGATTGTGATTTTTTGCATGGTCAGCCCCCCCCCCCCCCCCACTTTGAAAACCGTTCCACGGCCCCTGTATAGTGACGTATCATCAAAGGGGTTTATGGTAGTATCCTCTACAACTTGTTAGATCATGTTAAAATTTGAAAATGTTGGTGGCTCCCCCGATACAGGCCCCTCCCCCATTTTAAAATTCTGGATCCACCACTGATTTGTCCATAAATTAAACTGATCATGAGAATTTGTAAGAAAAAATACATTTATGCAATATAAAGAGTATTCATTCCTAAGTTTTCGAATGTGCTCGCTCAACCATGAAAATTTTAAAACTTCGGAAAGTGTGTGGTGATAGAAATGATGGATGATAAAAACAACAGCAATTAAAGTCACATTTGAAACCGAATTTGCCCCCAATATTCACTTTATTACCATTTAAAATGGGTCTGTGACATTGAAAATACCCGATTTCCCACTTTGATGTGTGCTCACTCATCCATAAATAAACAAATCGATTTCATTTTTGCACAGAATTCTGCCCATAGGTTGATAAACAATTACTGCCAAATGACATTGCTAAAGACAGCCTTGAAAAAAAGTTCCACCACATTGAATAGGGGGTTACTTATTCTTAAACATATGCACCCATAATGTACACAAGTCTATGAGAGAGGAAGTCAACATTTTAACAAATATGAAATAAGGGTTTGTTTCATGGACGGCTTTGTTACTTCTGCCAACAGTTATTTCATGAAACTTCGCACATGGCTTCAGTGTAACACTATCCAAAATGTGCCCACACCAAAATAACCGTTTGATACGGCACAGAGTGGGGCCAGGGCCTTGAACTTTCTTCTCATTTGCATAATTTTCGAATATTGTGTGCTCACTGATGCATTAAACATCGGGATTTTCATAAAAATCAAATCAAATGAACCATGCAAGGAGGTTTGTGATAGATATCCATAGTTACAAATTGCATTTTTTTCAATAACGTGGGCGTTCAAGGGCGTGAATGTTTAATTAAACGCCTTTGAATCATTGAAGCATGTTAATTGGTCATGAACATAACGAAACCCTATAGTTGAGAAAAGATCATTTTCATTTACCAAAATGAAACAATACTTGCCTATGATATTTGAAAATCGTATCTTTTGTTTTCAATAAATGTTCATTGAACCGTGAAACAATGAATATTGTTGAAGATACTCTTCCCAAAAATAACTGTCATCATATTCTATCATTTTTATTGATAGAAATGTGTAAAAAATCCAATTATAGCAAATTTGGACTTGTGTTCATTCAACCGTGAAATTTAGCCAGAAAAGTTGTATCGTCTTTTAGAAAGTACCTTTTACAAGCCTTCTGACTATTTTTCATGATGAGAATGTGGAATTAGTTCCAATAAAAATGGAATCGAAGTCATGATATTTGGCTTGTGACTTTTGAAAAGTGACATTTTTGCCTTCTGACGGTGCTCACTGAAGCATGACGTAAAATGCGTCCATAACATTTACTCAGAGGGTAGCCTATAAAATTACCTACACGCTCATGTAAAAATATATTAAAAACTTGCATTGGTTCGGAAATTATTGATGTTTGTTCATAAGGGGGACTTACTTTTTTTTGTATATATCAGTTAAAAAAGTAAAGGAAAGATAGGAAAGAAAAGTTCTTAGGAAATCGTGCAAGACCACCTCTCCTGCCCTGTATCAAGTACGTTATCCTGACAAGCCCGCTCGAGGTACATTTCGAGGGCGTCTCAGGCGTACAAACAAATTGTACTCCCTATGTCTCTCAAACGTGAGCAGGTGGCGCTCTATCCGATACCTCGTAGAACTCCATTTAAAATTCCGCAGGTGAAAATTTATGTCAAATCGATCAGATCAATATCAACATTTTTTTTTATAACTTTTTAACAAAAAAAAACATTTACAGTAGAGTAAATTCTGACATTCAAGGGCCATATGATAAAGTGAAAGTGACAAGAAAGGTGCACACATAGACTATTTAGGTGAAAACATCATCGATTACATCATAAACAATTACCCCCCAAGATGAATAATTATATATACACCTTGCTCAGAAAAGTATTATGGTCACGAAGTCTTGACTACACCCTGTTGTAATGGTTGCCATCCTGGCAACCAAATTGAAATCTATGAGTCCTTTTGAAATATCTGATAAGTGCACTTTGGGTCTTTACTGCGAGATTTTCCACTTTACGTTCCGCATCAGAGATATTGTTAGCATTTAATTCAGCAAGTAATAGGGCTCGTTGAATTATAAATCTAGGGCAAACATATAAGAAGTGGTATATCGTTTCTCTTTCATTGCAGAAATCACACTTTCCAGTTGTGTGTCTTCCCGTCTTAAAAAGGAAGTCATTCAAACCCAAACCTCCCAAACGTAATCTGTGGATCATTTTTTCACCACTTTTGTCTGTGCAGAGATAATCAAAGGGTGTTTTTTCTGATACAACTTTCTGGTATTTTCTTAATTCTGAAGTTGACTTGTCCCATCTCTTCTGCCATTCATTTCTTGCAAGGACTCTTACAATCTTTATTGTTTCTTGGATATTCAAACCATTATTTATCTCTATTTCTTGTTTTAGGGCTGCCTTTGCATAGAAGTCAGCCGTTTCGTTTCCATTAACCCCACAGTGAGATGGAATCCACTCTAAGCAAATCCATATACCTTTATATTTTAGACAAGTAGCGGTATTTATGATTTCTCTAACGAAATTATCATCGTTGTTTTCCTTCACTGCTTCGATAGCACTCAGAGAATCGGTAAAAATTACCACTTTATTATAAACATTCAAATTTTCCAACCACTGCAGTGCGAGAACAATGGCGACCAATTCTGATCTATACGATGATGTAAAATTTTGCATTCTTTTACATTCGATTACCCGCATAGCAGGCACGTAAAACAAGCAGAGGCATTGCCGTGCACCGGGTCTCTAGAACCATCAGTGTAAATATGGAGATTCTCTTTCCACTTTGTATTAATATACTCCACAGTTGTGTTATATTGATAAAAAACGTAATCACTTTTGGATACAAGCTCATGCAGCTTCAATGACACTTCTGGTGGAGAGAGATGCCAAGGAGGCATGGGTGTATAAGACTGAAAAGATTCAGTTGTGTAGTATATCTCATCTTCCAAAACTCTCAAACCAAAAGGTTTTCGTGCTTTCTTATTTTTTTCGTATTCAAATTGCCCACAGTTCTTCAATGAAGATTGGAGTGGGTGTTTGGCGTTTTGTCTTATTTTTGCTTTGTAAACCTTGCTAAGCATGTATCTTCTTAGATCGAGTGGTAATTCACCAGTATCTACCTGTAAGGATTCCAGGGAGGTACCAGGCAACGCCCCTGTGCACAATTTTAAAGCCTGGTATTGAATAGTCAACAAGAAGTTCTTCACATGATCATGAGCTGAATCATATGCTTCTGCTGCATAATCCAACAATGGCCTGATGACCACTTTATAAAAAGTCAAAAGGCTTTTATAACTACTTCCCCACTTAGTTCCCACTAGTATTTTCATTATATTTATTTTCTTTTTTGCTCTTGTTACAATCATATTTATATGTGGTCTCCATGTTAACTTTCTATCCAGTACTACTCCTAAAAATAGATGTTCGTCCTTTTGTGGTAAGGGTACCTCATCTAATTCAATCTGTACACATTTGTTAGTGTTACTAAAAAGCAAAGTAACAGATTTTTCTTTAGAAAGGGTAAAACCCCATCTGTTGAACCACTCATTTAGGATATTCACATAGGTTTGTACTTTTCTTTTTAGAAAATCAATGTTTTTTCCATTTTTCCATATAACACAGTCGTCTGCGTATATAGAAATATTGACAGATTCGTCCATTGGTATGTCCGACAACATTAAATTGAAAAGGACGGGACTTAGGGAACTACCCTGCGGTAGCCCTTCCTCTATGTCCTGTATAACTTAGAGGTACTCATTTGCCCTGACCTGGAAAGAGCGCCCGGTTAAATAGTTCCATAAGAACTTGACCATATTGCCTTGGAAACCAAGTTTATTAAGTTTATAAATCAAGCCTTCCTTCCATAGTCTATCATAAGCCTTCTCCATGTCAAAGAAAACGACCAGGGTATGTTCTTTATTCCCAATACTTTTTTTAATGTCATTTTCAAGTTGGGTTATATTGTCTTTTGTGCTTCTTGCCTTTCTAAAAGCACTGTGGCAAGATGGTAACAAACTATGTTTTTCCGTAAACCATACCATTCTCTCTTTGATGATTTTCTCAAATATTTTGATGAAACAGTCATTAAGAGCGATAGGCCTGTAGGAAGAAACGTCTGTAGCTTCCTTGTATGGTTTCAATATTGGGACTATGACGCAATGCTTACATTGGAGGGGAACAATTCCTGTTTCCCATATGCTATTAATTATAGTTAACATTATCACTCTCCCTTTGTGTGAGAGATTTTTATATACTTCATACCCAACGCCATCTTTACCTGGAGAAGACTCTTTACATTTTTTTAATGATATTCTCAATTCGTACATGGTAAAGGGTTCATTAAGGACACTACTACCCTTAGCATCACCAAATGATGATACGATGTCCTCATATTTTTTAACAATATCTATTTGTTCAGGGGTAAAAACTTTGCCCTTAAAACTATCGTTTATGTTTTTAAAGTGGTTGGCGAAAGTATCCACAACGTCATTGCCAGTAACAACGGAACTATTCTCTCTCATGAGAACAATGTTTTTCCTGGGCGAAATACCATCATTATTGATCCTTTTAATCATATTCCAGATCTCGGATAAAGGGGTAAAACGATCAATGTCTTGACAGTACTTTTCCCAGTAAACTCTTTTGGCTTGCCTTAAAGTTTTCTGGGCAATAGATATTTTCTTCTTAAAATCCTCCAATAAAACTGGAGGGGGTATTACATAACTTTTCAATTTGCTCCTTACTCTATTTCTCTCCTTTATTCTAAAGGAACATTCTTTATTCCACCATGGTACTGGGTTTTTCTTAATATTCTTGGTAGCTCGATGTCCTTTCAAATTTTCCAGGGTAATCTTTATTGATTCCATGAAAGAATCGAACTCTATGACCTTGCCTCCTTTCTGTAAGGTATTCCACTGCTCATCAGTTTGCCGCCTAAATTCATCCCAATTTACATTCTTTGTGGATAACATTGAACTGATAGACTGGGAGTGGTCGATCTTTGTTTGCGTACCATTCCCTTTCAGTATGTTCAACTGGCTTAACAATGAATAATGGTCACTTCCAAAGCTGTTGTTCAGGACCTGCGACGTTGTTTTGTTCGCTTTACAAGGAGGGGCTAATGTTAGATCCAAACAAGAAAAATTACCCGTGTGGTAGTCTACTCTAGTGGCACTTTCATCATTTAAGATAACAAGATTTCTCTCGTTTGCAAATTCTTCCACTACTTTGCCATTAGCATCTGGTTTTTTACTGGTTTTTCCCCCTCACATTTTTGAAAAGTTCATTCAGCGAATCTGTGCTAAGTTTGCTGCACGGGTTGTAGAAATTAACTACATCTTTTTTGTTGATTCAAAAATCTAATTAGCTCATCCCCGTGGCATTCAAGACCCTGTGCATTCCACTGGAGAATGCTGAATGCCACGAGGGTGATCAGACTAGTAGAATAGGCTGCGAATTGACTGTAAATCAACGTCTGTGGGATGTAAACCCAGAGTATCTTTCAAAATATGTGTTATTTCATCAAATGGATTACAGTCAGGCTTTGTTACTATTCTGATTAGTCTAATAAAGAAAGAAATAAGTGTGATGTCTGAAGCACCTTTCAAGAAATTACTATGCGTTTGGCCTACATTCTCAGACATTTTACTTGTCACCTCTGTTTTGGTAGAAAATTGCGAATCCGAGACGATTTCCATTTCGGTTTGATCAGAAACTGCATTTCCTTTCTGAGTGTTTATTCTATTAATTGGATTTGTTACTTTTTTAATTTCTGCCTTGTTTACAAAATGTTTTCCCTGCTTAATTTCCTCGTTTTGTTCGGAGCGTAGTCTCACTTCTTGTGCTTCTTTTGATGCCTCACAACCTTTATAAGCAGCCGAATGATTACCATTGCAATTTACACATTTGAAATGTTGTCGCTCCAGTTCGCAATTTTCTACCGAATGTCCTAGGCCACATCTGGGGCACCTTTCCTTAGCACTACATCCACTTGCTAAATGCCCGTATCTGTGGCATTTAAAGCACCTGGGTGCTGGTGGAATGTATTCCTTGACTCTTATTTTCTGGAAGCAAAATTCAACATGTTCTGGAATTTGGGGGGTAGAGAAGAACAATATTACAATTCAATTCATTTATTCTTTTCCATTAAAAAACAACAAAATATGTACATTTGAAATACACATATATATACAAAAATAGATCAAATACATAAGCATAGTAAATTAATATTGTAAGTAATAAAAATAAATGGAAAATGGAACACCTGTAGAAAGCTTTTTTAAAAAAGCTTGTAAATGGCAGGAGTCCAAAAGTTAACAAACTACAAATATTACTGTCTTTAGGGGCTTCAAATCACCCTCAATTTGTTTCTTCATTCTCTCAACCTTCACTACTCTGCTTTGTTCTAGCTCCTTCGGAATATCTTCCTCAGAAGATTTTAGAGAAATTCCAAATATGACCCCTTTCGAGGCATTGGTTTTTTCCTCTATTTTGACTGGAATATTGCCAATCTCTGGTATCTGAGTTAAGGCTTTACGTTGCTTCTCATTTTTACACTTTACTAAGAGACCCTTCCCACCTCGTACAAACTTAATGAAGTCAGGGGAGACCTGCAAGCCTTTCCAATATCCTTCTTGACAGTTAGTTCATTAACCACACTAAGGTTTTTATTTCTATCAATGGGTACTAAGAGTACCTTTAGGTGGTCTGTTTTTGGGGCATTTATTCCTGTTTTGAAAGGAGTTGACGGCGGTGTGCCAAAATCAGTATCCGCTACCAGCTCTTCAACATCACTTAGATTTTTTAGTTTTCTTATTACTTGAAAACCTCCCTCCTCTTCTGGAGGCTTGCGGTGAGCTAGATTCTCCGCCACGTTAGTGGCGCCCGCCATTGTGGTTTGGCGGGAAATTCAAACCCTCGCTATATCTAAGTGCAGAGTGCGTGAAAGGCCCAAAAATGTCAGCTTACCCTTCTGCAATAGCAAAATCCAAAAGGATCCAAGGTATAAATCCTAATTCCTATATAAATCCAAAAGATAGTCCAAAATCGAAAATGAAACAGCATAGCACAACAACTCGACTCGACTCGACCAGTTTTTTACGCCTGTCATTGACTCCTATATAAAGAGCAACTTTGCTACACTTGGCAGAATACAGTTAATATCATTTTCCACATTTAACCTTGAAAATTTCACTTAGAATAATATGTTTCGACTATAAATGATATGGTAATGGAGCCACATACTTTTCTGAAACTTTTCATGGTGGAAATTTAGAATAAACATAAATACTTTAATTATTATAGAAATATTACCTAAAATTTTTGTCATTAATTTACTGATGTAATGAATATTCATTAGTGCATAATCATTATGTCCAGATGAGGCAGGTATGGCAGCGTTGTTCCAATGTTGGTCCAACGTTGGGTAACGTTGATCCAACGTTGGTCTAATGTTGGTCCAATGTTGATGGAAAGTTGATTCAACGTTAGTCCAATGTTAGTCCAACGTTGGTGTAACGTTGGTTCTTTGTTGGTCTAATTTCAAACAAATCCAACGATGCGCCATTTCCATCAAACAGTTTTCAACACTGTGCCATCATCATCTGTAACCTGTTCATGATTCTGTCAAAAACATTACAACTCTTCATTTTTTTTTCATTCTTTCTGTTACAAGTCTCTTCACATAATTAAGAGGAATCAAGAGAACTTTCCTTTCAACAAGAAGGAAAGTTTCGAGGGTTGGTATACTGCACAAGGCCTTGGGGGGCACCTGGCCCTGCCGGTGTCGGACTATCTACGTCCAGCGACTCGAGCTACCAGACGTACATCCGGAAGATCTTTCATCCAGTGCTCAACTCGCACCAATTGTTTTAAGAACTCATATATTCCACGCACCATCAAGGACTGGAATTCTCTACCCCCCGACATCCAATCAATTTCAGTCTCTGATAATTTTAAAACACAGGCAACCATATACTTTCGCAACAAAGACTTAAGCAACAAGGACTAAGAAGAAACAAAGTGCGCACTCCCATTTCCTCCTCGGGTGGTTCCTGTAATAGGAACGTTGAGGAGTATCACCAAGAAGAAGAAGAAGGATATTTATTGAGGCCTTTGTAGCATTTAAACATTTTTGACATCCTCTTTTTCTCAAACAAGACTAATACCAAACATAGGCATATGTAATAAGAATTAAGATGTATAACATTTTCTTGCGAGTTGCAATCTCTGTTTCTGTCTACAATTGTTTGATGACTCGGTATGCAATGCCAATTGCAACGTCAGTAATCATCACAAAAACTCACATGTGTAATTGCAGTCTCTCAGTATTTACAAAATCTAAAAAGGAGGTCGCGTAACTTGGCCTCACTCAGAGTAACATAGCTACTGCCTACTGTAACTTAAGAGCGCCTCTTTTTTATTAAGATAGAAGTCAACTGAGATCTCAATATGCATGGCCATGGCCTAGTCTCGCTCATGCCATAACTCTTAAATGATATTTCAGCGTTAAGTGTAAGCATGCCTCACGTAGAACCTACAGGTTTGACTGCAGTTGGAAAACACTCCGTCCAGGCTAGGCCAGGCACGACCGACCAGGTCAATTCAAGGCAGCGTATGATATAATGAATAAGGCAGGAATGCCAGTAAGCAAGTCATTGGGTGATTTCAAGTACGGCCGGTGTTCGGTGTTGAGAGCGTGAAAGGGCTGCTGAACTGAGCTCCAACACCGAGCGTAATATTTTTTTCATTAAAATGTATTAGAACTCTAATGATTTGCTCTAATCTTAACTGTAAAAGATAATTTTACGGGGATGGTTCGTCGTGTTCGCCCCCTGTCCGTGAGCTACAGGAGGCAGTGCAGTGACTGGTGTTAAGTACTTACACGAAAATAGTAGCGTCGGACTGTGTGCACACAGAAGCTGACTCCGGGATCTTTCGGAGGGGATCAACAGTTGCAGTCTATCTGCAAGTGCAAAGAAAATTTCACTGTAGTTTGTAGTTCCTAAATATGCAGCTTATAAGTATTGTGCCAGATCACTAGACAGTGGCGTAACTACGGGGGGGGGGGCATGGGGGGCACGTGCCCCCCCCCCCCCATCGGCTGACAAAAAAAAACGGGGAAAAGGAGAAAAAGAGGGAGAAAGGAAGAGAAACGAAGTGGGAAAGAAGACATTATTGTTCATTATAATGTTATATTATATCATAATTATGTTATGTTATATTACATAAGAAATTTTTTTTAAATAACTTTATGAAACATAATTTGCTTAGGGCCTATGTCCTCATTGTTCCTGGTGCTCGCATTGTCTGTTTACCGAGATATATAATCCTGTTATACTAAAACCTCCCGTTTTCAAGTCAATATACACCAAACTGCCAAATATATTTCCTCGCACTTCGAGTTATTGTTTTATGTACAATAGTATGCTTCTTTTTCATGACTACTTAAAGTGATTGCCCCATTTTAAGGTCTTGATATAAAACATTTCCTGTCCGTGCTTACGTTCGCAGTAGTGGATTGGTGAAATATGTCTGCTCTTCATGGATTCCTAGAATCAGTCCTTAAATATCCCTCTTTCTAATCTGAATATCAAAAAATTTCAGCTCGCGCTTCGCGCTCGCATCATTTGGTTAGTGAACTACGTATGGTCTTCGTGAATTTCTACAAACAAGCCTTAAAATGCCCCTCTTCAGGTCTGAATTTCCTAAATTTTCAGCTCGCGCTTCGCGCGCGCAAGATTTGATTAGTGAGATGGGTATGTTAATCATGATTACAAGTGCTTTATGTGCATGTTTAGATGTAATTCTAACAAAATCAGCAAGCGCTTATTGGCAATCGCATTAGATGACTATGGTGAGATGTGTATACTCTTAATGCATTCCTAAAATATAGTCCTTAAAATCTTCCTGTTTTGGGGTCAATATTTACAAATATTTCAGCTCGCGCTTCGCGCTCGCATTATTTAGCGAGACAGGTACATATCATGATTACAAGAGATTGATTATAATGTCCCTTTTTAGGTCTAAATATCAAAATTTTTAAGCTCGCGCTTCGCGCTCGCATTATTTGACCAGTGAGAGACATATCCGTTTAATGGCACTGTCCTTAAAATGTCTCTATTAGGTATACCTGGCAGCTGGGCGCGCTTCGCGCGCTCACTTAGTGACTCAAAACTTTTGCTGGTGCCCCCCCCCCAATGCCGTGACCCACGGTACGCCACTGTCACTAGATATTCGGGAATTTAATTGTCTATATCCAGTTCAAATTCTGCCAGATTCTTCAAGTTCAAAATTGAAAGAAGCAGACTACACAGAAGAAGGAGTCTGACGTCGACGCGTCGCGACTAATTCTGCGCATCAGAATAGTATGGTATTTTTAAATAGGCACATTTGATGCTTGTATTTCCTTCTTCAATTTCTTCTAGAAATGTGACGGTAGGCCTATATCTCGTACTTACTGTGAGAGGCCTAGCCAGCTGCAAAGGACGAGGGTGTTTCTGGAAATTCTGGTCTTGAACTGCATTTGTTTTCTTGTTTTTCTCCTTTATTTTCTATATTGAATGATATTGCTGATTTCCTTAATTCTACCATGGACTCTTTCGTCTACACTGTTGATGATAATTTTGAAACTATATTGCCTTCGTCAGAGTACTTAACTATTGACAAATTTAAAAATGGCTTTGTTAATGACAATTCATTTTCATTGTTTCATCTGAATATTCGTAGTATTAATAAAAACTTTGATCAATTTAACATTTTATTGCAAGAATTGGTTACCAAATTTTCAGTTGTAGGCCTCTCTGAAACATGGCTCTCAGATAATAGTAACCTTTATTCTCTTCCTGGCTACCACAACCCAGTCGTCAACTGCAGGCACAACAAAACTGGCGGTGGAGTAGCATTGTTTATCTCCTCAACCTTAGAATATCGTGTTACACCTGATCTGAATGTAATGAATCAGTCTCTTGAAACAGTTTTTGTTGAAGTGGTTATCCCTGGTCAAAGTAATTTCATTGTCGGTGTTGTCTACAGACCACCCCAAAGTAGTGTTGAGAAATTTACAGATGAGCTACAAGATCTGCTGTCAAATCCTGTACTTAATGGCAAGAGGGTTTGCTTGTTAGGTGATTTCAATGTAAACCTTATGCAGTATGGTTCCAATGCATCAGTGAATGGTTTTTTAGATGCTCTTGCGTCTTTAAATCTTGTCCCGCTTATCAATAGACCTAGGCGTGTAACCGAAAATACTTCAACATTAATAGACAACATTTTCTCTGTTGGTCAACCATCAATAAAATCATCGATCTTAATTTCTGATATTTCAGATCACTTTCCAGTAATTGCTTCTTTTCCATTAAGTATAAAAAACTCAAGGAATATGAATGAAAATATTTTTTCTCGTAATTTTGGCTTTGAAAATATGCAAAGATTCAAGTGTGATTTAAATGCAACCGATTGGAGTGTTGTCTTAAATGAGTCTGACGTTGAAATAGCTTACAACAAATTTCTTGAATTGTTGACAACTCTATATGAAAAGAATTTCCCTCTCCTAAGCAAGAAACAAAAAGATAGAAGAAAATATCCTCAGATGCCTTGGGTATCCAAATCTTTATTGAAATGTATCAACAAGAAAAATAAACTATTTTGTAAGTTTAAAGGTAAATTGTGACATTGGTTTATTTCAAAACTTTCTTTTAGATTTCACTCTTCGCTTTTCAAAATACTCATAAACAAGTTCTGAGTCCATAAAATGTATTGCATTGGCCAAAACAACTGTTTTTATTCTCAAAAAAATATATAAAGAAGATAAATTTTGCCAAGTGAGCTTTCTTTTGATGCAGATTTTGAAATTGACATAAAAAATGAAGAGCGCCACCTTGAGACCAAATGACATCAATACCTGCTCATGAATATTCATATCCATCGCCTCTGCGCTTGTCTCACGTGCCGATCTGTATACCGGCTATACAGTACAGTATCGGATTGAACGGCGGAGTCTGTTTGCGACTTTTTCATTCATATCCTGTAGGAGCGTGTGCATTCGCGCAGTCCCTCGACGGCAAATTAAATAACTTGGAAACAACCAAGGAACTTTTTGAAATGACCATCATAATAATTGTGATGTTATGCACGTTGTTTTTCAAATCGCGGAGAATAGGTCCTACGTACATCTTGATATCTGGGCAGAGTACCAGGTACCGAGAGACGGCTTTCTTCCCTTTCCTTGCTTTTCATCTTTGCTTCGTTTCTCTAGCTGTATTTTTTTTTCTTTACTTGTCCAGGGTATGAAGGGAGGGAGAATTATGGTTGCTTGTGAAAGGGCTATTCTTTTTTTTCCCGTTTTTTATTTCTATTTTATAATTATATTTACATACGCATTTTTGTTTCGATTCCGATTCACTGAATTGTTATCAATTTCTTCAGGTTCTGTATTTTGATTTGTTCATTATTATAACGTGTTGTAACATTTTTTTTTAAGGAAAAGGAAATCATTTTGTATTGAACTAGCTTGGCCGCCATTTTTCATTATTTTGCTTTGTGCGTTATATAGGCCTATAAGATGCTCTTTCTCTTCCAGTGATTATTTGTCAATATACTGCCTCAATGTATTTATCACTAAAAAATGACAAATACCGCGTGGCCTATGCCTTTTTTTTTAAACAATACATTCTGGGGCGGATCCAGCTTTCACTAATAACGGGGCCGGGGTGAACAATATTTTCATCCACATTTTTCTCGATCGATCGGCAGCTCAAAGCTAGTTTTTGTTGGAATCTATAGTCGTAACAGTACTAAACCCTATAAAAAATGCGAGCGTGAGGTATTATTTTCGGACTGTGTATTGTGTCCTGAAAATTGATCTGAGCAATATGATCATTAAACAAGATGCACACTGACGGATAAGGTGCTCAAAAATTTGAATAAGTAAAGGCCTATTTAGTTCCCTTGTTCGTTTTACTATAAGCCCTTCAACAATGTTTCCGTGTTTTGTATTACATTGATCAGTTAATATTTCTTTATGTCTCATACTTTTTCGATATGAATTATACCTTGTCATTGTACTTGTTACTATTATTTTATATACTAATAACTCTGAACTTGTGAACCTGTTTAACCATGACTGAATGAATAAATCAATAAATGAATTGGTATAGATGAATAGATGTTCCATCGAACAGGCAATGCGAACACGCAAAGCGCGGGCTAAATTGTTTTTATACATGTGTAGTGACATGATTGGCTCCCACCCCTCCCCAAGTCTGAATTCCCCTCACCTTTTTTTATTCATTCTTCCTCTTATATTTTGTCACCCCCCCCCCTCTGCTTTCGTTCATATTACTTTGCGCCGCCAATATCGGGGGGGGGGGGGCGTAACGTCGGCCTCCTGGATCCGCCTATGATACCGGTGCGTAGGTCTGTATGTTATAACCATGTAACATCGATCCCCCTCCAAGTTTCTCTTTGTATTTTTCTTTTCAACTTGTTATGGTAGTATATACTGAACAAGAACAAGTATGCATCTCCTAGGTGCCTCTCCCTCCACCCACTCCTCCTCGGTCCGCTGCATGTGCTCGGATAATAAAATTACGTACTTATCATGGTGATATATATATAATAAAATTGCAAATTTTATTGCAAAAACTGCATTACTCGTGAATTTGTGTTTCGCATTTCTGATGTCTTATTAAATATATATATATATATATATATATATATATATATATATTCGAGGACATACAGCTAGGCGGAACTATTTGGGGGAAGGGGTCTTCCATATCTGTGTGATTCCGAAGTTCCGATGATGGTTCAGAGAATGTACTTCATGCAAAATCACGTTTTGGCATGACCTCTCAGCGCTGGGCATATCGACGGACAAAAAAATGCAAACATGTGATGGATCGAAATGGTAAAAAATATATATTTTAAAGAAAACCATCGTTATAAAATGCAGTCATACCAACATATTTTTGTTAATACCAGTTTGAACTTAGATAAAAATTATAACCCGAGGCTATATTAGCAGCAGGGGCGGCGGAACCGGGGGGCGGCAGGGGAACTTAACCCCCTACATAAAAAATCCCAGTAGGAAAAAAATTCCTTTTTTAAATGGAGAGTGCACTTATTTCAAAATGATGTACATGTATGTCCCTTTTCAAAATAAAATACCCTTTTTGAAGTCAAACGATACATTTTAGGTTGGAAATCACAAAATTTTTGGCTCGCGCTTCGCGCCCACATCATTTATTTTTTAGGAAGGCACTCACTTTGTTTTGGTTACAACTTGTGCTTATAATGTTCAATTTTCAGGTTTAAATGTCACAAATCTTCAGCTCGCGCTTTCCGCTCGCATCAAAGGTACACATTATGTTCTTGGTTTCAAACTGCTTAGAATATCCAGTTTTCAGGTTGAAATATTACAAATTTTCGGCTCGCGCTTCGCATCAATTATTATTTATTAAGACACACAATTAAGTTCTTGGGTTAAAAAAGTGCTTAGAATGTCCAGTTTTCTGGTTGGAATATCGCGCTCGCGTCCATTCTTCAATTAGATGCACATCTTTTTCATAACAAAATTGCTCGGAATGTTTGATTTTCATGTCTTATTAGTCATGTTAGTACAAGCAATGTCTAGAATTTATAGCTCGCGATTTGCGCTCTTAACACCTCGCAAGAATGCTCTTTTAACAATAATTTGCGCGATTTGACCAAAAAGCGGCGAGTTTCACAACTTCAGATTTGAAAATGTTCAAACTGCTTGCTTGCTACGCTCGCTCCCGGAAAAATAAAGCCTAAATAGATAATTTATCAATCAGAAAAGACTTTAAAACGGTTTTGCTCAATTTAATTACTACAAAACGCACAACTACTTAACACAGATGATAATCTCATGGTGAAAATATAAGTTTGCATAAAAAATGCAATTTTTTGCATATAAGTGCCTTTTTTTCGCTTTGCCCCCCCCCCCCCAAAAAAAAAAATTGAAAATACGTTCCGTCGCCTATGATTCCGTCACCTATGGCACTCGCTGGTATTTGAATATATCATCATTTACACCCTCTCAAAGAAAGCAGACTTACTTTTGCCCTTTATTTTGCCCACAATGGAACTTACAGGAAAGCATATCAAACAGGATGCAAATGGAGGTCTATTCAGCCGGACGTTATTATACGCTTTGGAGTTTGGATTCTTGTTTGCCTAGAAAACGTAAAGTATTTCAAGAGTTTTTATATTTCCATTACATCTTTGTCCTTATTTCTCTATATCCGTAGCTCTACCATGCGCGTATTCGGGGGCGCCAAAATAGGGAGAAAAGGGAAGGAAAGAAAAGGGGTTGACGAATTGCTGTTTGACATGGGGGGGGGGGTGGATGCGCCGAATTGATGTTCAACCTAGAGTATGTATATAGCGGGTGCCGAATTTATGTTTTGCTTAGGGGCGCCGAATTGATGTTCGACCTAGGATGTGCCAAATTGATCTTCATCCTAGGGGGGGGGGGCGAATTAATGTTTTACCTCGGGGCGCCGTATAGATGTTCGACATAGGGGCACCGAAATGATGTTTAACCTTGGGGATGGGGTGCCGAATAATTATTTTTCCTATATACGGTTGTCGAGTTGCTGTTTGACATATAGGGGCGCCGAATTGATGTTCAACCTAGGGGGTGCCGAATGGATATTCACCACACGCCAATTTGATATTTGTCTCGGTGCATCAAATTCAGGTTCAATTTACCTAGGGAGGGGAGGGGGTGCCAAACTCATGTTTGCTCCCATCAATTACCAATCATGTTCATGATTACCAAAAGTGCCTAGAAAGTCCTAATTTTAGATCAGAATATAAAAACAAATTCATCCTACTCTTCGCATTAATTGTTTAGTAAGGTGGCGATCCTGTTCATGGTAAGATAAGTGCTTAGAATGTCTGACTTTGTATCAAAATATATAGATTTTTATTCAGCTCGCGCTTCGCGCTCGCATAAACTGTTTTGTTACTGATCATCCTTTTCATGATAACCGAAAATGCTTACTCAAATGTCCAAATTTTAGGTAAGAATATGAAAAAAATTTCATCTCGCTCTTTGCGGACGCATCAATGTTTAGTTAGATGACAATCCTATTCATGATTACCAAAAGTGCCGAGAATGTCCACATTTTAGGTCAAAATATCAATCACTTTTTAAGCTCGCGCTTCGCACTCGCACACATTTACGAGGTCAGAATATCAAAAAATTTGAACTCGCGCTTAGCGCTCGCATTAATTATTTAGCTATATACCCATCCTGTTCATGGTTATAAAAAGTGCTTATGATGTCCAGTGTTGGATTGGGAATTCAAAAATTGTCAGTTCGCACTTCGTGATCGCATAAAATGTTGATAGATACCCATCCTGTTCTTGATTGCCAAAAGTGCTCATAGATTTTTTTTCCCTCAAATTTTAGGTCAGAATATAAAAAAAATTCAGCTCACGTTTCGCGCTCGTATCAATAATAATTGTTTAAATAATTCATATACATATCATGTTCACGATTGCAAAAAGCGTAGAATGTTTGATCGGAAAACAGATGAAAATATCCCCCTCCCCTATTGGCGAAAGCTGGATCTAGCCCCGGTTAAGAAATTACAGCTCCCGCACATAATTTTAGTATGGTCTACCACTCTGATGAAAAGTTGAACTAAATTGAAACCCCAAAACGCTTAAAAATTCTATGCTTTCTGGTCGCATTTATTCTTTTCAAGAAGTGGATACAACTTTGATCTTTTTTTACATGGACACACTATGGACACATTAAAAAAAAAGGTCTTCGATTGCCTTTTTCACGTGGTTGTGGAATAAGACAATTCAAAATGCATTTAGGCACTTTGATTGCCTGAGTGGTCGGGTCGGGGTGCAATTTTCCGAAAAGTTCACAGGGGCGCAAAAATAGTGACCCCCTCGTGGTGCAAAATCCTGGATATGCGCATGTCCGTCGGGCATCGTTTCCACTTTTGTACCTCTTTATCTATACCGGTGTGATACTATATAAGTCCATGGATCAGATCAGTTTACTTCCATTTCGTCTGATGCCAAATCGTCAAATTGCCAACTCGCCTACTATCATTAAAGTCTACCATAATTATGTTCATCCACTATCGTCTAGTAACCAGTTGGTCCAATAGCCATTCAGTCCATATACCATTTGGTCTAATTGGACAACGTGCTATTGTGCAAAATGAATGAAAATGAATTGGATACTGGACCAAATAGTTGTTCGACGAAATATTGATGGACGGAATGGATATGGACTAAATTAAATCAGACCATGTGGTGAGTGCAAGTTGGCACTTGGCAGTCGACGACTTGGCAATTTACCAATGGACCTACTAGGCCACTAAATTGAACTTGTCCGAGTGTGCCATAACACCTAAACTGCAGGCTTTCTCATATCCGATACCCCCCCCCCCCCATCCCCCGCCGCCCCAAGAAAGGGAAGGGGGGCATGGAGGAGAGAGAAGAAATAAAGAACGAAGTAGATTGTTGAAAGGGAATCAAAATAATATGAATCAAAGGGAATGTAAACGCAATATAATACTCTGTTTGAATCGCTTCTCTTTCATGGAATTTATATTTTGAATAGATCGTTTCATTTCAGTCTTTCTCATTATTTTACTTTCAACCCTGTATTTCATCAGCTTTACTATCAAAAGCCTGCGTAGCGAATTACAAAACGTCCCATCCTTGTTTCACCACCCATGACATTACGTAATTATCATTTTATTATTATCATGTAATGAAATTCATACTTTGTTTACACGCTGCATCTGCTGTCAGTTTGACTACCTTGTAAATATTTATTTACAAGGTAAAGCTTATTTCCAAGGTAATATTTATTTACAAGGTAAAGCCTATTTCCCCACTGGAAAATAGCTTTAGAGCTTTCGTGGGTCATCCTGTGTAAGCCTGTTGTTTTTAATGCTACTGTATATATATTATGGTGACTTGCGAAATAAAATCAATCAATCAATATTTTTTGACGATATCCAGTTGAAATCAGTGGCGTTCAAAATAATGGGGAAGGATTGGGGCTATATGGATTCCCAAATTTGTCACGGCCAATACAAAAAGAAAGCGAGAAGGGGAACTAATATCTGAATATTATGTCAAAATCTATCACCGATAAAAAATGATTTGTGCCCGACACATATATCTGGCCCCTTAATTCATATATTTTACGTTTATTATTTACGCCAATGGTTGTATTCATGAATAGTTCAAGCATGGTTCCTAACATCTTTCTGTATTTTTCGATGTTTACACAATTCCTAGCCTTGGGTTGGGGGTTGTGTGTATTCCTTATGTTCGCATTTTTTAATGTTATTTTTCTATTCATTTCAATATTATCCTCTCCAACTTTATTATGGTATGACTATTCAAGGAATTATAATTACTCGTTTGCTTGCATGCTCCATGACCGCTTTGCCTTCACTCCGGGGGGGGGGGGCACTTACATTGACGAGTGGATACCATGCGCGACCCAAAAAACACGTAAAAAGGATGTCTTTTTGTCAAAAACACAAAAATATTGAAAAAAGGGTATCTATGTTGCTAGGAAAGCTACGTGTTTAGGGTCATATTTTCGGGGATGATGAAACAAAATTAAAATGTTTTATAAAGGATGTCCTTTTTGCCGGCAACACTACGTGTTTAGAGTCCGACTTGCGCGAGTTGTGGAAGGTGGGGCCGTACTAAACCAAAATAATGATGTGTAAAGGTAAAACCAACGACCGACGGACCCGACAATAAAATATCGCTGTACTTGTTTAGGGGTTCATTTCGGGAATACTTGCCAAGAGTATCGTTTTGTTTCCAATACTTGTTAAGGGTCGGTTTGAGACGCCAATACCTGTTAAGGGGTGCAGTTTCAGAATATGGAAAATACGTGTTTGGGTGCTTTTCGAGACCCCATGGTCGCGCATGGTATCCACTCGTCAATGGAAGTGCCCCCCCCCCCCCGGCCTTCACTTCTCTCAGTGCGTATTCAGAACTATTACTGTATTCTCATTGATCCCCCTGGAGTTGTAAAACACCCATAAAGGCAAAATATTATATTTTCATCGGCAGTTCAGAATATTGTAATGATTACGATTAGGGTTTATTTAGTTTTGGACGTTAGGTTTTATGTTTTGCTTAATGTGTAGATTTTCCATCGGAGCAATTGTCGCCGGAGCAAATGTCATGGAACCGTGCATTACATCATCATAAATTAAGTACATCAGGGTCCATGATCAGAAAAAGCGTATACCCATTAAACCTCGCCAGATGGGGCTTGCCCCAAAATAACAATTTTATTTTTGTCTCGTTTCGAAATTTCATTTTTATTTTGGCTGCTATATGCTTCAAGCACATATTTGCTTACTGTATATAGTTTGCCTATGCATTTTACTCATTATATATATATTTTTTTATATATTGTATTTTTCCAGTCACTACATATACGATTGTCACTTGTATTATGATCATGTCTCAAGCATTGTAAATTTGTTTTGTATATTATTCCAATAAATGGAAAAAAAATCCTGCAAAAAAGCCACATCACCACATAGTTGAACCATTCCAACCTTTTATACGATCAATACGATCGCCTCGACTGATCTGATACGATTAATTATTCCGCGATTATAATTAAGGCCCTTGGAACCGGGGGTGCAAAGCACCCCCAAGATTTTACAATGGGGTGCGGCGTGCATTATTTTCCATGTAGGCAGCTCCCCCTGGAATTCTGGTATAGGTGTCGAATTGAATAAATGTAGGAAAATTACCAACATTTTGTATTGGAACCTTTTTTAATGTTTTTCTTTTGCTTTGTCAAATTTTCCTCAGCACCGCCACCAAAAAAAAATCGTGACAGTGTGAACTTGGTACTTTTTTTTCAATCATAAAAAATGATTATATTATTTTCCCGCATGAGTTTTGAAATATTGACACGTACGCCAGAATCTCTTTGGTCCTAATATGAAGCATAAATTTCCACGTCTATAAAACAACAGTTATCATTCGTTTTTCCTATAGTTATAGCAGGGAAATGGGAGTTACAATTCCATTGATAAATAAGTCTAAAATGTTATGCCAATCAAGATGCAAGTCCCGGATGCAAGTAATGCCGGAAAGTAATGTCTTTGTCCTGCTCATGTCGCAGTCATTCACATTTTTTCAACGGTTGAACTGCTCGTGCACACTCTGTATGTGTATAGGCCTTTCCCGGAGGCCTTTCTTCCTCTCATTTGTTACTATAAAATTTCATCTTTTTATCAATTCTTTCTACTTGTTTACTGTCTATGAAGGGGTAGCAAGTTGATCTCCCATGGGGTGCCCCTATCTATTGCTGCATCATTTGTATCCATTTCTCTTTGACCATCCATTTCTTGGGAAAATACATCAATTGGATGATCCATTTATATATGCCTATCCATCCATTCTTTCAGTCATCCATCCACCGGTCGTGCTGATGGTTTGATTATAGCATGGACCTAATAGGTCCATGATTGTATAAAGTATAAAGCGCCCTACTATATCATTATAGGCTACCCCCACCCCCTCCCCATACTACATAAAAACTCGGCGACTCATGGACTAAATGTACACATTTCAAAGCAGACGTAATGTACATGCACAATTCCCTTGTACATGTTGCACCTTGCTGCTTCTCCAGGTTTGCTTAGTCTTCTTTCACATACGTTGTTGCACTTTGCCCCACGGCGTGCCTTGTAAAGTTCTGTTGTAAGACTCTACATGCTGGTCGGCCCTGGAAATCACAACTCTGAATACGTAGAGCGTTTCTAGACCATAGCACCGCGCAATACTCAACTTCTCATTTTTCCATATCTCGATGCAAGCTTTCTTGTGTGGATGCAAAAATAAGAGTTTTCCCAGAAATCTTGTCCCTGACGTCATGTCTGCCCCCCTCATTTTTTGACTCATGACGCCTTTACTCTGCTTGTTCGACCTTAAGCCGTTGGTCCCCTGGTTGCTTGCTCATAGGCATTCGTGCTTTCTTAGCAGTCAGGTAAAAACCTCGGCAACAGAAATAACAGAAATTTGCAACTTGATGCGTACGTTGGCCACATTCATGCTATCACGGTCTACACAATGTAGACTACACGTACGTACTTCGCATCAACAGGTTTCTCAGCTCACCTTTTGACCTCGCGAGTTCAATCTAAACAAACGAAGAGTGGTCAAGTGTTGCATTGGGATTGTATCTTCGTAATGTTTTACTATAGGCCTATATTTAACCCCGCATTGGGGTTGCATCTTCGTTATGTTTTACTATAGGCCTATATTTAACCCCGCATTGGGATTGCATCTTCGTTTTACTATAGGCCTATATTTAACCCCGCATTGGGGTTGCATATTCGTTATGTTTTACTATAGGCCTATATGATTGCATCTTCGTTATGTTTTACTATAGGCCTATATTTAACCCCGTATTAAACAAACCCTGTTTTATATCGTAGAACCTGCTCTGAAAGTAATCGTTTTTCTCTTCGCCCTTTCCCTTCATGCTTGGCTGTAGACAGAATGGTGGTGGCCGTCTGTTTAGAGTTTTAAATATTTTTGGTCTAACTAACGAGTGGATCTAAATAATCTGAAACTGACTGAAACATTCAGGAAAGATAAAAAAACACCAAAATATCAAATTAGGGTATGTTGTATCCATATCCCTTTATGATGGCTCTCCTGGTTATCTTTCACCAATCCACTTCTTTCTTTCTTCTCTCTCCTCCCTCCCCCTTTCCTTTGGGGAGGGCCAAGGAGTCAGTATACAGAGTATACATACAGTGAGCTGCGCTATAGTGCCTCGCTCTAGTTCCCGTATATGTATCACGCGAAGCTATACATGAAGGGAAAGGTGCATAAAAGAGCTACAATCCACATGAATAAAGATCAAACTCGGAACTCGGCCCTTGCCCATCTCTGGGATTCTCGTATCTCTTTTAGTCTTGGAGTACTTTCAGATTCATGACATAAGAGTCCGAAAGTAAGCCGTATTGGGCAATCCTTTGCTTCGTCATTCACGTCAGATAATCAACGTGTCTGAATCCTTTTTCACGCGTACGATACATTTATGAATATAGCTCAATATAATATTCTTATCCTGTGTGTGCTATCGCAAATAGTGGATTATATCTGAAACTAATGCAGAGCGCAAGCATGTCGCTAGCCGGCTAGCATCGGCTCATTGAGCTTGCACGCACCGTTCGATGTTTGCTTTCTACTCAGCTACACACACAGAGTACTGCACTTTGTTGATACGGGGATTTCTTGATACTGCGCACGCGCCATGACGTATTTCATCAATATGCATGAGTCGTAATGAATATGCATGATTCGAACGGTGTTCTAATATCAATTTATTTTTTAACCCGAGAGGGCGTCAATAGGAAAGTTCAAACTTATATCGTTTAACCGAGATTTGTTATAATATATGTTTCACCCCTCAATATCATTAAAATATAAAAGTTATGCAAGTTTCTTTTCCGTGATAAAATAGAGCAATAATATAGGTATTTAATGAATGTAATAATTTCAAAATTGATTCATTGCCCTTGTCTGAGATCAACCAATCATACACTATACCTTTAAACTAAGGAGAACATTAGGAGCGAAGCAGAAATACTCTTGCTATAGGAATATTTTAACATCTTTACTACGAGACGCTAAAAAATCATATTATGATGAAAAGTTTAAGTCAGTCTTCAAAGATATGAAGGGAACCTGGAAAATTATAAGACAAACGCTAAATTCAAAACAAAAGAGTCAGGGTCCCTCTAAACTTTTAGTAGATGGGGTTTTGACTGAAGATCATGTACAAATGAGTAACGCTTGTAATCAATTCTTCTCATCAATAGGAAATAAATTGTCATCTAGTCTTCCCGCAAGTCAAAAACTCTTCCATGATTACCTTGGTAATCGACTTCCCTGTTCATGTTTCTTTACTCCTGTCGTTGAAAAGGAAGTGATTGACATTGTTCATAATTTGAAAACAAATAAGGCTGCTGGGTATGATGGCCTATCTAATAAGCTTATTAAAGAAGTTATTGATGTTATTGTTTCTCCTATTACTCATATATTCAATTTATCTATTGTATATGGAATCGTTCCTTTGAGTATGAAGATAGCCAAAGTTGTGCCGATTTACAAAAAGGGAAACCCTCAGGAAATTGGAAATTACCAGCCCATCTCTCTTCTTACATGTTTTTCAAAAATTCTTGAAAAGATAATTTCTGTTCGTGTTATGAAATTTTTGAAAATTAATAATATTCTCGCTCCTGAACAATTTGGTTTTCGTGAAAAACATACCACCTCTCATGCTCTGTTACATTTTATTGACAAAATTTCTTCCGCAAAAGATAATGGGCTACATACTGTCGGTATATTCCTAGACTACTCCAAAGCCTTCGACACAATTGACCATGACATCCTTTTGTATAAACTATCTTTCTATGGATTCCGGGGTAAGGTTTTGGAGTGGTTCAAGAGCTACCTCTCTGATAGAAAACAGTTTGTATTTTTAAATGGTGTTAAGTCTTCTATGCAGTCAATTACATGTGGAGTGCCACAAGGTTCACTCCTTGGACCTATCTTATTTCTCATATATATTAATGATTTCCCTCAGTCTTCAAAAATCCTTTCATTTATCCTGTTTGCAGATGACTCAAGCATATTTTTTTCTGAAAAGAACCCCTGCAATTTATTGCAAACTATCAATTCAGAATTGATTTCTGTTAACGAATGGATCATTGCTAACAGGCTTTCCTTAAATCTTGTTAAAACAAACTACATGTTATTCAGCAACACCCTAGCAACATTGCCAGATAATATTACAATCAGTGATGTTCAGATTACTGAAGTCTTGAGTACAAAATTCCTTGGGGTACACATTGATAGTAAGCTGAATTGGAAAGTTCACATATCTTATTTATGTAAACTTCTTTCCAGAAATTCAGGAGTCATTAATTCATTGAAGAGTATATTCCCAAAAAATATTTTATGCATGTTGTACTCAACTCTCATTTTGCCTTACTTGAATTATTGCATCCTTGCCTGGGGTAACGCTGCTAAAGTTCATTTAGATGGGTTATTTAAAGTCCAGAAAAGGGTAATTAGACTAGTATGTGGAGTAAGTTCACGATCTCACACAAATATTTTGTTTTATGAAAACAAGTTCCTTAATTTACATGACATATTTGATCTCAACCTTGGTTGCATTATGTATCAATTAAATAAAAGAGAACTTCCACTTGCCCTTGATTCATTATGTGTTAGAAATGACCAAATCCATTCTTACTATACAAGACAAGTTTCTTTTCTCCACTTGCCATTGGTCAAAACTAGTTTTCGGCTAAATACATTCGTTTATACAGGGCCAAAATTATGGAACTCCCTTCCTTCTTCATTGAAGAAAACAGTTAGCCTTAGTGTTTTTAGAAACAAGTTAAAGACCGATTTACTGAAGAAATACTTAAATCAGTAAACGAATGCCTGCTTGTTATATCTCGTCTAACTTTATAAATTGTATTCTTCCCACAATTATCTATGCAAAAATAGAGCTCTGCCTATTTTCTTTATATTTTCGTCTTTTCTTTCTTCTTTTTGAATTTTAGATTCTTATACTTTAGGTCTAATAGAATGTTTGCATTCTGCATTTCACCTTTTTGTTACTTTTTAGTGTATCTTTTGTAAATATGTATATCTGTACTTTGGTTATTTACTCAAATTTTTTGTTTGCTTGTTCTATGATGTTTTAAAATGATTGCTAATATAATTTTTTTAACATTCTGGTGGCCTATGGCCCACAAGCTAAGCTTCTTAGTAGGTCACCACGTTTCATTTCCGTCTGTTCTCATGGGTGTTATTAATGTTCCATAAAAAGTAATGCATGTATTATGTATATTATCCTGTAATTATTTACTATTGTTCTTTGCTATTTACTTGTATCCCAATAATCTACTGTTGTTATTGTTGTTGCTTGATATTGGAATTGAAACGAAATAAAGATTCATTCATTCATATATTAATCGACACTTTTTCAGCCCCGGTAGCCTGATCTATTCTATCTCGTCTTTATTTTTGTTTTCCCCTTTAAATTCCTCTTTCCCTTCCCATTATTTTCCTTCTCTCTCGATTTATTTTCCCCTTATTGCTGGGAGGATACAATGGTGACATGGATAGACAAGCAAACTTACTTGATCACCCCCCCCCCCGGCCCCATTGGATTTTATGCGAGTAGTTGTCGTCTGTATATCAATTCTCCAAGGAACCAGTTCTGTTCTCAACACTGTGTATATTATGCCGGGATATTATGTTGACTGTCAAACAAATATCCACCAAACTATAGTTTCCAGCATTGTGCCAATGTTAACTGTCAACAACTCTCCATCGAACTAGTTTCCAATGTTGTCAACACTGTGCCATTGTCGGCTGTTCAGTAACTGTCTAATCAAACATGTTTCCAACGTTGTGCCATTATCGACTGTCCAACAAATCTCCAATAAACTAGTTTCCAACGTTGTCCACGTTGTGCCATCGTCCGTTGTTCAACAACTCTCCATCTAACTAGTTTCCAGCTTTGTCAACGTTGTATCATTGTCGACTATCCAACTAATCTCCAACCTGTTATTTTCCAACATTGTGCCATTGTCGACCGTCCAACAAATCTCCAACACACTAGTTTCAAACGTTGTGCCATCGTCGACTATCCAACAAATCTCCATCAAACCACTTTCCAACTTTGTCAACGTTGTGCCATTGTCGGTTGATCAACAACTTTCCCTCGAACTAGTTTCCAACCTTGCCAACGTTGTGTCATCGTCGACTATCCAACTAATCTCCAACATACCTGTTTCCAACGTTGTGCCAGTGTCAATTGTCCAACAAATCTCCAACACACTAGTTTCCAACGTTGTGTCATCGTCGACTATCCAACTGATCTCCAACCTGCCAGTTTCCAACGTTGTGCCAGTGTCAGTTGTTCAACAACTCTCCATCTAACTAGTTTCCAGCTTTGTCAACGTTGTATCATTGTCGACTATCCAACTAATCTCCAACCTGCTATTTTCCAACATTGTGCCATTGTCGACCGTCCAACAAATCTCCAACACACTAGTTTCAAACGTTGTGCCATCGTCGACTATCCAACAAATCTCCATCAAACCACTTTCCAACTTTGTCAACGTTGTGCCATTGTCGGTTGATCAACAACTTTCCCTCGAACTAGTTTCCAGCTTTGTCAACGTTGTGTCATTGTCGACTATCCAACTAATCTCCAACCTACCATTTTCCAACATTGTGCCATTGTCGACCGTCCAACAAATCTCCAACACACTAGTTTCCAACGTTGTACCATCGTCGACTATCCAACAAATCTCCATCAAACCACTTTCCAACTTTTTCAACGTTGTGCCATTGTCGGTTGATCAACAACTTTCCATCGAACTAGTTTCCAACCTTGCCAACGTTGTGTCATCATCGACTATCCAACTGATCTCCAACATACCAAATTCCAACGTTGTGCCAGTGTCAATTGTCCAACAAATCTCCAACACACTAGTTTCCAACGTTGTGTCATTGTCGACGATCCAACTGATCTCCAACTTACTAGTTTCCAACGTTGTGCCATTGTCGACCGTCCAACAAATCTCCAACAAACAAGTTTTCAACTTTGTCAACGTTGTGCCATTGTCGGTTGTTCAACAACTTTCCATCGAACTAGTTTCCAACGTTGCCAACGCTGTGCCTTTGCTGGCTGTTCAACAACTATCCAATCAAACGTGTTTCCAACGTTGTGCCAGTGTCAATTGTCCAACAAATCTCCAACACACTAGTTTCCAACGTTGTGTCATTGTCGACGATCCAACTGATCTCCAACTTACTAGTTTCCAACGTTGTGCCATTGTCGACCGTCCAACAAATCTCCAACAAACAAGTTTTCAACTTTGTCAACGCTGTGCCTTTGCTGGCTGTTCAACAACTCTCCAACTAACAAGTTTCCAACGTTGCCAACGTCGTGTCATTGTTGATTGTCCATCATCTTTCCATCAAACTAGTTTCCAATGTCGATTCAACGTAAATCCTTCAAGTTTTTCCAATGTCCAACGACTTTCAAGTTTCCAACGTAGAGCCAACCTTGGCTTGTTACCTGGGTAGTGTTGACTGTTGGGGCAAAAAGTACATCCTTTATAAAACATTTTAGTCTCAATTTTTGTATACCCTCGCAAATTTGACCCTAAACACGTAGCATTCCTATCAAAAATAGATACACTTTTTTCACTATTTTAGTGTTTTTGACACCCTTATTACGTTACGTACGTAACGTGCCCTATCTTGAAAAAGACATATTTTTTACGTGTTTTTATGGTAGCGCATGGTATCCACTCGTCAATGTAAGTGGCCCCCCAGGACGCGAATATTTTTTTTCGTACATGGAAACGCTATGGTACATGAATTATTCATAAGTTGAGCTAAACAACTGAAGCGCGCAGGCGCATGGACTGCGATAGTTCTATAGCTTCATCAATTTGTACATGAACGAATGGACGAGCACACTCTTGTACAGAAATTAATGGTCTCCATCCCAATCTCCCCGTTTTCTGAAGTTTCGATTTCTCTCTTCCCCTCTCTCTCTTGCAATCTCTCTCCCTTCCTCTCTCTCGCACTGAATGTCCTCGCCACCCCCTCTATCTAAATTTCTGTTCCTTATTTCTCTAGCCAAGTTCTTTTTTTCTTAGCTCTCCCCCTTGAATGATATCCCTCTCTCCCCCTCTGTTTCTTTATGAATCATGACTGAAAGGACTCGCATAATGTCCTTGCCACCCCCTCCTCCCTCTAGTTTCACAACCCTCCCCCCTCTTCATAGGCGGATCCAGCTTTTGGCGAAAGGGGGGGCGCACTGCCGAGTGGCGCACATATTTTTGCACTTCACTGGCGCCATAAAAGAAAATGTTGAAAAAGGGGTAAAGTCTGACCCTGTCAAATGCTCTTTTCAAAATGTAGGATTTCCGATTTCCAGTCATGCCATTTTGCATGACCACACGCAGATAATATTTCCGGGGGGGGGGGGGGCAAGACTCGAACATATTTTTGAAAAAGAAAATAAAAACGATAGAGTAAACGGACCGAGCTGCTCAATTAGGCGATTGTTTTCTCTTTACAAGTGTAATAAAAGTATTTGGTGCACATCTCACATCTGCACATTTTTCATAGTTTTCATGAAATGTTAAGGAAAAAAATTTGTTTTCACAACAGCTGATCGGGAATTTGCCCCCCCCCCCCCCCTTCCCCCTTGCTGCGTACGACCATTCCCTGACGTCCACTTAAACATATCTTGTTATGACAGAGAATATACATCAATTTAAACATATAATCTTTCTAAAACATATATAGAGAGAGATTGAAAAACTTATTAAAGAAAGAAACAAGCAAAAAGTAACACAAATTATGCATGTTATGTGCGATTTCAAAATCTCGTGTACTAACACTTTTATTGCGATGAGGCCAATACTTTTGTATATTAATTGTGATACAAGTTTTTTTTTTACTACATATATATATACAAAGGGGCGTCGATCCTTTTTAAGATTGGGGGGGGGGGGCAAAATCATGAATCAACTTTCCAAAGGCGCTCGATCACACAAAACAAACAAACTCACACACATATGCATATACAATAGATGCGAGCGCAAAGCGCGAGCTTAAAATTTTGATATTTCGATCTGAAAAAAATGACAGTTTAATGGACGATTTTAATAAAGAACAAGATTGTATCCGACAAAAGATTATTGCAAATCGAAGCGGGAGTTCTTTTGAGGTTTAGAACTGAAAACGGGACATTCTATTCACCTATTTAATCCTGAAAAGTATGGGGTTTTGCTACAGAAATGATGCGAGCGCGAAGCGCGAGCTGAAAATTTTTATATTCCAATCTGAAAAGCGGACAATTTGAGCACGATTTTAAATAAAGAACGAGCTGTGTAGCTCAATCTCGCTTGCTGATTTCTCTGTAACATTACCATCTTATTTTATTTTTGCACGTGCGGAATTATTGGGGGGCAAAACGATATGTTTGCCCCCCCCCCCCCAATATTTTCATTGGTGAGGCGATCGCCCCCCTCCCAGGATCGACGCCTCTGTATATACAATGATACTACATCATGAATCATTTGGAATACATCACCAATCCAGGTTTATATATTATCATTCAATTTTCATGTACATGATGTATAGGCCTATATACAGAATTTGGTATATATTGTGATGCTTTTCACTAAATCTAATGCAATTTGTAATGATGAGTAATTTTTATCTAATTACTTTGATGAAACTGGATATGATGCTTATGACCTGAATTCAGAAAGAGATCCTTCAAGACAGAGCTTTGGAAATATTTTTCCAGTTTTACAGGTATCGTTATCTTTGTTTTTAACTTCTTCCTGAGTGATCAGATGAATAATATTTGACTTAATGGAAGATGAAAATAAATCAAATTTTGTGGCGTAAACATTTAAACGTTAAAAACAAAGGTATTGACAAACTGTATTTATACATTGAAATTGATATTTAGTGGTTTAAGGTCTAACGAATATACGTCTGGTTGCGTAATTATACACTCCCGGTATTAGCAACGGGTTTTAGCAAAGTTTTGGACTAAAATATCGAATCATCTTCATAAAACACTATACAGAGTGAGTCAGAAAAAATGTCCCACTTTTGTAAAGTTGAATTGTTTAAAATATGAATATTTAATCATTAGTTTCATGATATGTCTTGATGGAGGTATCCTCCCAATACATTCAGGTACCTTTTTCATTTGATCCCCTGCACGCATGACTGAACAGCGGACAATCTTTAGAAGACTGTCAGATCTCACTTGCGCCAAGTTACAGGGTTGGGAATAAAACACTCTTTTGAACAAAGACAGTCCGACAGACTGAAACACACACACACACAAACACACACACACGTACGCACACCCCAACACACACACACACACATGCACACGCACTGGCAGACCCACTCAAACATGCACACACAAGCACACACACACACACACACACAAGCATAACCAGCATATTGGATTTATGTGCACTTGATGATGATGATGAAGATCAAGATGATGACAATGAGGATGATGATGATGATATGATGGTGGTAGTGAATGTGTTTTAAGGGGAAAGATTGTCGGGAATTGCCATTTAAACATTCAGCGATCTTGCTAAAAATCAATGCTTAATCAGAAAAGAGAAAATTATGAACCAGTTATTACCATGTGTGTTGTGTGTGTTTGTGTGTGTGTGAGCATGCCAGTCTGTCTGTCTGACGGTCTTTGTCTAAAGCACTGTTTTATTCATCACCCAGTAACTTGGCGCAAGTGAGATCTGACAGTCTTCTAAAGATTGTCCGATATTCAGTCATGCGTGCACGGGATCAAATGAAAATGGTACCTGAATGTACTTGGAGGATACCTCTATCAAGACATATCATGAAACTAATGATTAAATATTCATATTTTAAACAATTCAACTTTACAAAAGTGGGACATTTTTTCTGACTCACTCTGTAGTAGCTGTCTTACACTAAAGGCCATAGTCAGAGGTGGCACAATGTGGAATGTGTAAAGAAGAAAAGTGACTTACCTTTTTTTATTAAAGGAGAATGAAACCTTTGGAACATGATAGCTTGTGTAAAAACAGAAAAATCAAAGAAACAGATCAAAGAAAGTTTGTGAAAAATCAGACAAATAATAAGAAAGTTATGAGCATTTGAATATATTGATCACTAATGCTATGGAGATCCTCAAATTGGCAATGCGACAAATATGTGTGATGTCACTTGTGAACAAGTCTCCCCATTACTTTAGTATACATTTCACTTAAATTGACTCTTTTATCACATCCATCAGTAGATCATGTGTTCTTTCTATAGGAGGGCATGTAATACAGATTTTAAAAGAATACATCATGGATAAAGAGTTTGTATCACCATAAGAAAAGGCAAAAAGATACATTTTGAGGGTATTTTATAGTCCATCAAAGGGAAAGTTGTTCACATGTGACATCACACATCCTTGTCGCATTGCCAATGGTAGGATCTCCATAGCATTAGTGATTACAATATTCAAATGCTCATAACTTTGTCATTATTTGTCCGATTTTTCTCAAACTTTCTTTGTTCTTTTTCTTTGATTTTTTCTGTTTCGACACAAGCCTACTTGTTCCAAAGGTTTCATTCCCCTTTAAAGCATTGGAAAATAAGATCAAAATTAAAAAAATTTGCTCTACGCTTTTGTATGATTCTGGGATTTTTTTAATAACAAATTAAAGATTTCACGACATCTGTGGGCAACTGCCCCGCCCCAGTCCACTCTGTAAGGGCATGCGATAAGCTTTGTTATGACCATTCAACAATAAAATGTATAACCAGGTGCCGCTGATCATTCTTGACCGGCGCCGATCTAGATTTGGTTGGCAATAGGCCCTTCTTCATTATTCTACCGGCGCCTTTTTATTGGAACCAGGGGACGCTGATTATTCTTGACCGGCGCCGATTTGAATTTAGGTGGCGCCGGTTAAGACAAAGGCAGCGCCGATTTGTCTTGACCGGCGCCGATTTAGAACAAGTAGTGCTGATTATTTTTACCGACGTCACGTAAGATTCAGGCAGCGGCAATTCATAATCGACTGGCGCCGATATAGAACCAGGAGGCGCCGATTATTCTTTACCGGCGCCGATTTATAACCAGATGGCGCCGATTATTCTTGCCCGGCGCCGATTTAGATTTAGGTGAAGTTGATTATTCTTGATCGGCGCCGGTTAAGACTCTGGCAGCGCCGATTTATAACCAGATGGCGCTGATTATTCTTGTCCGGTGCCGATTTAGATTTAGGTGGCGCTGATTATCCTTGATCGGCGCCGGTTAAGACTCTGGCAATGCCGATTTTTCTTGACTGGCGCCGATATATAACCAAATGGCGCTGATTATTCTTGTCCGGCGCCGTTTTAGATTTAGGTGGTGCTGATTATTCTTGATTGGCGCCAGTTATATGCAGGCAGCGCACTGCTGATTATTTTTAACCGGCGAAGTTGTTGGGAAAAGGGTATAGTTAAAAGAAAAGATAAGGAAGATGATATGATTGTGCTTTGCTGGGGGATAGTCTTTCCTCTACTGTTGCTAATACTATATCAGTTTATGATTTTTTCTAAGCGGCGCCTTTTCTTTTCTTTCATTTATTTTTATTTTTTCAAGCAGCGCCTTTTCTTTCTTTTCCTTTTTTTTTGAGCGGCGCCGCTCAAATATTAGGGGGGCGGGCGCGCCTCCTGTGCCCCCCCCCTGGATCCGCCACTGCTCTTGCACTCTTATCTGTTTCTCTCAATCTCCCTCTTGCAATCTCTCCCCTTCTATCCCATCTCGCCTTTTCCCTCCACCCACCCTCGCTCCCCGCTCAAATATGTCGATCTACTCTTTACTAATTGATAAACAGCTAAATATTCGCACAGCTCCTCAACTGTCTAGAAAACCACGGGTCTCAAAGGCAACTTTCTCATGCAATCTGAAAATCATTTTCCATCGCCATATTGGTTTACACAATCACGTTGTTCGATTTTTTTTTCATGAAAATTAGATGTTGTCTTCGTGATTTTTATTTTGTCTTTTTGAAAACTTATAATATGTTTTATAGGCCTATTTTCTTATTTTTTGCATCGTTTTTTTTTGTCCTTTGCTTTTTGTATTTGTGGACATTAACAGGGCCCTCTGAATGAACAGTCTGCAGGCTATATATCCTGCATAAACAGGACTTGATGATAATGACAATGATGATAATAATACTAATAATAATAATGATACTAACTAATAATCATAATAATAACATTAACAATACTAATGATAACAATATTAATGATAATAACAATTAAGAAGAATATGGATGATAGCAACAACAAAAATAATAGTGCACTACTAATAAAATTATTACTAATTGTAATGTAGGGATGTATTTTCATTCTTGGGGGCATGTGGGAGGTGGGGGGGGGGTCGTTTCACATGTAGGCCCCCTTCTGACTATCTGCTGACCAATTGAAGAAATTATTGTTCCCAGTGGAGGCACCAGGATTTTCAAACGGGGGGGGGGGCAAAGGCGGTCATGATTTTTTTTTTGGCCTATTTCACAATTGCCACCTTTCGCAATCATCACGGACGCTAATATTAGGGTCCCCTAACACAAAAGTTGACGCTTAATAATACACTTTATTTTTAAGATTGATCGTACATTATAGTCAATAGAATCAAACGTAGAAAACTGCTCTACAATCAATGCTAAGATTTGTGTTACAGGGGGGTTACAGGCCCTACAGATCTGCTTTTCGTGTGCAAAATTCTTTCCCGCGACACCCGCGACTGATGGCTGGAGATATTCGAAATGCAGGACCTAAAATAGAATATGACATGGATAAGAAAGTGGTTTTTCAAACAAATCGAGTACATATTGAGTGAGGAGAAACTTACTAAATTAAGGCTTAGATATAGATTATTACAGTCCATCGAATCGATATTGCATTTAATGTGGATTATTGGTGGATGACTGGCAATTGATTCCATGGGTCAGATCACCTCTCTAGCCGAACCCATTTCGCATATGTACACAGCGTATGCAATACGTTTGCATGCAGGTTTCTTTTGTTTCTTTTGTTCACTCCTTCTACACAAACGATACGCCTCTAGCACACGATGTAAAGGGTATTATGTTTTACTTTCCCCAGAAATGGGGGGTTAGATTCAAATTCCGGGGGGACCACTTCCATCGATGAGTGGATACCAGGCACGACCATGGGGTTTCGAAAAGTATCCTAAACAAGGGAAGCAAGTCTTTTCCAGATTATGAAAATGCATCTTTTAACAATTATTTGGCTTGTGAAACCCTACAAGTATTGGAAGTATATCCAATTTTTTAAGTATTTTAATCATAGTTTTTTACACCTTTATAACGTTACACAGGCCTATACGTAACGTACTTACCCACTCTTACCCTTTTTACGCGTTGTTGCGCCTGGTATCCACTCTTCAATGAAAATGGGCCCCCCGGGCGGCCTCTCGAGCTCTGGGAGGAACCAAATGTGGATTTGGAAAGTCGTCCTAAATCAGATATATCGCTGTTACCATAGTAGCAACCAGAATTTTGTACACGAAACGCAAATTGAATGTTTCCGTTCCAGATGCGAAACGAAAAAAAAAATCTCATGTCACACAATTTGCATTGCAGGACAGAGTTTTCAGACCATGACGACGGGCCCAAAAGTCTCGTCTAAAATCAACTAACGTCGTAAATAAGCGTTCGCGTTCTTCCAACGAAAGGTCGGGAATATCGCGAGCGAGAAGCACGAGCTAACATTTCTAATACAGGCGCTACTGACTGGGAAATGGACCTGTTAAGAACTGTAAAGATGACATCTCTCCAATATATCATGCGAGTGCAAAGCGCTAGCTAAAAAAAACCCATCCTGATGTGATAACTTTACGTTATTTAAGCACTTTTTTTGTAAAATGATGAACAGGATGGGTATCTCACTAAACAATGGATGCGAGCGCGTATAGCAGAAAAAGTTTGACATTCAGCAATTTGTTTTTAATACTATGAACATGCATGCAGAATACGTATATCTTGCTTAAACAAATAATGAAAACTCGAATCTTTAGAAGAAGAATTTGTGCGAATCGACTTGAAAACTGGAATTTAATGTCCCATGTTATCGTATTGAGCGCATTTATTCATCTCAATCGACAGCCACTACGAGCGCGAAGCGCGACGAAATTTTGAATTTTATATAATGACCTGACAAATTTGTTGGGAGCTAACAATGGCATGGTAAAAAATGTTGCTTTGGAGCACTTTATAGCTTGAGTAGGATGTTTATGATAGCATTAACTTCATTTCTTTCTTCAGTTTTCAAAAATGTATGGGGGAGGGGCAATGATCTTGACTGGGGGGCAAATGCCCCCCCCCCCCTGGTGCCGCCACTAATTGTTTTTTCTACTGATAAAGTGCTTGGTTATATCCAAGAGCTATACCAAATCACCAAAAATTAACAACAGGGACAGATATAACCTGCCCTTTCTAGAGGATACACCTATATAGTAAGCATACTTTAATAAAACTAAAACAAAATTAACTTTTAAAAACACCCCCCCAAAAAAAAAAAAAAAAAAAAAAAAAAATTATATCGGCTTTACAGTGGGTCTATAATATGATGGACCTTTTTCATGTTACGCAATATAATAATGTCCTATATATTTTTAATCATAATAAAGTCGCCATGCAGTTCATTATCATTTTGGGGGTAACTATTCAGACCCTTTATTCCTCACTCGGTCATTGACAAAAAGTAACTTTACACTTTTCATCATTTTTAATATCGATTTGGTCAGATGATGATTGCAAGCCTTGCCATTTTTAGGATATTATATCTTCATGAATTCTATCTGGCAAATAGCTCTGAAATTTTTGTATGCAATATCCTAAAGGGGAATCCAGCCTTGGCCATTAAATGTTGTGTTGGGAAGGAGAAAAATAAATTGAACGGAATGGTGAAAGTTTGAAAGAAATCGGACAAGCAATAAGAAAGTTATAGCTGCTTTGAAATTGAGATCACTAACACTATGTAGATTTCAAATTGGCAACTGGGTAAGTAAGTTATGACAAGGGGCAAGGACAACTTTCTCATAGGCCATGTACTTTATTATCAGGGATTTGTGGTTTTCTCCTAAGTACCCATTCCCCTGGGGCAGTAATCTAAATAAAACCCTGGTAGTATATTGTTTTTATGTCCTCATGAAAGAAAAATATAATTTGAAATAAAACTTTTGGGAAAAATGACATTTTAGCCATAATATGTATTGGAGTACATGGAAGAGTAGCCCTTGCCTTACATCACTATGACATCCCATATGCGGCAGATTTGAAGTCTCCATGAGTATAGTGATTACCAATATTTATAACTTTTAAAAATTCATAACTTTCTCGTTGTTTGTCCAATATTGTTCAAACTTTCACCTATCAACTTGTCTGAGTTTTCTTTTCCTAATAAAAACAAGTTTTTATTTGGGGTTGATTCCTTTTTAAGCATTCAATTTGTGCAATAGATGGTTTTGCAATAATTTATACAAAAAATTACGAATTATGTATACATTGTTATTTCATGTTAACAGGTCCATGCTGAAAAACAGTCGTTTTGAGCTTGTTATCCTGTATAAAGATATATTTTTAAAAATAAGAATAAATGATTAAATTCTGATTTTATTTTCTTCTTACTTTGGTCCAACAAATTACATAATTTCTACAGGCATAGACGAAATAAGACAGGTGATCAAGTTTCATTAACTGATAGGTTCTGAGATAACGCCCTATAGGAATTTTGTCTCTCCTGTCTAACTCATGTTTTGTCTTTCCTCTCTCACCATACACACTTAAATGTTGGGCAACATACTGTCCACTGTGTTGGGTAAAAAATATATATTCTGGGCAATATCCAACTGAACCAATTTATTACCCAATTTGGACAGATTTTAACCAATAGTTGTGTGGACAGTATGTTGCCCAGGGTAGGTTAAAAGTTTGAAATTTTTGCCTATAGAGTGTAGACATATTTCTGTATACAGCACCATTCGGACAATCATTCCCTTGTACTCGTTATACAGTATACTATGATTTTGTAAAAATTTAACTATTGACCTCGGTCAGCCCCCACAAAATGATTTATATTTGTCTGCAAGGTATATTCGACATTGAAATGTGACGTGGGGGGTTCGGGGAAAGTATAACTAAATCATAAATCACTCAAACTGAAATTACTAGCTTAAAGCTCTTGAGATTTTAAGTCTTCATGAATCCTAATCAACATTTAAATTCAACATTAATTTTTATTTCCTAAGGTATAGGCATCAATGTATTTTTAAAAGTTATAGGCATAATCATTATGGAGCGAGGGGAGAGAAAGAGAGCAACAGAGAGGGAGAACTTGGCTGACATGATCAGTAAGGAACAGGGATTTAGATGAGGGGGTTGCGAGTCAATTCATTCATGATTCATAAAGCAGAGAGAGTGTGCTAAGAGAGAGGAAGGGAGAGAGATTGCAAGAGAGAAATCGAAACTTCAGAAAGCGGGGAGATTGGGATGGAGACCATTCATTTCTGTACAAGAGTGTGCTCGTCCATTCGTTCATGTACAAATTGATGAAGCTATAGAACTATCGCAAAGTTCATGCGCCTGCGCACTTCAGTTTTTTAGCTCAACTTATGAATAATGCATGTCCATAGCGTTTCCATGTACGGAAAAAATATTCGCCCCCGGGACGCGAAATTATTTTTCCCACCGAGTTCTGGACCGACATATGAATATTCATGACTTGCGTCTTCGGATTGAGAGTACGCATGCGCGTGGACTTGTTCTGTATACGGACTAGACATATTAAACCATGGTAAATAAGCTAATATTGGTCCAAACCTAATCAAACGTAAAGTTCGGAATTAACAAGTTCGGAGTTAACCATGGCATTAGTCGGCTATTCCTATTAGTATTAGGCATTAGACAGGCCCAGATTTGAGGTAAAGTTAATGCGCTAGCCTAAGCTAGCCCTACCCTAGCACATGTCTTGCCATTAATGGCAGCTAGTTTGATAAGTGTTTAAGAATTGGATGTATATATAGATCTAAGCCTATAAGGCCTATGTAACTATGTAAGGGTACCGGTAATTTGACGATGCTAATTCATTCTGAGCAACGTGAATGCTTACGATCGGCACTGGTCGAGGCCAAGTCCACGCGCATGCGTACTCTCAATCCGAAGACGCAAGTCATGAATATTCATATGTCGGTCCAGAACTCGGTGGGAAAAATAATTTCGCGGGCGGGGCAGTTGCCCATGCACAGAATGACAGATGTCATGAAATCTTTAATTTATTTTAAAAATCCCAGAATCATACAAAAGCGTAGAGCAAATCCTTTAATTTCGATCTTATTTTCCAATGCTTTAATAAAAAGAAGGTCAGTCACTTTTATTCTTTACACATTCCACATTGTCCCACCTCTATGGCCTTTAGTTTAAGACAGCTACTATAGTGTTTTATGAAGATGATTCGATATTTTAGCCCAAAACTTTGCTAAAACCCGTTGCTAGTACCAGGAGTGTGTAATTACGCAACCAGTCGTATATTGAGATTAAGCTACACAACTAATTCTTTATTTAAAATCGTGCTTAAATTATCCGCTTCTCAGATTGGAATATAAAAATTTTCAGCTCGCGCTTCGCGCTCGCATCATTTCTGTAGCAAAACCCCATACTTTTCATGATCAAATAGGTGAATAGAATGTCCCTTTTTAAGGACTAAACGTCAAAAGAACTCCCGCTTCGATTTGCAATAATCTTTTGCTGGATATGACCTTGTTCTTTATTACAAACGTCCATTAAACTGTCATTTTTTTCAGATCGAAATATCAAAATTTTAAGCTCGCGCTTCGCGCTCACATCTATTGTTTTTTTAGATACCCATTTTAATCATTGGTACCAAAAATGCATAGAATATCAAGCTTTCTGGTCAGAATATAAAGAAATTTCAGCTCGCCCTCGGCACTCGCATTATCTGTGTAGTGAGATATGTATCCTCCTCATGAGTTACTACAAACAGTCCTAAACAGGCACCTTTTTCCTGTTTTCAGGTCAGTGTACTAAAAAAATTCAGCTCGCGCTTCGCGCTCGCATTAATTTGTTGGTGAGATATGTGTTTCTATCTCATGAGTCATATAAATATATATATATATGCATATGTGTGTGTGTTTGTGTGAGTTTGTTTGTTTTGTGTGATATCGAGCGCCTTTGGAAAGTTGATTCATGATTTTGCCCCCCAAATCTTAAAAAAGGATCGACGCCCCTGTGTATATATATAGATACATATATATTTTAAAAAAACTTGTATCTCTATTAATATAAAAAAGTATTGGCCTCATCGCAATAAAAGGGTTAATACACGAGATTTTGAAATCGCACATAACATGCATAATTTCTGTTACTTTTTGCTTGTTTCTTTCTTTAATAAGTTTTTCAATCTCTCTCTATACAGGGGCCGCGGAACCGGGGGGGCTGGGGGGGCTTCAGCCCCCCCACTTTTTTCAAAAACCGTGTACAAAAACGTAAAAATAACCATATTATTGTGATTTTTAGCATGGTCAGCCCCCCCCCCCCACTTTTGGCTCAGCCCCCCCACTTTGAAAACCGTTCCGCGGCCCCTGCTATATATGTTTTAGAAAGATTATATGTTTAAATTGATGTATATTTCTGTTATAATGAGATATGTTTAAGTGGACTTCAGGGAATGGTCGTACGCAGCAAGGGGGAAGGAGGGGAGGGGGGCACATTCGCGATCTGCTGTTGTGAAAAACATTTTTTTTTCCTTAACATTTCATGAAAACTATGAAAAATGTGCAAATGTGAGATGTGCACCAAATTTTCGAGTCTTGCCCCCCCCCCCCCGGAAATATTATCTGCGTGTGGTCATGCAAAATGACTGGAAATCCTACATTTTGAAAAGAGCATTTGACAGGGTCAGACTTTACCCCTTTTTTAACATTTTCTTTTATGGCACCGGTGAAGTGCAAAAATATGTGTGCCGCTCGGCAGTGCGCCCCCCCCCCCTTCGCCAAAAGCTGGATCCGCCTATGTTACTAATATCGTTTGTAAAATATCTCGGGCAATAGGTTGTGTAAGGCGGATTAAGCACTTACTGTCCTTTGATATCATGAAGAAGCTGTACTTTTCTACACTCTTAAAAATGTTGGGCAACATACGGTCCACACAACAATTGGTTAAAACTTTATCCAATTCTGGGTAGTTTTACACCAATACTGTGTAGTTTTCACCCAAAGCACACATTATTGGTGTAAAACTACCCAGAATTGGATAAAGTTTTAACCAATTGTTGTGTGGACCGTATGTTGCCCAACATTTTTAAGAGTGTATGATTTTACCTTACATTGATTACTGTATTACATCTTGGGGAAGCAGTGCAAAAATACATTTAGATAAGATACAAAAACTTCAAAATAAATATGCCAGAATGCTTTTGAAAAAAGATTATAATACATCACAAATTTCTTTGTTGCAGTCACTGAAGTGGCAATCAGTAGATCAGCGTATAAAATATCAGAATTGTGTTCTTGTATATAAAATGATGAATGATTTAGTTCCAAATTATTTAAAACCTTTAGTATGTAAACGGCCCGTGAAATACAGGACACGGTATTCTTTACGGTGCCCCCTTCAGCTTCCCAAAGCTAGAATTGAACATAAAAGAAAATCTTTCGCATATGTCGGACCCAAATTATTTAATGCACTTCCTTCAAATTTACAAGTTTGTACCTCCTTGTTAGTTTTTAAAAAAATATGCAAAGCCTTTCATACGAATTGATAAAGAGCGAAATGATATTGATTTGATTGATTGATTGACAACGAATTTATTCATTCCAAAATTTCGACAAAGTTACAAAGTAAAGCAAAATATAATATAACATTTTGAAATGAAATAGGAACCTTCTGGAAAGCAAAGCTTGTTATTGAAGGTTTCCTTTAATAAATAAGACTTAATGCAATATTCCATTGATTTACAATGCTATGTATGTTTAAATTGTCACTTCCCACTCTATATTTTGGTGTTAATTGTTTCTGATGTTAGATATTTTGTATTTTGTATTTTTGATGTTGTTTGTTGTTGTTGTAGTTGTTCATAGTTATATTGACATGTATTTTAAACTGCAGGGCGCCTTTGTAAAGCAGTTTTAAGAACTGAACAGGCCTACCCTGCAGTATAAAATAAATAAAACAAAATAAATAAATAAATAAATAAATAATAAGTAGCTAGGCATTAAGGCGCCTTAAGGCCAAGGCCGTGCATCAAGGCACTACAACACTGATTAGTACTAGGCATTAATTAGACAGGTCCATATTTGAGGTAAAGTTAATGCGCTAGCCTAAGCTAGCCCTACCCTTGCACATGTCTTGCCATTAATGGCAGCTAGTTTATTAAGTGTTTAAGAATTGGATATATATATATATATATATAGATCTAAGCCTATAAGACCTATGTAACTATACCCCCATCTCACTAGATGGCGATTCCACTGCGATCGTCAAAAAGCGACAAAGCGTGGAATAACGTAGCTTAATCGTGGCTTGATCTTTTCAATCTTATCCGTCGTACCTTCATCTTTTCTGAAGCGGCAAGGATCGCCACCATCTTCCTGGACGCCACAAAATTTTGAACATGTTCAAAACTTACGTAGCGAGATCACGGAGGTGCTAAAGCGCATCACAATCGAGTCATGAGCGTATTACAAACGACATATTCGTAGCTGTAACGGAGCCCCAACGCATAAAGCGTAGTATAAGCGCATTAAAAGCGGCACCGATCGCCCGTGGTTTTCAGGCCCGTTCCCAAGACAATTCTGCTACGCTGCTTCCGTTTACAAGGCGACTGCCTTGCGCTCGACACGCTTCACACAGCTTCAACCGCGACGCTTTCTTCTTTGGGTGGCATGTGGCACACGTTCTCAGTCCGCTACAGGCATTCGCGTTGCGCTTTTGCTGCGCCGCTGATGACTGGGCAGCGATTGCGCAACGACCGTCCGCGCTGCTATAAAATGCCGTGCCGATGGTGGCAGATTATCATATTTGCAGCAGATTACGAGGCGACACCACGACGTTTTCAAACATACCTCCCAGAAAAAGGACCAAAATAGGGAAAGCTGCCAAAGCTACCCCTCTTAGGCCGGCGGTCGAAGAGGAAGAACAAGGGGTTATGGTGGTGGTAGAGGAGGAGGAGGAGGTAGAGGAGGAAGAGGAGGAGGAGGGGGTACAGGAGGAGGATGAAAATCTTACTGCTGAGCCAACTGGAAAGAGAAAAAAAGACGCTCACATGTCTTGATGACGAAATGGGTTACCTCTGCAGAAATATATAAGTTGACTATATGTTTTAAAACTAGATTGAATTCTAACCACAGTGACAGTAGACAATATCAAATTTGTTAATGATTCGATCACTAATGTATTGATTGGGAAAGGCAATCTTTAGGGAGATTCTGGCATTGTGCCCCCCCCCCTCCTCCCCCCTCCCTTTTTTATGAGTGCTCTCACATCAGTAGACTACTTCTTGTCAGCAAATTTGAAAGGAATTTACCAAATATTTTTGAGTGACAAACTTTTGTGGAAAAAAAAATAAACAGAATATCAAAGATTTTTATGCTCTTTTATGAAATTCTGGATGCATCCCTCATATTAACTATTTGGCTCATCGACATCTTTTGAATGAAAATTTAATAAATATTGTATATTATGACTTAGGTGACAGCCAGGATCGGACCCTGTATCTTTTTGGCCTCCTCCTTCTCCTGTCCTCGCATTCAACTTTTAACTGATGTTGTTGTAGAATGCTAAGATGTATAAGTCCAACCAAATTCTGGACATCCATGTTGGTCGGAGGTTGGCAGTCGACTGAAAAATGTGTCATGTGCCGCGATTAATATGCCGATTACTTGAAATCGTTTCAAGAGCCCATCATGAACGTAACATAATCGCTCCATTCGTAGCACCACCGTACCGAGGTCCTAATTAGCGTATGAGACTCGTTGTACGATCGCTTTGATCGCAGAAGCAGCGCATCACATCTGCCTCGAATCGTCGCAAGAAAGTGCATCGTCGTACTTTCAGCGTATTACCATCGCCTTCAGCGCAGGTCGGTCGCAGAGAAGTTGCAGTGCAATCGTCTCGCAGGCTAAAAATAGAATTCGAGGAAGATTCTGCTACGATTTGCGGGATTTACACAGATCGCTATGGTCGCTATGATCGCCTTCCTAGTGAGATGGGGTAAATTCATTCTGAGCAACGTGAATGCTTACGATCGGTACTGGTCGAGGCCAAGTCCACTGCGCATGCGTACTCTCAATCCGAAGACGCAAGTCATGAATATTCATATGTTGGTCCAGAACTCGATAAGTAAGTCTATACACCAAGTGGTATAGACTATCCGATAATTCACCTACCCGACTACACTGTTATATCGCTTTGGAGACTGAATTCATCATTTAAGATATGTAATTAGTATCTGGGGCAATTTTTGAAACTGAGAAAAAAATGCAAAAGAAAACCGATTTCCCCAGGTGAGGTTTGAACTCACAACCTCCGCATGCCCACAGTTGTAGCCAGACGGTGCTGGGTACTGTCTATAAGTACAGCGCGCTAACCTATTGCGCCACTGGGGACGGTTGGCGAGAGGAGAGCAATTAAAGAGATATTGGCAGAGGTAGCGCATTATCTTTACTCGAGGTCATAATTCAGTATTACTTCGGTTGATTCTTGTGAATAATTGTTAAAAATAATTGAATGACACAATAAAAGCCCTCTCGGTAATGATTTTTCGCTGTGATGAAACGAACCACTTCTCAGAAACTAAACCGGTTTTTCATTTATTTCAAATTGGCATCAAGCTTATCCCTAAAACTATGTAACCGATTTGACTGCATTTGTGCAATATAATCATATATTAAATATATTTGTGTACTCTAAAATCAATCTGAAAATTAATTGAAATTCATTGAATTCATCATAAAGTAACAAAATAAAATATAACATATATTTAAACTCTTTGTCAATATTTTTTGAATTGATCCGTTTGAAAAATGTCAATTTGATAAGATGAATCCATTAGATTGAGGGACATTATATTAACGTATAAATGAGGGAAAGTAAACGGATTAAGAGAACTTTCATTTATTCCTTGTGCGTTTATAAACCAATAATTAACAAATAATATGATATATAATAATTGCTGGACAAGCTAGTAAAGTATTACATGAACTTAGCTATTCTGAATATGTTTTATTTTTCCAATCTTCATCGATCTTCGAAACGGGCTGACCCTTTATATAATAGATTGTTCACACGAAAATCAATGTTTACGTGTCGACAGCGAGAAAAATAAAGGAAAGTCATCGAAAACAGAGGAAATTACTCCAATTAATGAAGTAAGGGGCTTGGGGATGAAACATGAGCTGGTTTAACCAAGCTAGTCTCTCATCTTTTGCTAAAACAGCATTGTCGACGGCGCAAAAATCCATTGACAAAGTTCTCGACATTCAGGATGAGGAAGGCGGTGACACCGGCAGTGGCACTCAGCCTGCCCGGAGCTCCGCGGGAACTGACCGACAGCCATCGCTGTCAACTTCAGGTATTGCCTCGGGCTCGGCTTCGGCGAGTTTGTCAGGGGAAGGATACTCATCTCCAGTCCCAGGGCAGCAAGTTACCTCAGGCTCAGGTAATTATCTTTGGCAATATCGTGAAATAAGTCAGCAGTCCATTAACTGCAAATTCAACGTTTGTTTGTGCGCAGTAAGGCGCTGGTCCAAAAATTGGGATTGTCCCACTCAATGACGAAGCTGGACATGCTGGACGCCAAATTAAACCTGAAACTTTCAACCCCGAGATTTCTACTTTCCTTCTAAAACTAGATCTAGCCCTAAAACTAAATCATGTACATGGGATAAAACTTCATTTCCGACATTTCTACGCTCTCGTTGTTATTTTTAAACAGGAATTAATAAAAAAAATGAGAAAAATATTGTGAAAAAACGGAAGAGACTTGCCCGATGTTTACGCCGCCATCTTGTTTCCTATTGTTCTTCGCCAACGTTACAGACGCGTGCGTTGCATGAATCACACAGAGTCGATCCGAATGATTTTCGGTCGACTAGCACTCGCAGTCCAGACTCGCACACACCAGCCCCGTCCGCAGCCCCATACACCCACTCTCCCCGAAACGACAGGCGTGCTTGCCAGCGCCAGCAAACAAGTGCGAACAGAGGAGAGCGCTGTAACTTTCCTGAGATTATGTAGTTGGCGGGCTAGTTGGATCCAAAATGAGTTCCAAATAAATTGATGGGAATAAATACGTAATTTTCTCTGGATGGTCATTTGAATTGGTATTCAATGCTGATATAACGATTGTGAGGAAATATTGTGGAATATGAGTTATGACGATGTTCGAGAATTAATCCTGATAATCCATTCTTCATTTTAAAGTCAGACACAAGAGCATGCGATCAAAATAAATACAAATGTCTCGGATCGAGCTCTAAATTCATATAAATTATTATTGGATGTTAAATAATTACTATTTTATTTAATAAGATTTTTATGGCCATATTAAAAATAATGACGATGTCAGCAAGTATGTTATGTTCATATGGAAGAATTAATAGTATTATACTGGCATTATCTTTATTTTTATTCCATCTCTGGACGACGTCTTCGAGCTCCGAGAAAAGAAGCACAATGCGCATGCGCGTTCGATGACGTATGACATATTTTCCATTCATGAAATCAGAGCCCAAAGTTGGGCACAAAATAGCTTCAAATTGATGGGGAAAAATATCAAACGCAATTTTCTCTGTTTTGTCATGTAAAATGTTATTATATGGTGATATTACGATCTTGAAAAGAGTATCTGCATGTTGACAATGTTCGAGAATCAATCCTGACGTGATAATTATTTTTTTAGACAAGTGCACGACTCAAGTCGATCGTCATGTGATGTCCGTCATTGGAAATTGATAGGAAATTAAAACGTTTCACATCAAGCTCTAAATTCATATTAATGATTATCATATGCGAATTATTGTTAATTATTACGATTAAATTGTGTTCTATGGTCATGATATTAATATTGTTCATGAAAGCAAGATTTATTTTACGTTGATCGCGCCAATTTTCCGGCCATTTTCTGGTTTGATTAAAGCACAGTACTGCGCATGCACGATCAATGGCGACTTCCATTCATGAATTCATCGTGCATAAATTATCTCGGCAAGAGCAGACGAGTATAAGACTCAAACTATGATCGAAATAAATTTCAAATTAATGGTGAATATACGGTAGGCATCATAATTACACAATCGGTTTCATTTTGGGGGCAATATAAATCAAGTAAGTAGTAGTCAAGTACATGTAGGACATTACTGTTATTTTGATTTTTGATGATTGATTGTGTGAACCACACGAATCGGCCGATTGACGTTTTTTTTTTTTTTTTTTTCAATGCACCGATTTTGCAAAATCTGCACCGGCGCTCGATGACATCGATCGAACACCGATTTTAAAATCGATTCGACTCAGGCTTAAACATAACATCCACCGCTAGGGGTTGGCATATTACATGACATCACACAGCTACGATTGGAAGCCAGTTTATGAATGAAAATATATGCGCATCTAAACCAATAAATAGGTCTATTTCTGTCAGAGATATGCTCCGCTGAGACTTCGTTTGGCACCGCGGCATCCCCTCTGTCAATAGACCGATGACTGCCATTGGGCTTGTAATGTTGGAGCAAACAACAACTTCCGCTTAACTACAGTGCCTATGTAGAAAGGGTGCGTTAGGGTTAGGGTTAGAATAATAAAGATAAATATAGCTTACCAGCTTTCCGAAAAATATGCTAGAAAATAGCGAAATTTTATGACAAACAGATCAGGGTCAGCCAGGTTCGCTCGATCCAGCCAGCCAATCTGCTGGTGCGTACGTAGGCTCAGCTGTAGCTGACTATGATGAGTGTGATCATATAAAACATCCTAAATTCCCCCCCCCCCCCCGCCGGGTTTCAGACGACGCGACAGACAGACTCCTAATGATTGTAGACTAATGTTAGAATGTTTAGGCCTATAGATCCACTCCAAACATTCAATACTAACCTGATGAAGTGTTCCTCCAAGATCTGAGCTATTCCAATGTCTAAGCACTGCTGTAGTCGCAACAGCTTCATCTGCAGCTGCAGGCTGGGAGTCGTAGTTGTACTTTTCTTCTTGAAAGTTGAAGTCAGATCAAGACAATACACTAAAAATGTTATAACTCGGCCTCATTTACAAAATTTAGGGAGCAGGTTCAGAAATTCAGAGGAGTGAGGCATTCACAATTTTTTGGGGTATCCTTTATACACAACTGGCATTATCGACCGGTGTTGTCTCCAATATTGGCCTTTGCAGTAGTGCTGTAGCTCGGAGCCTTCAACTCTGCCCGAAATCGGCTCGGAAATTTTATTAGAATCAAAGTCCGTCTTGGTTTGGCTCGGTAACTCGGACCAGTTTAATTTGATGTGCGTTGTGCAAAAAATGTAATGTTTTGACCTACTTGACTGTAACTACTGTGACTGACATCACCCCTCTGACCTTGTCCTCAAAAGAGGACACACGCCCAAAAATCTTTTGTTTACACACCACATGCCAATACTTTGTCTTGATAATTAATATATCACCAAACTCTCTCTGTCAACACTGTACTCGACTCGCGCTTGAGGGCATGCAATTCAGACTTTTTCCTCATCCGCTGCGCACCTTCGCTCCCGCCCTGGCCCTCGCTATAATAGTGCAACGTACGTGTACGTTGACTCGCATCTCTGTTCATCAGCAATTGGCTGAGCGCTAAGCCAGTAGTACAACGCGTAAAATAAACAAGAAATGCGACCACTCCCATCTATAATCGCACCAACACACCCAAATCAGCCAATAACAGTTAACTTTAGTCTTTGCAAGCTGTGATTGGTTCATTCATCTGTCAATTACAGGAATCACTCTCCGGCCGTAAGCACATGGTCTTAAATGAAAGATCAACATGCTTTGGAATGTGTGAAAGCCGAAATCACATTGTTTATTATACCCGGCTGTCGAAGTTCTTCTTCGTGGTGACCTAATTCCAGATACTCTCCAGACATTGTTTTTGTCAATAAATTATAACCAAGGGCAATGGAAATTCCAGTAGAATGAAGCCAAAGTTGATTAGAATTGGGTTTTTGCTTTTGGGGTACTTTATTAACAGCTAATAGTGATCAGAAAATTGGAAAGGGGATTTTTCATCATGAGTGAAGTCAATGTTCAAACTAAACCACTCACAAAATGATTAAAATGTAGTTACAAAAAAAAATTAAGACATTTCGCTCTGTAGAAAGAAAAAAATCCCATTAATTTTCAACATGTATTCCTATTTCTTTTTTCTTTTGTATAGGCAAGATTTATTTGTTGCAATATTGTCCACGATATCAAAATAGAATGAGATGGAAACCTTGACTGGTCTTTCTTTTTCTACCGTTTCTTTCAAAACACTCTTGTACCAATTTTAAAACTTTGCAATCGCATCATTTCAATATCCATTGCTTTCATTCACTTCACTCCGTCACACTTTATATAGCTGGGGTCTGGGAAAATTAATACAAGACCGTAGCGTGTGGGAGCCTAAATACAAAAGTGGTTTAAAATGATTTTATCATCCAAACTGTATATCAGTCATTTTCAAATAATTTTTCCTTCATTCATTCATTCCTTCGAGTTCTCTTTCTCTTTTCTCTTCATCAACAAAATTAATAACTACCTGAATCACATCACATCACATCACACTGCGGTGACTGAATTGTAAATATACAGACGCCGTAAATATACCATTGTAACACGCGGGGGGGGGGGGGGGGGTTAGTTTCGGACACAACATGGAAACAAAAAAGAATAATAATAATAATAGTAAACAGTTCTTGTATATATGAATATGAATAATGTCTCTATGCGCTTCCAAAGGACTTGGATATTATTACCCCAGCTGTAGCTTGGCAGCCGTAATTACTAAGATTACAGCGGAGCGCACACGCAATTCAAGGAATAAATTCCTGCCAGGTACCCATTCACCTCACCTGGGTTGAGTGCAGCACAATGTGGATAAATTTCTTGCCGAAGGAAATTATGCCATGGCTGGGATTCGAACCCACGACCTTCTGTTTCAAAGTCCGGAGACTAATGCACTGGGCCACAACGCTCCAACAAAAGTCATTTGTTTGTCATCACAATCATCTCGAAGGAAACCGAATTCTCATTCTGACTTTTTTATGACCACCACCGATGACAGTTACATGTACAGACCTGCTAACCAGTACGTTTTTGGTGTATTTAGTACGTTTTTGCAACGGAAATACGGCAGTACGTTTTTTCTTTAAAAAGTACAGTATGTTTTTGTAAAAATAGAAAAATACAAAATCGTAATTTATTGAGAAAAATCATCTTTATATGTCTCTATTTCATAAAACTTACACAAATATGGTTATTAGATCAATGTAATTTCAGGTAACTTTTTTTTTTTTCAATCATTTTGTTAAAACCAGGGTGAGATATACACATGTTTAAATATTTTTTTTTTTCATCTGCAAAAACAGTGCGCATTTTAGCTTGTATGCAGCTTGAGCGCCGCGATGAACGAGTGCGCCGCGATGAACGAGTGCGCCATGCATTTTATTATGAAATACACTTTTTTGGGGAAAAATACACTTTTTTAATCACAGAATACACTTTTTCATTCCCAGAGGTTGGCAGGTCTGCATGTAGCTCACAAATCCAAGAAAACTAATGTAAACATGACAACCGGGCACTCGATCAAGCAAGTGATTGAAACCATTCCTGACCAGGTGATCAATCACATGACTCCATACACACGCATTCAACGTGCACTGTACACTATATGGACACATAATACACACACATTGTGATAACGGCACAGTACAGCCGCACAGCCACATGTACACAGAATAGGCCCAGGGCCAGGGCGGGCAGCGAAGGGGCGCATGGCACGCAAAGATTGCTTAACGCAAGATTATATCGGGCTGAAAAAAACATAGCTAAGTATTTAGGGACAATCGTCATGCATGGACGGACTGGACTACGGTACCTATTAAAGTTATGAATGAGCCGTAAGGCTTGGCTTGAGTCTGCCTCTAACTTTGCAGGTGAATAGATCAATGTTTTATAAACAATTAAATGGATTTTTAGTTTTATCACGATGACGGAAACAAGTTGTAAAGCATTCGGGTTAATTTTCCAGGTTGAGAGAGCTTGGCAGTGAAGCCCAATTTGTATTTTCCGAACCGAACCAGCTCAACCCGGCGGGATTCAGGTCGGAAGGTGATCCGAGCTACAGCACTACTTTGCTGTAATAAAAAACGTTTTTTATTAAAAAAAACAAATAAAACGTTTTTTATTGTTTTAAAACGTTTTAAATCGTTTTAAAACGTTTCTTTTCCAACGAACGATGTAATTTTCCTGTAAATCAATTAAATTATACACTTAATACAATATGATTTAAGCTCTTGATGTTTTAATTACATTTTTTGAGTATTAAGAGATGACTACAATTTTTGTTACTGAATTTTCAACAGAAAAGTTCATATTTTTCCCAAAATTACTAAATCAAGGAAATTGAATGCCAAAAAATTAAGTTGACATTTTATAAGTTTATTCCTCATACATGTAGTCTCAGGTTTGTTTTAGTCTTATCAATCTATAGGGGTGAGAAGAAGTTGCACTATGTAAGAAAACAACATAATCTATAGACTATAGGCTTTCAAAGCTTAATTTCATTTACTCAATATGCTTTATTTCATTTGTATAAATTATACAAATTTTAAGTAAAATAAATAATAATGATAATAATAGTCCGCTTTTATATAGCGCTTAATACATTGGAACGACGTGTCTAAGCACTTTACAGATATATTATTAACCCAGTCATCGGATTCAATCAGTCATTCCCGCACACAATGTATGCACATCCTCCACTCCCTGGGTAGTATTCCAGTCAGTCGCTAGTGAGGCGCACACAGTACTGGACAAGCTACAATGACTTTCACATCCTGCATGAAATATAAGTTTGGGTTTAAATCTATAAATATTAGGCCCTTGAACTGCTTATTTCTTTAATTGAGGAATTTTAATCAAATTGTTTTTTTCAATGTTTGTTTTAACTGTTTTTTTTTTAATTTCTTATGTACAGTTTTGTGGTTACTTTTGGGGTTTTTTATCGTTTTTTAATGGAAATTATTGGCAATAATTTTCCAATCATTAACAAAAAGTACAAATATTGATACAGATAAAATGTTGGCGAAAAATTTGCGTTGGCTTTACTTGTGTAATATCATGGAGCTATCAATGTGTTGATAGCTCCATGGTAATATCATAACCGCATATCCATGCATGTATCAAAAAAATAGTCTTGAACAATATGGCGTGGCCCTGCTGTTCTTATGGATTTATCATAGAAATTTTTAAGGGGTCCATTGCAGTCCCCTGGGATTGTTAGGGTTAAAGGTCAAATCCACCCCAGAAAAATGCTGATTTGAATCAGTAGAGAAAATTCAAACAAGCATAATGCTGAAAATTTCATCGAAATCGGATGTAAAATAAGAAAGTTATGACATTTTAAAGTTTCGCTTATTTTTCACAAAACATTTATAACAACTCAGTGATGTGCAAATGAGGGAGTTGATGATGTCCCTCACTATTTCTTTTGTTTTTTTAATTGTTTGAACAATAAAATATTTCAATTTATACAGATTTGATAATAATGACCAACTTAACTGAACCAAAAAATGTTAAAACAATGGTAGTTCTACTCATGTTCAGGGATGAAAAAAAAATATATTTCACATGACAATAAAGAAAATAACGACATACAAAATAAATAGTGAGTGATGTCATCAGTCCCCTCATTTGCATACCAACCAGGATGCGCATATAACTGTTTTGCGAAATTAAGCGAAACTTTAAAATGTCATCACTTTATTATTTTACATCCGATTTTGATGAAATTTTCAGCATAATACCTTTTTCTTGGGGTGGACTTGTCCTTTAAGGTTTGCTAGCTGATTATCTTATTCTGAATTAAACTACTTTTCTTCATCTTTACAAAGCGCAAAGTTTCACCTACTTTCGTGTGTACCTCAAGGTTACAATGTCAGTTATACTGTCTATTTGCAAAATATTATTGTGCTTGTGCAACACTTCCATTTCATTCAAGTACTACTATTACATATTTGAGCTTATTTTAAAAAGTGTTTCTTTCCCTGTCTAAAAGTGAGCACAACACTCAAATGCTTGTTAAAATGAGAATATATAGATTGATCTACATAATTGAACAGGAGGAAAGGAACATGACAAAGCAATGGAAAAGGGGAGAATAAGGGGGGAAAGAGAGAGGAGAAAAAGAGTGGTGGTGAGAAAGAGATTTAGTTAGAAGAAAATAATATACCACTTAAGAAAAAAAGTATAAAAAATATATTCATGTAAAAAATCACATCCATGCATATTTATAACACACAAGTCTATGAGGTGTTTTAAAACGCGTTTTAAAACATGTTTTAAAACACACCGTTTAAAACGCGCCAACCCTGCTTTGCAGCTAGTCTTATGCAAATAGTAGAGGATGAAGAGTGAAAATCCGAGGTAATCTTGAGGGTTGGGGAGGGAGAGAGGTCGGGCTTTATTGTTGACCATTATGGGGACATGCTGCTTTTGTTTTGTGACCATTTTTGTCTCACCTGCATAGCAGAGTGAGACTATAGGTGCCACTTTTCCGGCGGCGGCGGCGTCAAGTCAAAATCAAATCTTAACCAAAGTTTATGGATCTGATTCATAAAACTTGGAAATAAGAGTAATCAGGTATCATTGAAGATCCTGTGCAAGTTTTAGGTCTCATGGCCAAGGTCAATGGTCATTTAAGGTCTAAATGAACTTTGGCCATTTTGGGAGTATTTGTTGAATTACCATCATAACTCTTGAATTGTATTGGTCAAGTTCATAAAACTTGGACATAAGAGTAATAAAGTATCACTGAACATCCTGTACGATTTTCAGGTCACATGACCAAGGTCAAAGGTCATTAAGGTCAATGAACTTTGGCCATGTTGGAGGTACTGAATTGCTGTCATAACTTTCAAAGTTTATGAATTGTGGACAAAGGGGTAGTCAAGTATCACTGACAAGTCTTGGGTCACATAATCAAGGTCAAATGTCATATAGGGTCAATGAACATCATATTGTATCATTATATGAATGGTGTTTTTTGTGAATAATTATAGAAGTTTCCAAAGTCAGCATTGCTACTACATGTACATCGCGTAATGCAGGTGAGACTGCCAGAGGCGCTCCACTTGTTGAAAATAATTTAATATCTATTAAGAATACATAACAACATACTCAACACAAAATTACAAATAAATGAAGAGAATTAGAAGCGCTTGCCCAGTCAGACAAGTAAATTTTTAAATAGTTGGAATATACTTGCTCAAAAATCTACTTCACTTGCCCCCAAAAATCCTTGAAAATAAAAAGGTTTACCTCTTCAAAAGAAAGTTTTGCGGTTTTATAAACCATTAACCCTTGATATACCTTGTTATTGCTTTTCTTTTTCCAAAGTGATTTTATTTTGCCTGCTATGACCAAAATTAGGGTCAATATCATATCATATCGACCTTACTTTTGGTCATTCCACTGAGAATTTTGCTTTCTACTGTGTGAATTTTGCTTGCCCAATTCGGGCAAGTAGTTTTGATCTTTACTTCAAAATACTTGGCCGACTCTAACTTTTACTTGCCCCGGGCAATCAGGCAAGTGCTTATGTAGCACCCTGTAATTATAGTGCACCAATAGAAGAGAATGTAAAGAAAAATCAAACCTCCAGAAAGTTAACCTTTTGTTTAATAGCAATATTGTATTCAATTTCTATGTTACTCATCGAATAAGGTTTAAAAGCAAACAAAGTCAGGGATCTTATTTTGATATTTGTAGAGATGTAAAAAATATTTTAATGATAGAAAAATGTATAACATATTAAAGGGAGTCTCCCTGAATACTTTAAAACATCCTTTCAAAATCTGAAAATATTTTTATTTTGCTTTGATTGATTCAACCAATTGTATTTTGTCACAAAGCTTGTATTTGAGGACATGAAATAAACAGATGCAAGAACGCCTTGGGTGAAATGCAATGTTCAGAGGAATCCTTTCTTTTTATTTCAGAAAATAAATCGTTATGGGCTATCGCTCTATACAAAAGTTTGATAAGAAAGAGACGGTTATCAATTAGGGTTTTGAGATTTCTCAAAATAGTTTCTTCACAAATGACTCCCTGTAGTCTTTTAGTCATCTAAATGAATTCCCTCACTTCCGTGATCTAAAATGAATTTTTCTGCACAATTGTTAATCTACTTTTTTTTTTCTTAATTGCTGGAAATTAATGTACTCAAGTTAAATGTGGAGTATATTATGCCACATTACCCCCTCGCCTTCAAAAAACGTAATTTCTTATCATTACATGTGTATTTCCCTTTCTTCAATTTATTCTAACAGAAATTACAAGATCTAAGGCTAGCAAGATTACCCCTGAAGATGACACATTTTTCAATTCCTTCCTCTCTGGGAGTGAACCTACAAGCCAGCCAAAGAAAACCTTGGGCAAGAAACTTCAGACACCAGTGAAAGTGGAAGATGCTGCCAAGGAAAGTCATGGTGAGAAACCTACTCGATTATCTTCAATGTCAGCAAAGAGCTCAAAGACCAAGAGCAAGATTCCATCACAAGACAGTGATGATTCCGATGAAAGAGATACAGAGAGGAGAGTTGGAAAGTCCATCAAGAAATCCCATTTGGGTTCAAGGAAGGCAGACAGCAGAGAAGCAAAGAGTGAAGCTGTGTTGCAACCCTTGCATGTTGATGTAGGACTGCCTGAGCCAGTTTTGCCACAGAGTACTGCTCCTCCAACAGAAGGTGTTCCTGAAACCCCCAAGGAGGACTCCATAGCTAACCAGGACTCGAGCATCCCAGAGTCAGAGGATAGTGCAATAAATCCTGAAATTGTCAAGTCAACAGAGAGCTTCTTGTTGGTAAAGTCATCAGATGCTCGAGAACTTGAAGAAGAGAATGACAACATGATGGACAAACCTCTAGGGCAAAGCCTCGAGAGTAGTAATTCCACAAGTACTGGTACTGTTGAGGCAGGTGAAGATGAAGTAGAAAAGTCTATCCCAAGTCGCTGCAAGAGTAGCGACCTTGACACAAAGTCAGAATCAGAGAACACCGATGAACAGACGTCTGTCAGGAGTGATAGTGACTTTGTTGTGATAAATGAACATACAGCCAGTGAGCAGTCTTCTGTCTATCTTTACGACACCAGGGAGTCGCCAGAGAATGCATCTCCAAAGCACTATTCATCATCCTCGAATGGGAAGCGCAGTCCCACTGATAGTGACTTTAGTATCATCTCCGAAGGGCGCTTCAATGATATGCAGGATCCTATCCATGCCAGTGCGCAGAGCCAAGATGTTGGAAACATCGTCGAGCAGGCCTCCATGGCTCTTATTCACCGTGTGTCTCCTTCATACTCAGCCGATGTTGAGTCAGAAGATCAGGACGATAAACTGACTCCATCCTCGAGCACTGACGAGCGTCCTAGGTCCAGTTCAGAAGAGGGGAATATCATCCAGGAAGAGCGTACCTCCACACCTACCCCTAAGGACTCTCAGAGCCATAAATCATCGCCACAGTCACCTCAGGAAGAGGACACACCAAGATCTGTAAATGAAGATACCTTGAAAGGTAAGTGCAAATGTTTCAAACCATATTTGTTACGCCTGTTTTCTGTCCTCTTTCCTGCCTGCAAATTTTTATTCTCCAATAATTTTTAATTTCTCAAATAAACTTTTAAGAAATGAAGCTTTTTATCTTGGGCAAGGTGGGGAAATGTTGCTGAAAAATTGGCACACCAATTTTTGTATTGAACCAAGAATTATTTAGAGCGTAAGGAAGTGTTAATCAGTCACTCTGATATTTTGGCGGGAGTTGCTACAATAATATGGTAGGGGCCTTTGTAATTCAGTCCAAGTTCATGTCAATATCATTAAATGTAGGGTAAAAATCAAACAAGCAGACATGTACTGTATAACATCAAAAATTTCATTGTAAATGGATTTTAAAGGTCAAGTCAATTCAAACAAGTTCTAAGTTCATGTAGATATGAAGAGAGAGTAACCAAACAAACACTGAAAAGTTCATTGAATTTGGATTTTTTTTCTTAATAGGGTGACCGTTAATTTTTGAAAATAATAATTATTTTGTTTTGAATAATTTGTAATTAGTTTTGATTTTTTTTTAATAAAATGGTGAAATAGATGTAAAACCAGGGTGGTATGTAAATGATGAGTAGGGCTGCATGTCAAACATTTTTCTTTAAAAGGACAAGTCCACCCCAACAAAAAGTTGATTTGAATAAAAAGGGAAAAAGCCAACAAACATAACACCGAAAATTTCATCAAAGTCGGATGTGAAATAAGAAAGTTATGACATTTTAAAGTTTCGCTTAATTTCACAAAACAGATATGCATATCCTGGTTGTTATGCAAATGAGGAGACTGAATGTCATCCACTCACTATTTCTTTTGTAGTTTATTTTATGAAAAATGAAATGTTCTTATTTTCCCCTCATTGTCAAGTGAAACAACGCTTCATTCCTCCATGAACATGTGGAATTAGCATTGTTCAATACTGTATGGTTCAGTCAAGTTGGTCCTTATTGTCAAATCTGAAGAAAAAAAATTTATTACCTTATCTTTAATTATCTTGCTAATTTTCATTCCTGTCTTTTTATTTGTTTTCTTTTTAACTTTTCACTTTGATTTGGTCTATTATAACAAAATAATTTGTTCTGTTTGGAAACAAAAATTAAAAAAGAACACATTCATGATTAAATATTAAATAAATATCTATCTTTGTAAACCAAAATTGTTAGTAATAAGATTCTAGTGAAAGGAATTGTTTTTTTCCCTTTTTCTATCTTTTTTGAGGCATCAAACTCAAAACAGAACCAAAGTTTGCGACACAAAAAATCTGCTGAGCCAAACCAAAATTAATACCCTTCATCATGAGTTGTATATTGAGAAACCTGGGGGGCGTTTCATCAAACAATTAGTCGGTGGTTTTCTCCGACTAAATGTGATTTTCACCGACTAATTTCATTTTCACCGACAATTTTGCCATCACCGACTAAATTCCATTTCATGAAAATTTGTCGGTGATTTTCTCCGACAAATTATTGGAAACCACCGACTAATTTTGTCGGTGGCCTTCACCTACCGACAAAACTTATTTTCACCGACTAATCAGCCTTTTGAGGGCCTTTGCAGCTAAAATCGATCAATTTCAGTTGATTTTGAATGTAACATTTTAATAAATTGCTTATTTTTCATTTCATTGAGAAAATTCAAAGAAAATGTATTTATTTTTAGTCAATGACAAATAAAAAGTAGACATTTCAAGAATAATATTTTCATCTTTAAAACTATATTATATCAATCAATACATAGGAAACATCTTCAAATGTACACATTTTTTCAAACATAATTTTCTTTAACCCAAATAAATCATTGTGCATTTTTTAATCAATAATGTCTGATAATGTCTGAAAAATGCGACCTCATTGACTTTTGTACAAGTTTTTTCAATGTTCATTAGTGTTGTTGGTGTTGCTGCTGCTGTTGTCATCGTGATTGCTGGAATTGCTGTTTGTTTTTGCTGCTCTTGGTGTTGTGGGTGTGGTTGTTGCATCTCCTGGTGCAATTAGTTATTTTTGCTACTGATGTTGCTCAAGGTGGTGCCTGTGTGGTTGCTGTTGTCATCGCTGCTACTGCTGCTGTTTACGAGTGTGGCTGTTGCATCTCCTGAGGCATCTATTGATGTTGTCGCTTGTGTTGTTGCTTGTATGATTGCTTGTTAAAATCCTTGCTGTTTGCTTTGTTTCTACTGTCGTTGTTGCTACTGCTGTTGATGTTTACCACTGTGGTTGTTGCATCTCTTGATGAAGTTATTTATGTTGCGCCCGATGTTCCCTGCATGATTGTTGGAGCTCCTGCTGCTGTTGATGTTGTCGGTGTGGTTGTTGCATCTCTTACTGCAGTTGTAGTTTCAGCTGCTGATGCTGTTGTTGCTCCTGCTGCTGTCCATGTTCATGGAAGTAACTGAAATGGATTTAATTTATAGAGCATGTGATATTTTATTAATAAAGATATCAATTTCCATCATTATTGATATCAGTCATTTATTCTTAATTTAATTATCATTGTTAAAACATTTTTTTATTTCTAATGTTTGAAATAAGAACTTTAAGTTCTAAATGGTTAAAATATTGTCACCAAAGCCTTATTAAACAATGAAAACAAAAAAGTTAATAACAAAGAAATGCATAAGAAAATGATTAAAATTTCCTCTTTTTTTATACACAATTGATTTTAATGACTTGGGTTTTTCTCATTGGTTTACCAAAGAAAGGGAGTCAAAATCCAAAATTATCACATTTGGTCTTTATTTCTTGAGCCAAATGCTGATTTCATGCAAGAGTCATGTTATCATATTAAATTTAAAAAAAAACAACATCAGGAACAGCAGCATGATTTCTGAAGCGAGTGCACAATCAACAGGCAAGATTTTTTTTTTTTGGGGGGGGGGTAATCTTCCAGTGTTACTCCCATACAAAGCAGATGGTGATGGGGCGGGGGGGGGTCTAATAGGAATGCAGAACAATGGAACATTCATTTACTACTTTGGCAATAGAAAGCAAGTCACACCATCTAGCATTGATTGATATTGGTTGTTTTACAACTGTCCAATAAATATCACCATTAATCAATTAAGCATCTAAGCACTTAGAGATGTCATTGTTTTCAAATATTTGAGTAGAACAAATAAAGAAGAGAGCAGTACCAGTAATTTAATATTTTTTTTAATGTGACTTTACTTTCTTCGCCAAAGTGAGGCAGTCATAATTAAGAGTGTTTTAACTTACAAGTGACATCACATTTCCTGCCTTCTTGTCTGGCTCTCCTAAACCTTCAACCATTTATACTTGTGTAACTTTGTATCTCATGTCTGTCTGAAAAGTTTGGTTGAAGCCTCCACCTGAAGGAAAAATAGTATTGAAATAACTAATTAAAATATTTGCCATAATCTGGTATTTCTTCTCACATGTATATGTACATGTCTAAAAACAGGAAATAAAACATCTTTTGATTACCAGGTTTCATATAGAAGGGGGTAAATAAAGGGTTCAAGTTTTTATTATGTTAATAAAAAATACAAACAATAGTAAAAATGACATATGCTCTGGCTGAGAAACTTAAAAAGTGAAATTATTCCTCACAATGTAGCTTGTATGTACATACACATGAGCAAGTAGTGCTAAATGGATTGAGGGGTGAGAGCAGGGGCTCCGGAAACCGGCGGGGGGGGGGGGGGTGCATGTTAGCTGCAGGGTCAGCGGAACGGTTTTTACAGTGAACGGGCTGACCATGCAAAAAATCGTAACCAGATGGTCATTTCATATTTTTCAGCCCCCGCACTGTTTTCCAAAACCATGTACAAAAATGTAAAATTGACCATCTGCTTATGATTTTTTGCATTGGTCAGCCCCCCCCCCCTTTCGGCTCAGCCCCCTCACTTTCAAAACCGTTCTGCTGACCCTGCAGCTAACATGCAAAATATATTGAATCTATTATGTCTTTCATGCTTATGTAATGTTTGCATTTCAAACTGACTTTAAATAGAAAATCCGGTCACAGTCCGATTTCATTGTCATTGATGTGGGTTTTTATGATTTTACATTCTGCAACCAAAACAATATCCTTCATTATTTTTTAATCATTATCGCATTTTACTAGTCTACATGTTACCTGTGGTTGCATTTCAATCTCAGTATTTCTTCACCCATTGCCAAATCTTCTGTCACATGTTCATCAAATTGGCCGCTGGCACATTCCTTGCTGTAGTAGACCAGTCAGAGCCTTGCTTTCTAGTTCCAGATCCGTCTTCTTCTGCATACTGTTCAAATGTCCATAGTCTGAAATTAAAATATTAATAATATCACATTGTTATACATGTAGCAAAGAAAATATGTAGATTTACAGTGATCATTGAAAAATACTGCACCTTCAATGAATATTGTTGACATTTCATAAAGGGGAATGATCGAATATACCAATCATTTTTCTTCTTTTATTATCCTGAAATTTATAGAATTTACCAACAATCGGTCAACAATTTATCCTTGTTAATTCATATAATTTTCACTTGATTATAAACAAGACGGTAATTAACACATTAACCATACAAAATAGTAAAACAGCTTTTTCAATAATTTTTTTTTTTAATTAAAAAATAAAAATAAAAGTTTTTTTCTAACTCAATAGCGCTTGGATACCTTGCCGGTTAAAAGCCACAATCAAATTAATAAAAAATATGAATAGGCTCCTAATTCATAACTGCAGCAAATTGCATCCCCATCAAACCATCAAACTGTCAACTATTTCTGGACTGTGACCTTTGTTCAATGGAACTTTAATATGAGATTCAAGGCAGAAAAATACTTGGGATTGATGAGATCCATTCCATATTCTCCTATATTTTTTTCTAATGAAGAGACCTTTAACCTTTACATGCTATTTAAGGTTAGGTATGACTAGACTCTAACTTTATGTGGTACGACAGTATTTTTCAAAAAATAGATTAAGAGACATTATCAACAATAATTTAATTTATTTACCCCAATAACACCGATGCTATTGCAGATTCATGCTAAATAGTAATTTGTCTAAAAAATTGACTTAGAAAAATAAAAGCCAAACAAACTTCATAATCGCACACAAATGAAGAGCATTATTTCGTCTCCCCCAAATTGGACGATCAATATTTTTTTTTAAAGGGAGCTATGAAATGGCTCATTTCACTTGGGTGCGCAAAGTCAAAGATAATTTAAGATAGATCTAGGCCTATAAAGTATAAGCTATACCAGTACGGCCACGGGCCGGTTGCACTATTTAAAACTTAGATCTAATAATTTTTTTATATCTAGATTTTAATTTTTATTGGGTGTGAACGCACCTCTGCCACAATCGCATCACCCCCCCCCCCCCCCCGCCCGAATCCTCGACAGCTGTCGAGAGCCTTCACTTCATTCGACTTGTGACTTGCTAAGGCTAAGCCTACATTAATAGTTGAGAACATCCACTTTACAAATTTACCACTCACACTATTACCATGTGATTTAGCTCCTGTTCAATTCCAATTTCTGTAACACAGAATTAGGATGGCCCCATTGGATATGTGTACATTTACAATTGCACACGCTGGTTTGCCTGGTGATCAAGCCAATCTCCGACTACACCGAGCAACAAAATTATTACAAAACCAAAGGAAATGAAAAAATATGATTTGCAACATATAATGACATAAAGGGAGAACAATATAAAGAATTCTCTTTGCAAAATTTATAACATTGCAGCCATGTGCGGATCATAAAAACGTGACAGCCGTGAGCCGTGTCGTTAGTTTGGACCTGAGATAGTTCTACAGACACAGAAACACGGGTATGGGACTAGACTGGATTTTGTACTGTCAAGTTCACCGATCGTATCGACAGGGGTCCTGCCAGAAGATCCTCTTTTCTTGTAATTCATTTGATAATCACGCACAACGAATAATTCAATCACCTTACATACAATATGAACGACATTTTGAAGGGTTTTACTTACGGTAAAATCCTCATTCACCTCTACGAGGACCTTCGCTTCTTCTCATTTCTTCGTTTCATTTCGAATCGTCGTGGCGAAAACATCAATCAATTTTACATCTTTTTCACGACTTTGGGAGTGGGCGTGGCCTAATTAGTCAGCGAACCTCGTTCAAGACGATTTGTAAAATAAAAATTCTCTGACAATAGTCAGAGGAGCTCCGAGAGTTTGATGAAACGAATTTTTGTCAGCGCTGACTAAATTGTCAGCGCTGACAATTTTAGTCAGCGCTGACAGTTGTCGGACGAAAATATTGATGAAACACCCCCCAGATCACAGGCCAGTGAAAGTTCAATGAAATTATTGATTGAAAAAAATGAAATCAATGTCTCACGATGTTTTCAGTAACTGAGCACTTTCCTTTTATTTTAGATACAGTTTCATGTACAGGTACACTAGATGTATGTACAGTCAGAGTCTCCAATAGAAAAATTCTGGTTATGATTTCTTATAAACAAATTTAAAATGGAAATTTATAATTTACTTTGAAAAAAAGTTGCAGATTTATGTACAGCATATTATGACTTACATGTACATGTACACCTGGTGGGTGTTTCATACATATGTAAAGCTGTTCGTAAGTTAAGAGTGACTTTTATGCGCTAAATAATCACCATTGATGGTGAACATCATTTACCACAAGGAAGGATCACTAGTCGTTCTTAAAGTCGCTCTTATCTTACGAACGGTTTAATATGAAACGGCCCCCTGGACTTTTTTTTTTCATTATATACCCGGTAGTTGAAACTTTGAATTTTACAGTTTCCCCTTTTATAATAGATTTAATTTAAAATTGATTTTGATTTTTTGTTGCAAATTTTGAATAATACCTTAATGATATTGATATTCAGGCAGGAAAATAATTACATATGAGCTCAGGGCAATTTTGCCTCTGAGATAGTCGAAAGAGCCCTGGAGAGTGAAACAAAGAGCCTGGAATCCCAATTCACTGTTGACTTTTAAAGCTTATCTAATGTTGCAGATTTAGTGTTGTTAAATGTAGCCCCCCCCCCCAGAAAAAAACTTACAGAAGTTTTTACCTTTATCCAGGCCTATTGCTTTGGTCTACATTAGTTTGGGAAGTGACCAGTTTGTGTCACTGTCCAGTGGTCAGCCCTATATGTCCAATGTACCCTAAAATCAGTTTGCTGCCCTCTTTTAATGAAAAAGAGAGGAAGAAAATCACTAAGTGCTTGTTTGAGGATAGAGGGTATAAGGGCTGGAAATAAGTGCTCAGATATAAAAGAAAATTAGGCAGATTCTAAATTTGAATGTACAATGAACATGTGTACAATGTAGAGCCATGTTTAAAGTAAAATTCAAACAGGTCATCCTGTCAATATGAATGAGAAAGTTGATTTAACAGATTAGATTACAGATCACTGAGATTGGGAAAGTTTATATTTTGGACCAGTCTATTGTTTGCTAGGTGTAAAAAGAATGGATTTGTCCACTCCTAGTAAACTTGTGTTGTGGAAATTGTTCTGATCTGTGACATCATACTTGGGTATACTGTTCTGCCGCCACTGTGCGGTAAGTTCAAAGTAGTGCCCAGCTTAACACCAAGAAGCAAATTTCAGTGCCTGGGAGTTGGATACTATAGAAACAGACTTTGCATTGAGGGATGTTATTGTTTGCACTCTGCCTCCTTCATGTACTAATTCATCTGTCAAAATGGGAGTCTTTGAAGCATAACACTTTAAAGTGGAATTGAAAAAAAAAACAATCTTTGTGTCAAAGATGCAAACTTGTGAAAATCTATGCCTTCATGGCTTTCTCCTCAATCAAGAGTCTTACATGTAGTTGGGTTGGGTTATCATTTTGTCCTGGAAAGATTTTGATGTACATGTGGCTGTAAGAATATTGAAAAATAAAAGAAAGAAAGAGAAGTGCACCCCTTCCCTCAAAAAAAAAAAGATATGAAAAATGCCAAAATAAATTAAATAAAGTGTATAAAATGAAAATAATACAGTAATAATGATGATGATAATAATAATAATAGTTAAGATTATAATAATAATGATAAATAATAAAATAATAATAATGATGATGGTTATAATAATAATGGTAATAACATTGATGATGATGGTCATGATTATGAAACAAATTAATGAGTAAAACATGAATAAATTAAAACAATATAAAATTTCAACAATAACCCCCCCCCCCAAAAAAAAAAAATAATAATAATAATGCATTTATAGAGCACAAAAATATTTATATTTATTCTATTGTGGTGCAAGAGCTTCCCAGATGCTGTGGATACTATTGGAATAGAAAGGTTTTTAATTAATGTAATATGTAAAGTTGTTAAATTTCAAATGTCGAGGGGAAGTTTGTTCCATAGTTGGGGGCTGATATAAGAAATAACCTGTATCTCCTAATATTGCTGTAGTCTTGTGTTGGGGGTACTTGCAGTGTGAGCGTACATGTATCTTGTGAGCTATGAAATGATGGTCATGAGATCAGGATTTTAAGTTCAAGAGATCTGATGTAACTTGGGGCCTGACCATTAAAGACCCTAAAGACAATCATATCTTTATGTGATTCTTAACTGGACAGGTAACCTGTGTAGAAATAAATAGAAAAAGTGACTTGCATTAATTATAACACGAAACGATCTCAAAATTTCCTTGGAGGAAGAAATGGATGTGTGTTTGTCAAAGTTCAGTCTGTACATGTACATACGAGCCTTTACACTGTACTGATCTAAAGCCAAGATGACGTCAATGAAGAAGAACATTCTAAACACTCTCATGTAGACTTTTAAAAAAATCACTGCTTGTTCAAACATTACTGTTTTAATAGACAATTGGGTCCCCTCCCCTCATTGTCATTTGATTTATTTGGATTTTAAGCAACCTCTTCTTCATTAGTACAAATAAAATGTGCATGTACACATGTTGTAAATTGTTTACATGAAAGATGTTTAAGCTGTAGTAGTGTAGAAATTTCACTCTAAGCTGTTTAATTTAAGTTGTGTGTGATATATATGCGTTGAAAAGATCAGGGACAAATGCTCTGACATCAAGAGATCATGTAAATAAAATAGGAGTGAAAATTCTTTTGAATTGTATATACTTAAGAAAGTCATTTGAGTTAAAAGTTCAGGACTCATTTTAGAATTGGTCACCTTGTTCTGTACATTTGTACATTGTATTTTCTGTACCTGGATTTATTGTACCTACATTTACATGTACAGTATATTATCAAAGCAATTTTTTATTCATTTATTAAATCTTTTGGTAAATAGTAGATTTGGATGAAATTAACAATGTCATCCTTTAATAAGCGCACCATCTCTCATCATTTTAATCAATGTTGTTTTTATCATGATCATCATCCTCACCACCATTACCATTTCTTTTTCGATTTTGAAAACCGGTTCTGTGTTGACACTGTTGAGTAACTACTGTACTACACAATATGCATATAGAGCATGCTTTTAATTGACAGTAACTGTCAATTGGAAGGCAATACCGCTGATATCTGAGGAGCAAAAGGAAAGAGCTCTGAAAATAATCTTGATCCTTTTAACTTGATTTTCCAGCAGCCAGTCCTGAAGGTGAGGAAGGGTTTGACCAAAACAGTGCAACTCAACCACAAAAACTACTTAAGGTAAGTATTGATTTCCTTTCCTCTTTTTTTGTATTTTTAATGTAAAATTGCGAAAAATCATGAATATTAGTGATTTGTAACATTGAAACTTAAAAAGAAGCAAGATGATATTCTACTCCTGGTAATTAACAAATTGAGGTCAGAAATTTCACATGATTTCCCCCTCAAATTTGAATGAAATTGAAAAAATTTAAGGACAAGTCCACCCCAACAAAAAGTTGATTTGAATAAAAAGAGAAAAAGAGCATGATCGGTTAAGGGTTAACATTGAGGTGAATTTTTTTAGGTACTTCTATCAAAATTGCTTTTAAAATAATCTTTGATATCTCAGGTTTCAAATAACTTAGTTTCATGAAGATTGATGATTCCGAAAGTACTGGAATAGTCCTTTTTATTCATGGGGGTGCTGTTACCTTTCATCACGGACGGACATTTTTACTCAAATTAAATTCACTCTAGTATTATTGTTTTTAAAGTTACTCTTATTTGGTTTGGATGTTCTTGCACTCTGAACAGTCATCTATTATCAAACATAAATTAGTAGAAAAAAAATATTGGGAAGTAATTTTTTTTGGTAAGTGTTATCATTTCCATTCTGTCCGTGATGAAAAAAAAGATGAAAAGTTTTTTATTCTTTATCAATATAGAAATAAAAAATAAAAAGGTGTAGAGGTATCTCACTAAACACTGTACATCATTGTATTTGAACATGGCTGAAATCCATACATTTTATTTTATCCATATCATAAACTCAATAAAAAATGATCACGGACGGACATTAATTTCATCACGGACGGACAAAGTAAATTCACTCAAATTCAATTCACTCTCGTTTTATTGTTTTCAAAGTTACTCTAATTTGGTTTGGATGTTTTTGCACTCTGAACCTTAATCTATCATCAAACATAAATTAGTAGAAAAAAATATGGGAAGTAAATTTTTCTGGTAGATGTTAACATTTCCATTTTGAAATATCCGTCCGTGATGAAATAAATGTCCGTCCGTGATTATTTTTTATTGAGTTTATGATATGGATAATATGTATAGATTCAGCTTTTTATTCTTTATCACTAGACACTGTACATCATTTTATTTGAACATAGCTAAAAAAAATACATTTTATGCATATCATAAATCAATCAAAAATGATCACGGACGGACATTAATTCTCATGGACGGACAAGTGAGCAATATAAAAGCAAATACTGCTATACTGTGGAATGATCCATATGCAAATGAGAAACTATGCTGAGCAGATTATGAATTTAAAATTAGTTTCAATTTTCAGTGAAAAATGGCACTGAGAATTATTCAGAACTCATATGGATGGAAACCTACAATTCTTCACAATTTTTGTGATATCTTTGTTTGCCTGTTATTGGAGCTAAATTGTTGTCAGGAAAAAATTGTTAAACATAATTGGAATGCAGATAGAGGTGGAAAGCTACATGTATGCCAAAAAAAGCAGGAAATAAAATATGGCAAGAACTGGTCCAAAGCTGTACTTCATCAATTCAAGCTTGCAGAAAGTGAAGGAAAAGAAGAAAGTAGAAATAGAATGCATAATCTGATAAGCAGAAAATCATCATTTTTTTCAATGTACAAACCTATGGATTCACAATGCTTCTAACAGAACATGACATCAGGGTCTTGAGGCTTGTGAAAAGTACAAGAATACCTTTTTTCAAAGTCCATTTTGGAGCTAATTTTAAACAAATTGCTTATCTGGTAAACTGTGAAAATGCATACTATTTGTAAAGCTTGCACTGCATTGTTTAGAAGTTTAATAAGCTTTTGATTGGTATATGATTTATCAATTTCAATTTTTGATTCGGTCAGGGCCTAAATACATGAGGGCTGTTGATGTTATGGGGCAAAAGGTGAATTTGAAGAGAGCCTCTGACAAGTGTTGTGGACATACTTAATCCACCAAACAAGCATAAGGATCAGCAACCTGTGAATCTTGTGGATTTAGTTTATAGACCTAAAAAACATCTTTGCTCTTGGAAAATTAATGCCTTAAAATGTATTAACATGTATCATCATGATATACCATAAAAATACTTGAATCAACATGATCATTGATCAACTAGATGTTGATTTGGTACAGGTATTCTATAATTTGAAAAAGAAGACAATGTGCACTAGGACATTCTTTACATTTGATTTTGACAAGAAACGTGTTTAAAAGCAATCATATGTCTAGATTATACTGTGCGTCTAGCATAGAAATCAAGTTACTACAACTTAAATCAAGTTGTAGCAACTTGATTGAAGTTGTAGCAACTTGATTGTGCAACTAATACTGTTTAATCATATTAAAAAATGTACAAATCATCAATACAATAGCATTTGTTCCCCAAAAAAGTAATAAGAACTTTTTACAAGGTACTTTCAATGTATTTTAATTGTGTCTGTCCGTGATGGAAAATATTTGCAATTATCTCAGAAGTTTGATATTGGTTAAGAATTCAATATGCTGAACATAGAAAGTAACATACCTCAGTATTAGTTGCATTAACAATTATTGGTCAATGTTAAGCTGTTTAGATAGAAACAATAAAAATGTACAAAAATTCTGAAAACCACATATCTATCATGTCCGTCCGTGATATGACACATTTAGTGGATACCTATGTTTGTAGGTAACCATGGCAACAAACTTCTTTCATCATTCAGCATACTGTGTCCTACCCTTCACTATAAAACACAAAGGAACCCTGTTCATCTTATTCCCAATTTGTTACAAGCCTTCAAAGTTTTCAAAATCTATCAAATGTCCGTCCGTGATGAACCGATCACGCTCAAAATCAAACAAGCATAACACTGAAAATTTCATCAAAATCGGATGTAAAATTAGAAAGTTATGACATTTTTAAGTTTCGCTTAATTTCACAAAACAGTTACATGTATATGCACATCCTGTTTGGTATGCAAATGAGGGGACTGATGACATCACCAACTCACTATTTCTTTTTTATTTTATTATATATTATGAAATATTTCAATTTTCTCCTTATTGTCATGAGAAACAAGGTTTCATTTCTCCATGAACATGTAGAATTACCAAGGTTTGAACATATTGTGGTCCAACCAAGAGGGACCTTATTGTCAAATCTGTGAAAATTGAAATATTGTATAATTCAAACAATAAAAAACAAAAGAAATAGTGAGCGAGTGACATCATCAACTCTCTCATTTGCATATCACTGAGTTGTGCATATCACTGTTTTGTGAAAAATAAGTGAAACTTTAAAATGTCATAACTTTCTTATTTTACATCCGATTTTGATGAAATGTTTAGTGTTATGCTTGTTTAATTTATCTCTATTGATTCAAATCAACATTTTTCTGGGGTGGACTTGCCCTTTATTAAAAAAGAATCAACTGGTTTTGTTTAGGTCGGTACAGCCAACAAAACTTGTTTTTGCCTATAAAATCATGGAATAATGTTGACATCTTCAACTTCGGATCATTATTTAGTCTTGAGGCACATGTTTGATAATCAATGCATACACATAATTACATGTGCATTATTTTCTCACATAAAAATGTAGAGCTGACAATTGCTGCGCATGGTATCGGAATAATTTTTTACAATACACAAAAAAATCTTGTACATGTAGATGTGTATTTCATATTGTTTACTCTAATTAAATAATATGGGATTATTAAATTACGGGCTAGTAGATAAGAAGAGAATACATACCGGTACCGTAGTGTACATTTCCAGAAATACTACCGTGCCATGCAAAAAGCAGACAAAAGCATGAACATGTTTGTTTATTCTACTGCTCTCGTCTCTTTTCAACAATGGAATTATACAGAAAAAACCCTTGGAAACTCACTTTTGATGGTAAAAACTTATGAAGCAAGGACCTTCATGGTCTAAGTAAAATTAGATTTTACATGTATCTGTGAATTGTAAATCATCAACACATAACTTTATTGATGCTTCATTGCTTGGAACTATAAATTGTAGAGCACTTTACTGAAGGTTTTAGTAAAGGAAGTGTAACACCATTATAAGCAAGTATACATGTAGTTGTTATGAGTAAAATAGTCACCATGAACTATTCAATAAAAGAATTCACTATAAATGACTGATGGTGTACATGTATTTAGACATCACAATGATGTCATAATAAAATCAAAATTGAAAAGTTCATAGATCTGTCATAACATATTCTTCAAAAATATAGATTTTTCAAAATTTCATTAATATGTTTCTTCCATTTACAATGTACAGTAGGATTAAAACTAAAAATAAAATGATTTCGGACTTTCCAGGGCCCCGTCTTCCAAAGAGTTATGATTGAACCATTCAACCTAAAGTATGGAAATGCATCAATGTCATAATTTTTTCTTCAGGAATTTTTCACAATGTCCTTAGTTTGTAATCAAAGAGAGGCACACAAGTTTTCAAGGAAACTATGAATGAATGAATATACAGTACATGTACATCAAATCTACAAAATATTTTGAACAAACATGTGTTTCAGATGTTGACTTTGCTGGCTTTCCATATTGTAGTTGTGGTTGATTGGATCAATCATAACTCTCTGTAAAATGGGGCCCTGGTCCTAGTGTTGTCTTCATTCAAGGGTTTGACCTTGATGATCACTCTGCAATGTAAACTGAATAATTGACTTTAACCTCTCTAGATTACGCTATAACTTGTATTTCAAGGAATTTATACTTGTAGTTTGAGGATATTTTATTAATGTTATTTGTGACACCCTTTACATTTCAAGTTAAAAACAACCCTTCATTGATAATCATGCTACATGTACCCCTTTGGACTGATCATGGTCACAACACCAAAATATGTTGAAATCACTGATGAATGTGTTCAATATTTACTGCGTGCACTTTTAAACGAAACCAAAACCCAAGAAGAGAAGCAGTCTTATTTTAAAGAGTAAAATGAGAGGAACAATTCAATAAAAGTTTCATCAAAATCAGTTATGAAATAAGCAAGTTATGGACGTTTAAAAAGTCTTGTACTTTCTATGGGGATCCTCAAATTGGCAAACATGCTTATAAATGGCTGATTTTGTGGACAACTCTCCATTTGTTTTGTACACAAATTTTCAGATTTTCCTCATTTTCCTCATTTTCTTTCAAATTGCATCTTGCCTCCTTCTGAGCACAACATATCATTGGAAAATATAATTCACACCACTTACATAGTATGTCAAGGTCAGGAGGAGTTAATGTGAAATCTGTAAAATTAAGGGGAAAATCTGAAAATTTGTGTACAAAACAAATGGAGAGTTGTCCACAAAATCAGCCATTTTTAAGCATGTTTGCCAATATAAGGATCCCCATAGAAAGTATAAGACTTTTTAAACGTCCATGACTTGCTTATTTCATAACTGATTTTGATGAAACTTTTTTGTGAATTGTTCCTCTCATTTTACTCTTTCCAATAAGATTGCTTCTCTTCTTAGGTTTTGGTTTCCTTTAATACTAAAGGGGGAATACCCCCTCCCATCTCTGTTTCTCCCCTCACTCCCCCTCTTTCTCTTTCTATATCATCCCTAGATCTCCTCTCTATATTTCACCCCTCATTTAATTCACTCTCTGACCCTCTAACCCTCTCTGCAAGCTGTACATGTACAGTGTATGTCATAGGCTGTGGACCTCATTTATGAATTATTCATGAGGAAAGTGTCATAATATTGTTTCGTCTCACAATGTTCAATAGCCTTCTGTGTGTCAATATTTGTCCCAAGAAACCCACTAAGCTGGTCCTAAAGCCAGATTTATTGCCATTGAATTGGGAGTCAGTTCTCCAGCTATTCAAGGGAAGATGTTTGTTGCCAGCAGAACTGAAGGGGGGAGGATCAAAAGCTGGCATTCTTTTCAACCTGCTAACCTGTTTTCACTGCAATGATAAAACCACTCTTTTTTGAAATAATGTGAATTAGAGCAAAGATAAAGAGAGCAGACAGGACTTTTTCTTGAGGTGCTTCTGATCTTTTTCTTGAGGTGCTTCTGATTTCCGAAGACAGAAAAGTTTGACTGCCCAGGGCGGCCAACTGCCAGCACCCTTTGATGCGAAGGAAGGGGTGCCAGCACTTTCACAGAGGGACACATGTACATGTACCCACCAGTATACCCTATTAATCATCAGGACTCCATGGAAAACACCTTATCAGGTGACAAGTTGTGGCTCCTCTTGTTACGCTTGTTGCGCAAACATAATCATTAAAATTTTCATGAGCCCTGTCTTTAATAAATTGGTCATCCTCATGTCAAGGACTTCTCAGAAGATACCGAAGAATCCAGGGCTCATAATTGTCTCAAGTGTTGTGAGTGGACATTCGTGCGAGACATTTCTTCTGTTGGTGTTGTAAGTGGAGTTTGATCCATTGAACATTTCAAAATTTCCAAAAATAAACTTTAAAAAAATCAAATTGGCAGTCTAAATCTTTTTTATTTAAAAAAGTTAAAATATCTTTATTGCCATATTGTGCTTTCAGATTTTCACTTAATTTATTTAAAGTATCCAACATGTTGATTTTTTTTTCAGTTTCTGTCTGCTATTTTACATTTTATTATTCATGATTTTGCTTCTCGGATCTGTATGTGGTGCTGTTTGTGTATACGTAGTTTACAGGAGTGCAAGACGTATTTGATATTTTTACTGTGAAAATGATGTGTGTTGAAAGTTTTTTGGATGGTGTTGTGCAAATCAAAATCTGCATTTTCTGACTCTTGTTTTCAGAAACTAGCTGAGATGGCCCAAGTGCTAGAAGCAAGAGAAGCTCAGATAATTCATCTCAGTCAACAAAACGGTGAACTGCAGGAATCTGTTACAGATTACAAAAAGTAAGTGCGCTTTCTAACATGGGCTTTTCACATGATATGGCTCAAAAGGAAACTAGACAGCATTGGAGAGATGCGCAGTACATTGGGGGAATCTCCATCACCAAATATTTGTGAAATATTTAGATTTTCAGCCTTGTTGATAAAATAAGAATACTTGATATGATAACAGACAAATTTGGCAATTTCATTTTCATTTTTTATATCAAAATAAAGTTTGAAGGTTGTGTCATTGAAATCACCTCCTAGATATATCCAGATCTTTCCCAAAGATGTATTTTTAAGTAAAAGTGTATGAAATGTTTGCCCGCTTTGATTTTAAAGAATTGTAATGAAAAACAACATTTTTTAGCAATGTGTAATAAAAAATACTACAATGTACATGTAGTTTGCATTGATTGCTTTAATAAAAACACTCCTATTTTTCACATCCATTTTAAAGCCATTTTATTCTTTCATTCGTAATTGATCCAAAGGAAAGTTTGGAACACATTCAGTCATGAAAATGATGAAATGAGAATAAAGAAAAAATGAAATAATTACAGAAAAAAATAACAAATGATGAACTTAAGTTTAAAAAACTTTCCACAAATTTTTGTTTCAAAATATTTGGCACTGGGACCTTTGTATTTGAGGAAAGAGGCATTTAATGTACTTTTCATAATTTGATGTAATTGTATAACAATTTGTAAAAAACACTTCATAAGAACACTAGTTGATCAGAACTTTTATTACTAAGATCTGATGGGAGGGGGATTGAAATGACTCCCCACCCTCACCCCACACACTCCTTTGTCCTGGTAATGGTTATTAAAATAAGCCCAATTTGAATTTGGTCAAGTCTGGAACCTGGACAACATTTCTTGATTATTATTGGCTTATAGCGTAGAAACACAGGTGTCAGATGAAACAGACTTTGGTGTATATTAAAACATCCAGCAAGTCACTTCATTGAAACACTTTTCAGAAGTCGAGAACAATGAGGAACACCATGCCCAACTGCGTAGCATTTGGCTACGTGTAGCCAAACCACATACATACATGTATTTATAAACCCAACATTTACAATGTACACATGTAGTACATATTTTTTTAATAATATAGTAAGCCTCCAGTAACTCCTTACCATTATGTCATATGCAGAACAACCTTGAGTAGTAGTTATCTTGATTATTTCAGCTAGACAATTTCTTTATCCATTTTCACAAGCTGTACTGGTACTCCTGGCTTGTAAATTCGTGGTATATAAAACTCTTCACACCAAATTTTATGACCAGTGATATGGAACTAATTCCTCTTTATAATACTTTGATGATGTTATTTTCGTGACAGTTACTTTCATGAAGTCATTTTCATGTTAATACTTCCATCATAAATGTGATTTCACAACCTTTCATATCCAAACTAATGCCTAAAAATCTGTGGGATAATTTTGTTGTACAATTTTGTCTCATACCATAACTCAGAAAGATTTGTCATTTATAAAAATTTTGTCATATTATGTTATCTTATGTCTGTTTGCTCTAATACATGTTCTGTATATCATGTTTTTTTTTTTTTTTTTGGGGGGGGGGTTGTTTAATTTAGTTGTTACATAAACCTATGAATATAATATAATCTATCTCCTTTTCTAATTGTACTTTGCATCATTGTATTTTTGTGTTTTAATTTTTTTTAAAGTTTTTATCTTTGATGCTACTTTATTGTAATATTGGGATACAAACTTGTACAGGCTTAATCAAACTTTTTTTTTGTATTCCTTGACACATTTTACTTTGTATGTTTTACTAAATACTGTAGATACAAATGTACACCTGTTTGTAACATGCCTGCATAACCTTGAACAGTTTTTGATGCGGTGAATTAATTGTGTAGATTTCTGTTTTTGTAAATTTCAGGATGGACAAAAAATTTTGTGATATCTGTGTTTTAAGATTTCCTTGTAATTTTTCACTTCTTTGTGAGGTGCATTTATCTATAGACTGGCAGCTGGCTTCGTACTGCACTGTAAATCTGGTTGACTAGCTTTTATTGCTTGATTGCTAATACAAAAAAGTAAAAATAAACAACCCAAAATAGATTCATCTCACCACCCAAACTTACTGAACTGGATGACTACCGTATATGGAGACATTATTGCTATTTTTACCATGCACTACTGCAAGGGACCTAATGATTAAAGAAATGGCAATTCAATTTGATTCCACACTTGAGCTGAGCCCGAGTCATTGTTTGTGAGTGTGTTTGAAAGTAAACGTTTCAAAACCCTTTTTGGCCAGAATCTCTCATCTCTATTGTACTGTACTAGGTTAAGTGCACCCAAGAAAAATGTTGATATGAATAAATAGAGAAAAATCAAACATGCATAGTGCTGAAAATTTTTATCAAAATCGGATGTAAACTAAAAAAGTTATGACATTTTAAAGTTTCGCTTATTTTTCACAAAACAGTTTTATACACAACTCAGTGACATGCAAATGAGAGTCGATGATGTCCATCACTCAATATATTTATTTGTTTTTTATTGTTTGAATTATACAATATTTCAACTTTTACCAACCAACTTACATGTACATGTAACTGAACCATAAAATGTGATAACAATACCGTAATACCCATATGTTCAGGGCGGAATAACACTTTGTTTCACAGGACAATGAGGAGAAAATTAGAACATTTCATATTTTATATAATAAAATACAAAAGAAATAGTGAGTGATGTCATCAGTCCCCTCATTTGCATACCGACCAGGATGTGCATAGCTGGTGAAATTAAGCGAAACTTGAAAACAAGGGAGCTTGTCCCTTGTCATTGCAAAATGAAATTTAACGTCTTCAGAACCTGACTAAAGAGTTCACACATTGGATCAGTTCTGTGGAGAAAAAAACATTAAGGAAAATTATACATATTGCAGAACAGAGCGGCATTCATCCACCAACCTAGATGTGTACCATTTTCTCCCATTTTCATTCAGTCAAGCAGCACTGGCAGAGGAAAAGTTGAAAAACGAAACATACGATCTTCAAAACCTGACTGATGAGTTCACCCAACGGATCAGTTCTATGGAGAAAAAATTACAACTGGCAAATAGAGAAAGGGATCAATTTAAGAAAGATTCACAAAAGATGCAGAAGGCTCTAAATGACATGTAAGTATAGAGGGATTTTCTAATAAAGATCTATTTCATTATGGTGAAGTACATGTATGCATGTTGTAATTCAAATACATGTATGTAAATTTTTAAGTCTTGGTCAATCATTGTCATTTAATGAAAACATCAAATAAACCATTCATTTATTTATTTATATATATATATACACTCGGCAAAAAAAATTATTGGACACTTATAAAAGTTAAAATATTCCATATAGATATTTGATTAAAGGTAAATTATTGTATGTCATCATGACCAGACAATATTCCTCTTCCAGTATGACATGACATTTTCATGTGAACAGTCATGCATGAGTGGTTAAATGCTTTAAACGATAGCAATGTCAGTAAAAGAAAATTGCAAGAAATGGAACAGTCGGTGCATGGCTGGTTACAGGCATTAAAAAATAGCAATGTCAGTAACAGGAAATTGCAAGAAAATGATCAGTCATTCTTTCAGTTATGAAAGTTTCTGTGGCATAAATATCCATTAAACGATAAAAGCAAACTTAAAGTCAAATACCACTCTAAAAGAGAAGAGAAAATTATCCACCTTGGACGCATCACTCGGGGCATCACTATTCCACTGAAATTTTAAGTCAAAGTTAGTCGATGAATTTCAGATCCGATAGTTGGTGCAGTGACAAATCGCCTTCTCAACGCAAGCATCCTTATCCTCCTATCTTCTGCAGGGGTGGTGGCCCTAGGTCGACCACTCCTAGGGCGGTCTCTAACTTCATCAGTAGCCAAATACCGCTGGTTCAAATTTGAAATTGTTGTTGGTGAAACTTGGAAATATCGAGCCACTCGTCTAAATGACTGCCCAGAATGCATTCTTATTGCTCATGCACGCTCTTGGTTGGAAAGCTTCATCTTGAAAGTGAGTGTCCAAATGATCCATCTCATTATGCATCTCATGATGCATCCCTAAGCATTTAATTCAAATGAAAACCACCTATTGAAATTGTTGAATGTATGCCTACAGGATGGCCATGATCATTAGCATTTGAATGGTCCATTTCTTGCAATTTTCTTTTACTGACATTGCTATTGTTTAAAGCATTTAACCACCCATGCATGTCATACTAGAAGAGGAATATTGTCTGGTCATGTTGACATACCATAATTTGCCTTTAATCAAATATCTATATGGAATATTTTAACTTTTATAAGTGTCCAATAACTTTTTTTGCCGAGTGTATATATATATTTATTTATTCATCCATCCATTTATTTATTTTATTTTATGTATTTATTTTTTTTTGGGGGGGAGGGGGGCTAACCCCTCCAATGTATGTCTGATTTGGCATACTTTATTCAAGTCATGCTTTGGGTATTGATCTGTGTCAATGATTTTCCTCTTACAAGTATTCACAACAAGTGAAGGTTTTGATCTTTTATGTCATTCAATGAACCTTGTTCGGCTAAAGTATGTGGAGAGTTGTTGAAATACATTAGGCAGAAAAGTTGTTTGCTTAGTGTCATTCCTCTCATGACAATTCTAAGGCTTTCTTCTTTTCCCTCTCTTTTTGTTATTCCTTTTCTTCTCTTGAAATTTTCAATTGCTTCCCTTTCTTTCTCCTTTTTCCTTTTGTTTTCTGTTTACATTTTCATTGTTATTGAATTGAATTTAATTTTTCTTCCCTTTCCCCTTGTTTGCTGCCTGTTTGCATTTAATTATTTTTTGCTGCTCCCTCTCAATCTCCTCTCCCTTTAATTGATTATATTTCAACCAATATTTTGTTTACAAATCTTTTTCTTCTCTCTCTTTCTCTCTCTCTGTATGTTTCTCTCTTCCATTGTTGTAATTCCTTTTCTTTTCTGTTCTTTTATTTTTTCTTTTCCTTTTCTTTCTTTCTTTTTTTTTTTTTTTTTTTTTTTTTTTTCTTTCTTTCCTTCCTTCCTTCCTTCCTTCCTTTTTTCTTCCTTCCTTTTTTCTTCCTTCCTTCCTTCCTTCCTTCCTTCTTTCTTCCTTCCTTCCTTCCTTCCTTCCTTCCTTCCTTCCTTCCTTCTCCATTTCTCCCTCCCTCTTTCTTTCTTTTTTTCCATCCATCCTTCCATCTATCTTATCTTTCTTTTTATCTTACTATCGATCCTTCTCTCTTCCATCTCCAGTGAGAAGAATGATATTACCAGTAAGGTGTTATCTGAGAAAGATGAGCAGATCTCAGAGCTGATGATAGAGGGAGAGAAGCTCTCAAAACAGCAGCTCCAGAATTCAAACGTCATCAAGAAACTCAGGGCCAAGGAGAAGGAGACGGATAAATTACTTAAGACACAAAAGTAAGTAAAAAGGGAATGATTTTGCATACCGAGTTTAATTAACTTTTTTGGTAATAGTTTTAAGCTCTATGTACTTCATATCAGGAAATATTGAATAGAGCATTGTGGCCCAGTAAATTGGTCTCCTGGACTTTGAAACAGAAGGTCATGGGTTCAAAAGACGTAAAACGTTTTGGATTTTGAGATATTAGCATGCTATCATGATATATTTGAATTTCAAATATATCAAAGTAATGATGAATTTTGTTTGTTTCTGCAAAATCTGAATCTCATTTATCATAAATCTTTTTACCTTCCAAATAAAGTTTCATTAAGGGAATACAAATATTTAAAGTAAAATTTCCAGTATAAGAAAGGGGAATTTTAGCACTGCTTTCTAGAATTGCATCATTGCAGGTCTAAAATGAGTTTGAAAATGATAGTCATATGTTGCAATCCTAAAGCTACCTTGTATATGAGATCAGGAACATTGAAGCAGTAAAAGGGATGAAGAATGCATCTCTCATTAATAACATACTTTCTTACTATTTTGTTGTGACAGGGAACAGTTGGATCAAGCAGAGACAAGAGTTTCTCATCTAGAAGAAGTCTTAGATGCCAAAGAAGATGTAGAAAAGAAACAAAAAGGTATGTCTTTGAAAATATTTGTATATCACATGTGACATTTATCAAATCTATTTCATTTCATGTTTTTGTTCATTATTTTTATCTCTTTTTGTTTCAAACAATACTCTGTTATCAATGAATTGGTTAAAATTTGATTTGCGAATTATATAATTGGTTGAAATTTTGTATGAAAAAGTATCTATAGTAAACACTGAATAGTATTTCAAATGAATGAAGCCTCAAATAAAGTACCCATGAAAAAAAATGTTCGTGATTATAGAATTTGTATTAAAATGGTTAGTAAATAATAAATGATGAATTGAATACTGAATAAGTATATTATGAACATTTTGAATATGTAGATCAAATTATCCCTATTGAAACCATTTTGATTGAAACATTTAATCTGATTTCTGGTATCAATTTAATTACTTGAAATACAAATATACATGTTATACATTATACATACATGTATATAATTTTACACATACAGATGCCATTAAGACATTGAATACTGCTGTTGAGAAGCAAGAAAAAGAGATTTTGAATCTCAAGTCTGAATTGGAAGAAGGGAGAGAGAAAGTACGCAGCACACAACATGCCTTAGATGCCTCCTACAAGTAAGTTAAAATTTTCTTCTGAGAAAATTATTTCAAGACACCATAGTTTCATTCACGTAGATATTCTTCTAAATCATTTTGTTACTGTATTCAAGAAAATACACCAAGAGGGTTTCAGCAGACAAATTTTTAAAAACATGATCTGTGTTTAGCTCTTATATTGTCATTGGCCCCACAAGCTTGTGTTCCTTACCTATATTATGAATTTAGGATTGAATGAATGAATGAATGGAATTAAATTAATAACTGACTTAATGAATGAAAGAGTGGATGGATGACTGATTAAATGAATGAACAAAGAGATGTAAAGTGAACTAACGGATTAATAAATGTTCAGAAAATGAATGATTGAATGAAAGGTGAATGAAGAATGAATGAATATTAAAATGAATGATACTGTATATTGGTGAGGAAAAGAAAGAAATATGGAAAATACAAGAGAGAATGATATTCAAGTCTCATTATCAGTTGCTTACATAAATATATCTTCCACTTTTATGTACAACAGGGAAATTGCAGAGCTCCATCGAAGCATTGCGGCCAAGGAAAGCAAGGTACAGGAGACTGCCCTCAGTGTTGAGATGAATGCCAAGGAGGAGCTGAAGCTAGCTTTAGATCGATCTCAGCTAGAGGCAAGGAGACAGCATGAAGGACTCCTACTTCAGGTAATTTTGGTTTGATATTGGAGCGACTTGATGACTCCTCAAAGATGGATCACTCCCCAGGGAGTGGAGATAGTGAATTCACTCAATATCAGCTAGAGACTATAAAGCAACATGAAGGACTCCTTTCTACAGGTAAGTTTGATTTGATATTGGAGTGACTTGTCTCCTCAAAGATGGATCACTCCCCAGGGAGTGGAGATTGCGTATATACTCAATCTCAGCCTGAGGTGAGGAGACAGCACAAAGGACTCCTACTACAGGTAAGATTGGTTTTTGTCTCACCTGCATAGCAGAGTGAGACTATAGGCGCCGCTTTTCCGACGGCGACGGCGGCGGCGGCGTCAACACCAAATCTTAACCTGAGGTTAAGTTTTTGAAATGACAGCATAACTTAGAAAGTATATGGACCTAGTTCATGAAACTTGGCCATAAGGTTAATCAAGTATTACTGAACATCCTACCTGAGTTTCATGTCACATGACCAAGGTCAAAGGTCATTTAGGGTCAATGAACTTAGACCATGTTGGGGGAATCAACATCAAAATCTTAACCTAAGGTTAAGTTTTTGAAATGTCATCATAACTTAGAAAATATATGGACCTAGTTCATGAAACTTATACATAAGGTTAATCAAGTATCACTGAACATCCTGCATGAGTTTCACGTCACATGACCAAGGTCAAAGGTCATTTAGGGTCAATGAACTTTGGCCGAATTGGGGGTATCTGTTGAATTACCATCATAACTTTGAAAGTTTATGGATCTGATTCATGAAACTTGGACATAATAGTAATCAAGTATTACTGAACATCCTGTGCAAGTTTCAGGTCACATGATCAAGGTCAAAGGTCATTTAGGGTCAATGAACTTTGGCCAAATTGGGGTATTTGTTGAATTACAGCCATAAATTTGAAAGTGTGTTGGTCTAGTTCATAAAACTTGGACATAATAGTAATCAAGTATCACTGAACATCCTGTGCGAGTTTCAGGTCACATGATCAAGGTCAAAGGTCATGTAAGGTCAAAGAACTTTGGCCACGTTGGGGGTATTTGTTGAATTGCCATCATACAGTATCTCTATAAGTGTATTGGTCTAGTTCATAAAACGTGGAAATAAGAGTAACCAAGTATCACTGAACATCTTGTGCGAGTTATAGTAGTTTTCAAAATCACCACTGCTGATATATTGAATCGCGTGATGCAGGTGAGACGGCCAGAGGCATTCCACTTGTTATTAATATTGGAGTGACTTGACTCAATTGATCACTCCCCAGGGAGTGGAGATTAGGTATACTCTCAAACTCAGCTAGAGGTGAGGAGACTGCATCAAGGACTCAGGTAAGTTTGGTTTAATATCACTGATGGTATTCTCACCAGTGAGTGGAGATATGGTTTAACTTGACTCCTCACCAATAGAATACTCCTCTGGGAGTGGAGAGTGATTGTACACTTGATCTAAGCTAGAGACAACTCCTACTACAGATTAATTTGTTTTAATATTGGAATGAATCGACTCCTCATCGATAGATCACTCCCCAGGGAGTGGGCATTAGGTATACACTCATCTCGACTAAGAGTGAAGAGACAGCATGAAGGAATCCTACTACAGAATAGTTTGGTTTTCATATCATCCGGACTCCACTCCTCAAAGATGGATCACTCCTTGGGGAGTGGAGATTGTGTATATATGTAATCTCTTATGACGGCAAGTATATGGCATGAAGGACACCTACTAATTTTGCTTAATGATAACATATATGGCATACATGTTTGTACTCCCACTGGTATTGCAATTTTATGTTAACCTGTCAGTGCATATGCATTGTCATTTGTAAAACCGATGTGATACAAGTTTCCTTTATATCCAATTCAATTCAATTACTGCAGATATAATTGGTATCATATATGTTTTTGGCTATGCAGTTGGAATGAACTTACCCCTCATTGCTGGATACATTCAGTTGTATGATTTATTGTTATTGTGAATCCATGCAAAACCTTGTACAAAGATGATAATCAATTATGAATTGATATAGATCTTTTTATTTTGCACTCAAATTGGCAATGTTGATAAGGATATCTATTGCTTATGAATGTCATTTTTAAAGGAAAATTTAAAAGCAACATTATCAAGTCCTCTTTGTATGTTCACCATTTTTTGATGAGATGAAAAAGCACAATTTTAAGAATGTGTGTATTTATGTGAAATAGGTCATTGTCAGTCCAAATTACATTATGGGATTATCTCAATCTCTCTCTAGGTGAATGATCTCCAACTGAGCCTGAACCGTGCCGATCAGCAGAATGCTCGTAAGGAAGACGCCTTCAGACAAGAGATCTCTGACCTTCAGCAGAGGTTACAGGAAGCTGAGGCACGCAACCAGGAGCTAAGTCAAAGTGTCACTGCAGGTCAGTTACCAATTTGCAAATGGTTATTGCCAATTTAATAACTAGATGGATTCTCGGCTGCATGCAGTTAAAACTTATTCATTTCAATTGAAATTTATTTCGTTCAGGTACAGTAACAAACAATTAAAATGTTTACATCAAATATACAATATTGATATAGTCAATGAATTAATACATGAATGAGGTTCAGCTGAAAAGTCAAGGGGGTGGCTATAGGGTTACATAAAACAAAATAACTATACAACTCTCAAGTACATTCATGTGTTTGCCAGATCAGAACTGTAATGGAAATGTCATATTTTTGTAATATTTTCAAATAATGACCCCTGTGATTCATGTTTTTTCGCAAGGGCCGCCCTGGAAGCCACCTATTTATGTCCAAATATTTGAATGCACTATGACCCATAGGGAGAAATACTATTTGAAGTAGGGTCTTTTTTATTCATTTAAAGTAGCTATTATATGAGTGCCAGGGGATAATCACTCTTAGCCCCGGCTTATTTATTCCTCTCTGTTCAGTGTCTCTTGTTCGTCTTTCAGTGCAAAGTGCTACTTCACTTCAAGATGATGAAGATGAATATATTGGTTGTGTGTACTGTGTGGAATTTTTCGGATATTATTATTTATTTTGATTATTATTGTTTGTCTTTCATGAAAAATATGATTTTATGGCAAGGCTTATCCAACCCAAGTTGAATGGAACACAATGTGACTAACTGATTGATGACATCAGCAGAAAAGCAAGTGGAATACATTGAAAATGATAGATGCTATGCAAGATTTTTTACTAAATAAAGCCATTTTTTCTGAAGCTCTCTACAAAATTCCAGACAGTACACTACAAAAGATACTTGGAAATACAATACCTACAAAACTATTAAATAGTACATCTTGGAAAAAGTACCTTTTAGAAAACACATCTTTAAAGACAGTACATCTTACCTCATTACGTCAAACCCCCGTTTGGAGGAAGACCACAGTTCAGATTGCAAACTGCGGTATTATACCCCATTTTCCATTTGGATCTCCCAAAAATCATTTCCAAGCCCTTATCAACCGTGCTTGGCCAGGTAATCCCCGCTGTCTCAATTTCACCTCCACAGGCCAGTATATGAGCGTTGAGCAAAGGACGAAAAGATAAACAACAGCTGTGCTATTACGTAAGACTTATCTGCCTGTAGTAGGACCTTCGGAATGAAATTATTGTATTCGATATTTAATCACGTTTTCAAAGGCATATTCTATTCAGTAATCCAATGTTAGTCCATTTTCAATTTCGAACGAAGAAAATCGACCTCGAAATAAGGAAAGTAAGGGAATAAAAATGACGGCATGCTTTGCAGGGACCGCACTCAGCCCTGCGCATGCATCCCATCGTGTGTGGCCCGCTGCTGTGACTGTATATGCCGGGCTGTTGTGTTATCTTCGGACCGACTTCAAGAAACAGGTGTTTTGATACTTAAATTGCTTGCTTGGGGCAGTTAGGGTTTGTCGTACTTGGAGAAGAGAATTGATGAGAAGGGAAAGTGGGGTATAGTGTTCTCAAATGGAGGTTTTCGTCATGTTATATGACAGTAGGGGAAGGCGGGGTAAGTTGTGACACTTTTTGCATTTTGCATGATAGAATTGATTTGACTAATAATATTGTAGAAATAAGTACCTTGCCTTTAAATATGATTCTTGGGAAATCTTTTTCACCTATATACAACTTTCTACCCCCACACTGAAAGTCGTTGTGACCTTTGAAAAAAAACGATGTAAAGTGGCACAACTTGCCCCATCTATGGGGTAAGTTGTGCCACCTTCGAGGGTAAGTTGAGCCATAAAAACTATGTACAAAATGTATGCGGGAAGAACCAGCATGTCAATTTTTTATTTAAAGTCTTTTCACTTGCTAATTCTCTAAAAATACCAACATTCTCTAAAAGTAAAAGAACTGTCATGTGAATTTGCTCTTTTCTGCCTGCATATCGATGGCTTTTTAAGGTTTGATTGTGTTTTTGTTTACATTACCATAAGAATTACCATGGGCTCAACTTGCCCCATGTTTGCTGGCTCAACTTACCCCAGTCCGAACTAAATGCGATAATTTCGCATCCACACATTTCTTATATATCCATCATGTAAAAGACTGTGACAAGAATGAAGATCCATACCTGGACTGACAATGTTGTTCTTATGCTTTATTATATGTAAAGAAGTGTGTGTGTAAAAAACACTTATCTATTTCACACCCTTTTTTACTTTTTTGGCTGAAATTTGTATTTTTCCCTCTAAAAATATACTTTTTGTTTCAAAGTTGAAAACAATGTGGTGGGGTTAATGGTTATGTAATGGGTCATCAATACATGACACCACCATAATGTCTGACTCATTCATTATTGGCCTGGGGGCGGTGGCTCAACTTGCCCCTATGCTCAACTTACCCCGCCTTCCTCCTACACTACAAAAGATGATGAAAATGCTTGAGAGTGCAATACCTACAAACTATTAGAAAACAAATAATTGTTTGTCTTATTATTATTGATGAATGCCCATATAAAAGAGAGTTTGAATGATAAGGCATGACTGAGAGGAAAATGATCATGCATTTCTGGCATTACCCTTTGAAAGAGAAAGATTCGGCAACTTCATAGGGTCATGGAGAAAACTGTGCTAAATCCTGTATACACGAGTACAAAGGCTGGATTAGTAACTGTAAATCCCTTTCATTGTGTGCTTGAAGCACTGGTAAACTTGATTGAAAGTAGCCCGCCCTTATCACTGAAAGAGCAAAAACAAATAAGGTGTTACTGAGAGTCAGTTGAAGAATAATCCAGTGATGGAACACCCTTACAAGATAGTCGCTCATGTAAATGAGTTGTTTTTATAGTCCTGGAATAGGAGAGTGCTCTTTAGAAAAGTCTTGGGCATTGATTGTGAGTTTTGCTTTTGCAATTAAAGTTCACTCTCGTTTTCAAACTTACACCCAGTTTTACAAAAAGTAGACTATTCAATGAAGGTATTATTCACAGAATTTTGTTATAAGTTTAATTCTGACGATAATAGCAAAGGGCTACTTTGTATAGCAGCGATTCATAGTGTACAGAGTATTTCACATGAAAGCTAATTGAATGTGTATGAAGAAAACATTGATGATATATTTTATATCGTTTTATTTATTTCCACTGATGGGTAGAACATCCATCTCAGCTGAAATTTTCTTCTATAAAGGGGTCCTACTAAACAATAAATATCCATTTACAAACAACAGTTAAGAAGACTTATAAATATCACAAACAAAATTATATTTGAATTCAAAATAGTAATGCTCCATTAGATTCATAAGGTGCGTAAAGCATGGAATGCAATTAACCTGTTGCCTCCGAGATTCTTTGAATCCCGTATGTTTAACACAGGGACCACCCAGTTCCCGTAAGCAACGGGTTAAGAGCTTACAGATGATCATTACTCCGGTCATTGGATTTACTGTAAAGTCTTACTTCATAATAATGTATGCACATTCTTCAATCCCTGTGGAGTATTCCTGCCTTTCACTGAGTCAGACTCAGAAAATAATATTTTATTTCAAACATATCTGTTGTTGATATGTGAAGATCGACTGTCATTTTCTAAAAAGTAATTGCAGAGTCAAATTGCATTTTTTGTTGTGTATTTCTGCAGCTACAAGACCGTTGCTCAGACAGATTGAGAATCTACAGGCCACCTTCAACGCACAGTCATCGTCGTGGGAACAGGTTGAAAGGAGTCTGACGGAACGTCTCAGCGAGGCGCAGACGCAGCTAGCTGTGTCGGCCGAGAAGGAGAGAGGTGCTCAGGAGGCGGCACTGGAAGCCAGCTCTAAGGTGGCTGCTCTAGAGTCACAGTTAGCCATGCTAAGACAGGAGAAGTCTAGGTTGAGGGCACTGCTAGAGATGGAGAAAGCTAGAGTGGAGAGTCTGGAAGAAAGCAAAACAAGGTAAATAGAATTGGGTTCACATAATCAAGAGAAGGGTGAGTTACATATTTCTTGTATCTATGAAAAACAAAAAAAGTAGAATGATAATAACGATATTTACATCTATTTAGCGCTTTGTTACATTGCAATTATTATTACCCTGTTCATGGGATCCTGGCATGCCCGCACACAATGTATGCATTTTCTCCACTCCCTGGGCACCAACAAGAGTTCCCAGGCTCAATTGATAGGCATACTACATAGGCTTTCACATCCTACTGGGTACCCTTTTAACTCCTGGGTGGAGAGTGGCAAATTGTGGATTGACGTCTTGCCAAAGGACGCTAGGCCGTTGTGGGATTCAAACAGGTGACCCTCTGATTGCAAGGCGAAAATCCAGACCACTACACCACGATGCTTCCACACAGAATGGATGTAACTATTTCATACAGGGACGCTAGAGTGTAAGTTCGGGTTGCTGTCTCTCCCTTATGATTTTGTTTGCTATTGGGGGAAAAAGAAGAGGAAAATAAACATAAAAATGTTTTCCATGACTTACAGACTACATACTCTAACAAAGTTCAGAATATTTATAAGTAGCTCAAATTAAATGATGCAAAGTAGGAATGTCTTCTTGTCATTCTGATGTAGTACTATCATGGCATTGTCACTCAAGGATGGAAGAGTATTGTTTAAGAGGTTGGAAGTTCAAGCAAAAAGTCATAAATTACAAATTTTAGTCTTAGTATCCTATTAAGTAAAGGATGTCCTACACCTATTTCACTTATTTAGCAAGCCCTTGTGATGGCATTACTCATTTTCTTGTGATCTTTCAGGGACTTTAGTCACATGGAGAACCAGCTGCAGAATTACCTGAGATCCTTCGAGGAGGCTCAGCAGCAGAAATCCAACCTGGAGAAACAGCTCCAGCTAGAACACATCAAGGTGGAGACGGAGAGGAAGAAGCTTAGTCTAGCCCAGGAGGCGCTCGAGGAAAAGGTAGGATACTCCAGCATTTCATCCGTTGACACGCAGTTCCTTGGGTCCCAGGAACAAATAGTGAATGCACTTTGTGTCTGTGACCTCGGTCATCCCGACACCAGGAGGGTGTTTCAAGAAAGTTGTCAGTTCCGACAGTTACTATGGTAACAGTCAGAGACTCTGGCAAATTAGCAAATCAAAACCAAGGTTTCCACTGAAATTATCAGCAGTGACAATTTAGTCAGCGCTGTCAAGTTTTGTGAAACAACCCCAGTATGTCTCTTATGTAGTATGTCTAGCAATTTAGTTTGAAAACTCTTGTTGGAATGCTCCCAGGGAGTGAAGAAAGTGCCTGCATTGTGTGGGTGTGGGCATACCAGAAAGCGATTACCTGGGCAATTATCTCTAAAGCACCTATAGAGATGTCATTCTGATGTATTATGCACTACATAAAAGCATGTTATTATTATCTCTTGCATTTCTTAATTAAAGGGATAGTCTAGATGTAAGATACACTCAAAACAAATTAATGGGCCACTGCATAGAATAAAATACATTTCAGCGTAAGTGCCCTTACAAGTTATTTTGATATGATTGAAAACAGTTTTAAAAGTTAGGCCAACCCTTTATGTGCAGTACTATACATGCAATTTTGTGTGTATTGGATGTGATTTTCATCAGAATTTAGTCAATTTCTTGTTATTTCTGTGATTACAGCAAACAAATTCTTGTTAGAACTGGTGGGTGTTTCATAATGCTGTTCGTAAATTACGAGCGACTTTTCAAATGACTGGTGATCCAATATGTGCACCAAATTTTTATTGGTGTGGATGTAGCTTCGAAGATAGGATCACCAGTCATTCGTATAGGTGCTTGTAACTTACAAATAGGTTTACGAAAGCACCCACCAGGTAAAATATGGGGAATCTCATGTAGCACAAAAAGGGCCAGCAGTTCCGCATTCAGTCATGTATAACTTCTCAATAGCCTTATGAATCGTCCACCTTAAAAAAAACTTAAGGATGTTGTATCAAATCTGAAACTAGAGGATCAATGGTTCAAAAGGTATATTACATGATTGTTTATAAAACAGGTTCAAGGATGTAGCAAATAGTATAAAGTGTATATACAAGTCACATGTTCATACTTTTATTATTATTATTACTATTTATTCGGCAAATAATATACAAAATACATTTCAGCGTAAACTATACAAAATAAGAAATATCAACCATTGGAACGCCAGGAACAGTAAAAGTTAACTTAATTACTGTGGCATGAAGCCTCTTGTCCCAATTCCAATGGTTGATTTACAATATATATTAATAACTAAACAATAATAAAATACTCGTAATTATAAAGGGGTGTAGCATGCGATTAATAAAATATATTAACAAATTTAGTTTCTTCTAACTGAAAATGAGTGAAAATGACGGGGGAAAGAGAAGAAAGCTGAAGGTAACAAAGAGAATTCTACACAACCTCCAAGCCGTGCATTTTTTTGCAGCACTGTGCAACTTGGGTGCATCATTTTACCATAGCACAATAGAAACTGGGGCTATTGGTGCAGGTGCTTACTTAGACACGCATACTAGATATACATGTACCTGGGATGTCATAATAGAAAGCAGGTGTGACCTCTTCATCTGTGTGTTCCCTCAAAAATACTTTCCCCTTCAAATTCGTACTGTCGACTCGTTTTATAAAACAAATATTGCACATTTTTTAATTTGTGATGTTATTGACTATGCAGGCATCTCCGATATTCGCAAAAACATGCAAAAGCACTCGGTGCAAGCACCTCATGCTTTCGCTGCTTCTTATATTGCAAATACCCTTGAATGCGCTGCATTGCCACAACACACTCTAATGTGCATTATGGGTATATTACGATATCTGTAAATATACATGTAGATCCTTCAATTCCTTCTGTTCTATATTACAGGAGAGACGGCTACAGCAGTCTGAAGAGAACTCAGGTTCACCGAGTCCCAGTTCACGAGCTAGCACCCCCGTCCATTCTGATTTCAGACCGTCCTTCATCACTAGTATATCAAGGACACCCTCACAGGTTAGTTCGTTTTGAAAATGGTCCATAGAACTTTCAATGCATACATGTAGATACAATCATGGCCGTTGATTTGTGGCAACTTGAGGATTTCTCTACACCCATTTTATCTACCGTACTCTTGACGTACATGTAAATAATATTCTTTTGCCTTTTCTGGCCTGAAAAAAATGCCTTGACATACCATAGGCGATTATTTGACTTATGAAAAGTTGACTTAGGCAGGGTCTACTGTGCAACAAGAAGTTCCCTTTCCTTTTTATATGCCTGTCCTATTACAGACCAGCCAACCAGTACGTTTTTGGCGTATGTAGTACGTTTTTGCAACCAAAATACGGCAGTACGTTTTCTTTTAAAAATATGTTTTTTTTTTTCTTTTTTTTACAAAATAGAAATTTATTGAGAAAAATCATCTCTATAGGTCTCTATTTCATAAAACTTACACAAATATGGTTATTAGACCAATGTAATTTCAGGTAACTTGTTTTTTTTTTCAATCATTTTGTTAAAACCAGGGTGAGATATACACATGTTTAAATGTTTTTTTTTTTTTTCATCTGCAAGAGCAGTGCGCATTTTAGCTTGCATGCAGCTTGAGCGCCGCGATGAGCGAGTGCGCCACACATTTTATTATGAAATACACTTTTTTGGGGGAAATTACATTTTTTTAAATCAAAGAATACACTTTTTCATTCCCAGAGGTTGGCAGGTCTGCTATTATGGTATCCCGCTTGGTGTCCGTCCATCCGTCTGTCTGTCCGTCTGTTAATTTTCCTTTGTAAACGTGATAACTTCAGTTTAACTTAATCTAGGCTCATATAATTTGGTGTGTATGATACTAGCATGGATCCCAGGGAGCCTATCGATTTTGAGGTCAGAAGGTCAAAGGTCAAGGTCGCAGTGGTATGTTTTCATCTTACCCTTCTGAAGTCCTTATAAACATGATAACTTAAGTTTTACTTAACCTAGGCTCATATAATTTGGTGTCTATGACACTAGCATGGATCCCAGGAAGCCTATTGATTTTGAGGTCAAAAGGTCAAGGTCACAGTGACATGATTTCATCTTACCCTTCTGAAGTCCTTGTAAGCATAAAAACTTTAGTTTAACTTAACCTAGGCTCATATAATTTGGTGTCTATGACACGAGCATGGATCCCAGGAAGCCTATTGATTTTGAGGTCAAAAGGTCAAAGGTCAAGTTGCCACCTTCCACTTCTTGCTTGACCAATAACTCCATTTCCCGCGTTACAGACGGGTGTATTACGTGCTCGCCCAAGCGACACTCTTGTTCAAAATACCATATGGTTTTGTGACAAAACAAAATTATCCAAATACCTGTAGTTCAGCAGGAGTGTTGGAAGTGTTCCTAGTAGGAACCATATCTCATATTGTCATTTTTTTTCCCCTGTACTCTTTTAAGTAGAAAATTTCACAAAAACAAAGAGGAGTACTTTGGGTTTTTTTTTCTATTCCATATGCATTATCTAGTAAAGATGCTTACATTAATAAAGGAATATTGCATGTTTAACATCTGATACCATGAAATATGTTTTATTTATGTTACATATAGAATGAAATATTGGAGAGGACGATGTCCATGAGTATGACTGGCTCGGTGTATGATAGTGTTGTGTCTGGGTCAGCTACATCTATTATTGAAAGTCTACAATCGCAGCTGAAACAGAGAGAAGGGGAAATATCACAACTACAGGTTTGTCCCACATATAGATATTTACGTAGGCATCTTAGTCAAGACCTTTATTCAAAGCCATCAGTATAAAACATATTTGAAATATGCCAGATATATATCTTACACGTCAAAAGTTACTTAGTTCTGTATATAGACCTCTCCCAGTCAGAAGATGTAAAAAAAAAAAAAAAAAAAATGTAATATTTAAAAGGAATAGTCAGGTATTCTATCAAAATAGTCTACAATAAGAGAGACCCAAGCTATTCTCTTACAAAGAAACATATATAAAAGGCATACAGATTCTGATGCCATGACGTTGTCCATGAATAACAATCTTATAGGGTGTTGCAAGAAAATATTTGAAATCAGTTGCAAGAAAATATTTGAAATCAGTTGCAAATTTCTGTTTCCAAACAAAATTGATCAATTTTAGCAATAAAAATGAATTTGAACTTCATGTTCATGTTCCAAAAAGTAGACTAGCAATCGAGTGTAAACTTGCAATTTATTGTAAGACTTGTGATTAATTTTGGATTCCGAACGTGACTTGGGATCGATTACAAATTCTTGCACCGCCCCATAAATCTTGATTTTCAAGGATACCATGATCTTGTCAAAGTAGGAATTGGAATTCCCCTCATACTGTATAAGATTGGCGTATTCACTATCACATACTTAATTTTTGACTGACCCCAGGTTCCTTATCAAAGAATTCAGAGAATAGACAGAGGCCAATTGATTACTTAGGCTTGAATGAATTTTCTGACAGGTTATTTTACAAATAACGAAGGTTTATGAGTGCAATATTTCAGGAGGTGAAAGATGATGATCTTCACCTGGTTGAATGGATCGTTTCATCTTTTACCTAATGAAATATTCTGTCCATTGCACAAATTAAACCAACATTCATTATTTGTGTCATATGACACCTTAATATAGATCCTTGTCATTTTGCATTGGATGCAAAAATTCATGCAGTGCAAGCTGAGCGAGTGCGGTCTGTTTATTATGATATCACATACATACTCGGTAATTCACGCTGCAAACAGAATTGCAGTTACATGTAGTGCTGGTGGTATTTGCGCGCGTGCGATGGATCCAAAATTACACAATGGATGAAACCAAAATTGCACGTATGATGACCTCACTGTAAAATTTGCTGAGTGATCGATATCAAACAACCAATCAATTGGCAAGGATCTATCTAGGTGTCATGTAATATCTATTGAAATAAAAAACCAAGTATGTATTGGTACCATTGTAAGTCTACGCATACATTCGTAATTCCGAAGCTTCGTTATTCCGAAGGTTCGGTTATTCCGAAGGTTCGTTAATCCGAAAACGAAATAAGGTTCGTAATTCCGAAGGTTCATTAGTCCGAAAACGAAATGATTAACGAACCTTATTTCGTTTTCGGACTAACGAACCTTCGGAACAACGAAACTTATTTCGTTTTCGGATGAACGAACCTTCGGAAAAACGAACCTTCTTTCGTTTTCGGATTAACGAACCTTCGGAACATCGAACCTTGTTTCGTTTTCGGATTATCGAACCTTCGGAATAGCGCCACAAATGTTCGGATTAACGAACATCGAGGTATAGGCAATTTACGTGTTTCGGAATTACCAACCTTCGGAATTACGAAGTGTAACCGTAAGTCTAAGGTGTTGCTGCTTTATTAAGTAAAGTATTTCATCTGTCTATCTTAGTCGGAAATCTTTCAACTGGAAAGAACGAGATCATCGATGGCTGAAGAGATCGTAAAGCTGACCAATCAAACGGACAGACTGGAAGAAGAAGTTAGTTATGTACCTGAACTTAGAATACAGCTAAAGGTATGTAGCAATCTTCATAGAAATATAATACTTGTATCAATGAAGAAGAAAGAAAAAATAGTCTGTCTCATCTATATGTATAATGCAAGGATGCATGTCATTAATGCTTCATTGTTTATCCTGTTTTGGCAAGAAAAAAAAAAAACAAACCTAAATAATTAACAAAATATTACATAATAAAACGATGAAATAAAAAAGGATGCTATCCAAATTGCAAAGTATTGTCATAATTCATTCTTCAGATATTGTTAACCTTTCAAAAATTACATTGTTTATAAAGTTGCAACAATAATGATAGGGACTTCTTGAAAAAAGCTTATTTAGCTGTCTCCTAGATATGCCCTGAATTCACATGTAATTGCACGAAGTGACAATCATAATTCTCTTTGCATGAAAACATTGGAGTCTGTGACTTTGAAAATGCTGGTGCATCATCTCTATTCAACTATTCTTGTATTTAATATTTAGGACCTCCAACATCGTTATAATGCAGTGCTTCAGATGTATGGTGAAAAGGCAGAGGAGGTACAGGAACTCAAACTAGATCTACAAGATGTCAAAGAGATGTACAGACAACAGGTAGATATAATATACAAATGTACAAGGTTTTGAGGAAGTGTAGCGGGAATTATTCGTCCAACATTGGACTGGCAATTGCTATTTTTACTGAGGGCCGATAAATAGTAATATTGCCAGTCCAACCAAGGATGAATAATTCCCCTACACCTTTGAAAGTAACACCTAGTATGGTTGTGTTATATCCTTCTTTTAATAAGTTAGAACGATGGATAGGTCTTGATAATCAAGTCCTCGTTGATTTATTACCAATCTGAACCAAAATATATGCACTGGGCTGCAGAGCCCAATTGAATAGTGGGCTGACTGACCTAATCTTCATTGAGCCACCGCGCTCAGCGGAATCTGAGTAGTGTGTGCGTTGTTGGAGATCACAGGACTTGCTTGGTAGAGACAACTCGCTTTCCCGTGCGTCCGAGAGATTGCATGATCTGCGGCGTCAATGATGGGATAGTGCACTATTCCATCATTTATTTGGTTACAATGTGTTATTTGAACTCATCACTGTCCAGGATTAAATCTTTGTAGGATATTATGTCTACTATAAACTGCATCTTGATGCTACGCTCAGTCTGTGATTGGTCAGTATGGCTGTATACAGATACCGGGTGAATATTTTTAGGGGGAAATTTACCCTGATGGAAAGATGGTTTTATTAACCCTATCTTAACTGGGCTATTTCGAACCAGTATATACTTGGGGGGGGGGGGACAATTTGACCCCCCCCCCCCTCAGATCTCGGCCGCTGATTGCGCAATTGCCGCCAAAATTTGCAAGCGCGTAGAGCCGGATTTAAACTACAAGAGTGTACAGAGTGAGTCAGAAAAAATGTCCCACTTTTGTCAAGTTGAATTGTTTAAAATATGAATATTTAATCATTAGTTTCATGATATGTCTTGATAGAGGTATCCTCCCAGTACATTCAGGTACCTTTTTCATTTGATCCCCTGCACGCATGACTGAACAGCGGACAATCTTTAGAAGACTGTCAGATCTCACTTGCGCCAAGTTACAGGGTGGGGAATAAAACACTCTTTTGAACAAAGACAGTCCGACAGACTGAAACACACAAACACACACACGTACGCACACACTCTCACACACACACACGCGCACTGGCAGACCCACTCAAACATGCACACACAAGCACACGCACACACAGACACACAATTACTGCAAAAGTCGGTGAATAAAAACACAAACTATTAAAAGGGAATTTTTGTATTTGTTGAGGTAGTTTATTGTGGTTCAACAATGAATCTGTTTCCCCCAAAGTTCTCCATGGTCTCCATCCTCCGTACTCAATCCTCGACATGTCCGCCATTTCTCCTGATGCACAGTTGTGCTCGGCGAAGCATTCCTTGACAAGCTCGCCGAATCAGGTTCCCATCTTGGCGTACCACGTCTGTCTCGTCCACGATTCTCCTCCGAAGCTCCTCTATGTTTGCAGGTGGGCTGCTGAAGATCCTTGACTTCAAGTGCCCCCACAAGAAGAAGTCGAGAGGAGTGAGATCCGGTGATCTTGGGGGCCACTCAACCTTCTCATTCAACGAAATCACTCTGTTGCAAAAGGGCTGATGTAGGCGGTCAGTTACGATCCTTCGCCTGTGTGCTGGAGCACCATCTTGTGCCCACCATAGACGCCTGAATTGACCGTTTCGTCGACGTGCGAATCGTGGCATCTGGTCCAGGGTTGAAACAACCTGGTCATTGATCTTGTTCAGGTAACATTCTCCGTTCACATTCTGGTCAAGGAAATACGGCCCAAGGAGTGTTCCATTCCCGACAAGGCCGACCCAAACTGTAACTTTCTGTCGTGAATTCTTCTTCTCGTACGAAAAGATGAGTGGCCGCTGTCCTCTTGGGGAGTACTGGCAGATGTTGTGCGTGTTGAGCGAACTGTTCAGCGAAAAACAGGCTTCATCACCGATGACAAGATCTTCAACAAAGCGAGGAGGTCTTTGCAGTAGCCAGTTCGAAAATGCCATTCTTCGTTCGTGGTCTCTTGCCAGGAGCTCATGCCTACGTATCATCTGGTACGGGTGATATCGTACATCAAGCCGGGTGATACGGTTGAAGGTGCTCTGGGTCAGCTGAAGCCCGTTCCTCCGGGACGAGATCCGTTGGTTGTTGTGTCGAACGTGCCCCAACACCTGCCGAACTGCATCGATGTTGGGCTGACTCCTTGCTGTTCTGCGACGACCTGAATGCCCTGCGTTGAGGTTGGTACTCGTTCCTGTTCGGTGATATTTCTGAACATTCCGGAGAACAGTCTTTCTGCTGGGACACCGAACATCTGGGTAACGGCGGCGAAACCCTTGCAAAACAACTGCTACACTCTGAGTCCTTGCATACTCGGTGACCATAAATGACATATGTTGTGGTGTGAATTGAGGACGAACCATGATTCGTGTACTTTTGCTACTGTAAAAAGAGGCTCAAGTGACTGCTGCCAAATCAGGCAAGCCCTTTTATAGGCAAGTGCAACAAAAGCACAGACATCCATTGTAAATTGTCATTGTTAACCAACAAAAGACATAACCAGCATATTGGATTTATGTGCACTTGATGATGATGATGAAGATCAAGATCAAGATGATGACAATGAGGATGATGATGATGATATGATGGTGGTAGTGAATGTGTCTTTAGGGGAAAGATTGTCGGGAATTGCCACTTAAACATTCAGCGATCTTGCTAAAAATCAATGCTTAATCAGAAAAGAGAAAATTATGAACCAGTTATTACCATGTGTGTTGTGTGTGTTTGTGTGTGTGTGTGTGTGTGTGAGCATGCCAGTCTGTCTGTCTGACTGTCTTTGTCTAAAGCACTGTTTTATTCATCACCCAGTAACTTGGCGCAAGTGAGATCTGACAGTCTTCTAAAGATTGTCCGATGTTCAGTCATGCGTGCACGGGATCAAATGAAAATGGTACCTGAATGTACTTGGAGGATACCTCTATCAAGACATATCATGAAACTAATGATTAAATATTCATATTTTAAACAGTTCAACTTTACAAAAGTGGGACATTTTTTCTGACTCACTTAAATTTTTTTTTTTTTTTTTATTAATTAATTATGCAAATAAGCATATGAAAATTTGCCATAAATTTTGTTTTTTTGTATATGTATTTGCCTTTAACTCAATTTATATAGCTAGTACATGTAGAATGCTAATTTTTGGTGGGAGTATCAATTATTACATTTCTAACAAATATGTACAAAAAAATAGCAAAAATATAATCAATTTCATATGTATTTTAATTATTGTTTTTTTAATTCTTATGTATTTCTTTGTTTTTTCAAACCTTTGTTTTTTATTGTTTTTCCCAATGAACTTTGTCGAGGACCCTTTTGCGATCATAAATAGCATAAAATAAATCCATTTAAACCAACAAAACTAAGAATAATCATACATTTATAATTTTTGGTTGAAAAACACAATTTGCATTGAATTTTTACACGGAATCACGTTTTTGAGCAATTTCTTGTCTGACATGCACTTACAAAACGTTGCGTAATTTTGGAACCGCGTACCCGGGCGTCGGAAAATTTGGTCTCAAAAAATTTGTGCGACGGCGTAGTGACAAAATTTGTTGAGGGGGGGTCAAATTGACCCCCCCCCCCCCCAGTTTAATAAGGATTAAAAGCTGATGAAAACTTAGAGAAAGAGGAAAATATTGATGAAGGTCTGATGAAAATCTGTCAAAGAATATCAGAGTTATGAGTTAGATAGATAAATGGATTTTATTAAAAACATCATGTCTCGCAGTACAAACTGGAATGAACATGAATTACAAATAAAAAGAATTAGAAGACAATAAACAATACGCAGTATTAACATAGGAAATTAAATTAAAGGGTCACTCGCGCAGTGCACTTAATTTCAGTAAGGAGAAATACAAACAGAAAACTAGGTAACGTTTCCAGGCACCCCAAAAGGGATACCTGTAGAAAATTAAAGGAGAATAAAACTCTTGGAGCAAGTTAGCTTTTGTGAAAGCAGAAAAATCAAAGAATAAGATCAACAAAAGTTTGAGTAAAATATGACTAGCAATAGAAGAGTTATGAGCATTTGAATGTCGAGATCACTAATGCTATGGAGATCCTCCCATTGGCAATGCGACCAAGATCTATGATGTCACAGATGAACAACTCTCCCCTTTTGGACACTGAAAATATACCCCAAAACATCTCTTTTTGCTCATTCTAATCATATGACAAACGATTCATCAATGATATAATGATGTGAAACCTCTGTACTTGTCCTCTTATAAAGAGAACACCTCACCTTGTGATAGACTCTATAATAGTGAGAATATAAGCGAAATAAGTACTAAAGTAATGAGGGAGTTGTACGTGTGTGACATCACAGATCTTGGTCGCATTGCCAATTGGAGGATCTACATGGCATTAGTGATCTCGACATTCAAATGCTCATAACTTTCTTATTATTCATTCAATCTTCCTCAAACTTTCAACAATATGTTTCTTTGATTTTTCTCTTTGATATGGATTCAGCTGGTTTCAAGGGTTTCATTCTCCTTTAACTTTGAATACAATCCTCCAAAGTGCACCACGAAAATGACCCTGTAAATGCTTAACAAACAAAAAAATAATACTAAGTTATTACTTGTAAATTAAACTAGATACGATTTATAAATATTTAATGAGTAAGGTTAAAACTATCAGAATGGTACACACAGGAAACCATTAGGACTTTACTTTTACTATTAATAAAATACTTTACTATTAATAAAATACGAAAAACTAGCATTTATATAAAACAAAATATCAAACTATATGGACCCTAATTGCACTTTAAAATTCGTAAAACCACTGAGTAGGCTTATTTATGTGAGATATTGCACGAAGAGAGAGAGAGAAGTAGTACATGTATATAAAGTCAACAAGCATTGGAAACATCTGACATCTGATAGAATGAATATTTTAAAGTTATATTTACAGTAATTAACACCAATATTTATTTTAAAATGCATTGTAAAGGGTAATTTGTATTTTTTTATTATTGTTTTAATTCACATTCCATAAACCCACTAGTTTCGCTTTTCATTTCATTGATTATGTGGTAAATAAGTATGTATGTAACCTTTATGTAAGCAAATTGAGGTTTAGCCATTTTTCAAATAATGTAAATGTAAAACGTTAACTAAATAAAATTTATTTTATTAGATACAAACAGTTGCTGGTAATCCTAATGAGCTAAAAAAGGATTAAGTTATATCGAATGATACATATTTAATAAATATGTTATTTTTTCCATGATTTAGTTAGAATGTTTAAACAAAAATTTGTTCGGATGTGAAACAAAACCCTTATCAAACTGAGCAATTTCTAAACCCAAGACACAAGTTATGCCAGAGTTGATATTCCAATACATTTGAGACCAGTAGGTGTGCAGGGTAAAACAAAACCCTGAGGTGACATAATTTTCATTTAAAAAAAGTGTCAAAAGCAAAAAAAAATTGTAACTTAAATAAAAAAAAATAATATCTCAAAGTCATGCAATCGGAAAGTGTCACTTGTTAATTTTACAGTCCATATTCATTCAGCAGTCTGTGGAAAAAAGGAACAGGATTGTTTTTCATTCTAGTAGTTCTACTTCTAGGTTCAACACAGACACGTTGTTTCCTAAGCTCTCAATGTTGTTCAGTAGGTGCAAACCTGATTTTGTGACGTCATAGATGAGCAGCTGCCTCCAGTTTAGGCATCTTGTCAAAAGTCAGAGACATAGTACAGAGCAATTTTTTCCTGGCTTTTTGTCAGGAACCTCGCTTTTGCGGGGAACCCTCCTTTGCTAGAAGGGTATTCAAAACTTACTAAATAAGCCCCGATAATCAGAGGCCGCTACTTCCCTTACCTCTCCTTCATTGTGATAAATGATCTGGAAGGGGGCAGAAGGGGTGGCTTGGATGTATCTTGCAAACAGCTTTTTATAACAAATCTCTACTTTTTTTTAGGCATAATAATGGGGAATGTGGAAAGCTGCTACATGTAGGTGAAAAGATGTTTACTGCCTCTATAGTGGGTTTCATGCTACAAGACACAGCACAGACTTTTGACAAGTTGCCCTTAAAAATTGCAGTATTCCATCATTATTTTACATGCCAGGACCCCCATCTTACAAAGAGTTGCGATTGATTTGATCGATCACAACTATGGATGGCCAGCAACGTCAACATCTAAAATATATGTTTGTTCAAAATATTTTCTATGATGTATATTCATGCATTCATTGTATTCTTGAAAATTCGCTGTGCTTCTTTGTTTACAAAAGACATTGTGCAAATTTCCTGTAGAAAAAATTATGACACTGTTAGATTTCCATAGAGTTATGATTGATTGGATCAATCATAACTCTTTGTAAGATGGGGCCCTGATAGCCTTTTGTTTCTCTTTCCCCAGATTGAGGATTTAATCCGAGGATCAACGTAATATGGGAAACATTGGTTTCTGATATGAAGTTATATCAAGACCCATCCTGCTTTTCATTTTTGAAGAGGAATTGGATTTCATGTGTACTACATGCTGACATCTAAACTGCCTGTTAAGGATATCCATAGGAGGCTCTTTGGAAGTTATCTTTTGGGTTTAAGAAGACTTTGATTTCTGTCTTTTGTAGTGAATGATTCCTGGATCTGCTGCGTTACTTGACCCACTGTGATGTTTGGAATGCATGATGGTTTTTAGGCATCTCTCTTCATTTTTTTTACTAGATATATATGTTACATATTTATAACTTTTTTAGCATGATTTTGTGATCATTTAACCTAGTCATCATTTTCAATATGAGGTATGTACTATTATTTCCTATTTCTTTGAAATTTGAAAATTAGACTAAAGAATTTTAATTTGTAATTGGAGGATTAATAAAAACAGTTACTGTATCTATAGTATGAATAACTTCTTGTTGGAAGTGACGATGGTTTATTGTGATGATGATGATGATGATGATATGATGATGATGAGATGGTGATGATATGATGATGGTGAGATGATGGTGATGATTGATGGTGATGATGGTATCACATTCATTCAGGCTTGAACAAAGTTCAAAATAATCAGATTATTCGTTTTTAGACTAATTAGATAATCTACCAGAGTGGTATGTTACTCCTTTTTTGTTTAAAAAAATATGATACAACTATCTGCCATTTTGCAAGTACATGTATGATGTGCCATTCAAAAGGAGTGATCTAAAAAAAGATTGCTTGATGAATGTTATTTTGATTGTTTGAATTCAAAATGTGTACATCTTTACTATATTTTGAAGAAAATTAATAAGTGCTGCTTCAGTATCCTCTCTTACTCATCATTTTCAGAAAGTATCGAGTCATTTGGTAATATAAACATGAGACTAATGGAGACATTGCAAGAAACCTGCAATTAATCGCAAGTCAAGTTTGGGTTCAAAATCAATGATAAATCTGGCAATAATTTGCCATTTTGCACTTGGTTGCCAGTCTGCTTCTTGCATCAAGCAATGATAATCAGTTTGCTTAAGTTATGATTGATATATCAATTGTAAATTTGAATTTGCAATTGATTTCAAGTATTTTCTTGCAACATCCCTTAAGACTGATGTCATGAAGGACACATTAAACACATTATCATGGCTTGGCCCAATAACTCTTGATGCAAAGCCAAAAGAATCGGACAAGACACACCAGAAAAAAAAAAAGTGTGCGTATACTGCGCTCATTTTTGATACCTCAATATATCTATCTCAGTACCAAAAACTACTTCAAGGAACGTAGTCACTAAAATCCTTAAATTGGCAACCGAGGGTAATGTCAAATCACTGCCTCTCAACTAAAATTGGCAAATTGGGAACTTCTACATAATTTTTTTCAATCTCTTATTTCTGATGTATACATTAAAGTATAAAAGGAAAGTTTAACAATAAGAATAAGTATTAGTGTTGCCAATTTGAGGAATATAAGATGATCAAACAATGCTTTGAGTAATTGAGTATCGTTAAACAAGATGCATGGCTTCAGAAAATTTTCTTGAGAGTTGAATATCTGATGATTTGTGCAATTTGAGCAGAATTTTAAATGAATAGAAAGAAAGATATATTTGCAGAACTTTTATTATTTTTAGATCACTGCTATTCAAAGATATTCAGTAAATTAGCAATGTGAAATTCCATGTGTAGTAGTGATGTACATGTATTATTGAATTATTATGGGTTTATTTCCAATGAATTTTGGTAATTCTTACTTTGTACAACGACTTGATTATGAGTTTCTTCCAAGAGATGTTATGATAGGGTCATATACTTCTTTTAATTGTAGTATTTATATCAAATTATCGTCCATTTTTGTATGATAATTACTATTCAAGCTTTTTTGTATACTCTGTATAAAAAATTAAATATATGTATATCATGATAAATCTCTGTCTAAAATTTGATATGAAGAAGGATTATCTCTTGTGTGATCTTTAAATGCACTTTAAATTGGCAATTTTATTTTGTTGAACATTATTGTGTCAGCTATGTTCATCACAAAGTTTGTCTGTAGATGCATTAGCACCTTGCATCAGTGAAAAATATGCCGAGATTTCTGTTCAATTTATTTATTTGCATATAACACAGCAACATAAAATTGAGATTTTTTTAATGAATTTAGATTGTTCTATTTTATGTAATGAATGCATTGCCAGCAATACACATTACATGTATTTGGGGGCAATGCAGCCTCATTCCATGAATTTGAGAAGTGATTTTACATGCACTTCTGATTCATATTATATTATTACGTTTATACTGTAGTACAAACCGTAGAGGACTTTTTTTTTCTTTCACATTTCAGTGTTGGATTTATTTCACTGTAATCCTGCTTCCTGGCTGGTGAACATGTTTTATTGCTAGTAAAAAAGTAATTTTCTTTCATACTTTTACAAATGAGTAAGAACCTACATGCCTGTGGCTTGTACTCCTGTCTGAAGGACTTTGCAATTTACTATAATAGCTTGCCAAATGGTAATGCAGCATGGAATTAAGAGTTCAGTATCCTGTCTCAGAGCTTAATCACTGATTTGCATGATGGAAAGACTGGCAGATCCTTTGATATTAATCTCTACTTTTACTACCGTTTTGCTTTTAGTTATGAAGAGGTGAATTTTAGGAATGTAAAGAAGCCATATGCCCATGAAGATGAAGTGTATTCACTGTTTATTTACACCTGTGGGTAAAAGCTAGCCTTAGTGAAAGGAAATGATAATAGTTGATATTGGAATATCCAATTACAAACTTTAAACACTGGTGAAATTAACAGTCCGATATTATTGAAAAAGGCTATATTTTCCATTGTACTGTATATGATAAATAATATTGGATACCCTTATACATTTATTTCAGATTTGCTGCTTAAGTCCCTTTGATAATATCCCATCCTTTGAAGGTGAACTATTGGAAAGCTTACAGTGACATCACTTGTGTCAAACTATCTATGTGTATTTCCACTTGGAATATAATTAGATTGGATAAGACATCATGTTCGTTCTTTTTTTCTTGTATAGAACTCATTTCAAATTCATATTATCTGAAAAGTATAATGTACAAAAATATCAGGCTTTGAGAAAGTATAGTGGGAATTGGTATGGCAATTACTATTTTTTCCGCAGAAGGGGCGAAGCCCTGATGGAATAATAGTTGTATATATTGCCAGTCCAACCGATGTTGTTTACGTCATATTATATTTCTTATGTTAACTGTGGTCTTTCCTCATGCTTTAATGAGGAAAAAATTTATTATAGTTATATTCCCAGACAGGTATGAGTGATACGGGTGCCAAATGAGCTGATTTATTGAACATTTATGTTGCATTTGGCTATCCATAGTTAAACTCACAAATTCAGACTAGAATTTAAGTTAAACTCGAGTTGAGAATTCAGGCCTATGACATCGTTTGTTTACCCAGGCTTGATTCTTCAGCTATGAAGAGATTTCCAGTGGGCCCGGCAAACATATTGAATGACATGTTTATTAGTCTTAAATGTTCCTTTATATCATTGTATGGTTTAGTGATCTTTTTTTTTTATCTGATTGCTAAGAATTCATGAATGCTTGTAAGCAAGCAGCCAGGGGAGCGGCGGCTTAAGGTCCTCTCCGAGGGATCTGGTAATCAGGATTAATGCCTTACTAAAGGGCACTAGCACACCAGGTGGGAATAGAACCCGGGTTCACGGATTTTAAAACCACTGCTCTACTTGCTGAGCTATCATGTCTTCTATCAAATATGATTTATAGTATCTTTGGCTTACATTTCATTTGGCAATATTCAAAGCAATATCGCTTGCTATGAGGTCTAACTAGGTATGGTTGTAGTATTTTTCTATTATGTTATTTCAGTGATACAATGTTTTGATGTAGATATTATTTCATGTAAGCTTAAGATCTGTTTAGGTGTACAGTGTATGGCTGATTTATTTCGAGATTTGCATGCCATGTATGTTATTATGTCCATTATCATACTGAAATTTAAGTATCCATTTTCTCATCAAAGTCACAAGCCAGTTACAGGTTAAAGCAATCATCCTTAAATCTATGATTTCAGCCCCGCCTGTCACGAAATATAATGTTAGAATGAATGTGATTTGCCTGTTGAATGATTTTAATTTCAAGACTTTGGAAGGGTTTTGTTGATTTTCACTAATGAATTTGGTCTTAGCCAATCAGAAACTAGGATTTCCGTAGCTTGTAACAATAGTCTCTGAAATTCACTGTCTATTTGTTTCATTAAATGCCCCTTAAAGTGTATGAACAGAACATTACAAATTCCACAATGTTTGATGCCATGGTTTCCAATTGCATTCATATTACATGTACTTGTGTCAGATCAAAGTTCAGTAATTTATTGACATAAGCATTGTGATTATAAGAACATATCGTAGTATATTTTTAATGTAAAAGAAATTCTTCTGTGATTGAAAATGACTATTTGTATTTTTAATCAATTGTTTGTCGGTTGTCAATGTTATTCAATGGAGAATCAGGGGCCTGTGTCATAAAGGACTTGCAACTGTTGTAGCTTTGCCATTATGGCAACTACCATGGTAACCTTGATTCTGATTGGCTGCTGAGCCCTGTTGCCATGGTATTTGCCATAATGGCAAAGTTACAACAGTTGCAAGTCCTTTATGAAACGGGCCCCAGAAATCAATCTTGTCTACCCTTTAATAAGAGGCTAGGTTTCTATCTAATGTGATTAGTAAAAAAAAAATGTAAATTCTGAAGAAACTTTAATCGCTTTCCTTGGACAACATTTTGCCTTGTAGTTTTTAAAAGGTAAGAAAAAAAAAGTGACTCTTTTTAATACTCATCTCTCATTGTAAGAAATCAAATTAAGTCTACGTAATCTTGGGTAATTACATGAACATGAATAAAGTTAACCTTGCTTGAAATTGCTGAACTTGCCCACTTCTGGGAAGCACTTCATCAACATATTTCGTCAACAAATTGTCAAATCTGACAACTTTCTTTGATTTTGATTGGCGGAGAAGCACAGTTCCTATGGTAACTTTTGGATAAAACGGGACTAGTCCGACAAGCCCTTTCATGAAGTGCTCCCAGGATTTCATTATTATTGTGGCTTTCATTTCTTTTCATGAATGAAACTTTTTCAGATTCAATCAACACATTCCTTTAAAAAAAAGAAAAAGGAGAGAAAATACCTAAAAGGAGAGAGAGCACGAACTCGCAACAGAAGATTAGAGAAGAATTGGGGGAAATAAGCAACAAAAAATTGAAGGAGGAAGAATGTGGGAAATAGTTGAGAAGAGAGAGAGAGACCCGACCTTTCGTTGGAGAACGCGAACGCTTATTTACGACGGTAGTTGATTTTGGAAGATACTTTTTGGGCCCGTCGTCATGGTCGTAAAACTCTGTCCTGCAATGCAAATTGTGTGACATGAGATTTTTTTTTCGTTTCGCATCTGCAACGGAAACATTCAATATGCGTTTCGTGTGCAAAATTCTGGTTGCTACTATGGTAACAGCGATATCATCCGATTTAGGACGACTTTCCAGAGCCACATTTGGTTCCTCCCAGAGCTCGAGAGGCCGCCCGGGGGCCACTTCCTTTGACGGGTGGATACCAGGCGCGACCACCCGTAAAAGGGGACAGAGTGGGCAAGTACGTTACGTATAGGTCTATGTAACGTTATAAGGGTGTCAAAGACGATGTTTAAAATACTGAAAAAAGGATATATTTCCAATACTTGTAGGATTTCACAAGCCAAATACTTGTTAACAGTTTAGGGTTCTTTTCGAAACCCCGTGGTCGTGCCTGGTATCCACTCATCAATGGAAGTGGTCCCCCCTGGAATTTGAATCTTATCCCCATTTCTGGGGAAAGTAAGACATAATGCCCATTACATTGTGTGCTAGAGGCATACCGTTTATGTAGGAGTATACAAAAGAAAAAAACCCGCAAATACGTCTGAACTTCAGTCGATTTTGAGGGGTTTTTGTCTCACCTGCATAGCAGAGTGAGACTATAGGCGCCGCTTTTCCGACGGCGGCGGCGGCGTCAACACCAAATCTTAACCGAAGGTTAAGTTTTTGAAATGACAGCATAACTTAAGAAAGTATATGGACCTAGTTCATGAAACTTCGCCATAAGGTTAATCAAGTAAAAATACTGAACATCCTTCCTGAGTTTCATGTCACATGACCAAGGTCAAAGGTCATTTAGGGTCAATGAACTTAGACCATGTTGGGGGAATCAACATCAAAATCTTAACCTAAGGTTAAGTTTTTGAAATGTCAGCATAACTTAGAAAATATATGGACCTAGTTCATGAAACTTGGACATAAGGTTAATCAAGTATCACTGAACATCCTGCATGAGTTTTACGTCACATGACCAAGGTCAAATGTCATTTAGGGTCAATGAACTTTGGCCGAATTGGGGGTATCTGTTGAATTACCATCATAACTTTGAAAATTTATGGATCTGATTCATGTAACTTGGACATAATAGTAATCAAGTATCACTGAACATCCTGTGCAAGTTTCAGGTCACATGATTAAGGTCAAAGGTCAATGAACTTTGGCCAAATTGGGGGTATTTGTTGAATTACCATCATAACTTTGAAAGTATATTGGTCTAGTTCATAAAACTTGGACATAAGAGTAATTAAGTACCACTGAACATCATGTGCGCATTTCAGGTCACATGACCAAGGTCAATGAACGTTGGTCATAATGGGGGTATCTGTTGAATTACCATCATAACTTTGAAAGTTTATGGATCTCACTCATGAAACTTGGACATAAGAGTAATCAAGTATCACTGAACATCCTGTGAGAGTTGTAGGTCACATGTTCAAGGTCAAAGGTCATGTAAGGTCAATGAACTTTGCCATGTTGGGGGTATTTGTTGAATTACCATCATTATCTCTGTAAGTGTATTGGTCTAGTTCATAAAACGTGGACATAAGAGTAACCAAGTATCACTGAACATCTTGTGCGAGTTACAGTAGTTTTCAAAGTCAGCACTGCTGCTATATTGAATCGCGTGATGCAGGTGAGACCGCCAGAGGCATTCCACTTGTTTCTTTTGTTTACTCCTACACAAACGATATTCCTCTAGCACACAATGCATAGGCCTATTGCATACGATGTGTACATATCAACGCATGCGAAATGGTTTCGGCTGGAGAGGTGATCTGACCCATGGAATCAATTGCCAGTGATCCACCAATAATCCACATTAAATGCAATATCGATTCGATGGACTGTAATGATCTATATCTAAGCCTTAATTCAGTAAGTTTTTCCTCACTCAATATGTACTCGATTTGTTTGAAAAACCACTTATCCATGTCATAATCTGTTGTGGGCCCTGCATTTCGAATATCTCCAGCCAGCTGTCATAGTAGAGGCTCGCCGCCGGCTCAGGGGGCATATTTGATTACCAGACGTACATTCATGAAAACGGGATTTAATTATGGTGCGGGTGTCGCGTAAAGAAATTTGCACACGAAAAGCAGATCTATAGGGCCTGTATCACAAAGCTTAGCAATGAATGTAAAACAGTTTTCTATGATTGATTTCATTGATTATAATGTACAATCAATCTAGAAAATAGAGTCTATGATTAATCGTTAACTTTTGTGTTACCGGACTCTAATGTCGCGTTGTAGAGGTTTTGAAAGGTGGCTAGAGAGAGAACTGGGCCCCATCTTACGAAGAGTTGCGATTGATCCGATCAATCACAATTATGGATGGCCAGCAACATCTAAAATGCAAATTTGTTCAAAATATTTTCTAAATATGATGTATATATTCATACATTCATCGTTCTCTTGAAGATACAGTGTGATTCTCTTTTTTTACTACGAAGATTGTGCAACATTTTTGTAGAAAAAATATGGCATGGACGAATTTCCATACAGTTGAGATAAGATAAAACAAGATAAGATTGATTTTATTTATACACGGTTAAAAAGCCCAAACAGTTCACAGACTGATTTCCATTGGGGCCGTGTGGAATATAATATACAATTGACATAGTAAAGGTTTTAAAACCAGTGTTTAACCATGGAGCTATAGCTCTATGGTTTAACGAACAATATATATGAAAAGAATATATTATATACCGTTCTCAAAAACATCAATAACATACAACATGAAATATCTGTCGGTAATTCGAACAAAGCGGTGCATACATGGTAATAGTAAATGTGAACATTAAAAAGTAAAATGTCAAAGTAAATACATGTTTCTATAATGGACAATCGAGCACAAGAAAATGAATACATGATTTATCAATGTTAAAAGCTAAACACATAATAATGACTGGAAAATTTATGATAACTAAACATGCACTGAACATAACAATAATAAAGCATTGATTGGATCAATCGTAACTCTTTGTAAGACGGGGCCCAGAGATGCAGAGAGGGGAATATAAAGAGAGAGAGAGCGAGAGGAAGAGAAGTGAATAAAGGTGAGAGTGAAATGAGAATCTGAGAGAGAGAAAAAATTAATTTAAGGTAGAGCGTTTGGATACCAAAAATGTAACGGCACAAATTACAACAAAAGCAGAATGGCAATCTCTAACTGGTTGGAGAAAAAAAACAAAGCTAGAGTTTTGAGGTTGATGAAAAGGGGTATAAAAATACATATCAAGGAGAAAATAGAGACAAATCTAGAGAGGGAACTTGATATCTCAAACTATAATTTAAGGGTTTTTTGTGTGGGAAGGGGGGGGTTCTATAGCCAACATGATTTTTTTTTTCTTATTTCTTTATTAAATCTCTATCACTTACTCTTAGTATAAAATTTACATCATTTTCTCTTTTAAAAAATAACATAAATTGATCATTAAAAAAATAAAAATGGGTACTAGGTAGCGCGATAGGCTCTTACATGGGATCGATCCCCACGGTATAATCCATTGACAGCCCAAGCAGACAGAACAGTTAGAAGCGAAGTAACCACATCACCAAGCTAGCGACCCGCTCCATCCGCCAAACAAATAAGATATTATATCTCGGTTCCGCCATCTTGGATATGTCGCAATCACAGATCCATCTGACTGCCTGCTTTTATTTGTTCAAGTAATTAACATTAGTCGAGGAATATGAACACTTATCTAAGAGGACCCCGAGAAAGATAAGACAGTCATGACAGTGAAACAGTTATTATTCAATTACAAGAAGACTTATCATTAATTTTAGGTTTAGTGAGGAAGATGTGTGGAGTATTTTTCATACTTGAGAAAAAGAAGTAATATTAAAAATTTCCCCGATTATTGCTCAATTTGATGGTATGTAAGTTCAAGTTAATTAGGGGCCGCAGAACGGTTTTGAAAATAGGGGGTGGGCGGGGGCTGCGGGTGCTGGAAAGCAAATGAGAAAAAGAGAAAGAACTGGTTCCTCATTTCCACATTTCATTAAAAAACATCCAGATCTACCAATAGGCCTACTGGGAAACGTATAGAGAAACAATTAATGTGGGGGATCATTTTATAAAATTCAAAGAATTACAACATAAACACAAATTTGTGTGAATAAAACTGTTAGAATGGCCAAAAAAAGACTGGAAAATCAAGAAGGAAAAAAAACCGATCAGATTATGAAAAAGGGGACTCTTACAAATATATTTTGATGTGTTCGTTTCCTTTTCCAAGGAGGAAAAGAAGTCCCCGAAAGAGAAGGTCCAGCTATTCATTGTATCCACGGAAAACTTAAATATTCAAAGAATATTTGGCTATTCCGATTCAACAAGGATCTGACCTTCTTTTACAAGGATATCTAGTGACGTCATCCACGTCACAGTTGAGATCTATGTCGACACCGGATGCCAAGTTTGATATCCGTATTTTCGTAATTGCGTTCGGCTGGCTAAGCAGTGTGGATACTTCGTATCGCATAGTGGTATTGCCCTTATTTGTCGCATAAGAGTTGTGGGTTCGATTCCCACTACGTCCCTTCCCGCACGCGCGATCCAGCTTTTTATCATTTTTATATTTATCTATTCACTTATCATTCGGATTATTTTTATTTCTTTTTTTTGGGGGGGGGGGAGGAGCGGGACATTAAAATACATGTAATAACAGTGGGCATTATATTCATTCAGTATTTGTTTTCAATATGGATGCGGCGGTTTACTTTGATTAGGGGGGCGCAATTAGACGATTTAAAGGAGAGCTCATCTCTATTTAAATTATATAGGTAGGCCTATATGTTTTCAAGCATAACTTCTCATTTAGACACTCTTTCATTCTTTTCTCTTCCTCTTCGCTTTTTTTTTCATTTCATGAAATAAACAAATATGAAAACTCATATGGGGGATCGATAATTCGTATGCCCAATGTATACCCTTCTTTTTCAACATTGCAAGGTACATGAACATGAGCCCCCCCCCCCCCCACCCCTCCATTTTAGGGATTTGCTGGAATTTAAGGATTTATGGGCCCCTTTTTTCAAGAATTGTGATTGATCCAATCAACCTCAACTATGTGGAAATCCTTCATTGTCATAATTATTCCTATCGGATATTTGCACAGCATTGAATGTATTTTCTAGAAAATAAAGATAAACAAACATATGCATCTTATAAGTTGCTGGCTTTCCATAGTTGTGGTTGTAATCAGTGGCGTAGCTAGGATTTTTTTCCTGGGGGGGCACTGGGGGGTCCTTGCTTTTTCAGGGGGGGGCACCATTTTTTCCGTTGTGTGTGTATGTATCACAAGGGCGGATCCGACTTTCGCCAATAGGGGACGGGGCCCGAAATAATCTTCACCTATATTTCCCCCGATCAATCACTTCTTAGTTTTATTCTTGTAAAACAACATAAACATGAAATAATCTCATAAGCCTTATATTATAAAAAGTGCGAGCGCGAAGCGCGAGCGATTTTTTTGGTGGTTACTTTCATGTATTTTGTTGCACTTAAATTTGTTAATGAAAAAAAAATTGATGAAAGCTCGATGTCCGAGCTAAAATATTTTTTGTATATTGACTTCAAAACTTGCTCCATATCAGCCTATTAGTGAGCAAGATATGAATCTCATCGAACAGGCAATTCTGGCACTAAGCGCAAGCTAAAGTTTTATATAGTAACATGAAAGATTTGTTTTTTTGCAAGTCTTCCCTTCACATTGTTTCATTCACTCGTCTTCCTCCTCTTATTTTCCTTTTCTTTTTTTTTCTTCTTTTCCTTTTTTCTTTTCTTCTTTCTACTTTTTTTGTTTTGCTCTGCCAATTTTTTCAGGGGGGGCACCTGGGGGCACACCAAATCTCAGGGGGGGCACGTGCCCCCCCCCAGGCCCCCCCCCCCCCCCCCCCCCCGTAGCTACGCCACTGGACTTGTAATCCATGTATCCATCCATTTTTTTTTTTTTAGAATATAAAATAAAAATATATTGACACAAAGAGCTATTTATAGTGTTTTGTTTTTATCATATGCCCCCGTATGATACACAGTAAAACGCTGTTTTAACAGTATTTAAAATCATATTAAACAACAAAGTTTATATATATATATATATATATATATATATATATATATATATATATATATATATATAAACTCCTCAAAAAAAAGTTTGGAAATCTGACTTTGATCGATAATCCCTCCTCGGTTTTAGTAAATGATGTACAATTAATATCAATGAATAGATCATTTGATTTTCTTTAAAATGATACCCTTCATGATATGATTATGGTTCACATTGAGGTGTAGTGCCTTGAAATGTGGGGCAAGGTCAAAATTCAAAAGTTGCAAAATGACACAATATTGAAAGTTACTGTTCTTTTTTCCTTTGTGATGAGTGAGTTTCTCAGCGGTTTCTTTTGACTTTGATCGATAATCCCTCCTTGGTTTTAGTAAATGATGTACAATTAATATCAATAAATAGATCATTTAATTCTCTTTAAAATGATACTTTATATGATATGATTATGGTTCACATGGAGGTGTAGTGCCTTGAAATGTGGGGCAAGGTCAAAATTTAAAAGTTGCAAAATATTGAAAGTCACTGTTCTTTTTTTCGTGGTGATGAATGAGTTTCTCAGCGGTTTCTTTTAATTGTTTTCATGCACCTTAACATCAACATTAACATGGAATCAAACACACCTCTGCACAAGCAAACACATAACAAACAAACAAACCATCACTACATAAACCACAACAAAACATAAAAAATTAAGAAGCAGGGGCTTAATTTGAATGGATTTCATCTCCGTTGACACAGACCCCACACAGACAAAAGAATCATGTCCTGCATGTATTGACCATTCATGACTATTTCTGCTCGTTTTGCAGCTTTTCAATTCAGACTTCATCCAACTCTTTTGAATCCTGCTTTTTTGTGATGGTATAATCATAACAAGCATGGTATCATTTTAAAGAAAATTAAGTGATCTTTTGAATGATGTCAAATATGCATTGTGTATAATATTTGGAGTTGGGAGAAATTAATGGCCAAACTCAGATTTCCAAACTTTTTTCAGGGGTTTATATATATATATATATATATATATATATATATATATATATATATATATATATATATATATATATATTATATATATATATATATTCAATCCTCAAGAAAATAAGAACGGTTATTGAACATTCTAAACACTCGTTTAAAATGTTAGTAAACAGCGGTGTATCAAGTTTTCATGCTGCGTTTTAACAGTGTTCACAGACATGACAAAGGGGGCGACAGCACATGGGTGACGTCACATGTTGATGACGTCAGTGTCTGTGTTGCAATATTTAGACTTGTTTATCATAGTCAGTATTTACTCTATTCTATTGGCTGGCTAAGCAGTGTGGATACTTCGTATAGCAAAATGGAATTGCACTTAACTCTCACTTAAGCGGATGTGGGTTCGATCCCCACTACGTGATTTCTACACGCGCGATCCAGCTTTTTCGCGATAAATGATTTTTTTTTCAAGAGAAGGGGGAATAATTTGTCTTCAAACAAGGAAGTGACCTAATATATTAATGACTGTCAATGATCCATTCACAACTATAATATAAGGGGGTATTCGAGCTGTTCCTTAACCGCTAGTATACATGGGGGTCTTGGTTTCATGGACCCCGAAATTTTCACGACCAAGAAAAAAAAGGAGAAAAGGGAAAGAAGAGGAAAGGGAAAGGAAAGGTGAAATTTCTGAATATTATGTAGAAATTTAGCTCAAAATTAGATTTTTAAAAGGTTAAAAAAATATTTCTTGCTCGCATCATTTTAGAAATATAGTTGCCTTATACGGCAAGTCTGCCCCCTCAAATATTTAACTGACAACGCTATACTGTACATCAGCCATGATATACCTTTTGTACATAGAAATAGAGGTAAATTATGGTGAGTTGTTCAATCTTTATGGTGCAATATGTGACAGACATTATGAATAGCCAATATGCTGCGCTCTATCGGCTGGCTATGCAATGTGGATACTTCGTATAGCAAATTGATTGCCCTTAAGTTTCGTTTAAGTGTTGTGGGTTCGAATCCCACTGCGTACATTCTACACGCGCAATCCAGTTTTTTTCTTTTCTTCACTCAATTATAGAGGCAAAGCAATCATGAAATAAACTTTCCAATACATTGCAAAAAATAAATTAAAAATAATAACCCCCCCCCCCCCGAGTGATATGAAAAATAAGTGCCCCAACTTTCCCGTAAAAGGCAAATGGTGACAGTTAACAATATCTTGGGGTGAATTTTCATTCATTAACAAAGAAAAATATAATAATAATAAGAATGCAGATTTCCCAAAAAGATTATGAACTATATATATAACCATTTGATATTTTCTCCTAAAACACATATGACTTTAGACTAGTTAGGTCCTAGATATTGCATAAAAGAAATCCCCAAATTTCCCTAAGAGACGATAGTGACAATTAACAATATCCTGCATCGTTCACCCAAATTATGGATTATCCAATTGCGGTTTTTCACATATATTCTTGGGTTTTATTATTATTTGCTTTAAAAAATAAAATGTATGAGAAATGTTCCGCACGGTCAGTTTGTTTTCGCCTTTCTTATTATTATTATATTGGTTTGCACAGAAATGCTCACTTTGCACAGAAATGCTCATTTTGCGCAGAAATGCTCATTTTGCACAGAAATGCTCATTTAATTTTGCGCAGAAATGCTCATTTTCACGCTGGGTGAAGGATCACACCGCGTGAAAATGAGCATTTCTGCGCAAACCAATTTCTGCGAGCTTTACAAAAATGGACAGTGCTCACTTTTCTGTCAATTTGTTTTACTTTCATTTGTTAGATAAACCCAAAACCAAAAAATATATGTGAAAAAATATCCACATATATTTTTCAATTCCCAGGACTTTTTCAAAGTGTAAATTTGTTATTGATACGCACTCTGTATTCCTGAGTTTTGATAGTAGTGCCACATTTCCCACTCAATGGATGTAAATAAAATTATGGTCTGCTGATAGAAGCAGGTATTAACGTTCATTTCCAGGGCACGGAAACTCTACCCGATTCCATTTTTATCCTTGATATATAGTTTGCGAAAAAAAAGGTGATGCAGGCCGGATGCAGGGAAATTCTGCATGTTATAGAGAGCGCGCGTGCACTGAGGACCTTCTGTCCGCTAGATCTTCAGGCTTAGTGAGGCTGAGTTTGATACCGTTAGATTCTTTCTCCAAATTTATTACAGATATTGTTTTTATACGTTATTTTTCACTGAAAATTGATGTGGAGATATTTTTAACTCACTCCACGCCTTTACTTATGTATACGTCATCATGACAATGTAACTGTCACATTTTTAATTCAATCAGTAATGTTGTATGTTTTGTAAAATCATTTGAATTTTTTATTTTTGAATAGAGATCACCCCTGCAAAAGAAAAAATGATTGAAACGAATTGGATGACAACTACCCCAATTACCTCCTTCATTCTTTTGTTTGTTTTGTTTTTATTAAATTTCAACCGTTTGATTCATTCATTTAACTTAAAATTAATTTGAAAAGTTTTCATACTTTCAATTATTATTTACAGTTATCTCAATTAAGGAATTGAATCTAATAAAATTAATGCCGGATAATCGTTTCTTCTTCTTACCCCGATTGACGGGCAATTCCGTAAATAACGTTCGACCCCCTATGTGGGACCTTCATAGAATTTTCTCTCTCTGATTTCTTGTTCTTTTGACAGTCTGTAATGTTCTAAAAGGACCATGACTTGGTCAGTTTAAAAATGGGGGTCGGAATCGGACGTATAAAAAGGTTGATCATTTTATGGAATGCCCTGATGAGACATAGTTATCTTAGAACATCGTAGAGGGCGACTTTAATGTAATGACGTCATAAATTATGACAATGTTGATCTGTGTTGCAATACAGTAGTTCACACAGTCATCGAGATGTATTAAGGGTCAACAGTGGCGGAGCTACGGGGGGCACGTGCCCCCCCCCCCCCCTGAGATTTGGTGTGCCCCCCCAGGTGCCCCCCCTGAAAAAAATTGGCAGAGCAAAAAAAAGAAAACAAGGGAGAAAGAAGAAAAGAAAAACAGAAAAGAAGGAGAAAGAAAAGAAAAAAAGAAAAGGAAAATAAGAAGAGGAAGAGGAGTGAATGAAATAATGTACGTGAGGGGAAGACGTGCAAAAAAAATCTTTCATGTTACTATATAAATTTTTTGCTAGCGCTTCGCGCTCCCATTATTGAAATATATACCGTCTTCGTGGGTAACTGTAAGCAGTCCTTAACAGGTCCCTTTTCGATAATGCTAGAACAGTTAATATAAATTTCTGCTCGCGCTTGGCGTTCGCAGTTATCATCTAGTTACATACGAATCTTGTTCAGGATCATACATAACATTGCCCAGAATATTAAATTTTCAGGACAAAATACATGAAAGTTTTTTTAAAAAATCGCTCGCGCTTCGCGCTCGCGCTTTTTATAAGGCTTATGAGATTATTTCATGTTATGTTGTTTTATAAGAATAAAACTAAGAAGTGACTGATCGGGGAAAATATAGGTGAAGATAATTTCGGGCCCCGTCCCCTATTGGCGATAGTCGGATCCGCCCTTGTGACACATACACACACACACCGGAAAAAATTGTGCCCCCCCCCCTGAAAAAGCAAGGACCCCCCAGTGCCCCCCCCCCCCAGGAAAAAAATCCTAGCTACGCCACTGAGGGTCAATTATATGCTGGTTGATTTGGCTGGCTAAGCAGTGTGGATACTTCGTATAGCAAAATGGTTAATGCGCTTGATTTTCACTTGAGTCTCAATAGAGGTTGTGGATTCAAATCCCACTACGTTCCTTCTACACGCGCGATCCAGCTTTTTCTTTTTTTAATACCAACAATCTCTGCTTTTAGTATGAAAAACAAGAAAGACTGGAAGCTAGAGTTGATATGTAATTATATACACACACATACATATAAAACCACTATATATATATTCAGTGGTTTTATAGTCTAGTGGTTAAGGCACCGGCGTTCAAAGCTTGGGGCCGGGTTCGATTCCCGGCAGAGACATTTTTCCAAAGGGTAGATAGCTCTGTGGAACCTTGATTTAAGCTACGCCTATCAGTGTTCTCTTTATCCATTTCTTTTACAATATATATATATATATATATATAACAGGGCAATATTTTATGATACTTCAATGTATATAAAAGAATCAATTTTTAGGTAGTACAGAATCAGCTACTGAACATTGAATAGTCTGCAATAATGTTTTCTTAGGTTTTAATTGCATCTAAAAAAAGAATTTCATAGATATCATGAAAACAAATGAACAAAGATGTCCGTCATACTACATTTGCGCATTTTACCAAAAATGTGTATGTCATGACATCGTCTTCAAGACCCTCACATCTCAGAAACTAACAGATTTTCCTGCCCAGAAATTGAACCATAAAGTACAACTTGCACTTTCATTTTCTGCAAAAAAAACCCTCAAAATCGATATTTTGACATTTCATGGATGGTGCATGTGGTGCTTATAACCCACCGGGGAGTCGAACCCTCAAGCCCTAAAACACTATAAGAGCAAACCGTATTTGCGAGACGAAGTATCCACCATGCTGGCCAGCTGATCGAGTGATTCAATGCATGTACTTAACTGCTTAATGCATGGTGCAATAACGACGTCATCGGTAGGATCCGCTGACATACAGATAGACTAGCAACAGCAACAACCCCCCCCCCCCTAAAAAAGGGGGGGCCCGTCGGAACGAATTTGAAAATAGTACGGTATGATTCCGGGATGTTCTCCGGGGGACAGTCAAATGTATTGTTGTACACAATCATGCGTGACCAAATTATTTCAAAACACCCCCAAAACGAGTTTTTCTCTGCGTGCAAAATAACCCCCTAAACAAGTTTTTAGTAGGCTATATTGACACATTTTGGCCCCTAAATAAGTTGTCGCCAGAATATGACCCCAGGGAAAAAGCTTTGGGGGAAAAAAACATATACTAAACACGTTTGGCTAGTCTTTAAAAAAAAAAGCTTTGGAAAAATACATACACCCAAATTACGTTTGACCCCGCGATTGACCATTGACCAGTCTTTCAAAACCACCTTTTTTGGAAAACCGGTGTTTTTATACCCTTAACAAGTGCACGCGCAATTTGATTCCATGTTAATGTTGATGTTAAGGTGCATGAAAACAAAAGAAACCGCTGAGAAACTCGAATAACCACGGGAAAAAAAAGAACAGTGACTTTCAATATTGTGTAATTTTGCAACTTTTGAATTTTGATCTTGACCCACAATTCAAGGCACTGCATCTCCATGTGAACCATAATCGTATCATGTAGGGTATCATTTAAAAGAAAATTAAATGATCTATTCATTGGTATCACTCACACATCAAAATTCACTAAAACCGAGGAGGGATTATCGATCAAAGTGAGAGATTTATTTGAGGAGTTTAGATAAAATAACCGAAAACCGGAAATCCGAAACAGGAAACCGCGCCGAAAACCTAACGCCCTGCTCTTGTTGCTAAACCGGGCAAATTGTGACATTATAAATTGAATTTACCTTACTCTTATGACAAATATGAAATATATAAAAGAATGAATGATTTCTAGAACACTTACTCTTTTCTGGCGGGACATAAAACCACGTTTATCAAAATTTTCCCCAAACTGCGGAGGCCGACACAAGGGTCCGAATCCTAAACCTTTCAAAATGGAGTGTGACTCGTCAACGTTGTATCTTTGTTATGCACAGAGAACTCTGCTTCGCGGACTTAATTTGCATAAAAAATAAACATGTTTCATCTTATACGGTATCTTAAATCTATGATGGAAAACAAATTCAAATAAGCAATACAAAAAATTCCAAATATGTATTAAATTCAAACAATCTTTCTGCTGGGCGAAACAGGGTCTATACTATATTTCAATACTCAGGGTTGTAAACATAAAGCATCCGATTGATTCGTCAGCCTTCTTTAATTCCAAGATGGCTGTCAAGATTCACAGCTGCTGATTGAATAGGGCCAAATGTTTGATAATTTTAGGGCGATGCTGGCAAAATCGCATTGTGATCATTTCATTTCATTTCATTTATATCATTTTCAACATTTACATTTTTTTCGTACAATAATTATAAATACATGTGTGTGTGTATTTGAGTTTTGTCAGACGTGTATCAATCAGATATGATTATTTACGTCTGGGACCGACCTTTAACGTCACCATCCGAAAGACGTGACCAGGGCTCGAACCTCGAACCTCGAACCTCGAACCTCTGCATCAATTTGTAACTTCCCCACATCTGCATCAATTTGTTACTTCCCCACAGCTTGAATTACAGGCGCACGCCACAACGTCATAGTTACGATTAAAAATGCTTTATTCAACATTAATTTTACCATATTTAAATTATGGAGCAATTGTTTGGGGAAATACACACTCAACCTACCTTGATAGAATATTGCTTTTACAAAAGAAGGCATTGTGTGTTATTTTCAACTTGTCCTGGAGATCTCACACGGATGAGTTGTTTTTTAACAATAACATTCTAAAAATAAAAACACTGTACCAATATAACTTAGGTCAATTCATGTATCAGTTAAACAATAATATGTTACCACTCATATTTAATTCTTCATTTAACAAAAACAAAACTCTTCACAAATATCCCACACGTCAATCAGATGAATTCCATTTACCACTACCCGGACCATCCTTGGAAAATCAATTTTTACTTTTGAAGGCCCTAGACTCTGGGGAACCATTAATAATAACATCAAAGAATCACCAAGCCTTAATTCTTTCAAATATAAGTTCAAAAAATTTCTCCAAAACATTGAATTTAACTCTTCATCACTCAAACTCTTGTATTTTTTTAATCAAACATGATTATCATGTCACGTACACTTGTCCATCTCTTTCGTTTTCCTGTTGATCAGCGAGGTCCGTCTGTGAGTGCTGGGGTTGGATTCTGGAGACCTTTAATCTCTCTTTTTCTTATTTCCTTTTCTATTTTAATTTCCCCTATTTCCTTTTAATTTAACTGGTTCATGCTCAAGTTGTTATTTTGATTTTTATATGCTATGCAACTACAAGAATATTTATTAGGAGGCTGCACTCCACAAGCTCCGCTTTTTAGCAGCCTCCTCCATTTCCAACCTGATATGTAATAATCTTGAATATAATTTTTTGTAAGGAAATACTTGAAATATGTTTTGTTATTTATATGTTAAAATGTGCAAAATAAACTGTAATTGTTGAAAATGGAAATAAACGAAATGAAACGAAAAACGAATTGAAATTATCATTTTAACAGGTTGGAAATGGAGGAGGCTGCTAAAAAGCGGAGCTTGTAGGCTGCAGCCTCCTCATAAAAATATTCTTGTAAATAAAACAAACTTCAACTTGCTCGCCATGTTTCCTTGCCTGCATAGCAGAAACAAAACATGGACGTCGCTTTTCCGACGACGGCAATGACTTTGGCGACGGCGAAGCCAACATCAAATCTTGACCGAGGTTAAATTTTTGATATGTTATAACTTTTAGGGTATAAGTATCTATTTCATGAAACTTAGGGTTAAACAAAATCGATTGAGACAGGTTATAGTTTAAAAAAGAGAGTTGTCCAGGGTAACTGGAAATCCAATATGGCGTCCAAAACGGCAGTCGTTGAACCATCAACTCAAAAAAATTAAAGTATATCATCGATTGCTTACTGCAGCGTAAAAATAAGTTTATATTAAAACGTTTTCAAGGCAAATAATGCATCAGGACATGTTCACAAGATAGTCAGTTAGTGTGTCAGAGAATCAAAAATGGCATCTATAATGGACGTTGTAATTTGAATTGGTCTAAAATCATATAATATCCAACTGATAGAAATAGAAAATCATAGTTCCAAGGGAAAATACATTGGAAAAATAATCAATGTTTGTTAGTGGTGCAGTTTCTCAAACAAATCATGATGGCTTCAAAAATGGGTTGCTGTTTTTTTTTTTAAATTGGCTGCAAAGTGCATGCTGTCTTCCTAAATATATGTTTCGTGTCTTTCCCATGATTTCAAGGGTCAACTAATATAGATTAAGACGAATTACATGGAAACGCTGTTGTCCATTTTGTCCAAAAATTGAAGAAGGCTAAAAAATTCCATTCAAGTTGGCCACAATTGATACAAAAAATGGCAATACCTCATACATTATCCTATGTAGAGCCATTATTTTGGTGTCTCGGCATTGTTTTTATGAAGGTTCATCAAAGTAAGTGTTATAAAATTTATAAACTTAGACGGTGTATGTAAAAGCCCGAAAAAACTTTTAAAATGCCACTTTCGCCTAAAATGTACCACAATTTAGAGACACGTCATTTTAGTGCTTACGAATATCCTAACATGCCTAAGGTTTCATGAATAGGGAACAGCAGTAATTTAATATTAGAAGTCGCTTTGGATCTTTTTTTTTTTACAAAAAATAAAACTTACCATTCTTATTACTTGTCCCGATGTATTTTTTGAGCTTTCAAACCACAATGGCGTAGACACCAAATATTTTTTTGCATAACTAACTATTTTTAAGTGATGGACTCATTATAGACGCATTTTGGAAGCCATCTTTGAGTTTTTAGGCATAATGGACACATACCATTGTAACTAATCCAAATGTATTATTCAATCCTTAAAACCGTAGTGTAGTCACCAAAATCATATCTCCCAGGTGGATTCTAAATGAACTATGTCCATTTTCAAAGTAACAACACCCATTTTCTACTCCTTTTTTAGAAGCCATCTTGGATTTTTTGACACACAGGACCATTGACTGTCCTTGTAACGTATTGCTTGACCATTAAACAAAGAGTTAGATAACATAATCATATACCCCAGGCGGATACTAAACAAACTTTGTCAGTGTTTAGGTAACAACCATTATAGACTCCAATTTTGGAAGCCATCTTGAATTTTTGGACATGCTGGACCACTGACTGACCTTGTAACCTGTCTTAATGTATTACTTGACCCTTTAAAGCATGGGTTAAACACCAATAAAGGAAAAAAAGATCATCAATGTTACTTGTCTCGAAGTATTATTTGAGCCTTCAAACCACAATACCATAGACAACAAATATTTTTCACATAACTATGATTAATTCTAAGTGGACTCGTTTTAGACGCATTTTGAAAGTCATCTTTGAGTTTTTAGGCATAATTGCCGACAACTTCATGCCATTAACTAATCCAAAACTATTATTTAATCCTTGAAACCATAGTGTATTGTATCTCCCGGGAGGATTCCAAATGAACTATGCCCATTTCTAAGTAACAACAGCCATTTTTACTCCTTTTTGAGGCCATCTTGGAGTTTTGGACACACAGGACCATTGATCATCCTTCTAACCTATCCTAGTGTATTCTTTGACCATTAAACCAAGGGTTAGACAACATAGTCATAAACCACAGGCGGATATTAAATAAACTATCTCAGTTTTTAGGTATACAACAACCATTTTTTAGACTCATACCTAGGATATTCAACAGGGGGGCAAATTCGTCCGCCAAAATATTTGACAAGCAAAAAAAAAAAAAGGTCTTCAACCATAAATAAAGGATTTCGTACCAGAAAAAAATTGACAAGGAAAAAAAAAAAAAAGGTCTTCAAGACTCATCAGGGGGGCAGGGATATGTCCCTTGCATGGGTTGTGACTCGTCAGGGGGGCAGTCTGCCCCCCCCCCCGTAGGTACGCTAGTGTTTAGACTCCAATTTTGGAAGCCATCTTGGATTTCTAGACATGCTGGACCACTGCATGTCCTTGTATAACTTGACCGTTGTGTATTTCTTGACCCTTTAAACCTTAGCCAAAAAGGAGAAAAAGAAGAAGAAAGAGAAACGTAATGGGGAAGAATAAATTATTGTATATTGTATCGTATTATGTTATATTTATTACAATAGAAATTTTTTCATCACTTTATGAAACACAATTTGCTTTAGGGCGTTATATATAATTCCTGGTGCTCGCATTGTCTGATTAATGAGATATATAATCCCGTTGTACTAAAACATCCCGTTTTCAAGTCAATATACACCAAATTATTTCCTCGCAATTATTGTTTTATGTAGTAACATATGCTTTTTTATGACTATATACTTAAAGTGATTGCCCCCTTCCACGGTCTTAATATAAAACATTTCAAGGCCGTGCTTACGTTCGCATTAGTGGACTGGTGAGATATGTCTGCTCTTCGCGAATTCCAAAAAAAACGGTCTTTAAAAAAAAAATGTATTTTTTCTGTTAAGAATATTAGAAAATATCAGCTCACGCTTCGCGCTCGCATTGTTCATGTTGTTTGATCAGTGATAATTTTACTGTGACATTACGGATATGTATCTCACTGTGAGATACATATCCGTTTAATGGCACAGTCCTTTAAATGTCTCTATTATGTCAGTATACCTGGCAATTGAGCGCTCTTCGCGCGCCCACTAAGTGCCTCAAAATTCTTGCTACCCCCCCCCCCCCCCCCCCATGCCCACGGTACGCCACTACCATGTTAAATTCCAGTTCCCAATCACTCCCACTAAATATGCAGGGCTATCTGCCCCTCATTGTAGGGTATGATTTCAGATAAAGGGCCGCACGCCCCTACCCTTTCCAAATCTGAGTCCCCCCCCCCCCCCCCACCCGGCCCTACAGACCTCCCCCGGTATTGCCTCTCCTGTCTACTATACGGACGGATGTGTGTGTGTGAGTAATATAATTCACCTCGTCATGAACAATATGACACGTATATACTGCTGCGCTTGAAGGAAGGCCATTTCAGAATGGATGATGTCACCCTGCATTGTTATTGATTGAGCAATCTATAAGTATCTATTTGTGAACTGCAGTATGGCTGGCTATGCAGTGTAGATACTTCGTATAGCAAAATGGAAATTGCAATTATGTGTCTTATAATGTGTGTGGGTTCGATTCCCACTACGTGCCCTTCCACACGCGCGATCCAGCTCTTTTTCCTCGGTTTTTTTTTCGTTCGTTTTCTCATTCTTATATGGTAAATCTAACATTTATGATCTTTTTAAAGAAAATATTGCAAATTTTGATGGAGTAAAATGGTTCTTTATCATTATTATTATTATTTTTTTTAAATTTCTATAAACATGATCGGCCTAGCGATCTATGTCAATGCCAACGGGGTCATGGACTTGGAATAACTTTTTGACATTGGTCAGTATACATAAAAAAACAAGATCATGATTTTAAAAAGACGCCAATAATCTTTGAAAATATATTTCTTTACCGTGAGGTAACTCCGCGAACCGGACAATTTTAATCGTAAATGTCGTTATTCATATACCTATGAGTCAGACCGACACATCATCATTCACGCTTTCGTCAGGGGGGGGGGGGAGAGAAGGGGTGCCCATTTTTGCTTTTTTGCAAAAGCAGTTAACAACAACTGCCCCCTCTCTCCTTTCCCTCTTTTTTATTTTTATATTTCTTGCTTGCTTATAAATATATACCAACACTACGCATCCCCCAAATATATCATCCTAGCCCCTTCTGCTGGTCAAGTTGAATACGTCTTGGACTAAATATTCATATTCCAAGTTCATCTTCGATGAATACTTTTGTGTGACAAAATTCCCCAGATTGAAAACATACTATAGGCCTTTGTATGTAGATGCGCTATTCCAAAGCATCAGTTTAGCGGGTTTTTTTAAATGCACAGCTCAGTGATATGCAAGTGAGAGAGTTTATGACGTATCAGTTTCACTATTTTTTTTTTAATTGTATTCATGGACCTATCCACGGAGGATTAGTCTATTGTTACTGGGGGTGCTGAGCATTGTCACAGCACCCCCAGTAACAATAGATAATCCACCGTGGCCAGGTCCATGATTGTATTAATGATTTTTTTACAGGTTTGATAATAATTATTTAGGTACCCTCTTGAATTGATGATAGATTGAGCCAATAGCAATAATTGGAAAAGTAAACAGTTGTATCACATTACAATGAGGAGAAAATTAAGATACTTCATATTTCATATAATTGATAGAAAAGAAAGAGTGAGTATGTGATGTCACAAGATTCCTCATTTGCATACCAACCATGATAATTATCGACAATTATCATAACAGCACTATTTTGGGAAATAAAATGAAATTTACAAAAAAGAGAAATATATTGGTCAATAAGTCGGTCTAGAATTGGAATATCTTGTAAATGGATTGAAAAAACGAAGAAAATGTTTGGATAATTTATTCTAGAAACAATTTTATACATTGCGTTTTGAATTCCCCGAAATAGAGCAGAGGAAAAAAATATAGAAAAAAACAAAAAAACAAAATGACTGGATCGCGCGTGTAGAAGAGAACGCAGTAGGAATTGAACCCACAAACATTATATGAATTATAATTGCAATACCATTTTGCTATACGAAGTATCCACACTGCTTAGCCAGCCACGGAAAGTATCACAAATACATACTTATAGATTGCTTAAAGCTAAATGAACGTAGTTGCAGTAAAACACTGATTTCGTGAGAAAGTCTGTAAAACCAAGGCAAAGTATTAATATATCATCGTGGATCTAGATCTGGTACAGTTACATAAACTGAACTTTGTGAAATCATAATATCTAGCTAAAAAACGATCACACTGAAGATCGCCAACACAGATAAGCACACGTGGGACAGTGTATTATTATTGCTGGAATAAAGACCCGACGGAAGTGACCGAATCCGCGCTTATTTTGCTTATTTCTCAGCAATTACACAATTTCTTCCAGAATCCTTTGGCACATATTTTTTATTCATACAAACAGACACTTTGGTGATCATTATATTAAATTCTGTAAAAAGTCATTTTGAGATCGTTCCCAAAACTGGAATTTACCTTTAATCGCAATGGATGATGACGTCACCAATATTTTGCTGACCTTCGTTCAAGCGCAGCAGATGTATTGATGAATATATAAACGTGTTCAGACAATGTGTGCATGGAATGTGTGTATATTTATACATGTACATACAAATATGATTTCTGATTCTGAATGTAGGCCTAAATGAATGAATAAAAAATTAAATGCAGCAAATACGGTAGAACAACATCATAATTTATTGATATTTCATAGAGCGTTAGCAGGGGCGGATCCAGGACTTTCCAAAGGGGGGGGGCAAATTTTGACCCAAAAAAAATCAACCACAAATTAAGGATATTTCATACCCGAAGAAATTTGACAAGCAAAAAAAAATAAAGATGTCTTCAATCTCAAAAGAGGGGGACAACTAAATCATATCTGGCGACCGCGCCAGTAACATAAATTTACGGTAAATAAACTAAAGTCGAAAATGGCTACTTTTTAGGAAAGGAAGAAAACATTTGACATATTATTCGACATGTTCTCTCAGCACTGAGCCGAGATGGCCGAGATGACTGTCTCGAGTATTTTCGATTGGGCCAAAAAACAAGATGAGGCCGGGTTGCAATTATATTGGACGAGTTGAATCTATACGTTTGGAGCTACGTCGTTTCCGTTGATTGATTGATTGGCCTATATCATGATTGCGCAATACACCCAACGAATAAATAACGATCTGTTGTAAAACATCTGACTGGCTAAGTAGTGTGGATACTTCGTATTGTGTAATGGTATCATACTTGATTTGGGTTTAAGTGGTTGTAGGTTCGAATCCTGCTGCGTATCTTTCCACACGCGCAATCCAGTTATTTTAAATTAGCACTTTTTTGTAATTGTTCATTTAATTCAAAATTCATTTATTTCATTCATGTTTATTTCTCGCAGGCGCGTAGTGGTCTAGGGTTCTGACTATTGCTTTTCAAGTAGAGAGTCAAGGGTTCGAATCCTTGTCAAAATCCTCAGGCAAAAAGCGCTTTATAAATCCAGCTATTATTATTATTATTATCATTTGTTTTTACCCTTTATCTTCATGGATATCGGTTTGCAGGGGAAATCCAGGGCATAATTTTCCAAAAGGGAGCCTTTTATTCCAAAAATATTTGACAGCCCTCCCCCAATTAAGAATTAAGCTCTTCACCAATCGTGCTAAAATAATGAATGATGTCACGAAATAAAAAAGACTTAGGTACAATATCGTCTGCTTAATATTTTCCACTACAAATATTATTTATTTATACCTCTCGGACGGGGGGGGGGGGGGGGGATTTACCCCTTGATCCGTCACAGGTTGGTAGTGATAAACTTTCAATCAAATTTTATTTTTTCCATTTTTACAAACTCCCATGAACAGCTTTAGCTGCCTCAGGATCCCGTGCCTGTGTAATTGATGCAAGACGACATTTTTATTTTTTGTTTTGAAATGATTTGTAAAGGTATTGAGTTACAGGATATATGTTTTCTTCTTTCTCTCATTTATTTTCTTCTCTCTTTTCTTCTTTCCCCGCATTTGTAGGCCTATAATCTTTGTGTGTATCATAATACATGCCAAATTATTTGTGCGAACAAATTGAATTCATTTCCATTTGTACTTAAAAATATCTTAATCTGAATCTGAATTTTCACTTCATGGGAGATCTCCCCTGCGTGCGCCCTTCCCATGCAACGCAAGCTGCCCCGGTTTCATGAAATTCAATAACTTTTAACTATATTATTAAGCCCATCAAATTTGATGCAGTAGAATAGTCTTCAGACTTTCAAACAGAGGGTCGTACATACGTGCATGGGTTCAAATCCAAGCCATGGCGTAGTTTCCTTCAACAAGGAGTTTATCGACATTGTGCTACACTCAACCCAGGTGGGGTGAATGGATACCTGGTAGGAATTAATTCTTTGAAATGCGTGTGCACTATACGGCCACCAAGCCATGCAAACGCCGGGATCCCGGGGGGGGGGGGTACTCACGAAATAAGGCACACGGGAATTTGCCGCTGGAATGGGTCGCTTTTTTGGAAGAAATCCCTTAACATGGAATATGGTTTTATGCTGGAAAATCCCAAAACATAGATACTAGCCTCAAACATGGGTCCATGGCCCTAATTTTTAGATACTGGCCTTAAACATGGGCCCCTGGCCCCAATTTTTAGATACTGGCCTTAGAAAATGGGTCCATATTCTCCTCCAATTTGGGGTGATAACCTTTTTTTTTTTTTTTTTTGGTGCTTGTCAAATTTTAATAAATCCATAACAATGGGTACCTTTTTAGCCAAAATGACCCGTAAATATAGGGTTTTGAACCTTCAGCTGCACACCCCCCGTCCAAACCAAATCTAAGTACCCCCCCCCCCCCCCCGGGTGCGCGATAGTAATAGCCAAGTCATTGGAAGCGCATATGATAAGAGCTATTTACAAGAACTATTTATTGTTGTCATGATTATTATTATCATAATTATTGCTGAAATCGTGTACAATTGCCGTTATTTTACAAGGATTCAAATTAACTGAGAAATAGTAATTAAAAAAGAAAATCTCAAAAAGACTGGATTGCGCGTGTAGAAAGATACGCAGTAGGACTCGAACCTACAAATCTAGATTTCTATTCTGGCATGTTTCCAATTAGTCCAGTCAATCTAGCCATAATAGGGGGGTAACCCACCACTAATTGCAACACGAGATATTCCACTGAAATGCTTTCCAGGAAGGTCCCCTAAACAACATACTAAAAGTCCCAAGAAATCCAAGCAGTGGAAATTTATGAAATTTGCATATTATGCAAATTAGCCATGAAAAATTAGGGGAAAAAGGGAAATAATCCAAAGATTACAAATTAAATGTCCAAAACAGTTTAATTTGAATGGAAATTCATGATAAATAACTGAATTCAATGTTTTTAATGAAAAGTGCAAAAATTTCTACCTCATTTGCATATTATGCAAATAAGCATCCTTATATGGAAAAAATGTCAAGATATTGTGATTTTTCTCATATAGACTGCTTGAAAACATTTCATAAATGTTGACATTAACATGCTACTATATCACTAAGCATGATAATTCATACCAATGCCTGAAAATTAATTTGCATATTATGCAAATTAGCCATTTAGAAAAAAAATTAGGAAATTAAACCAAAGATTACAAATTAAATGTCCACAGAAGTAATGTTGAACAAAAGTTCATGATGAATAAATAAGTTCAATGTCTTTTGTATTTAAAAAAGCTAGCAAATCTGCCTCATTTGCATATTATGCAAATAAGTATCCTTATATGGAAAATGTCAAGAAATTTTGATTTTTATCACATTGACTGCAGTGAAAACATATCAGTTTTTCAAATTAATATGCTGCTATCACTAAGCATTCAAATCTATCCTAATATGATTTATATTCAAGGAAAAATACTGGAAATATGTTCTTAGTCTGACAAGATGATGGGATCGGCAAGAACAAAGCACAGTATTTGAACTGGTGTGTAGTTTGTTAGAGTTGACAACCCTTTCTTATATGGATGGGAACGACTTATACTTTGTTGAAAATTCACCGTATAAACATGACAAAGGGAGGCCAGGAAAAGCAAACTTATGGCAGGTAAGATCTGATGATAAGTGTAGCAGAGATTCCGTCTGGCCTAGTAGCTTCATGCAGGGTGTTTTCTTTAACATTTTTTTCAGTAGTCTGGCTACACCTGTTTGACTAAACAATATGTTATCTGGCCATATCTGGGTCAGGACTTGTAGAGCAGCGTCATCATCACCATCATCATGATCAGTGGTGAATACTAAGACTAAAAATCGTTGCCTTCCTTTAATAATGCTATTCCAATGTAGTCATAGCTATTGATATTATGGGCTCCCAACATACTAATTGTTACAGCCTGGATCATTGTCAATCCGGTCAACAAATTATGTATTATAGGCTTGTCTACAAACCCTCTTATGGTCCTCTTTAATGCATTGTAGCGATTCTGAGCTTTACCTTACTGATGCTTTTGGAGCTCTAAAATGTGCAAGCCTTCCTAGCCTTTCTCTAAAACTTTTGACATCTTCCGACATATGTCCATTGTCCATTGAGGCAACTTGTGTCGGAAGAAGACATGGTCAACGGTGTGTTCTTGTTAAAGTCCTCTTGATTGGCATTCAGTCTCCTATGCTCGACTTGTTGGATTTCAGTACAAAGAGTTGTATGATTGTCCAAAGTATATCTGCATGACACTATTAAAGTCAGCATTCCTCCGGAAGAACATCCTTAGTCGTACCATAATTACTAAAGGGTTTATTCCTCTGCATAACCTCACAGTATACCCATGAGTAACACATTGTGGCAAATAAATCCTGGAAGTGGTACACACTGTCTAATCAATGTTGGATGGTATTTGATGGTGATGTTAAGGGTGTTCCATTGTGTAGTGTCCTCTTGTTGGAAAGGCAATATTCTGGCTTAGTCCTCCATCTGGTTCGTTCATTGTCTCACTGAGGAATTTCTGTTTACCATAAATATCAGGACATTAATATTATTATTTGCATACGACTTACTTAGAAACTATATAGCTTTAATATTTGGAGATGGTTGCCATAGGAGATTTATCAAAGAGGAAAGAACAGAAAATGGATGCTTCATCATGAAGCAGCAACTGGATTCGGCAAGAACGTCTAATCATGATTCCTGTATCTGAGAAAGATGCCTATAATGCACTTTAAGCCTTCATCATGAATTTATGAATGGCTTTCATGTCGCTCGGCAAATGACCATTGTTACTCTTATTACGCATGCCCAGAGATCTTGTTATCCAAGCAAGTACTCATATTCACCACCAAGACAAGTGATGATGATGATGATGGTGATGATGATGGGTTCTTGTAAAGCGCCGGTATCCGCCTCAGCTGGGCGCCCATGGCGCTTGCTCAAAAATAGGAAATATCTCACAAATGTCAATGTCTTCAAACAGTGCTTAGGATCATCATTCAGTTAAAGAACTGTTCTAGTAATGCTACAATTGAGTTATTCTTGGGATAATGTTAGAGTGGGTAACAGAAAGGTACGACTCAAAAGGTGATTGGGTCTCTGCTCTCCTGATAAATTGGGGAAGGCTATTCCACAGCTTTGGTCCAGAGATGTAGAAGGCTCTGTCACCCCATGTTGTGTGGCTGAGAGATTCCCTCAGCAATGCTTGATCTGCTGATCTGAGACTGCGTGTTGGTATATGCTGAGATAAGAGCTCTGATATGTAGGGTGGAGATTTATCGTAAAGCGCTTTAAATACAAGGACCCCAAGTTTATACGCTAAGTGGTGTGCTACAAGGACCAAATATTCGAAGCTAATGGGCTTTAATTTGTACGGGTGTGACATCTTGTGCTGATCACTTGGCAATCCAGGAGCTTGCTAGCGTGGACTATACTCGCAAGAAAAGCAAAGTCTCTACAAAGTCAAGAAGAGAGCAAATCTTGGATGGAAATAATGAAGCATTCAAGCAGTGGGATCCATGTAGAATGGACTCATCATTGTACAATATGAGTGGGGTAACTGTTCGTGACAAAAGTCAATATCAACCAAGCAAGAAGTGTAGGGAAGGTCATCATGGTTGATACACATAATCTACATGGAATTTTAGAGGAAAGTATCACTATGTGTTTCCTTGAATATTTATAACATGTTGGATGCTTATTTGCATAATATGTAAATTACACTTCAGATATTAAGCTGATTATTAATGTTTTTGCCATTCTTAGTGGTCACATCATATTGATCTCAGTCAGTCCGCAAGCCCTGAAAAAGTAGCTTCTTTTATCCAAGTGATATTCATGAATAGAGGGTTTTTGCATAGTTAATGAGCTTGGTGCGAACCAAAACACCTCTTTTTATTCGGCCATTGCTGCTCTAAATATTGACAAAATTTCATGTTTTTGGTATCTTTGTAAAGAAGAAGAATCATTCTTTCAGGTCATGTGTTTGGATTTTTAAAAGAATGTTGTAATATAGGAAAAAATTTTGATCTAAAACATGAAACAAAATATTTTTTTTCATGCAACAAAAGTTGCTGTTTTCACACTTAATTTCTGTTTGGGCACAAATGATTTTTAGATCATGATAAAGCTGAAGATCTAAGCTTTAATATGATATAATTTTTATAAGAAGATGTATTTTAGATGGGTCAGCAGCCAGCTTTTCATAGGCCAAGTACATTTTGCAGCTCATAAACAAGAATACTGCGCTCTGATTGGTCATAGATACCACACACCCACGCAAATTCCAATGTTCCCCACACTGGGCCTCTGCAAGGTCACACTCACCATGTGGTAATCTCTTCAAATTACCCGCGCCTGTTTGTTTTGAAAACAGTATTCAGCCAATCAGAACTCTGGATTTTATGTTACTCAGAAATTTCAGAAATCTCGTCTTGCATCTTGATGGAAATAACTGGCTGCTGACCCATCTAAAAGATGCCACATATCAAGAGTGACATTGTAAGAAAGTATAGAGTTTGAGCTTTCTGATGATATAAATAATGTTGGTGCCTAAAACACAAAATGTTGCACAATTTGCAAGTGAAAACAGAGAAAGAAAATGCTGTTTGATGCATCTTTTCAGGTAAAAAATTCACTTATTTATCAAAATATTTCATTAAAAAGAAATGACCAATATGAAAGAGTAACATTTACTCTTGCCCATGGTACAAAAATAATTAATATCACTCAAGGAAAAAGTGGTTAAATTCTTTGAGAAAGAAAGTCTCACAATTCACGAGATTTTGCAGGGACATGAATTCAGCCACGAGAGGACTTGGATAAATCTTGCTCATTTGCTCATTAACACAGGGGCTTGCGGACTGACTGATCTAGACTGAAATGTTTTCATAACTGTTTTTGTGAGAAAAGTCAAAATTTCTGGATTTTGTTTCCATATAAAAATGCTCATATATATGCAAATGAGGTAGATTTATTTACGATTTCTGATTTAAAAAATAACTAAATTTGTAAAACTTATCATGGGCTTCAGTTCAATTCGTATTGTTTTCTGCATTTGATTTCCAATATTTGGATTATTTTCCTTATTTGTAATTTATTATGGCTAATTTGCATAAAATGCAAATTTTGTGATTTTCCTATATGCTTGTATATTTAAGGACTTTTAATATGGTGTTTAGGAAACCTTCCTGTATGGTATTGCCATATTCCAATTTCAATAGATAATCTACTTGCAATTTTTGAGGGATGTATCACCAGTGTGTTTTCTTGAATATTTATAACATGTTAGATACTTTTATTTGCATAATATGCAAATTACACTACAGACACTAAGCTGAATACAAATGTATTCAACGTCCTTAGTGATAGCAGCATGTAAATTTCAATATTAATGAAATTTTCAAGCAGTTATATGAGATAAAAATCCCAATACCTTGACATTTTTCCATATAATGATGCTTATTTGCATATTATGCAAATGAGGTAGATTTTTTGCTCTTTCGACAAAGAACATTGAATACAGTTATTTATCATGGATTTTCGCTCAAATTAAATTGTTTTGGACACTCAATTTGAAATCTTTGGGCTATTTTCCTTATTTTTCTAAGTTTTTATGGCTAATTTGCATAATATGCAAATTTCTTAAATTTCCACTGCTTGGATTTCTTGGGACTTTTAGTATGTTGTTTAGGGGACCTTCCTTGAAATAATTGCAGTGGAATATCTCGTGTTGCAATTAGTGGTGGGTCAAACTCTATATTGACTGGACTAAATTACATTATACGAAGTATCCACACTACATAGCCAGTCGGTAGAGAGGAGTTACCGAATGCACTATATTGATTCGCGGTGCACTCGGGTATTGCACCATCCAAAATAATGACTCACAATCCCCCTCTCCCTCTCTCTCTCTCTCTCTCCCTCTCTCTCTCTCTCTCTCTCTCTCTCTCTTCCCTTTATTTCCCATCTCCCTTTCCATTCCCTTGTTTTTCTTTCTCTCTCTTTCATTGGCGGCGGAAGCCAAAAATTTTAGGGGGACGCAGGAAACAAAATTGACAAGCAAAGAAAGGGAAAAAAGGCTATCAACAAAAAAATTAGGGGGATCGTTCATATTCAGGTTGGGACACGTCCCCCCCCCCCCCCCGTCCCCCCGCTTCCGCCGCCTATGCTTAAAGGTCAAGTCCACCCCAGGAAAATGCTGACTTGAATAAATAGATAAAAATCAAACTAGCATAGTGCTGAAAATTTCATCAAAATCGGATGTAAAATAAGAAAGTTATGACATTTTAAAGTTTCGCTTATTTTTCACAAAACAGTGATATGCACAACTAGGTGAGTCAGTCGATGATGTCCATCACTCACTATTTCTTTTGTTTTTTATTGTTTGAATTATACAATATTTCATTTTTTATAGATTTGACAATAAGGACCAACTTGATTGAACCATATAGTATTACACAATACTAATTCCACATGTTCAGGTAGAAATTAATCGTTGTATCACTTGATAGTGGGGAGAAAATTTGAATATTTCATATTTCGTATAAGGAAATACAAAAGAAATAGTGAGTGGATGACGTCACAGTCTCCTCATTTGCATACCAGCCAGGATGTGCATATAACTGTTTTGTGAAATTAAGCGAAACTTTAAAATGTCATAACTTTCTTATTTTACATCCGATTTTGATGAAATTTTCAGTGTTATGCTTGTTGGATTTTTCTCTTTTTATTCAAATCAACTTTTTGTTGGGGTGGACTTGTCCTTTAAGTTCCTTTATTACTTCCCCCTTCACATAAAAAACAATGGCCCGTATTCTGATAGCAGGTTTAACTTAAACTCAGGTTTAAAGTTGTGGTTTAAGTATGGATAGCCAATTGTTACATAAATCACTAACAGTAGAGATATCATACTTCAGTTCATTTGGCTCTCAAATCATTCATAATTGTCTAAGAAGTATAAATATATGATTGTATTCACCATCGAGAATCAAGAAAGAGCACTATAGGGCACATGAGAGTAATTCATCCGCGCGCAAAGCATGTCGGACAGGCGTAAGATCACATGACTTTATTGATTAAAATAATTCATTAAAAATAGACAAAATGTTTGTATATCAAAATATAAATGATAGACACAATGTCATGTTCATGCTCTTTCATAATTAAGGCCTTTGGGGAGGCTAGACTGCATTTTTGTATTTCATTTTAATGATTATTACCCACAATGCATTTCGGGTTTTTCTGGCAATGAACCACTGAACTAGAAATACGTATTTCTAGTTCAGTGCAATGAACTGGCCGAAATTATGGTAAGTCTTATTTCAGGCCATTTAACTTTTGATTGAGCTGGGCAAGTATACCCGATTAACATATCAAGTTTTGATGATGATGTTTTCATGAGCTATGATTAAACACGTGAGTGAATGGGGGTCTGTAATACTCATGTGAGCCCAGTAAACATAAGAAACATACAACTCCATAAAACTTTTGATACTTTTGGCTTCCCATACTTGAACAACAACTTTAAACCTGAGTTTAAGTTAAACCCGACTTCAGAATACGGGCCACTGTGTAAAGTATACAACGGCTGCTTACTATGATATGAACCTTACAGTAGTTTTAACGGTTTTAACAAGGGTTAATGTTTAACATCTTGAACAACAAAGTTTAATCTTAACAATTAATTCTTAATAAATTAAGCATGGTTGTTTACTTTTAAACAACTACAGTAACGTTTATGGTGAACAACGTTGTAGAAAAAGTTTAATTTTACTAACTCTTCTTGCTTCACTTTCTCTTTATTTTCCCCTTCCATTTTTCTCTTCCTTTACCTTATTTTCTTTTTCTTTCTTTCCCCTTCCATCCTTTCTGTACATTTATTTTGTACAGCTCGTTTGGCCGCCCCTTTCATTGTTTGCGTGTCAACTTATACAGTAAAGAGTGATCAAAGCTGATTATTGAAAATGTATCCTTGAGAAAATTAATACCCAATTACGGCATAAATATTTTGTAAGCAACAAAAAAGTTATTCACTGTAAAAAGGCTGTTTTAAATTTTAAGCACGTTGATTATGCCGGTCATTCTAATAATTACCAGCCATTATTGCCAGCCGAGAATCCCTATCTCGAGTATTTTTGATTGGGCCGAAAAACAAGTCCGAGAGGCGAAATCATTTTGGACGAGTTGGCAATACACCTCAACGCGTGCATAAATATCTTCTCACCTATCATCAGACTGGCTCAGCAATGTGGATACTTCGTATGTTGTAATTGGAATCCTGAGTGATGTAGGTTCGAGTCCTGCTACGTAGCTGTCAACACGCGCATTCTAGTTATTTTAACTTAACACTTTTTTTGTCTCGCCTGAACGAAGTTTGGCAGACATGTAGGCTGACACCTACAGTGATCACTTTTATTGTTAGTTTGTTAGTCTGTTCTGTTCGTCTGTTACAAAAATGTTAAAATTTTTGTTCAACTTGCTCTGTTTCTTTATTTTTGTATCAATTAATACTTGGTACATATTATGATTCTTGGATAACACCACACGTGAGCCCATGATAATGATGAGGTCATCTAAGGCTCAAACGATCAAAATAATGTTCATTCATCCTTTTTAAGAATTTTATTTTTATTTTTTTGTCTCACCTGCTTAGCAGAGTGAGACTATAGGTGCCGCTTTTCCGACGGTGGCGGTGGCGGCGGCGGCGGCGTCAATATCAATTCTTAACCGAAGGTTAAGTTTTTGAAATGACAGCATAACTTAGAAAGTATCCAGGACCTAGTTCATCATAACTTGGACATAAGGTTAATCAATTATTACTGAACATCCTGCCCGAGTTTCAGGTCACATGACCAAGGTCAAGGGTCATTTAGGGTCAATAAACTTTGACCAAGTTGGGGGTATTTGTTGAATTACCATCATAACTTTGAAAGTTTATGGATCTGATTCACATAACTTGGACATAAGAGTGATCAAGTAACACTGAACATCCTGTGCAAGTTTCAGGTCACATGACCAAGGTCAAAGGTCATTTAAGGTCAATGAACTTTGGCCAAGTTGGGGATATTTGTTTAAGATACCCTTTTTTCATTATTTTAGTGTTTTTGACACCCTTATTACGTTACGTACGTAACGTGCCCTATCTTGAAAACCGTCCTTTTTACGTGTTTTTTGGTCGCGCATGGTATCCACTCGTCAATGTAAGTGGCCTCCCGAGAGTCAGTGTAGCTTTAAGAACATTGAAGAACATTCTCCGTCCCTCTCTTTTCCCCATCTGCTGATCTCTTATTCTCCCTTTCCATTATTTACCTTTCTCTTTCCATTATTTACCTTCCCCTTCTCTCTCTATTTCATTCCTTTCCTTCCTCTTTCCCTTTCTCTTCTTTTCTGCCACCCCCTCTCTCCCTCCCCCTTCCCTAATTTTCTCTCTCCCTTTACTTCTTTCTTTCTCTTTCTCTCTCTTTCACCCTTCCTTCTGCTTCAGTACATTTTTGTTTTGTTGTTAGCCACCTTTCGCAATCCTCACGGACGCTAATATTATAGGGTCCCCTAACACAAAAGTTAACGCTTAATCATACACTTGATTTTTTAGATTGATTGTACATTATAGTCAATAGAATTAAACGTAGAAAACTGCTCTACAATCAATGCTAAGCTTTGTGTTACAGGGGGTTACAGGCCCTACAGATCTGCTTTCCGTGTGCAAAATTATTTCCCGCGACACCCGTGCGGGTACATGCATGTACATTACGACTGATGGCTGGAGATATTCGAAATGCAGAACCTATATACAATAGATTATGACATGGATAAGAAAGTGGTTTTTCAAACAAATCGAGTACATATTGAGTGATGAAAAGGTTACTGAATTAAGGCTTAGATATAGATCAATACAGTCCATCGAATCGATATTGCATTTAAATAAATGTGGATTATTGGTGGATCTCTGGCAATTTATTCCATGGGTCAAATCACCTCTCCAGCCGAAACCATTTCGCACGCGTTGATTATGTACACAGCATGTATACGTGTGAACACGTACCAGCCTTTTGTTTACTCCTACACAAACGATATGCCTCTAGCACACAATGTAATGGGCATTATGTTTTACTTTCCCCAGAAATGGGGATTAGATTCGAATTCCCGGGGGGGGGGCACTTCCATTGATGAGTGGATACCAGGCACGACCATGCGGTTTCGAAAAGCACCCTAAACAAGGGAAGCAAGGCTTTTCCAGATTATGAAAATGCATCTCTTAACAAGTATTTAGCTTGTGAAACCCTACAAGTATTGAAAACATATCCTCCTTTTCAGTATTTTAAACATCGTTTTTGACACCCTTATAACGTTACATAGGCCTCTACGTAACGTACTTGCCCACTCTTTCCCTTTTTACGCGTGGTCGCGCCTGGTGTCCACTCTTCAATGGAAGTGGGCCCCCCGGGCGGCCTCTCGAGCTCTGGGAGGAACCAAATGTGGCTTTGGAAAGTCGTCCTAAATCGGATATATCGCTGTTACCATAGTAGCAACCAGAATTTTGCTCATGAAACGCAGATTGAATGTTTCCGTTCCAGATGCAAAACGAAAAAAAATCTCATGTCACACAATTTGCATTGCAGGACAGAGTTTTACGACCATTACGACGGGCCCAAAAGTATCTTCCAATATCAATTACCGTCGCAAATAAGCGTTCGCGTTCTCCAACAAAAGGTCGGGATTGAGAGCAGTGGTGGACCCAGGTAGGGGAACGTCGGGCCCGTGCCCCCCCCCCCCCCCCTCCTCCCCAAGTGAGAGACACAATAAATATTTTTAGAGGAATATGTCATGCTTACGATAGTGAGGACCTTTCTGTGCTTGTCATCATTATTTTTTCCTGAAAAAAATGACCTCGATTGGTAGTGAAAACCCCCGATTTTTTTTTTTTGCTTGTCAAATTTTTCTTGTACAAACCCCCCCCCCCCCCTTTGAAAATCCTGCATCCGCCTCTGATTGAGAGCCCCTCCTGAAAGATTTTTAAAATTTCAATCCCCTTATTGTTTTGCATGTCAACGTACAGTAGACACTTGACATTAACTAGATATTTTTAACGGTTGGAAAGTAATTAACAATATCCTTGACAATTTAATAATCAAGGCCTAAATATTTTGTTAGCAAGAGTACATAGTTCACTAACCATGCTAACTGCAAAAATGCTGTTTAAATTTTAAGCACGTTGTTTTAGCCCGACTCCTTAATACTAAATGTTTAAACTTTAAACAAATATAGTTTACTTCTTCAAACAACTTAACGTTTAAACAAAGTTTTAAAATGACCGGATTTAGCAATGTGCTTAATACTTTAATCAACGTTTTTAAAGTGTTGTTTAATTTTTAAAATGCTCATAGATCTTGAGATGTCAATAAAGTTACCCTGGGTCACGTTTCATAAAGACTGTTATGATAAAAATGCTCAATTTATATAACATGTTTACTATCAGCCAATCAGATTAAATGATTTTAGTAGCTTTTAACTGTTATCGCAAATTTTGTTATTATAACAAGCTTTATGAAACGGGCCCCAGATTAGGGCGGCATCAGGGTATAACCCTGGTGGTGGGGATTATCAAAAGTTTATTAAAATCGTTTTCTGATAATAGCAATAACAAAGCAAAAAAAATTATAGACATTTTTGAGATGAGGCTTAGTTTATCAAGAAATAAACACAGATAGCAATAATATAGAAATATAAGGCAATGTTGACACATTTTCAAATTGTAAATACATTTTGAAATTTTATTTTTATTTTTTTGTGAAATATAACAGAAGGTATACAAATTATAAATCTAAGGTTTTTACTCAAGAGCTTTTAGTGCACTAAGATGAAATTGACAAAATAAACACAGAATTAAAACCAAAAAGAAATGCTTTCCACATTACAATGATAATGATATTGCGCAATGCCAAAAACATACAATTACTGTTATAGCGCCACCATCGGCATTAATTGGTTTAGCTAGCTGTCCTTTCACTTCTCTTTGAACTCGTTGACTACTGAAATCTGAGATTCCCATAGGCTATCTACAAGGATGATCTGAGGAGGGTTTCATGAACGGATTTGTCAGACGTTTTTAACACTTACTCTTTCTGTCGAGCCTCTATAACTAAATTTTAGCGTTAATGATTCAAATTTGACTCTTACTGACAGACACTCAACACGACATAATATGCGTCTGAATCCATAACTCAAAGCATAACCTTACACATATGGCGCGCGATACGTCATCGCGCGTAAAACCCGATACAAACCAAACTTAAATTGAATAATAATAATGATGATGATAATAATAATAACAAGTTATGGTTTAAAAACAAATGGAGAATGAAATTTTTGATTTAGTGCTTCAAATTTTACAAAGAAAAATCGAATACTTTTCTATCCAAAACAAACTTTAACTCAGCAAAACAACTGTCATCAATACCATGAACATGCATATCATCATGACTACCATAAAACATTACCATTACCGGTTATTCTAGCGTCTGACACTCATAGTTTTTCTTAATTTTGAATTTTAAAAAATGAGTGCATTTTATTATTGATCTAATGGACATTTTTTTTCTGATACCAATGACAATATTACACCATGCCAAATGATGCAAGGCAAACACGCTATTTAACAAATTAGAAGAGACCGAGATATCAAGTTTATAAATACAATTAAGGAATGCAAAAGTATGGGGGATTTATATTTATACATTTCGTAAGATTCAAGTTATTTAAACAAATGGAACAGCGCCATCTACGTCAATGCTATAATAGGAAGTCTCGGAAACGACGGAAATAAAATTGATCATCGATCTCAGCAGTATATTTTCAGGGGCCGCGGAACGAATTCAAAAGTGAGGGGGGGTTGGCTAAACATGCATAAATCACAAATTGATAGTCATGTTCACCTTGTACATCATAGTACTGTACACGATTGCTAAAATTGGGAGCCGGATGAAGTGCCCCCACCCCCACTGCGCTTCCGCGGCCTCTGTAATAGGCTTATTTTACCGAAACATTTACAATTGCACTGTGATTTTTTCTTCCATAATAAATCATCGTTACACAATTGGTTATCACACAAATCGAGACTTCGACTGGCAAATAAAAATGACTTCTGAGCGATCCATAGACATCAACTGGTAAACAATTTTTTTTCAGGAAGGCCTGTAGTAGCACAGATATAAAAAAGGACCTTATCACTTTGTTTTATCTAAATTTGTTTTATGCGACGTAAAAGTATTATAATATGCTTGCATTTACAGTGCATGCCAAAGTGATTGTCCCTTGTTGCGCTCCAGGGGCCGCGGAACGGTTTTGAAGGGGGGCTGACCATTCACAAAATCACAATCAGATGGTCATTATTACGTTTTTGTACACGATTTGGAAAATAGTGGAGGAGGGGAGGGGCTGTAGCCATCCCAGCCCCCCCCCCCCCCCATTCCGTGGCCCCTGTACAAGTACGGGAAGCAGATACCGAGAACCGAAGATTCAGATAAAGAAATCAGTTTGCGTATGCTCAATCCTTAAAGTTAACGGATTGGGCATGCGCAGGTTGATTCATAATAAAGAATGCACATGCAGATGATATTTTTTGTTAAATCTTTATCTCCGTCTTATTTGCCCTCCGTCATGTTTTTAAAACCTCGCTACTCAAACTTGACAGCTTTAGATTTTTGACGCAACTTCTGCCATGAACTTGACGGTTATGCGCACGCGCAAGACGTAGATAGCTGTAACAATTCTGCGCAAGCGCATAATATTTTTGTGAAAAACCCACTGAACTGGACAGTTCAGTGGAAAAACCGCGTCACGCAAGTTGCGTTTAGCTTCCGTACAAAGAAATTGCAACATAGTTAAACAAATGATACAATTTTCTCTTGATCGTTAAAAAAGATGTGTGTTTTTTTATTTATTATGATACCACTATTCGAATGATGGTAAAGATGGTTGACGTGTTATCAAAGTTTCATACGTGACACCATGACTCCTATAATAGGCATACGTTTAAAAAATAATAACATTAAACGAGTGATCCTTACTATTCACTGCAGCTTACCTTAATCAATTTTTTAACATTTGATATAAAATCACAACATCCACAATATCGTTTACATCTATACTTACATGCTTACATACATATAATTTGATCTTTTTTACCGACATTTAACTACGTATGCATCATTTTTAAAGTTATACATGAAAATGTTGCAAATTGAAAGTTGAATTAACAGTATAAAAATATAATATTTGGAAGCATTTATACCGTTTTTGAGACATAATAATCACAGGTACAAAACAAAGATTGAAAAAAGTAATTTTCAATACAAAACTATGGGTATTGTGCATAATATTAAAACTAAAGACATATTACATGATTTTAAGCCATGCCTTGGCTAGATAATTAGCACTCCATCCATTTTCCTGGGAAAGACACACGACCATTTTTAGAAAGTGTTGAAAAAATTACACCAGTCGGTGTTCTGCACATACACTCACTGTTAGAAAATTTATCCTTAAAATAAAAGAAGTTCCTGCAGCAGAGTCTCGAGAAGATCTGTAATCTTACCAGATTGCGTAATCCTACAGGAATTTGGTATTTGGTGTACGGAATCTTACAAATTTTCTTTCAATAAAACACCCTTTTCCCCTTTTTAAACAGACCTGTTCTTTTAAATTGCAGAAAATTCCTGTTTTTTGAATTTACAGAATGATTCTGTTATTGCTTTCTGCAAAATCTTCTTTTTTTCTGTAAAATCACGGCTTTGTCAACAGTGTAGCTCCTCTTAGATCCTTCGTAGATTTTGTATTTTGTTTACATTATCGAACAATTAAGGATATATCATGTGAGGGTGTGTGTGTGTGTGCGAGCGAGAGTTTAAACTATATTATAACAAATTTAAACTTTTATTCTTATTTCTAGAATAGTTCTTAAACATTATTCAACATGTTGGGTGCCTGATTTTAAATTGTATTTTGTCTTATTTGAATCCCCCACAATAATGTACATTTCTTTGTTTTATTCCTACTCGGTTCACTTTCCTTTCCTTTTCAATTATGTTTGTTTCCTATTTGTAATGTTTTTATATTATTGTGGAAATAAATGATTTGATTGGATTTGAATTCCATTTCACGTCACTTCATGAACACAGTTTCCCTGTGTATGTGTGTGTGTGTGGCACAGTGTTCACAGTGTGGAACACGATGTGAAATCACCTTCACACTGTTAAATTTGAGCATTTCAACAGTGTAAATCACATATTCACATAGTCGACCATGTGAAGTCACAGTACTGTCGAGGTGGTCACAGTACTGTCGAGGTGTCCACAGTGTGACAAATACCTTCACACTGTTGAATTTGAGCATTTTAATAGTGTGTATAATATTTTCACATAGTCCACTATGTGACCATGTGATCATACTGTGTTATTTCCAGCACGCGTATTCTAAAAAAAAACACATAGGTATTAAAGGGATGGTCCGGGCTGAAAGTATTTATAGCTTAATAAATAGAGTATAATTCACTGAGCAAAATGCCGAAAATTTCATCTAAATCGGATAACAAATAACAAAGTTATTGAAATTTAAATTTTAGCAATATTTTGTGAAAACAGTCGTCATGAATATTCATTAGGTGGGCTGATGATGTCACATCCCCACTTGTTCTTTTGTATTTTATTACATGAAATTAGGTTTATTTAATTTTTTTCCTCCAAGAACTATAAAAATTGGATTGACAACTGATTTAGTGCATTAGATATTTATCGCTGCAACTTATTTCATTATAAGGGAGACATATTATTTACACAAGTATGAAATAATGAAAAAATATGATTTTATGTAATAACATAAGAAAACGGAAAGTGGGGATGTGACATCATCAGCCCACCTAATGAATATTCATGACGACTTATTGGTTATATCAAATTTTGATAAAATTGTCGGCATTTTGCTCAGTGAATTCTATTGTACAGTTCTATGTAAAAAGATATAAATATTTCCAGCCCGGACCATCCCTTTAACACCATTTTGTCAAAATAATAATAATTATATCTAACAGAACGAGTAACAATTTATCCCAGCCACGTGACGTTTATCGTCGGTGCATATCGTCTGCTGCTATTCGTTGAGTTGATTTGCTTTCAGGTTCGGATATATTCACTTGTTTGTAAGTACAGTTATATCATTATTTTCCTTCTTTAGAGTTAATTTTATTGACAGAGGGAAGAGACTCTGTCTGGATGGTCAGGCTGGAATTCATTTTCATGGATTTATTTTGGCCCGCGGTACGTGCAGCTAGGGTTACACTTTATAATTCCGAAGGTTCGTAATTCCGAAACACGTAAATTGCCTATACCTCGATGTTCGTTAATCCGAAAACGTAAAAGGGTTCGTTAATCCGAACATTTGTGGCGTTATTCCGAAGTTTCGTTATTCCGAAGGTTCGATAATCCGAAAACGAAATAAGGTTCGATGTTCCGAAGGTTCGTTAATCCGAAAACAAAATAAGGTTCGTTGTTCCGAAGGTTCGTTAATCCGAAAACGAAATAAGGTTCCTTGTTTCGAAGGTTCGTAAGTCCGAAAACGAAATAAGGTTCGTTAATCATTTAGTTTTCGGACTAACGAACCTTCGGAATTACGAACCTCATTTCTTTTACGGATTAACGAACCTTCGGAATTACGAACCTCACTTCGTTTTCGGACTTACGAACCTTCGGAATTACAAACCTCATTTCGTTTTCGGACTAACGATCCTTCGGAATTACGAACCTTCGGAAATACGAACCTTCGGAAATACGAACCTTCGGAATATCCGAACCTTCGGAAATCGGAATAACGAAGCTTCGGAATTACGAATGTATGCGGCAGCTAGCACTATAGCAGATGCATGAGTTGGTAGCGAATCGGCATGCAAGTTGAATTGTCCTACTCATCATCATAGGCGTAATTCCCCTAATTTACCTCCATCCATTCTAGAGCTAGAAACTTCATCATCATTCTCTTCATCTTCAAAATCATCAATTTGAAAATCCAAAATCTATATAAACTTCTGGGTTTTCTTTCATTTCGTGATCGAAGTATTCAGTGACAGTGTGGAGAAAACGTACCCTCGCAACAGGTTTTGCATGCAAGTGGAGCTTGACGTGGGAGAGCCAATCGCGTCTCTCGTACACTCATACACGTCATAAAAAAAAACAATTTCGCGGACGTAATTGTGCGTGTTTGAAGCATTCAGAGAGAGAACTTTAAACTATCAATTAAGTGACTTTCATCGGTCTCCATGATAAATGATGTACACCATCGTGTTCTTCTTATTTTCCCTTTAATTTGATATATAATTCTTCATTTTTATGATTTTCAATATATGCAAAACAAATTGGTATTTGTTTATCCAACAGTTGATCAGTTCTTATTTTAACCAACTTTTGGGTTGGTTAAAAAATCTGTATGTATGTATGCACCAAATTGTGATGACGGAAATTGATGCATGTTTCATTAATTTTTCATCTGCAAGTCAATTCGTTTAAAGAACATAGCGCGTGATTTCTTCATCTATCGAATCTGTGCTCCATGTAGTTTTTAATATAGAATCGCTTTGTGATTTTAAAACTGTCTCTTTATTGGTCATATCGGTATAATATTCTTTTTAATATAATTACATAGTTTCATTTAAATTGATTTTTATCCACATTAGTTGGCTTGCATTATAATTAAATTAAGTTTTGGATAATTTTTTCAACAACTTTTTTTTCTTCTTTCTTGACATAATGTATTAGGCCGTGATCATTGACTGATATATAATTTCTGTAAATAAATAGATTGATAATAGCTATGTAGTTACATTTAATTGTTCAATACTTTGTAGGAATGCTTAGTGTAATAATGCTTTGTATAAAACGATATTTATTCATGCAGTGCTTTGTGTGAATTTTTAAAATGTATTGTGTTGTTATTAAATCAACATATAAATCACGTTGTTGTGGTTGATATTTGCTTCACCACACCGAAACATGATCCAAATGTTTTGTTAAATGATAATGAAACTTGTACTGGATTCCATATATAGGGGCCTACACTTGAGCAGAGGTCTAGCTAGCGCGCGCGGGGGGATATGAATTTTCAAATAGAGATACATTGAAATGATCACACTTTCTCTTTCTCCTCCTCCTCCTCTAGCTCCTCCTCTTCCTCCTTTTCTGTCTTCGTATTGGTTCGTTGGGCTGGCTGGTGGTAGCCGTAGGCGGGGCGACAGCACCAGTTAGCCAATAGGCACATTATTAAGATACTCAGCACCAAAAGGACGGGTACCGCTGCCCCATACACTAACTTGGACGAAACACTGGGTCCGTTGACGATCGCAACGTGGACGACGTCGACAAGCGTATTCATGCCCTCGCCCGTGGTCGTCTTGCGCTGCGCCATGTCGATGATGGTTGTGGTCGGCACGATGGTGAACGAATCGTTGAATTGAATAGCGCCAGCTTGCGGCGAGGGCGTGGAAACTATCTTCCCAACTAAGGCTTGATCACCGATTCTGTTCAGTCGGACGAGTTCAATATCAGAGATGACTCTTTCCACCGTTTCTCCAAGTGAAATGAATAACTGAAAACAAAATGAAATAAAAGTTTTCAGAACGGGTTTGGAATTATTAGAATTAAATTATTAAATTAAATCATTCATTCAATCCTATTACAAAGGTTAGTGTACAAACAGAATAATGACAAGAATTATCAATTATTAAAAGATAAATAATAAGGGTTTTTTTTATTACATACGTCGAAATTTTGTAAGCTTTCCTGTTATTCATAGAAGACCACCGATGACATATGAATAGACATATACATAGGGAATTCAACATCATGGGCGAACTAATATAGATAGGCGGCGAATAAAGATGGGTCTATGCAAAAGCTTAGGTAATTTTTGACACAAGTCATTATTAGGAATTTATTTTTCTCTTTCTACTCATTTTCTATACCATTCTAATGCATGCACCCTCATGCATTTTCTCTGATATAATTTTCCCTTCACTAAATGTTTTATCACCATTTATTCCGCACCAAATATATCGCGTGGCGTTATTTTAAAAAATGAGAGAAAGAGAGACAGACTGGAGCCCTCACAACACCACACTCACCCACACACACATTGTCACACATGGCGCCAAAGATGTGGTCACGTGACGTGAATGGAGAATGTTTGGAGCGATGGGAAGCAGTCAGACGAGGGGACATACGGAAATTGTGCTTCACTTCAAATACAACCGCTTCTTAACACAAAACCAAACCTAGCCAATTTATTATCCGGTTCATTTAATATTCACACATTTCGAGATGTCACGACACCCTTACAAATAACCCACCATCTATTTGGTTTCAGAATTCTCTCTTCCTCTCTTGAAATCATTATCTCTCTCTTTTATCTCTTTACCTGTTCATCCTCTCTCCCTCTCCCTTCCTACATTTCGTTCTTTCACTCTCTCTTCATTTAAACTTGGAATCAGCATCAGTATCTCTTGTGTAGATATATCGTCCTTATACATGTAAGTCACCGATTTACTACTACTACTACTACTACTACTACTACTACTACTACTACTACTACTACTACTATTACTACTACTACTACTACTACTACTACTACTGCTACTACTACTACTACTACTGATACTACTACTACTACTACTACTACTACTGCTACTACTACTACTACTACTACTACTACTACTTCTACTACTACTACTTCTACTACTACTACTAGTACTGCTACTGCTACTACTACTACTACTACTACTACTACTACTACTACTACTACTACTACTGCTACTATGATAACGGCAACATAAACAATAATAATAATAACAACAACAAATACAATAATAATAAACTATAAGTATAATGATAAAATCACAAATATCGCTGTATGCTTTGAGAAGCGGGGTGCAGGGGACAGCTACCCTCAGAAATTTCTTAAACCTTCACTTTACATTGCAAATTTTAAAAAAATCCACTAAATTTGTGCATCTGGTGATTCAAGTGGATTTAATATATTGATGCAAAACGTGCATGTGCTTCGCAAGCAAAAACCAAAAACAATGATAATAAATAATAATAAAAATAAATAAGAATACCTCATCGTCGTAGAGACTGTAGAATATGAGGACATTGTCGTCACATCCGAGATCTTGAAACCAGGTGATTCGGACATCTTGGGCAAACTTCTTAGCTTTGGTTTTCATGGGCTCAAAATCACTGTTGGAAGAAGCAGAAAATTCAAACTGTTTGATTACAAGAAAAGAATAAGATACATTATATCAATTTTGAAATTAAATTAAATCTCTCTACCTATACACATACCAATTTGTAAGATTATTTTTATATTATTCCATATGGTTTGCGTCTTCTTCCTAGTATAAGAATTTCGAGTACAAATTTTAATCAAAAGAAAGATCACAGTGTCCCAGAGTGTGTTCCACAGTGTGTTCACAGTGTGGAACACATTGTGAAATCCCCTTCACACTGCTGAACTTGAGCATTTCAACAGTGTGAATCACATATTCACATAGTGATAGTCGACCATGTGAACACTATGTGAACTGTCACACTGTCAAGGTGACCACGTGAGTGTGAAAATATCTTCACACTGTTGAATTTAAGGATTTTAACAGTGTGAATCAATTTGTCACATAGTTGACCATGTGAAAACGCTGTGAACTGTGACATTGCAGACGTGTCCAGTGTCTACAGTGTGAAAATGATATTCACACTACTAAATTTGAGACTCACATCGTCACATAGTGGACAATGTGAACACAATGGGTAGTGACCAAAAACTTTGCACCTGAAATGCATAAACAATGGAAAATATTGAATTCCAGGTTTTCACGTCACGGCCTCAAAGTGCAGCTCTTTCTCATCAAAATCCCTGAATCGTGTGTAAAGTGAATGAGTGCGCAGACACGTGGCACCATTTTTCTTTCTTCTTGTTTTGTTCAATCTGAAAATAACTGGCCGAGGTTATCTAAAAATCTTAAGACATTTTTGGCACACTTACTCATAAGAATTTAAAGGAACATTATCAGCCGAATTGCTTTGTGGAATGTAAATAAATTTAATTCAATTTTTTATGCGCACAGACATTGGGCAACCCTTTATAAATACTTTTTTATACGAGAACTCTCTCGTGTGAAAGCGAGTCCCGTTCATTGATCAGTGCCTTTGCGCTCACTATCAAACTCTCGCGCTATCTTCTGGAGATAATATTGCACATCTGGAGCATGAATCATGTCAATCCATCTTCTCTTTCAACAAAGGAACGACTCTTCCTCTCGGCCTTCATGTTTGCCTATGATCCTCTAATCGGTCTATATTCTCGCGGCGTAGCTCAGTCATATAGGGGTGTGAACTCTTAAAAAAGCTAAACCAATTTGGGTAAGAGGGACCCTCCAAACTTGTTGGGTAAAATAAGCAAATAGTTTTTTTTCTGTATGTTTTATTGAATTAAATCAACACAAATGCATATTTACAAGCTTTGAATGATTCAAAATAAGAATAATATTGCATAGAATACAATGTAAAAAAGGGAAATGCACATACAAAAATCGTGTAATGTTGCGTCTATAACAAATTATGTTTATCCAATTTATTTATTAAAGTGGACAATATAATAGAAGCTTTCCTAACTTTGAATTATCGTTAAGAAAAAAAATTGTGTCACCTAGCACATGCAGTGGGTCCTTTATTAGAATTGAATATTGCGGGTCTGATTTATTTCAAATTTTCGCCATTCTGTTTTTCTTATTTTCTCTTTTCCTACACAACATTTTATGATCAAGCTCGGATTCCCCTTTCAAGCATGTTCCCCTTTTAATAATAAATTGGGTAGATTTTTACTCAAACTTTTATTTTAGGAATGATCAAACCACTGCCTCCTCTCTTTTCGTATCTCCGAGAAAAAGGAACAGATGATAATGTAGTAGTAGTAGTAGTAGTATGGTATTTATTCAATAAGAAAAAATGGCAAAACAGTCCAAAGACTGAAAAATCCAGTGCACAGTATAAACAAAGACAAAGTACAATATTATAAAGATGAAATATAAGAAAAAAAATTACAACCAACCGATAATCATATTACACAATCATAAAAGATATACCAAGAAAAAGAAACACTTTAAAAAGTAACATATTGATCAATGAAGCATGTACAAACGTCAAGAAGTGTGAAGGTGTGTAATTCGAACAGATCGCAACTAGGGCATTAAATGCTATATTACATGTATAACCATGTAATACGGGGACAAAAAGGGGGAAAAAAAAGAAGAGAGATAGAGATAGTGAGAAGAAACCAATATTACGGGAAACAGTTAATATAAAAAAGCAAATGAGAAAAGGAAGAGAAAGAAAGAGAGGGAGGATGAAATAGGATGAATGATGAAAAGAGTGGAAAAGGGAAGAGAGTGGATGGAAAGAGACAGAAAGGAAAGGTAAAGGAGGGGCAGATGAAGGGAAAATATGGAAAAGAAGACCAACAGAAAGGGGGGAGTAAGAAAAATAGGAGGAAAATATGGACGCAAAGCTGGTTTTAACCTTGTAAAGATATAGCAGAAAGAGATTTAAAAAATTACCAAGAATGAGTCAACGAAGAGAAAAAAGGTGAGATGTGTGGTCGATGAGATAATGGCAAGAAAGATGGGCATTGGCACGAATTACAATTTAGTATATAAATACATTAGAGTTAACTGTTACATTCATTTGATCTAAAAATAAAAATTGTGCAAAGCATCGGATTGCCGGGGGATAAAAACCACTTCAGAAAACATTACAATTTCAAATATGAAATATTACATTCATATTTCACATCTTTTAATTTTCTGTATAACCTATAAACGCTCCATAGTTAGATGAAAACACGGGGCTACCACATCTAGCTCTCGATTCTACACATGTAACTTTCAAAATTAGACAGGCATTTTTATAACTTTCAATAACTTTCAATAAAGACGTGGGAAATATAAAAGTTGTAGTTTGATCTATCTTGTGGTTCATCACACACCAATATTTTGACAATAAAGTCAAGTTTAAGTAAGGAAAATTGCCACTCAATACATTAAGAATCAATTTAAGTAGATGACTCTATAATACACAGTAATTTTGAGTTGTCGGTAGAAACAATAAAAATGCAAAAGCTTTGGTTTGATTTATCTTCAATCGATTATTGTATTTTTTTTTTATTCCGGTTTATGGTTTAAAATAAAGTGGGGGAACAACTCCATAATATTACAAACTCTTCATGATGGGCTTACAACCACTTTTGCACGTCATTAAAATACAATATTGGTACAGGCAGATTTGTTAGTGTGGTGTAATCAAAGAAGGTTTCCCCTGTTTGTAGCCCCAAGTACGATCGTTATGAATTCATTGAACGTTCTATATTTTTCCATACGTGCAGTCTATATGGGGATAATGTAAGATCTGTGTTGGTGATACACCCAGCCTTATAGAGTGAAGAAAAAATGAATTAATAATGACTTGGCAGAAGCAGTCTGAAACGATTAGAATGTTGCCGAAAGGGTACGGAAAATATTATTTCACATTTTCTTGATTTTTGAATACATCTGTATATAATCACTTAAACATAAATTTTGAAAAGTATACAGACTAATTCATCAAGATGTCAGATAACCATCGTAGTGGGCCCTTATTCCCACATATGGGGCGTTTAATTTCTAAATTAGTCCTTACGTTTCCTTTAATTTTGTTTGTCTCATGCTTAAAGTCTATCATTAGTTTTGGTAAATCCCCTAAAAAGTCCATATCACTATTTCTATTCATTCGTTAGATATATTGTATGAATCTGTATGCCCTATAAAGCGTTTCTGATCAGAAGAATACAGGATTTAAATATGTATTATTGAATGGATGTACTGATTTTACGTAAAATTTTATTTCTGGAAAAGCCCCTCTCGCTACATTATTTCTATATACCTCCCTGAGCCATATGGAACGCGAGCAATCTCAGTGGCCGGAAGGGATGCATTCCCGATGGTGCGAGATGAGATGTTCTTTACGGATCACTGCACTCGCACCACGACCCCCCCCCCCCCCCCCCACCTGCCAATATCCATCCTACTTTCCCTCGGGCGTATGACCCCCACCCTATATGGTCTCTTGACGTCTCTTGTATAGCATATTATAGTCATGATATAACCATATATTTCCATAGTATAAGTGTGATTTACATTATTCGCGATTATTAAAGCCCTCGTTTAGGTGGTTTATATTGAAATACTATAACACATCGGGGGTGAAGGAGGGGGGGTGGTCAAGGGAAATATTCGAAATCGAATCGAAAATTTTCAATTGAGAATGACTAGTTGATACTACATAAGTTAGCTTATGATAAAGCCAAAGGATTCATATACTTTCTGTTGCAAAACAAACAGACCCATAACTGATTGCAAAATTTGCAATTGATTAAAAGACTTAGGTCTATGATTCTTGCAACAAGAAAGGATGTCAAAATATCGTTTATAATATGAATAAAAGTAAAACCGCGTGTCAAGCTAAAATATTCAGATCTCTGTAACTAGAATATGAGACTACGAAACGTGTCATTTCTTTGGAGAATATTGTTTTCCTGGTAACATTGAGCCGGTAATTTTCCAACTCTGTCATCAAGATTAGGTGAAGAGTGCCGGAAACTTATGCTACTGTTAAACTTGCACGATTTTGGGCCCGAATAGTTCACGCAACGAGTCGTGCCACGTCATTCCATGTCGTGAAGTGTGCGGCCAGTGCGGAACATTACTTGAAGTGTCGTGCCAAAATTTTAAAATTTCTAAAATCTTGGCACGACAAAGTTCGGGGATTATTGGCATGAACTATTCGTAAATTTTGCGCAACCTCATTGGGCCAAGTCGTGCCATGGCACGAGGGACACGCATTTCACGACTAGTTCACGCCTAGTTCACGACTAGTTACGAGTAGTTTACGACAAGTTAAACAATAGTTTGCGCATAGTTCACGCTCACAAAAGTATTGCTCGCTTCAAAGGCGCTTCAAAGGCGCACATGCGCAGTTTGGCTATATCGAACAGCAATTCATGGAGTTCGATTTTATGCTCCAATGAATGATGATGAATTGAATGACGTGACCAATAGCGTATACAGCATCAACTTTGACCAAGATTGACCATGCACAAGTATAATAGTCACTATTTTCCCCAGACTTGGGCCCATGAAATGCTTTGTAGGATCTGATGCTGGACACGCACCTGGTGACAGTGCGCGAACTATTCGTAAATACTGCGTGAACGTGTCGTGCCAATACGTAAACTTGCCTTGAACGTGTCGTGAACTAGTCGGGACTGTGGCACGAACAAACGATGCATTTCTTGCCCCGCATTGTCACGAAGTGGCATGATAAAATCGTGAAAATCGTGGCAATGCGGGAACCCAGAATCGTGCAAGTGTAATAGCAGCATTCACCTGTGCCCATCTCGGGCTACGTACACGTATGATCATTAATGCGAAGGGATTCCAATGATGATCATTTTTACTGAATCAATAAACACCTGTACCCAACATAATTAGAAACGACATACAAAAAATACGCACCGTGTTCAGATTATCCCCCGCTTACCAGGATAGAGGATCTGTGTGTGGCTGTGTGACCGTTCAAGTCATTTTATTTATAATTTTGATGTTAACTTCCTGTAGTCTCAAGCCAATCCAATCACGTAAACCTACCCGTGAAGGACATGTGTAATAAACTAGGAGGTTTGTTTAATCCCATTTCATTTTCATTGGTCTTTCTTTCGCCACTTTCAGAAACCAATTGATGTGAAGGGTTATATCATCTCTGTGATCTATCCAATCTCTTAATTGTTGACATCTTTTAGTAAAGATTATTGAAGCTATAGGGAGCAAGCCTGTGTAAAAATATTGTTCATTTTGTCTGAGTGGAATTTGTGCAGTGCCCTTATAAAATTTTGATCAGTTTCTTTAGGAACTCAGTTTAGTACCATGCATTGATTAGTGACGTGAAAGGTGAGCTCATGTTAAAATAATATTCATTTAGATTTACATGCTTCTGTTAGAAGCACCCCCCCCTCCTTCACCCCCCACTTTTTTCCAAAACCGTGTACAAAAACGTAAAAATTACCATATGATTGTGATTTTTTGCATGGTCAGCCCCCCCCCCCCCTTTGGCTCAGCCCCCTACTTTGAAAACCGTTCCGCGGCCCCTGCATTTGGCGAGTCGAGCACAGAGTTCATTATTAATAGGTCCTCTATGCACAAGAATGCGTGCATTGTTTGTTTTATACAACCTCCCTCCCCATGTTACTGAGTTGCCCCGAATGTTATATCTGATCTAAATTCTAGATAATTCAAGACCTCGCACTATCCTGCACACTGACGTCAGAGTGCAGGATAGTGCTTTTGGTATGACGTCAGAGTGCAAGATAGTGCATTTTGGATGCAATATGCAATTCGCTGAATATCACGTGATCCGATTTGGACCAATCAGATCACAGCACATTCTTGGGAGTTGTATAATACCATAAGGCATGGCGCAGGTGATATAAGCTCCACTCCTGCATATCTGAAAGTCGTCATCATAGTGGACCAGGCAACACAGACGACAGATTATTGTATAATTGATGATAAAAGTGAGTATAACTGAGTATGACAATGGCGTACCAGGGCCCCCGTCTTACAGATAGTTGCGATCGACCTGGGGGGCGTTTCATGAACGGACTTGTCGGACGTTTTATCCGACAAGTCCAATTTTATCCGACAGTTACCATAGTAACAGTACCTCTCAGCCAATCAACATCAGAGAAAGATGTCAAATCTGACAACTTGTCGGGTGAAAATGTTGATGAAACACTCCCCCGATCAACGTCAACATCTAAAATAATGTTTGTTAAAAAAAACCTTCTAGATATGATCTATATTCATACATTCATTGTTTTCTCAAAAATTTTAGTGTGCTTTGATTTGCTTCCAAAGGACATTGTGCAAATTTCCTGTAGAAAAAATTAGCTTGATTGATTTCCATATACAGTTGAGACTGATTGGATCAATCGTAACTCTTTGTAAGACGGGGCCCGGGATAACCTCGCCAGAAGAGGCAAAATATTTCTTATTTATAAAAAAAAAAATGAATAAACAAAAACACCCAAAACATGAGGTAAAATGTAACCGCCATTTCCGGAAAAACTTTCCCGCCAAAAATATGACTTACAAAAAGAGGTCAAAGGTCATAGCTAATTCGCCTTAAAATTTATACAACTACTAATACACATCCTTTTTTTATCAAGGCATTAGTAATATGTTACTACTAACCACATCTTCCAAATCGTCCAATGACTTCGACTATAAGCCTGAGACGGGTTAGAACTGTTCCAATCGTACCCAATGCATGTAATATTACCAATACTCTTGCAATTGCAACAGGAACGGATTCTACAACATAGTAAATCTATTGAAAATGCCCGTCTGTGTCGAAAATTTGTGAACTGGGACAGCTGATCGTCCTAAGATACGAAGCTGACAATCAAAATTGCAAATTTGTCGTTATCCAGAGTCCAGGACGACACTGCTGTTTTGATTTTCGACAAAGGCTGCTTTGTCATGAAGATCTTTTGACAATAGATTGTCTACGTTCCAGAAGGCGTCTGCGTAGTGGTTACGTAAACTCCCTGTTACATCGTTACAATACACAACTGGATTCTATTCCTCGGAAAGATCCTTTACAAAAAAAAACTCGGTGAAGCGATGTGCCAAGAATGAGATTTAAACAAGGAACGATGAAAGCTCCAATAAGCAAACTGGGACGTAAATATTTGGGAATTGTGGAAACTGGGCTGCTTGGATTACAAATTACTTTAGCAGATTCTTTTCTACCAGCATGCCCCTAACTACTCAACGTATGAACAAATCCAACATTCTTTCCTTTTTATTTATCATTATTCTTTTATTTTGTTTTCATATCTTCATTTATTCGTACTGAGACTTGAACGAATCTTTTAAAATGACCGCCCCTTTCTACTTCCCCGCTGAATGTCAATGCATACACATATATCTTTTGGGTGACACGACATTGCTCCTGTGACATTTGCTCCGGTGTTAATATTGCAGAGGGTAAAGGGTTAGAGAAAGGTTAGTAAGATAGTTTGTGGATTAAAACAAATGTAAAGATAAAGATTGTGGTTTATTTAGTTTGGGGGGTTAGATTTTATGTTTAGCTTAATGTGAAGATTTTCCATCGGAGCAATTGTCGCCAGAGCATATGTCATGTAACCATATTTTTTATTTCTCTCATACTCACCCCACCCCCTCTCCTGCCCATCTTGCCTCTGCTGACGTATTTTCTGTTTTGGATCCCCTTTTAATCTTGTTTGTTACAATAAATATCTTTTATCTCAGTAGTTTGAAGGTCCAATTAGATTATCTGGGTGTAATTTCAAGGTGACAATAGACGTCCACACTCTCTCATTATCAAATTTAGTTAGAATAATTGAAGGATTCGGTTTGACGTCTTTCTGGCATTCTTTTCGTAGAATGGAAGAAGTGGTTGGTTCACAATGTTTAACGTCAATTCAATTCAATTCAAAATGGTTTATTCAGATAAAAACTTCCATCGCAGCACAAAGCCGAATTACAAAAAGTTTTTACAATATAAAAAATTGAAATCAAAAGGAATAAGCATAGTGTGGAATATAACAACAAAAACATAATACAATAAAGCAACAAATATGGTACAAAACATGAAGAAAAAAAAATTATCACAAGACAAAATGTGTTCAATATGACGTTAAAGTCAATTACAAGAATCACAAAACTAAAACAAAAAATACAAATTCAGAGAATCAATGTGAGAAAAAAGATGAGACATACAAATTATGCAAAAAAGTACCAGATCGTGTACAGGATCAAATTAAATATATGAATACACAAGAGATGAAGGATAAGGAGAAAAATATAAATAGATAAAAATCGAGTAAAACTGATAAGATACCAATTTCCTTTCATCCCTTCTCAATATCAACCTAAGGTGAAAATTAATTTTCTTTTGACTCCCACCCATAGAAAAAAATCGAATTAAAATAATAGTACACGCCATTATTATTTTATTTTAGATAAAGCTGTGATGCCAAACTACGATTAGGCCTACATTATTTTCAATGAACAACCCACAACACACATTCCATTCACGAGCGCACACTAATACTCACACTCACCCACATCCACACACGCATACCACAGGAACATCTATGTATTAATACATATGTGTGTTCCTGTGGCGGTATGCGCCTAAAAAATGTACACACACACACACACACGCAGTCAGTAACGTGTATATTTTCATTCATCACTTTATTTGCAAATATGTACATTAAAGGAACATAATACACACAGGACACTTCCGTGTTACATACACTCACTTAAGAGATAGACTACATATTTATAACGCCTAAATAGAATACATCTCTACATGTATGATATACAGTATGTAGAACACAGCTTTATATCAATTTAAAAAAGTGGGGAAAGTGTATCGGGGTACAGCTAGACTGCGTGAAAAAATAAGAAAAACATATATGCAAACGTAGGGGCAAGATAAAATCTCTTCAGGGCGAAGTAAGAAGGTAGGGATGACACGTTAGTATTTAATTAGTATAATATGATCTTGTTGAAAAAAAAATGAGTCTGATCTTCCCTTGAGAAGATCAATTTGGATTGTTCACACTTTGACAATATTTGAATGAAATCAAACTGCAAAAAAAGAAGAAGAAGAAAATCAACAAAGAGGGAAATGATAACGAAGTCCACCACCATTGAAACACGTCTGGACTGCCCAAGGACATCTGGAACCCCAAACACAACCATTTAATCACATAACTCAATTGAACTTGGAATGCCATACCTGACGTTCGCACGAGTCCTTATTCAATTCTCGCCACTTGGACAAAATGCAACTAATTCATAAACGTGATTAGGGTCCGTAATTGTTCAGCATATACGTTTGCTACACGAACTAGGTCGATCGGTAGATGGACGGTAAAACGGCAACGTATAACGTCCAGTAATATGAACTTCAAAAATATACTGCCTACTTCATGAAAGTGAATACTCGAAATGTGAGGTGTTTACATATTATCTTCCATAAGCTAAAAAACGAAAAGTGTGTTATTGAATATTAATAATAACAATATGCATTATATAGCGCAAAAACTATTTCTATATATTCTTTTGTGCTGCAAGAGCTTCCCAGATGCTGTACATAATTACTATTGGAATAGATAGATTTTCAATTTTAATTTGAAATATTATGATATAAGAAATGACCTATCTCCTAGTGTTGCTTTAGTCTTGAGTGAGGGTACTTGCAGTGTGAGTGTATCTTGTGAGCTACGAAGGTGATGGTCATAAGATCGGGATTTTCATTTCAAGACATCCGAACTACACAAATACAAGAAATTACCTGTCTCCTAGTGTTGCTTTAGTCTTGTGAGAGGGTATTTGCAGTGTGAGTGTATCTTGTGAGCTACGAATAGCTCACAAGAATATTATGTTGGACGTTGCTGTTTTTTTTTTAAATATATTATAAAATAGCGTCTGTACCCCCAAACAAGTATGAGTTTAAAGTCACCCACCCTCCCCTTCCATCGCTATAATTCTGTTATTAAACATGCAGGTCAACGGAGTTCAGCGGAACAACCAATAAAACAGAGTCCGAAGCTTTTGGTCTAGGGTGGATCTAGGTAGGGGCGGGGTGATACCCATTTTCACTCTCATTAAACATGGCATGGCAAAGGAGTCCTCTGATTATTCATCTTACTTTAAGGATTAATAAGTCTTAAACACATATTTCATTGTCATAAAGTTGGGTGTAACAAGAGACTAAATGATATATACGCTGATTTGTGAGTACGGAGCCAGGGACTGTTTTAGACTTAAAAGACCATACGCTATGTGGCTATGACACTTCCAGGGTTGCATAATCTCTATACTAAAGTTTATATTATAATAATCACTTCTTTTTTGTCATATTTCTTCAGAAATACACTAATCCATGACGCATAGATCGAGGTACTTGAAAATTCAGAGATTTACACAAAACGAAAATAGAAATCGCCACCGGAGCTTTGCAGAATAAACGTATTAAAGATCGTACTTTATCCAGAAATTTCGAAACTCTGTTTTTACGAAATTCTGCATTTTAATGATCTTTCACAACCTGATATCGAAACTTTGAGTCTGTCACTAACTACCCTCGTTTCACATTTATTCAATTATGTTTTTCTCAATTTTTCATTTCTTTCTAAAGCCTCCTCTCTATAAAATGATTTGAGCACAAAGTGCATAGGGTGATGTAGTGTAAGCAAAGTGACTGATTGCTTAATACTGGAATAATTCCAAGGGAGTGGAGAATGTGTATATACCGTGAAAGCCAAAATCCGATTACCGGTGCGCTTTTTATAAAAAAACGGGATATGGTTATATTTTATCATCGTATTTTTGTTATCTTAATGAAGAGTATGAAGCGTTATTAAAATAACCATTGGTTCCAAACACGTGCGTTTGAATATATCCTGAACCTTCGTATTTGATGGTGTCGCCATGGTAACATCAAACAAACCTAGGATTACCGAGTCTTGCAATCGCTTTGGTACGAGCTAGAAAACAAATACCCACCTGCCTTTCATTCACATCAATAAATATCTTGCGGATTCATAGAAAATAAGCTGAAATGTCATTAAGAACATGTTGGGAAGGATTAAAGTTAAGTCTCTGTGTGTGGGCTTACAAATTGAGAATGATCAATCTTTAGATTGCATAGATCTATGCATCTTACCTCTCTTTTTTTCTTTATCGGCAATATGCCTTTAAGTTACAATTTCTACGATGGTGTATGAAGTCAGTCATTCGCAAAAATAATATTAATAAAGTACATTATTTGTTACTGAATCGTGCAAAGAACCAGAAATTTAGTTCACTCGCTTGGGTAGTAAAATCCGTTAATATTCCTTTTGAGCGTAAACAAATCATAGTTGATATGCAACGATTTTGGCGGTTATATTAACTTTAAAGTCTTCAAAACAAGGTTGTTTATAAAGAAATAAAAAGGGATGAGAAGAACGAGGAAAAATAATGCGCTATAAACCCAAGACATTAACATGATTAAAGACGTTGAAGTGGTATGTTACGTCTCTGAGAGAGAGTGTGGAATTTCAGGATAATCATGAAGATATACAAAACCCTTTTCAGTGAAAAATAATTATGATTTAAATACATGATAAAATACAAAATGAAATCAATATAAAATATGGTTGTATGTAGTTGTATTGAGAGCTATGGGGAAGAAAGAGGTGTACAATGTCGTTCTCATTGATATTCCGACGGATGAAAATGTTGAAGTGGTGAAATTATGCCCTCGATATTATAAGTTATAACACTATTCGTCGTCATAAATTCTCTTGAAGAGGACATGTAATCGTAAGTCTTTCTTTTTTTACTAAAATGCGTTCATGCTATATATATCTCAAAGGATTAATCCATGGAGAATTCTAGTGGAGTCAGAATAAATGGAATAATTAAGTGATTTCATTTTTTCATACAGCTCACATAAATGTTCTGATCATCGAGATTGAAAATATTAATGACAGTCTTGTATCAATTTACCCAAATGGAAACAAACTAAAACAATCAACAAACAAACAAGTGCAGATCCACCCCATTTTTACCATACCCTTTTCTCTTCCGGAAAGATTACAATAACCACTAAATGATATGAATCAAAGAGCAGATAAGCATTCGTACTTCGCCTTTGATATCACACTGAATTATTTAGAATGCAATTCGAGGAATATCAATAAGTTTTGTAGTTCTGTTACATGGAAATTCTAAGTTTGTAAGTTGTGACGCATCTAACTGACGAAAACACATTTTTAGGTCGCTTCCCTTTTTACCACCCTTTAATTTCTTCTAATTTTGTTATTCAAATATTTTGTAAATGTTATGATTTTCTATATTATTTTTCGAATAAAAAAGAAGATTTTTATTTCTGTGTGGCTACTTTTTATTTTTTCATGCCGAATAGAATTTCTTATTGAAACTTAACGGAAATATTAAGGGCACTATTATTAAAACAAGGGTTATTTTGACATCATTGGGACTTTTCGCCCTTGTCCCATCCCCTTTGTTTGTAGTTGATTACGGAACTGCCACTTTAAACAATCGACACAACTATTTGCATATAGTTTGCCAACAACTTGAAATCAAACTTAATCTAGTAATTGATTAAAGTTTTGTGTATCAGTGATCCGACTCCATGATTGAAGTAGGTTCTAGCAGATCAACCAATAGTATTCACATGCGGTTTTATTGTACTATTCAGGTATGTACTTTCTTATGACCAGGTGATTCCATGCATCATGTATATAGTCATGAGCTGCTTGGCTAAATCCATTTATTAACCCAGATCACATTCACAGAGTTTAGAAAGAATTTAATCAATGGTTGCATCGTCCATCAGTCACTTGACAGGGCGCATTGGGGAATAGGTGTAATTGAGATCTGCGGTAAGATTCTTCTAAAAGAAAATTGTGTTTTTGTTTTTAGTAACGGCAGTGCATCATTCATAGCCTATGTGAAACGGTTGATTCACTTTACAAATCGATAATTGCTGTCATTGTGGCAGTATACATGTGCTCTTGGTCCTAATGAATCAGGCCCGGAATTAAGCAAGGATCTGAGAACAATAAATAAAAACTATAACTGATAGAACACTCTTCTTGAACATTAAGGAACACGAAGCCTATATTATAACATGGCACATCGTCCTGGAGTTTTTCATGACATGACAAGGTTTTGTAAATGAGTCTGTGAGCAGAGCGTGGCGATGTATAATAGCCTGTAACTGTTTTTCGTGCAATCATTATTTGCACGCATGTCCAGAAATATTGACTGAAATGTCGGGTTATCTCGCTCACGTATACATAATTTGAACATGGATTCAATCTGTTTAAGATCTTTGAAGATCCGCTTTTAATATGTAGTTGCAGTGGACTTAAAGATGTGAACACTGGAAAAAAGTGTTAGGAATACCTGGTGTTATGAGAGGAAACAATAAGGTGTTAATAAACCATGTCGTTTGAACCTAACACCAAAATTGTTAATGAATAAACATACATAATGCGTTATAATAAACCCAACGGAAGAACGGGTGAAAGATTATTAGTGCTAAATTTGAAACACCAGTGTTTCTTGCAGCGTGATCTACCGAAGATGTGAAGTTACTTTGATGACACTCATTATACGTCACATCGTTTTCAGTTATTCCTTTACTTAAGGATCAATTTTGTAATTTGATTTTAATATTGCTATATTTAACAGTTTCAGAAAAAATGTTTAAGCTATGTTTGAATATGGTTACTTACCCATCAGTGTTGAGGCGATTTACCAGGGCAATGGCAATCCGGTATCTTCCGTGTGAACAGTTCGAATGACAATTGCATTGAGAATCGCGATGATACGCATCCAATTTTAAGGCCAAATGATAAGCTGAAAATATAAAGAAAGTAAGACTAATTGCAATGAAAAAGCGGACTAATTCATTTGAATTGTATATGCTAATGTCCGTTCAAATCTGTCATAACAATAATGACTAACAATGCTTACATAGCGCACATAACAATTATATTATCATGTCTTTATGTGTGCTTTGGAACGAAGAAAAGAAAGAGTGGAGAATAAACGAAAATTTGTTTACAGAGGAGCGATTATGTAATCAATGATAGGTACCTGTATAACTTTTTTTTTACAAACATGAATGTCTTCAAAAGGAACTTCAGTGATTTTGCAGTATCCACTATCAAGTAAGTCGATCCGAAGCTCAGCAGAGGACATTTGGAAAAGAACAAGCGCCGTAGAATTGAGTACTAATTTTTGGAATTACCAAGAGAGCTTTATTGTTTGATTTTTGTTGGGGTTACAGACTGTCTATTGAGTTCTTTGAGATAAGATGGCGAATATTATTGATAAGCATTGGAATATTCTATTCCATACGATATTTTACAGGAAGCCATGGTAGTGTTTTTTTTTTTAGGCTGGGTGTTATTTGTTCCCTGGGCTACGTATGCTCTTGTTATTTGTCTCGCTGCAGAGTTTTGAATCATTTGAACTTCATTTATAGGATAATGTGGGAGGCCGTACGATAAGCTATTACAAAAATCAATGCGTGACATAGCTTGAGCTCGAAACATTTTTTTGCGGTTTCTGTTGATAGAAATTCGCGAGTTTTCACAATATCCATTCGCACACTTAGATTTTCTTGCAGCCGTTTCGGCTGACCAATAATGACTGATAGTATTCAAAGAAAACCAAAACAAGGAGCTACATATGGTAAATTAACAGTGTGGTGTAATGAGGCAATAAATCTGAGAAGGTGGTGAAAGTTTGGGTAAAGATGCACTATTCTGGAAAATTTGCAAGCGAGTGGAGCAAATGAGCTGAAATCTTTGATAATACTATTGAATCGGTCGGGCTCATACGGATAAACAAATTTTGTTTGCCCTATTCTCCTTCGTTTTAATCATGTATGCCAAACGCCTGGCTGGATGCAGAAGGACGTCTTTAGTATGACTTGCCCGGGGATCGAACCCGCGACCTCCAGTTCATGGCGTGCAGGTAATACTCTACCACTGAGGCACCAAGTCAATCTTGTTGATATCCTATGACGCTTTCTTGTCTTGTTTTGTGAATCTAAGGAGCTAATTAGCTGCGTGCGCAATATAAAACACAAATATTACCACACCACTAAAATATAACATCACAACTAGGCCTACTATACTGAATCGAATCAAATTACACCATGTTCACACATTAATTTTACATCCTGTATAACTGGTCAGCCGAATGGTTGGGAATTATTTACAAATGCGTCAATGTGTTTGCGCCATGTGTATTGCCGCGCTATAAACACTTTGGGATAAATATTTGTTCCCTCCAGTCAACAGCTTTCAGAGTGTGTGAAGAAAATGTGTGAGCCTTCACTACAAATGAGGTCGTATTACTCATGCAATCAGCCGACAAATGACGATGGATCTTGACCTGATTTTATTCACATCGAAGCACTCGATAGCCCACTTTTTTTTCTTCTTTTACCTTGCATGTCTTCCTTTCTGTTAATCTATCCCTCTTTCTACCCCATACCACGTCATTTCTTTCTGTAAACATGGTTGAATTCGTAAACACCTACCATCCCCTCGTTCTATGTATCCATTTCTACAGGGGCCGTGGAAACGGTGAGGGTGGGGACTGGGTGGGCTTCATCCCCCCCCCCCCCACTTTTTTTTCCAGAACCATGTACAAAATCGTAAAAAATACCATCTGATAGTGATTTTTTTTGCATGGTCAGCCCCTTGTCTGCAGGCACAGACCCTCATTGGAACTTTGATCAACAAGTGTGCCTCCACGCAAAGACTAGCACATACAAAACTTGAGCGAGGGAGCCTTCAGTACACAAGGCATGAGTAGGCTGCACATTCAGACACTTGACTCGAGTGAAGGGTTTACCAAGCAGACTAGTCAGCCCCCCCCCCCCCCCCACTTTCAAAACCATTCCACGGCCCCTTTTCTACCCCCGTTTTATGTGCTTTTCTTATCAACAAGAATGATGATAAGATCTAAAGTATTTTCACTGTTGATGTCGTTATTAAACTCGACAAACAATTCGAAAGATACATGGTAAAAACACGAATCTATTTAGTATAAACTCACATGTTGGGGAAGGTCTAAAGGTTTAAAAAGTCTTTTAAAAAGGGGGTGTTGAAGTTAAGAGTATGGTGAAATGGCTCTGAAATTAAATTTAAAAGGTAACAAACAAGGGCAAGAAATTGTTTGAAGGTTTGCATGGTGGTATGTACAATCGCTGATGTGGTTTACGGTACACCATGTGAAGTGTTGTAGAAACAGTGGATAGGAGAAGAGAAGAAATGGATAGGCGAGAAAGTGGAGATTTGAGAGTAGAGTATTCTTTCTTGAAAGTAGTCCTGAAAAGGACTGTAAACCAGGAAAGATTGATGAGTTGAGAACAGCTTGAGTAGTAGAGCTAGTGAGGAGATGCTGGCTTGAGTCGGCGAGTAGAGATGATGAGTAGTAGAGAGACTCGACGTTTCGGGCAGGTTGACTGTCCGTCTTCAGGAGACGGACAGTCAACCTGCCCGAAACGTCGAGTCTCTCTACTACTCATCATCTCTACTCGCCGACTCAAGCCAGCATCTCCTCACTAGCTCTACTACTCAAGCTGTTCTCAACTCATCAATCTTTCCTGGTTTACAGTCCTTTTCAGGACTACTTTCAAGAAAGAATACTCTACTCTCAAATCTCCACTTTCTCGCCTATCCATTTCTTCTCTTCTCCTATCCACTGTTTCTACAACACTTCACATGGTGTACCGTAAACCACATCAGCGAAGGGCAAGAAAATTGATAATTAACTTCTAACGACATCAATTCTAACAGAGAGATGTTAGAATTTGAATAACTCAAATGTGTTCGTTTGAAAATAAAGATTCGTGCAAAATAAAAGAATGGCATAATGTCAAAACAAGTTTAAAGGCATAATTTCACTGACAGACGACGGCTACAAGTTACACCACTGTGTGTAATTTATATTTTTCCAGACGTATATCAGTCAGATATGATTATTTACGTCTGGGACCGACCTTTAACGTCACCATCCGAAAGACCTGACCAGGGATCGAACCTCGAACCTCTGCATTAGTTGGTACATTATACTGACAGCTTGGGTTGTACTAGCGAACGCAACAACGCACAGTCTTTCAGTCGAATTACGTCACTGCTCAATACAGCATATCAAATATGATTTTTCTTTTGCTCAAACAAAACATAGATGACCATCACAATGTAGAACTATGTATCCTTAGACTGCTTAACATGCAATGGCCGATGCTTTTTAAAACACAATCGGAAATGAGGTGCATGCCCCGCGAGCATCGCATCAATTTCGGCCAAAAATAGCTGGCACACATGCGGATCAAGAACATCTTCAACATGCTCAAATTCCTCTTCATCTGTCCATAGTAAGGAGCTGGTATTATCAGAGAGAGGTCTGGGAAGGGGAGGAATGGAGGGGATGAGTGTATGTGTGAGACAGAGAAGTTTGTCATTGCGGTAGAACAGTGTTACTCTGGATTTCAGATTATCTTGCCAATTCGTTGTTTCTCTCCAGATACACATGTAAATTTACAATCAACACCACAACCATTCAAGTCTTTACCACTGCCAGAGCATGTCTAGGTTTGTATGCCATCCCTACCATGCGCTATTATTATCAAAGATCGTATACCTACGAGTTTAGCCGTTTGGAAATGATCCAGCTTGTAAACTGATAAGCCTATGATGGGTAAAATAGTATCAGGATAATTTTCTATCAATTAGTTATCCTACTGATTAATGACAGATATTGATTTGTACTCGAGCACTTTTATTGTGACCACAGAATGTGTCAACAGAAACTCTATATTCTGAAGTCCAGGCCCGGATTCCAGGTCAACTTAGGCAATGGTCCAACTGTGTGTTGAAGTTGTGGAAAGTCATCATGGTATAATCATTTAGCTTCAACTGAATAGAATTGATTTCAATACCCAGACAATAATGTAATGAACGATCTAAACAGCATATGAGCTGATAAATCAAGCCTTAACTGATTTTTGGAGGGGGAGTCTGAATATTATCATGCACAGTCAATTATGCCGTGACATAACCGGTTGCTTCACATCTACCGTCGATGTGATTTTGGTCGGATATTTCATCACATTTTCATCATTCAACTTATCAATACCCAAGCCTAAAAAAAAAACAGGCCAATATGACGGTCTGTATCAAGGCACCTCAAATTTCGACCCAAGGGCCATTTTATAATTACACACGACTGCATGGCGAACAGTTCCTGTGGAAATGACTTGTTTTAATGAAGGCGAAGATAGCGATTTTCTATAACGCTAATAGAATCGTTGCACTGAAATACTGGCTTGTTAATAAATGATCGGATTTCAAATGAGGTAATCAGGGGAAATACTATGATTGAGGATTGTATGCGACATACAATGCAATTATAGTAGTCATCATTCCACTTTCCCTGGTCAAACGCATGAAACGGAGAAGAATACCTGTGTAATTGGACAACTCAACAGTGAGCTCAGAGACATTTAATGTATCGCTATATCACATGGTATTTCCAAAACTTTAACAACACCTGGGTACCGTAACACAAATTTTAGCGATTAATCGTACGCTTGATTTTCACGATTAATTGTATATTGCGGTCAATGCAATCGATGGTAATAAAATGTTCTACGATAATTTTTAAGATTTGTGTTACGGGCCCCTGGTGTCTGCAAGACGCCACGGGAAAGAGGGGAGGGGGCGAGGATGATCGCATTTAAGATTTTTTTTCAAGTAGTGAACAAAATGTAAAGGAGAAAAACGAAGGAAAATGAACAGATACGAATAAAGAATGAATAAAAGTGAGATGTCTAAGCCCTGTAAACTCAACTTTTTATCAGCTCCGTTTTCGAATTGATAAAAAATATGACGTCATAATTGGGTTCCTTTGCACATCCCGCGCTATTAGAACATCCCGACGCCGACCCTGGATGTCTGCTAATCATAGTCCATTCCCTGCTCAATACAGTCTGCCTTCAACGTTGGCTACCAACACAATGTCTCAAGGTTAATCAATAGCTGCCTCATCTTCAGGTCTAACACTGTCTCCCAGACTGTGAATAACTTGAACAAGTACATGCGCAGCATTATTTAAATTCTTAGCATGGAGCTGATATACCTTTAAAGAATTGAACGGTCCCGGTCCTCTTTCCTGTGACGTCAGCACTCAATTCTTCTCGATCTTTCTGGTGAGAAAAGTGGTTGCATTCATGGGTGGTGCCACGGTATTAGGAGCGGGGACGTAGTTAGGGTGAGCGCCGGGATATTTTGGGAGGGGGATACTTATTTAAAGATGACGTTAATTTTTTTTTTCTCAAATGCATTAAAGGGTTTTACAGAATCACAGGATCCAGACTTGAATCTCCTTCTTTCTTCATACCCCTTTCTTCCTCCTTTTTCTCTCCTCCATTTTTGATACTTGAAAAACCGTAAAAGGTGGGGTCTTTATAAACATAAAGAAACTAAAGGTGACTCGACTTTTGATTCCTACATACCAAATCACGAAAATATATATCGATATATCGTTTTACAAAAAAGTCATTTCTCACCGATAAAATGCATTGTTTTTTTTTTCGTCATCACCCCACTATTTTTTTTTATTTTCCACATAATTACAATAGTTGGGATCAATAGAAACTTCATAGGGGAGATGCTCGTCCCCCGACCCTCCCCCCCTCCCTCCTCCGTGATACCGCCTTTTGATTGTACCGTCATGGCACCTACATAATTACTATACATCCAGATCGATTATTTTACTTCTATTACGCATTTGCAAAGAATAATGTTTTCTTCAAATATGTAACATTCAGAATATCAATAAATCTTTTCAGAATAGCGTTTCATAACAAGAAATCGCGGATATAGAGAACGGTTCAAAATACTTGGAAAGGAAATGGCAACTTTACGAAAGGCGGCCATTTGAATATTGCAGTTCTTTGAATATCGGGAGATCATTCATCAATCTTCTCCCCTCACGAAAAGTCCAATTAGTCCACAAACAGGTCTCAGATGTGCTTTATTTCGGGGTCTACACGGGGTCGAAAGTGATTGAAAGAAGAACGAAGAGGACCGTGTTTATTTCGAGATCTCAAATACGGTAAAATGGCGCGCTAAATATATTACGCACCCGGGTATATGTTAATATTAAGAGAGAGAGCATGCTAGCGACGCGTAACAATTGACTAGAATAGTGGGGAAAGTCAAAGCTTTACAAGTGATACAAGCCTAATGATCATGTGAGATCAGAGTTTTCAAAAGTTTCAGTGCTAATCAGTGTTACATTATTTATGTCTGATATTTAGAAAGTCTTGCTTTTCGTTAAAAGGGGCCACATTAAAAAAAAAAGTACTTATACACTGCACATATAACGGCCTCAATCAATTACCACCTTTAAATTTTGCCAGAACTTTGTAGCTCTATTTTAACACTCTACCAAACCAATTTAGCCCCATTGATTGTAAAATTAACCAAATAATTCAAAATTGATTGAAAACGAATTGACTTGCCAGAATATTCCAGTCATCAGGAATGAACGAAATAAGCATGATAAATCGTTTGAAACGGCAACAATTCTTCTATTTAGAAATAATAAATCTAACATGATAACAATAATAACAATAAAATGATGTAAAATAACTCAGATCTGTCAACATCAGCACAACTCGTATTATTCTATACGCTATATACTCATAACAAGGAGATCTACATGTTCATACCCATGAGTTGAATAATAATCATCTAGTTGTACTCTGTATGTATCCGTTGGGTTTTATCGATTAAAATGCAGTATTATTTTGAAGGTAGAACATGGCTCCAAGATAATGAGAACATCTTGCAAAATGACTAACCACAGATATTGTCTTGGCAAGAAGCAGACCCTGCCCTATCATAATACAGTCAAAACAACATCCCTTGAACCATTTTATTACCATCAAGGTATAGTAAAGATTACCAAAGTGATTACTTTCGTATCAACCTGCCGTTGCTTTATTTGTAACATTATCCATGCATCTGGCACCTTATAAACCATGGAGGTCCTTTTTTTTTACCTCCATGATCAAATCCGTGTCTTTGCGGGGGATCAGACTTATTTTTCATGGATATTGGCGTCAGAGAAACTTTGATGGAACCGAGAAAAAAACTCTCGACTTAACTCAGAAGATGAAGAACTAATCCATCTGTTACTGATTGACGTTCGCACTGCAGGGACCTATAACCTTCGAAAACTTAAATATAAATCTGAAGCAATTAGTATCGTGCGCTTTACGCATACGCCTAGTTCTGCTTGTATGAATTACCTGCAGAAAGATAGGCCTGATCGCTGTCGGAAAATAACATTTTTCTTCTGTCAATACAATTTCTATTTTCCCCTATTTGGTTGTCATGGTTGCTGGTGACTTCAGTTTTCTCTTTTGTTATACCATACCTTGTTGTTCCCTTGTTTCGGACTTCTTAAAAGAGTTTCGTTTAGAGGACTTGTTAGACGTTTATCCCACAAAGTGTGCTTTATCCGATAGTTTCCATGGTAACAGTCAGACGACGTTCTCCTATGCTGATGAGGGGTGGGGTGCAGGGAGGTAACCTTTTTGGAATCGCTTTTTTATTTTGTAATGGGTTAGCATGCTAACTTTCATAATCATTGCCCGATTAATACATAAAACTAGTGCAGATTGTGCATATTCACAAACAAGCAAGAGAGAGAGAGAAAGAGGGGAGAAGAGAAGTGTTTGAAAACAAGGGGGTAATCTGATGTTATAGTAACTTTCTTAAAAGTGCATAATGAAGTTATACAATTTCTTCAACGATCGCCGTTGCTTTGAGTATATACATAATTCTTTCCGAACGTAGCCTCTTTATTTTTTGTCTGTGCTTATTTTTAGAAGTACGTTTTGTGTATTAAAAAACACTCATTTTCTTTTTGGGTTCTTTTCCTAACACCTCCCTGCGTTTTTCAAAATCACTCCCCTGTTTTTGCATAATTAATTTTTAAAAGCAATGTTTAGTGTAACATCTGTAATATTCTTACTTCCAAGTCACGTCAAAGCCGTTGTACTTGCGACATTCACCGTGAGATAAAAGAAAAATGAGAAGAATGAGAAGAAGAATGAAACTTGACGGTCACGAAGATGATCATCCCTTACTGAAACACATATCATATGCATTACTCGGAACTGGGCATATCATCCTTCAATTCTCTTGGGAGAGAATTTGATATCTTATACCATTGAGCCTAGCCTTTAAGACTGATCGACCATCTTTGCTCTTGATCGTTATTAGCACCCCGTCACACCGAGAAACACCAAGCAACCCGTGCATACGGACGATAACACAGGCTATTCGCATTTAATGAGATTTTAATAGGCCGGACTGGTTTTGGTTCCACATAAAGTGCTTTTTAACCGAGGGTTTTCACTATTTGATTCCCGGCGGGTGTTTCATAAAGCTGTTTGTAAGTTAAGAGCGACATTAAGAACGATTGGAGAACCTTTCTTACGCGCTAAATAATCACAAATGAACATTATTTTCATAGTGAATATCATTTACCACTAGAAGGATCACAAGTCGTTCTTAAACTCACTCTTAACTTACGAACAGCTTTATGAAACAGCCCCCGATCCAAATTTATTAGACTACTTGCAGTAGGGGTGGTGCACTTTAATTTAGGAGAGGAAATATAGGAATGCATTGATGAAAATGTGATGAAATATCCGACCAAAATCACATCTACGGTAGATGTGAAGCAACCGGTTATGTCACGGCATAATTGACTGTGCATGATAAAACGATTATGTGACGAAACCACAACACAATCTGTTTAGACAAGAATTCATACTCACCCTCCATAATGTTATCCAAAAGCCATATTGATTTTTATTAACAGCACACAGCACAGGAAAAAATATATATGGGATTTGTAAATTCTAAAAAAATGACAAGCAAAATTCTTTACTTTACGTAACAGAATGATGATCATAAAAATTAATATAGGAAGTGCGATGTGAGTCCTGTTTACTTAGAGTGGGTCGAATGGACTTGATTCTAAGCACTGGAACTTTAATAGCCGAAAAGAATTACTTTTGTTCTCGATAGCGTTTATTAGCGTTTATAGAAAATGATTATCAATACATTCACATCTTCATCAGATCATAGTTCAAGAAACAAACATTCACAGTCAAATCTTAATTTAAAATTTGAACGCGACGCTGTTTACATGAACCTTACAATAGTTCTTTAAACAATTTTCACAAGCGTTTTAAATATTTAACAATAAAGTTTAATTTCTAATATTTAATTCTCAATATATTAAGCAAGGTTGGTTAAACTGTTAATCAACTAAAGTAAGGTTAACATAGTAAACAGCGTTATATAATTTTTCAAACGAATGTAGCGAATTTGAGATTTCGACCAGGATCGTAAAGGTTTGCAAAAGGTAAGGGGTGCAAGAAAGTTCGTAAACAGTTTTGTTGCAAGAAAGTTCGTAGTTTTGTTGCAAGAAATTTCGTAGACAGTTTTTTCTCGTTGCACATAAAATTGAAGATGTTTAATATTTTTTGCGAATCTATTTTTCCGCGAACCGTTGCTACCGTTTTCAAAACAGTCGTCAGGCTTTGCAACTGTTCTAAGATGGAGTCGCTGAAGTTCTTTTTCATTTGCCAATGATAGCGACCAAATTACCACATGACCTCTAAATAGAATCGATCTGCTGGTAAAAAGTGTGTCGAACGTTTGCAAACATATTTTTAACGTTTGGAAGCAATATGAAAATATATTTATCATTTTGATAATGCAAACAAACATCCGTAGGAGTTTGCGACACTTGTAAGAAAAGTTTGCATATCAAAAACTCGCAACATTCGTAAGCATTTGCCGCTCAGTGATATATGCTCAAACAAAACGAAAGACATGATGATTGTATATATCTAGCCCAAATCGATAAATGAACGAGTATGTGGCTTCTTCATTATCTGCTCATACTAGAGGCCAGACCACTAGCGCTTCTTCTTTGAAGCACTCATACATTATGAGGTAACGAACGGGGTTTCATAAAGAAACAAAATATATGAGTGCGAACTAGTTCCCTTTCTTACTGAAGTTTTGTTTCATCAATAAAATGATGAGTAGAGGAAGAAGTGCAATTCACATTCCATTCAAGACCTTAATCTGTGCATGCTCGTCATCATAGTCGAGTCGCATGCACATGCAGCAATCAATCTGTTGTTTTTCGATCAAGTCCCTCGGGGGGCTCACCAACAGACCAACATGGCCCAGTCATATCGGCACAACCGATATTAACCAGAACAAAAATAACCAGAAAACAATGTTGGCTTGTAGTAACACTGATGCTATGATGTAGTGAAACCAACGAATCCGTCTCCAGGACGATCAAAGCGATAGAATGGCATGTTAACATCAGTCGATTTCGAGAAGACTCCAATGGTTTATCCAGTTATTTGCTAAACGCCCATTTTCTCCTATTATGCGCACAGGTTTTAATTTAGGTTTCAAGTAATAAAATTCCGAGATATGTTTAGAATTGTATCAACAGTGTGAGATACAGACAATATTACCAAACATTGATAATGTCTTATATAACTTTCATCTACCTATCCTAAGAACTCGTTTTGCTCAAAATCCTTTTTATTCACCGCCCCCAAATTTTGGAATTCCCTCCATAAAGATGTTCAACAGGCCCCCTCCATCCACTCCTTTAAGAGAAAACTAAAAATATTTCTGCTACTGTCTTACCAAAGTAATTAATTAGTTTGTAGATTTTTAGTATTGTCTAAGCACGCTATTAAGTCACACTCTCTTTGATCCACGTTTGCACTCTCGTTCTAGCCCCTTTCCCCCTCTCTCTCTCTCTTTCTACCCTTTCTCTCTACCTATATATCTGTGTGTGTGTGCCTCCCTCTCTGGGTGTCTCTTCCAACTTATCTTTGCCCTCTCTCTCTCTCGCTCCCCTTTCAGTACTTTATTCCTTCTCTCTCCCCTCTATTCTTCGTCATGTCTTTGATTTCTTTTGAGTTTTTAGTATCGTCCCGTATCTCTGTCATCTTTTTATTATTTCTCGCTATTACTCACCATCTTATTATTATTCCCATAAAATATTGTATTTTAACTTATCGTATTTACACTTGCGAATGAGTCCCATTTTTTCAAATGTTTAATATATTATCTTGGGGATCCACGCTCTACAAGCAATGCTTGTTAGTGGATCCCCTCATTTCCATATCAGATTTTGTTAAAACTACTTTACAAATGTTTTGGAACTCGTAATTGATTTGTAATCATTGTTATCATATTTCATTTGTATTTGTTTATATTTATGTATGTTTGATTTGTATTTGCTTATAATGTTAATGGAAATGGAAAATAAACTTGAACTTGAACTTATAATTTGACAATTCCTTCGTTCACTTGTTTTAGTTTTATTTCCAATCCTACCGGAAACGGGAATGTTTTTACCCCGTTATTGTGATATAAGACGAGAACACCCACCCTAAACACACCCATCCTCACACATACGATCCGTCATTCAATAGTCAAGGAAGCTGTGGAGCTGTAAGTGGTATGTATCCGCTTGACGAGAGCATATACATGATATAGAGAAGACAAGATCTTATCAAGTCGACTTATATTGACTTATTAACTAATAAGTCGACCTGGTGACGCACATTCTACGGATAAGTCTAGGCTTAAAAGTTACATGTGACCTTTATTTTAATTGCACTTAATTGCACTTGACAAGATACGGTAGCCACGTCGACGCACAACGTAACAGGTAAGCCGACTAAATTAAATAAAAAACTTGTCATCTCACTTAGTTGACTGGCACTTAACGTTTCCATTTTTTACTTGACCAATATACATACAGAATGACATCAGCATTGAAATGTAAAACCTGTCAGGTTGGGTGTTTTTTACGTCATAAACCTAATCGATCAGAAGGTTGCGAGTGTTACACATAATAGAAAGAGCGAAGCAAACGTAATTAATTGTAAATAACGGATTTCATCTACCTACAAGGCTTCTCATTTCCTGTTTCAACGTTTCTCAGCAGCCCGCAAACTATCCTAATTATTCTTTTAAAAAAAATTAAAAAAAAAGATTTATCAGGGCAACTCAAAAATATTAAAAATTTACATGAATCAAATCAAATTTTTTTTTTGTTCAGTCTAACAATGCAATGGTATCCAAATTAACAATGTAGTTTTCTCAAACCCCTGAATACAAAACTAAGCACGTTTAAAGAATACAGTATATAGTATTGCATGTTTCCAAACAAATCAATACAATTTGAATTCATTTCATCTGGTATGTGTATCTAAATGCTGTCTGCTGTGCAGTTAGCTGTTAAAGTCCCCAAAAGGCCTAAAATAAGTACTCCCATTATAAAATCATATCCAACAGATCGCAGTGATTTGTATTTGATTGCATGCTCACCAGCCTTAAAGGTACTATATCCGACATACTACACACTTTCGAAAACTCACCATGACATCCTCTTAATAAAGTTGTCCCACTTTCGTGTTTAAGAGAAAGCTTCGGAATGGTTCAGGAATTACTTATGAATTGAAAAACAGTTCGTACAAATAGATATTCATTATTCAGCATTACGAATACAAAATTGTGGAGTCTCACAAGGAAGCCAACTTGGTCCTTTATTATTCGTTATGTACATAAATGTCTTATTAATCTTCAGATGATCTCCCTTTCATTTTATTTGCAGACGAATCCAACTTATTTTATTCTCATGATAACCCAATTACGCTTCTTTCTACTATAAATCTTGAACTAAAACTTCTAGTGCAGTGGGTTAACGCCAAAAAATTATCTCTAAACATCCTAACGACAAATTTCATGTTATTTAGTAATACTTTGCGATATCTACCTGAAGACATCAGTTCGGGCGACACGCCGCCCAATAGGGTAACGTCAACCAAATTCTTAGGGCCAATGGTTGACAATTATTGAAATGGAGCATTCACATTCAAAACATATGTAAAATCTTTATCGTGGAAAGCTGGGTTATTAAATAAATTTCGACATATTTCCCCAAAATCAACATTATTTTTGTCACTTCAGTGCCATTCTCATTGACATCTTCAACGTAATCATTACATACACCGTCGTAGTCATCATCATCATAATCATCATCACCATCATCATAATCATTACATCATTACATTACAGACTGACCCTACACACGCCCCTAATTCATTCCTAGTCATAACACCATCCATTCATCAGTCCGTATATTATTCTGTCTTGTTAATTCAAGAGTATCTAAGGTGCAATTAACGTCAAGGGTCTCCCTTTAGAAGCACAACTTCTTCGACGCCCTTTAACCCCGTATAGGAATGTAGGCCAAGCTTGAGAAGGATGTTGCCTATTGATGTTATTGATGCTGATGATGTTGTGATAATGCTCTTAGAGGGTGGTTGGAATCTGATTCGAGCTCGTCTAAATTGAATGTAATTGCGATGATGGGTGCCCATTAGGACGACAGTGGAATCATCTATGGAGTCACGACAATATGGGTTGTAACACTGTCATTCTGGGATACCAAGCATTGGTCTATAGGAATGGTGTTGGAATAGTTACAAATGACGGGGTAAATTGCAATGGACGGGTGAATGTTTGGCGTAGACGACTCAGACAGAGGCAAGGCCTCTACCGATATTGGATGTGACAATAATGACAAGTGCTATCTCAATAGCAAATTAAGATGTACTTTCGTTGGTACCACAAATCGGTGAATAGCTTGAAGAGGAAGGTTTTGAGGTAACGGGTCAAGGATACATTGGCGCCAACAAAATAAAGAGATTTTTTTGTCTCTGGTTAGGCGGGTGGTTTTTTTCACTGTTCCCAATTAATGTTCACAAAAGTAATTTACCAAGATAATATTGAACAATTTTAATGAAAATAGTCTAATGGTTAAAATGCAATAAAAACAACAAAATATTGATAGGGATTTGAGAATGATTGCCATGTGGCAAGAGAAAGATCGAAAGAGCCAGGATCGAAATGAGCACAAGAAAAAAAATGAATTTATGAAAAAAAGCGTGAATTGAAATGGCAGAATCAGTCATTTCGATTTTGAATCAAGGACAAAATTACTAACTACCTTTTAATTTGATTTGGCAGAAATAAAAATATATTAAAATCACTGGCCGACCCCTTGAGAGGCACAATTAAATTTGTAATGTAAAAATGCCGTTAAAACAGAAGTGTGCCCCCCCCCCTTTTTTTTTTTAAGTGAAGACCTTCTTTTCTTTTTTGCTTGTCAAATTTTTTTCTCAGGAAAATGTGCCCCCCTTTTGGAAAATCCTAGATCTGCCCCTGATTACAATGAGCATGCTACCTTAACTGCATGTGGTAAAGTGAAATTCAGTATAATATTTACAAAGTAATTAGTTAAATATATACGACTGCAGATAGCAATCATTCTGTTTGAAAGAAAAACTAAAAAAGCATGATAAAGAAACCGAGGAAGGGGCATTTTCCTTGACGGTCAATCACACGCTGACTGCTGCAGTCTATCGAATCTGTTAATCGATCACGAAGCAAATCGGTCGTCTGCAGATTCACAAACATTTCAAATCGGTAAGCGTCCTTTATAGGGTCCTAATACTGATGCTGGTGGCTCTGGAGACGAGATGATGACGTCACACGCTATTATTTGTCATCCACTTTGGAGGCAAGTAATAAAATACGGCCATACAGGTTTCAAGATAACGGATGGGCACCACTTTCACCGCACGCCTGAGATCGGGCCGAAAGACAATACGAATACAAAAGCGATATCCATCTTCGACGACATTGCTCCAAGTCCTCATGATTTATTTGCATACAGCTGTGTGCTTATGCTTTATGTTTAATGATAGAACTATGCCCCCAGTTTCATGATGCCACTTGGAAAAATGAGATGCGTGCGTGATACGTGAAAAGAATCAAGCCAAACATATTGGTGAATAATTAAAGAGCGTCTCAAGAAAGGCCATTACTATTATCTTTGTTTCGAGAATGATTGACTTTCCCTTTTCACCTTAGGCGAGTAAGCAGATGATTTTTAAATATTTTATTCTTTTGATCATAACCGCTCCTAAAGGGTTAATAGAAAATGAGGTGATAACCATTGTTCTATAGCTATATTATGCTAGGTTAAAGAAAGGAGTTTACATACAACTTTATTTAAAAAAAAAAAAACATGAAATTTATGTAAAATATGTATAAAAAATCACTTTTTTAATGAATTTAGAGCCCGGAATTGTATACATTACATGACTAGCGTGCATACACACATGTAGCGTATTCGTATTTTCGACTTAGAATATTTCGTCGGATGTTTAAATACATTTAAAAGGAATAATAATAATAATAATGTACAGTTCTTGTATAGTACATATCACATTATGAATAATGTCTCTATGTGCTTCCAAAGGACTTGGATATTATTACCCCAGCTGTAGCTTGGCAGTCGTAATTACTAAGATTACAGCGCACACGCATTTCAAGGAATAAATATATATCTGCCAGGTACCCATTCACCTCACCTGGGTTGAGTGCAGCAAAATGTGGATGAATTTCTTGCTGAAGAAAATTACGCCATGGCTGGGATTCGAACCCACGATCCTCTGTTTCAAAGTCAGAAGACTAATCCACTGGGCCACAACGCTCCACAGGAAGTTTAAAATAACTTTCCAATCGACCTTATTTTATTTGTCTGTTTATATCTGTTTAAGGGAAGCTTTTCATTAAGTTTTTTGGGGTGATTTTCCAGACCGATGTTATAAGCTACTGAAATTCTTGCATCTGATTGGCTGAGAACAAGTTAGTCAGTAAAATCACTGAGAAGATGCTCCATGAAACACTGAGTCTCGATAAAATCTGAGCACTGGCATCTGAAATTACAACCGCAGTGGACATCCTTGGGATGCGTCGCCATCTTGCAATATTGGTGGTGTAGGCAAGCAAGCCAGTGTAGATGAGAATATCATGTCCTTCAACAAACCTCGTCACTGTCTACTCAAGTGAGACATAGACTCTCTCGATTCATTTACATGGTTACCTCATCTTGGTAAGAGGTTCACACTTCATTCAGTCGTGACCGTCTGACCGATGGTCGATGTCAAGAAAACCGAGGCCGTGTAGCAAAAAGCTCAGCGATTGATCGCACAGTTTATCTGTACGGCTGTTTAAACACTACGAACAATGGAATAAATCACAGAATCTCCCTTTAAGATCGATTGCATATCTTTGTGATAGTCCAAAATGCGCGCTGTTGATTAATTGAAAACTTTGGTTGAAAATCAAGTTGCGCATGATTTTTAGAGTTGCGTATGATTTTTAGATCTGCGTTTGATTGCAACTCTTTCTGCAACGGACCCTAGCAGTGTTTGACGACTATCCAAGTACGGAGTGACATTGAAGATGTATACTTATAATACGCTCGGGATGATGCCCGGTCACATCGGTGATACCGGCTCCAGACCGACCAAGGCTACTACGTTATTACCAAATGGAAGACCATCGGTCGGTTGTGAGTCGGTTTCGTTGGTGTGACTGCACGATATCGGTGATGGCAGGTTGTAAGGTTTCAATTTGAGGTACGTATTAATTGACAATGGGTCTGGATGTTTATTCATAAGAAAGAGGGAGAGAGAACTTAGAACATGTTTTCAGTGTAAACGCAAACAGTTTAAGGAAATGTGGGTGGGTGCATGTGCGTTTCCTACTATAACATCGAATTGCCTTACTTGAACAATCGTTGAAAACCCGTAGAATACTACGCAAAATGCCACCATGTTCATAAAGCACTCCATCCCTCGTTCCCAGGGTAGTCAAGCTAGTCTTATATTTTTATCTAAAGCCCCGATGTACATGATGCGTTCATCCTCTGACCTACTCTTATGCATAAGTGTATGGAACGCTATTTGATGAAATTATCATTTAAAATACCACAATGAAAAAGGAACGATGAAAACTAAGCATTCAGCATCAATGAAAATGTATGGTTGCTTGTCACATACGCCAGGATGAACCTAACACGTGCATTCAACAAAACTCCGTATTAAAGTGTTAACGTCATCATCATGATCATTACCAACATGACCACCAAATGTAATCTTCATATCGTAACTTTAAATGATGTTTATAGTCAGGTGTGTAGACAATATTCTTCAAATTTCATGGAAAGTTGTCATGATACGAAATATTTTAATCTCGGAAATCATTGGGGTTATAAATTGAGAATTTTTCCCAAATATGGCCATACAATTGGAATACTAACAGAGGAACAATAATTTGATCCATTACTAGTGCCAATCATTCTTCGTAAAGACCTATCTCCATCATTATGGGCCAACCTAGTCGAGGTGTATAATGTTTTCGAAATTATCAACTACCACTTGGGACACGCTGCATAAACAATAATTGTTAGTTCTCATGTACACTGCTTATGTTTAACGTAAAGTTGCAGTGGAGCGATGTTCATCTCTTTATCCAGGCCTGGGCTGCCGTCATGTTGCTCATAAATTATGCTTCCTTTACTTTTTTCTAGGCACCTTCAGCGTAAAAAAAACCCCTGAAAAACAGTTACATCTCCACGAAGCACCTACCTTGGAAGGGCACTAGAAGAGGCGTCCCCCCTTTGCATGACTTCTCGCGGAGCAGACGACACTGCAGACTGCACACTTGTTGACTGTACTCTTAACACACAAAAACACATCACCATGACAACTCCCGCGTGACGTCATTGCCAAATGACGAGGGGAAAAGGAGGGGTTCCGAGGGTAGGAAAACTTGTGCTGAGGCAATGGTTTTCACAACATGTCCCTTATGGTGAGAAAGTCCGCATTCAATTAATTGCTGAGACAATGATAAGCAAACGACAGAGACCTACACGAATGTGCCCGCTTAAAGAGGAGTCGGCTATACTTAAAACACAGCTGTACACTCTAAATTACAGGGATTTAAAATAAGTCCAGATGGACTGTAGCTAGGGACCAATCGATTTCTGAATTTAGTTTTAATCCTAACGACTTAAATTTAAATCTCAAATGATTTAAATTTAAATCTTTCGAGATTTAAAAATGAATCTTAAGGATTCAAACTAAATCCGGAATTCGATTGGTCCCTAACTACAGTCCATGTGGACTTGTTTTAAATCCCTGTAATTTAGAGTGTACTTAACACTCAACCTAAAACTACTTAGCAATAGGAGTGGGCTATAAATGGGTGATTTTTTGTTTTACTGTGGCAACAGTTTTTTTGTGTTCCTTTTACCTTATCTCAACATGAAATGACAATATTTTTTGTCTCGAGGCCGAGAAAAAAGTGTGCCGGGCCAAAATCCAAAATGGCCGCCAAAACCCCCCAAAATCACAGTTTTGGCCACAACTTTTTTATTTGGTGGTCAATTTCTCTGGTTTTGGTGTCAATTCATATGTTTTGGTGGGCAGGCAATTTGTTTATCCTATATTTAGTACTTTTAAACCATTATTTGTAGAGTTAAAAGGTAATTATACCTAAATTTTCCCATTTTTGTAGCCTTTTTTCAGCCAAAAAGTGGGTTTTATCATCCTGGGGTTCTGGGATATTAGATGGTACGAGGTCAACAATAGCAAGCAGCTTCATATAGCTATATTGCTTTTATTCCTCCACTTTGGGTCTTACGGATATTTGTGAAATATATCTTATCAAATAAAAGAAAATGTCATTTATCCATAGGGACTATACGGTGTACAATGCACTCTACATACTACACTGCATATATCCATGCATTGACCACCATGGCATATGACAAGGCCTGTATATAAACTATATTGTCATAGAAATGAGCTTCAAAGGTTTAGAATTAGATTGTGAATTTGATTCCTTGTCAGCTGATGTACATGGTGAAACCAGCAACGTAAATTGCACTTACATGTAAATATTACATACATGTATATATACGTACATCACATTTTTAGCCATATCTTCTTCATTTGGAGGCTTTTTTTTTACCTGGTTCTGGTGTCTAACTGGCCTATGTTTATGGGGTCAGGTAAGTACTAGTATCATGGTAAGGCTGATCAACAAGCCAATCAGACTAAAGGATTGCATGCTAGTTACCATTAAGTTAACATAATGGTAAATTTTTATGCAACGGGGCCCAGAATAGCTACAGTGTAAATTACCTCTCTCCGCCCCCTGAATTAGCATATTTGACAAAACATGTCTCCAATTTCTGAGACAAAACATATCTTCAATTTCTGAGGCATCTAATTCTAAACCTGAGAGCTCATTTCTATGACACTATAGTTTATACAACCCTTGTTATCCGTCATGGTGGCCAATGCATTTATGCAGTGCAGTATGTATGTACAGTACATTGTATACTGTATAGCCCCAATGGATAATTGACATTTTTTATTTAATAAGATATATTTCACAAATATCCGTAAGACCCAAAGTGGAGGAATAAAAGCAATCTAGCTATATGAAGTTGCTTGCTATTGTTGACCTCGTACCATCTAATATCCCAGAACCCCAGGATGATAAAACCTACTTTTTGGCTGAAAAAAGGCTACAAAAATGGGAAAATTTAGGTATAATTACCTTTTAACTCTATAAATAATGGTTTAAAAGTACTAATTATAGGAAAAACAAATTGCCTGCCCCAAAAAACATATGAATAGACACCAAAACCAGAGAAATTGACCACCAAATAAAAAAGTTGTGGCCAAAACTGTGATTTTGGGGGGTTTTGGCGGCCATTTTGGATTTTGGCCCGGCACACTTTTTTCTTGGACCCGAGACAAAAAATATTGTCATTTCATGTTGAGATACATTACAAGGAATAAAAAAAACTGTTGTCATATTGAAATTACAAAAAAAGTATTTTTGACCCATGTATAGCCCACTCCTATTAGCAATCAAATTACCCATTTCTTAATAAAAGAAAATTGAGGCAAGGGATCTCTAAATTTCGTATACCTAATAGGAGATTCCATCAATCAAGAAGGACTGGCATTGTATGTATAATGATTTTTATCATTTTATGATAACTTCCTTGGTTACAAAAAAGTATAACAAAGATGTTTAAATGGAGGTTAATAATTTATTTGAGATCACATGAAATCTCGTTTTTATTGTTGGTAAGTATAATGATCTCTCATTTCCTATATAATTAAGTTGATATATTTACGTAATCAAAGTGTACATAGACAACAGTTTTAAGCGAGAGTATTATTCGTTGACGGATTTGAAGTCTTGAAAATGATTGAACAAAGAATCTACAAAAATTGTGTGTCCTAAAAACAGTCTAGTCTTCAGTTATAACAGGACAGACTGGGGGCGAGTAGATGGGGGGGGGCAATGGCATCAATGTATTTCCAGCTTAACAAATAAGTCATTCATCAGAACTCTTAATCCGAGATCATACGGTCTGGAAAAACGTTCTGTCTAAACAACTTTGAACCAAAATATAAAAAAAACAGAAAATACATCAATGTTAGTGTCCATGGGTGAATGACCGCCTTACATAAGCGGTGAGCTCAACTCCTTTTGAAAGCATGTAATAGCACTCTGAAAGCAATTGGCCGAAGAAATTCGCCAAATTTAACCATAAACTTTGTGGAGAGCTGTGATAAATGTAAATATTCTCTAGTTTGCATGTTTTGTTTGTTCATTCAACATGTAAATGACAAAGAAAGACAAAAGACAATAACTTGTTACAGAGCTAACAAGGTTGGGTATATCATAGACATAATAGCCTCATTGGAATTTCAACACGTAAGTGATTCAGCAAGGTATAAACCTTAATTGGTCTCAGTTTTTGCACCCAACTTAAATGCTGCGGTAACAAATACCTTTAAGAACACTGTACGAACGATTTTTACATGTTTTATACCATTTATTGCTATGTATAAAAATCGTTCGTACGGTATTCTTAAAGGTATTTGTGACCATACTAATTATTTCGGTAATTGAAACGAAGTCTGTGTGTCTCTTGTAATGTTCAAGAAGTGCACATTGGCGAGCAATAATTACAAACCCAACTCGGATACCATTTAGAAGGAAATGATTTATCTTTAACAGGCATCTTACAGGCGTGCTGTCAAACAGGTGAAATCCAAGGACAATTGTCCGCCTGCAAGAAGGTCACAAAAAGATCGTGTCTCACAGCAAATTCTGCCTTGTTGATTGGTGTATATGGACAACCGCATCACTCATTTTATTCATGATATTCCTGCGTTCAATTTTCGGCGTGATAACAACACCTATCACAACACCCATGGTTGTAACTCTTACACTCTTTGGTGTTATGCTCAATCTGTGGGGTGTAATTTTTACATTTCAGGGTGTGGTCCTTTAGGGAAACCAGCTGGTGCCAGTGTTAACACCCCAGGTTTACCCGCAGTTTTTAGTGTTCGGAATATAATGATGTGCATGGTTAAAAAAGTATGTACTGTATAATTCACTATTTGATTATGTACATGTGAGGTCTATATTTCCCAGTCATAATCATAAAATGAAACGAATGAATGCGAAACCCGTTCCCATTCCCAAATTCTTACACATTTCCACATTGTTCAAGGGGGGGGGGGGGGCTTCTTTTAAAGCCGTCAGGTTTTGGTTTAAAGAGGTAGTAATGACCTTCTTGCAGTGTGCCAGGGTGGATTTCAAATCTACGTGCCATTTCATCACTCACGTGTTAACCTAACACCTTGTGTGTATAGGCAACCACGTCTGGAATTCAACATGCTCGACCCAATACCTGTAGGGGACCCGCGTGGCGTCGAATGGCTCGACCACATGTCTATAGGGGCTGTTCACACTGTCAGATTTATGCGGATTCTTATTATCATACAAGCAGATCATTGGCGTACAAATGGGGGAGTGGCATGGGGGACAATGGTACCCTAAAATTTTCACGACCAAGAAAAGGAAGAGTATTAATAGAAAATATAGAAAAGAAAGATGGGGTAATTATGTTATTTCATGAAAATTATGTCATAATCTATCACAAAATTAAATTTTCATTAAAAAAAAAAACTCAAAAAATTTGCTCGCTCGCTTCGGTCGCACGAGAATCTCAAAAAACTATGTCCATGATGCCAGCGCGCTGTGACACGCCCCTTCAAATTCGGTTGCTATCTACGTCACTGTAGTAAATCTGGGACCTGAGCTTTTGGTCTATATCAGCAGTAGATATGAAGCTACTATGACTAAGTTCATTGTTACGTCACCTTGTTGTTCTCGTGTGAGAACCGAGGGTTTGTGGAAACGATTATGAACAACACACAAGTCGGCAGATTTTTGGTGTATCTTTTTTTTCAACCAAAAACCCTACTAAACCCTTTACTTATACATTTTAGGTGATATTGCACGATATTTGCAATCGATTGAAGAATCGGTTTAAATCCTAGAACTGATCATGACTGCTTACAGTCATTACCTGGGTCCCGTCTTACAAAGAGTTACGTTTGATCAAATCAACCACAACTATGGAAAGCCAGCAACGTCAACATCTATTATACATTTATGTTCAAAATATTTTCTACATAACGATGTATATTCATATTATATTCATACCTTTTCTTGAAAATTTAGTGCGCTTCTCTTTGCTTACAAGGGAGATTGTGCAAATTTCCTGTAGAAAAATTATGACATCGATGGATTTCCATACAGTTAAGGTTGATTGGATCAATCGTAACTCTTTGTAAGACGGGGCATATGTCTACTTGTAGCTACAAGCTTATTTACTGCATTTGATATTCACCAATTACGTGCTCTATGTGTAGATTTGCAATTGAAATATTGCAATGCATGGATTGTAATAATAAGAAATTTCTTGCAACAGTCTCTTGTAATGCCTTGATATGTGTATAGCATTAGCTTTCTCATAACGTACACCTTAACAAATATATTTACTACAATTTAAATGCGATAAATAGGAAATATTGATAAAAAGTGAGAACACTATTCTAAACTTGCTATTTTGCAGCCACATGTTAATTGGCTCACACTGTACATTGTAGGACAGGAAGGTTAGATGTTTCGATAACAATTTGTACGTCTGTAAAATGGAGTCTCCCAAGCGAGTTAAGATTGTGAAATTTATATGCATCGGAAAGCGAATGAGTCAATTGACCGTGTTAATATCACTGTAAAAAAACGGGGTTCACACTTAAAACGTTGGGCAACATACTGTCCACTGAGTTGGGTAATGTATGTTGGTAAAAAGAAATATATAATTTATATATTCTGGGCAATTATTATCTAATTTAGCAAATTTATTACCCAATTTTGAGTTTTTATTACCCAATTTGGACAGATTTTAACCAATAGTTGAGTGGACAGTATGTTGCCAAGAGTTTGCTAGAAATTTGGCATTTTTTCCCAACTATTTTAAGAGTGTGTTCAAACCGACATCAGTTGGTGTTCCAGAAGAGTGTTAAAATTAGACCCTAGAGTTTGAACGTAACACCAAAAAGTATTTAACTAACAGAAAAGGTGTTGCAGTAAGACCCATGGGTGTTGAACTAGTACCAAATTTAACACTGAAGAAAAAATTGTTGTTGTCGAACTCTATGTGCACTGAATAATAACACATTTTTTTACGTGACTGATAATAAATTGTAAAGATTACTGAGGGGGAAAGAATTGAGCGATATATACACAACAAAAAAAGTAAGTCCCCCCTAAATCAAATTGCTGTAACTTTTGAACGGAATTATTTTGAGATATGATATTTCGTAGGTAGTTTTCTACACTCATTAAGCAACTCCTGGGGGAAAATGAGATTGATCGGTTGAGTCATGCATGAATAGTTAAAGATTGAATTAAAAATGACAATTTTTGAAAGTCACAAGAGTCGTGTTCCAGATTGTGCAAATACAACGTTGGGCAAAAGTTGTTTTTAGGTGAATTTTATGGTGTTAATGCTGTATTACTATCCATCATTTAGCCACTCAACACACAATTTTGATATCGTATGTTCATGGTTGAGTGAGCACAATATTTCAGGGGCCGCAGAAGCGGGGGGGGGCTGGGGGCCCCCCACTTTTTTCCAAAAGCATGTACAAAAATGTAAAATTGACCATACGATTGTGATTTTTTGCATGGTCAGCCCCCCCCCCCCCCACACACACTTTTTGCTCAGCCCCTCCCCCACACTTTGAAAACCGTTCCGTGGCCCCTGTATTGTGACGTATCATCATAGGGGATTTGGTAGTATCCTCTACAACTTGTTAGGTCTTATTAAAATTTGAAAATGTTGGTGGCTACCCCGATTATAGTCCCCTCCCCCATTTTTAAATTCTGGATACCCCCCTGATTTGTCCATGAATTAAACTGATCATGAGAAATTGTTAGGAAAAGAATACATTTATGCAGTATAAAGAGTATTCATTCCTAACTTTTCGAATGTGCTCGCTCAACCATGAAAATGTTAAAAGTTCGGAAAGTGTGTGGTGATAGAAATGATGGTTGATAAAAACAACAGCAATTAAAGTCACATTTGAAACCGAATTTCCCCCAATATTGAACTTATTACCCTTTAAAATGAGTCTGTGACATTGAAAATACAAATTTTCCAACTTTGATGCGTGCTCACTCATCCATGAATAAACAAATCGATTTCATTTTTGCACAGAATTCTGCCCATAGGTTGATAAACATTACTGCCAAATGACATTGCTAAAGACAGCCTTGAAAAAAAGTTCCACCATATTTAATAAGGGGTTACTTATTCATAAACATATGCACCCATAATGTACACAAGTCAAGAGAGTGGAAGTCAAAATTTTAACAAATATGAAATAAGGGTTTGTTTCATGGACGGTTTCTGTTACTTCTGCCAACAGTTATTTCATGAAACTTCGCACATGGCTTCAGGGTGACACTATCCAAAAGGCGCGCACACCAAAATAACAATTCGATACGGCACAGAGTGGGGCCAAGGCCTTGAACTTTCTTCCCATTTGCATAATTTTCGAATATTGTGTTCTCACTGATGCATTAAGCATCGGGATTTTCATAAAAATCAAATCAAATGAACCATGCAAGGAGGTTTGTGACAGATATCCATAGTTACACATTGCATTTTTTCCAATAACGTAAAAAAAAGCTAATCACATTCCACATGTTCATTCAAGCGTGAATGTTTAATTGAACGCCTTTGAATCATTGAAGCATGTTAATTGCTCATGAACATAACGAAAAAATTGATAAAAGATCAGTATCAGTTACCAAAATGACACAATACTTGCCTATGATATTTGAAAATCGTATTTTTGGTTTTCAATAAATGTTCATTGAATCGTGAAACGATGCATATTGTTGAAGATACTCTTCCCAAAAATAATTTTCATCATATGCGATCATTTTTATTGATAAAAATGTGTAAAAAATCCAATTATAGCAAATTTGGACTTGTGTTTATTCAACCGTGAAATTTAGCCAAAAAAGTTGTATCGTCTTTTAGAAAGTACCTATACAAGCCTTCTGACTATTTTTCATGATGAGAATGTGGAATCAGTTCATATGAAATGGAATCAAAGTCATGATATTTGGCTTGTGACTTTTGAAAAGTGACATTTTTGCCTTCCGACGGTGCTCACTGAAGCATGACGTAAAATACGTTCATAACATTTACTCAGAAGGTAGCTTATAAAATTACCTACACGCTCATGTAAATATATATCAAAAACTCGCATTGGTTCGGAAATTATTGATGTTTGTTCAAAGGGGGACTTACTTTTTTTGTTGTGTATACATTTTCATGTATGTATAAATGCAACTAATATTTTATTAGGGGATACCATGGATGGTGTTCTAACTTTTCCGAGGTCTCTTTTACCTCAGATGTTTCATTTTTTATCCGAGACATAAAAAATGATCTCAGTACACCAATTTCAATTTAAAGAAGAAATAACAAGTTTTAAAAGTAAAACGGCCTCAGAATACCGTCCCTAGGCCTTTACGTTTGTAAGTCAACGCGAGCAAATCTTAGGAGCTACCTTAATCCCAGAGAATGGTGTCACAATGGGCGGGTCGACAAACAACCACGACCCAGATGCTTCATTCGATGTAATGTTTTCTTAACTTAAGCCACCGCGGCATGCAGATCAAGGATTCATCTTAAAAAAAGGGGGAGGAGGGCAAATGGTTCGCCGATTTTTTTTTCACTTTCTTTAACAATAACAGAAAAGGGGGTTCTCAATTAAAGGGGCACTTTCATAGAGCACTATGCAGAGTTTTGAGTTAAGTGGAGTGGCATGGGACACGCTTCCTCCAGTGTTGCGATTTAGATTCAAGTCTTCTAATCGGAATCAAGTTATTATGATGTTCGCAAAGATTGCCTTATATACATAATAAAACAAGCCTTTTATTTCATTTTCTTATTTCCTTTTAAGACTTCACGAGGTGCTCAATGATTGCCATGGTAACAAATCTTTGCTTCCATAGCATTTAGTGATTATTACAAAACTGTTTCTATAGTCTGCTCAGACAGCATTCGCATTTGAAGTAATCAAGGGTAAAACACCCATTGTTGTGTGAATAATTGCTTGCTCGCAAATCGCAATAGACTCTGGAGTCCTGCACGCTGCGTTAACATGGTTAAATTGTGCATGAATATATTTTGAATTGACTTTAAGACCAACGCAAGCACATGAACAATAAAGCGAGTCTTTATGTTTGCACGAGTTGTTTCCTTATTATAACCAGAAAACAAAAGATCCCCTTATATTTTGATAAATCATATTCTTTAGAGAAAAAAAATTGAAATTTCCTTTATTTTCCCCAAGATATTGTTCGAAAATGGTAAATTATGACAACGTTGGATTAGCAGGATTGGTGATAGCAGTTTGTGTTTGACAAAGACCAAGTCAAGATTCACTTTGCTTTTTTCATTAAATCAGCTTGATATTTACTACCGTTCCTTTCCATCAAATTTTTGTATAACGTTTTTCAGGTTTCAAAATCACCCATTTTAGCTGATTATTCAGACATAAGCCAAGTAGTCAGTTATAATATCTACACAATAGCAACATGAGAACCGCCGTATCGTCAATAATTCTACCAGCAGACATGTCGTATGCTACAGCGTTGGGCGACCAATGCGGCTTGCCCGCTTGGTGCTCTCTTACACGGTGTACGGCGAATCTTTTCCCATGAAAGTTAAAAACCTCCAGATATAAGGTATACCTCTCATTGCGTCAGAAGCAATGCTCTGCTTTCATCAAAGTTAAGCCATCCCTTTCATCATGTTAATAAGAATATGATAATTTCTGAAGTAAATCTTAATAAGTCTTTAAAATACCGCTACTTTAATTTTCTTCTTGAAGAGTTAAAAAACATTGTTTGATTCCTTTATGGCAGGGGTTCTCAAATTTGTTCTTTGAAGGGCCAGATGAGACTCAAAATAAGCCTGAAAGGGCCAGGGTGAAGTGGATACTTGGAGAAAAAATGTGCGCAAAGCGCGAAGACGCTTGCGGCCGGGGTCCTAGATGCTCTTTGGTGCAATCTGGCCCTTATTTTGGGAGAATTTAATCCAACAAATTTAGAACAGTTTCATATGGAACACAGGCAAAATTAGATAATATTTCAAAATACAGCGAGAGTCAATAGTAATGACAACAAAATTGTAGTTCTTTGTTAATAGGAATGTAGATTGTACCTATGTAAATTTTAACACATAGCTGGAATTGAGACAGATAATGTTTTGGAGTAGGCCTATCAATTTTTTGTAGTCAAATTAGATTTGCCAACACATTGGCCTTGTGCTCGATTACGGTAAAATGAATGCATACTTGTCTGTCCATTCTTCATGGAAAACACGATTTTCAGCATCCACCTTTCTTTTCTTTGCAGAATTTGATGCCATCTTGACCTGGCTTACAAAAAATGATGACTAATGTACCCCTGGGAAGATCCGCAAAACTGAACCGGCAATTAAGTTTATGTTTTAATTAAATTGATCTCATGTTGGAATGTGTGCGCATGTGTTTTCAAATCCAACGTGTTATCCGACGTTTGACGTTAAACTACTTTTTTTCAATGTAGCGCCGCGCTCATCTAATAAGAAAGTAGAACAGACCCGAGAACAGACACAAAAGACTCCACTAAACTTTGTTTAAAGTCAAATTAATTTGACTGCCATTACATTTATTACGGTTTCATGGATACACAATGTATCATATTGAGCTATGTTTCATGTTGTGACTTTAGTGATTTAAAAAACCCAGCAGAGTCTCGCGGGCCGGATTGAGAAGCTCCGCGGGCCTGATCCGGCGGCCCGCGGGCCGTAGTTTTTAGAACCCCTGCTTTATGGCATTATATGGAATATGCGAGAAAAAAAATCATTGCTTCAAAGTTCAATATGGTTTGACACAATATAATTCTTCGTAATGCACATCTCGAAAAAATGAAACATCGCAGATTTTACATAGAAGACTCAAGAGAGTGGGGCGAATAACGCCACCTTTTCAATTATTGTATTAATTTTTGTATAGTGCATAAACATACGAAGCTTGACCCCATTAGTATTCTTCAATTATTCTATTGAACATTGTTAATTTCTATTTGTATTTGATAAATTTTAATCAGTTATTTATTTCAGGGGACTCACATAAACAAGCGATGCTTTCCAGTGAGTTCTCTTTTTTTCGTTTCTGTTATTCATATTCTGTTTTGTTCCTACTCACTTTGTCAATTTGTTTGAAATGAAGAAGAATAAATTCAATCAATCAATCAATCATAATTCCTTTCATATTTTTGTTATGTTTACCCGCAGAAATGTGATTTGATGTATAATATTATGTCTACATCAGACCTACACTATCCAAGAGAAATATGTGAACTTATCAATCTCATTTGCATATTAATGAGCATTAAACACTGTTGTAAGGTGAACTTATTTGCCCCATAAAAGTAAGACAAATGAGTCCCTTTCATTAAAAACTACTTTGTGTCGCTATATTCAAACTAAAAATAGTTCAGTTGGTTGATGCAATCACTGAATATTTGCAGGTAATAATCACAGGATTAATTTTAATTATTCTCCTAAAGGCCTCATTGAAGGATTAATTTTGATTAGATTTTGATTATGTTTAAAACACATTTTTTTTCGTGCTTTAAAGTTCATTCGCATCAACTAAGTCCCAGCTGTGAAGTAGGGCTTTAATAAGTTACTGAACGAATATACATGGGGTAAACTATTTGCCGACTGCTATATGTGTTTTTGATCCATGTTGGATACAAATTCCAAGCAGACTGTTTTTCTCACCTTTGCAGACGAAACCTTGCTACTATTATACTATCCCTGCACCCCCACCGATAAATGCATTCCTTCCCTACCCCCTACCTCAATTCACCCTTCATCTTCACTTCCTTAATTAAGGGGCGATGCCAGTGTATCTTTTCTTCCCCCTTTTTTTTTGGGGGGGGGCGGAGGGCGGGGGTAGATGACTCCCCGATAGGAAAAAAGGAGTAGTTGTTTGTCTCAATAGAATTTTTGGCTTTCTCCTAACTTCTCTCTTCGATCTTTGTATGTTCATCTATTACCCTTTATTCCTTATATCTGATAATGTGAAAATCGTAAGGAGGGTCACCCCCACCTGCCCCCCAACCTGTACGGCGTTACCCCCCGGGTTCTTCATCTTTCTCTCACGTTTAATCGCTTGCTCCAAGGCATTATAAACATAAATAACACTGGACGGGAAGAAGATCATTTTCCTCGTTCACATCAATCAAATATTTTCTTTTTCCAAGGGAGGACATTTCTTGTGACGTCATTAAGGCAACTGTCCTCCAGGCATGCGCATTAAAGAGATATATGATATGGTTTAAAGTGCGTTCACCCCTTCTCCGGTAATATACCTATCCCCCAAAATTCAATTTGTCAATTATGTAGTCAACTACAAAATGAGGAACTTTACTAAAACAATCAAAAGCTTCTTTTATTCATGGGGAATATTACACTTTAATCAAATAATCATTATGATCGGTACATCCCCCTCAGATGTAAGGTATAATTGACTTAATTTCAGATTTTCAAACTCCAGGCCAGAGACTAGCCCCCAACACTATGGAAGCGGGGTGAGAGGCCAAATTGCCGTTATCATCGCTTTTCCATATTCCATATACAGTGCGTCCCAGAAAAAACGAAACCGAGATTAAGCGATGATTTATCATAACTTAATCACAAATACAATAGACAAATGACCTACCAATGTTAAGCTTAGAATCTCCTCTCTCATCTGAAATTACTTAGAGTATTCCTCATTCACGCATGAGTGAGCAAAACAATTTGAAAAAGGATACAAAAAACTCAGTTGGCGGGGGGTATCTGAATTTCAATAAGAAAATCACATGCCTGAAAAGTTCAATATCTGCTCTTTTATTTGATACCTTAATCACAAAAAATGGTCAAGAAGTAAACAAGTTATGTTACCTCGAAACAATGCTTGTATTTCCATAATTTCATTAAATAAACGTGTTTTCACCGGTTTCCCACAGAAGCTATCGCATGGTTAACAAAAGACTTAAGGACGTTCCACAGTTAAAGTGAAATCCATGTCATTTTCACCAAACTTTGCACATAGATACTTTAGAACCTTAATATTCGAAATATGCAAAAATTAACATAGGTCCATGTGCTTGATTTTTTGCTATAGAGCTTCAAAGTTCACCCAAATTGATGTTCTTAAGAATTGCGCATTCAAAGGAATTTGGCATTTTTAGACCGCCCAAGATTACTACAATGAGTTTAAACCTCCATTACTCAGTCAAAATACATGAAAAAGTCATCAAATTTCGCAAGAGAGTTAATAATTGTATCGTTAGAATAGAAAATTTATTAATAGTGCTATTTGTTTGCAATTTTAAGTTTAACAGCACTGTCAGTTCTTAAAAATGGCGTAAAAGATAACAAAATCCCAATCTAAAAAATTTAAAATTTCAGTAACAAACTACAAACGTACAATAAATGCTGCACTTTATTCAAAATCCATGTCATTTTCACCAAAATTTGCAGAGTTGTAGAGGAATGTATACCTAAGAGGAACAAATATTCCAAAATAGGGGTTCATGTGCTTGTTTTTAAACTATCAGTATTTTTATTAGAGCAAATGTGCTTTTTAAAACACCAAAAATGCGCCGAATGCTTTGTATCTATGTGAAGAAAAAATCAAAACCACTCTACCATTTATTCAAACTCGGGGTAATATTCGTGATTCTTGGCAGCACTGCAGAGTAAAGTATTTTGAAATTGTAGAGAATATTTTTTTGAATGGTCCATGGAATAATTCATTTTTTTAGCTTCATGAAATAACGCATCGGATCTGCAGTTAAAGTGCAGAAGATGAGAAAAATCAGCTCATACCCGCAGCTAATTAATCACCTGTTCATCCATTGTGACGTCAGCGCGCAGAGTGTAAACTATGCGCAGATCATAATGCGCACAAATATAACTGTGGAACGTCCTTAATGCATGGCTGATCGTCAACAAAACGGAGTGTCAAGTGAGTTTGAACGCTAGCCTGTAGAACCTCTTCATTTTATGAAATTATTGAAATTCAAGCCTTATTTCAATTAACCAGAACTTTGTTATTTCTCGACCATTTTCTGTAATTGAGGTATCAAATTAAAGAGCAGATACTAAACTTTTTGACAATGTGGTTTTCTTTTTGAAACCCAGATACAGCCCGCCAAATGACTTTTTGGTATCTCCTCTTCAAATTGTTTTTGCTCACTCATGCGTGAATGAGAAATGATCTGAAAGGGGAGATTCTAAGCTTTACAATGGTAGGTCATTTGTCTATTGTATTTGTGATTAAGTTATGATAAATCGTCGCTTAATCTCGGTTTCGTTTTTTCTGGGACGCACTGTATAACTCTTTATTTAAGAGCGAATAGTTTCACATCTGCCCCGTAATTATTTGAAAATAAAAATGCATTATAGAAGGGATACAGCTGTGCTCAAAATTGCACTCCTACATGCTAAGTGTTGCATGTAAACAAAACTATGTAATGTTTAGCGAGCCCAGAGAAACAAACTTTATTGAATGTAATAATTTGTATTACCTGACTTCACAATTAAATATCTAAAACCTGGCAGAACTTAAACACTTTAAATATGCATTTTTATCATTTTTTGGGGGGGGTGGAGTTCACTAAATTTTGAGCACCCCTATGTCATAATTAGTTAACAATGATAAATTATTTCCAGTCCATTAAAGAATTTTAGATACAGCCTAACATATATCCGTAAGAACGCCAAACTTAATGTTGTAACTATTTTGAGGGTTGATCGCTTTCATTTCGATCAAAATGTGGCTTCATCACGGCGAAGTGTTTCGATTTTCAACGCGTGCTAATGGTAATATCAATTTTGTAATTTGCCCTTGATTATATTCTGATCGTGAATAACGCTATAATACAATTTTGTCTGCATGATCAGGATATCAACTAAGCAAAGCTGATCACATATTGCGTGTCTTCTCCCGTCTATACAATGAATAAAAAAAACGCATAAAAGTTTGAGCAGAACAGACAAGAATGACGTTTAGTCGATCAGTGTGGTTATAATCAATATTACCAACTAAAAATAGGAAGATAAACTATTTAAGAAGATAAGTGCCTTCTAGAAACAAAATAGTGTCCCACAGTATGTTCACATTGTGGAATACAATTTGAAATCATTATCACACTGTTTGATAAAATGCTAAAACTTGACATTGTGAATCTCATATTCATAGATACCACTATAGTGTGGACACACTGTGAATTACACTCACACTGTTGAGGTGTCCAGAGAGTGAAACTATATGCAAATTGCTGATTTTTAGTATCTAAGTGTGAATCACACCAATGTGAATATCGTGAACACATTGTGAACACACTGTAAAAAAATAATGTAAAAACACTGTGAATATACTGTAAACACACTTTGATCACACTGTGAATACACTCTGAACTCACTGTGAACACACCGTGAACACCTACTGTACACACTCTGAATACATTATGAACACACTTAATGCACGTTCTGAACACACTGTGAATCATTTTCTATAATCATTATTATGTTTTATTCTTGGTTTCCCCCTTTTCAAGCCTCTGAGGCTTTTTTGGTGTAGAGGTGTCCACAGAGTGAAATTATATGCAAATTGTTGATATTTAGTATCTAAGTGTGAATCACACTTATGTGAGTATATTGTGAACACACATTGAACACACTGTGCATATATTGTGAATACACTCGAAACACACTGTGGACATGATGTAAAAACACTGTAAACACTGTGAGCACACTTTGAATACATTATGAACACACTTTGAGCACACTCTGAACACACTGTGAACATACTGTGAACTCACTGTGAACACACTGTGAACACATCGTGAACACACCGTGAGCACCTTCTGAACACTCTGTGAATACATCATGAACACGCTTAATGCACACTCAGAACACTGTGAATCATTTTCTATAATCATTCTTATGTTTTATTCTTGGTTAACCCTTTTTTCAAGCCTTTGAGGCTTTTGGGGACACCTTTTTCTTTTATTATTTTTTTTTCAAAAAATTTCATCTTAATGTTTCATGATTATATTTGTATATTTATGTTCAAATGTATGATATTTGTATGTTTTTACATGTATATATCATTGGAAGAAATACATGAGAGTATTTTCACTCTCCCTCAACTCAACATTGTACCTGTGAACACATCTTCATGAAGATAGATGTTCAAATATGATATAATTCATATATGTACACAAAGTGTATACACTGTGAACACCTGTTACTGTGCATGAACCCATCTTCACGTTAAAACACTGTGAAACACAGTTTACACACTACGGCATCACTGTTCTGTCTAACACGGATACTCAATGTCATTCAAATGCTTTTGCACTTTGACATGATACAGATAGTTGGCCGTGTGAGCTTGACAGGACTCGGCTTGAATACGTAATTAGCTGAAATTATTAAATGTTGCCTTATACTAAAACTAAGGTATCAGAGACATATCATAAGTCGGTGTCTTTAGAGATTACACTCTTAGGTGCTAATATTACATCATAGAGTTTGAACAAAACACCAAATAGTGTTAAAACAACAAATTTATTGCAGGATTTTCTGCATTTATTGGAATATATACAAAACGAATTTACAATGCTTGAGACATAATCATAATATAGCATAAAGTACATAACCAAGTGACAATCTTATATGTAGTGACTGGAGAAAGACATAAATACAATATATAAAAAATATATATAATAAGTAAAATGCAGAGGCAAACTATAAAAGCAAATATATGCTTGAAGCATAGCAGCCAACCTTAAACATAACACTATAATAATGTTGCCTGTTTATTGTATAGGCATACGTAAAACACCACAGTTTTCGCAGCGGTGGAAAGAAAGTCAGATTTTGAGAAAGAACTTGTTACATGTGAAATGTAAATAATAGAGACCACAATTTTCAATTACGTCTGTTCTTTCTTTAATGACGGTTTACAAAGGCCAACGAAAACTGTTATTGCAGGAAACACAGCCTGAGAGACCACAGAAAATACACGAGGTGACAGTTTTGTTGATTCAATCAAAATGACATAAGGCTTGATCGTGCAAACAATGATTCACTAATATTGACATTTCTCAACTGGGCGCGATTTGGAAATCACTTTAGAAAAGAAAGTAAACTTTATTTGTCGGAGCTTGACGGTGTACTTTTCGATTTGCAACGTTATCTAATAAAACAATCCCCGACTTCAATCACCCTGAATTCCATCCTGACCCCACCCCAACCCCTTCTTCTGTTAATTCGGATTACCTTTACCATGTATGATATTGACAAAATAGTACTTCACGGGAACTGTTACGTAAAACATATGGGCCATTTTTTATACTTTTTGACTTACCTGCGAAGCAGAGTGAGACTATAGGTGCCGCTTTTCCGACGGCGGCGGCGTCAACACCAAATCTTAACCGAAGGTTAAGTTTTTGAAATGACAGCATAACTTAGAAAGTATATGGACCTAGTTCATGAAACTTGGTCATATAGTTAATGAAGTATTACTCAACATCCTGCTTGAGTTTTGGGTCACATGACCAAGGTCAGAGGTCATTTAGGGTCAATGAACTTAGACCATGTTGGGGGAATCAACACCAAATCTTAACCGAAGGTTAAGTTTTTGAAATGACAGCATAACTTAGAAAGTATATGGACCTAATTCATGAAACTTGGACATAAGGTTAATCAAGTATTACTTAACATCCTGCCTGAGTTTCAAGTTTGTTTGTTTGCTTGCATTTATTTCTGCGTTCAAAAACACAATACAAAAATATTTACAATTACAATATACAAAATAATTCACAATATAAACAATGTAGTCATATTACATAATAAATACAAATAAAGATGTGAGTATAAATTAATCTTTTATAAATGTGAACATACATATATAATGTAATAAATGAACGCAGGATCACTAAACGTCCTGTGCGAGTTTCAGGTCACATGATCAAGGTTAAAGGTCATTTAAGGTCAACGAAATTAGGCCAAATTGGGGGTATATGTTGAATTACCATCATAACTTTGAAAGTTCATGGATCTGATTCATGAAACTTGGACATAAGAGTGATCCAGTATCATTGAACATCCTGTGCGAGTTTCAGGTCACATGACCAAAGTCACAGGTCATTTCAGGTTAATGAACTTTGGCCATTTTGGAGGTAATTATTAGATTGCTGTCATAACTTTCAAAGTTTATACATATAGTTTATAAAATGTGGATATAGGGGTAATCAAGTATCACTGACAAGTCTTAGGTCGCATGATCAAGGTCAAATGTCATTTATTGTCAATGAACGTAGTATTGTATCATTATATGAATGGTGTTTTTTGTGAATAATTATTTTATAGTAGTTTTAAAAATCAGCACTTCTGCTATATTGAATCGTGCGATGCAGGTGAGACTGCCAGAGGCGCTCCACTTGTTATTCGTTCCCTAGCCCACATTCGGAATAAAACCAGACACAATTTTGTATAAAACAAATTAAGATTGTTTCTAAATGACATCACTTTATACAGAGGATGTATTGCATGCCTCAGATTAATTTTCTGTAGGAAATGTGAACGATTTTAAAGGATTTTAAATGAATTTTCCATAGTCAGATGCTCGGGGTTTGTAAAGTCCCTGCTGGTAAAATCACAGTGACACATAGTGTAATCACAGTGTGTTCACATAGTGGACTAAATGAAAATATTATTCACGCTGTTAAAATTATCAAATTCAACACTATGACGATATTCACACTAGACACCTCGACAGTTTGAATGTTCACAGCGCGTTCACAGTCATGGTCGACTATTATGAATATGTGATTTACACTGGTGAAATGCTCAAGTTCATCAGTGTGAAGGTGATTTCACATTGTGTCCCACACTGTGAATACACTGCGGTACACACTGTGGGACACTGTGTTCTTTCCAGTGGAGTTGGTCCATTCCCTAACCATTCACTTACAACTCGTCTCTCCTTCTGCATCTGATGGAGAAGTAATTTAGCCACAGTGTGGAATGCAATGTGAAATCGCCTTTAACAGTTAAATTTGAGCATTTCAACTGTTGGAATCACATATATATTCACATAGTCGACCATGTGTATATGCTGTGAATAGTCACACTGTCGAGGTGTCCAGTGTGAAAATATATTCACACTGTTAAATTTGAGCGTTTTGATAGTGTGAATAATATTTTCACAGTCTACTCTTGTGAACACACTGTGTTCACACTCTATGTGATACTGTGTTCTTCCAAGCAGGGATATCTCAGCTATGAATTAAAAACTAACTTTAAACAAATGATTCGGCGCCTACACATTATTACCCCTTGTATTTTGTGGAAGAGCCGGGGTGTAGTGGTTCTGACTCTCGCCTTGTAAACAGAGGGTCGTGTGTTCGAATCCCACCGCGGTCTAGCGTCCTTTGGCAAGGCGTTAACCCACACTTTGCCACTCTCGACCCAGGTGCTAAATGGGGACCCGGTAGGATGCGAAAGATATTGTATGTTTGATTTTGCCAGCGCCATAATGAGGCTGCAATGAATGCCAGGAATGCTCCCCAGTGAGTGGAAATTGTGCACTTTTCGTGCGGGATTGAAATGAATCCAATGACCAGGGTAATAATATGCTGTAACGCGCTTTGAGCCATTCAGGGAAAAGCGCTATATAAAAATTGGCTATTATTATTATCATTATTATTTCGAGACCTGTAATATGCAATTTCTGTTTATTCAGGGTTGCACAGAATAAAAAATCTAGATGACATTCATTTTGCTCCTGTTAGATTTAATATGACATAATTTTAATTATCGCATTCACTTCCCATACAATCCTGATACGGAACAGCTAGAATCATTTTATAATCATTCATTTTTTTCAAAGAAAATGCCATGAAAACAAAATTTGGATAGCGAGGTAAGGACTATCATGTTAATCGTGTATCAGTTGTTTATAAATAGATAATATTGGAGGGTTGAGATTTATTTTATAAGACGATCAATATCTCCTTTGTAAATCGCTATTTCACAGACTCCATGAAAATCCTCCTGAAATTTGTATTTTGTCACGTGAGCTTGACCGCAAGTATACTCGAACACGCATGCAAATTGCAATGGTAGGCAAACCACAAGCCTGATAAACACTGCTGCATACTCGCTTTGCGGTGTACATACTTGTATCACGTTCATCATTATGCCAGGATAGAAGATGAATGGAGCTAATAACACTTCAGTATGGCAGCAACGTGAAACTGCTCACATTGCTCACGAGTGAAAAGGTTATGCGGACACTTCCCCAACCCCCACAAAAAAGGTAAAATAATATAAAATTTAACAGAGTAACACCGAATGTCAAGACCCTGGCTTATATTGTGAGATGCTTCCCTTTTCTTCCTTTTAAACGAAATTTACATAATTATCAGTCAAAGGTATTATTTTCTTTTCACCTTAAAAGATTCTTGGAATCATTTTTTTTTTCGAAAATGTTCTTACATTTTATTTACAGATTGGAATCAAGGGGTGTCCCTCTTCTCAAAGAATTTGCTGGTTAAAGGAGAATGAAACTCTTGGAGCAAGTTAGCTTTTGTGAAAGCAGAAAAATCAAAGAATAAGATCAACAAAACTTTGAGTAAAATAGGACTAGCAATAAAAGAGTTATGAGCATTTGAATGTCGAGATCACTAATGCTATGGAGATCCTCCCATTGGCAATGCGACCAAGATCTGTGATGTCACACACGTACAACTCTCCCATTTGGACACTGAAAATATACCCCAAAACATCTCTTTTTGCTCATTCTAATCATATGACAAACGATTCATCAATGATATAATGTTGTGAAACCTCTGTACTTGTCATCTCATAAAGAGAACACCTTACCTTGTGATAGACTCTATAAAAGTGAGAATATAAGTGAAATAAGTACTAAAGTAATGAGGGAGTTGTACGTGTGTGATATCACAGATCTTGGTCGCATTGCCGTTGGGAGGATCTACATGGCACTAGTGATCTCAATATTCGAATGCTCATAACTTTCTTATTATTCATTCAATCTTCCTCAAACTTTCAACAATATGTTTCTTTGATTTTTCTCTTTGATATGGATTCAGCTGGTTTCAAGGGTTTCATTCTCCTTTAAGGAACTTAATTCAAATTAGTTTCGTTATCTTCTCTTTAAAGGGATGATCCAGGCTTGAAATATTTATATCTCAATAAATACAGGAAAATTCACAGAGCAAAAATGCTGAAAATTTCATCAAAATCCGATAACAAATAACAAAGTTATTGAATGTTAAAGATTTGCATTATTCCGGTGAAACAGTTCTATAGGCATGTCTTTATGAATATTCACTAGGGCTGATGATATCCTATCCCCACAGAAGGGAGAAACTCAGCCTGGATTTCGCAATGTCTTTAACCAAACATCCAACATTCAGTACCTGGTTACCTCCTCCAAAAAACTTAACCATCAATCTCCGACATACTCCTAGATATCAGCAATACAAATGTAAGACAAATCGATTTCGCAATAGCCCCATACCATATTTCATACATCTCCTGAATAAAGACATGCCCAATCAATAAACCAATTGCTCATTTGAAAGCAATACCAGCCTACGTGCAATATCAAGTTTTTTCATGAATGAGGAAATCAATTCTTTTATTTAATATCCATATATTTTTATTGATCTTTTACAGCTTACTTATTTTGTTTTTATTATTCTTAATTTATCTTTTCCTCATTATCTTATGAACATGTATATAAATTTTCATTCCCTAAGTATTCTTGCCTATACACATATTTCTCATGTCAGTTTTTACAAAGGTTACTGCTTTTTAATGTTTGAAATATGTAATGAGTCTTTTAATTGTTTTTACTTTGTATACATGACCAATTCAGCCATTTGGCTGCGACTCATGTTTTTAATAAACCTTGAATTGAATTGAATTACGTATTTTATTATATGAAATTAGATTTATTCAATTTTTTCTACAAAGAACTAAAACAATTGGATTGACAATTAATTAAGTGCATTAGTTATTTATTGCCGTAACTTATTTCATCATAATGGAGACACATTATTTACACATAATAATAATACTAATAATAATAATAGTCGGTTCTTGTATAGCGCATAACACATTATGAATAACGTCTCTATGCGCTTCCAAAGGACTTGGTTATTATTAACCCGGCTGTAGCTCAAGCAGCTAGCTTCCAGCACTCGGCATTTTAAGAAATAAATTCCTGCCAGGTACCCATTCACCTCACCTGGGTTGAGTGCAGCACAATGTATATACATTTCTTGCTGAAGGAAACTACGTCATGGCTGGGATTTGAACCCACGACCCTCTGTTTCAAGTCCGGAGACTAATCCACTTGGCCACAACGCTCCACATGTATGAAAAAGTGAAACAATTATGATTTAATGTAATCTGTGAATTTTACTCAATTTATTTAGATAGAAATTTTTGCAGCCCGGAGCATCCCTTTAACGAAACAAAATAATAATGTGTGATCACGTGTAAACGGATGACAGCGCGAAATGCAACCGGGGAAATTTTTTTTTTTAAAGATCGGCTCGGAAACTATGCACTCTCAGACATGTCAGAAAGAGTATAGAAAAAATTATGATCTTGCATGTTGGTCAAAACAAAATAGCATAAAAAAGACCGGCTTAAACCAGCAGTTATTATTAAATTCATATATGACCAGCCTATCAGATTTAAAAATATAATAAATCAAGTAACAGCTGTTCCGTTAAAGTCAGTGTAATTATGCTGCATAACATGTAGAGTGCTTATGAGACATCTGATAAAGCAAGTGTTAAGTGCTATATAAGTATAATTATCATTAATGTGATATAATATATACTTTATTCAACATCACATTCCACATAGAATGGAATTGTTTAACATAAGCCTTCGCAGTATCCAGTCTGACATCGGTAGCGGATTACACATTTGTAATGATCCCACCACATATGGGATAACTATATAAATAGAACTCATTATTTCCAAGGAAAAAAAATATTCGATAATAATTATCACTGGGAAAGCGGAACCTTCAAGGAATAGCAAATGGTCATTCTACACAAAATAATTAATGATACTGTACACTTTTATTTCATTTTGTTATTCATCCCCTTTTCAATGCTTCCTTCAATACAAGTTTCTTTCAATGTTGGTAAAAACTACAGCCCTTAAAATATATGTGTTAATTTTTTTTTTCGTTAGCGACAGATACAAAAATCAGTATAAAGTGAGTCCTAACACCAATGTCCAACAACGATTGATTTATTTATTCAAGATATAAATCAACACTGCATCGGTAGTTATCAGAACAGGAGCCACATATCCCGTATTTAAATAAAATACAAACCAATAATCTTTAATTTGCAGGAAGAATTCAGTTCAATTCAAAATTTATTTCCAAAGATAAAGGCAGTAATACATTTTCAAAAATCTAACAATATAGTGGAGGTAACAACTCAGTGGCCAGAGCTTGTAATGAGTGCACCGTGTCATATTATAGACAATATAGAAATAATACATTAAAAAAAATATATCCATACAAATTACATTACATAACAAGGGATAAACAAAACCGAAAACAAAACAGGGGAACTTTATAATACATTTTCACAGTACTGAAAAAAAAATCTTCACAGTACTGATTTGAATCCCAAAACAGCAACCCAACTGTCTAACAGTATGCCCATCTTTCCTGTCACCCCCCCCCCTTTTTTTTTAAATCTCATTCCTGAACTGCTCTCATCTCCCCTTTCCCTCCCTTATCTGTTCCGCGCATAGTCCCATTTCAGTCACTTTCTTATTACCAACCACCCTCTTTATCCCTTTCTTGCCCCAGTTTGTAGACTAACGGCACGCTGCATCTCTAGCCCTCGATCTACCACTATACCCCTCCCCACCCCATCTCTCTCAAGTACTGATGGAAGATATCATCTGATTTGAGAGACTGTTGGAATGTGTTTACGATTCCAATGTTGACTGATGTTAGATGCAATTGATCATCCCTAAGAAAGAAAAAAAAAGAACATCCACATCTGAGGAGGTGACGCGATCCGTGTTTACATACAAGGTCGGTAGGAGAGAATAGATGCGATCCATGAGATCCTCCCACTTCTTGAAGGGAATCTTTGTCTTATTACATCTTAGTTTTGTTTCTTGATATGAATCGCGCTATCTTCCGAATTTCTGTTATTTCTAGCGTCCAGCTATTGTTCCCCTGCTCCCCATAACCTTCTTCCTCTTCTTCACCTTCTTCTTCTTTTGTTGTTCGTGTTGTTATTGTTGTTCTTCTTCTTCTACTACTTCTTCTTCTACTACTACTTATTCTACTTCTTCTTCTTCTTCTACTACTTCTTCTTCTTCTTCTTCTTCTTCTTCTTCTTGTTGTTCTTCTTCTTCTTTTTCTTCATCTACTTCTTCTCCTTTTCCAGTCTCATCTAATTCTCTAAATTCGTTTTTCCCTTCCTCAACAATATTTCTTCCTCTTCTTCTTTGAAGTCAATTATCCTCCCCAAGAACAAATTTAATCCACAAATACATAAGAAAAATTAGTTGTAAAAATAGCAAAATAAATAATACAAATATTGAAGGCTTGAGGAAAATCCATCAAATATTAGGAAAGATATTAGAACTATAAGATTTTGATTTCTGACTTCATATACGAGATAATGTAAATATAAAATGCATAAATTTCATTTTTTTAATGGTTCATAGCGCGGTTGTGAAATAATTTGTCTGTTGATATACTGCAATTACAAAAAAAAAACATTATAATTTTTTTTGAAAATGACATTTCGTTGTTTTTTGTTTTTTTATTCACCATACATAGGAAGCTGATTGCATATGACGTCACAAATAAAAAAAAAGTCTAATAACTTTCTAAATCTTTGATGGATTTTCCTCAAACCTTCACCAATTATTGTTTTTACTTTTTTTTCTATTTTTCTGCTATTTTATCAGGGTGAAGTTTTTCTTTAATGATGCAACTTTTTAAAATGAAGGTAATTTGTACGGACACCATTTCTTTTCGAAGGGTGCTAGATCATGTGGATAATACCAAATAAGAATGTTTTACAAGAACCAAGCCACATTACAGAACCGATTAAAAACTCAAAGCATGGAGTACGGATGGGTGAATGCAAGTGACGTGTCTAGGAGAAGACCGAGAAAGCACATTCAAATCTTAAAGCTCCAAGATATATGTTACCTTAAAGAGTTAGATTGCAAGATTGAAATTAGAGGACATCTTCCTATGTAATCACGATAGATGACGAATTCAAGACACATTTTACCTTTTCTCTCAAAGTTTTAGACTAACGTAATCTTTTCTAGAGAAATTGTTATCTTTCCACAGACGCCTGATCAAAAGTTGGATTAAAACTATCATTTTATCTTTCTCCAGTAATATAATTGGTTGGATATCCTTTTTAGAATGTCCCTCCAGAAAAGTCTTTGATATCGTCACGAGATAAAAGAATACAATCAATATTTGAATGGACTGAGATGATATCATTCTATTCATATAGACGAATTTCATTTTTATTCTTATTTCTTTAAATAATCAGCAGGATTCAGTAAGCCTCCTGTAAGGTATTAGAACTTATGACCTTCGAGTTGACCGGCTTTTAAAAAGCCTAGCAGTCATTTCCACGACTGTTTTCTTAATCGAATGATAAAGCACATTAACAGAGGTCTGTATTGTTTCTATTCAAAATGCATTACCCTAAGACCTGGTTCAGCTAATAGTGTACTAATGATAAAGATCAAACATAGCCAATGGCGTGTCTGGTCCTTAGATTAAGTCTGGCATTGGATTGAGTCATGGGAGTAAAGGTCATTCAATTAATGCATTAATATTTTAGATAGTTGATAGCCGTCATGTCTATAGCATAGGCTTTGACAAGACTATGATATATGATACTAGCTATATTGTTTTAAAGGGTGATGGGTAAATTCGTTTTGAAAAGTTCCAAAACTTTTACCCGCATGCAACCTAAAACAGAAATAAATTAAAATGCATTTTAATTTTTTTTATTTTTGTTCGAATAATTTGCATGAAGCTGTCGTATTTGGGGCTAGTCGTTGAAACAATAGTAGTCAAGCGATGAAGGCATTTCTTAATATTTTTATACAGTGCGTATACAAAAAACGGGACAGTTTTGCAAAGTCTATTAAAAAATTGCTTCAAATTATGATATCTTTATTTTGATGTTAATAGATGCTCTAAAATCTTATCTTTGAAATGCCATTTAAAAAAATAAATTTTGTTCATGCTTGAGCGAGCACGGGACGTTTTTGTCGGGGGTTCAAAAAGAGGCTTGCGCCAGAATGGCAGAAATGAGAAATTTGATGATCAGACTTCTTGCCAATCAGCAGACTTCCTCTTAACCTTTTCATTATCTTTGCAATGACTTTCGAATTATGCTGTCAAATTTCATTTACAAATCTATTTATTTACTTGAATTACTTTGTTTTATCATTTTTTCTTTAACCTTTGAATTTTCCTTAAGAAAAGAAGACTTTTTGTCAACCTAGGCAAAAAAGATTTGCATTATTAATTGGGAGAACTTGTGATTATTCAAATCGTATTTTATTATGTTAAACAAATAATGTTATGGTACCTTTAAAAAAACATGAATTTCATATTCAAGGGGTTATTGATTCCTTGACCAAGATTAATTATGTGCTTGACAGGACAAACAGGAAAGGATTCATGTCTTTCAATGACAATGGTGTATTGAGTCAATTTTGAACGAGCTAGATATGGCAGATCGGATAACAATTTATTTTAAAGTTGTGAGCGAGCGAAGCAAGCAAGCAAAAATTTCCACTTTTATTATTAAAATATCAAATTTGTGCTAGATTTTGACATAATATTCAGAAAATAAATCATATTTCACCTTCTATCTTTCCTTTTATTTCCTTTCCACTTTTTTGGGGGGACACCCCGAGCCCCTGCCCATCTGTATGGCACTGTTCAAAGGTACCATAACCTTTGTAGCACACGATGAAAGGATTTGAAAAAAAATGCACGCTCTCCCATACTTTGGTTGATTTTTTTTGTTTTTGCTTAAAGAAGGCATATTGAAAGCTAAAAGAGAACATATCAAAAAGAAACAACAGAACAATTCAAGCAAATAAACAGATTTTAAAATGAATTTTGACCGTATAATTCGAAAATTATGGCAAAGATAATGAAAAGGATAAGAGAAAGTCTGCTGATTAGCAAGAAGTCCAATCATCATATTTATCAGTTTATGCCATTTTGGCGCAAGCCTCCCTTTTAACCCCAGACAAAAACATTCCGTGTTCGCTCAAGCATGAACGAAACAATTTTTAATGGCATTTACAAGATAAGACTTCAGAGCACCTATTAACACCAAAATATAGACATCGTGATTCGAAACAAACATTTTATAGACTTTTCAAACATGTCCCGTTTTTTTATACGCACTGTATATAAATAAATCTCACCACACGAATTTGAAAACGATCGGACGTAGAAAGATGAAAGTATTCGAATATTTAACCAGTGATCATTATGGACGTGTGCCAAAAATAACTTTCTTTAATTTTCCAGCATCGATTTTAAAAAAATCAGATAATAGTCGCCTATAAAAATCAATTAGTGCTGAGCGCAACGGTTAAAATTGTAGTTCCAATAGAAATTCATATAATTATTCGACTTCAGTCGTTTTAAAATATGAAGTAATCTGAGAAGAGTAATTTGATAAACCAATGATTATGATTCCTCTATCGACTGTTTCATCTGATCTATACGCTATTGCTAAGTATATTAATATTAACATATATAACAAGTATTGTTTTCGATTCCGAAACTTTTGCAGGAAGATTTTTTTTGCGGACTTCCTTCCGACTTTAATAGAAAGCATTAAAAAAACATTAAGCCTGTCATTGATTCATGTTACATGTTGTATGATTTCTTGTTCACTCTTTAATAGGTTCAGTAAAAAAACAATATTTGGTGGAAAGGAAACACGCGCACTTAGTTTCTTTTATAGATTCTAAACGACATTGACTAGATTTCAAACGCGTTTTTCTTACACAACGTTAATGTTGAATACCGACTTTAATGATGTGTTGGATAAACCGTGTCAAGATAGTATATGTGTGTTGTTGAGATGTAATAGTTTAGGCAGGGCAATGCATTTTTAGATCAAACATAGACGAAAACTGATCCTTAATTCTGAAATACATCTAATATAATTTATCGCGCCCAAATGACGCAAAGCCTTTCGAGTTGTAATTAGAATACCAATTTAAAGCCTGAAAGACCAATGAATTCTGAGATATTAAGATGGTTACAGTTCGTTTAACAATTCACAAAATGATTCAATTTATTATTTTGACTGATTACTACTGAATGCAGATGACAAAGGTACACATCAAAAACTGTAATGTTAACCGGTGTACATAGAGGACCACACCAGTTATTTTACACCGGTGTTAAATTGACAGTGTTAGTTTAACATCTATAGGTGTTATTACAACACCTTTGGTTGTTACATTTACACTCTTTGGTGTTATGTTCAATCTCTAGGGTGTAATTTCAACACCTCGGGGTGCGGTCCTCTATTAACACCAACTGGTGTCAGTTTTAACACCACAGTTTTTTAATACAGTGGAATAATTTTTTTTACTGAAGTGATTCACCATTTTTAACAATAAGAAATATAGGTTCTGGCATCATCAAGCAAACATTTTGAACATCATGGCAATGTTTGCTCGTGTCAATATGTGATGTACCCGGGGTGATCTAAATCTATGTTATTTAGGCCTACACCTTGTCAAACGGTCGAGTTGAAAAAAAATACCCTAATCAATATTCCGTTAAAAGAGAACAAATCTATTTGAAAGAAAAGGGGGAAGGGGACCGCCCCTAAGCAGTTACGATTGTGGAGTTTAAGATTCTACCCCTGGTACCTCTGTGACGTAATTAATAATCTTCCACGGTGACTTGACCTGTCCTCAGACAACATGTCACTGATATATCACCTCTGAAGCATGCACATCTAAATCAATCGTTAATTATTGAACTGAATCATACTGGTGCAATTCTACAGGATTAGTAATAAAGACAGTATTCCATATGTATTAGTTGATATTGTAAGAGTGCATATTTTTATCACAATATCATTTGGCCAATTCATTCAGGGCGGTTTTTTTTTTTTTTGATAAAAATATATTGTTATAAAGTTGTGTGGATTGATAAGAACAGTATCTCAACACGATGACATGTTTGGAGATAGAATCCTGGAGAAAATAAGTTAATAAAGACGCAACTGACAGTGCATGATATGCATTTATTATAAGCATACTGGTAATATCATAACGAAGATTACTACAAATAAAAATTAATATCACTGGCAGGATAATCTTATTAGCTGTTGTAATTGTATGCGAGTATTACATTGATGGTGGATTGTATTTCAATGTTGAATGATAAAAGAAACCAGACAGATACCATGAGAATTTCCCTACATGTTAACACAGTTAAAAATACAGCGTGTCACTTATCTATTAAACGGTGAAACTATACTAAATCATATATAGGCCTGCATTTAACAACTCGCTGATCAAACACACTTTCTGCATGACTGTTCACATGAAAATGTCATGTCATACTGGAAGAGGAATATTGTCTGGTCATGTTGATACAATAATTTGCCTTTAATCAAATATCTATATGGAATATTTTAACTTTTATAAGTGTTCAAGAACTTTTTTTGCCGAGTGTATATATACCTGTATATATATATATATAAGGGTGTGTGTGTGTGTGTGTGTGTGTGAGGGTGTGTGGGTGCGTGTGTGTGTGTATTAACGTCTGACAATGGGCTTCCTACTCCAAGACCATGTATACGGTGATAAAGTAATGTATTTTGTATAATATATTATGTCGTAGAATATGGTATTCTTCTACTTGAGTTACAAAATACATTACTTTACTCTCGCTCGCTTCGCTCCATACTTCATGCCCCCCCCCCCCCCTTGAGAACGGGGAGGCTCATTACGTCACTGTATAAAAAAGTATACCGTGGTCTCATGAAAGCGGGACTGTAGATTTTAAGTAAGCATACTTTGGTTTCAAAATGTTCTTATATGTTTAAAGCATCTTCTAATGAAACGAATATTACAAAGATCACCTAATTCCGATTTTAGGCGAGGTTTGATTTAAATTCTGGTCTTAATATATATAAAGGTTTGCTTCAAAATAAATACATTGTTTGCAATTTCCGGCTATTTTTAACACATGTACTTAGACCATGGACTAAGTGAAAACTGAACATAGTGTTTAGGCCAAGATGTTCCTCCAGATCAAGATAAACATAATATGATTTGAAATGTATTTTCATTAACATGGTAGCTGTGGGTGGGGAATACTTTTCATGGATTGACATATAGCCAAACAAAACATTAAAGGGGAAGTTCACTCCGACAAAAAAATTATTGTAAGAAATAGCAGAAAAAATGATAATAAAAAAAAAATTCCGAAGGTTTGAAAAAAAAATCAACCTATGAACACAAAAGTCATTAAAATTTTAATTATTTGATTTGTGACGTCATATGCGACCAGCTTTCCTACATATCGTATGGTAAAAAATCAATGAAATATCAGTTTCTCAGAAAATTGAAAATGGTTTCTACTGTACCTTCAGTACATGTATATCAATAGACAAATCATTTCACACTTGTTCCTATAAAGAAAACAAAAATAAGTCATCACGAACCATCAAAAAATTGAAATTTATGCATTTTATATGACATAACATATGAGGCAGCTGCTGGTTTATGACGTCACAAACCCAAAATCTGAAATTCTAATAATTATCGTAATCTCTAATGGGCATTTTCACGGTAACTGACATTACACGGCACAATGTTTTCACACCTTTCATTGTGTGTATCTCTAAAACAACAAATGATGGGAGTTTGCTTTTGATAGAGTTAATAAAGTGAACCTTGCTGTATACTCTGATACTAAGTTTTCCTATGTAACCACATTTTTTTACGCATCAGCAAGCAAAAATGTGTCGGTAACTGACATTACGCAAAAGGCATGCAATTTCAGGGTGTTCATTAAAATTGAAATATCTCATGTCCCTGAGTAGATAGAGTAATAATTTTAATATGTAAATATACCTCCGTTACTAGGTTAAGATGTGTCAAAATATTAAAAAATTCGTTTTTGTCTTTTGGGGAATATGATAATTTTTCCACAACCATGCTGGTAACTGACATTACGGTAACTGACATTACACTTAATTTGCCATAGAGATAACACATGGAAGTCAAATGTGTGGAATCATTGCATTGTATCTTCTGTGCAGGGCTTCACATGAAAGTGAGCTTGATGTGGAAGTATACCCGGGTTTTTTTAGGAACATTTCAATGAAAAACTTTTTCTTTTTCTTAATTCCTTTCTTTGATTTGAACATTTTTATCATTACTTGTCGGTAACTGACAATACACATTAAAATTTACCAGTGCTATATGATTTTCAAAGGCATAATTTTCTTGGTACTTATATGTAAGGCTTTTTAAAATCATAAAAGTTTCATAATACTTCACATTTTTAATTATCAAAAGATAAGAAATGTATGTTTTACTTACTCGGGGGGGGGGGGTTTATAGCAGCAGCTACAAAAAAGTGTCTGATACAAACAATTAGGTACTTGGTAAGTGCATGTAGAAAACAATTTCATAGTAATTTTTTTTTGCACGATGGGAATGCAACTTCCTTCATAATTTCATATAGTATTCCTTGTGAACTATACCTTTTAAAAGTCAATAGCAAGCTCCTTCTGGTGTGACTTGACTTAAATAACAAGTATACAATATTTCTTCACCATAAAATTGACCACATATTTGCATTTCAATATTGGTAACCAATGTTTTATCATGGTAACTGACATTACATCTCGGTAACTGACATTACATTTTCCACTTGGTAACTGACATTACATATATTTAATGGTACCCTATGGCTTCATTGTTAATTGGTAATCTTTAATTTTGGTGTAGAAGGGAGGGGTGTTACCTAGAGAGGAAATCTACCAAGTTTCATATAATATATCCTCTTTTCCAGGAAATGAGAAAAAAAAGGTCATGTTTTCGGTAACTGACATTACATACCATATCACATACTTCATCAATGTTTTTTTATCAGATGAATGAATTACTCGTGTTTCTTTCTGTGGGATTTTAAAAAAGTGTTATAATAGCAAGCTAAATCACAGGCGAAAACATCATGATCAAACCTGTTCTTTAAAAATCTGTCAAAACAAAATATGTATCAATATACTATTTTCAACACTAATTTGTATCCATACTTTGGCAGCCATTTTGAAATAAAAAATGGCTGCCAGAGTCGGAAAAATTTTTTGTCTCAGAAACTTCAGGTCTTGTTTTATTAAAAAACATAAAGCATTTTACATGAATATCAACTTGATTTTTTTGCCTCTGTGTCCATCTGTGGTGAAAATGCCCTAATGGATTTTCCTCAAAACTTCACCAATATTTTTAAATCATTTTTCTGCTAATTTTACAACAAACTTTTCTTCCGGGTGAACTTCCCCTTTAAATGCTGTTGGGCTGCTTCTCCATGAATAGATAAACCAAAATGTATTGCTGTTCACCAAGCACGCATGTAACAGTGCCTGGATATTGAAGAAACACGAGACAGTTTCGATCGAATTGTGTCAGTACCCCCCCCCCCCCCCTCTTATACAGCCAGCATGTTTTTCGTCCGCCTGAAAAAACTCTTGAAAGTTCACGCTTTTTCAGCACAAATATTATTATTCATGTTAAGGCTAAACAAACACGCGACTTAAATCATAGGTTTACAATACAACCGCAATGGGTTCAAGATGATCAAAGAGCATAAATATAGCGAGAAAATTAATGATCAGATACTCATTCGTAAATAATAGTCCACGCTTATCATACCGCCGATAATAAAATATATTGGTGTGCGTCACATTGTGACGTAGAACAAATTTAAATGTTATTCATTATTTATTATGGGTAAATTTTGTTTCTCTATCTTTCATGACTTGGTGGACGAAACCCTACAAGATCATTGATATTGCCATGATCATAATTTTCATGGCAATTAATAGGCCTATATATACACAGTAAAACGCTGTTTAAGATTTTATACAACGCTGTTTACTATATGAACCTTACAGTATTTGTTTAACCGTTTAAACAATCATGTTTAATTTATTGAAAATTAGATATAGAAAATTAAACTTTGTTGCTTAAGATTTAAACACTTGTTTAAACTGTTTAAACAATTACTGTAAGGTCCATATATTAAACAGCGTTGTATAATATTTGTTTACTGTGTACTGTCAAGAAAGGGCCACCTTCCTCTCTTTTTCCATAGATACTGGCTCAATCCTGGAAAAGACAAGCCACTAGACAACTGCGGGAATCTACATTTTGACTCCTTATCCGCACTTTGAATGGGTAAATTCAATTGCATTTAATTACGTGAAAATATTTAAAGGGCACTTGAGACTCAATGCTGAACTTTTAATTTGTCACCATCTTCGGATTAAGAAGGATGAGGAATGGAGGAGGAGAAGAAGAGGAGGAAGAAGAAGAAGAAGAGGAGGGGTGGTGAGAGGAGCGAAGAATAGGAGGGGGAGATGATGGAGAAAGAAAAACCAAGACGATGAAGATAGTATTATTTGAAAGAAAAGAAAAGACACAAACACAGAACAAGCAGGAAGGGGATCGCGCCTATGACTATTTCAGAATATTATATCCATTATATCTACTTGAATGAAACATAATGGGCAACTCTCCCACTCAATTGATGAGTGGGTGTGCGTGTATTTACGGGTACATTATGTGTGGCAATTAATGTTTGGGTTGTTTTTAAGTTCGGAATAGTTTCATATTACACACAACACCTCCATACATACACAGTAAAAAAAATTATACAACGCTGTTTAATATATGAACATTACAGCAATTGTTTAAACAGTTTAAACAACTGTTTAAATCTTAAGCAACAAAGTTTAATTTTCAATATCTAATTTTCAATAAATTAAACATAATTGTTCATATAGTAAACAGCGTTGTATAAAATCTTAAACAGCGTTTTTACTGTGTACGCATCTCCACCCCCCTCCCCCCCCAAAAAAAAAAAAAAAAAAAAAAAAAAAAAATCCTTAAATTAAGTGCCCTCTTCGCTGAAAAAACATGTCCCTGGTGAATACAGTCATGAATGAATGATGACTTATGAAACTAATGAATGAATTTACCTTCACTGTATCCTAGAATATGGTCAGGATCGCAAATCCATGATATATTCCGAGTTAAATCACCTGCCCATGTTACGATTTCAGTCCATCCACATTCGTCGGGGTTACTTCTGGGGTTTGGGTACTTCCACGACAACCAGCCGACGGGGAGCTCGCTATCGCCCTCGCCGCTGATCGCTCCAGGTAGACATAAACATCCAATGAAAGACCAAAAATATACCGTGAATATCAAGCCGTTGACGACGTCCAATTTGGGAGAAATCCTGATTTTGTGTAACCCCGAGAAGCGTTGGTGGAATGCCGTGAGGAAGAAAGAAGGCCGTGGCATAATATTTTAAGGCCACGACGAAAAGAAATAAATCGGACCGAGTGGAAGATGAGAGCGAAGGACTGGCGCTCGATCGCCCACGGATTCGCCAGGAGATTCCCCGCCTTTTCGTCCGACTCGTTACTTATGTGAAAACTTCTCCAAACAGCCAGAAACTGTCACGTATTCATCGCAATCAACTAAATGGAAGCGTCGAAGGTCCCTTTAAATTATGATTCATCTTCCTCGCAGTATCAATAACTCCAATAAATACTAGCAATAATCCAAAATGATCTTCGCAGTTCTTGGTTACCCGCCACTTTAACAAACGACGAGGCAAAATGATTCTAAACGATAGCAGACGAGGAATTCGGTGAATATCGCTAGTAAATTACTGTCGTCTGCAGAGTGCATTTGGAATGAATGCGGCCTTTGGACCGTGGTGTCTATTCATTGTGTACATCTTTCCTTGTGTAAATAAAACAGAATCTAATCGCGAGTTCAACGTGCTCCGTTACCTTTAATGAAGACACATTCATTCATATAATGTTCTCCACAAGCAGTTTTCTTGGAGACCCTCTTATTTCACCGCGGTGGGGCAGATGTTCGCTTTTGTTTTTTAGAATAATACTTAACCTCTGATGTGCGAGGCATCTATCTTTGGCGCGCAATGTGTCAGAGAGGGCGCAAATACAGGCTTGTCTAAAAGTTTCAATCGTGCCAGTGAGTAACACTGTACTGGCTTTAGTTTGGTCATTTATGACATTGTAATAAAGTAATATGCAGTGGCGTAATGAGCAAAAAAAATTAAGAGGGGACATTATGGCAAAAGAAGTATAAGAGTTCTAAAAAAGGCGAGCGAGCAAAAATTATGACCTTTTTAATAAATAAAATCTAAATTTCGGATAGATATTGATATAATATTCCGAAAAAGATAAAACCATTCACTCTTTACCTCTCTTTCTTTTTTCTTTTTTTTTCGTGGTCGTAAAATACTTGATGGGCCGTGGCCCCAAAGATCCCATCTGTACGCCAATGGAACATCGAAAGAACTATGTGGCATATTTCATGGTTATTACTTTTTCAAGTACTCTAAAATAATACCCCAAATAAAGTTTTAATGAGTTTTGATTCATTTACCAGATTCAGTTGAGGATACTTTTTTTTACAAAAGGAGCTTGTTCTTACAGGCCCCATCTTCATATCTTGGAATTTGCTATAATTAGAAAGTTTTTTTTATAACTTAGTATATATATTACTGCAACGTGATATAGCAAGGCCCCTATATTCATGTATTGACAGTTTGACACACAAAAGATTTATTAAACCAAACAACCTAACCTCAACTGGAATAAGCAGCAATGGGGAATAGCCTATATATTTTTATGTCCCTGCATATTATATCCACGTACGGCCTAAATATCCAACTCTTTCGAACACCATTGTAATATAACAATAGGGAATAACTATCGTACCTCTGTCGCTCAAATTCATGAATGTCATGGTAACTTGATTATTTACAAAGAGAGACCATGACCTTTATAAAACTGCGCTAAATTTAGACAAAAGAGTAAATGCTTCTGTTTACATGCCTCGTAGAAGTGAGAAAAACATACATCCTTATTTGATCTAGCAAGGATTGTAAACAGAGAATTTTAACACTCGTGTTTGACTCTCATTTTCAGGTAAACTCTGCATCAAGTTGACGTGTCCTTTATTTGTGTTATAAATACTTGGCCAGAAAGTAAAATTTTTGTAGGGCAGAGGTAGGTAGATCGTACTTTAAAAAAAAGAACTTTTTTTTGTGTGGGAGAAATCTGAAATCTCTTTTTCAGTTAAAATGTGCGCCAAGTTGACGTGTTCCTTATCGGTGTATAAATACTTGACCAGAAAGTAGGATTTTTTGTGGGGGCGGAGGTCATAATTGGAAAAAAACGGTACGTTGTCGGGGAGAACGCTATACCGAGTAGGAGAGGGAGGGGAGGGTGTGATCACGGGTACGGTCTCTCACAGAATATGCAGTAATTGATACAGCCATAGTTATATTTGCTTTACAGATGATACTTTTGGGGTAGAATGTGAGGCAGGGGGAAAAACTGAACGGGATTTGAGATCACGCGATCGAGCGAATGAATTCAAAATGACATTTATATCTTATCAATGCTAAATAGAGTGCGATGTTTATTGTGTGCATCGTCATTTCCTCTTTGATTTACTTGTACACGTTAAAAGATTGCTTTGATGTATATTCTAGATTTATAGGTAATAATCTAATGGATTTATGTTTAACTTATATATTTTTTAAACTAGACGCCCAAATTCGTTACAACTGACGGTAAGTGTGTTTAACTGCATATATGCCTAGCATTGAATAAAACACAAAACAGACAAACTTATAAACAAATAAACAACAAATCTTTTGACGCTATCTCATCTTCTATCAATGAAATCATTGAAATATCTATAGGACTTGATTGCTCACTGTCTTGGTGAGTGACAGTCATGTACACATAATTATGATCAATATTTATTTACTAAAATATTACAATATATTTAATGATATAGTGATTTATATTACAATGCTGAATGCCTGACAATGCCAAACATTCTCCTCTTGAGAAACAACTGATGAATCAAACCACCCTACAGGGAAGAACAGTGTCCCAACGTGTCTGTCACAATGTTGAACACAAATCGCCTTCACATTGTTAATTAGAGCATTTCAAAAGTGTGTATCACATATTCACAGCCATAGCCTACCTATACCGTTATACCGAGGTTGTTTTACCTGACTGCTAAGAAAGCACGAATGCCTGTGAGCAAGCAACCAGGGGACCAACGGCTTAAGGTCCTCTCCGAGGGACCTGGTAATGAGGACAAATGCCTTACCAAAGGGCACTAGCGCACCACTTGGGAATCGAACCCGGGTCACCGGAATCCGAAACCCCCGCTCTACCGACTGAGCTATCGCGCCTCCTAATGAACACACTGTGAACAGTCACACTGTCGAGGTTTTCACAGTGTGAAAATATCTTCACACTGTTGAATTTGAGCATTTTAAAAGTGAGAATATAATCACATAGTTCACTATGTGAACACACTGTGATCACACTGTGCGATACTGTGTTCTTTCCAGCCGGGAAATTGAACTCTCCCATCAAAATGCAATGTTTGGAATTGTTTCCCATGCAATGCAATCGTAATTGGTGAAAATTAACATGGTGCCGTGGTCTGACATCAAAATGACTAAAAATTAATTAGTTGGATTAGAAGAAATAGTTCCCGTGATTAGACCAATCATCACGTTTGGCACGTTCATGTCCAATTGAACTTGTTGTCAACTCTGTCGGTTCAACATACTAGTAGTTCATATAGTGTGGTTCAACTCTCGTCATCTCTCCATCGCTATTACTGGATGAGCTATAGAGGGAGGCATACAAGTGTGTCATCCCTTCGGACTCGACTCGGATGAAGCCCTTTGCGGAAGTTTTCAAAACTATATATATATATAGAGGTTTTACAGGTCAAATGTCCGCAGATTGGAACCAATCGTCCATATATAGGTATTTCAAATATCCGTGTACATGAACAAATGTCCGAATAAGAATATGGATGTCCGATTAGGGATTTCAAATGTCCACGTAGGTTCAAAGTGTCCATATAGTTAAATCAAATATCCGATTAGGGAAACCAAAAGTCGCATAAAGGGATCTAAATGTCCAAATAGAGAGTGAAATATCCCACTTGGGAAAACAAATGTCGTATAGAGATCTCAATTGTCCACGGTTTGAAATAGTGATTACTCGAACGTGATAACTACATTTTTCGTATTTCGCTTGTTCATTTTCTGTCACTCAGCTTTCCCTTTTTCTTCCTGCTCGATCTATCCATTTGTTAGGCAAGGGATTTGCCCCCCCCCCCCCTCCCCGTATCACAAATTTGCTGACCTCCTTGATTTTTATCCTTCTTTTTTATTTATTTATATATTCATGTTTATCTACTCTTTTTTTTTGTGGGGGGGGGGATGGGGGTCTTGGCCCTGTATGTTTTCATCGTCTTATTTATTAATTTATTTTTGTACATATCTATATATTTCTTCCCTTTTCATTCTACCCCGCCCCTGTTTTTAAGCCGTTTATGTCTTGGTGGAGATGGAGCGCCTTTTTGCATCAGGCTCTTTTCTCTTCCTTCCATTCATTTCACCTTTTCAACTTTTCCTCCTCTACTCATTTTTTTTATAGGCAAACAAACAAATGTCATATAGTGATTTCAATAGTCTTTATGGGTGTAAAATTTACCAAATTATTACATTCCTTCCACTACATATCGAACGCCACACAACATGATCTACAGACAAACTACGGATATTATTTACAATATTTTTTACTCCAACCCAGAAAATATAAATCTTAACATCGCATTTAATTTCATAATTCATATGAAGAACTATTTTTTTGTAAAAAAAACTTTGTTCCTTATGAAACCTATTCAACCCATAAAAATAATTATTGTTTAATTCTTCTTATAAAGTATCAGTTTATATATAGATAAATTTCCTCAGTCTCTCACCCATCCCAAACATGTATTTATCTTCTTGCAGGCACAAATGAAAATTATTTCTATTTATGTCTATTTTTATCATGAATATATCTACAACCTTATTTTTGTGCCATACACTGTATGCTAAACCATCTCTTCATGAAAATGCATGTTAATTAAACAAGTGGAATGCCTCTGGCCGTCTCACCTGCATCACGCGATTCAATATAGCAGCAGTGCTGATTTTGAAAACTACTATAACTCGCACAAGATGTTCAGTGATACTTGGTTACTCTTATTTCCACGTTTTATGAACTAGACCAATACACTTATAGAGATATGATGGCAATTCAACAAATACCCCCAACGTGGCCAAAGTTCTTTGACCTTACATGACCTTTGACCTTGATCATGTGACCTGAAACTCGCACAGGATGTTCAGTGATACTTGATTACTATTATGTCCAAGTTTTATGAACTAGACCAACACACTTTCAAATTTATGGCTGTAATTCAACAAATACCCCAATTTGGCCAAAGTTCATTGACCCTAAATGACCTTTGACCTTGATCATGTGACCTGAAACTTGCACAGGATGTTCAGTAATACTTGATTACTATTATGTCCAAGTTTCATGAATCAGATCCATAAACTTTCAAAGTTATGATGGTAATTCAACAGATACCCCCAATTCGGCCAAAGTTCATTGACCCTAAATGACCTTTGACCTTGGTCATGTGACGTGAAACTCATGCAGGATGTTCAGTGATACTTGATTAACCTTATGTATAAGTTTCATGAACTAGGTCCATATATTTTCTAAGTTATGATGACATTTCAAAAACTTAACCTTAGGTTAAGATTTTGATGTTGATTCCCCCAACATGGTCTAAGTTCATTGACCCTAAATGACCTTTGACCTTGGTCATGTGACATGAAACTCAGGCAGGATGTTCAGTAATACTTGATTAACCTTATGGCCAAGTTTCATGAACTAGGTCCATATACTTTCTAAGTTATGCTGTCATTTCAAAAACTTAACCTCAGGTTAAGATTTGGTGTTGACGCCGCCGCCGCCGCCGCCGTCGCCGCCGCCGCCGCCGTCGCCGTCGCCGTCGCCGTCGCCGCCGCCGTCGGAAAAGCGGCGCCTATAGTCTCACTCTGCTATGCAGGTGAGACAAAAACGATTACATTTCATGCACTCATTTGCATTACCTGAGGCATAACGTGCAACAACCTTGAATGCTGTTAGAAATCCTCTTAATTATATTTTGGTAATTCAGATAAACGTCTTAGACGATATAATTTTCAATGTTGGATTTGATTTCAATTACTTTAAGTCGATTTAATTAGACGGGGTGGGTAGGGTGTATCTATTTCGATAAGAAGTAATAATTTTGATAGGCTTACTCAGGCATTGTAGCCGTTTCAAATTCTTGTTAAAAAATTATCATTATGCAACTAAACTTGATTTATTAAAAGTACCTCCTATTCCTTGATTAATTCAAACAATAGTTCTGTCATCTTTATTAACGATTATTCATTTTTTCATATCTTTTTCATCATTGGTTAATTACCTTGTTTTGGATCCTATATGGAAGACTAGCAAAGTGATGCCTACATTGTCATTTGGGACCTTTCGCAATCCTCACGGACGCTAATATTAGGGTCCCCTAACACAAAAGTTAACGCTTAATCATACACTTGATTTTTAAGATTGAATGTGCATTATAGTCAATAGAATCAAACGTAGAAAACTGCTCTACAATCAATGCTAAACTTTGTGTTACAGGGGGGTTACAGGCCCTACAGATCTGCTTTTCTTGTGCAAAATCCTTTTCTGCGACACTCGCACCATACATAGCATGTATATTACGACTGATGGTTTGAGATATTCGAAATGAAGACCTAAAATAGATTATGACATGGATAAGAAAGTGGTTTTTCAAACAAATCGAGTACATATTGAGTGAGGAAAAACTTACTGAATGAAGGCTTAGATATAGATCATTACAGTCCATCGAATCGATATTACATTTAATGTGGATTATTGGTGTATCACTGGCAATTGATTTCATGGGTCAGATCAACCTCTCCAGCCGAACATTTCGCGTGAGTTGATATGTGCACACCATTATGTAATACATTTGAACTCGTTTCTTTTTGTTTCTTTTGTTTATTCCTTCTACACAAACGATATGCCTCTCGCACACGATGTAATGGGCATTATGTTTTACCTCCCCCAGAAATGGGGATTAGATTCAAATTCCGGGGGGACCACTTCCATTAATGAGTGGATACCAGGCACGACCATGGGGTTTCGAAAAATCCCCTAAACAAGCTGGGAAGTAATTCTTTTCCAGATTATGAAAATGCATCTCTTAACAAGAATTTGGCTTGTGAAACCCTACAAGTATTGGATATCCCTTTTTTGTCAGCATTTTAAACATCGTTTTGACACCCTTATAACGTTACATAGGCCTATACGTAACGTACCTGCCCACTCTGTCCCCTTTTACGCGTGGTTGCTCCTGGGATCCACTAATCAATGGAAGTGGGCCCCCCGGGCGCAACCGCGTAGCGAGGATTTCATTTTGGAGGGGGCGGTAAATGCACGCGAAGCGTGCCAACGCTTACAGAGCGCGCGAAGCGCGCTCCCTAGGGGGTGGGTGCAGGGAGGGGGAGTTTCCCCCTCCCGCGCGAAGCGCGAAGCTTTTGGTGTTTCATAAATTAAAATGAAAATGAGTCGTCTCTCTTGTCTCTAGTATCTATATCAGCTCCAATTCAGTTGACTATATTGTGATTTTGAACCTTGTTTTCAAAAAAGATTGTGAACGCACAAAAAAGGAATACAATGGAGGAAATTAAAATGATAATAACCCCGCGCGAAGTGCGGAAGCTAAAGCGTTTTATCACTATTTTTTGCCATGAAAAGGGTCCCGAGAAAAGGATATTCTCAAACATATATTGAATACTTCCCTTGGAAAGATCAGATTTGATTACAAACAATTTAGCGACAGTGCATATCTTTAACTCGCAAAACAGAGGAGAAGAAGTGTATATGCCAGGAGGAAGATATTCCTCCCCGCGCAGAGCAACGAAACTCTGAAATTTCAAAGGGCGGATGTTTCATCAAAATAATGCAGATATCTCCAATACCCCATCGGCTCTAATTCAATTAATTTTCTAAGATTATTGAACTTCATTAAAAGGAAAATAGTGCGCAAAAAGTTGAAACTTCTGTGATTTATTGAAATCATATAAAAAGGATGCCTAATTTCTTTGACTTATCCTGAAGCGCTTCATTTTGAATTATAAAGAAACTTAAGAGTCATTCAAAACTTCAAACTGAGGGCGAAAAACAGGACAGGAGATGAATGTACAGGGAAATGACATGAAGTTGAATAGAATTTGATAAAAAATATTGTACTTTTTTATTTAATACCCTTATACGATACGAATTTTATACCTTCCTCTTTTTGGATTAGGAACCTGTTTGCCCCAAAAATTATGGTTGTTTAGTAATGAGCTGAAAAGCGGGAGAAGTTGACTTTATGGAGGTGACGGCAGAAATTGATATAAAGATTTTACCCGCCCGGAGCCGACCCGACCAGAAGTTGCGCGATCAATTAAAAAAAAAGATAACTTCATATACTTCGGCCTAACCTTACTCTAATTCCATGCCCTAATGTATACATTTGAACTTTAACTGGCAATAAACACATATAGCTGAGGTAGAAAAACAGGGTTAGAGAAAGGGTGGGGGAAGCAATGGAGATCTTCAATATTTTCATTTGACCGCGCGCAGCGCGGAAGCAAAATTCATAATCATAAATTTAGAGCAAGAGTGAAGGAGTTTCTCTTTTGAGAAAAAAAAAGAATAAAAAGAAAAAAAAAAACACAAAGCTACCTTTCTTCCCTTTCCTCCCTTCCCTTTTCCTTTTCTCCTCTCTTTTTTCCCTTCTTTTTTTTCTTTTTGGGGACGTTTTGGGGGGGGCGACCGCCCCCACCGCCCCCCCCCCTGGCTACGCGCCTGCCCGGGCGGCCTCTCGAGCTCTAGGAGGAGTCAAATGTGGCTTTGGAAAGTCGTCCTCAATGAGATATATCGCTGTTACCATAGTAGCAACCAAAATTTTGCACACGAAACGCATATTGAATGTTTCCGTCGCAGATGCGAAACGAAAAAAAAATCTCATGTCACACAATTTGCATTGCAGGACGACCATGATGACGGGCCCAAAAAGTCTCTTCCAAAATCAACTAACGTCGTACGTAAATAAGCGTGCGCGTCCTCAAACGAAAGGTCCGGAGTGTTCGATGAGAACAGGTATTTAGACATAACAATCAATTTCAACGAATTTTCCTTTAAATAAATGTTATTTATGTTACACTCTTGGTATGAAACATGTTTGTTTCTGTTAAGCTTTCAATAAGTGTTCAACAGTGGCGTACCTGGGATTTTTCACAGGGGGGGGGGGCAAAACCGTCCGCCAAAACAAGCAAAAAAAAAAAAAAAAAAAAAAAAAAAAGCCTTCAATCACAAATGAAGGATTTCGTACCAGAAAAAAATATGACAAGCAAAAAAAAAAAAAAAAAAAAAAAAAAAAGGGTCTTCAAGGTCCTCAGGGGGGGGGGGGGGCAGGGATACGTCCTTTGCATGGGTTGTGGCTCGTCAGTACGGGTACGCTAGTGGTGTTCAAGTATTTTCCCCTTTTTATTTCAGTTAACCAAATTGTAATTGGTTTTTACCCTGTTGTTTGAATAATCGTTAGTACTGAACAGAATTTCGATACTTAATGTGTACATTTGTCATACATCATAAGAAAAATTCATTCTCTTTTCAGCATCATTAGCAAATGGACATTTGAATTACCTAAACGACATTTGATTTACCTATGTACGACTTGATGCCTTAATTTATGCATGATTATGTAACAATTGCTATTGAACGGATATTTGAATTCCCTATGGACATCTTATTTACCTATTAGGACATTTGATTTGCAAGATGGACATTTGATTTACCTATTGAAAATAAATTCTTTTGTGCGGACATTTGACTTCTCTAAGGACATTTTATTCATCTACTGGGATAAAATTCTGGCTAATAGGACATTTGAATTCCCTATTGACATTTGAATTACCTAATCGGACGCTTGATCTGACACGGCGGACATTTGACCTGGAAAACCTTTATTATGTTATAGCAACTCCCAATAAATATTTAATAACTCATTGACCAGTACGTCGATGTGGTGGTGGTGGGGGGGGGGGGGGATAAAACAATTACCTGTACACTATCTCCCCCACAGAGCTCGGAAAATCCACGTACAACGGAACGTAGGCCTACATTGTACATCAATGCTTGTACCCCCGGGCCACTATTTTGAACATAGTTTGAACATTTAAGTTCAAGTAGAACTGGAATGGTTGTCATTTTCTGTATATCACCATCTACGGCAGACGTTTGATATTTTACAAATCTTCAAGATATCGCTCCATGGCCCCTATCACTCAGAGACGATTAAAAAAAAAATAAGAAAAATTAAATTTTCTTGGAGCGTTGTGGCCCAGTGGATTAGTCTTCTGACTCTGAAACAGAGGGTCGTGGGTTCGAATCCCAGCCATGACGTAATTTCCTTCAGCAAGAAATTTATCCACATTGTGCTGCACTCAACCCAGGTGAGGTGAATGGGTACCCGGCAGGATTAATTCCTTGAATACGTGAGCGCTGAAAGGCAGGTCGAGCCAAAGCCGGGGTAATAATAATAATAACATCGCGCCTCGGAATAGAATATTTCTAGATAAATGGCGCTATATAAATGCCTGTTGTTATTATCATTATTAAAATATCTTTATCTTGCATGATTCGTATCAGATGATTTTTTTTGGCACTCTTTCAGCCTTTACCCCCCCCCCCCTTTACTTATCTCTCTTGCACTCTTTCATTCGTCCTTTTTAACACTACCCTCTCTGTTTCCATATCTCTCTCTCTCTCTGTATCGGTCTCACTCTGCTACTTTCTTCTTCCTGTGTCTCTAACCACCCCCCCCCCCTCCCTCTCTCTCATCCATATTTCATATTTAATTCGAGATTACATGTATATAACATTATTGCTCCTATTCACTGCACAATCCTTTGATACAACTACTCATCCTAGTACTTCCACTGGAACTTCGTTTCTTTATTCGTATTTCTTGCTCATTAACATCCTTAATAATATGACAGTATTGTTAGCACATTGTTATATTACTCTCTTGCAGTTCTTGCTCATTCTATGGAGTGTTGCAAGAAAAAAATACATGCAATCGCAAATTTATATTGCCATCTCAATAATAATAGTAATGATAATAATATAATAATAATAATACCAACATGCTTATGATAGCATATATCACTGCCAAATGCGTCACTATGCGCTCTTTGAAGACAGAAAAAGCGAGGAAAAGAGAGAAAATTGCCGGTAATCGTGGCACTAACTCATTCAAAATTCTTTTGAAATAATTGATTGATCAATTTTAACTACAGTACATCAATTTATGCTCTTTGTGGCAAGGAGCACAACAGCAATCAGGTGTACTTTTCCGATTGCACTGCATTCATAATTAATATTGTTGTGGGGTCTCAAATGATCACAAGTTCCTTATAATGTTACCTCATCTCTCTTCCAAACCTTATTACCTCACCTCAACTCTCCTGCTCTTTCTTAACCATGTAACCCAGCCCCTCTCTATCTCCCTTTAAGAGTTTACAACAAATCCAAAAGCAAATGACATAAAACCAAATCACGAAAGAAATGTGGATGATGATGCTTTTATTATCAATCCATTCTATAACACAATGGAATAAAACTCAAGGACATGTACAGTCATCAAACAAGAGATGCAAGTTTGTGGGATCATTTCTGACATATCAACACCAGGGAAAAAAATTAGGGTAAAGTGTCTCTTGCAAAACCGAAACTGACAGATCAATGTTAATAGGATCAAAGTAATAATAGTAATAATAATTGTTTGCTCCATCTATTTGGAAAATAATCTATCTTGGAAGGGGGGCACATTAGTACCCCGACTTAAGCTCGAGCTGTTTTCTCAGTGCATTCACCTCACCTGTGTTGAGTGCAGCACAATGTGGCAAGGAAAACATGCCATGGCTGGGACTGGAACCAACAATCCTCTGATTCAAAGATGAGAATCAAAACCACTAGAACACAACTATAGCAAACCAATCACCATTGTCCATTGCAAAATGTATATTGGCAGTCACTTCCAAATTTGCAACTAACAGCAGCATATAGACGAGTAATCCTGTAACCATAATTTTACTTTGTGTCAATATATGCATGTTCGACAATTGCTAGTCAATTTAGAATGGCATACAAAGAAATGCAAATGCTAAATTGATATAAGTGTCACACAACTTTTAATTATACATCATTTGTTTTATACTTCACTGTACTGTATGTATTCAATCATATGCTTGAAAATTCTTACTTAAATGCAAAATCTTCACAATCATTTGCAAAAACAAAAATAATAATTCAAGTTTAGAAGCATCGAACAGGTATTTAGTGAGATTTGAATAATGTGGGGGATTATGTGCATTTGTGTTTTTTCTTTGCAATCTGTGCTTTCAGAATTATTGATCTTTACTCTTTCATGAAATAAATAGCAGCTGTTGATTTAAAGAAAAGAAAACCCTCTGTAAAAAGCTGTGCAAAATCCAGCAAATTACACCTTATTATGCATTACCTCTCTTCTGTTACTAACAGATGCTGAATGATGTGAAATACGGAACTCATGAAGATAAGCAGTTATAGCAGAATGAATGCATAAAGAATGGAAAGTGTAAATTGAAAAAAAATGAATGGAATATGAAAGAAGCATAATAATCAAATCTCATTGTAAATTTCACCATGAACTAATTATCATTTAGAATACCTGCCCAGCTCTCTGAGTAGGGCATTAAGTTCCCATGTAGACCTTATCAGAATTTGGAAAGTATTTGCACAACTTGAGCCACAATCATAAATTTCATACATGCATCTCTAATATTTTGTAGCAGTAATAGTGCAATAAAATGCAATAAAACATGGGGAATAAATATGAAAGGACACTGTTTAAACAATGGTTAATCCACATTTAAAACCAGACATGCGGACATTTATATGAACAGGGTAATAATTCCTTCCCTCTCCATCACATCTGAAGTATTTGAAAGCAGCCCTCAAGTGCAATGACTGTGTGCACACCACTCCATATTGCAACCTCTGTAAATATTTGACAACATCATGTTCATTACAATGACCAAAATATGGGGGTGATACATTTGAATTCACGGAGTCCAAGAAATGCTAATTGCTAAACTGAAATCCTACACTCATAGAAATTTGGATCACTGTTGCTATATAACCAGGAGCTTCCAGTTACATTCAAGTCACACATTATCATTCAAATTCAACTTTAACTCAACAGTATGCATGTAATAACAAAAGTAATGACTATTTCATTGAATAGAAATTATTTAAACATTAATATCTTGCACCATTCTCTGGAACTATATTTGTTTATCAGCTCCTTCTCATTCAAACCTCTAATACCTCACCCCAACACCGCACAATAAGTAGACTGATCATTGTTGCAGGAAACTCTAATAATTGTACGTGTAGGTATCATTAAACATAAGTTATGCATCAACATTATGTTAAAAAGCACACATACATTGGGGTAAAATCTCATATAGACAAGAATTTATAGAAACTCAATGGCAAAATCAATCTTGTGAGATATCATAGAACTCTCTTCATTCAAGTTAAAATTAATGAAAACTTTGAGGTTACATATTTTTTTCCATGAATGGTAGATCATCTGAAAAATAAATTAAGAATTATTCAGCTGATAATGCAATATTCAAATTCAAAAAGTGATTTTTCTTTGGCAAATTGTTCAGTATGAAGTAGATCTACATGTATACTTCTAAACAGGTTGTATGAATCATGCAACGTTAAATTCTTCTGGTACAATCATGATATAAATACAGTATACATTTTGCATTTAAGTAGTGCCTATCCATACTATATACTAACATTCGAAAATAAAAAATAAATAAAAAAAATCACCTAACACTGCTCTCTAGTTCTTAAAATATTTAGAGGATATTAGAGAGAAACTATTAAGTTCTTATGTTGTTCTTGAATAAATTGTATCACATCAAACTGGTGCTATTAGGGAGACTCTTCTAAATATTTGGACCAATGAACCTTCTGCATTCTGATTCCTATCTATTTTGATTCATGACTTCATAATGTTAAAATCATTGCACTTACATGTAGATCCATATCTAAAACATGTAGTCTTACAATAGTTATCCTCTATCTCTAGTGACACTTCAAAAGTTCCTTATGGCATATTTACAAAAATAATGTATCTAACAACGGTAAAGGTGAGATGTCAACATTATCTGTTAAAATTCATGAGAAAAAGTCACTATTCCAGCCAATCCAAAAAGGTGTGAAAATTATTTTTAAATAGCAAATATAACATATGTCTCGATTAAATATACAAATCGCAAGCAAATATACATGTAACTTTCACGAAAATATAAGCTATCAGCTGGATGGAACAACTTTCCTATATTTGTGTAATGATTATATAGAAGATGAGATTATTGATTTTAGCCATCAAGAACACCTGGCATGGATGAACTCAAAATCATTGACATTTTAAAAGCAGCCTTTCTTGTATGGAGGACTAAATAACGTCTTTCAGAATGCAAAAATAATAATACTCAATATTTATAACACGCTTTTCCCACATGGCCCAAAGCGCTCACAATTTCAATTTAACTAATTTATACCAAAGAAAAATCAGAATGACATATTAAATGAAGGCAGTTTCCTGGAACAAAGAAGTTTTAAGGGACTTCTTAAATGACTCAATACTCAATTGTTGGGGATTGTCTAAATGTGAGAGGGAGTTTGTTCCATTCCATTGAGGATGCAACGGTGAATGTTCTATCTCCGATCTGTTTTTGTTTAGTTGGATAAAATAATTTAAGTGATAAATGCTACAAAGATGAAGTTTGGGAATACAAGTCACTCTAGAGTCATAGTTCCAAAGATGTTGAGCTAAATCATAGACTTTGAGCTATGTTTGCAGGTTTTAAAATAGTTGTCTTCCAGAATGCAAGCATTAAAAACTGAAAAGATATATTTTTAGAATGCAATTCATGATAGAATCATGGCTTTAAAATGTTCAAGGACTTTAATTTCAACCTGTTATAGAACTAAACATCTTCCAGAAGGCAAACATGAAACACTGAATAGGATGGATGTGTTTAAACACATTTCAGCAGAATAGTCTCTGAAAATTGTGTGAATCTAATGACCACTTTTTATGATTCCATGAAATAATTGCCTACTTTAGGTTTATAAAGCATTGTTTGCCACCCAAAAATCAAATTTTACGTACAGTAGGCAGTGAAATTTATTGTAACCTTCTCTCGCAGTAAACATGTTTTGTGTTAGAATTTTGAATTATATTTCAATCATGTTGTTATTTGAGCCGGAATTGTTTGAACACACACCAAGATGAATTGAAAAGATAAAAGAGCCTCTCGTATGGAGAGGAACTATAAAGCTTTATATTGATTTGCCAAAACCTCAAGAATGTAATAGCAATACACTCAATCAATATTAAAGCTCACTCACACATCTCTTGATGCAATTAATTCCAAGCCATATGTGAAAAGGATTCTTTGATTTCAAATTAACATCTCTTTTCAAATGCATGAATGGAAAATGATAAAAGAAATGTACATGAAGAGAGAAATAGTAATATTGTGCAGAGAGGATCAAACAGATTTAAAAAAGGCCCGGCCATGTACCATCATGCTTTTTTGATAACACAAGACTTAAACAGAAAACATGGATGTTCTTCTTTTTTTTTTCTTCACCCATTTCAATTTTTTTAAGTACTGCAAAGAAGCAAAAACAGCGATGCCACTCATTTGACCACATAACTCTTCACATATTTGACCAATGATCCCTGCAATTTCAGTCTTTCGCTGTTTACATAACTTCATAATTGATCTTCCATAATAAAGCTCAATTTCTGGAATCACTTAACTTTCTTTTTGTGCATATCTTGAACATCATGAGGGGAGGATATTTTGTCATTGTTAATATCGTTTCTAGGCATACACTTTTCAACCATTCAAGCAATTATTCAGAGGACAGAACTTTAAAACTCAGAAGTAATTGGTTGTAGAACTACCATCATTTGAAGAAGAAAAAAACATATAATTATTAACATATTATGCACAGGACAAAATGCAGAGAACTAGCACATTCAATACCATTTCAAGAAACATCTTTTAGATTGAAAGTTCATTTGGTTTTGAATAAAACAACAAAACAAAACTTTATAAACTGTTTAGAACTTGAAATAATGTGCTGATAAATGTTTCCTCTAATGATAGAAATAAAATAAGATGAACGAAGACGGTAGATCTATCTGTTCTAAACTTGCTAGTTATCATACATTATCATACAATAGAATTCATGTACAATTATTGCATTACAAATTCAATTATGCAATTTACTGTTTGTCTGTTGATTTACATATTTGTATCATACATCATATTCATGTTATATATTCCTCAAAGTTTGGACATCAGAGTGGGGTGTTGCAAGAAAATTTTTGCAATCAATTGCAGTAATTCTGTTGCCATTGTGCAACTGATGTAGCAAATCTCATTACACTGCATTGTAACATCATAAAGTTTAAGCCATATAATGCACTATGTATGTATCCATATGTGTGCAGTACAAGTATGTAGGTGTGCATGTAGTACTGCACGTATGCATGTTTGTAAACTGCACACAAGCCAGACTTCGGTAAGCAAAATACTAAAGCCAAAATATACTACTGAATACCAAAGATGGATGAGTATAATTACCTAAGCAAAATACCAAGTTATATATCTGAAATTCTGGCTCAAGTGTTGAATTCAATACCAGCCCAGTGGGGTGTTTCACAAAGATTTAAATATGACTTAGAGTCGCACTTAAATGCCCATTTTGCGCACGGTATAAAAGGCATGACTGCATTGGTCAGATCATGCCAAGAGGACGCGCACTACGGCCGCGTATTGATCAATATTAAAGGTTGCACGTTGCATATCACGTACCCGTGATTTTTAAGTAATATTTTGTAAAAATCATTGTGAAACACCTCCCAGGTGTGTGACATGGTTTGTGGAACGCCGCAATCATAATTTATGCTATTATCATCCACGTATCACCACTTTTTTATTTTTTTAGTTGCATCTACCCATTGCTGTGTGAAGTCGGTTGAGAGACTCCCACGTTTTCCTTTCTAGCTTGTATGATTTTTATTTTAACTTATATTTTCTCCTTTTTTCAAGATACATCCTGTATTAGAATCTGGGGCATGTTTCATAAAACTTGTTATAATAACAAATTTGCAATAACAGTTAAGAGCTACTGAAATCTCTGTATCTGATCGGCTGATGGTAAATTTGTTATAGAATTGAAGGATTTGTTACTAAAACAAGTCTTATGAAACAGGACCCTGAACTCATACTTTGGGGCCTTGCGCAATTACAATCAAATGGATGCTCTGGGAATTCAGAATTGATTAAAGAGAAGTGATGGATGACTATCAAGCACTTCTTTAGTACGTCATAATTGTCATAACTAGACCAGCGTCATGATATAGTTTCAATGAAAAATTCATGATTGTTTTGGAGGGTACAAGAAAAGGTTGCAAGCACTGAGGCGATCAGGTGTAACGCTTTCAACTACAGCCAAGGGCATCCACAGAGAAGAGAGCGAGTGATATGAAATGAAAATGCATCACAGGAAAGGCCGATTGCATTATCAAGGTCAAGAGCGGGGGTCACAGAACCGGGGGAATGTTGGGGCTCGGTGGGCTTCGGCCTCCCCACTTTTCTCCAATACAATGTGCAAAAAAGTAAAAATGACCATCAGATTGTGATTTTTGCATGGTCAGCCCACCCCGTATATCATGTTACATGGTTTGGAAAAATAAGACATTTGAATCATACACATAGTTATTCAGTTAAACTTTTTCCATTCCCAGCATCCATGTAACTCTTCTTATCCGAATGCTTGTATTTCTTCTTTCTATAATTGATCATTATTATGAATAAAATTATCATAAAAATAATAACTTGATATGAACTATAGATTTTATTATAAGTAATGTGAAGCTACTATTATGATTGGCTTCATGAGAATGGTAATTGCAAAGTCTGCTGCTATAGAATATAGAATGGCATGTAGGATGTGTCTTTTTTCCATAATACCACAACCACAATTCAACCACTAGGCAAGATCTCCACACACAAATCAGACATAAAAGAGAGTCTGTTGTGTAGCTATCATGTAATTAGCAATTCAAATTTATCAAGATCCAGACTATACTGACATTAACATAAAGCCATCATTAGAATTCACTCGATATCATAAGTGCCCCCTAGGGAAATGACGGGGAAACTGAGAGCCTATTTTCATTGCTGGGAAAGAATTTAAGGGATTTCATCATCACTTGTCAGTTTATATATATTTTCTTGTTTTTATTATATAATCATACAGATCTCAAGTAGCTTTTGAAGAGGGAGATAACTGAATGTAATTACCACAGTTGCTTTTCTCCTTCTTCTTCATTGTTTATAAGGATTATAAATATGGTAGACAGGTGGCATTTGTGGGTGAATTCTATATACATGTACAGCACAATATACTTGTATATTCTGTTTAAATTATTTAATATACAATGCCAAGAATCCAGAAAAGGACATGCATGTATGCTCTACAAAAAAATAAATATATATTTATATATCATGAACATTCATCTGTTTTTTTTTGTGTTTTTTTTAGGGGGGGGGGGGGTAAAGGGGGGGGGAGTATGCGCACCACATTATAATTCTGTTTTGCTCATTATTGACAAAGAATCAAAATTGAATTTACATAAGTTTTCATAGGTAAGCAAAAGCATATGATGTTTTTTCCTAGAGTTCATCATAGTTTCATTTCAACTTGCTCAGGAACTCTTATTCAATATCTAATTGACAATACCCTGATTAGATGTATGGACTTTCTATGATGTCTGTAGAACTTGGTTCTCTGAATAACCTTATGACAAAGTTTCAGTCAAGTGTCCACTGGTTCTGGAAAGTCAAATTTAAACCCCTCCTTGGCTGCTAGTTCAATCTTAGGACTCTCTGTCAGGAGAGCCTCCTTTGAAGATGTCCTTGAGTCACTCTGTTGGATATCTTCATTCTGCTTCTGCTGTTGTTGCTTCCGCTTCCCCCTATTCCGTTTCCTACTGGCCCTCTTGGTGGGGGTGCCTCCACTGCTGCTGGTGCTGTCACTGGCGCGATTGTCCAAACCTCTCATCATGAGGTGAGACTCCGGCCCATCTGACTTTGAAGGATGGGTCTGGAAGGGACGGCTTCCTTGATCCAAGTTTTCTTCCTTGATCTCAAAGTTAAACGAGAAGAGCGATGTGCAAGAGGAGAAAGTGGAAGATACCTGACTATAATTGGTATCATCAGTATCTGTCGGAGTCCTACTCGGTATATTCTCTTTCTCATTCTCCTCATCCTCCATGTCCTTCTCCATCTTTAACCTTTTCAAGGAGTTCAGTGTCATTTTGTTGTCCAGCGGTGGTTGTTCATGGAAACCTGCACTCTGGGATGTGTCCTGGACATCTTTGGAAACATGGCAATCATCTGCTTTGCATAGATGCATATCCATAGTTTCCAGTTCCAAACTCTTCATCAATACATCCTCCTCTTCCTCCTCCTCAACAACCGGAATATCACTGTTTAGTTTATCAGCTCCTAGTTCCTTTGTTTCCGACTCGCTTTCTTCATTCAACATCTCAGGGATGGCAGGTTGGGTATTGCGATATCTTGTACCTCCATGCGCAGGTGATGCGGAGGACGTGGCTCTCCTGAAGAATGTTGCAGAGCTCAGCTTCTCACATTCTACAGGCATCAGGCTCTTGCTCTTTGCCATATCTGGAAATCATTAAAAGAAAGTGATGGATAAACTAAGGTAAAACTCAACATGGGCAAGCTCCTGAACAATCATTATCTAATAGCCTATAAGATTAATCAGTATTATTCCTTTGATATATTAATATTCCTAGAAATCAGTGATTTCTTTACAATTTGACTCTCCACTGGACTGACTCTTGATGTAGAGACAGGGTAGGAAAAGAAAACAATTTATTCTAGTTTTCTACTATTACTATTATTATCATACATGTTAGCTTGTGCACCAGGATTAGAAGACTCAAGTGCTTTGATATCAGTCACATCGGTATAATCACTACCAAGTACATGTGCATTATCACTTCTCTGAGAGCTTTAGTTTTCTCCTTTTCCTTTTTTTCGGGGGGGGGGGTGGCTTGTGAAATGTTCAAGGAATATTGCCAAGATATTGGTTTTTTACTACTACTTAAACAAGATATGCAAATTCAACTCTTATACAGTCTTGCGTCTTACATGACATTTGCTGCGGCAACAATTGCTTCCCCTGTTCGAATCACAATCCTTGATTTAACACTACACCATACCCAAGACCCAACACTAAACTTAACATACAATGCTGTTGCAACCCTAACCCTAGCTATACATAGACAAAATAAAACCAGGAGAAATTATCGCAGGAGCAAATGTTGTGTCACCAGGTAAACATGTTTACTACACAACCCCTAGAAACTGATTGTCAATCCCCTTGGTGTATTAAAGAAACTTAATTCTTCAAGTTGAAATTCAGAAACAGCTCTATACATGTATAGTTGAGAGCAGGGTCGGAAATGATTTTAACTTTTTAGGGGCTATCTCTTTTTGCCACATAGGGGCGATTGCAGTATTTTGGGGCTATTTCTTTCATTTTAAGAGTTACTTTTAAGGGGAAACAATTATGCAGTAAAAGCAAAAATACCATTATTTTGCCATAGTTAGAATATTGATTTTCTAAATATTCTAGAATATTGTTTGTAACAGATCTTGGGGCTACTCTAGAAAGAATGGTCACCCCAAAGCATAATTGGAGGGGGGGGTTTAGGGGCGGTTTGGGCTGTCATGAAGACGAAACCGCCCTTCATCCTCGTGTATTTTCTATGCTGACATGTAGAGTAAATGTGTGAAATGTACCATCTGAGTGTTTCTTCTCTTCTTGCTGCATCCTGGCTCGGTAGTTCCCGAAGGACGCCCTCATCACCTGTCGTTTCCTGGCCATGGGTGCCTTGGAGGACTTCAAGATCTTCAGTAATCGCTCTGCCTCAGGGGCTACAATGAGAACAGTCACACAGGGAAATCATCAAGACTATCTATCAAGCTAATAGCTTTCCAATACTTATAAAGCTGAAGACTACGTAATTCTGATATGATGTACAGTTCCAAGTTGGAAAATTGAAAAAATATGGATGTTATCATGAAGCATGGGCTATGTCAAACTTGAAAGTTATAAAAAGGGAAAGTCCATTCCAACAAAAACATTGATTTCAATAAATAGAGACATGTATATCAAACAAGCATAATGCTGAAAATTTCATTAAAATCAGATATCAAATACAAAGAAAGTTATGAACTTTTATTTCATACTTTCCACAAAACAGTGCACATCACAATGATATGCAAGAGAGAGACAAATAAGTATTAGCATTCTACATGTACATGTAAATAATAGAGCATTATCATTAATTTATTGATAATGTCATTTTCAAGGTACATAAAATTCTAATGATTTAACTGTTTCTCTGACTATGGACCTACTATGCTCTGACAATGTGATTTTGTTTTCTGTATAACAAAAAAAATTTGTTGAATCCTACATTCCATAAGAAGTCACAATATCTGGTTTACTCCAGAAAATGTCTGTATGACAATTGACAGTACACGAAGGCACCTGATGAAGATGCCAAGGTCATAATGTAATTAAATTGCTTCAACAATAACAATTCAAATTTATAATCATTTTGAAAACTTATAGAGAGGATGTGCACACCATCCATGGTCGATCATGATGTAGTCTGCAGGCACAGACCCTAATTGAAGCTTTGATCAGCAAGTGTGTTTCCACGCAAAGACTAGCAAATACAAAACTTGCTGTTTCAATTCTGCAAGAGGGCCTTCAGTACACAAGGCATGAGTACATGTAGGCTGCACATTCAGACCCTTAACTCGAGTGAAGGGTTTGCACAGCAGACTGATCATGACGTGAGCCAAGCAAAGTCTCTCTAGTCTTCAGGCACAGACCTTAAAGGGGAAGTTCACCCAGACAAAAAGTAATAAAAAAATAATAACAAATACTGGTGAAGGTATGAGGAAAATCCATAAAAGATTTCTAAAAGTTTTATTAGAATTCAATTTTTCTTTAATTTGTGACATCATATGCGAGCAGCTTTCCCACATTGTATGATAATAAATCAATGAAATGTCATTTTCTCAGAAAATTGAAAAAAGTGAAAAAATTATTTCACACCCGCTCCAGAAAGAAATAAAATAATGAGTCATCACGAACCATTAAAAATCTTAATGCATCTTTATATTACATAACATATTGGGTGACTGCTTGAATATGACATCACAAATAAAAAAAATTATAATAACTTAATCAATATCTTTGATGGATTTTCCAGCAGTATTTTAGATTACTTTCTCTGCTTTCTGTCAAGATGAAATTCCTGTTTAAGTGGTTTTCGCAGTGCTTGTATGAAACATGTGACTACATGTAGATTCACTGAAGTGGCTGCTAAAACGTACTGACAGGTTTGAATCTGGTCTTCAGTTCCACTCTAGAATGGTATAATTTACTATAAAAAAGGCGACTTCCAAAACTTCTAGGCGACCCAGATTGGCTGGCTCCTCCAAAATGGCGCTTTACAAATGCTGTGCATCATCATCATCAAGTGTCAAATTTGAGTCTTTTCTTACAGAATAACACCTCCCAAGTACACCATTGGGTTTGGAGACCATCACATGACATGCACATACATGTATTGATGTACAACACATGATAGACCTCTGATCTTCAGTCCATACTCATCCTATTGATCACTTATAATTCAAGGTCTGAATTGTAATTCTTGTTCTTCACTCTATAGAATGAAATAATTTACTATAAAAGTGTCAAATTTGACACCTCCCAAGTACACTATGGGTTTGGAAACCATCACATGACATGCACATGCCTACAAGTACATACAACACATGATAGACCTCTGATCTGCAAAAAGGTATTTTTTATATCGAACATCTTTTTAAAAATAATTCAATAATTTTCCATTTTCGTATACCTATTGATAATAGTTTCCTGTTTACTACATCTTCATTTTGGGTAAAAAGGAGAAAAGTTCCATTCATGGAATTTTTTGCTGTACATGCACGGTCACGATACCCCTGCCACCCCTCCAGCCAACACAAGTTAATTTAATCTGCAGGAGAGCAGCAATTGACATCTCTACTTTGATAGATGAACAGGCTTTGTCCTACAACATCGTTGGAGTATAGTGAAGTAACCTAATAGAAAAACTGTTTATATAATTTTGAAAAATAAATTATTTTGTGAAAGATGATACACCAACTTGTTGGCATGCACGATATCTTGAAGGAAACAACGGGAAAAGATACTGCAACTATATATTCTTGAAAGGGAATTATTCCGAAAACAAACTAATAGCAGTATCATGCTAAGTAAGACTGCTAAGTATCAAGACCATTTTTTTTCCATTGTGTAAAAATTCATGAAGCAATTATCCTAATGGCCACTCTCTACTACTGTATGCAATATACATGTAAATGTATCCATGCACAAGTACCGGTACCATACATGTACTGTATATTGTACAATCCACTTTATACTGAATCAGTTTTACTTTTTCAGTTAATAATAATTTCATTAAGATGTAAGAAAACATTTTACAAGAACTTGCTGTAGAGTTAAAAGGGAAATTGAATATTGAACAACCAACAATAAATAGTAAGCTAAATTAGGGCCAAAGTTCTTTAGGAAGCACTAAGATGTCACATTAATATTGCAAAATATTGTGTAAATCATTGAAACCTTCTCAGGAGATACTAGAAGAAAAACAATAACTCTACCCTGCTGCAATGATCATAAAACTCTATGAATGATATACCAGTCTATCAAGAACTTGAATTAATTGGTTTTCTCCTTGAATGCCTTCTTAAATATCAAGAAACTATCACTCCAGGCGGTCATCCATGCTTTTTTCCAGATACTAACTGAGAAAAAAATGTGTCAGGCTTTGACCCGCTACACAGGTATTTTGGAAGGGAAATGTCAGCAAAATCCCCAAAGGATTTTAGAAGGGGAGCAAAATTACTTCCTCAAAGTAACCCCAATCATAGCCTTATTTTAGGACAGCCGATATGGATTATTTCAAACCAAGAATGTAGGGTGTACCAAGTATCAAAGTAGAAATAGACATCTGTAATACATATTGTAGCTATCTCAGTCATTCTCTATGCATGATACTGGAAAGCGATCTCCTTGCTCATCATAATTGAAACCGATGCAAGGCTTGTCCCAAGACGAGAAACAAAGCTGGAAAAATATTCATTTCAGATATTAAAGGCACGTCTACCCTACAACCAAGGCCTTATTTCATACTGAGCTACCTTCATTGAGATGGCTTGTAAATGAGCTCTCATCTCCTCTATAAAAAGGAAATTCTTTTCCCCAAAGAATACATCAAGATGTACTCGTACAGGTAATGAAGCCCATCGAAACACTGGAGAAAAATCTTCCCTTATAAGACTATATATTCTTGGCATGGGTCAAGATGATGGACAGACTTTTGCAAAACACAATATGTATTGTACACGATAGTCTATACAGACAATGTAAATGAATACAATATAGGCCTACATGTACATGTAGGTCTATAGCATGCACCAATATTTATTTAAATGGAGGAACTATAATTTCATAATGCAAAATACAAAAAAATACACATCTCAAGATTTTTGCTAGCTAGCCTAACACCTTTCATCCGATTCTTTCACATTGCCAAGATTTGGGCTAGCCAAATCTTTATACCTGTCAGGTCAGCCCTGGTCAGACTTGCACCCAGTGGCGTACAGATGGTGGGGGGGGGGTTGAAAAAATTTCAAGACCAATAAATAACAAAAGAAAAGGATAGAGAGGAGGGTGAAATTAATTTCTGAACATTGTGTCAAAATCTATCAAAAAATTATATTTCGTAATAAAATTGTTCAAATCCTTGCTTGCTTGTTTCACTCGCAACTATTAATAGAATTTATTTGTAACACCATACAGTATCTAGCCACCTCAAAATATTTGGTTCATTTCGCCACTGCTTGCACCACCTCTTTGCCTGGTCCAAAGTTTTGGCAAGTAAATGTTTGCTGGCCGAACAGACTTTGAAGAGAAAGGGTAGTGCATTAACAGAGAAAGAACAAGATTGAATTGATGAATTCCTGTGAGAAAAATACTATTTCAAAATATCATACCAAACAATTTTTCAGAACTGAACAGTAATGATTTTACTTTTTGCTGACAAATTACAATCCCCCCAAAAGCTCTGCCTCTAATATTAAGTATATTGGATTATATTATAACCATTGCCAGTTTTAATACTACCACAAGCATACATGTACATGTACTTAACATGTTGCCAAGAAACGTGATCACCATTGATATCGATCTGGAGAGTAGATGGAACACACACTACCCAACACGTGTACATGTTAGACTGAAAAAGAGACTAGGCGTTCCATGAAAGGTGCCATAACGGTACATTCTCAAGTCAAACAAAAAATCAATTGTAGTCGGAGAAGTAATTAAATTGAACCTTATATCTGGCAAACCCAATATGCTTAATGGATTTTTACATCTGCTTTTAAACCAAGAGGGCTTACAAGGAATTACCTTTATACCCAATATACAACATCTCAAATTACAATACATTTGGTGAGAAGTATGCATAATGTGTGTAGCACGGGTACAAGAGTGTTCATGTAAATTGTTCTATTTCTAATACTTAATAGTATTTTACTTAGAACTCTAGAAAGAGAAATATATTCAACCACATCATGACACTTTCTAATATCTGACCACAAATTGCTTTAATAGTTTGTGTGGACTTCGTATTTTTTTTATTGTGTTTTGCTTTGTTTTCATTTTACAATTATTTGCCATTGCCTATTCATAAATTATCTTTACTTATCAAATCTAATTCATGAATGGATTTATTCAAATTCTATATTGTATTCTTATTAAGGGTGGTTGTCTAGACAATTCCATTAATTAGTTTTTTTATAACCACCCTATTCCAATACTGATGTGTTCTTTTTTTAATATTGTATATTATATTTTAATCTTTCATTGCACAAGTTTAATTAATTAAAGTGTTCATGCAATTGCACGATATATATGTATGTTTTATTGGAATCAAATAAATGAATTGAATTGAACTGGTTCACAAAGGAACATGTAATGTAAAAAAAAATATATAAAAAAAGACAACCATGCCATTAAAAATGTTATAACTTTGAAACTTACCTACATTCATCCGATTTGCTTATTATGCTTGTTTCATTGTCTTATTCACTTAAATCAACTTTTATTTTGGGTAGACTTTAATACACATAGTTTTAATATGAATAGTAGCTCCACAGAGTGGCCAGTATTGAATACTTGTCTTTCATCTTTTTTATATAGAGGATAACTGCATGTGTGTGTTTCATCATGGACTTGTTTGTAACTTACTGTACAAGCGGCTTAATAAAATTCTGGTAACTGTTTTATAGGAACTGATTGAACACCAATTGATGAAAATCAGATGTACATGTATCATGTACCACAAGAAAGTGTTACCAGTTGTTTGTAAAGTTGCTTGTAACTTACAAACAGTTGTATGAAACACCCACCAGTAGTGTGGAAGGAAAGCCTACCTTTCTGTGAGCTGCTTTTCTTATTATCCAAACCCATCTCCAGCTGTTGTATACACCAGCAAAGCTCCTTCTGAAATTTACAGGCAGCAGTCTGCATGCAAAGATATTGGGAGAAAGAAAGAGAGAGAGCATAGTAAGAGAAATTGAGAAAATAGAAAGATAGAGGCAAGGAAGGTGGGGTATAAACAGGAAAGTTATCAAGTGAAACATAAACTAAAAGAGCAGCAGTCCAGGCTTTATCTTCACATCAGATTGTATTCTCCATGCCTATGGTAAGGGACTATTCTATTTGACATAAATTTCTAACTCATTGTTTTGTGAAAAATTAATACAAATTGATATTTTTGATTGACTGAATGATCTGACAGGCCTGCGATAAGATTTACAACATGCCAGTGCATGTAAATGAATAGGCAATATCTCATAAATTTTCAATTATTTGTGCAGAAAATTGATTAAACACAAATTTCTTTTCATAAAGAGGCATGAAAATTTGTTGGTGTGCAAATGAAAGGGAATGATGTTTGAATTCACAACTGTAGGCTGTTAAAACTGAGGGGAAATCCATCCTCATTTCAGGGTGGTTCTTGAAAAATGTGACTGGAAAATCCATTGAAAAATAAGTCTTATGATTCTTTTCGAAAGAATACTTTTTGCGACCTCACATATGTAAAGTGAGCTGTTTTTCCATTCACCATGTCATAAACTGCATTTTTTCTGAGATTCTAAATTAATCTATTCTACCTGTGCATCAAACTAGAAATCAAAGACATTGTACATGTACATGTAATTGCACTTCTTTACAAGAAAATCATTTAATTTTATAATGAACCAGAAAAAGATGACAATTCACAAATACCCAGTACATGAGGAGCAGCTGCTTAAATGACAAAATGACATATTACAATTTGATAAATATTATAATTATAGAACTAATTTCTCTGTTTTCCTTTGATTGAACAAACAACACACATATATATAGGTTTCTCATTTAACATGTTTTAAGCTTTGGTAAAGGCCCTAAGGTGCAGATTGGGGTGGGGTGAGGGTGCAAACTTGAAAATTTGACCCCACCCCCCCCCCCCACAAAAAATATATAAATAAATAAATAAATAAATAAAAATAAAATAAAATAAATAAATAAATATATGAATAAATGAAATAGAATTGAATTATTTTATTAAATTAAAAATAAATAGAACCAAATACACATTCATTTGGGATGGATGACCTTGTTTTTTTTTCTTTGCATCTTAAATTTTTGGGCAAGAAAGTACCCCTTTCAAAAAGATCCTGGATCCATTGCTGCATATCAACAAACATTTCAATCAATTCAAAATGTACATGTAGTGGCCATTGATTATTTTTTTCCACTGTTGATTCTAAGTAAAAAATCTAATTTTCAATTTAGGGATGTCTATTGTAAGAACAGTGAAAAATATTGAAGGTTTAAGAAAAGCTCATAAATTAAAAGATCAAATTATTCGAATTTTTATTTGTGAATTTACATGCGAGCTGCTTCTCCATAAATTGTGTAGTAACAAAAATTTACGATATGTAATTTATTTTAAAAAATCAAAATGGTTTTTATTGTACTTTTAATAATCAAAGGTCAAGACCACCCCAGGAAAATGCTGACTTGAATAAATAGAGAAAAATCAAACTAGCATAGTGCTGAAAATTTCATCAAAATTGGATGTAAAATAAGAAAGTTATGACATTTTAAAGTTTCGCTTATTTTTCACAAAACAGTGATATGCACAACTAGGTGAGTCAGTCGATGATGTCCATCACTCACTATTTCTTTTGTTTTTTTATTGTTTGAATTATACAATATTTAATCTTTCATAGATTTGACAATAAGGCCCAACTTGACTGAACCATATAGTATTAAACAATGCTAATTCCACATGTTCAGGGCGGCATTAATCGTTGTATCACTTGACAATGAGGAGAAAATTAGAATATTTCCTACAATAAAATACAAAAGAAATAGTGAGTGGATGACGTCATACATGTACACTCACAGAAATATTGCCAATGTTAAGTAAAAAAATAGCATGTAAGAATAAATTATACACAATCTATGTAAGATCTGGTAAAAAATGTCTACTTTGCCAGTTTGTAAGCATTTAAAATACATATGTGAATTGTAAAAAGGGTATTTAACCTCGTTTGGGTAAATATTACATAGTAATGGAGTCCAAAATACATGATGATTGGGAAAAGTTTTTCCACATCCGTGTTATGCGAAATGGCGATTGTGATTTATTATTTTTTTTTACACAATGGTGTTTTGTTTTATTGATGAGCGAAATACACGGCGATTGTGAACTTAGATTTTTTACATATCGTGTTTTGTTTTATTGATATGCGAAATACACGGCGATTGTGTATTTAGTTTTTCTACATAATTGTGTTTTGTTTTATTGACACGTGCGCGCAGTGTAAAATTCAGAAGTTCTTAATTTTGAAGTACAAAATACCGTACTCTGGCAACATGGCGTACGTCGAAACGGTGCTGCGAGGATGGGGGCTTGGGGATTATGTGGACAAATTTGAAGGTAAGAATAGAAACTTCTTTTTTATTTCATGAACAAATGATTGATGCTAGTTATAGCTCTTGTAGAGGTAAATTATATGCATGTACGTGAATGTGGTGACTTAAAATTTAATGACTTTAGCCACAGATCAGTGTAGTGTTCTGTCGTGTTCGGTCGTTGCGTCGCGTTGATGACCAACCGCGAACCTTCGCCCCGCTTGCTTTATTTGCAGCGCGGTTGTAAATTAGTGGTCGCTCTTAATTTGCATCACCCGAACACCAAAGTTTTATATGAGTCCAGGCATTGCAATAAAGATAAATCTGCAGATCTGAGGACAAGATTCATTTTCTTTAGATAATCAATGATGAACAGATAAATTTCACATATCAAAGAAAGTGAATAGGACGCGGACGTAGGCCTATACAGCGTCACTCGCATCGCTCCCCGGGCTATTACTAAACACTCGGGTCGCGTCCCCGCGCCGCGGCCCGTCGCGTCTCGCTGAGCCAATTTTTTTGCAATGGTGTCTTCAAATCGGCAAACACCATGGGGAAAATAAATTTTTAAGTTATCGGCTGTTTTTAACCAGTTTCAGTGGTGTTCTCAAAGGGGGTGCGAGAGAAAATTTACTTTGAAATTTAATTTACTTAAAAGAAAAATATTAAATGAAAGGAAAATAAGTCAAGATTTTGTTACTGTTTTTTTTATTTCTTTATATTCAGAGCAAAAGAACAATCTAGCCTTTGGCTTGTTACCAGTACTATTTCCAGGTAGAAGAAAGGGGAAAGGGGGCAGATATTCAACCCGGGAAGCACAACTAGGATTCATAGATGTCCAAAATGTAAGTTGGGTCAGCTTGCTTTTTTTTTAAATTGTAATGCTGTTTGGTCCTGTTAGTTAGCATGTTATAAAGTGTGTATCTTATAGTGGAGATTCTAGATACAACAGAGGCTCAATTCTGTTGCAGCTTAGGAGAAATCTCTAATTTTGCAAGAGACATTTGTATTGTATGTATGATTCTGATCTGGTTACCCACACTGTTTAATGCAAATTCCATGAAAATAAATTTTGATTCTCATAACCACTCTCACAAGAATTGATTTTGTGATTCTCGTAAATTGAACATTTCTTTATGTGCAATTACCCGGTAAAAACACTTAGACAGTGTGCAGCTTTCCCCCTCCCCCCAAACTTAGACAGAATCAGGAACATGAATCACGAACCCATAAAAATGGCTTGTGTTCAATCAAAAAAGTCCCAACTTCCTGATTTGTTCTAGACATGAATAATAAATTTATAAATCGACATAGTTCATTCTTCACATCGAGCAAATGTCATTTCTTTCAGCGAAGAGGACTACGTGTAGTGCAAGTTCCTGATCAAGAATGGATAAAATATGCTTGAACTTGAACATGTTTTGTTTCGGGAAAATAGCCACCTCATGTCATGTGACCAGCCAATGGTCAGGGTCAGTAACTCTTGGTCAACGGTGTGTTCCATGAATTTTGATTCAGATTTTTATTTTTTTTCATTTGAAGATCTGTACTTAAGGTAATCCTGGCTTGAATTATCTATCAAAATTATATTTCCTGCCAATCCAGTTCTGAACCTCTTTTGCATGAATATTTTTCTCTTTTTCTCTCATTCTTCTGTTCAGGAAAACCTTGCACTAGACAAGTTCCTGGAAGATATTGTACCTGAAAGTCGACCTCAACCGTTCATACTAGTCATTGGGTCTCTCCTTAAACCAGTGCAAATTTTCATCATTGTGGAAAGGCGGGCATTGGAACAAAGTAGCTTAATGAAAGCCGTAGATACATGCTATAAAGCAGTGTATGTCCTGGATCTAGAATACCAGCCTCAGTGTTGTGGTGCGTGGGAGTTCCTACAAACATACATTTATGAGATGAAAGGAGCTGTATTAAATGCAGTGCGATCAGGGAGTTCAGAATCTTCGAGACAGCCTATGAGTCAATAATGAATACCAACATCTAACTGTCCTCATGTGAGCTAGCAAGTTTATTGCCTTTCCAGATACTTTTGCTTAAGAGAAGTTCCTGTGTTGATAAATGTTTTGTTAAACTTTCTCTTTTTTTTTGGAGGGGGGGGCGGTTAATTGACAAAGTGAATGTCAAACTGTAGACTGTTTAGTCGACTCGTTATCTGATATCTGAAGCCAGTTTGCAGCCCGCATTCAATAACTATACTTTGTTTCGCTTCAACTTCAGTAGTGATGACACTGTTTTGTAGTGTACGCAATGCTTTACGCACCTGCAAAGTTTCACAGTGATCCTGGGCCGAGATCTCGGGGGGGGGGGGGGGGGGGGGCACTTGATGCCCCCCCAAAAAAAATAACGTAGTCTTTTTAGGGTTAAGTCAGAAAGTTGTTTGTTGTATGAAGTAAGGTCTTAATTATTATATTTTGTTAAGTTGTTTTCTTCAACTGCTTTTGTTTTTTAATTGACAAAGTAAATGTCAAACTGTAGACTGTTCAAACCTGACTTAGTAAATGTCAACTTGTAGACTGTTTAACCCTTTTCCTTTGGGGGCAGCGGGGGGTCAATTTGGCCCCCCTCCCTCAACAATCTGCGTGATAACTCCACAATGCGCATGGGGAGGGGTGGCACTTGATGCCCCCCCCAAAAAAAAAAGTTTTCACAGGGCCCAAAATAACCTAGTCTTTTTAGGGTTAAGTCAGAAAGTTTTTAGTTGTATGAAGTATGGTCTTAATTATAAGTAATTTTATATTTTGTTAAGTTGTTTTCTTCCAATGAACTTTTGCTCTAAAGAAGTTCCTATGTTGAGTGATGTCAACATTTTTTTAAACTGCTTTTGTTTTTTAATTGACAAAGTAAATGTCAAACTGTAGACTGTTCAAACCTGACTTAGTAAATGTCAACTTGTAGACTGTTTAACCCTATTCCAATGGGGGCGGGTCAATTTGGCCCCCTCCCTCAACGATTCACGTGATAACTCCACAATGCGCAGTGATCTCTGCAAGCATAATTGAATTGAAGTATGATTATGCTAAAATTAAGTCATTTCAGCCATTTGAATTTTAAAAGTGAATTTTTATATTGATTTATTGAAACATAGAAATATTGCATTGAATTTGTACCCAAAATCATGTTTTTTAGTCATTTTTTGACTTGATGAAAAGTTTTCAAAGGATCGTGGCCTTAAATCTGTATGTGCAGTCACGATAAATTTGGTGTTGACACTGTTGAAAGTTGTGCGATACTTGTTAAAAAAAATTCATGAAAGCTTGTGCCAAGACCACTATGCATTATGGAGATATTGTGTGAATCGTTGAGGGGGAGGGGGTCATCAAATAGACCCCCACCCCCCCCCCCCCCAGTTGGTTAAGGCCTGATCTGGGTGGTGAACTTATAAAGGCAGTTAAATTGTATGTAAACTAGAGTAGAAATGCACCTGTATGTGATATAATTATTCTGTGTATATTTCAAAACACTTCTCTCATTTCCATCATCTATAATGATTGTTTGTTTGCCCTAATTATCGTTAATAATTAAATGACCTGATATTTTCAATAGGTGTTTTATACTTGACTCATTAGCTTGTCACCAAAAAGAGAATTCCAAAGTGTAGGGTGCCTGCATTTTTCCAATAGTTCGGATGTAGAAGCAATAACATGCCATATAGCCAGGGGAGGCGCCAGGGTGTTTTGGTAGGAGGGGCGAACTTTCCAGGGGGGGGGGGTGACATCATAATATTTTTTGAAAATTGAACAACAGGGGTAAAATCAGGGTAAAATGGCTTATACATGATTAAAAACGCTATTTTTACAATTATCTACCCTTCACCCTTTCTTTTTCTTCCTCTTTTTCTTCTTTTCTCTTAATTTTTTTTCTTTTTTTTTCCTACTCAAAATATTGCAACCGCATCTTTCAGCAATTTACATGGGAGGCCTACTAGTTTTTCAAAACATGACTTAAAGTACATATATAATTTTTTTCCACCATTTTATATTCCTTGTTGTTGTTTTTATAGAATCATCCTAATTATTTGTAAATATTGTAATTAATAGTTATTTTTTCTAATCCCTTATAATTATTTGTATAAATAATTCATGTAATTTTGTTTCTAAATAAACATATAAATATAAAAAAAGTTGTTACATGTATATAATGATCGATGTGTTCTTGTCTGTGTCATTATAATATTACAATATATGTTCTTTTTTTACATGATTTTCTGTATAATTGTTTTATTTTGTAAAATATACCAAACTATTATTTAAGAATTTACATTTCAGCAAGGTAAAAACTTTACATAACTGCTGTGTATTTTTTTAAATGAATCATTTTGGTGTAAATTTTACTTCTGTATTCTGTACCCTTTACTCTGCTAGTACATGGAGAACCTATTGGGTGAACACAATAACATACTAAAGGGTACAGAATACTGAAGAAAAATTACAACAAAATGATGCATTAAAAAAAATTAGTCAGCAAGTATGTAAAATTTTTACCTAGCTGAAATCTAATTCTTACATAATAGTTTGGTATATTTTACAAAATAGGGGTTAGGTAAAACTTTACACAATTGTTGTGGAGTTCTATACGTACATCGCAGATGTGTATTTTTTACAAAATGAAAAAAATTACACAGCAATTATGTAAAAAATTTACTTTGCAGAAATGTAAATTCTTACATAATAGTTTTGTATATTTTACAAAATAGGGGTTAGGTAAAATTTCACACAATTGTTGTGGAGTTCTATACGTACATCACAGTTGTGTAAAATTTAACACAACTTGTGTAAAATTTTCTGTGTGTGTAGTCTCCTCATTTGCATACCAGCCAGGATGTGCATATACTAGTAACTGTTTTGTGAAATTAAGCAAAACTTTAAAATGTCATAACTTTCTTATTTTACATCCGATTTTGATGAAATTTTCAGTGTTATGCTTGTTGGATTTTTCTCTTTTTATTCAAATCAACTTTTTGTTGGGGTGGACTTGTCCTTTAACAAATTATTTCATCCCCGCTCCTGAAAGAAAATCAATTTCTAGTCATCACGAACCATTATAAAATTTAAATTCATGCATCTAATATTACAACATAAGGGGAAGATGTCACCAATCAAAAAAATTATACATCTTTGATGGATTCTCTTCAAACCTTCACCAATATTTTTTAGGATATTTGTCAGGTATTTTTACAACAAACTCTTTTTGAGGTGAAATTCCCCTTTAAATATAGCCATTTGAACACTTATCTTTAATTCAAACTTGGTGATTGGATATTACAGAAAGCAACACTACGGACAAAGATAACATACAAGTATAACATCCTTTTTCAACCCATGTTCCATGCTTGAATGTCGATACATGTACAGAGCTATTGAAGACCAAAGTATGATTACAGTATGCACATAATTTGATTGGGTACCCGATCAGAATAAATTTCATATCACATCGCAAAAATAAAGGACATACATGTAGGTCTACACACTTGGAATAGTGACATGGGCAATTCCACGTTACTCACGTTACACAATTTAGGCACCATAGCATACTGTAATAGCCATATTTTGGTTACTGTGTAGTTTGACAATCTTTATGATATCTTAATACACCTTGGTATGTAATTATAATTCAATTCAACAATTCTATCCAGAAAATATAGACAAGCAAACTCTTGTTACTCACGTTACATTTTTGGACCGCAGAAGGGCAATTCCACATGGGAGAAGGTAAAAACAGTAAATTTCAAAATTAATAATATGGATGTGAATGGGAGTGACCTTTTTACACAAAACCTGATATTTTAAGGAACTGAAAACCTTTTTCAAATATCTTTTACAGTTTTTGCTGAGCGATCTTTTGAATTTGATGACCATTTTCAATTAGAGTACATATATTTTACATTATTTTGGATAAATTTGATAACTAAAAATTTTCTTTACATTTTTGGTTCAAAATAATCTAATTTTGTGTGAGAAGGTGTAATAATTACCAGTAGCAAATGTCTTTATCATAGGTATTTTCAAATTTCTCAGAGAAAATTTTGCAATCTACTACAAAAATGGATGTAATTCCGTTACCAAAAACTGAAAAAGTTTTTCCTATGAACTAAATCCTTACTTGAATTTTATATAATTCTGAATTCTCTGATTTCATGTGACTTACTAAAGGCTTAGAAACATTTTTTTAAAATATCATTTCTAATTCTGCTGTAACTGTGGTAACGGAATTACATGGTAACGGAATTACCATTATCTTATCTTTTAAGGGGTGTGCGTTAGCCCATTTTGTTCCATTTGCATGTTGATATCTTAGCTGTAGTTCATAGTTATGGACATTAAAAGCCTTCTGATTAGTAATTACACTCCAAATCAGGATGTGATTATACAATTACTTGACAGCAAGCTCCTATTCAGTTTAATATTCAGAATAAAGGCAAGATAATGTACATCGGCATTAATAAAGTATATTGATGGAGCATACAATGTAGGTGAATGCCTTACAAATGATAAATGGGCAATCACTTCTTGGGGAGGAGGAGAAGAATGATTATAATATGCAGGATGATCTAAACAAAATTGTTATCCAGATTGATTTTGCCAAAAATGGCACTGCCAAGAACCAGTTCTAATGAGATCCAAAATACTGGACGCACAATCACGGAGCGACCATGTTCACTGTGTGTGCCTTGGAAAAGAATGGCATTTAATTCTTTTGTAAGTGCCTCTGCCCTCTGATAAACTCACCCTCGACAGTCTGTAGTGAACTTTTCAGTAAAAAAAATTATGGGATGGTGGGAATATTTTTCTATGCTTCAAAGAAGTGGCTATATTTTTCAGATGGTACTGCCGAATAATTTAAGCGATATCTTCTCTCCTTGCATCGGAAGATTGGAAATTCTTTGCAACAAGCTATGGTGAGGGACTAGACTCTGGAATTGGCAAACAGTGTAATGAGTGGAAAAGGTTGAAGTGAGATCCATAATTTGTAGTTGTTGCAAGGGCCACATGCCAAAAACATCGTACTTAATCTTGATACAGATGACATTCCAAAAGTATGGTGAATTTTGACAAAGATATTCAATATGTCTTAATTAGCACCAAACTAATACTGTTCTCCACCCCTATGCAATGGATGTTCAGAAACATGCAAAGTTAGCATCATTCAATAATCAGTACTTCATGGATGGATTAAGTGAGTAACAATTATGACCATTCAAGTAAGGATGATACACAGAATGAACACTCCTCTAAGGAGAGGATGGTGATAATGTTGAGACCAACAGTGTCATAAAAAAAAAACATCTGAGAACAGCAACATAACAGAGACAAACTCAATTGGAAATGGGTAGAAATGTACAGCATTCAGCACTCTGCTGTGAAAGAATTCAAAGAGACAGTGGTAGTATTCTGAGATACATTCATCTGAGATAAAATAAAATATTTTATCTCTATTAAAATAAGTGGTATAATAAAATAACCTAAAGTTCTTTCCAAAATGGTATTCCAATAACCTTATTATCTCCTTTTCATCTCTGTGACACATGTCTACATGTATTTATGAAGCAATTTCCAATGAAAAAGGCTGTTTTTTTATAGCACTTATCTCATGCAACCAATGAAAAGCCTTTCTGCCATGAGGTTCGGCAAATGAGTGAGATTGCATCAATCAAATTCCGTGCTTACAGGGACTTAATTGAAAAAAATGAACAATAATTTATTTTAGAAGTCAAATTCACATTTCCTACCTCATTTCATTTCAAAGACAATATTAGTCAATAAAATTATTTGAAATATTTTTTAATCTACAAGAATAATGTTAGAGTAGTACTCTCATGATTAAATGATTTATTATTTTTCCTTCATTTTTATTTCAAAGTTTTGAGCGAATTGACCTAGAAATAGTGCTGAAAATGAAAATGGATACAGAAGATCCTCCACCCAATTTGAAATTCATTGTTTTTCTTCAAAGGAACATTGGCGTAGGCACATCATCTGTGATGAAATGGTTGGGTACGCGATTAACATGTCTACATCCTTGGCACTGCTTTGTCACATATCTTTAGATACGGAAGATAAAAATTCATATCGGATAATTTTTCATATTTTATATGCAAGATAAAATTTTGAAATAGAGATCAATTAAAAGATCTTGGCCTTAGGAAACCACCTCAGGTCATGAATATGACTCATGAATGATCATCATCATCACATCATTGCAGTTTCTTAGTGTCACATCTGGGAAATACATCTGTCCGGAAGATGATATTGACTTTATAAACAGATCTGCTATATTTGCAGTCCTCAGTGAGCCACGTATAGACAGTAAATGAATCCTTACCTTTAAAGGAAATTAGATTAATTGGTGCACTAAATTAAGAATCAATTTATTGCTTAGTTGTCCACAACATTCTTTCAAAATGTGAATGTCAACACTAATTTCATGTGGTTTGAGCATTGTTTCTCGTTTTCAGTACATTGAATAACCAAATAGAAAGTTTTCAGTTTAACTGTTTTAAGATGCCAATTGTATGTAAAGCTACATTTCTTTTGAATATTCAAAGACTTTTTATATCTTAAACTACCATCTACACAATTTTTTGACTAAATATACAGATCTGATCACATGCTGTCCTCAGTTTTTGTAAAATTCCTGATGTGTACTAGTTTGGCTGTAGTCCATGTAATTCCGTTACCATGAGTATTAGTTATGATTTTTGGCCTTTGCATAATTCTTTTCATCAGTACAGCAGGCAAAAAGTGGCTAGTAAGTCCTAATACCCCTGAAGTTGAAAATGAACTAAAATTTAATTACCACTGATCCCTAATATTTTGTAAAACTCTGTTTATTTATGGTAGAGCCACTTATTACATACTATATACTTGTATTTATTTGATATTATAGGCGTTAAGAACTTAGTTTGTGTTAAGTATTAGAGAAGAATATATAAACAAGCTTTATTGAGGCATTTCTTCAGTCATAAATGCCTAAAAATAACATTTTCCTTCTCAAATGTCAGAGGCGTAATTCCGTTACCATTATGTGTAATTCCGTTACCATGTACTTCCCCAAAAGAAAGACCAATCACGAAAATTTGTTGATGATATTTGTGAATAAATTACTTTGAAAATAAAGTTGACATTATAATAAATTCAATCAGACATTAGCTTGGAGCTAGTGTGTTGTAGATTTCAGAGAAACTTTTACTAAACTTTGGGTTGCAAAGTGACTCATTTCTCTGGTAATTCCGTTACCATAGCACATATCCGTCATTCACATCTGAATGTGTGAGGGGTTTTCTAAAAATCTTGGTTCAGAATATAGCACAAGTGGTCATGCATAGTATTAAGTTCAGAAAATGGGAAAATATTGAGATATCTGGATGCTGTGAGCAAAAATAACAGCCAAAATTCTCTGATTTGTAATTCCGTTACCATGGAATTGCCCAGAAGTCAAGAACATGACTTTGTTCAAAAAGTGTCCTCATACTGGGTGGAATAACAAGTAGTGGGTTTATGATTTTTATAACTGGCATAGAGGTTCACAAATGTAGATGCTCAGAATTTTTAAAACATTACATGTTTGACAAATTTACCAAAATTAGCGTTACTCGCGTTACATATTTTACATAAATCCTTGTCATGCTCCTGACCATGAAAATTTGCTTGAAACTTTATATTTAGATGTAATTAACTATTAAAATTATTTTAGGCATAAAATGGAACAGTTTTGTTGATCTCTTTTCTCTTGTGTTACTCCAAGTCCAAGAATTTGCGCGCGTTACATGTATGTATATGGGACATTTCAGAGGCTTTAATGACCTGAAAAATAGTGTTAAATGACTTTGATTAGATTGAATACCCTCATGATGGTAGACATCTAGAAGAATAATCATGGGCTATTCCACGGTTACTCACGTTACATTTGGAGACACCTTGACTCATACTTAGTGCTGTAACTCCATTATTATTGATATGAACTAAACATCTACTTATCACAACAAAGTACACAGTCTGACTATCCTTTGTATAAAAACAAAACTTGGGAAATTTTATTATGCTCCTGGCAAATTTTTGAAATGTGTCGGTTACTCACGTTACATGTACATGATTTGGACATGCATAAAATGAAAAATCGACATAAGTGAAAAGTGTCCTCATACAAGGCTTTTATGAAAGTTGATTATATCCATTTTAAAGAAGTATATTAGGGAGACAAACTTTGTATATAATAAAAAAAAATAAAGAACACATGGTTTTTACTAGGGGTGCAGATAAAGTGGTTACTCACGTTACAGTTTAATACTCACGTTACATTTTGTCCATGTATGGTTAACAGCAAAAATGTCACTAAAAATTCAATAATGTGTGGAAAATTCATTGCTAGGAACACCAAAAAGAGTTTTTATACCAAAAATTGGAACAATTGGAGCTTTGTTTTATGGAGTAAGAGGGAAAAGTATGATTTCGCTTACTAATTTTGCATAAATTAGCATAATCGCTTAATACCAATTTGCATGAAACAAATTACTGTAAAATTTTGGGTGCGATCGCGCGACCAATGGCCGAGATCTCAAGGGGGGCCTGGGAGCCCCCCCCCCCCCCCGGCCATATCAACTCCCAAAATACCCCGGCCTAGATAGGGTTACAGGTAAGGGCATTCAATGTATTGTTCGAACACTATGTAAAGTTTGGTTAATCGAAACTTTAAGTCTAACTATTATGCTCTCGCATTGTAAATACTTTTACTAGTATTCAATTTTTTGTGTGATTGTACATGTATGACCACTGATATTTTGATGAATATCAAAGAGGTGTACCCTCTTTTTGCTTTTAATTAATCAAAAATAACTTCACAACTCACCATGAGACTTCAAACTTGATATCCCACAGAAAATGTTACCTAACTGCATAATTTTCACTAGTTACTCACATTACATGATGGTTACTCATGTTACACAGTTACTCACGTTACAGTTTTTCTTCATCATTTTCATAAAAAATTTGTGTATTTTTTAATGATTTTGATAGTCATCACCGTGTTAAAGATTGTTTGAAGGAAGAGAATTTGAAATCCCACCAATTAACTGCGAAGAATTTTTCGCTCAGAAAACAAAGTCAGTTTTTTGGGTTACTCACGTTACATCACCTGAGCAGGTTGCAATATTTATTTTTAAATGAGTACTACAAATTTACTTGAAAAGCTGTTGTGTATATTAAGTAATTTGACTCTTCTAAACTTCAGAAATATATAAAGTGGTATGATGTTGCAATAACAAAATGGTAATAAGGCATATTTCAATTTTCACTATTTTTCTTGTATTTTGGTACAGAATGGAAGACACAACTTTTATGAAAATAAAATAAACTTTTTATTTTTTGATCCTGAAACTATCATGTATGAAGGACTTAAAGTATTTAAAATTCAAGAAAATATTGAATTTGATTTTTTGAGCTCATGTCCACCAACCTATGGAATTGCCCTCATGCAAAAAATGGTGACATATGACCTTCACCTTTTAGAGAGAAAAGATGTGCCATTACGTACATGTATGGGACGCAGAAAAAAGACAATTTTTAAAACATTTTTTTCAAGTTGAGAATTTTCTGAAAGTATTTCATTTGACAACTTGTAACTTTAGTGTGATAGAAGTCACAATACTCTAGTATATCTAAGGCAAGTTTCAGGTCATAAGCCAAAACCCTCTAATTACAGATACTAATTAAACAAATTAATTACATGTTACATATGGGACATTTTGTCCCCATAGAGAACGTACACAATTTTCCCCATAATTTCAAAAATTAAAATATAGAAATAACAAAAGAGTTTTTTTCTTTTAAAATGTTCTATTGAGATATATTTGATATGACTGAAAAGGAAATTAGCCATTTCAAAAAAAAAAATCTTGTTTTTCATGGTTTCATGAATTTCTTATGTATTTCTATTGTTCTTTATTTTTTTTCAAATTTTTCAATTTCACAATTTTTTTTTTTTTCGATTGCCTTCATTAATCAGTATTCATAACAAATCAGTCTTTAAAAACTAGAGAAAAGGTAAATAATCACTTTTTAGAGCACTCATGAAATTTGTTTTTCTCCATTCACTTTGTACACAAATCTCCCCATTGATATTGTGTGTAAAATTCAAATGAAGTCTTTAGGTAAATTTTTACTGTTTTTCTCAATAAAAATTGTAAGTTGAGTTCAAAGATCAATATTTGCAATTCTTGATGGAATTTTTTGAAAAAAATTACTGTTCCGTATGCCCAGAAGTATACAGAACAAAATTAGATGGGTGACAAGTTCCAAAATATGATTTTAATTTTTCACCCCATGGCACCCATCTCATGGAATTGCCCACATGCACTTTCAGGGGATTTACCAAAACAAAGGTTAAAACAAGAATAGGTTTTAGGTGGGACCCCCTTCTCTTCAAGCCCTCTTTCGTTCACTTGCGCTCCATCTGTCCTCCTCTCTCTCTCTCTCTCCCTCTCTCCTCATCTCTTTCTCTCACTCTCTCCCTCAATTTGTACAATTTCTCAAAGTCACTCGATCTATCCATCATAATTAATGGTAATTGGAAGAACTATCTCAGAATCATGCAAAACTGCAATCCATTCCCAAAGGAATACATGTAAGTTGTTGAATTCATGTACTCTGCACCTTAATAATGAAATGCCGCAAAGACTTTTCTCTATCTGACAGGCATAATGCAGTTCTACATGGTCATAGCTTCTCATAGAGTGAATGAAAAGGAAATGTTTACAATGGTTCAGCAGTAACTCAGTAATTGGTGTGTTATTGTATCATGCACGCAGGTGGCAAACAATGCTTTAATTTGCATAAAAATTAAACTTGGTGTGGTATAACTTAGGCCTAGTATAACTCAATCAATGACCGTCAGCAATACAGCACTTGACAATACTAATTGCCATAATGAACACAATGTTGTTCTGAACTGGCTGTACTGTAAATTACATGTATGTACATGTCAGGATTATTTTAGATCTTTAGAGTTTTTAGGCCTACATGTACATGTGTAATTCACAGATTAAAGACTACCTCTTGGCTCTTCAATGTAATATGGATTCCTCATGAAGAGGAAAAATTTTACACATATTAAACTTTAAACCTGAAAGTTAACCTGTAGTGAAAACTCTAAATGAATCTGAGTCCACAATTTACATGCATTTAATAAACAAGAATGCAATCACCTTGTTGGTCGATACCCTACATGTACTCCTTATCAACAAACCAACAAATCAACTGCCAACTACAACTATTCCATCTTCTGAACACATCATGACATCAACCAACTGATTTAAAAGTAAATTGATTTCTTAAAAAGTAGTGAACATAAAGAATCAAACTTCCAAGTTTAATGTGCAAAAGGGGGCAGGGGTTGTTACAGTCCAGATAGTGTATAGGACACACAATTTTATTTTGTATGGTGCTATTGATCGATCAGTGATCTGTAATGCATTGAAATGAGCTCATGATTCCGTCTCAAACATTATAACTGTAATTCATTTCTTTCAGGCTAAAGTTCCATTACATCATTTGGCCATGACATCATTTGGCCAGGCTATGATGGAGTTATTCATACCTATTTGATACATTGTACAAAGTACAGTACCTCAGGCTCAATTCTTCAAGGAAAAAATCTACATGTACAGTATCTACCTTGACATATTGTTTGTGACATAATTTGAAGAAAAAAATGAGAGAAAATGAATTGATGAATATATTAGGTAAAATCAATCAGAGTAGGCCTATACAGAGAACTACATGTATGATTTTTTTTAGGTTCATAATGTCACATGTGACTGAGCAGTGAGCACTGAGCAGCATTTACATTTAATAAATCATCATTCTTTTGAATACTGTACACATGTATGAAATAGTAATTTGTTTGATTAATGAATGCATATAACATGAAGTAGGTACATTAGGACTATAGTGGAGCGGTTATGTGACAAAAAATGGCCAAGATGCTCGGATCTGGCAGAAAGTGTGAAATTTGGTATACAGGGGTATTTTTGGGCGCTGATTTCAAAAATTGCCGGCCCCAAGCGATTTGACCATCGGGTCGGCCGCCATTTTGAAATCCAAGATGGCCGCCATGAAAAATCATTAAATGTCCTTTTTTTTTAGTTTTACATGGCATGTGACACTGAAATTTGGTATATAGGGGTATTATGAGGCACTGATTTCAAATATTGCCGGCCCCCAGCAATTTGACCATTTGGTCGGCGGCAAAATGGCCGCCATCTTGAAATCCAAGATGGCCGCCATGATATATTATTGCAATCATTTTCTTGAGTTTTATATGAACTGCGGTATTGAAATTTGGCATATAGGCTTAATTTGGGGTGCTGATTTCAAATATTGCCGGCCCCAAGTGATTTGACCATCGGGTCGGCCGCCATTTTGAAATCCAAGATGGCCGCCATGAGAAATCATTAATGTCATTTTCTTGAGTTTTACATGACGTGTGACACTGAAATTTGGTATGTTGGGGTATTTTTAGGCACTGATTTCAAATATTGCCTGCCCCCAGCAATTTGACCACTTGGTCGGCGGCTCAATGGCCGCCATTTTGAAATCCAAGATGGCCGCCATGAAAAATCATTAAACGTAATTTTCTTGAGTTTTACATGATATGTGACACTGAAATTTGGCGTATAGGCTTAATTCGGCATGCTGATTTCAAATATTGCCGGTCCCAAGTGATTTGACCATCGGGTCGGCCGCCATTTTGAAATCCAAGATGGCCGCCATGAGAAATCATTAATGTCATTTTCTTGAGTTTTACATGACATGTGACACTGAAATTTGGTATGATGGGGTATTTTCAGGCACTGATTTCAAATATTGCCAGCCCCCAGCAATTTGATCATTTGGTTGGCGGCAAAATGGCCGCCATCTTGAAATTCAAGATGGACGCCATGATATAATAATGCAATCATTTTCTTGAGTTTTATATGAACTGCGGTATTGAATTTGGCATATAGGCATAATTTTGGGCGCTGATTTCAAATATTGCCGGCCTCAAGCGATTTGACCATCGGGTCAGCTGCCATTTGAAATCCAAGATGGCCGCCATGAAAAATCATTGAACTAATTTTCTTGAATTTCACATAATATGTGCCAATGAAATTTGTAGTATATCGGTATCTGGGTGAGTTCATTAAAAAAGTTGCTGGCTCCAAGCAATCTGACAATTGGTCGGCGGAAAAATGGCCGTCATCTTGAATTCGAAGTTGGCTGCCATAGAAATATTGCTATTGTTTCGTTGAGTTTTATATGATCTGCGGTATTGCACTTTGACATATAGAAGTAGTGTGGGGAGCTTATTTCAAATATTGCTGGCCCTCAGCGATCTGATCCCCTGAGTCAGGGTTATATACGGGCCAAAGATATTCATTCGAGCCAACCCATTTAATTCTCAATTTTTAATTTTGATATTGCTGATTGACAAAAATGAATGAATATGATTGATAATCTAACACTGATTCTAGGGAGGGTAACTTTACTTCTTTCAAATTGGGAAGATATATCACCACTTTGGAACTATTTTTATACTGGCGGAAGTATTGCCATTTTACTGTCTCAAGTGATGAATATGACCCTGTCAGGTGTAGTCTTCATAAATGCGGATTTATTTTGTAAATGAGCTGGTCGAGGTACCCTTTTCTGGTCAGATATGGAATGTCAGACATGTATCCTATCCACTGGACAGGTAGTAAACATTCAATTCTCGAATTTCATCCTTATTTTTTTTTAGAGCGCCTCTTTAACACACGAGTCTATGGGAAATGTTTTAGGCCCGTGATACCTCAGCTGCAAAATCCAAGATGGCTGCCATAAAAAAATCATTAAAAAAAATCAAGTATCATAATTATAACGAAGGTATTATTTTGAAATTTGGCATCTTGGGGTATTGACATTTCCCCCAAGTAATCTGTCAAATAGATATGCTGCAAAATGGCCACCATCTTGAAAATTCATTAAAATCATTTTCTTGAGTTTTAAATAATTTGAGGCACTGCATTTTAGACATACAGGCAGGTTTTGGCCTGCTGGTTTTAGAATATTGCTACCCCAGTGATTGATCCACCGGGTCAGCTGAAAATGACCGCCGCTTTGAAATCTAAGATGGCTGCTACGAAATATCTTTCAAAAATGTTTTCCTGAATTCTACATTACCTGTGACACTGTAAATTGGTACTATGAAGCAAAAACTTGTATTGTATGTTAATTTCAAATATGGATAGATAATGAACATAATTATAACACACTTTATCTGCCATTTTAAATCACACAACATAATGGGGCAGCTGCTCGTACAGTATATGGCATCACAAATCAAAAACTTAAAATTCTAATATCTTTGATGGATTTACCAATATCCTTTTTATATCATATTTTCTTGTGTTTTTACAACAAACTTTTCTCCGGGGTGAACTTCCCTTTTTAATGGATAGAGCAACGTCCGATGTGGCGCTGCTAAGTTGCTGCCGGGCTCATGATCTACAGGGTATGGGCGAAATAAATTTTCGGAGCATTTCTGTTACTGAATTCTATTTTGAACAATAAAATATGTATTATTATCATCCATCATTAATATTAATTTCATCATCATCATCATCATCATCTTACCACTATATAACCATCAGTACATCAAGTCTGGAGCAGTTTTCTTCTTGTCGATTTGTAATAAAATATCGCAATTATTGGAGCAATATTCTGAAACCAGCAGGCCAAAAACCTGCCTGTACGTCTAAAATGCAGTGCCTCAAATTATTAAAAAAACCAAGAAAATGATTTTAATGAATTTTCATGACAGTCGATCCACTCTAGATTTCAAGAAGGTGGCCATTTTGCAGCATATCTATTGGACAGATTACTGGGGGCAATTTCGATATCCCTAGATTAAGCTTACCCTAGATGCCAAATTTTAAAATAATACGTTACGTGATACTAGATAAAGTGATTTTTTTTCAATGATCTTTTTTCATGGCAGCCATCTTGGATTTCAAGATGGCTGACATTTTGCTTCTGACTCAGGGGATCAGATCGCTGAGGACCAGCAATATTTGAAATAAGCACCCCGCACTCCGTCGATATGTCAAAGTGCAATACTGCAGATCATATGAAACTCAAAGAAATAATTTACAGCCTCTCAACAGAAAATGATTGTTCCGGATGGTTATTGTTCAACCAAAGCCACCTCAAATGTGTAACTGCAGAAGAAGCTAGCTGGTCTGTGTATTTATGGTGCTTCATATTTACGTAACATCTATATCGGCAATTAAGGGTGCCAAAGTATTATAATCCTTGCAACGGACAAAGATGTAGTTGTGTTGGATTTGTTTTCAGTGCCAATACAATGGGTTTTACTCACCATTATAATGTTGTACATCATTCAAACTTGGTAACCATATTGGAATTCAAAATAGCATCTATTTATTATGTTTTTTTCATTGATCAAGGATGCAAAGATCAAGTTTTTCTCCAAATTCAAAGTGTTACAGGCCATACGTAAGACTTGAGCAAATTATCTTTCATGGCGGCCATCTTGTATTTCAAAATGGCAACCAAACAGGGGTCTGACAATAATCAGTGCCTAAATATATGCCTATATGACAACTTTCAGGGCCAGAGTTCATATAAAACTCAAGACAATTATCATTACTTTTAATTCATGGCGGTCATTTTGCCGAAACCCGGTGGTTACATTGCTGGTGGCCGGCAAAAATCAGTGCCACGTACTTCTGTATGCCAAATTCTGGTGTCATATATAATGTAAAATCCAAGAAAATTATTTTGATATGGTTTTTCATGGCAGCCATATCTTGCCGCTGAACTGATGGTCAGATCACTTGCGGCTGGCAATATTTGAAATCAGCACCCCAAAATAGGTACTCTATTTGCCAAAGTTCAGAGCACATGTAAAATTCAAGAAAATGATTTTTAGTGATTTTCATGGCGGCCATCTTAGATTTCAAGATGGCAGCTGACCTGGTGGTAAGACTATTGAAATAAGTGCCCTAAACTACACCTACACTCTATATGCTAAATGTCAATACCATAGCTCATACAAAATTAGAGAAAATTATTGCAACGATATTTTATGGCGGCCATCTTGGATTTTAAGATGGCGACCGTTTTGCCGCTGACCTGGAGGTCAAATTGCTGGGGGCCGGCAATATTTGAAATCAGCACGCCGAATTAAGCCTATATGCCAAATTTCAGTGTCACATATCATGTAAAACTCAAGAAAATGACATTTAATGATTTTTCATGGCGGCCATCTTGGATTTCAAAATGGCAGCCATTTAGCCGCTGACCAAGTGGTCAAATTGCTGGGGGCAGGCAATATTTGAAATCAGTGCCTAAAAATACCCCAACATACCAAATTTCAGTGTCACACGTCATGTAAAACTCAAGAAAATGACATTAATGATTTCTCATGGCGGCCATTTTGGATTTCAAAATGGCGGCCGACCCGATGGTCAAATCACTTGGGGCCGGCAATATTTGAAATCAGCACCCCAAATTAAGCCTATATGCCAAATTTCAATACCGCAGTTCATATAAAACTCGAGAAAATAATTGCAATAATATATCATGGCGGCCATCTTGGATTTCAAGATGGCGGCCATTTTGCCCCGAACAAATGGTCAAATTGCTGGGGGCTGGCAATATTTGAAATCAGTGCCTCAAAATACCCCTATATGCCAAATTTCAGTGTCACATGCCATGTAAAACTCAAGAAAATGACATTTGATGATTTTTCATGGCGGCCATCTTGGATTTCAAAATGGCGGCCGACCCGATGGTCAAATCGCTTGGGGCCGGCAATTTTTGAAATCAGCGCCCAAAAATACCCCTGTAAACCAATTTTCACACTTTCTGCCAGATTCGAGCATCTTTTTCACATATCTACTGGACTACTACTCACTTTAATTTTCAGAGAAAATTGCACTCTTTATTTAAACATTATGACACATGGGGGAACTACTTGCAGGAAATATGTCACATTGATTTTTGACAAGTTTTTATTCCTCTCATTATTCTGTTGGTTTTTTTTCTATTAGAACCAAGATTCTGTCACCTGGGGCATTTAATATTGTGTATTATTATACAGTGTACATTAATTACTAAACAACTGTATAGGCCCATCCCTGAAGCAAAACCTGAAAATAAGTCATCCACAGCACCTACAATTGTACAAAATATTATTAATTTGAATCCACAAAGGTGCAAATTACACCAATAGTGCAATAATAAAGAGTTCATCAGAGAGCCCGGAGCTTGAGGCGTACATTAGTACATATGTTATTTTCATTTTTTTAATCAATCATTCATTGTTTTTCCTACAAAGATAAAACACATGCCACTAGTGGAAGAGCTCTACTGCCTTGGCTTGAGCAAGGCACCCAAGCGGAATGAATAAACATCAATAATTGATTGGTTAATCAATGGCAGAGGGGGAAGGTAATGAATTTGCCTATGGCCAAAGTACAATGTAATGAACAGCTGCATCAACAACATTCCTTTGCAAAACAGTATGATTATAATTTTTCAGACTAATGAGGATCACTTTTTCAAACTTGTTAATAGGGCCGTCTGCACCAGCCCGAGTTTTCAAATAATTGCGCTATTTCTGATCCAGCAAATTATCCCGATCTGAACAATCTCTTGTATTGGAGTCGCAATCATCGCGATAGTTCGCTGGATTAATCTGATAGTTCGCTGGATTAATCTTGAGATTGCAATCCCAAGACAACTTAGGATTATTTGGAAAATAGCACGCTATTTTCGAAGTATCCCGCTAATTTGCAGGTGCAGACGCACTCAAGATTCGACTTGGGATTTTTTATTCACGGCGTTGGCCCATAATGCATCGATGCCTCGCTCGAGCACGAATTCCTCTTCTTGCGCTGGTGGACAAGAGGTTTCTTGAATCTTGAGATTAATCGCTAAGAGGGCTGATCACGCTAAAATCTCGAGATTGAGCAAACTTGGGCTGATGCAGCACCGCCTTATGACACATGCATGTATATCTTCTTTATCAATGAATTGAGATACTGGACATTCAAGGTTATTGTCAAAACTTTCTAAATACAGTAAAAATGCTGATAACTCCCCCCCCCCCATCTCTTCATATTCATCAGAGAAGTCACTCACTTTTTATCATTCTTTTATATAGTTCTACATACATGTATCTATGCTATTTTTCTGTCTTTTAATGGTTTTGTAATCCCAAGGATACATTTCTTTCAATTAAAAATAGGACTAAAATGTGTCAATGCACAAAATTTATAACTGTAGTCTACATGCAAATTACAATCTTATATCTTGAACTGCAATTTGAATGTACGTAATTTTGGGTGCCACTGACTGGCACAATTCCCTTTTAAGAATTTGTTGCACGGCTGGCAGAAGGGCACAAATTTCTCGCCAAGCAGAAGGGCGCACACACTATAATCCCATCTAACCTATAAAATATCAACGTATTTCTGACCAAACTTAAATGATGAATACAGAGATGAAATGGAACTAGTAAATACTGAAATAAGTTAATATTCTATAGGTTAGATGGGATTTAGTGTGTACGCCCTTCTGCCAGAGGTGTGACGAATTGCTGTCAAATGAAAATTTCAGCTCTAATGTAAATACAGAATGACAAACATCAAAGGCATCAATTCAATTGTAATAAACTTGTTTACTTTTTAAATTGTATTTCGAATTTCAGCTCTCAATAATAAAACAAATATAGCAGCAGCATTTAAACAATCGTTGCACCTAAAAACCTCATGATTTGCCCAAGGTATCCTGATTTATCAACAATTAATGGTTATCCATTCATTCATTATCAGGCTAAGGAGATCACATTTTAATGTGGGGATGGTAGTTGATATTAATGATATTGATTTACTGTCTTTAAAATAAACAATTAAGAAAACTGTGGCTGGGCTAGCAGTGCCTCATGTAGCACCATTAGCGCCCCTCATCGGGGGGTGGGCGATTCGCCCCTAAATGATTAAAAAGGCACTGGAATACTGTAGCAAGTATTACAGACAAGGATTTTATTGTAACTTACCTCTTCCATCTTGTGCTCTTCTCCTTCTTTCTCCGGAGTAGGTGATCTCTGTTCTGTTCTTCTTTTATTATCTCTCTCAATTGCATCCTATTGATGGGTAAAAAAAAATCATGTACACATCATGTCAGTATGCATCATATCTATTTCTGATTTGTTTCATTCATGGTAAAACAGTTACTACAAAATACCCCAAAACACCTTAATATGCTCATTGTAATGGTATTACTAATAATTCATCCATTATATAATGTTGTGAACCCTCTATGTACATGTATGTCCTTCATAAAAAAAGAACACCTGATCTTGTGATAGACTAGACAAATAAAAATCATGTGAAATAGTATAATAGTATAAATTTAATATCATAAATCTTGGTCACAATACTAGATCTACAGAGCATAATGATCTCATTATTCAACACTCATATTCTTTCAATCTTGCTCAACTTTCATTGATCTTGGTTTTTTTTTATCTAAAAAAGATCTCTTATATGAATTTATCTGGTTTCAAGGATTTCATTCTTTCTTAATAATTTGATACCCAAGTATCATCTACTTTAAAGTGTAATGACCACTGAATCTTTTGTGATCCTGATTGATCCTTTATTTTTAGTGAAAATTTAGAGGGTTTTTTTCTTTCTTTAAAACAAATATGTGTACACCCAACTGTATGTACAATTCCATTTATAGTTACATGGGATAAAAGAGCATAGTTGATTATTAAATGCCTTGCTCACAGGCATCTAATAGATGTTGTGGCCAGGGATTGAACCCCATACTTTCATGTATCTAGTAAGTAGTCAGGCGCCATAGTCCATCCAGCCACGGCACCAAAAAATGTGGAATTTTTGCAAGGTATCTTTTTTGCACCCTCTCTCGGCAATGTTTTCACTTTTATCTTATAAAAATGACCTTTAACACTTGTCCTACAAATATTTTATGATTAATTGTGTTTCCTTCAGTCGGTTATAAAGTGATCATGTTGTTCTCTAAACCAGTGGCAGCGGTGGGATCAAAAACATTGAAGATACAGTATGAACACAGTTTATTCTAAAACAGAAAATGTGCTGACAAAAAACAAACATCGCATTAAATTTTACATAAAAATAACTGTGTAAGCTTTAGTATCATACCACTGGCATAGAGATGGGGGATAGGGGCATGGATGCCCTCCCAAGTTTCACAAGTAAGAAAAAAGGGAGATAAAGAATTAAAAACAATGAAAAAAAAAAGGGTGTCAAAATATTATATTGTTTCCTGCATATTACATCGAAATCTAATACAAAATAAGATTTTTGTACTACAAAATGTTCAGCTTTTAATCTCTTGCAGCTTTCTAGAGATCTGGGCCCGTATTCCATAAACGAGATAAGCATGCTTAAGTCAAAAATCTAAGCATTTTGTCTTATTTTCTGTCTAAGATAATATTCTTAGCCAAAACGCGTATTCCATAAAGAATTGGCTAAGAATTTTGTCTTAGAATTTGGCTAAGAGGTTTTGCGCAACTAAGACAGATATAGGATAAATGGCTAAGTAACTTTTCTTAAAACTGCAGATTCTGTATTTCATAAATACAACATGGCTAAGAATTTAGCCCTAACTTTAAGACAGTTGTGAGCTGTCTTAATTGTTGTAGTTTCAAGGCAATTTCAGCCAACAAAATTTTAGAATTTATACCTATATTGCATTTCGAGCTCCTACCTCATTTTTTAAACCGATTTTCATGAAATTTGGAACACACATTAGTCTTAAGGTAAGGAGGTGGAAGATTTTTTCTTTTTTTTCTTTTTCAGAAATTGTGTTGCCATGGTAACAATATATTATGGCCCAAATTTTGCCGTTTAAAATACTTCATTAGTTTTATACCAATTCTCATGAAAGTTGGCTCACACATTGGATTTGAGGAAAAGATGTGCAAGACACATTTTTGCATGTGTCGGAAAATGTGTTGCCATGGTAACGGTACATTATGGCAAAAATTATGTATAAATCTCGCTGTTCCAACTATTTCTCTAGTTTTCAACCAATTTTCATGAAATGTGGCACAAACGTTAGTCTTGATGTGAAAATGTGCAAAACTTATTTTATGCCTATATAAAAAATGGTGTTGCCATGGTAACAAATAAAATACCAAAAATAAATGAAAATCTTGTGATTGAATTACTTTATCAGTTTTCAACTGGTCTATTCTCCTAAAAATTTGGCATACACATTAGTCTTGAGTTGAAGATGTCTAAGACATATTTCTGCCTGTATCAAAAATCGTGTTGCCATGGTAACAACATATTATTTAACGAAAATAAGGTGAAAATCTTGTAGTTTGAATTCCTTCATCTCTTTTCAACCAATGCTCATGAAATTTGGCACACACATCAGTCTTGAGTTGAAAATGTGCGAGAATATTTTTGTTTACATGTATCAGAAATCGTGTTGCCAAGGTAACAACATATCATACGCCAAAATAAGATTAAGACAGTGGTCAATGCTAACTTTTGTTTGGCTACATAGAAAACTACATGTAGCTGTGGGCTTAGTTATCGTTTTTAATTTTAGGGTGGGGGGCTAGACCTCTAGATCTCAAACTACAGCCCCTAGCTTTAGATGTAAGCCAAAGATCAAGATCCTTCAGTCCTAGAAATAATCCAATGCTATATCCCTAGCTTACTTCCTTTTTCAGGCCTAATGTTAGATGAATAGATCTAGAACTAGAATCTATATTTTGATAGAGTCTACAAGTCTCTACTCTAGATCTCGACCTATTACTTAGATTGATATAGTTCTACTTCTAGATCTAGATAGGGTCTAACTTTTAGTCTTAGTCATTTAGTCTAGATATAGGCCTACGTTAGAGATTCTAGATCAAACAGTAGACTAGTCTGACTAGATCAGCCAACGTTAGGGCTACCGGCTAGGCTAGAAATAGAAATGAATAGAAGAAAGCATAGCCATACTAGGCTAGGCCGCCTAGATCTTAACTAAATTTTTATATAAATCTAGGCCCCAGTCTAGACTGAGCTGTTGGTCTAGGTTTTACTTTAGGCCTGTTTTGTAGAAACCTAGATCTAAACAAACTCCCCAAAATGTATAAAATAAAAACTCCTCCAAACAAACAGATGGACCTAAAAAAGAAGTAGATCTAGGCCTAACTTAGATCTAACTTTTTACATAGGCCTAGATGTCTAACTTTAGGTCATGATTAGATCTAAGTTTAGCCTTTTTAGGGCCTAGCCTCTAGGCGTAGTTGGCAAGCAATGCATAGCGATAGGTCTAGCACTGTAGACAGGAATAACCGTCGTTTCTGGGGGTTTATTTAAAAGTTTCTGACATTTACTGTCATGTCACATTGGTGAGATTAGGGTCTAGGCCAACGTAATGTCAGACTGTCGAGTGTCTTACTCGTAGTTTAGCAGAAAACCCAAAATACAGTCGGAGACTGAAGCTTTTGGTTTTGGTCTAGGCCTAACTCTAACTAAGTCAGATAGTCCTACATGTAAATCTATCCCTGTCCTAAGTAAGGCTAAGTCAGGCTTAGTCCCGAATGTTGTTCTAGGCCTAGACCAATACTATTTAGGTCTAGATCTATGTACTATATGTAGCTTCAGTCTCGGTTGCTCCACTATGGCATCCCACTAGACTAACAATAGCATTGTAACAAAGTTACGTTTTGCAGCCTTCAAAAGCTTCATGGATGATGAAAGTAAAAAAGTCAAAACAATGTTCAATTCTCCTCAAAACAGACGGGTATTTTATAGATCTTGGGCCTAGGCTAGATCTAGGCCTAGGCCTAATGTTAGACCCAAGACTAGTCTCAAAAGTTACAAAAGTTTTCCCTTATGGGGCCTAGGTCTACTTAAACTGAAGTTAAAGTAAACTGTCGAGAGGAATATATAGTTTATATTTTGACAAACAAATAACAATACATGAAAAGTAATAAATGGGACTGATACACAAAAAAACTGTGCAAGTCACTCGGTTTGGGATTGAAATGTTTTGGTAATTAACAAAATAAAGATAATTTTAATAAAAAGTTCTTACCATATATGGGTGATAAATGCTCTTCTCTTACTACAATAGTTGTAATTAGTTTCAATAAAATCCAAAGTTTTAAGAAAAAACAACTTCAGTGACATTTTTGCAAGTTTGTTGCAGTCACCCCTGCAGCAATTTATTATTGAGAAGGTTGCTGAAGGTCATAGAATTTGAGACTTTGGCTTAGCCATATCGCCTGACTTGAGACAAATGTCTTAAAGTTTATAGAATATCGTTAGGGAAGATTTCTTAGACAAGCAAAATGCTAAGACAAATTGCCAAGACTTAAGCGAAAAGCTTATCTTGTTTATGGAATACGGGCCCTGGCTCCCTCAATTCTTTTGACTCATTATGCCACTATTATCATAGTGACCAAGATCGAGAGGACAAACGTAAAAAACTTACCAATCTTCTCATTTCTTTTTCCTCCCTCAATTTGACCTTATGAGCATCTCTTTTCCTTTGCATCCTTTCTCCTAGTTGATTATTCTTGACATCATGTATGGCATAGGCCCATCGCATCATAGGATTCATGTTATAGTAATGTTACTCTCCGCTTTCCTGAATGTTAAAAAAATGAGAAATTTACATTTTCAGAATTGACTTTGTACTTTTTTTATTGAGTTCTTGCATTTAAAAAAATGTTCTCTGTAGGTAAAACTTCTCCCCTGGGAGCATTTCATCAACATATTTGTCTGACAAGTTGTCGGATCTGATATCTATGGTATCCTTGATTCTAATTGGCTGAGTAAGCACTGTTACTATGGTATCATTCGAAATGGGACTTGTCAGATAAAATTTCCGACAAGCCCTTTCTTGAAACACTCCCCAGGAAACAGCTTGTGTATAGAGTACGGTAGGCCTACCGAAGAGATGACGTCACAAAAACTTCTTTTAGTATTTCAGCGTGTTTGATACCATATTTAAATAGAGCATTATGAAAAACCCCCACTACCAAAATTTGGTGGGAATCGGTCCTTGGGGGCCTTAGATATGACCTCATGAATACGTAATTAACCCCATTGAAGTCAGTGTATTATAGGCCTGGTTCTAAATGTTAGGAACCAGTCCAATAATCCCTACATCAATTAAATGGGCCTAATTATGTGTTCATGAGGGGATATCTTGGGGCCCCATGGACCGATCCCCACCAAATTTGGGTTGTGGGGGTTTTTCCAATTTCCATCATGCTCTACCAAAATATAGTATCAAAAACGCTGATGCAAAAAGTGAAAATTGATGACGTCACACTTTGGTACTCTATGGCTAATAAGCCTACATGTAAGATGATTCAAATTAAAATCTCACCTGAATGGGAAGGTTATTTTCAAATTCAGAATAAAATTAGGAGCAGAATGATGAAAATTTGAACAATTTGGGCCAAATTTAGTATGCCAAGCCAACCAGCCACAATTAAATCCCACAGACTATTAAAGATTTTTAGTCAATTTTCTTGACTTCATTGTCTAAAATTCACTATTGTCTGGTTTAATTTCAATGGAATGCAGGGATTCAGTTTTATAATTATGAGGGAAGCAATAAAAAGCTCTCCTAAAACCTTTTAAGAGTGGTAGGGGAGCACTGCAAAAAGCTCTTCTTTGACATACAAATGGAGCTTATTTTATATTACAAAATAGATGGAGGAATATACACTTAAAGTTACATCCACAACTGTGGAAGACCAAAAATAATTTTGAAAATATTGCTTAAATGTAATTGTATGTTATTTATAAAACCTTGACTGAAAATGAGGTTTTCAAGGTTGGCTCTAACAGTTCAATGATCATGACACTTGTTCTACATGATTCAGGTGAAGTGATGTCAGAATCAAGATTATACATGGAAATAAAATGTTATACAAATAATACAAAAGTGTATGATGTTGCTTGATATCTCGTTTTTCTGCATTATTATGTCACAAAAAAATCAAATTCGCTTAGGCGAACGATAAATCGCTATACCCGAAATAGATTAAGGCGAGCAGTAGCGAGTGATCGCTCTTGCTCCCCTTAAAAATGAGTCCCAGGGAACGAACAGTTTAAAAATATCAATATTGGCCTTCAAGAACAGATTTCAAGCTTGTTCGATCATGATACTGCAGGTAGAGCTTTATCCTGATGCCTTAATTGATTTCCTCAGCTCATTAGAAATTATATACTGTACATGTAGGCCTACTGCATCGCTCTAGTTTTTTATCCTACATGTAGGCAGGATTCTTGCCAATTTAAGGATTGGTTTCGCTTATAAAGTTGTGAACAGGGCAATACAATCACCAGATTGCCAAATTGAAATTTATTTCTTGAATTAAGTTTGCAACTGGTCCTGGTGGGCATTTCATAAAGCTGTTCATATAAAGTTATGAACGACTTTACGGGTGACGCACAGGTGACGTGTCATGCATGGTGATCCTTTCTCCATGTTCTCGGGAACTAGATAAACACTAAATGAAAATATGGGTGTGCACCATTTACCACAAGAAAAAGAAAAGATCACCAGTCGTTTGTAAAGTCACTTGTAACTTACGAACAGCTTTATGAAACACCAGTTTACAATATTTCTTTACTCTATGATCTCCATCAACCTGATGACCCAATCAATTTGTAATTCCAAATTCTTTTTCAGTTTTCCTTGATTATCACATTTCTCTCAAGCTTTCACCATCACCAAATGTTAGATCTATGGGTTTTTTTCTTGTGAATATTTAAAGGAAGTTACAAACCAATAGCGCCATCTAGAGTCCTCAACTACTCATACCTGGTCAGTTTCCTGACCCATAATGCTAGTGTAGTCTAGAAATATAGACCCACTTGAATGATAGATTAACCACTCAATATTATACCGCACTAATATGTTACCAAGTAGCAAAACAATTACTTTTCCTCTCAAAACATTTTAGTTTCTCTATTCAAATATAATTATAGTTCAATTTATTCTCTAATAGTATGTGCATATATATACATGTATCTGAAAACATATATTTTAAGACTATATCACACAGTCAATGAGAGACCATACACAGTTCACTCCCCCTTTAATACCGGTATATCTTTTCTATTGGTACTCAGTGAGCATGATGAAATGATGAGTAACTTTCCATAGACATAGTGTACAAACTACAATGTTGGTTTACCGTTGGTTAACATATTTTATGAAAATGCAGGACGACAGTCATGATTTATTAAAATTCAAGTTATGAATTAGGCCTATACTAAGCACCTTCTTCTTCTGAGTTCTGTGTAGTCTGCTTTCTTCAATCCTGAAGATTCTTGCAGAACTTGGTGAAGTGTAGGGGAAGGCGGGGTAAGTTAAGCATAGGGGCAAGTTGAGCCACCAGCCCCAGGCCAATAATGAATGTGTGGGACATTGTGGTGGTGTCATGCATTGATGACCCAGTGCATAACCTTTATCCCCACCACAATGTTTTCAACTTTGAAACAAAAGTTACCTTTTTACTTTTTTAGAGGGAAAAATACAAATTTCAGCAAAAAAGTAAAAAAAAGTGTGAAATAGATAAGTGCTTTTTACACACACACATCTTTAAATATAATAAAGAGATAAGAACAATATTGTAAGTCCAGGTAATGATCTTCATTCTTGTATAAATAGTCTTTTGCATAATGGATGCATAAGAAATGTGTGGATCCGAATTTGTCGCATGAATTTTGGACTGGGGTAAGTTGAGCCAGCCAACATGGGGCAAGTTGAGCCATGTTCATTCTTATGGTAGTGTATATATATATAGCCTATATATAAAAAACCTTAAAAAAACATCAATATGTAGGCAGAAAGGAACAAATTTACATGACTTGTTTTAGAGGATGTTAGTTACAATGTATAGAGAATTAGCAAGTGAAAAGACTTTAAATAAAAAAAAATGACATGCTGGTTCTTCCCCCATACATTTTGTACAGTATAGTTTTTGTTTACGATCTTGCCGTCAATGTGGTAACTATTTTTAAAATTGGTTTTGTATTAAATGTGAATATTTTGTGAACAAATTTAAGCCTGATGAATATTTGTAATACTAATAAATGTCCGCGAAGTTTGGACACCCCATCATCATGATCATACTGCTTAGTGCTACCGTATGTGCTAGTGCTAGTGCTACCAAGAATAATAATACTATTAATAATAGCAACCATGAATGATGAATGAAGAATGATATTGGATTTTTTGGCGCTAGTGTAGTTTCGCACCTCCCCGTTTAATGGTTTTCAAACATGTACAATCTCACCCTAAATCATTCACAACCTAAAATACTTGCATCTGAGCCTCCAAAGCCCAGTAGAAGTTGAATATTTGCCGTTTTGACACTTTTTTTTACAAAGTTTTATACCTATTTCGGAATCACTCGGTCGCTTGAAGCTCGGCGCTGCACATACGCAGTCGGTACGCGTACAGTACGTACCACCTAGTGAAGTGCAAGAAGAGCGAGTTTTTCTATGGTATCTTCAAAAAGATTTTTTTCCCCTCTTTCAGCTTGCACCAAGTATTACGGTAGTGGTTGTGCAGAGTGGTTGAGAGGGGAAAAAATCTTTTTGAAGATACCATAGAAAAACTCGCTCTTCTTGCACTTCACTAGGTGGTACGTACTGTACGCGTACCGATTGCTTATGTGCAGCGCTGAGCTTGATCAAGCGACCGAGTGATTCCGAAATAGGTGTAAAACTTTGTAAAAAAAAGTGTCAAAACGGCAAATATTCACCTTCTACTGGACTTTGGAGGCTCAGATGCAAGTATTTTAGGTTGTGAATTATTTAGGGTGAGATTGTACATGTTTGAAAACCATTAAACGGGGAGGTGCGAAACTACACTAGCGCCGATTTTTTGGCTAATACAAACATACACAGGCAAAGCATACGAAAATTTGGTCATGATGCCGAACGGGGCCAGGCAAATGAACAGTGACAAACAATACACTACAGCACTCGCATAGCCATAGAAAAGATGTTCAACTTACCGGCTATCGCATGCACACCAGAGAGATACATGTACAGTATTTTTGGTAATCCTGGGTTTTAGGGGCGTAAAATATCTGTATACATTACCGGTCTCTAACTTCAGCAAATCATCCCAGCATAGTATGGACGGCTAAAAGGGCAAATATTAAAATATGATTGAGCTGTTTTCATCATTTTTGTCTCGCATGTTATAGCTGGATCTTTTCTTGAAACTTTGGCATTAGGGCAATCAAGTTTCACTGACCGAGTTGAAGGTCACATGATCAAGGTCAAAGGTCATTTAGGATGAAAATTTTAACAAATAATTGTATTTTCCCCAAGAAATTTGAATGTAAGGGTTATTGAGTTTTACTTTTAATATCAACTTATTGCTGGTCACCTGAACAAGGTCAAAGGTCATCTTAATTCGAGGGGATTTGGCTTGAAAGGGGGAGGGGGGTTCTTCCAAGTACCCTACATTTTAGTGGAAAGGGGATCAAATTGGCCTTTATATATATTGCACCTACTGGGTTTGAGGGGTATAAATTATGTTTTGGCTTGAGGGGGGGGGGGGTACTTCCAAGAACCCTACATTTAATTGGAGAGGGGATGAAATTGGCCTATATATATTACCGTATTGTACCTACTGGGTTTTAGGGGCATAAACTATTTTTTGGCTTGAGGGGGGGGGGTACTTCTAAGAACCAAACATTTAATTGGAGTGGGGATGAAATTGGCCTATATATATTACCGTATTGTACCTACTGGGTTTTAGGGGCATAAACTATTTTAGGGACTTGAATGGGGGGGGGGGTACTTCCAAGAACCCTACATTTAATTGGAGAGGGGATGAAATTGGCCTATATATATTACCGTAATGTACCTACTGGGTTTTAGGGGCATAAACTATTTTTTGGCTTGAGGGGGGGGGGGTACTTCTAAGAACCCAACATTTAATTGGAGTGGGGATGAAATTGGCCTATATATATTCCCGTAATGTACCTACTGGGTTTTAGGGGCATAAACTATTTTTTGGCTTGAGAGGGGGGGGGGTACTTCCAAGAACCCTACATTTAATTGGAGTGGGGATGAAATTGGCCTATATATATTACCGTATTGTACCTACTGGGTTTTAGGGGCATAAACTATTTTAGGGACTTGAATGGGGGGGGGGGGTACTTCCAAGAACCCTACATTTAATTGGAGAGGGGATGAAATTGGCCTATATATATTACCGTATTGTACCTACTGGGTTTTAGGGGCATAAACTATTTTAGGGATTTGAAGGGGGGGGGGGTACTTCCAAGAACCCAACATTTAATTGGAAAGGGGATGAAATTGGCCTATATATATTACCATATTGTACCTACTGGGTTTTAGGGGCATAAACTATTTTTTGGCTTGAGGGGGGGGGGGTACTTCTAAGAACCCTACATTTAATTGGAGAGGGGATGAAATTGGCCTATATATATTACCATATTGTACCTACTGGGTTTTAGGGGCATAAACTATTTTTTGGCTTGAGGGGGGGGGTACTTCTAAGAACCCTACATTTAATTGGAGAGGGGATGAAATTGGCCTATATATATTCCCGTAATGTACCGACTGGGTTTTAGGGGCATAAACTATTTTAGGGATTTGAAGGGGGGGTACTTCCAAGAACCCTACATTTAATTGGAGAGGGGATGAAATTGGCCTATATATATTACCGTAATGTACCTACTGGGTTTTAGGGGCATAAACTATTTTTTGGCTTGAGGGGGGGGGGGGGTACTTCCAAGAACCCTACATTTAATTGGAGAGGGGATGAAATTGGCCTATATATATTACCGTATTGTACCTACTGGGTTTTAGGGGCATAAACTATTTTAGGGATTTGAAGGGGGGGGGATACTTCCAAGAACCCAACATTTAATAGGAAAGGGGATGAAATTGGCCTATATATATTACCATATTGTACCTACTGGGTTTTAGGGGCATAAACTATTTTTTGGCTTGAGGGGGGGGGGTACTTCCAAGAACCCTACATTTAATTGGAGAGGGGATGAAATTGGCCTATATATATTACCGTATTGTACCTACTGGGTTTTAGGGGCATAAACAATTTTTTTGGCTTTGAAGGGGGGGGGGTACTTCCAAGAACCTTACATTTGAGTGGAGAGGGGATCAAATTGGGCTATATATATTGCACCTACTGGGTTTTAGGGGTAGAAACTATTTTATTGGCTTTCAATCACATGATGACGCATTGGTACAGGGGCAGATCCAACTTTTGCCAGTATATGGGGGGGGGGCACAAATTTGTTCAACCATATTTTCCTCGATTGGTAAAGGGGTAGTTGTAATTGACACTTCTTGTATTCGCTTTATTCTTGTAACCTTATAATCTCATACGCCCCATTCAAACAGTGTGAGCGCAAAATATTTTAATGTACGTTCTGGCCTGATCGAAAGGGACCTGTTTGCAGATAGCCAATAAGACGATCCATATTTCAACGATGGAAAACGCGAACGAGCGGCGCAAGCTGAAAATGTTTTACATTTCGAACTAAACAAATTCATATTCTACGCACTTTTTTTAATCATAAAGTTAAGCACCATTTGAAGCACTGTGTAGGAAAATTGTGAAGTGGATATGGATCACACTCTATAAATGATGCGAGCGCGAAGAGCGAGCTGACATTATTTATTTAGACCAAGGGCCTGAACATTTTATGGACATTGCGTAACCAGGGGCGGATCCAGCCTTCGCCAATAGGGGGGAGGGGCCGGAATTTTTTCAGCCAAATCCATGTTCGGCTGCTCGAAGAATTTTTTTTTTAATTTTTGTTTGTTTCTTTTGAGGGATAGTCCTCATAGTCACTAAATCAAGCTATATATATATATATATATATATATATATATTTATATGTATATATATAGCTATTAGGACTATATATATTCACATAATATCATAAGCCTTATTAAGTGCGAGCAGAATTTTTTATATGCGCTTTGATCTGATAAAAAAAGATTCTGTTAACGGCAGCTTCATAGCCAAGAGGACGTTACAAATTTCAACTATCAAGTGCGAAGTGCGAAGAGCGAGCTGAAAATTTTGACAATTTTACCTGAAGAATGGAAAACGTTAGGTATATAACTAAATAACTGATACGAGCGCGAAGCGCGAGCTGAAAAAAAATCGAGATTTTAATCTCAACTTTGACACTCTATTCATATTTTGTAAATCATGAAAAGGATGAGTAACTTGAAATTTTCCTATATTAATAATGCGAGCGCAAAGCGCGAGCAGACAGTTTTTTTATATTGTGATCTGAAACTGGATAATGATTTAAATAGAGAACCTGTGTATCTGAATTTCAGATTTCGTGTTTCAGATTTCGACCTAGAATTTGGGTATTCTAAATACCTTTCTTATCATGAAAATCAATAAAGCAAGCGCAAAGCGCGAGCTAAAAATATATGATATTCTGATCTGACAAAAAGGTCAATTTAAGCTCTGCATTTCAAGCACTTTGTAGGAAAATTGTGAGGTTTCGTGGATATGGATCACAGTTTAAAAGAGCTGATATATTTCATTTTTTTAGTTTGGCATAGGACCGGGACATTCTATAAGGACATTATGTCATCGTATAAAAATGATGACTATCTTCCTATTTCTCTTCCTAAGCATGAGAGCGCAAAATCTAATACTATTATGGCCTGAAAAGTGGACATTATTTTAAAGCACTTTCGAAATTGTGAATAAGATGCATGAGTTAATATCTTTCAACAATCAATGCGAGAGAAAATCACGAGCCGAAATTTATGATAAACTGTCATCAAATTGGGATTTTTAAGTAGTTTGTTTCAAAATTAGTATTGAGATATACATAACTCGCCAATCATATTGCGAGCATGCAGCGCTAGCCGATACGTTTTGACAATCTGACGTGAATAGGGATCTTAAGTTTTGATAACTTTATGGAGTACAGGAAAATAATAGGTACCTGAATAATCAAATTTTGCGAGCGCGTCGCAAGCTGAAAATATTAATATTCAGACCATAAAACAAGAAATTTTTACAGAGCACGTTTAAAAAAAAAATTGTAAATCAAACAAAATAATGAAAGTTAAATTTCCGAGTTGAAATATGTTTTGTATATTGACTTCAAAATTCAATATTTTAAGCTCCATACTGCGTAAGATATGTAAATCACCTCAAAGGCAATGCAAGTGCGAAGCACGAGCGAAAATTTTATATCCCTATATGAAAGTTTTTTTATTATTTTCCAGGTCTTCCTCTCTTCTTATTTTATTCACTCGTCTTCCTCATCTTATGTTTCTCTTCTTTTTTTCTCCTCTCTTTTCCCTTCTCTTTCTAATTTTTTCTTTCTTTCCTCCTTTTTTTTCCTTTTTTGCTCTGCCAATAGGGGGGGGGGGGCGGGCCCCTCAGCCCCCCCCCCCTGGATCCGCCTATGCTATGCGTAACCATGTAAAAATGATGACTGTCTTCCTATTCCTCTTTCTCAGTGCGAGATGAAACTTGTCGATTTCCAATTCTTAACAAGTGGAATGCCTCTGGCCGTCTCACCTGCATCACGCGATTCAATATAGCAGCAGTGCTGATTTTGAAAACTACTATAACTCGCACAAGATGTTCAGTGATACTTGGTTACTCTTATTTCCACGTTTTATGAACTAGACCCATACACTTATAGAAATATGATGGTAATTCAACAAATACCCCCAACGTGGCCAAAGTTCATTGACCTTACATGACCTTTGAACTTGATCATGTGACCTGAAACTCGCACAGGATGTTCAGTGATACTTGATTACTCTTATGTCCAAGTTTCAAGAGTAAGATCCATCAACTTTCCAAGTTATGATGGTAATTCAACAGATACCCCCATTATGGCCAAAGTTCATTGACCTTTGACCTTGGTCATGTGACCTAAAATGCGCACAGGATGTTCAGTGATACTTGATTACTCTTATGTCCAAGTTTCAAGAGTAAGATCCATCAACTTTCCAAGTTATGATGGTAATTCAACAGATACCCCCATTATGGCCAAAGTTCATTGACCTTTGACCTTGGTCATGTGACCTAAAATGCGCACAGGATGTTCAGTGATACTTGATTACTCTTATGTCCAAGTTTTATGAACTAGACCAACACACTTTAAAAGTTATGGCGGTAATTCAACAAATACCCCAGTTTGACCAAAGTTCATTGACCCTAAATAACCTTTGACCTTGATCATGTGACCTGAAACTTGCACAGGATGTTCAGTAATACTTGATTACTATTATGTCCAAGTTTCATGAATCAGATCCATAAACTGTTAAAGTTATGATGGTAATTCAACAGATACACCCAATTCGGCCAAAGTTCATTGACCCTAAATGACCTTTGGTCACCTTGGTCATGTGACGTGAAACTCATGCAAGATGTTCAGTGATACTTGATTAACCTTATGTATAAGTTTTATGAACTAGGTCCATATATTTTCTAAGTTATGATGACATTTCAAAAACTTAACCTTAGGTTAAGATTTTGATGTTGATTCCCCCAACATGGTCTAAGTTCATTGACCCTAAATGACCATTGACCATGGTCATGTGACATGAAACTCAGGCAGGATGTTCAGTAATACTTGATTAACCTTATGGCCAAGTTTCATGAACTAGGTTCATATACTTTCTAAGTTATGCTGTCATTTCAAAAACTTAACCTCAGGTTAAGATTTGGTGTTGACGCCGCCGCCGCCGCCGTCGGAAAAGCGGCGCCTATAGTCTCACTCTGCTATGCAGGTGAGACAAAAAGGGGCAAATTCAATTATTCGGATTTCATCAATATGTTATTATGTATTCATTAATCTAATAAGCCTAATACGAGCAAGAAGTTTGTTGATATTAAGGCCTTTTGATTTTTGTACTTTTGTATTTATCAAATGCATGCGTTAATATAGTTTTAACAATTAATGCGAGTGCAAATCGCGAGCCGGATTTTTTACTGTCATGCGGGGGGGGGGGGGTAGGGGCACAGTGTCCACCATCTTTTGAAGCACTGAAAAAGTGCCCTTTTTTACGCAATAAAAATGTCCCATCATGAACGTGTACTATGCCCCTTTCACCTTAGGAGGAGCCTGAAAAACCCTTTCTCGTGTAAGTGCCTATTTTTAAAGTGCCATTTAAGTGCCAATTTCTACCCAAAATCCCTCTTTAAAAAGGAATTTATCCAAGACAATATAAGTGATTTTGATTTCGAATATAGATCGATCATATCAAGACCACCTTCAACTATCGGTCTGACACAAACATTACGTTTAACTTTCTCACGCTTTGAATTCCATATCTTATGTAAACCCTGGCATACATAGTCTGGCATTGGAATAAACGTACCAACATAAACGATTTGAGGCACAATTAAACATTTCATATTTATCATTATATCGTTACATGTAAGCTGACTCATTTTCCATGCTTTTAGTATGTTATTGACCTTTTCAATTTTCCCTTCACAAATGAGCTTTCGTATATACTCTTCATCCCCCCCCCCCCCCACACAAACATTCCTAAATACTTAACAGGATCATCGGTAAAATCAAACTCGCTTCTTATCTTTCTAAGTTTAATATCCCTATTTTTAACATGTTTGTCTTATTCCAATTTACTTTGGAACTTTTGGAACCGGAATTATTTATCTCTTTCATAATATTATGAAGGGATTGAATCGAATTAATGAATTGAATATCGTCGTATCGTCTGCGAACAGTGTTATTTTCATCTTTCTGTGTGGTAAGCATAAACAATACCCTGAAACATCTATACCTCTGATTTTATCATTTTCTTTAATACGAATTGCTAAAATCTCTGAAAACAAAATAAACCACTATGCTGACAATGGACACCCTTGTCTTACACCTTTATTCTGATAACCAACCACATGCATTGTAGTACTCTACCTTGAGCATGTTTATAAACATCTTAGTCCAACTTATAAACGATTCCTTAAACTTTAATGTTTTAAACAGAAATGAGTGGTTCACATTGTCGAATGCTTTTAGAAAATCTGAAAAAAAATAATGACACGGGAACTTTTAAATTTACAATTAAGAGTCAATAATATCTTGAGCAAGCATAACATTTTTGCATGCCGATCCACATTGATCAGTTTAATGATGATAAAATTTTCTGTAAACGCATCGCTAAAACCCGAGCTGCAATTTTGTAGTCGATACTGAGTAAAGATATTGGTCGTCAATTATCAAAAGATAATTTTTATAATAGAGTAACAACTGACTCCATGCAGGGGTATGGAGTGATAATTTTTGAAGGGGTGATGTCATCGATGAAGCATCAGGAAGCCTGGGCCATCCACTTCCAAATGCCTATGCGTTGACATTTCCCTGATAAAAAACTCTCCATATCCTAATTGGAGAAAGGTACAGGTATGTACAGTTTATTTGCCAGTATAGAATGATAGAATTTGCCATTAATACTATTTGGCATAAATATAGAATGATATTGAAATGTTTACATTAATTGCTTATGACAAGAATTGAAAGTGTCATGGATGGATGACCATCAGTAACATTTTTTTATGGAATCTAACTCAATGAAGTGATTACACTTAATCCGTCTTTTTCATTTCATTCATTCATTTATTTATTTATTCATTTTTCCAACAAAATTTATAATGCAATAATTACAATAAATAAAACATATCAGAAAATATAAATGACATTCAGTTTTATTCATTTTTATTCCCCATTTATAATGTAGGCCCAATGGTGGGGGAGCTATATTAGTGATTGGAGATAACATTGTATGTTTTATTTGTTCTAACTAGGTATGATATCAAAAACCACAACCAATGGCACACATTAATTTCATGTTCCTGCATAAATTGTGAGTGAAATCATAAAGCCTACACTTCTGTTCCAAATGAAACGGATCACTCTATTAAGAGCCATTGATAATAATGACTGTTTGTTTTCCCCAGAAGGTTCAGTAATGTTTCATCCTATTCGTTTCCTTTTTCCATTTATTTTTTTCATCGGACATGGATTTCTCTGGGGGGGGGGGCTGATCTGTATAGCAGTGGATCAAGACGTGGCCTTACACAACAGACGAGGAGACCTTTGAAGCGAGTGACTATGAAGAGGAGGAACCAATCACACAGTCAGTCACGAATGAACAAGAATTTCAAATGACAATAAAGGAACACCAGTCTTGTCGAAGTTTGGAGATGAGGATCGACCTGAATTTAAAAGAGACCAACGCTTTTTCATTTCTTCAATTAACTCTGGATCCACAACGTGCCTAATGAACCCAACAGCTCTTTTCAGAGCTACCTTTATGACACTGTGTGAGAAACGTCCCCGTCGTAGTGTCGGTAATGCGTTTGCAGCTAATTCTCTCATTTTGCATGAATCAGAAACAATCATCAACATCTTTTAGAAAAATCGTGGAATCAAGTATTCTTCTAAAAGACAAGCGTGCGATCAAAACCTCATCTTTTTATGTAATTGATTTAGTAATCAAGATTTTCATTTATTTGTATATGCACAAAGAGTCGTGTGGCTGAAAAGGCTTTTGACAGGAGATTCAGAATAGGATGGAAATTTTTTTTTTTTATATATGGAACCCGTGATGTTGGAGGACTTTTGTTATTATTCACTAATACTTCACTGAATATCTGTAAACTATCATTGCCAAAATTTTATATGGATATGTTGGAAATTTGGGCCGCTACCAAAGAAGTACTTCTTAAAAAAGAAACATCTAAAAGAAATGAGATATTTTTTAACAACAAACTTATTGGACTAAACGTGCAAATGCTATTTGATGAAAAATCATTTCTTAAAAATATATGGATTATAAATTGCATCATATTGTTGACAAGGAAAGTATCATCAAATCTCCTAGAAACTTTATGAAAATGGGGTTAGATGGAAATGAAATAGATAAAGTTTACAAAGTTTTTAAAAATATTCCAGCAACATGGAAACACCTTTTGAAGAAAAAAAAAACTGTGAAGACACTGGTCTAAACCTACAATTTATATTTAATTGTAAGATTAACAGTTAACCAAACGTTACATCCAAGAAAATATACAAGGCACTTTTTAAGTATTAAAGGACAATGAAACCCTTGAAACCAGCTGAATCAATATCAAAGAGAAAAATCAAAGAAACATATTGTTGAAAGTTTGAGGAAGATTGAATGAATAATAAGAAAGTTATGAGCATTTGAATAATGAGATCACTAGTGGCATGTAGATCCTCATATCGGCAATGCGACCAAGACCAACACACGTACAACTCCCTCATTACTTTAGTACTTATTTCACTTATATTCTCACTTTTATAGAGTCTATCACAATGTGAGGTGTTCTCTTTATGAGATTACAAGTACAGAGGTTTCACAACATTATATCATTGATGAATCATTTGTCATATGATTAGAATAAGCAAAAAGAGATGTTTTGGGGTATATTTTCAGTGTCCAAATTGGAGAGTTGTACGTGTGTGACATCACAGATCTTGGTCGCATTGCCAATTGGAGGATCTCCATAGCATTAGTGATCTCGACATTCAAATGCTCATAACTCTTTTATTGCTAGTCCTATTTTACTCAAACTTTTGTTGATCTTATTCTTTGATTTTTCTGCTTTCACAAAAGCTAACTTGCTCCAAGAGTTTCATTCTCCTTTAAATTGGAAAAATTGTATGCGTTTAATAATATAGAGAAGACATATAATTTCTCCGAAAGATATCTGTGCTATATTTTCAAGACCCAGAAAATGTACTCTAAGCAGTAGGCTTAGAGAGTTTCAAAAATTTCAATTTAAAATGCTTTATTAATTAATATACACGAAGAAATATTTACATTTATTCAAAATTTTCTCAGATAGTGAATGTTCGTTTTGTGGGAATACTGAAGAAACTTACGAGCATCTGTTTTTTTCATGTGAAAAGACGAGAGATAGTCCAGTAGAAATTTTTCAAAACTGGAAAAGTTGTTAAGTACAAGGTTTTTTTGTTGATTTGTGTTCTAGATGGGTATTGAAGTAAATTCAGCTTGGTTGCCACCTTGGTAACCTTGAGCAATTTTTATTAGCCTAATTAGCATAATCATCTAATTAGCATATTACGATATGTAATATGCTACTTCTCTTAAACCAGAAAGATTTAAAAAAAAATGTAATTTTACTAAGAGGTTCCGTGACGAGGAATCGATTTAAAGCAATAATTTAAATATTTAAGTTATGCAATTATCGTAATAATCCCAATTAGCATAATGAGCTAATTAGCATTGAAGTGCAATATGTATATTTGTGGATGTCTATCCAAAAAATGCCCAATACGTAGACAATGCATCCCTTTAAGGGTTTTTCTATAGCGAGGAATTCATTTATGACCATATTTTTCAATTTTAACCAATGAAATTGCTGTAATTAACATAATTAGCATAATGCACTAATTAACATATATATATGTATATGTGTAATACATATAAAAATATATATTTCTTTGTCATTTCATATCGAGAATGTCCGAAAACATGATTAATACAGCTACATGTACCCTAAGCTAGTTTTATATGGCGAGGAATTAATTTATGACATTATTTTCCCTTCTTACCAATGTAATTGTCGTAATTAGCATAATTAGCATAATGCGCTAATTACCATATATGTGCAATATATACATTCCTTTGTCATTTTATATCGAAAATGTCCGAATACATGAATAATACAGCTATCCCATGGTTTTCTATGACGAGGAATTAATTTCTGACATTATTTTCCCCCTTTTTACCAATGTAATTGTCGTAATTAGTATAATTAGCATAATGCGCTAATTACCATATATGTGCAATATATATATTCCTTTGTCATTTTATATTGAGAAAGCCTGAAAACATAAACAATTACAGCTATCCTATGGTTTTCTTTGATGAAGAATTCTTTTGTGACATTATTTTCCCCGTTAAACAAATGTTATTGTGTAATTAGCACAATCAGTATACTGCGCTAATTAACATAATTACCAAAATAATTACATATGAATATATATTCCTTTGTCATTTTATATTTAAAAAACGCCCTAAAACATAAATAATACAGCTATTTCATAGTTTTCTATGACGAGGAATTCATTTATGATATCGTATTTCATTTAAACAATGTTAATGTTGTAAAATTAGCTTAATGATTGGCATAATGAGCTAATCAAAGTGGATCGCCTCTGGCAGTCTCGCCTGCATTACGCGATTTGATATAGCAGCAGTTTTGACTTTGAAAACAGCTATTGCATAAAATATTCACGTAAGAAGAATTCATATGATGTCCATCGATCCAAAATGGCCTTTGACCATGATCAAGTGACCTGACATGTGTGCAAAACAATCCTTGATTACCCATATGTTTATGTTTCATGAACTAGATCCATAAACTTTCTAAGATATGATGCCAAGTTAAAAAATACCCCCAACATGGCCAAAGTTCATTGACCTTACATTACCTTTGATCTTGGTCATTTAATTGACCTGACATGCGCACAGGATATACAGGGATCGGCCTACATGGTTGCACTTATGTCCAAGTTTCATTAACTACATGTGGATCCATAAACTTTAAAAGTTATGACAATTCCACAAATACCCCCAGCATGGTCAAAGTTCATTGACGCTAAGTGACCTTTGACCTAGGTCATGTGACCTGAAACTAAGACAGGGTATTCAGTATGACTTGATTACCTTTATGTTTAAGTTTAATGAACTAGGTCCATATACTTTCTAGGTTATGACAACATTTTAAAAACTTATCCTTGGTTAAGATTTCGATATGTATTCCCCCAACAAGATCTTAGTTCATTGGCCCTAAATGACCATTGATCTTAGTCATGTGACCTGAAACTAAGGCAAGATGTTCAGTAATACTTGATTACTTTTATGTCCCAGTTTCATGAACTAGGTTCATATACTTTCTAAGTTATGATGACATTGGCATTGCTTATTTTATATATCAATGTTGACGACGCTGCCGTCGCCGCCGCCGCCGTCGCCGCCGCCGTCGCCGCCGCCGTCGGAAAAGCAGCGCCTATAGTCTCGCTCTGCTATGCAGGCGAGACAATAAATACAGAGACAACGAAATATATGTATTGCACCTGTATTTTAATTACCACTAACCATATGTTAGTGATTTTTCATGTTTTTCAGGCACACTCGATAAAACTAACTATAGAAAAAATGAAAAAAAAAATGAAAATCCATAATTTATTGTTCGAAATAGACATGAAATGAAATAGTCCGAAAATTTGCTATGCCCAATTGATCATGGGCCCGGCGGCCGCTGTGCAGCACCAGATTGACGAGGTTCTATCCGTTTAATCATTGAATGTCAAACAGGGTAGCAGCAACTCCCATCTTTAACGTCTTTTGGTCTGACGCGGGCGGGGTTTGAACCCCCGACCTCCCGGTTGTGAGACGGACGCTCTACCAACTGAGCCAACACACCGGTCATAGGAATATATACTTGATATATTGCACATGGATGTTAATTAGTGCATTGACCCAGTAATTCTGATTAAGGCATTGGTTAAAATGGAAAATTACTGTCATAAATGAATTCATCAACATAGAAAACATTAGAAGAGCTGTATTATTTATGTTTTCAGGCTGTTTAATAGGAAATTTTATCTCCTCTCCAATTAAATGTAGGGTTTTTGGAAGTAGCCCCCCCCCCCCCCCAGCCAAAAAATATTTTATACCCCTAAAACCCAGTAGGTTCAATACGGTAATATATATAGGCCAATTTCATCCCCTCTCCAATTAAATGTAGCGTTCTTGGAAGAACCCCCCCCCCCCTCAAGCCAAAAATAGTTTATGCCCCTAAAACCCAGTAGGTACAATATGGTAATATATATAGGCCAATTTCATCCCCTTTCCAATTAAATGTTGGGTTCTTGGAAGTACCCCCCCCCCCCTTCAAATCCCTAAAATAGTTTATGCCCCTAAAACCCAGTAGGTACAATACGGTAATATATATAGGCCAATTTCATCCCCTCTCCAATTAAATGTTTGGTTCTTGGAAGTACCCCCCCCCTCAAGCCAAAAAATAGTTTATGCCCCTAAAACCCAGTAGGTACAATACGGTAATATATATAGGCCAATTTCATCCCCTCTCGAATTAAATGTTTGGTTCTTGGAAGTACCCCCCCCCCCTCAAGCCAAAAAATAGTTTATACCCCTAAAACCCAGTAGGTGCAATACATATAGGCCAATTTCATCCCCTCTCCACTCAAATGTAGCGTTCTTGGAAGAACTCCCCCCCCCTCAAGCCAAAAAATAGTTTATGCCCCTAAAACCCAGTAGGTACAATATGGTAATATATATAGGCCAATTTCATCCCCTCTCCAATTAAATGTTTGGTTCTTGGAAGAACCCCCCCCCCCCCCTCAAGCCAAAAAATAGTTTATGCCCCTAAAACCCAGTAGGTACAATATGGTAATATATATAGGCCAATTTCATCCCCTTTCCAATTAAATGTTGGGTTCTTGGAAGTACCCCCCCCCCTCAAGCCAAAAAATAGTTTATGCCCCTAAAACCCAGTAGGTACAATACGGTAATATATATAGGCCAATTTCATCCCCTTTCCAATTAAATGTTGGGTTCTTGGAAGTACCCCCCCCTTCAAATCCCTAAAATAGTTTATGCCCCTAAAACCCAGTAGGTACAATACGGTAATATATATAGGCCAATTTCATCCCCTCTCCCATTAAATGTTTGGTTCTTGGAAGTACCCCCCCCCCTCAAGCCAAAAAATAGTTTATGCCCCTGAAACCCAGTAGGTACAATTAGGTAATATAATACAGGCCAATTTGATCCCTCTCCACTGAAATGTAGAGTTCTTGGAAGTACCCCCCCCCCCTTCCTTAAGCCAAAACATAATTTATACCCCTCAAACCCAGTAGGTGCAATATATATAAAGGCCAATTTGATCCCCTTTCCACTAAAATGTAGGGTACTTGGAAGAACCCCCCTCCCCCTTTCAAGCCAATTCCCCTCGAATTAAGATGACCTTTGACCTTGTTCAGGTGACCAGCAATAAGTTGATATTAAAAGTAAAACTCAATTACCCTTACATTCAAATTTCTTGGGGAAAATACAATTATTTGTTAAAATTTTCACCCTAAATGACCTTTTGACCTTGATCATGTGACCTTCAACTCGGTCAGTGAAACTTGATTGCCCTAATGCCAAAGTTTTAAGAAAAGATCCAGCTATAACATGCGAGACAAAAATGATGAAAACAGCTCAATCATATTTTAATATTTGCCCTTTTAGCCGTCCATACTATGCTGGGATGATTTGCTGAAGTTAGATGCCGGTAATGTATACAAATATTTTACGCCCCTAAAACACAGGATTACCGTATTTTTTTAGCTCAACAGCCTCGCATTTATCCATCTGAAATGAGATGATAACAAATTCAGAAGAGAATAACCGTTCCTCATGAAAGGGATGCGAATCCAGTTCAACAATGCAACCCGCGCGCATCACCTGCATCCATATCCTTCCGACATGTACCGTACATGTAGCGCGCGCCGTAGTATAGTATACAGTACAGGTACCGTACGTACCGTACCGGTCGTCGTCCGCACGCGACCCACCTTCTCTCGTTACGCACGCGCTCCGGAAGATCATGGATCCTACTACAGTGCGTCCCAAAAAAAATATACACTTTTGAAATGGCTGCCAAATAAAAAATATATCACTTTTGGGGAAAAAACTTAAATATATGGAAAGCCAATAAAGTCATCTTTCAAATGACACCGAAATGTTGGAAAACTATTCATGCTTGAGTGAGCACTACCAACTTAAATAAAGGGTATGAAAATTAGGGTGGGCAGGAATTAGCCTTTCGGTTTCTTTCAGTATTTGAGAGGCGAGTCCCTTTGAACTTGCAAACTTGAGGGTGTTGTGATGAATTAATGGTCATTCATTATCAATCTAAATTGATAGAGAAAATTTCATGAATTATCAAGTTGAAATTCCATGCATGAGTGAGCGTGAATTGCAATCTTTAGTGCAGCCTCAATGGTGGGTCTCAGCAGTGTGTTCCTGGAGTCAGGAGAGTAGCGGTAAGAAACGACTTCAGTGGGGTATATATAAATATGGGGAAAGGGTCAACAGAACGTTTAGCCTCCCTCCTACAGGTCCGTCCCTCCCCCCCCCCTCCTGCATGTTGAGATTGAGACTGATTGCTATTACATGCACGCATTAAGTGCAGAGCGGACTGTCAATTTGATAATAAATTCTGAAAATTAGGTCATCAACTTTTACCTATCAATCGTTCAATCAACAATATGTTAGTAAATCAAATCAATCAATGTGAACAATCAAATATTCACCTTTCAATAAATTATCAATCAAACATTCAGCTTTTTCAATAAATCATCATAATTAGTCAAGTTGGAAAAGAAAGACCCATCAACCATAAGTCACTTGGCATTAAAGTTTTAAATACCATCCAGGAGAAAGAAAGGGGTGGAGGGCGGGGGTGATCGAGTACATGACTTTTGTAAGAGAACACTGAGAAGAGTGCCCCTTTAACCCAGTCTAACCCTATCTCACCCCCTTGCATGTAACAGGTACCATCACATTACTCTGACTCGGCACAAGCACACTTGCTAAGATCCACATAATAAACTAAAAATGCTACACTTTACAGGGGCCGCGGAACGGTTTTCAAAGTGGGGGGCTGAGCCAAAAGTGGGGGGCTGACCATGCAAAAAAATCTCAATCATATGGTAATTTTTACGTTTTTGTACACGGCTTTGGAAAAAAGTGGGGGCAGAAGCCTCCCAGCCCCCCCCCCCCCGAAGACTTGGAAAATAAAAACAATATTTCATGTCACTATATTTTTTGCTCGCGCTTCGCGCTCGTCTTGCCTGTTCAGATTCATGATCTGATTGTCAAAACGTATCAGCTGGCCGACTGCACGCTCGCATTTTGATTGGTGAGCTATGTATATCTCAATATTAATTCGTGACAGTTTATCAAAAAATTTGGCTCTTGATTTGCGCTAGCATTAATTGTTAGAAATATATTAACACTAATGCATCCTATTCATATACATGTAATTACAAAAGTGCTTGAAATGTCCAATTTTCAGGCCATAATATTAACAGATTTCGCGCTCTCACTCGGCTTATCAGATTGATAAATAAGATATCAATTTAATAATTAAATTGCCAATTTTTTCAGAATGGAATATCGTAAAGTTTCATCTCGCGCTTAGGAAGAGGAACAGGAAGATAGTCATCATTTTCATATGATGACATAATGTCCGGCCTTAGAATGCCCTAGTCCTATGTCAAAATTCAAAGTAATGCAGCTCTTTATTAAGTGCGATCCATATCTACCCAACAATTCACAATTTTCCTAAAATGTGATTGAAATATAGAGCTTAAAGGACAATTCCACCCCAATAAAAAATTGATTTGAGTAAAAAGTAAAATATCCAACAAGCATAACACTGAAAATCGGATGTAAAATAAGAAAGTTATATGACATTTTAAAGTTTCGCTTAATTTCACAAAACAGTTATTTGCACATCCTGGTTGGTATGCAAATGAGGAGACTGATGAAGTCTTCCATTCACTATTTCTTTTGTATTTTATTATATGAAATATGAAATATCTTAAGTTTCTCCTCATTGTCAAGTGAAACAGTGATCAATTTCTCCCTGAACATGTGGAATTAGCATTGTTTAATACTATGTGATTCAGTCAAGTCGGTCCCTATGGTCAAATCTGTAAAAAATGAAATATTGTATAATTCAACCAATAAAAATACAAAAGAAATAGTGAGTGATGGACATCATCGGCTGACTCATTTGCATGTCACAGAGTTGTGCATATCACTGTTTTGTGAAAAATAAGCGAAACTTTAAAATGCCATAACTTTCTTATTTTACAACCGATTTTGATGAAATTTTCAGTGTTATGCTAGTTTGATTTTTCTCTATTTATTCAAATCAATATTTCACTGGGGTGGACTTGACCTTTAAATTGACCCATTTTCAGATTGGAATATCAAACATTTTAAGCTCGCGCTTCGCGCTCGCTTTATTGATTTTCGTGATGAAACATGTATTTAGAATGCCCAGATTCTAGGTCTAAATCTGAAACACGCGCGCGCATGTTTATTCATATACGCAGCTTGTTCTATATTTAAAACATTATCCAGTTTCAGATTAGAATGTCAAAAATGTTCTGCTCGCTCTTTGCGCTCGCATTATTAACCCTATCTAGGCCGGGGTATTTTGGGAGTTCATTATGGCCGGGGGGGCCTTCCAGGCCCCCCCCCCCTTGAGATCTCGGCCGTTGACCGCGCGATCGCGCCGAAAATTGGCACGCGGGTTGTCTGGAACATAATCTACAAAATTGTATAGTAATTTATTTCATGCGAATTGCTATTAAGTGATTATGCTAATTTATGCGTAATTAGTATGCGGAATCATACTTTTTCCTCTAACTCCCTAAATAAAGCTCCAAATCTTCAAATTTTTGGTACAGAAACTCTTTGTGATGTTCTTAGCAAGTGTACATGAACAAAATTGCGATATCAAATCATTTTCTTATGTATTATATTGTTTTTTGCAATTTCTTATGTATTTCTTTGGGGTTTTTTACCTTTTGTTTTTCATTGTTTTTTTCAATGAAATTCGTTCGGGACTATTCTGAGATCATAAAAAGCAGAAAATAAATACATTTAGATCATCAAAATTAAAAAATAATCATACATTTATTATTTTTGGTTGAAAACACAATTTGCATTGACTTTGTACACAAAATCACATTTTTGAGCAATTTTTGGTCTGACATGCACTTACATAATGTTGCGTAATTTCGGAACCACTGATCCGGGTGACGCAAAATTGGTCTCAAAAGTTGCGCAAGACTTGAAAGTAAAAAGTCAGCGAGTGGCGCGGTCACAAATTATCGCGCGGCGAAAATATTGCGCGAATCGTTGAGGGGGGGTCTCCGAGGCCCCCCCCCCCCCGGCCTAGATAGGGTTAATATAGGAAGATCCCCAATTACTCATCCTTTTCATGATTTACACAACATGAATAGAGCGTCCCGATTTTAGGTCTAAATCTTGAATTTTTCCGCTCGCGCTTCGCACTCCCATCAATAATATTGTTTAGTTATATACTCATCCTGTTCACGATTACAAAAAGGGCTTAAAATTTCCATTCTTTGGGTAGAAATTTCAAAAAATTTCAGCTCGCGCTCGCATTATTTGATTATGTTTAAATATGTAACGTTGTCATCACTAACTGCAAGCAGTCCATATTTAGCAGGTACATTTTCGATCAGTTCAAAACGCGCTCGCAGTAATTATTTAGTTGCATATACTCATCTTGTTCAGGATCACAAATATTGACACGAATTAATGTTCAAATTATATGCAAAAACTGACATAATTTTTTTTTATTTAGCTCGCGCTCGCACTATTTAAATAAGGATTATGAAATTATTATATATTTAAGTTGATTTATAAGAATAAAGCTCAGAAGTGACTACCATACGACTACCCCTTCAAAGAAACAAACAAAAATCAACTTCGAGCGGCCGATCGGGGAAAATATGGCTGAAAAAAATTCGCCCCCCCCCCTCTATTGGCGAAGGTTGGATCCGCCCTGCAAGTGGGCCTACCAAGTCTAATCGCTTTCATAATCTCTGTATCTATTTTATACACATAGTAGGCCCTGTGTATTATAATATTATACTGTATATGTGCAGGTATTTGACAAGTCTGGTGACACTGCATGAAAAGAATAAAAAACCAATGAAAATGGAAACTGGATGTCAAATGATGCCAGTTAGGCCTATATATCTCCTCTATAAGCTATGACAATGGATAATCTGTTTAAAGTGAATTTGTCGATTCATTTATCTACACATTGGTGGAATTCAAAGGAGCCCCGGTCGCCGTTTGCCAGCATCAGAAAAATGGGGCGGAATCAGTGGCGTACCTAGGATTTTCCACAGGGGGGGCAAAATTGGCCGCCAAAAAATTTGACAAGCAAAAAAAAAAAAGGTCTTCAATAAAAAAAAAATAAAGGTTTTCGTACCAGAACAAAATTTGACAAGCAAAAAAAAAAGGTCTTCAATAAAAAAATAAAGGTTTTCGTACCAGAAAAAAAAAAAAAAAAGGTTTTCAAGCTCGTCAGGGCGGGGGGCAATAAAGGTCTTCAAGCTCGTCAGGGGGGGGGGGCAAAAAAGGTCTTTTAAGCTCGTCAGGGGGGCAGGTATATGTCTTTTGTATGGGTTGTGGCTCGTCAGGGGGGGGGCAGAGTGCCCCCCCCCCGTAGGTACGCTAGTGGGCGGAATTAATGAAGGAAATATTTAAAAAAAAACGAAAAGAAAGCCAAGTAATGAGACAGGGGGACAACTAGGAAAAGAGAGAACATTTAAACGTTCATGTCATGTAAAAACACCCCCCCCCCCCCCCCCATCACTCGCACTTTGCGCTTACATTGAATGGGATAGGCTTGATATAGGCTACTCAAAATATATCCCGTTTTAAAAATGGGTATATACACAACTTATTCTGCTTGCGATTCGGGTTATATTATTTTATTTTGTTCGGACGCATCATGCGCATGATGATAAAACAAAAATTGCTCAATATCAATTACATTGATTTTTAATCGCCCCCCCCCCCAAATAAAAAGTACCAGCTCAAGCTTCGCATTTACACCCATTATAATGTTCTCCAAATGTTAAAAAGCAGCTTACGGTATGTTCAAATCGTTCTTCACACTCGCATAGTTAATGTCCAGTTTTCAGATTGGAATATACATATACATATATATATTTCAAACAAATGATTGCTCAGAATTTGGTTGGTGAGACATGTATTTAGGCCTATCTGTGCATTAGTCTCTGCAATACATATAATATTGAAATTCGTTCTTCACTTATCGAATTGTTTGTATATTGTATTTTTGTTTATTATGGCTAACATGACATATACTTGTAAATACCCATGTGCTTCGTGCAAAAAACCTGTTAAGAAAAATCAGAAAGGACTAAAATGTACCATGTGTAACCAATGGCTGCATATAATTTGCGCAGGAGTGTCACGTAATAAATATGATAACATGTCAGAATGTTTTGTAAATTGGCAATGCAACATTTGCATTTTCAAGCAAATGCCGTTTCATAACATTTTGGTTGAAGATGAAGGAGAGCCACGACTTAAAGATCAGTCAAGTCATGTACAATCCAATTTTTAAAATAATCTTATGTACAATGAATTGAAGGGAAATCAGGACCTTAAAATTGCCCAGCTGAATGTTAATAGTATCCTTAAGCACATTGATGAGGTGAGGTCATTCGTTAAATGTAATTATATTCATTTGCTCGCTTTAAATGAGACCAAAGTTGACAATTCAATTTTTTATGACGAAATTAAGATTGATAATTTCTCCCTTGTACGGAGGGACAGAAATCGACACGGGGGTGGAGTGGCGATCTACATTCACGCATCACTTCACTATGAAGAACTAAGTCATGACTCTATGAATGAATTAGAATTTGTCTCTGTCAAACTTTATTTAAAACATTCAAAACCAACTGTTTTCTCAACCTGGTATAGACCACCATCGTCAAACATTGATGTACTAAATCTCTATGAGCATTTTACAAAATACATAGACGGGCTAAGTCTTGACCTAATTTTAGTCGGTGACATAAATTGTGATTTACTGTCACGAACGTTATCAAGTATGAGTAAACAATATAAAGAAATCAATGATAGGTATGGTTTATTTCAAGTAAACAAAACAATACCAACCAGAGTAACTCATGTTTCTGCTACTTTAGTTGATCACATGATTACTAACTGCCCTGATAAGATACAAAATTACGGTGTTCTACACAACGGAATGAGCGATCATTCTATTAGTTTCTTAGTATGGAATTCTGGAGAAAAAACATCCCCCAGATTAATATCATATAGAAATTGTAAAGATCTTAATCCAGAATTGTTCAAGGACGACATCCGTGCCCAAGAATGGTCAAAACTCAGTGAATGTAAGACAATAGACGACGCTGTCAACTTATGGCAGAACCATAGTATTAAATGTAATAGACAAGCACATGCCCGTACGTTGTAGGAGAATTAGAGATAGAGAGTCACCCTGGATGAAATCATATATCTACAAACTCATGAAACAACATGACAAAATAAAAAAGAAAGCTTGTAAACTTAGTGATGATAATCTTATGCGCGAATATAGAAAATTGCGTAATAAAGTAACTTTCGAAATTGCAAAAGCAAAAAAGAAATACTACTCGAATAAACTGTCGGAATGTAACAATTCCAAAAATACCTGGAAAACTTTGAAATCAATTATACCGAATAAGAAATGTGATTCAAGGGTCACTCTCGGTTCTGATAATGCTTCAAAAGCTGCAAACAATTTTAATAATTTTTTTTCTAGCGTTGGAAGCGATCTTGCTAATAAATTACCAAACATTCCCCGAGACCTGCAGGATAACACAAGTACTGTAAAGGACTCATTTGGCTTTTCCCCTGTAAAAGAAACTGATGTACTAGATATCATACGAAATTTAAGAAACACGAAATCAGTGGGACTGGATGTCATTTCTGTATTCGTTTTGAAATTATGTGCTTACGAAATAACACCCAGCATCACCTATTTGATAAACTTCTCGTTGAAAACGGGCAAATTCCCCAAGCAATGGAAGATTGCAAAAATTATCCCAATTCATAAAAGTGGAGATAAAACCATTCCATCAAATTTTAGACCCATCTCCCTCCTTCCTTGTGTGTCAAAAATTCTAGAACGTATAGTTCAGAGGCAGGTCCTCTCGTACCTACATATTCACAATATTCTCTCGCCGGCACAATCCGGTTTCCGGGCAAGACATTCAACGATCACAACATTGATCAAAGTAACTGATGACTGGTACCATGCAATTGATAAGAAAGAGTATACCGGTGCGGTGTTTGTCGATCTCAAAAAGGCTTTCGACACCGTAGACTGGGGGATTCTTCTAACGAAGCTTACTAATATCGGGATAAAGGGTACTCCATTGCTATGGATGGAAAGTTACTTGACCGACAGAATTTGTAGGACGCTTGTCAACTCTGAGCTTTCTGCAGAATCTAACATTACCTGCGGAGTCCCGCAAGGTTCACTGCTAGGACCACTATTTTTCATCATGTAAATAAATGATTTAATGGACTGTGTGAAATCATGTCAGGTTCAATTGTACGCCGATGACACGGTTCTTTACTTTTCTCACCCATCTATCCAAAACGTAGAGTCAGCTCTTAACTCCGACCTGGAGAATGTTCATAAGTGGATGAATAATAATAAACTGAGTGTCAATTGTAATAAAACAGAATGCATCCTAATCGGAAGTAAACATATGCTTGCTAAATGCAATGTCATGAATGTAACATTAAACAATTCCCGTATAAACCAAATGCGTGAATTTAAGTACTTAGGACTGATCTGTGATGAAACTTTGACCTGGAATAAACATATCGAAAACTAGTCCAAAAAGTAAGTAAGATGGTTGGTTTTCTAGGACGATTAAGACGCTCGTTGAATGACACAGTTGTAAACTCGATTTATAAGTCTCTTATACTCCCATATTTTGATTATGGCGATGTAATATACAGCTCAGCATGTAATAAATATATCGAACAACTCCAGAAGGTACAGAACAGAGCAGCTCGTATCATATTAAGAGTAAAACCAGAGTCACACATATCTGTCGCTGAGTTGCATAATTCTCTGGGCTGGCAATTTCTTAACAAAAGGAGAAATCAGCATTGTATTGTTTTTATGTACAAGGTAATGCACGAACTAACTCCACAGTATTTACGTAATGAATTCACGGTCGCACCTCAATATTACTCTTCTCGTTATGGCGGAAAAACTACTTTTACCTAAACCACGGACAGAATTCCTTAAGAAATCCTTTAAATATAGAGGTGCCAAGGTATATAATGCCCTACCTTTGGACTTAAAATTGTCTCCTACCATAAACAATTTCAAAACCAAATTATCATCTCACTTCGGTGACCTGCTTACCTTGTCATAAAGTCAATACTGTATTTTTTTTTCCCCATTTCCCCATTGTTCTTTGAACAAACTTTAAATTACTAACTGACTTTAAGCTTATTCCACTAAATAGTTCCACAAAGCGCATTCTCCTTTTCGGTCTTTTATTTCTTACTGGTCATATGAATCAAATTAGTGCATATACATGTTTTTATATATTTATTCTTCCGATGTTGTCTCAATGCAATCTGTACTTTTATCGTGAATTCCATTCAATATTTTTACGCTCTTACTGTTGCCCTCTTAAAATTGTATGCGTGAACCAGAATCAGTTCACAATGATTACATATTCATTTTTATACAATGTATATTCATATTATTCATTTTATTATTCCTTGCTCCTTGTGAAAACCTTTTTCAATAACGTGATAGCAGCCTAATTCATTCAATTCTTTCATTTAAAAAATATTTAGTGTAAATTCTTGCCAAACTATTTAATTTTATGATCTTTTCTTATTAGTAACAACATATATCATGTCATTTTTGTTATTTTGTTTGATTTACCGTATATGTTATGCTTCTTTCATATGTGTTTACTCTTTACTTTGTATTGTATATGGACCCCATGGAAGAACAGTATAGTCATGTCGACTAAACTGAAAATGGCCTATCCATCCGTTTTGCTTTTTTGTGTTTTTATACGGAAAATAAATACTATACTATTATACTATATAGTCCTTAAGCGCAGGTACAGCACGCGCGCTTCGCGCTCCCGTTTGTTGTTTAGTTAGAAATGCATCTTGATCATGATTTCAAAAATTGCTCAGAAGGTTAAATTTTCAGATCTGAAACTCAGAATACATGAAACATCTGCGCTCGCATAATGTCTGTTAAAGATATTATCCGGGCTAAAAAGATTTGATATGTTAATCAAATAAAGTAAAATTCACAACGAAAAATGCTGAAAATTTCATTAAAATCTTATAACAAATAGTGAAGTTATTGAATCTTAAATTTTAGCAATAGGCCTATATTGTGAAAACGTACGCACGTCGTCAAAATTGATTATTAGATGGGCTGATGATGTAACATCCCCACTTTCCATTTTCTTATTACATGAAATCATAATTTTTTCATTTTCTTAACATACATAATGTGAATTATGCGCGTATTCTGGGGAGGGGGCTTTCGGGGCCCGCCCCCTCCCCCGGGTAGGAGAAAAGGGGTAGCCAAAAAGAGGAAGAAAAGAAAGGAAAAGAAAAGGGGAAAAAAGAGGGAAAGATGAAGAGAAAGAGAGAAGACAAAAAGAAGAAAAGGGAAGGGAGACACCGAATTGATGATGTTCAAACTACCGGATTGGTGTTTTACCTTGGGGCGCCGACTAAATGTTCGACCTAGGGGCGCCGAACTGGCGCCAAATTGATTTTCTATACCTAGGGGCGCCCAATTGATGTTTTACTTAGGGGCGCCCAATTGATGTTCGACATAGGAGCACCAATTTGATGCTTGTCCTGAGGCGCCAAATACATGTTCAACCTAGGGAGGGGGCGCTAAAAGATCGTATCTCTGTGTATTCGACCTTTGGGGTGCCAATTTAATGTTTGACGGGGGGGGGGCGCCAAATTAATGTTTCACATGAGTTTGGCGCTCGCGCTCACATGGAATGCATAAAGTAGATGACCATCCTGTTCATGATTACCAAAAGTGCTTATAGAAAGTCCAAATTTTAGGTCAGAATATCAAAAATATTCATCTCGCTCCCTGCGTTCGCATCAATTGTTTAGTGAGGTGACGATCAATCCTGTTCTTATATAAGTGATTAGCCATGTCCAACTTTGGGTCGAAATATCAAAAAATTTCAGATCGCGCTTCGCGCTCGCATAAAATGTTTTGTTAGATACTCATCCTGTTCATGGTAACAAAGAGTGCTTAGATTGTCCAGTTTTGGGACGGAAATTCAAAATTTTCAGCTTGCGCTTTGCGCTTGCATAAAATGTTGAGTTAGATACCCATCCAGTTCTTGATTACCAAAAGTGTTTAAAAACTTTCCAAATTTTAGGTCAGAATATAAAAAATTTCCAGCTCGCGTTTCATAAAGGTTTAGATCAATAATTGTTTAAATATACGTATACCCATCATTGTTTAGATATACGTATACGGTATACCCACCATGTTCATGGTTGGTGCTCAGAATATCCGACAGGGAAACATAGAGATGAAAATATTTTTTCACCCCCCCCCCCCATTATCCGTCAGCTCCCGCTCACATGATAATATTTTAGTAGGGCCTACTCTGATGAGAAGTTGGACCCCGAAAGAAGTCTCATTTTCTTTGCTTTCAGGGGGTCGTTTCGTAAAGCTGATCGTAAGTTAGGAGCGACTTTATAAGAACGACTGGTGTTTTTTTTTCTTTATATTTATTTATATTTTTCTCTACAGTGTGTCTCTAAAAAAAGTAAACCCAACTTCAACGGCAAATTTTCAGAAAACTAAAAAATAATTACACATTATTTTTTCATGGTTAAATAGTCCAATAAGTCCTCTGTCCAATTACATCACTTAGGTTATCTAACTCTCATGCATGACTGAGCATGATTCAACTTAGTGAACTGGTGTCAAATCATCACTGTGGCAAGTTATTTCTTGTTATTTTCATGCATTCAAGGCCTATTTGAAGTTAAACTGGTTCCGTGATCAGCATACTTTCTCACATTGTACCAGATGGCCCTTTTGTTGGATGCTGCCTCTCGGGGAACTGCACCCGAAAAGCTTCTTGAACTTCCACGAAACTTCTTGTTTCCTGGTATCGAGTTACCAGGAATACTCTCTGCTCAATTGTCAACTGTACCATGTTTGGAAAGCATGTGAAGTGTGCCTGTGTTAGGAACAACCTTTGCTGAAGTTGTTATGTAATCATAGGCCTAACATGTGACCAAAATTTAACTTCAAATAGGCCTTGAATGCATGACAATGGCAAGAAATAACTTGCCACAGTGATGATTTAATCATAGGCCTAACATGTGACAAACATTTAACTTCAAATAGGCCTTGAATGCATGACAATAACAAGAAATAACTTGCCACAGTGATGATTTGACACCAGTTCACTAAGTTGAATCATGCTCAGTCATGCATGAGAGTTAGATAACCTAAGTGATGTAATTGGACAGAGGACTTATTGGACTATCTAACCATGAAAAAATAATGTGTAAATATTTTTTTAGTTTTCTGAATATTTGCCGTTGAAGTTGGGTTTACTTTTTTTAGAGACACGCTGTATATGAAACAACCACCTGGTCTCATTTATTCTTTTTTTTAAAGTGTTATGACAACATATTCATGGTTTCCTTTTTTCATGAACACATTAAAAGAAAGTGGTCTTCGATTGCCTTTTTCACGTGATTATGAAATAAGATAATTCAGCATGCATTTAAGGCAGCTATGATTGCCCGGCGGGAGGGGGGGGGGGCGCCATTTTTCAAAAGTTCACAGGGGCGCCAAAATTAGATCGGGGCCCCGGGTGAAAAATCCTGGATACGCGCCTCTGAATGATATGTCTCCCTTAGTTATTATAAAATAAAATAAGTTGCAGCAATGAATATGCACTAAATTTGTTGTCAATCTAATTTTTTGTTTGTTCTTGGAGGGAAAAATTTGAATAAACTAATTTCATGTAATAAAATACAAAAGAACAAGTGGAGATAATGACATCATCAGTTTGCATCCATGAAGACATGCCTGGAACTGTTTCACCGGATTAATGTAAGTCCTTAAAATGCCATAACTTTGTTATTCTTTGTCTGATTTTGATGAAAATAATATTCATTGTTGGGTTTGTCTGAATTTGAAAGAATGGGATGAAAGAATTTTTCGGCCCTCCTATTGTCGAATTTTAGATTTGAAAAAAAAATTCTACCATCTTTCCATCAGGCGCGGTTCTAGACTAAAAAATTAAGGGGGCTTCTCGGAGGCGGGTTGGGGGGGGCGTGAGAATTTTCGACGTTGGTGTATTCAGTATAATGGAAATGGCCTATCGTGGGCAGCATATACTTGGGAGACTGTTGTATGTAGATCTGGCAAAGAATTTAGTCCCCCGGCCCCCAAATGTTTCTAATATTATGCGAGGGAGCTTGCGACCGACCAAAAAAAACAAACAATCACATATTTAAGGACGTTCCACAGTTAAAATGAAGTCCATGTCATTTTCACCAAATTCTGCAGAGAGTTACTTTGGTATCTATGCATTATGAAAATGCAAAAGATAACATAGGTTCATGTGCTTATTTTTTTCTACGGGTCTTCAAAGTCGCCGCATTTGAATGATATGTAATCTTGCGCAATCGAGAGAATTGTGCCTCTCTTAGACCTCACGAATTCACCAAATGAGTTTAAATCATCTTTACTCAGTAGATACCGCATCAAACTTCATCAAATTCTCAAGATATATAAAAAGTATATACCAAAGTAAGAGAAGGTCTTTTAATTGGTAGAACTATATCTATTTGGAGTCAGCAGTGCCCTCATTTGGCAAGAATGGTGCAAAAACTCGGAAAAAACAAATCTTCAAAGACGTGAATCTACTCAAATATTAAAGTATTTTGTAAGCTGCACTTTTTTCAAAATCCATGTCATTTTTATCAAATTCGGCTAAATTGTAGAGGAATGCATATCGGAGGTGTAGGGAAGTTAAAAATATGGGGTCCATGAGCTCATTTTTTAACTATGAGTGTCCAAAGTGAGGCGAGTTGGCATGAAAATCACCCAAAATGCGCCCAAAACGTGCAAAAGTCTGATAATGTCGTCTAAAATGCAAATGGTTCCATATTTCGCTCCCAAACATTCAAAATCCATGTCATTTTCATCATACTCTCTAGATTTACAGAGGAATATATTCTGAAGAAGTTAAGACATTCAAACTATGGGGTCCATGTGCTCGTTTTCAAATTATCAGTGTCCAAATATTGCGAGTTGGCTTGAAACAGCCCAAATGCGCCGAAAACAAGCAAAAGTCTGTTAATACCATCTAAAATGCGAGTGGTTCCGTAGTCTTGCTCCCAAACATTGAAAATCCATGTCATTTTCACCATACTTTGCATATAGATACTTTAGCACCTGAATATTCCAAATATGCAAAAATTAACATGGGTCCATGTGCTTGATTTTTTGCTATAGAGCTTAAAAGTTAACCCAAAAATGGATGATGTTCATTGAGTTGAATGCCCTATTACTCCGTAAAAATCCATGAAAAGGTCATTAAATTTTGCAGTGTGATTAATAATTGTATCCGTAAGATGGATAATCTATCTATATTGCTGTCAATTGTTTGCTCATTTAAGTCTAACAACACTCTCGGTTCTTAGAAATTGCGGGAAAGATACTCAACCTCAAAAATTTCAAATTTTAATAACAAACTTGAGAAGTAAAAGAAATGCTGCATTTTATTCAAAACCCATGTCATTTTCACCAAACTTTGCAAAGTTGTCGAGGAAGGTATATCTAAGAGGTGCAAACATTAATAAACATGGGTTCATGCGTTTGTTTTCAAACTATCAGCACTCTTATTAGAGCAAATTTGCTTCTTAAAACACCCGAAAACATGCCAAAGCAGTATTTGTGAGGAAAAATTTCCAACCACTTTTCCATTTATTGATACTCGGGGTCATATATTCATCATACTTTGCAGCACTACAAAGAAACTATTTTGAAATTGTAGAGGAATAAAAAAAATTGGTCCATGGAATTATTCCAGTTTATTAGCTTCATAAAATAACACATCAAATCTGCAGTTAGTGCAGATAAGGAGAAACATCAGCTCACATTACCTACAGCTGATTAAATCACAAGTTCGTCCATTGTGACGTCAGCGCGCAGAGTGTAAAATATGCGCAGATCATGATGCGCACAAACATAACTGTGGAACGTCCTTAAAATGCCTGATAATGTTTTTCATAACCAATTCATTTACATGATTTACGTGTACATGTATAACACCCATCATGCCCCGATTGGTGTATGTACATGAAGGCGTGTGATTTCACTTCACGATAAGGGGAACAGTGATTAAGAAGGAAGCTTGCGTTGTTACTCGATGATCTTTCTAGGCGTTTCATTTAAATGGAACAAAAATGTAGCATCGGTTTGAGTGATCACTTTATTGTGAACTTCTAAATAAATGTAAACCTACAACATCCTTGAATTCCTGAATGTGCATAATGATCTCAACATGAATATAGTATGCAAAACAACATGACCCTGGGATCGTTGCCCTGTTTAATCCTGGGAAGGGAGCCCCCCCCCCCTCGAAAATATTTGGGAGACAAACATATCGATTTGCTCCCCAATAATGTTGACAACTTACTTAGTATTCAATGCTTCAATGTTTGAAAAGGCATCGGAAAGCACATGATTTAGATCAATTTTTATCAAATATACAAAATTTCTCAAATTTTGGATGCTCTTGGATGTGCAAAAATCCTGTGTTAAAATTTGGCACACAGTCCTCGCCTAAAAAAATGTAAAATTGTCGATTTTTTTTCAGTCCCCCTCCCCCCTCCATCCGAAATATTGATCAACATCCTGAAACTAATTTGTATTTTTATGTAACTTTAGACTCGGTCAGGAGAATATAGCTACCGAACCATTTTCTTAAAACAATATTTTTTCCTGAAGAGCAAATCCAGAGCGCTTTTGACAGAAAAAAGACAAAATGTAGAGTTAAAACTCGAATTACGGCATATAGTATTCGTGTTGGGTGACAAGGATCTTACGATTGGTCTGCGACTCAATTTTGGAATAAAACGTATTAGAATTTATTTGATGCTAATATATTGAGACATGGAATATCTTAATGTGTAATGTTTGAAATCATCGTACAAATACATATGTTAAAATATGTGACTATGCTATCATCCTTCTTAGAATAAAAGCAATTTTAATATCTAGTCGTAATGACGTTATAGCAGTCGTACGATTGGCTACGATTTCAAACATATTTGGCCTTTACTCCAAAATAAAGGCTTGCAATCTTTTAAAATGGTTATATTAGTATTCTTTCAATTAATTTTAACATCAAATGAAATGATATGTTCCATTTTCAGAAAATGAGTAAAATGCGATTTGTTCCAAAATTGGAACGCGAACAGTCGTAAGGTGTGCGGTGGCCTTTACACTGCAGTGGATCAGGTATCATTGAATTGCTATACTCGCACTTAAAGAGAGAATCAATGTATTTTGCATTTAGATGTTATTTTGCTAGGGAGCTTGTAGCGGCCGAGCGAGAAAAGTTAATGTTCGAATTTTAATAGTAAAAGATTTGATTTTAGAGCAATATTTATTGACGACCTGAATAGAAACCTGCATTGCTAAATATACATACGCAATACATAGAGTATACATCTATGTAACTTTTTTTTCTTTGGGGTCGATTTTTTTTTCAGTGGGGTGGGAGGGGGGGAACTTAGTCCCCAAACTTCCTCCATCCTAGAACCGCGCCTGCTATCCATCTATCTATCTATCTATCTATCTATCTATCTATCTATCTATCTATCTATCTATCTATCTATCTATCTATCTATCTATCTATCTATCTATCTATCTATCTATCTATCTATCTCTCTCTCCCCCTCTCTCTCTCTCTCTCTCTCTCTCTCTCTCTCTCTCTCTCTCTATATATATATATATATCTATCTATCTATCAGCTAAATTTGCCACCTAAATTCGGCCAACTAAACTTAGGACATTTTTTTGGTTTTTTGCCAACTGTTGACTTTGCATCACGATTTTGCCAACTGCATACGGCTGAACATGATCGAGTTATCAGTCATTAAAGGGATGGTCCGGGCTGAAAATATTTATATCTAAATAAATAGAGTAAAATTCCCCGGGGGGCCACTTACATTGACGAGTGGATACCATGCGCGACCAAAAAAAACACGTAAAAATGATGTCTTTTTCAAGATAGGGCACGTTACGTACGTAACGTGATAAGGGTGTCAAAAACACAAAAATATTTCGCTCGGAAAAATACGTGTTAAGGGTCAAATATGCGGGGATGATAAAACAAAATCAAAATGTTTTATAAAGGATATGTCCTTTAATTGCCCCAACACTACGTGTTTAGAGCGTTTAGAGTCCGATTTGCGCGAGGTGTGGAGTGGGGCTGTACTCCATGCTGTACTAAACCAAAAACCGATCGACGACCGACGGACCCGTGACATAACAATAAAATATCTCTGTACTTCTTTAGGGGTTCATTTCAGGGATACTTGCTTAGAGTATTGTTTTGTTTCCATAGCAATACTTGTTAAGGGGTGCATTTTCAGAATATGGAAAATACATTGCTGTACTTGTTTAGGCCGGGGCTCAATTCTGGGAATACTTGCCAATAGTATTTGTTTCCAATAGTCTTGTTAAGGGTAGGGTTTCACACGCCAATACTTGTTAAGGGGTGCATTTTCAGAATATGGAAAATACGTGTTTATGGTGCTTTTCAAGACGCGGCCCCGCACTCGCGCATGGTATCCACCCAGAAGGAAAAACCAGTTCCACTGGACCAGTTAGACCAGTAGAATTTTAACTGGTAACTCTGGAAATTGGAACATCGGTCTAACTGGTCATACTGGTCCAGTTAAAATTTTACTGGTCCTGTTAAAAATTAAACTGGTCTTGAATTACTGGAATTTTATACTGGTGTTGTTTCTGGTGGTTGTTACTGGTCTCACTGGTCTTCATACTGGTATCCAATTTAAGCTGGTCTTTACTGGTATTCATTTTCTACTGGTCTGACTGGTCCTTGAACTGGTCGAACTGGTCCTCGTACTGGTCTTACTGGATCAATTTATTACATGCATTTGGTTCATTATATACCATGGTCAGTGAAATGTGATGGAAAAGTCGATGGTTAGTAAATTAATCTTTCTGCTGTTATTTTAAATGTAATATATGAAATTACACATTTTCATTGTGAATTAGTTCACACACTTATTTAGAAAGTTTTTAATCAACAATGAGTGCCGTTGCAAGGATATTCCATTCTAAATCCTCATTTTTATTTTAAAAACAGGAAATATGCAAATGAGGTAAACCACGTGATCAGCATCATCAGAATTACTGGTATTACTGGTCTTGACCAGTTCAATTTCAAACAATGAATTACTTTAGACCAGTTGACTATATCAGAGGAATATATCTTGCTCTTAATCAAAATTTTAATGATAATGTTAATACTTGATAATTATGATAATATTAATAGTAATAATTACAATATCAATAACAATGATAACAGTAATAAGAATGATAACAACAATGATCATAATAATCATAAAAATAATAATTATGATAATTATAAGAAGAATGATAACAATCGATAACGATAACTTTCTCTGAATTGCAAGATTCATTTTCCATATTTCGTCAAATGATCTGACTTGAAATAAAGTCATTATTTAATGGACCAGTAACACAGTTTGATGAAAAACAATTTAACTGGTATTACTACTTTGTTTCAACTGGAATGCAATTGTTTAAACTGGTCTCCAGTTATTTTTACTGGTCCAGTTAAAAATCAACTGGTCCAGTAAAAATATACTGGAAACCGGTAAAAATCTACTGGAAACCATTTATTGGACCAGTAACACCAGTTTGATGAAAAACAATTTAACTGGTATTACTAATTGCTTCAACTGGAATGCAATTGTTGGAACTGGTCTCCAGTTGATTTTTACTGGTCCAGTTAAAAATCAACTGGCCCAGTAAAAATATACTGGAAACCAGTAAAATTCTACTGGAAACCAGTAAAAAAATTTACTGGTCTTACTGGTTTTTCCTTCTGGGCACTCGTCAATGGAAGTGGCCCCCCGGGTAAAATTCACAGAGCAAAATGCTGAAAATTTCATCAAAATCAGATAACGAATAACAAATTTATTATTATTATATTATTTATAACAAATTAGACCCTATAGTGTTTTGCCAAAGCCCACTCCATAATTTGCAAACTATACTATGGCTTTATTACTTTTAACTTCACCTAACTTTGGAAATTCACCCTCCATATTGTTTTACATATAGACCTGTCTCTCCTTATTTTACAAAATTGTAGGTCAAATCGTCAATAATTGTGGTATAATTTGCAAAACCCTTTATAGGCTCTCCCTTTCTTTCTCTCTTTCTGTCTCAAAAACAGAAACATAAAAATAAAGAATAACATACCAGAAGTTTTTAAAGCATCGACATACCTAATAAAAATAAATGCTTGGATCAAATCAAGGAGATATCACTCTAAACCTCGGCTTTCATATGGTCTGCAAATAGACTATACATTTGCTGCATTTGATTGGTTTATTGATATGACCTCAACTCATCGCCGATGACCTTTCGCCATTACTCCATCCTGGTACCGCACGAAGAATTGCTATTTCACACTCACATTACCAGCTAAATAATCGTAATATGTGAGTATTTTATATTAATGTCTTCTCTTTAATACATTGTGAGATGGTTGAATATTAATCTAAGTCATATTTTTTACAACTTTTACTGAAATTTGTGGGGGAATATCAGTGGTTGGAAATACCGCTGTATTTTTTGTAGTCCCACAGATCAAAATCGGTGCAGTTACGTGACGACAGTTCCAAATATCGAAGTCGATGACTCGAGTACGGTACTTCAAAGTTCAACTTCAAGTTTGATCGAGTCGATGAGGATGGATACTTTGTTCAAGCAAGACAGATATAAATTAATTGAAACTGATTGAATTTCTGAAGTGAGTGTGTAGAAAAATACAGCTAAACAATTACTAGTCTACTGAAAAGTCCGCTGACTCGCGCTCGCTGACTGTTTCGGGCACTCACACTAGACACTATTCAGTAGTAGAGGCGCACGGCCAATATTGCCTTATTGGAGACTGTCTCCAACACTCTAGGCAACACCGCAATACTTACCCGTGTTAATAAACTGGGACTCCACTCACGCGCATTTGGGCCGCCCTAGCTTAGAAGTTAGAACTAAAGTTTATTATCTAGAAATTGTTTAGACCAAAAGCTTCAGTCTCTGTATTTTGGTTGTTCCGCTGAACTACGTTGGCTCCACTCACCATACATAAATGGGGTAAATGGGGATTACAGTAAAATGTCAGAAATTGTTGAATAAATCCCCAGAAACGACGGTTATTCCTGTCTAGAAATTGTTAAACTATACTGATAAAATATATTTCATTAAATAGCTTGATACTGTTTGATCGGTACTCACCGGTTCTTTTGTTGCATTTTCAGCCCAATTCTCACAATTCTTGGGAAATATTCGCGACAAATCTTGTCGCCATAGACAGCTACACGTCCATCTTTATTTATAAATAGAGCGCCCTTTACGATAGTTGTTAATGCCGCGGAGAAATCGTTAGGCATTTTGGCCTGTGTTCAAGGCGTAGCTGTTCTATTTTTTTTTTTATAGGTATGAGATCAAAATCACAGCGAGTATTTACACTCTTCCATAATGATTCCGAAAGGGAGGCGCAACACCCCCCACCCACATGGGCGCAAATTCCAGGGGGACATGTCCCCCTCACCTAAAATAGTAGGGGGGACACATTATGAAATGTCATCCCCCTACTATTTTTGGTCTTTTCATTCAAAATCGAAATAAAATATGTATTTTGGAAGAGACGATCTTACTTTTGGGGTGCCCTTTTTTTTTGCTTGTTTGCTTATCAAATTTCTTTTGGTCAAGATGACCTTCTTTTTGGGGTGATAAACCTTCTTTTTTGTTTTTGTTTGTTTGTTTTTTTCTTGTCAAATTTTCCAGCCCCTGGTCCCGGCTACCTTTGGGGAGAGATTTCCGCCCTTGCCTAACAGTACACTTGATATTGTTTGCGAATCTGCGTGGGCGTCGGGGGCTGGGGGATGAGGAAAAGCGGTGAGACGAGAAAAAAAAATAGAAGGAAAAAGAGGACAGGAAAAAAGTGAACGAAAGAAAAATTAATGGAAAATAAAAGGGAGGAGAAAATAGTGAGAAAAGTGATGGGTAGGTCGAGATTTTATGTGTCCGTGCAAAAAGAAATGAGCAGAGGTTGAGATGTTGTCTGTTTGGGCAAATGTCTGTCTGTTTGTTGGACTGGCGCCTGTTGCAAAAATTATTAAGCTGATGGAATCAGAAAGTTCCAACTGCTTCATGTCATACCGACAGTGACAGGATTAAGCGGTTGTAGGTATAAATCACGCTCTAAAACTGTGTTCTTTATTAAAAAGTTGTCCTTCATATTCATTTTCGCAAAAGAATATCAAGTTTTCAATTAATTGTCCATAGTTATCCTGTTTATGATAAAAATCCTTAGAAATTGGGTTAGGTTAGGGTTATCAAATTATCGGGGCAGAAAATATATTTTTTCAGTTCGCGCGTCGAGAGTGATCAGTGAGATTATGTTTTTAATGACATTCATTCTATTCACAGCAATATATTATTAAACATAGCCGCATGAATTATAGATAGGTCTATAGTTATCAGGTGAATAATTTACCGCTACACACTGATCATGCGGATACTGTTTTGTAAAGGGGAATTTCACCTTGATAAAAAGATTGTGAAAATATAGGCCAAAGAAAAATAATTTCAAAATATCGGTGAAGGTGTTATTTTTAAAAAATGGAGTTAGTAGAATTTCGAATGCTTGATTTGTGACGTCATAAACGAGCAGTTGCTCAATGTTCTATGTAATATAAAATGCAAAAATTTCCCATTTTTAATGGTCCGTAATGACCCACTTTTTTCTTTTTGGAGAGAGTATGAAGTTATCTATTGATATACTGAATGTACAATGAAAGTCATTATCACGTATTTCTTGACATTTCATTTACTTTTTACCATAATTATATCCGATATAGCTGCTCGCAAAGGCCTACGCCGTCACAATTATTTAAAAAATCTCACAATTTTTTTTTGGTGGGGGATGGATTTTTCCTGAACGCATACCAATTTTTCAAATTATTTTTTCTGCTATTTTCATAATTAACTTTAAATAAATTCACCTATGCACTACTTAATTTTTTCAAAGACAAAATAACAAAATTACATCTAGTCATCATCATCACCAACTTCATTCTCATCATCATCACCACTACCACCATCATTATCATCATCATCATCATCACCGCCACCATCACCACCACCATCATCATCACCAAGATAAAAATCAGAAAAGACTTTGAAACACTCTGAACACGAGTATAATATATAAACAAATTGGGAATAAGCGAGGACAAGTAGCTGAGGGACTCCCCCCCCCCCTCTCTCTAGTTATTTACTCAAACTCGCATATACAAGAGAAGAAATTCTTACTAATCAAAATATTGCGAGCAAAAAGCATGAGCTGACATTTTTTTAAATATTCAAAACTGATAGAGAGACATATTTTGAACAATTCATGAAACATAATAATCATTCATTATAGCTACCAATCGGATTGCGACAAGATCTGAGAATTAGAAATTCATTAAAAGCATAAAATTGTATAACATTAAAATAAGACGGGCGCAACGCATGAGCTAAAGCTTTATATACCAATTAAAAATTTGGACATTTTTAGCGTTTTTGGTAGTCATGAAAAAGATTTATATTTCATGAAAGCTCAAATCCCGAGGAGGAATATTTTTTATTAATTGACTTAAAAAAGGCCGTTCTAATTAAGCCCCATTTAATATTTGATTACAAGTCTCGTTAAACAGTAAAAGAGGAAAAAATAAAGCATATTGTGTTCCTCAATTCTCTTTCTCTTTAACCCTTTTTTTTTTTTTTTTTTTGGGGGGAGGGGAGTATTTTGGTTAAAAAAAAGAGAAAAAACAATAATTGCTGGCTAGTGGGTGTAGTGGTAGGGACACCCCGCCCCCACCCACCCCCCCCCCCCCCCCCCCGTAGTTACACAGACATGGGACCAAATGATCCTACTTGTTCCAAGGCGAAACTTGTGCAATCAATTAAATGTTATTTTTGAGAAAATTAAAGCTTGCGCTGTTTAAATTCAATCTCTTTCACCTAAATTTGCGATGAATGCTAGCATTATGAAATATATAATTATCAATGTCTGGTGAAAAGTATAACCAACCGATCAGCTGACGAGAACGCGTATCACGTGATCTGCATATCAGCTTCGATCGCGAGTCAGAAGTGAAGAGCAACTGGCAATAAAATCTGGAAAAAGTCGTCAAAATGTAAGTTCCCCTTCATTTCTTTCAATTTTTTTTTATTGCTAACAATGCTTTAACTTTCTTAAACAAAAATTTAATGAATAGACAGTACGATAGCTCGTACTTGTGTTATAATACACAAATAATCATCTTCACAAAGATTTCTGACACAAAATACTACAGATGTCGCCTATGAGGTCCATACATGTAATGTTTGGACCTCATTGGTACTAGGAGTGGTCTCCAATGTGGGAGATTATCTCCAATATCAGAGACTTTTGTAAAGAATTTGGGTATCCAATTTCAGAGACAGTCTCCAGTTTTAGAGATCAATTTCCCTTGTTTACATTTGCTGCAAAATGATTACCATGGCGGCAAATAAAAATGTGATAAGCAGATTCCTCATGAAAAATTACCCCTTTTCACCATCTACTTTAAAATTTCACCGTCTACTTTTGTTTTGATAAGGATTTTTGTTGTCAATCACACACAAAACAAATGGGCTTCTGACCTCAGTGACACAAAATTTTGAGTGGAAAAAATCATGTTTTTGTTGGTGTTGTTTCTTTTGTCCTTTTGCAAAGCAAGTCTCCAATGTGGGAGATTGTCTCCCCTATTGGAGAGAGTCTCCCATATTGGCCGTGCGCCTCTACTGCTATTGCGAGGTTAGTAAGTATATTCTATACGAACCTCGCACAACCATCGTGTTTTTGTAGTGGATTTTAGAGTTGTCGTTAACATCGCTTCGTAACGTGAATGATGTTAGCCGAAACCCATTCCGCTATTCACCAGGGCTTTTTATGGTATAAAGCGTTCCATTTTCAATTTTTAACATATTTTTTTAATTTAAAAGGACACTAAAAAGAGCAAAATCGCTTACCTCCGCCTGGAAAGTGGCTTCGCACGTCTCTTCCACGGAAATAAAAAGGAGGTCATTGGTGGCGCTAATACAGTTCACAACCTTAATTCAGCTGTGTGGTTTTTTTAAAACTAGATTCATGATTCATTGTATGCGCAATTCCAATAATTGTTTGATAAAATAGAGACCCCAATAAATGCAATAACTTAAAAAACATACTTTTTTATTATTTTTGCTGACGATAATACTTTTTGGAAAATATTCAAAACGATGACAAATTAAACAAAAAATAAAGAAAATTCTATGTACCTTGAACAAAGCCCCGCAAGTGCTACCGTTCGTTTGTCAATTAACGTTCCACCAAAGTCTTTACAGTAAAAAGATTGAACACTATGCCGACTTCGCGTAACGCTTTGCATCGATTTACGTGTAAGATAATTTCTGTGTCTAGTCTTTCAATTGTAGTGTCTTTGATATGAAGATAAATCGCGCGCCCTCTTTTGCTCATTAGACGAAAAATTTGAGAGCTAGAAAGGTAGCTTTCGTATTTTGTCAACGAGAAGAAAAATCAATGCTTAAATGACGCATTTTGAGGGATATTCATCAAATTATGAGGAATTGACTTCACATCGTTTCGTAAGTTTCGTAGGAGGACTTCATTCTGTAAGTCCTCGTATTAATTTTTCGTAAATTAACGTTATTTGTTGAATGCGCCGTGCCTTCAATTATTCTGTAGTCGGCGGCTGAGATGTAGCCGTGGGTGGTTTCGGGCGCATCGGGGGAGTTGTAACTGTTATTTTAATTTAAAGGAGAATAAAACCTTTGGAACAAGATAGCTTGTGTGAAAACAGAAAAATCAAAGAAACAGATCAACGAAAGTTTGAAAAAAATCTGACAAATAATGAGAAAGTTATGAGCATTTGAATATTGCGATCACTAATGCTATGGAGATCCTCAAATTGGCAATGTGACAAAGATGTGATGTCACCTGTGAACAACCCTCCCCATTACTTTAGTATATATTTCACTTAAATTGCCTCTTTCATCACATCTATCAGTAGATCATGTGTTCTTTCTGTAGGAGGGCATGTAATACAGATTTTTAAATAATACATCACGGATAAAGAGTTTGTATCACTATAAGAAAAAGCAAAGAGAGACATTTTGAGGGTATTTTATAGTCCATCAAAGGCAAGCCTTGAAATAAGTGGGCGCTGAGCGCAAATTCGCGCTCATAAAGCCATCAATTGCGCCCATAAAGCCCCAAAATCATCAAAATTTTGACGACCGGGCGCAAATATTTTCCAGGTAATTGCGCCCGCCGTGAGTGAGCAGTGAAGCCATATCATACATGCAATTTAAATATCTGAAAAGCCAAAATCAAGTAACTTTCAATTTACGATAAACACAGTTTTAAATTGCCAAGTGCGTCTTTTTTCTGTACCATAAAAAGTGAGCTACGTCCGTCTTTTTTTTTTCTGTAATACATGTGCGCGTGTGCTTCCGGTAGCGGTTTTTCCATACTTCACCATGTGCAATTTCTAATGCACACATTTCCAGTTGGGATATCACAATTCTGCGATATAGTAATTCGAATTGCACAGGAGATAAATCCCTGTTCACAGCACATACGATGTGCGAGTCTTTTATCCACACAGTCGCCGACTTTGCTTGTCAAAACGGAGCCTTAATAATCCAAAATCACTTAGCTTATAGTTGTGAATTGTAGCTTTTTAATTTCTTTCTTGGAGAGTTAGGGTTAGGGTTATCAGACAATAAATCATCAAACAAGGCTCCATCTAAAAAAAAAAATAGGAGGACGCCGTGCACTTGAGTGTGGTGTTGGCTAGCCAGTTTGAGCTCATGAATGTTCTCTGCCTGAGCTCTGGGTGAGAATTCTATCAGTAATGGCCTAAGTGATGGTGATTTTCCGTTTCAGATAGAGTTTAGATTTCATGTTAATTTTTGAAAACTGTCAAAAAACTTTATGATTTCTTCATTGTGATGAATATTTAAGTTATTAATGAATACATTTACCGAATTTAGACTCTCCCAGAATGAAAGGCATTTTCTGTGGAGATCTGCGTTTTCAAATAACTTGTGAAAAACTTAAGGTACACGAACCTACAATACATATACATAGCCTGTGGCTATGTGCTGGAATTTGAATAGACTGAGTTAGATATTGATTTAATTTCTTCATTTCTTTAACATAATTTATATGCAATCCAAGTGCACCTCACACTCACCCACACCCGTGATTCTAACCATTTATTTTATTTATTATTTATTTTTTTCTAAATTTATTATTATTTGATCTGAATTCTCTCTTTTTGTCTCACCTGCATAGCAGAGTGAGACTATAGGCGCCGCTTTTCCGACGGCGACGGCGGCGGCGGCGGCGGCGGCGGCGGCGGCGGCGACGACGGCGGCGTCAACACCAAATCTTAACCTGAGGTTAAGTTTTTGAAATGACAGCATAACTTAGAAAGTATATGGACCTAGTTCATGAAACTTGGCCATAAGGTTAATCAAGTATTACTGAACATCCTGCCTGAGTTTCATGTCACATGACCAAGGTCAAAGGTTATTTAGGGTCAATGAACTTAGACCATGTTGGGGGAATCAACATCAAAATCTTAACCTAAGGTTAAGTTTTTGAAATGTCACCATAACTTAGAAAATATATGGACCTAGTTCATGAAACTTATACATAAGGTTAATCAAGTATCACTGAACATCCTGCATGAGTTTCACATCACAGGACCAAGGTCAAAGGTCATTTAGGGTCAATGAACTTTGGCCGAATTGGGGGTATCTGTTGAATTACCATCATAACTTTGAAAGTTTATGGATCTGATTCATGAAACTTGGACATAATAGTAATCAAGTATTACTAAACATCCTGTGCAAGTTTCAGGTCATATGATCAAGGTCAAAGGTCATTTAGGGTCAATGAACTTTGGCCAAATTGGGGTATTTGTTGAATTACAGCCATAAATTTGAAAGTGTGTTGGTCTAGTTCATAAAACTTGGACATAATAGTAATCAAGTATCACTGAACATCCTGTGCGAGTTTCAGGTCACATGATCAAGGTCAAAGGTCATGTAAGGTCAAAGAACTTTGGCCACGTTGGGGGTATTTGTTGAATTGCCATCATATCTCTATAAGTGTATTGGTCTAGTTCATAAAACGTGGAAATAAGAGTAACCAAGTATCACTGAACATCTTGTGCGAGTTATAGTAGTTTTCAAAATCAGCACTGCTGCTATATTGAATCGCGTGATGCAGGTGAGACGGCCAGAGGCATTCCACTTGTTTTATATTTTTATTTTATTCATTTATTTAGATTTTTTTTTTTGGGGGGTTCATTGATCGTGGTTCATTAAAGATGAAAAATAAATAAGCCCATGTGTGTGTGGTTGTAAAGGGGATGTGGAGTGAGGGTGTCAAAACACACTTAAATATTTAAATCTGATTTCTTAAATGTTTGAATAAGCCTAATACTTAGCATGCTATTCATGTACTGATAAAAAAAATTACAGGAGCTGCGCTTACTATTAACAAATTTGCGGTGTGGTTCACCGTTATATATATTTTTTTTAAATTGCCCCCGGTTCCTGTAAAAAGCCCGTGAGCCGGGGGCAATTAAAAAAAAAAATTGCCCCCGGCTCACAGGTGCTTATTTCAAGGCTTGATCAAAGGGAAAGTTGTTCACATGTGACATCACACATCCTTGTCACATTGCCAATGTGAGGATCTCCATAGCATTAATGAATGCAATATTCAAATGCTCATAACTTTCTCATTATTTGTCTGATTTTTCTCAAACTTTCTTTGTTCTTATTCTTTGATTTTTCTGTTTCGACACAAGCCTAATTGTTCCAAAGGTTTCATTCCCCTTTAAACATTTTCTGATTTTTTCAGTCCTCATCCTACACAGACTGACTTTATCGGACTCATAATGGCGGTGGTTTGCTGTAATTGCTGCCTTAACTATCATGACTATAGCGTCTGGGGGTAAAAATAAAGGGCTACCTGACCCTCTTTGATTTCTCTTTAATTTTAAATCTCACTTTCATTAATTCAAATGGGAGAAGCAAAGGCCAAAGCTTAAGAATAAAAATTGACAAAAATTAAAGAATAGCGTTTAAGCCTGAGTCATATCAATTATTTTGAAAACCGGTGTTCGACAGCTTTAATTCGATCGAACATCGATGCATCGAAATTTGAAGGCGGGGAAAATCTATTCTTTTTTTTTGCTCCGGCCGGCCGTCGATGCATGCGCTATGCATGCACTACATGCACTGACGGTCTCCGCTGGCCGCGCCGGGTGAGCGTTGCAAAAGCAAATGACAGAGCAAAGTTCGTTTGTATTTTCCATGATCACAAAACACATAAAAGGCCGGGGAGCAATGCAGAATTCTTCCCAAAATATCTTCAACAATGATATTTGCAGATGATAACATATAAGTTTAAAATGAGACAATTTTAAAGACAGGAATCACGCAGAGTCGATCCGAATGATTTTCGGTCAACTAGCATTCGCAGTCCAAACTCGCACACACCAGCCCCATCCGCAGCCCCGTACACTCACTCTCCCGAAACGACAGGCGTGCTTGCCAGCGCCATCTAACAAGTGCAAACAGTGGGAAGGGCTGTAACTTGCCTGAGATTGTGTAGTTAGTTGGCGGGGTAGTTGGATCCAAAATTAGCTCCAAATAAATTGATGGGAATAAATGCGTAATTTTCTCTGGATGGTCATTTGAATTGGTATTCAATGCTGATATAACGATTGTGAGGAAAGATTATGGAATTTGAGTTCTGACGATGTTTGAAACTTACTCCTGATAATGATAATCCATTTTTTAGACACAAGAGCTTGTGATCGAAATAAATACGAATGTCTCGGATCAAGCTCTAAATTCATATAAATTATTATTGGATGTTAAATAATTACGATTTAATAAGATTTTATGGCCATACTAAAAATATTGATGATGTCAGCAAAGTATGTTATGTTCATATGGAACAATTAATAGTATTATACTGGCATTATTTTTATTTTTTTATTCCATCTCTGGACGTCTCCGAGCTCCGAGAAAAGAAGCACAATGCGCATGCGCGTTCGATGACGTCTGACATATTTTCCATTCATGAAATCAGAGCCCAAAGTTGGGCACAAACAAGCCTCAAATTGATGGAAAAAAAATCAAACATAATTTTTCTGTTTTGTCATGTACAATGTAAAATATTATTATATGGTGATATTACGATCTCAAAAGAGTTTCTACATGTTGACAATGTTCGATAATCAATCCTGACGTGATGATTTTTTTTTTTTTAAACTAGTGCACTCACTCAAGTCGATCGTCATGTGATGTCCGCCATTGAAAATTGAAACGAAATACAAACGTTTCACATCAAGCTCTAAAATCATATTAATGATTATCATATGCAAATTATTGTTAAATATTACGATTAAATCATGTATCTATGGTCATGATATTAATATTGTTCATGAAAAGCAAGATTTACTTTACGTTGATCGCATCAATTTCCGGCCATTTTCTGATTTGATTAAAGCACGGTACTGCGCATGCACGATGAATGGCGACTTCCATTCATAAATTCATCGTGCATAAATTATCTCGGCACGAGCCGGGCAGACGAGTAAGACCCGAACTATGATCGAAATAAACTTCAAATTAATGGTGAATAGGCATCATAATTACACAATCGGTTTCATTTTGGGGGAAATATAAATGAAGTAAGTAGTAGTCAAGTTGGATATTACTGTTTATTTTGATGTTTGATTGTGTGAACCAAATGAATCGGCTGGCCGACATATTTTTTTTTTCTTCGATGCACCGATTTGGCAAAATCTGCACCGGAGTTCGATGACATCGATCGAACACCGATTTTAAAATCGATTCGACTCAGGCTTAATAGCATTAGAGTAAAGTGCCCAACTATCAGACAATTAGACTATTAAAAGCATAATTGGACCAAAACAAAAAACACAGTCATTGAATTAAATAAAAATCATGTGTATTTCCGTAAGTTAACTAATACAAATGTTGAATATTATTATTAATGTCATAAAAAATAGAAATTTTGAAAAAATATGGTAAATGTCACTCATTCAATGAACAAGGCTATTTTCTGGTTTTCTGGTACTATTCCCTGTATGGCAAAATACGGTTGGCAATGTTTGGATTATATTTTCTCTTGTTTGGGGAACAAATACTTGATTTTTTTACACTGCCAGTTTACATTGCAACTTGGTTCTTAAATAAATTGAAGTCTGTTGATTATTTTTTTCTCAATTAAAAAAATAGATTGGAAAATGAAAATTTTCTTGAAATTTGACTTTCCACCAATAGAGGGCCTGCCAAAAAATATGCCCAAAATTCAAGTTTTTGAGCGCTCCAGTGAATAAAAAAATGATCCCCACATTACTAAGGACAGTGATTTTCCGCGATCGCGGAAAACGGACGGAATTCACGGAAAGGGCCTTTTGAAACGGAAATACACACAACAGGAACAGAAATTACTCCAAAATCTCAACAAAATATGAATATAAAATGGCCACAAAACCCCAGAAAACACGATCTCACTTCACTATAATCATGACAATTCACACATCGTGACTGCACTCGATATCACCACTCTCGATTGTACCCCGCGCCAGTATCCGGCTGGCCGGGCTGACGCCGGGTTGGGCTTCACATGCACACATCCTTCGAACAACACGGTTGTGTGTTGCTGCCCTCTACGTTCAAAGATGTAACAGCACGATATCGAGGTCTTAAAATCAAAAATGGCGGATTGACGAAAGTCGTTGACTGCGGATAATGATGTCCAAAAAAAAAACCAAATTATCAATGAAATTTCATTTAACCGTAAAATAATGCTAATAATGTGAAAGGTGAGGATATATTCATGTCAAGTGTGTTTGTCAAAATATTTTGTGTACCCGCATAGATCCGATTAGAACAGATTCTATTGCGTTGTTGGTACAGTGGCAGATACAAATTTTGACCAGCGCGAGTGTTTTATTGCTATTCAATGGGTAAACAGAATTGTCACTTTTCCATGTGTACAAAGTCTATGGGGAAAAGGAATTTCCGTTTTCTGACATGCTGAAACGGAATTTGAGATTTTCTGAAACGGAAAAGGCAATTTTTTTTAACGGAAAATCACTGTCCCTACATTACAAATGAAAAAATAGATTGCAACTGTATGGAAATTACAATTTTTGGTTACAAAAGTGACTGAAATTTTCTGTTTGGGAGGAGTCAAGTTTTAAAAACCTTTTTTTTTTTTTCTCCTAAAATTTTCTACACTTTTTTGTATCTCATATGGAGGGGGTATACTATAGTGAAGCAAGGTGTAGTCCAGGGGCCCGTTTCTCAACACATGGACAAGTTAGTCATATCCTTATCCACCAACCACAGAGTTAGTTCCAATCTTACTAAACCTGTTTCTCGAAAGGCTTCTTAACTAGAATACCTTGATATCGATACTATTGGTAAAAAGAGCAGACGAGACGTAGCCTTAGTCACAAAATAGCATAATTTTCAAAAAGAAAAATTATGGCAAAATTGCAAATATTGTGATGAATTAGGAAATATATTTTTTTTAAATAATAGCACAGGTGAATTATGCATCATACATACTTAGACCATGAAGACTGGAGCATTCAGTTGCACATAAAATTAAATTATGAATAATTCATTTCATGACTAAAAAATCACTTGTGGACGTTGAGATGGGTACCCCCGGGATATCCAATTTTGATATTTTACGAAAGTAAACCATAACGGTTTTATTTGTAAAAATGACGATAATTGTACAGTCTTTTACGATTCCAAGCGTCATCAAAATATAGTTTAATGAAACATTTTTAATCATTGATACCGAAACATACAATATTTGACAAATTGTATGCATAAATTAGAGATAGAATTTATCCAACTGTATAGGGGTCTGAAAACAAAAAATACAAGTTCAGTTATGGATGGCCTGACGTGGTAGAATCTTTATCGATTAAATCATTTTAATATTTCAAAATGAATGGTTTTGTGGCGTTTTACCAACAGTTTTTATAGTTTCTTTGTATTACACTTATCATTGAATGCATTAATCCACTTGTTTTGTAATGTGATTTCAACCTCTATGATTGATTACGTAAGATTGTAATTTTCAAATTTCTAGGCGCTTTTGCATGTCATAGTCTACCCACGTGATACCACTACGTCATTAAGAAAGAAGTTATGACAGGTTCAGAGGTGTCATAAATATTTAGTGAGGTTGTTGTACCCGATCTTGGTAAAGAGGGCTTCGTGAAACGGTGAGCGGACAAGTCGCTCACTATCTCCGATTTAGTCAAGAAGTTAGACTTATGACGGTGTTGAGAAACGGGCCACAGCAGATTAAGCAGAACAACAGACGAATACATGTACATGTATATCTCCACTTGAGTTCATCTCAGTCTTTATTAGTATTACTTAGCCAAACTACATGTAAAGCTGAGCCTGAGTCAAGGCTTTTTGAGATTAAAACTCATTCACTAATGCGAAGTTATTCTCCATATTATAGTCTGAAACATCGCATATAAAATATAGCATCGGTTTGCCCCTTATTATCTCTTCTCCAAGTACTGTTACAGCGGAAATTATTCTAAATCAGCCAAGGAAAAATATACACATGGAGTGTTTATTTCCAATTCGTCCTATTGCCAACTCTTCTACTATCGTTTGGTCTACCATCAGTTCGTCCACTCACCACATGGTCTACTTTCATTTAGTCTAATGCCATTCCATCTATTAACCAGATGGTCCAATAGCCATATAGTCCATATAATTATTAAACTTAAGTTTTAATTGTGCAAAATGAATGAAAAGAAAATGGGTATTAGACCAACTGGTTATTAGACAAAATGGTAATAGACGAACTGGGGATTAGACGAAGTGATGGTTGTACCAAACGGTTATTGGACCAAATGGTTGTTAGACAAAATGTTGATGGACGGAATGGCATTAGATTAAATGAAGGTAGACCATGTGGTGACTGGACGAATTGGCAATTTACCACATGGAGGACTCTTTTTGTCTCACCTGCATAGCAGAGTGAGACTATATAGGCGCCGCTTTTCCGACGGCGACGGTGGCGGCGGCGTCAACACCAAATCTTAACCTAAGGTTAAGTTTTTGAAATGACAGCATAACTTAGAAAGTATATGGACCTAGTTCATGAAACTTGGCCATAAGGTTAATCAAGTATTACTGAACATCCTGCCTGAGTTTCATGTCACAAGACCAAGGTCAAAGGTCATTTAGGGTCATGTTGGGGGATCAACATCAAAATCTTAACCTAAGGTTAAGTTTTTGAAATGTCATCATAACTTAGAAAATATATGGACCTAGTTCATGAAACTTGGACATAAGGTTAATCAAGTATCACTGAAGATCCTGCATGAGTTTCACGTCATATGACCAAGGTCAAAGGTCATTTAGGGTCAATGAACTTTGGCCGAATTGGGGGTATCTGTTGAATTACCATCATAACTTTGAATGTATATGGACCTAGTTCATGAAACTTGGCCACAAGGTTAATCAAGTATTACTGAACATCCTGCCTGAGTTTCATGTCACAAGACCAAGGTCAAAGGTCATTTAGGGTCATGTTGGGGGATCAACATCAAAATCTTAACCTAAGGTTAAGTTTTTGAAATGTCATCATAACTTAGAAAATATATGGACCTAGTTCATGAAACTTGGACATAAGGTTAATCAAGTATCACTGAAGATCCTGCATGAGTTTCACGTCATATGACCAAGGTCAAAGGTCATTTAGGGTCAATGAACTTTGGCCGAATTGGGGGTATCTGTTGAATTACCATCATAACTTTAAAAGTTTATGGATCTGATTCATGAAACTTGGACATAATAGTAATCAAGTATTACTGAACATCCTGTGCAAGTTTCAGGTCACATGATCAAGGTCAAAGGTCATTTAGGGTCAATGAACTTTGGCCAAATTGGGGGTATTTGTTGAATTACCATCATAACTTTGAAAGTATGTTGGTCTAGTTCATAAAACTTTGACATAAGAGTAATCAAGTATCACTGAACATCCTGTGCCCATTTTAGGTCACATGACCAAGGTCAAAGGTCAATGAACTTTGGCCATAATGAGGGTATCTGTTGAATTACCATCATAACTTTGAAAGTTTATGGATCTGACTCGTGAAACTTGGACATAAGAGTAATGAAGTATCACAGAACATCCTGTGCGAGTTTCAGGTCACATGATCAAGGTCAAAGGTCATGTAAGGTCAATGAACTTTGGCCACGTTGGGGGTATTTGTTGAATTACCATCATATCTCTGTAAGTGTATTGGTCTAGTTCATAGAACGTGGAAATAAGAGTAACCAAGTATCACTGAACATCTTGTGCGAGTTATAGTAGTTTTCAAAGTCAGCACTGCTGCTATATTGAATCGCGTGATGCAGGTGAGACCGCCAGAGGCATTCCACTTGTTTAATGGTGCTGAACACTTTAAAAGACCAAGTGAAAATAAATATTATAAATTGAGATTGAACATACCAAAGCAGTTAAAGTTCTAGGCCTATCAAACAACTTCTGACATTTATCTATCAAGGCTAGACCTACATGTAGATCTAACATTAGACCTAGGCCTAACATTAGATAGATCCTGCCTACTGTTATCTCGTGTGGTGCCAACCTAGCACCGCAGAACTAAGTTAAAGTTAGGCTTAACCATTAGACCAAAAGCTTCGGGGATGATTTATATGCGATCGCGCAGCTAGAGCTGAAAATTACTGATAATACCCTTCAAGACATGCACATAATTCTGTATAAGCACTTGTCCTTTCCCTTTTCAATTTTATTTTTATTCTCTATTTTCCCCCTTTTCTTTCTTTCTCTTTTTCTCCCTATTCCCTTTATTTCCATCCCATTCTTTTCTCTTTTTCTTTCTTTTCTTTTCTTTTCCTCTTCCTTTCTTTTTTCTTCTTTTTCTCGTCCTCTCTCACCCCTTCCTTTTAATTTCCCATCTCCATTTCCCTATTTATCCCTCTTTTCTCTCTTTTCATTTTGCGTAAATAAAAAAGGGTTATTTCTTTCTCTCCTTCCTTTTTCTTTTTCCTCTTCTTTCCCCCCCCCCCCTCTATTATATCTCTTTTTTTCTCTTTCTCTCCTTTGTTTTATTTCTCCCTTTCCCTTCTTTTCCTTTCATTTTCTTTCCCATTTCCTTTTTAGGGGGTAACCCCCTGGATCCGCGCCTGTTTGAGCTTTGATAACATCCAATATTTGGATGGTGACGTTAAAGGTCTAGTCCCAGACAAAAATAATCATATCTGATTGATACACGTTTTTAAAAACTCAATCACACCCACTAGGTCCTGATGTGCAACCACAAAAAGTGTTTATACCCCCCACTGCGACGCCCCCTTATGTATGCCACTTGCCAGTGATCATAATCATTAACACCATCACCATCATCATCATGTGGTAGGACTGTATGGTAGCCTATCATTTTCTTAGATAAAAACTGTAATCATACTGAGATTCTAAACAGTCTTTGATCTAGACTCCAACTTATTATCTCTTAACACTGTATGCAATCCTTAAATCTGCATGTAAAGTTATATACATGTAACAAACAAACTAAAAAAAGTTAAAAGCTCTGGCCACACTGGTAAAAATGTTATGATTATGCTTGTGTTTACCTCAAACAGATGGCCAACCTCTCTCATGGCGAAATTGGGACTCGGAATGTTGTTGTTATCTTCTGGATACCATGCTTGACCAATCCATGCAGCTCAAGGTATTGTGCCATGTTCATCCGGAAGTATCAGTGAAACTTTTCTTGGTCTCTCTCCAATTCTCTGTATAGGACAGAATATTCTCCGTGTTCATCTCTCTTTTTGTTGATGTCGTGAATCCATTATCTCTTTGAGAGAACAACGCATGAACACGCTATTACAACAGCTTCATCTACTGCCTTCGTGGAGGCTGCCATTTTCTTTGCCTTTGGTTGTCATGGAAACATCGGACGGTTTTTGCCTGCCGGATGGCATCCGAGCACGGCTTTTAATGCCGTGCCGTGGGACAGTGGAAACGGGAAAACGGCATACCGTGCCGTATGCTGTGCCGGAAGGCCTATCATTAGTCTTTTATTAGAAGTCTAAATCCCCAGAAACAACGTTATATCTAACTGTTATGTTACTACGACTGAATTTACTAAAGCGTTGTTGGATCCAAACTGAGTGCTGTCTGTAGGCCCTAACGTTAACGAAGTTAGAATCTAGATGTACTATTTTCGGCCTTATATTTTAGCCTTATTTTCTTGTCTTCTAATATTTTCTAGGGCTCAGTTCTACAATATACAAAATGACACTACATGTAAGGCCTAGATCTATTTGTTGTTAATAAGTTGCTGACCCGACCACATTCAAGAATGGCCAGATCAATCCAGTTCCTTTAGAGTTGACTGTTGTCTTGATCACCTCTTTTCAGAGTAATACACATAGACCTATGTGTGCGATTTTGCATTTAACACGTAAACTCCCACAGACCATCACCGCAGGCGATCGGTCGCTTGATCAGAAGATTTGTGGGCAATTATGTAATATATCTGGGCTGTGATTGGCCAGAAGTGAAAAATGCCGTGTGCCGTTCTCTGAAAATGGCTTGATGATCGATCTGGAAATCCGGCAAATAACGCTGTATGGCACAACACGGCACGGCACCGGTGAAGTGGGAAAAGTTTCACAGGATTTAGTGGTGATCGATTTTTTGTTGTTGCTGTGCCGGATTGCTGTGGCCCCGTGTATGGTCGCCGTGCTAGATGCAGCTTCTTGTTGCTTGGTGGCCATTATATGGAATGGATGACCCTTGTACTGTGTTTGGCACACATTATCACAAGCAAACACAAAGGGAAGATGAGACACTTTGTTTGGTGATTTTACTGTTAGGAAAGATTGGATACTTTAGGGGAATTTGTGTATTAAAATGAATACGAATTCCCCCAAAATGTCCAGTCTTCCCCTTGTAGTGCCTTGTTTGTGGTCACATAGATCTTCCAAGCTTCAAGATCCAGGATGTCTTTTAGTTGCATGTTGTTTATTTCAGACCCTTTGTAGGGAGACACTGCACAACAGTACGAGAATACACCAAGGGCCCATTTTATATAAAAGAGTTTGCAACTAATGTACCTAACACATTTGCCATTGTGGCAACTACATGTACCATGGTAACAGGGCTCAGCAGCCTATCAAAATCAAGCTTTCCATGGTAGTTACACTCATGGTACAGATGGTGGCCGTACTTTACATGTATGTAAAGAATTATAAAGAACAAGTTCAGACCACTGTACACGGTAGGTTGCAGATAATGTATGCCTGTCTTGTTTCGCAAAATGGTAGGGGAGAGATGATTAATTTTCCTCCTTGGCTGCAAGATCAACATTTGAAAATTAAGGAAAAAAAATACTTTGATCTATTCATCTGTTTATTTACCTTTTCCTCTCTCTTTCCATTTACTCTGTATCATTCTAAATAGCACAATATGTCGGAATTCAAGGAAATTCTTGAGAACTACAGGACTGCACCTTTTGATGCCCGCTTCCCCAACACAAACCAGACCAAGAACTGCTGGCAGAACTATGTAGATTTCCACCGTTGCCAGAAAAAGAAGGGAGATGACTACGAGCCTTGTGAATACTTCAGGAGAGTCTACAAGTCATTATGTCCACTTGCATGGGTGAGTATAATTATCTTAATGATATATATGGACAGGCCTCGATCTATGATCTATTATATTACATCTATTGCCCAAATTTGATCATATAAATCAGATATCAGCCAAGCTTTATATGAGTCTATTAAACTGCTGTTACACATGGACATTTCATTGTCTGCTATTAAACATGTGTCTGATTTCAAGATGTTGGTATAAAAAAATCATTTTGTTTTGTGAACAGATACATGTATGTAATTTTAGATAATTAGGTAGAGTACAAAATGATGCTTGTTGCATATTGACTTTGATGTGTATGGTGTTCAATGCAATTCCTGTGAAGTGCCAGCTCAATGCCATGTACATACATGTACATGGCGCTGTACACTGTAAAGTGCAATTCAATCCAAGTTCCTTGTGTTCACAAGCTAAATATCTCTTTTACATAAAAAAGTGGTCATTTTGCCTCCAAAGAAGATTCTGCTAGGATCGAAAGCTTAGGCCCCTTTTGACTCTCTAATTTACTCCATTGGCTCTCTTTTATTAGATAAGCAGTTTTCAGCAGCTTCTTTCTGCCATAAAAAAATTAGTAGTAGAAATCCTCTTATTTCTACCCCCTCCACCTCCCCCCCCCCCCACCTCTTTTCCCCTCAAAGATATGGTATACTTCTTATTCTGCCAGAAGCACACATTTCTGCTTTTCCAAAGTAATTTTACCCCATTATGAACTGTGGTACTGCTAAGCAAAAAAAAAAAAAGTTCACAGAATTTAATGAAATTTAATAAGCAAAATTATGGAAACTGTAAAGAAGTAATATTCACTCAAAGGTTTTTCTCAGGAAAATAATTAGAGTGTATTAAGCAACTGAAAATCAGAAAAATTACTGAAAAATACCCATCCATTTTGTGTGGTCCCTCATGTTTTTTCCTGTGTTAATGCATATACATGTAGCTACACTAGGAAAAGCGTGTGGAAAATTAATTGAATACAATTTCAAGCAAGCCTGAATTACTTTGGTTAAACTTTGTTCTAAAGATAAGCATTTTGGCATGTGACAGAGATTTCTGGGGCCCGTTTCATGAATAATAATAATAATAATATAGGGTATTTATATTGCGCACATATCCACCTTGTTAGGTGCTCAAGGCGCTCCTACATTACCCATTACTCATTCCACATGAAGAGTTACAACTGTTGTAACTTTGCCATTATGGCAACTACCATGGATTGGTAACCTTGATTTTGATTGGCTACTGATCCCTGTTGCCATGGAAGTTGCCATAATGGCAAAGTTCCAACAGTTGTAACTCTTTATGAAACGGGCCCCAGTATTGCTTCCAATCATTTCCTATCGAAATTAGATCTCTATACCAGAACTTGAACTTAGCTTTAATACAAATGTTTTTCAGATCTAAAGACTCTCCTTGTACCCTTTCCCAACAACGCATTGGTACATGTAGTTTTCTCTTTCATCTTTTCTTTACATCCTCATCCTCATGACACGAGAACATTCCTCATTCCACAATCACAAAATTGTTTACTGTTTTTGGTATGCTGCATTAGCAACAGCACCAGCTACAACAGCTATGGTGAGATGAAGCTTGCAAGCCTAGCAAGCGAAAGCTTACCAAAAAACAGGTAAATTTTGTGATTGTGAATTAACAATTTTGTCATGTCTGCTCACAAATCGGGGCCCCGTCTTACAAATAGTTATGATTGATCCGATCAATCTCAAGTATATGGAAATCCATCAATGTCAGAATTTTTCTTTTGGAAATTTGCTCTATGTCCTTTGAAAACAAAGAGAAGCATACTGAATTGTCAAGAAAATATTTTGAACAAACATATATTTTAGATGTTGACGTTGCTGGCTTTCCGTAGTTGCGATTGATCTGATCAATCGTAACTCTTTGTAAGACGGGCCCCAAATGAACCTTTTCAGTGATCCTCATGACAAACCATTGATCCCTTTTATCGTTGTTTTAATACAATGAATCTGTGTGATCTTGGTTTACAGGTTGAGAACTGGGATACTCAGAGAGAAGAAGGGACATTTGCATCCAAGATATGATGTGCCACTTGACCTGTAGATACCATCAGATGTTTATATTCTACTAGAGTTTAGCACCGTTGTTCCTGTACCTCTATGAGTTGACAAGCCAAAGTGAAAAACACATTCATCATCATCTTAATCTGACGTCAGAAAAATTTAATGCATCGGACTAATTATCTTGATTCTAGAACATTATGTGCATACACGCACCAGACCATAATCCTTATTGCCCTATTTTGGAAATATATAACTCTAAAATCAATCCTAAGTAAATAAGATATACATTTTTCTTGCACATTGTTATGCAATATTTTTGCAAGATGGAGATTTATTACAGTGGTTCGTAACAAAATTAGAATTTGAAAGCATTTTTTGTCATTGCCCATCTAAGAACATGAGGTTCTTCTCAAATGAATTCTTTGAATTTTATCATTTGTTGGTTGTGTTTTTGTAAATACTACCTGAGCAAATTGTTCTTCACTACTCAGGTGTGTTGTGCTTACTGTTGATTCTGATTAATTAAATTATCGTATGAGGTGAAGAAATATGAGTTTAAAACTGATATTTGAATAAATTTTGAACTCTAAATACTCTTTGAAAAATCTCAATCTTTGCTGGGGTTGTCTCAGATGTAAAGCATTGTATATGTTAAGGCAATTCCATAAAATATGTAATCTGATACCCTAAATGTGGGAACTCCATGAAGTGATCTTTCTTTGTTTCCAACTTCATATGAAAAGTCATACTCTCAGATTATCATGGCTTGTGCAGTTCCTGATCTCAAGTAAAAGAACCAAGAAACTTAGGGGTCAGATGTTGAATCTTTTATGAAATTGGCCATTATTTCCCCAAAAAAGGCAGTTACAGTAGGTTGCCCAGATCATTGTTTTAAGCTTCGGGTTGATATAAACAAAGGGTACACAGAGATATGAATGAATAGTACGTTTGATTTTTGTGTTGGTGTATGTGAGAGAGAGCAGAGGGTGTAAAAAAAAATGGAACAAACAAGAGAGAGAAAGAGATAGAAATGGGGAAAGATGAAAAGAGAAGGAACAAGCTGGGAAAGGAATGAAATGAGATATTATATAGATGACAATACAAAGAGAAAGAAAAGGAGACAAATTAGCAGAATATCAACTTTTAATGTCCATCGAGCTTAAAGCTGAAAATATGGATGGAAAAACTATTCCAACTTTTCAAATAATTTCCCCTACTTAAATTTGTTGTTGAAATTGATTTCATGAAAAGTGTACATGTAGTACCGATTCAAGATGAGGCAAATTCACAGGTACAACCTAATACATGTACAATGATCAGTTGTGAGACAAAATTGTCAGACTAAGAGAGAAGTGTGAGAAATAAAACAGATTTGAGTGTGTGGAGGAACCACAAGTGGTTCACCCATGACAATTCTTCCATGATGAGAGTTGAAGGAGAGGAAATGAGTAGGGCTATTAAAGGGGGGGGGGGGGGTACATATAGGGCACTTATGTATATCGAAAAAATAACAAGCTATTTGAATCTAGTTTCTGTTCAATCTCAAATTTCACCTATTAACACCATGTAATCTCTTGCCGAAGTGTTGAATGTGACTCGCCAATCTGAACCCCCCATAAGGTTAGCAGTGACCTTGAATCAATCACAACTTTTGAGACTAATCTCAGCTATCGACTCAAAGTCAGCCCCATAGCCAGGGTTTTCAATTCAGAGGTCCAATTCCTTCTCTAACCTTCCTTTTCCTCCCCTATGTTTTCTTGCTTTTGAAAAGTTTAGGGGGTTCGAACAAACCCACCTGGCTACTGGCATAAAATAATGCAGTTAAGATTAATTCCTACATCTCTTGCAACTCCACAGACAGGTCTTGTACGTCTACCTTGCTCATTCAACTTTGACAAACAAGAAACATGAATCATCATTTCAGGTGTCATATTTAATACATTTTCAAATGCATACTTAAATGCGACTACAGCAGTGACAAAAAGTGGTGCATACATGAATGGAATACTGGAATGCAACAAATATCAATTCTCTCATTGATTTTTTAATTGCTTACAATATTTTGCCGCCTTTGAATTTGTAACAAATAAATGGCACTAAAATTCTGCAGGTCTACAAAATAATCAAGGAATAGATATTCAGCTGATTTTGCAGTAGTCCATATGAATACCCCAACATTGATTTTGCAAATTTACGTGAAGGGTTATTTCAGAATTCATATTAAAAAAACCTCATATTTTAAAAAGAATATCCCTTTTCTGGATAAGCTTGTAATTTTCTATATTTGAGAAAAGAGATCGTGTTCAGCTTCATACGTCGGTCCCCTGGTTGTTTGCTCACAGGCATTCGTGCTTTCTTAGCAGTCAGGTAAAAACCTCGATATAACATAACATAACATAACATAACATTAATTAGTCCAGTATCAGTGTACAATCATAGATCACCTCTTTGATCCATGGATTAGATCTTCATTTCTTAGCACATACATGTATCATCAAACAAGATACATGCTCCCACTATTACAGTTCTATTATAATCTGAGTTAGCAAAAATTTAAACTGCATTGCCACAAGTACATTACATATAATCTAATGTCCGTATCCTGAACTACGGCTTTTAATAACCCTCTGCAATATATACTTCCACATAGAAAATTTCAAGAACAAATTTTTCTTTCACACAATAGGCCTGCATTGGCCTCAGTACTGTGCATAGTGAAGTACTTCTGAATAAAATACATTTCTACTCTGAAGACATGTAGCGTATCAACATTTTCCATCAAATAAAACAAATGTATCAAAGATCAGGGTGAAAAATATTAACTTGTCACCTAACAAAGTACAAAAGTCACGAAATTGTGTTTTGACCAAGGCACTATATCTAATAGTGAAAGACAATGAAAGACCCATTCAGACATGGCAGACCAAGGCTCAGCAACAACGCTCAATGTTTTGAGTACGGAGGCAATAGGGCAAGAGGTGAAAAATATGCGAGGTACGAGACCGTATTAATTTGAAACCAAGAGAATTCTGCAACGAGTACCGGTACATTCTTAACCCTTACTTAACTGGGATGGGGTCAATTTGACCCCCCTGGACAATTACATCGCTATGCCGTCGGGCGAAATTTTTTGACTGCGCTGCTCGCTGACTTTTTATTTTCAAGTCTTGCGCATCTTTCGAAACCAAATTTGCGATGCCCGGGTACGCAGTTACGAAAATATGCAACATTTTGTATGCACATGTCAGACCAAAAATTGCTCTAAGACATGATTCCTTGTACAAACTCAATGCAAATTGCGTTTTTCAACCTGGTCTGATATAACCCAGTTAAACTAGGGTTAAGTGATGTGTGTAATAATATATTAAAAAAAAAATTCTTTTCAATCTCTTAACATTCCATTTTAAGTAGCATGTATCACGTTATTATGTCTTTATACACTTACCAAAAATTTTGAATATATATCATGACCTAATTGCATAACTCTTGACAATAATTATCATGCTTCAAGTGTGTCAAACATGTTGACTGATAAACAACTTGTCCTACTATGTCTGAATGATGATAACAGAGACAGAATCATATTGTTTGTTCTTCATATTGGCCTACTTGGTGTTATGTACATGTACATTTATGTGTTCCCAAAAGTGATGTCTGCAAGGGAATATCATTACAAAAAGACAACATGACACAAAAATCTAAAACATGTTCAACCAGTGTTTAACTGTTGACCCACCTTCGCTGTTTTCTTGATATTGTGAAAAAGGGCAATTTCACAAAGATGATTTTCCAGGATGACTTGAGAACTATGTTCTGATGTTGTCTGATTAATAGTTCAGATTTTACAGTGTATAAATATCAAAATAAAGGGAAGAAAATGCAATATCAATAATCATACCTGATTACGTTTTATGATGACAATTTACCTGAATATGAAAGAGGAAATCATCACTGTTCATTGATACCTCACTTGTACCAATGTCCTCTCATGTAACTGAATAGGTTGTTGTGGACAAATACATATAAAGACGTGATCTCTTGCCAGTTTTAGTAAAATGGATGAAGTAAAAGGAAACTGATGTGTCACAGTAAGTTAGTTGGTTAGTCAGTTAAAGCATTTTTTTTTCAGTCCTGTATTCATCAAAATAGCAAACAAAATGGCTATTCAAAGTGACATACCCAATGACAAAGATATCACTCAGTTGAGGCATCAATCAAACTTATTTTTTCCCCTGTTTTTATTGGTTTGTCATAACAATAACTTTAAACCTGCTAAGAATTGAATAGTACTAGGTGCCTGTAATATTTATTTATTTAGTCATGCTGGCATTGAAAGTGCTGATGAGATGCTAGTTCATATATATTGAATTTTTAATTTCGAATTATATATTCAAATAGAAATCCTTTCAAGTTTGATTACCGTTTTGTCTTTTCTGAGAGAAAATGCTAGTAAATGGTCCCAGAATGAATGCATCTCTGTATTTGATTTACAGTTCTTTCAGAATACATAACTTGAATACATAACTTGAATACATAACCTTGCTCACGACAGTACATGACAAATACATGTATGTAGATAATTAATTTCTAAATCTATATAAAAGAGGACGGCACTTTTCATAACATTTACTCAAATAATAAATAGTAATCTTATGTACATCTATTTACTAATGATTAGCACAATTTCAATGAATGTTCATGTATATCACAATTAAAAACAATTGAATTGATCTATTTGTGGCTATTGAAATGAATCAATATTCAAATTGTGTCATATTTACAAATACATAATATAGCCTTTTGTGAAGATCGCAGTATTTCATCCAGTTACCATTTTTGGTTACATGTATAATCATACCATTCTATCTACTTTGATATCAGACAAATGGTACAACTTACATAGTGGGCAATTCTATGTTTGATGATGGTGTTGGTGTTGAGAGCATGAATTAGGATTCTTACTATGCTTAAACACTGGCTTCTTATAATATTTCGTGCTGTGACTGATATTATAATCAGCCTTACACTAACACTGTAAACATCATGCATAACACAGACTTCTTGTAATGTATGGTGCTGTGATGGACGTAATAATCAGCCCTACACTAGCACCCTGTAAACACCATGCATAACATGGACTTCTTGTAATGTTTGGTGCTGTTACTGACATAATAATCAGCCTTACACTAACACCCTGTAAACCCCAAACTTGTCATCATGTGCTCCATAACTGTTGAAACAAAACCTAACACTTAATATCTGACAAAGACATTAACACACCTACATGTACAGCCACCTGTTTGTTCCTTATCTCAGTGCATATTGGACCTATTTTATAAAATATTATCAAAAACAATTCTTCAATGACTGTAACTATGGCAACTGTCAAACAATGAAAACTTGTCAGTGCTTCAGTCTTTGACTGTGAATATTGTAATTGTCAAAGAATGGAACCCCATCAAAGCTGACACACTGCATGAAATGCTACCCCGACGTCAGCAGAGCTCCGTCTTACAAAGAGTTACGACTGATCCAACCAATCTCAACTCAATGAAAATCCATCCATACCATAAGCTGCTCTTCTGTAATCAATGTGAATGTTTCATCATCTCCTCGTGGAGCTCTGAGTATTGACACTGGTCTTCGGTCTTAGAGCTAAAATAACAACAACAAAAAACAAGGCAGAATAACAAGTGCAAATTATTTGATCAATAAATTGGTTAATAAAATGGTTGATAAAAATGGGTTTAGAATTCTGTAGTTCTTAGTTCATAAATAGTAATACCATGGCACTTATAAAAAAGGTACAAATAGATATAAGAATATTTATATAAAAAAAATAATTACACAATATGAACTGTTCATTTAAGGTTTATTTCATGGTGAAGACTTGATATTTGAGTGGTTTTTTTAATGATTAAACTGTTGCCTTGGTTGTGATGTGCAGTGGTAAAGCGTTCCAACAAGAAGGTGCAGTTAAGGCAAACAATCTAGAACCATGGTACTTTATTTGAACTTTGAAAATCAGGACAATCCTGATAAAATCAGGACAGCTAATTGGCAAATATGTATTCTCACCTTGATCTACTGTTTTGTTTGAGGATTTCTTAGGATTTTTGAAGTGAGCGACCACCTGATGATCATCGGTCATCTGAACATCTTGCTCCTGCTGCTGGTTTCTGAATAGCAAAATAGAAAGGAAGAAAAGGAAGACAATAATATTAGCCATCTTTATGCTCACCAGACAAAGGATAAAGCAGGAGATACATGTATTTGTATGCCCTTTGTCAATAGATCTGTGCAGCCATTAGATACGTTGTTACGATGTATTAAGTGCTATACAGAAGCAATATAATACCATTAAACATTTAATATTATTTGAATATTATCATTTAATGACACAATATGTCTGGTAACTGTCACATTCATTATAAATATAAAGACATATATTTAACATGAATATATTTTCTATAATCAACTTTTATTAGCACATTTTGTGAAACCTTGAAAATGAAATATTCAAATATGATTTTTGCTATATTGATTAATAGCTGATTTCACTATACGGCTGAGGCAGCAAAATTGCATGCATTATTTGTAATTTAGCAACCATAGGACTGACAGCATAAAATCCTTTCCAAGGGTCTTGATAGAGATGATAGATGTCTTAATAAAAGACAATATCCCAATCAAGCAAATTGCTCTACACAAAACAATATAATAAATGTAGTTAAGAAAACTATACAGATTCACACACATAATCCGTCTTGAATCTGTATAAAAGCATTTTTTAAAAATATAATTTCATTTTGGCCAAGTGTTCTTCGGTAAAACTTGTGACAAACAAGACAAATGAAAAAGAAAAGAAAGAAAAAATTCTTACTGGAGAATGGTGTGTCGTTCCCTTCTCCTGAGTTCTGCATTGTCAGCGAATAGAATGGTGTGATATGGGATAGGTACATCCATACTAGGTAAGATACCTCTCGCTGCTGAGGTCACCTGACCTAAGATACCTTGGTATACAAGAAGGTCATCTACTAACAACTGTAGTGGAGGATAGAGGGAAGGGAGGAATGAGAGGATGGTAGGGAGGGAAAGGAGTTAGGAAGGGAGAGATGTAGAGAGTGGGTGGAAAGAGAGAGGGGGGGGGGGGGAAGGGGGAGGGGAAAGGGGAAAAGGGTTAGAGCAAGATAGCAAGAGTGAGAATTGGAGTGGTGGGATATTAACACAAGGAAAAAAACATCAAAGAGGGAGAACGGGGAGGGGGGGGATAACGAAAAATTAAAAAGAGGGGGAAATTGGGAGAATAAAAAAGGCAAATGTGGAAAGACAGGAGCAAGAGAATGAGAGAGATTGTTGTAAACAATGTCAAGATGTACATACATGTATGTATAAATGAAGAGCTTGGTTAAAAAAACCTACATCATCCATCTTTGCTTCTTTAAAAAGTTCCTTTTCTAATGGTTGCTTTGAAAACACAAGATTAAATTTTACTTCAAAAATAGGTGCCTTCATGTAGCTGAATATTGGCATGACATCAGTTTTCATACAAAGTGGACATAATACCTTTTGGAATTGAGCTATTAACATATCCAACAGTATCATTATCTATACTTCTACTTCAATCCACATTTCTGAACATAAATCTCTGAACACTTGAATAACTCTCTAATCAATTAACATTGACCAATGCCATTCTTTACACTGTTCGAAATTCCAATTTACACTTTAAATCAGAGAAATAATTTCTAAAGCTCTTATCTGTCATGACTCAGTATGACTTTTGAATATAATCAAGTTCTGTGATACAGATGATACCATAAATAATATTGCAAATAATATTTGTAAATACATAGCTATGTTACCAATACTTAGGTGAATACTTCGAAAAGCCTCAAAGACGAAGTAAATTGAAACTGGATATAAAATGTGAGCTTACCCCAAAATCTTTGACCCCTCTTGCCGGAGTTTTGCTATAATTCCAGAGTTTGATCATAGATACAGTAGCCGGCTCATCAAATATCACATATACTCGGTTGATCTAATGAAATAAAAAAAAAAAAAATAAATAGACTGACTTTGTATGTGACATCACAGCTCAAATCTCACTAAAAGACATCCAAAAATGTATTCATCGACAAAGCAGATCCTAAGCTTTACAGCACTATGTGGGGGCGTCGTGGTCTAGTGGTTAAGACTGTCGTCTTTTAATCTGAGGGACGAGGGTTCAATTCCCAGCCATAGTATGCTTTCCTTCAGCACGAAATTTACCCAAATTATGCTACGCTCAACCCAGGAGAGGTAAATGGGTACCCGATAGGAAGAACTTCCTCGAATGCTCGAGCGCCCGATCAAGGTAGGTACATGTAATAATAACATAATCATGTAAAGCAGAGCCCGCTGGGAGAACAGTTTTCAGAACTGAAGTGGATACCCCAGGTAAAATATGATGTTATTACTATTGTTATTATTATCATTATAATATAATTTGTTAAAATTGATCAGCTAACAGTGATTAACCCTTTCCACGCGTACTTCGCACAAATGCACACTCGGTGCTGCAGCTGTGCGAACTTCGCATTTCACACTCAACAAACAATGCATTGTTTCCCTCCCTGAAAATAATTCAGCACAGATGGGTTCATGGTCCAGGGCACAAAGAGTTAAATTTGTGTTTGCTCTGCTCTTTCATGGATACCAACTGATACACTGCATGGACTACTACAGAATGCCATGTTTTTATAATAATTTCTGTCAACTTTGATTTGTATTAAGATTGATGAATCATTTTGTTATAAGAATGTTTTAAATCAATAATAAAGATAATTGTATCTTAATAGTTCCTTTTCCAAGTTATACAAAAAGCTTTGAGATGTATGGTCAGCATAGGAGATCAAATATTTACAAATTATCAGACAGTGACAGTATTGGTCCATTGCATATGTGGTCAGGATATTAGAATAGGTCGGTAAGTACAAAATATATAGTAAAAATGAAATGAATAAGTAAAAAATAAATACATGGAGATGTTACTTACAACAGACGGTAGGATGGGGGCAAGCCAGATATGACCTCCGTCCATCGTATCATTGACCCCATCAATAAGCTTCTCAGGGGTCCTTGTATCGTCTGACACACCCTCTAATACATTTATACTGGGAGGATAGGCAGCAATGTCTAATTAAAAGTTTAAATGTTAAAGAACAAGATCAGAGAAATTCATCATAGTGTAATTGTCACACCTTAAAACAGGACAAGGATGTGTATTGATGTTTTTGTACATGTAGCTGAGATGTAGATACACTCATACTCACCCAAGGAAAACAAAATATGTGGCCACTGGTGATAAGTGACCTTTATAGACATATTCCTTTCAAATGGAAATTTTGTTGGCTGCTAAAGGCAGACTTTCACGACAGACAGGTGGCAGCCAAGACAGGTTTGATTGTCCACGTAAAGTAATAGGTCCATGTGATAACATCTAATTGTAGTAAGCATTGGGATTTTTATATACCTGTAGCTCTTGGTTCAAGAAGATGCTCATCTTACTCATCCAATTTTTATGAACGCCTTTTTTATCCAATTCATCCTTTCGTTTTAGAACTCATAAAATTTCTACTTTCCTTATTCATGTCATCAATTTTATTCTGATCTCTTTTCTACTCTTTAAATTCTCCTTTTTCACCTCCACTTTCAGTTCCCAAATTCATGCCCCTACACGTTATTTGTACAATCATGACATCTACTCATATGGGGTGCCTTATTTGCAGGTCTTGGGGTTTTAGTGCATGCAAATATTTCTCACCTTGAACATAAATCAATTTCCTATGTATATTTCAACTTAAATTGTATTTTTGTATCTTAATTTACTGGCGTATTGCTAATTTACCCATTGGGGTAAATTTTAATTTTAAACATACCATAACACCTCTAATAAACCTAGTACATACATCAAGACCAAAGCGTCTCTGAAAATTTTGACACTGGTGTAAAATAATATTGCATGTTTCACTTGTTTTGAATATAAGAAAAGGAAGAAATTTGGTACTTTCAAAATACTACTGGCTAGCATGCATTTGGGAGCTTCATTATTATGATTATTTTACACGGAACCAGCAATAAATTACATTACATATCTCATTTGTGTACTACACTCAACATTTCTCTTCTAATAAGTTAAGTGATTTTTTATGAACGCCTTTTCATTTCTTTTATTTTTTGACATTTTTTTATCGCTTATACTGTGATTTAAATTATTGTACTCCTTTGTTGTTGTATACTTGTACATATGTTTTTAAAGGATGTCAAATAAATGAATTGAATTGAATTGAATTGAAGTGACAAAAGGCAAATCTTATTTTGTAGGTAAATTTAAAGGATACTTGATTCAGTGAGTTCCATCTTCTCTCCCTGTGCATCGTAGAACTCTAAACCGTTCAGTCCCACATAGTAGAGATCCCCGTAGGTCGATAGGAGCTGTAACTGGAATACAACTGTTTGCACAACAGGTTAAGGACATCAAAATATTGCAATGAGCAACATAATAAAAATTTCCTGATTTAAAAAAATGAAAAACTCGTAATTACTCACGGTTTGAATTTACTTCAAATAAGAAACTGGGAAAAGAGTGCATTTATCAATTATTCACTCTATTTTTTATTACCTTACCTCATGTTTTGAGAACTGAAGTGAATAAAAGGAAATGAATTTATCTCATCATATCTATAATTAATGAATTTATTATGCAAAGTCTTATTTAAATACACTTGAATCTGCCTAAATCAAGCCATTAGGATCAGTGGCGGATCCAGGCAGGGGCACATTTTGCCTATGGTTCCCCTTTTGAGAGCCACAATTTTATTATTATTATTATTATTATTTATTATTATTATTATTATTTTTTTTTTTTTTTTTGGGGGGGGAATACGTCATGCATACGCAACAGATGACCTTTTTTTTTTTGGGGGGGGGGTGAAGACGTACCTTATTAATTCATATTTATGAATAAGAAACGTTCAATACTACAATGTACATGTAGGTACAAACGACTCGTATATACACCAGTCAGGGGTGGATCCAGGATTCTCCAAGGGGGGGGGGGGCATTTTGTACAGGCAAGTTTTGACAATCCCCTCTTCCCCCCCAAAAAAACTAGGTCATTGCCTTCCATGAACAATTTGACAAGCAAAAAAAAAAGGTCCCCACATATTCCAATAAATTTGATTTCTAGTGCCTCTCACATGGGGGAAGGGGGGGGGGGCACGGGCTGGATGTGCATCCCCCCTGGATCCGCCACTGACACCAATGATATAATAAAGGATACATCCACATGGCATATGCATAGGAATATACTCCTGGCTGGGGACCTCTAAAGCAACTTGGCTTTGCCTGAAAAGAGAGCAAGAGAGAAAGATATACATGTAGCACATAAATATTATTGAATTAACAAAAATAACAATGAAAACTGTGTCATTCGTTTCATTACACAAATAAGAGCGTACATGAATAGTGAATTCCATTTGTACCTCACTTAGGATTCTGCAGTTACTCTCATTTTCAATTACTGTATTTACTATAAGTATTTATCAATGTGATTGCCTTTGGTATTCATTATTGGCATTGTACAGATCTTTGCTATTATGTATTCCAGGAAATGAAACAAAACAAAGTATAATGAAATATGATTTCCTCTACAGGGACACAAAAAAGTGATCTTCACGGGCAAGTTTCATTTTCATGGTATTTCAATTATGACGACTGACCAATCCAAAAGATGCATAAATCTGTGTTGAAGTATTTGGTAAAGGGGATATTTTTTTATTTTTCTTTTACTTTTGATCCCAGTAGTAATTTATGAGGGATATTTTGACACTCAGGAAGACCCTGAAAGACAAAGGGTAAGGTTTGATAACCCATTGCATACTGGAGCCGGATGGTCCCTTTACAAAGCCTAATAAACCTCAGTATTCAATGTGTTTACGGGGTGTGTGGTTTAGAATAAAGTGAGGATTAGGATAAGGGTTTGGGTTGTGATTGGGGTGGTACAGTAAAACCTGTATACAAAGACTACCTGAAGCAAACAAGAAAACGGTCTTGATGGACAAGTTCCTGTAATAAATGTATCAATGGGGGGGGGGGGGGTGTGCTCTTCAAAGAAAACCAAGTTTTATAGTCATTATAGCCAGCGGTTCTTCAATACAGGTGGTCGCTGATGGGTGACACAACATAATGTTCCTGCGAAAATTGCTCCGGTTTTCATATCTCAGAGGGCATGGGGTACGAGTTATGATTGTAATAGATTGTGGTTCAGAATAATGTGAAGATTAAAATTATGGTTTATTTAGTTTTGGAGGTTAGATTTTGTGTTTGGCTTGATATGCAGATATTCCATCGGAGCAATTGTCGCTATAGCAAATGTCATGGAACCCACTGAAATAGGTTTATCCCGTTAGGAGTGATGTGCAGATCTTTCAAACAAGCTCATGTCATTGGAACAGCATGATGGATTCATTGCGACTGATCATTTATCTGGCTGAAAGAATCACCTGAGTGAATCCGGAACTACCCTCTGCTGTCGTCCAACTGCGGCCTGCCAGTTTGTCCGGCTGACGAAGCTGATGTCTTGAGCAAAGTCAAAGTAACACTTTCCAGGGCCCTTGCGGATTAGATAACCCTGACTGGGTGAGACCTCCTGCCCATCTATCCAGACATGGACGATCTTTGCCTACGTGGGAAAATGGAAACACACACATGAAAATCCACGAAAATCTATATATGCCTCCTCCATAAATCTAATCTTCTACTCTGGTAATGGCTTTACAGAATAAACCTTACCAGTCTATAGGAATCTCCTACTGACTGATATCTGAACCTCTCTCCTAAAGTCAGTGGTTACGAGATGGTCTACCCCCTCTGTAAAACGAGCCTTTTACTCTGAATCACTAAATAATAAGCAGACACCTTTATAAAATGAATCTTACCCCTCTATAGGTGTCTTCTGGTGACTTGTTATAGTTCCATATCCTAAGTCCTGTCATTTGGACCTCCCTCCCAAAGTCAATGGTTACTAGATGCTCCGCCCCCTCAGTAAATGGAATCATCCACATGTGCTCGTCTGAAGAGGTTACATTCATCCCATCCAGGAGTCTGATAGAAAAATCAAATAAACATATATATTGTTTGATGCATTGTATTTGTAATTTTTTATATTGGTTAAATAGAAAATAGAAATTTAACAATATTGTCATTATTGTCTCCAACGATACCAAAAGTGTAAAACAAAATTCTGCTGTGCCAAGTAGCAGTAGCATGTGTTTACCATTGTGGTATCGTTGGAGACAAAATGAATATCTTATTTCTTGTCTTCATCCCCCAACAAATTACATTTTTCCATTTGATTTGATATCTAATCTACAGGATAGTTTGAACCCAGATCACCAAGGGCACTCTGGTGGTTATGATACTTGTCTATAGTAATCCAGAGTTTGTGGGTTCGAATCTCGCCCAGTCTGCCTGTGAATTTTTCACAGCAGCCGAGCTCTACTTCACACAGCGGCCGCATATGTTACCCTCGTGGCATCATTGGAGACAAAATGAGTATCTTATTTCTAGTGTCTTTATCACCCGAAAAATTAATTATTCCATTTGATTGTCATTATTGATGATGTGCGTACAGGCGAAGTGACGGGTACCGAGTATGACAAGTGTGTCCATCCATTCAATATGGCAGTTGGTGCTATCATGGCATTGTGAGAGGACGATGTTGTGAGCTGCCTTTTAGATTCAGATGCCAGTGCATGTGAACATTTTGGAGATCATCGATTTGATAATAAACCAACCAGAAGCAGAGTCAGTTGTCATCATCAGGGGCCGCAAAACCGGGGGGGCTGGGGGGGCTTCAGCCCCCCCCCCCACTTTTTTCCAAAACCATGTACAAAAACGTAAAAATTACCATATGATTGTGATTTTTAGCATGGTCAGCCCCCCACTTTTGGCTCAGCCCCCCCCCCCCCCCCACTTTGAAAACCGTTCCACGGCCCCTGATCATGGATATTGGACTTTTGTTCTATATGTACAAATTGTTGTCTGTTGCATATCAAATTTCAAGAGATGTGCCTGACAGTGTGTGGTTGGTCTGGTTTCCCTACAAGTGTGGCCAGCTAGGCTATAAGAGAGCGACTGGCATGTACCCATCACAATAGTATACATTTGAGTGAACCACCATGGGGGGGGGTGCACACAATGATTTAGCTAAACCTTTTCATTTTTCTTTATACATCTTTTATTCCCATGTGACACAAAGGAATTTAAATAAAATAGATAGATAGATGAATGGATTTTATTGAAAACAACATGTCTAGCAGTACAAACTGAAATGAACATGAATGACAAATAAACAGAATCAAAAGACATGAAACAAAAAAAGTATATAACATTGGGCATTAAGAGGTTGTTTTTGCAGTGCAGAGAGAGAGAAAAAAAGAGTAAAGTATACAGACACCCCATAAGGGGTACCTGGGAAAATTGATAAGAGGTAACTGGAGAAATCAAAACAAAAGAAAATTTAAAGAATAGAAATTAAATGACCATCCTTCAGGTAATAAGATTCAAGCAAAACTTTAAAATCTCATAAAACGTAAAAAATAAATCTTACTTATCCAATGTTCTGTCATCCGTTCCATAATCTGGTAATTCATTCAGATCCCTCGGGTAAGCGTCGATCATATCCATCGTTATCGGGATTGCGTCGCCCTCTATGTCCATGATCTCAAGACCGGTCAGGCCGAGGTAGTAGATATCACCCCAGGTCAATGTGAAGTTCAGCTTCAGATCTATTAAATCAAAGCATGTAAAAGTAAGTGGTCGAGTGGTTATGACTCATCTTTTAATCTGAGGAACATGGGTTCCATTCCAAGCCATGGCGTGTTTTCCTTCAGCAAGAACTTTACCAATTTTGTGCTGCACTCAACCCAGTTGATATGAATGAGTACCTGGTAGGAATTTATTCCTTAAAACGCAGTGCATGTAACTAAACTAAGCTACTTCTGCTAAAGTAAGAGTTAAGCCCTGTATAGGCAAGTATAATTATTACCATTATCAATGATTTCAGTAACCCTTGCCGTCAATGCATTCAAATTAAAGAGGCTGCATGCTGGGTTCCAATGCATGTTTAAAGGAGCAAAGCCATTTTTTTAAAGAAAGGCACATAAGGTAAAGAAAAGGCGATGCTCACATTAACGGACATCGAAGGCCATTAACATAGGGCATCAATAGTAAGGTGAACCTTTGATGGGACACATGCACTGGATTATCACAGGGCGCCAAGGACTCCGACAAAAAAGGCATCTTATTTTGACCTTAAGTCTACAGATATTTGGAAGGGGCATCAAGGCCATTTATGAGGGCATTGGAGGCAATGGTCTTGGATGAATTCGAGCCCAGTGCATGGCTCACTTTTGTTGTCCTGCATTTTGCTGACAGGCTGCTACCTGTTCAAGAGTGCTTTTTGATAGACATTGACTTATTGTTCAGACATGTACCGTAAGGGCACTACTATTCAACCCGCTTGGAGAGTTTCCTCAAATATATAGAAATATGGAATTTACCCTAATTTCAGACCTGTATTATTTCCAAGAGCAAATGCTGATTATTCTTTCTGCGTTACTTTTTTTTTAACCCGTTGAATGTGTGTGCGGGCGATCGATTTATACGGCGATGGTTTTTGGCACTAGTATTCAACCTAGCGATGAAAGATGGCCCTGTCTCTCAATCTGCCCATGTCCCATCCGACTATGGACTAGACCATTTGAGATGAGACCAAACAGGGAATTGTCAAAGCCAGAGACTTACATAGATCTAGATCTAGTTTAGCAATCTAAACCATTTTGAGATTCGCTATCTATCAGTGCAAAAGGTCTTCGCCGCATAATTCGATCCTCCGTGCATACAGTCGACAGATTGATAAAGAAAATACCGACAACAGATTAACCCTGGAAATAACAAAGGTATGAAATTGAGATAAATTCCCTATTTCTAAATATTTGGGGGAATATGTCAAAATCTTTGAATTATGCCAGGTTGAATACTAGTGCCCATACGGTATTATGTAAAAAGGTTTTATTGTTCTGCTCTGAAGTGCCTTGAGCATGATCTAATCAAGATGGAAAGTGCGCTATACAAATCTCATGTTACAAATAGATATGATACAATGCTTGAGATTATGTGCATGATACATGTATCATTTCTATTATGATAAAATCATATTATATTAAATTACTAATAACTATTCGCATGTTTCTTTTCTTTGCTCCATACAAAGCTTAGTCTGCTGTGTGAACCTTTCACTCACAGAAAGTGGTCTGAATAAGTACATGTAGCCTGAAGTCCCTGCCAATCACTTGTGTGCAGAAGCCCTGGCCCCTATACACAGCAAGTTGTATTTGTACTCGTCTATTTGAGAAGACCAACTCGTTGGTTACAGTTTCAATCTGGGTCAATGCCTGCAGACTATACAGAGCTCTATTACACCATTCTGTAAAGTACTTAAACAGGAAGAAGTTCACTCTTTAATAAGAATCAATTGTTATTATAATGATAATAAACTTACGTCTGCCTCTGAACACAGTATTTTGTGGTTGCGTTATCCATGAGGATGTTGTTGCCGGATCGGACCTGGCGTAGAGGGCGTCGTCACTACTGGTATCATGTGACCTGGGAGGGGGTGAATTTCCCCTGGCTTGACCGGTCTCTACTACCGATTCTGACTTTGAAGGACGAGCTCGATTCTGTCGGGCAGTGGTCATTGGTCGCTCCTACGATTGAAAAGAAATAGATGTACATGTACGTAGATAATAGGATATGAAGATTGCTATTACAGAAATCTTACAGGGTGTTTCATTACAAGTGATAGATCGGGGATGCCAATATTTCGAATACATGTAACTCTGTATACTCTGAAGGCTAAAACACATAATTTGAAAGAAAAATCCTTTGAAGTTTTCTCACAACATACATGTACTCAGTAGATATGCATAATAATTGATTTTGAAAAGACTCAGTATCTTCCAGAAAACTTGCAATAATTTAGTTAAAAACAGTTAATACAAAAAATAAAAAGAATAACATTGTGCACCTACATGTATGATAGATACTAAGCTGTTATTACTTTAGACCAATAGAATTATGATAATATGGGCTCCTGGTAGGGAAATAACAAGTCTTTAAATCCCCTATTTTATTTTCGATAGGAAAATTAACACTTCAGGAAAACTCCCCATGTTACAGATACCCTGGTAAACTCTCCTTTTAGCATCACAAAAATCTATTTGAGTTCAAACAAGGTCAAGTTTAGAGCTAAAGTCACATGGTTTGTGTTTTGTGGGGCCCATTGCACAAATAACTGCAATCAAGTAAGCTCTAGACATCAATCCCAACTTGATATTACACCAATCAAAAGTTATTATTTCCAACTTGTGCTTGATCTTTTAAATTTATTTTACAAAAACAACTCTTTCTGCACTGGGTACCTGATCTGAACATTGTTAAAATTGGATGAATATTAAATTTATGAAATGCCCATTTATGCAGAGTGACTTAAATTTACCTTAAAAAAATATATTCACTCTCAAACCATAATACCCTGTACATTGGATGACAGCACCTCATTCCACAAATATTACATAAAGAAACACTATTTCTTGCCTCAACATACTCTCTGCACACTACAGTATAAACTCACAATCACACCTGGAGGGTGTTTCACAAAGATTTAAGTATGACTTAGGTCGCACTTAAATGCTGACGCATACATGTACATGATATGCAACGTACAGTACAATCTTATTGATCAATACACAACAGTGCGCGTCCTCTTGGCATGATCTGACCATCGCTGTGACAGTCATGCCTTTTATACAGCGCGCAACGAGACATTTAAGTGCGACTCTTAAGTCATACTTAAATCTTTGTGAAACACCTCCCTGGAGGCTGTTTCGTTAAAGAGGAAGTTCACCCTGACAACAAGTTCATTGTAAAAAATAGTTGAAAAATATTGCCGAAGGTTTGAGGAAAATCCATCAAAGAATAAAAAGAGTTATTCGAATTTTAATTATTTGATTTGTGATGTCGTATGCAAGCAGATTTTCCCACATATCATATGGTAAAAAAAATCAATGAAATGTCATTTCCTCAGAAAATTGAAAATGGTCTTTATTGTACCTTCCGTTTATCAATACATGATACATCAATAAATGATTTCACAACCACTCCTAAAAAGAAATTAGAAATAAGTCATCACAAACCATCAAAAAATGAAATTTATGCATTTTATTTTACATAACATAATAGGGCAAATAAAAAACATGAAATTTTAATAACTTTCTGAATCTTTTATGGATTTTCCTCAAACCTTCACCAATATTTTAAATTAATTCTAATATTATTTTTACAAAAAAAAGGTTGTCAGGATGAACTTCCCCTTTAAACTGTTTGTAAAGTTATGAATTATTTTACAAAAAAATATAAAGCGAGTCCGAACTATTTTCAGGGTATACTTTTAACAAATTTTGAATGTATTTCAAATGATTTGAATCATATAAAGGCAAAAATGTAATTTGGACTAAAACTGTATTTTTGACAGTAAAAGTTGTATTCAATATCTGCCTCGCAACTTCTGAAAAACCCAAGTGAGACACACATTTAGCTTGCCATATTTCAGATGATCATATTGTTGTGCATAGCTTTACAAACAGCTTTGTGAAACAAATCATAGCTTGTCTAATGCAACACACCCATTTGTACCAATAAACCTTACCTCAAAAATACTCTCCAGACCCCAAACTCCACGTTTTGGAAGTTTCTTACCCAGAAAATTGCAAAGATGAGCATTAAAAATAAAATATTTTGTATCTTAAGGCTGTAGCCCCATAATAATTTTCAGGCCCCAAACTGCCCTTCCTGGAAAATTCCTTTTCATAAAATTGTAATGACAAGCATAATTTCACATTGAATACATACATGTAAATGTCTTGACATCATCAAGATAATATGAAAGATAAACACAATTGATAACTGAGAAGTTCTTATGAGCTACTGTACCAAAATATCTTATTAATATGTCAATCAAAATGTGTATTTTCAACACAAGATCAAATACATGTACATCCTATTCATGTTAAACAAATTTGATTCAAAGAATCAGAAGCCTACTGAATATAAATATGCATCATATTTAAAGTATTGACAAACATTACATTGAAAATGATATAATGGTATGAATAAATGATGGTTTAGCTGTCCTACAATAAGAAATGAGCATACTTACATATCTAGTATTGATGTTGGCTATCAATAAGAATAATATTATAATAATGTTTTAAGTTCTCTAACTTGTATATGGACAGTGTTACAAGTAAGAAAGATTTTTTTATACACACGGTTCATGTACTGTATATTAAAGCATTTCATTACATAGTTGTTAGTATATGGGTATACAGTAATTTAAATGAATAGATTTTAAACCTTTAATATCGGACTTACTAATCTGTATGACTAATTTGTTAAAAGTAAAAATATTTGAATGCAGGATTTCTCACTTCACTCATATCAGCTGTGCGTGGTCTAGTGGGCGGGGCTGCGTCTTCATCCATGCTGGAACTAAACCAGTCCTCAGCTGCGACGTACACCTCATCATTCTTAGAAATCAGTTCCAAGATCTCTTCATCTTCAGTAAATAAGATGGTCTACCAGGAAAGCAATCAGACAATACAAAGTTTAGATCTTATCAAGGCCATAAAGGGGCTTGGTGTTTGTCAAGTGGAGACTTCGGGGGGGGGGGGGACATACATTGACAGGGGGCAAGTTCTCAGATATCTTCATCTTCAATACATAGAATGGTCAAGAAGGCAAACAGAATATACATGTAAAGAGGCATTATTCTATCAAGATTGTAAAGGATGGTTTCTTGTAGGGGCTTGGTGTTGGAAAGGCACAAGTCCGACACGTCCGGGGGGGGGGGGGGGTGGTGGTGGCAAGAGGCACTTGTCCTATATTTTTTGCCAAGATAATTCATGAGGGATTCCATTTCATGAGAAGCATTTTCCTTTTACGAGTTACATATATATTGCCCCCCCCTTAAAAAGTGAGTACTGGAAATGGCTTGAATTTTGTCTATTATGGAAACAGAAATGAGCTTTGATCAAACTTACATCGCCAAATGAGCTTGGGTCTCCCTGTAGTGCTCCAGAAGCCCTGAAATAAAAGGAATAATTTTCAAACAAAAGACAATTAAAAATGTTGCAGAATCAAGCCATGCTCATAATTGCTTTCATCATGATTTAAATGTGAGTATTTATCACAAATAGCAAAACAGAAAATGAAGAAAAAACACCATACCCAAAGACCATGTGGTTATCTAAATAATCAACTATCAGGTACATACATGTACTTCTTAATGGAAACCTTGAAAAATATAACAGAACATGAACACATAGCACACCCACCTTGCAATTTCTCCTTTGAAGATATGTTTATCATCCAATGATATCTCTATATCCTTAGCTCCTCTGAAAGAATGGATTCTTGACTTGTTGTAATTCTGATCATAATGAATCAAAAAGAAAATAATACAATCAAAATCATCTTTAAAAATGTAAAATGTCTTTGTGAGATTATCAATTGTGTGCACTAAGCTTTCACTCAAGACTCCTCTTTTTCATTCTTGTTCAACGCTTTGAGGATTATGAATCTTTGAATTTTTCTGAAAATAGAAACATGGTGGCAATGGTATGAATCATCACCCTCATCAAATTAATTAGTTTTTCATTTACTAAAATATCAAAGTTCAAAGTTATGCAGAAAAACAAAGCATTGTTCTTATATACATGTACATGTACTGATGTCATTAGTTTTTAATAATCATTTCATATTACTAATGATAATCATAAAAAAATAAACAATCTACCATATGCATAACATAATAAAAGAATACAAGATGACAAACTGTCCACAGATTAATGTAATTGAACAAATTGATAAAAATGGTAGCAGATATGGCTACAGCAACAAATTTGTCATTTAATGTATGTTATGGAACAGTTTGTCGGTGATTTTTCACTGACCACTGATAAGTGTTATAAGTTACTGAAATCCCTGCATCTGATTGGCTGAGAGCTAATGAAATCAATGTCAAGACACTTCATGAAATGCTCCCCTTAACTCACCCAAATCCTGATCATGGCAACCTTGACAGGATTGGCAAAGATCATGGTAATGAGATGCATTCTGCCTGGTGTGAAAGGGGCAAGCCACATGTGTATATCATCCCTGGTGCAGTTCACACCATCAATAAGATTTGACACCACTCTTGGGTCGTTGGTGTGTTCCGGTAACATATTGAGATCACAGGGCTCTGCAGTTATCTGTGAACAAGGTGAAACAGATATGAAACAGATTAAACATGAAATAATTTTCCTGCTTTCGCAGTGCAATTCGCTCCACATTTTTTATGACTGCTACAAAAATACAAAAGACTGTTCAGAATATAAATAAAAGCTTTTCTCTCACAACAAGATATGCTAGTCAAAATTGAGATTACTCCCTAAAATTGGAATGAAGTAATATATGTACTTGTACTGTTTTCAGTAATTCATTGTAGAATTCTGTAGTCAGTGGTCAATATTCAAAGCCTTTTTCAAATGATTTACAGCCGGGGAAATGTATGACTACATATTCAGGCCAATGTTATTCATGTCATTACAACTCTAATTCATAAAGAAAAAAAAATATTAAAATCCTTACTTTCCCGTCATTCATCACATTTTGACAGTATTGTCCGTGTTACATCTACATGTACATGTATGCTTGATTGATTTTCCTCTATTCATATAAATCCACATGCTACCCCCGTGGTCAAGGCCTTGAAATAAAAGTTTTGCAGGACAGACAATAGACAAACCTCAGAAGATATAATGACCTTTGTCAATGAGGAGGATGACTCCTGCCCTCATGGCCTATCACTGTTAACAACAACAACAACAACACTTTTCTGCTGTGTAAGATTCTCACCTTAGCGACTTGAACATGTTCCCCATTGCTTTGGAAGATCTCTATTCCATTGAGACCTATGTAGTGACGGTCACCCCAGGTCGTCTTGATGTTTATCGTCATGCAGTGACCAAAGGGTAGTATGGGGATCTCAAACTCATCACTTTCAAGAAACAAAAAATAAAACAAATAATGCACAGGCGAGAGTGTGTTAGTGCATGGTGATGCAGTGTATTCAAGGACCTAAACTGGTGCCATTTTTGGTCACGTGTGTGACCAGACCTTATGACATATCTTGACTTTAATTAGTTATAATCTAAAAATTTTAGAGATTTATAATAATTTTGATAATTTTGGAAGTTTAATTCCATTTTGAAATTCACAGGAATTTCAAAATTTCAAGTGGAAATTAAACTTTCAAAATCATCACACACATGAACCACTTCTTTTGACCTCTGATGGTGAATCTGCATATTGCATATTGCAAAATATTACCAAATGATACATGTGTAGCTGACTAAACATGTTATACATGTATAACATTTGAATTATTAAATCTCTAATTAAATTTTTTTTTATTTATAGCTAATTAAAGTCAAGATTTGCCATAATTTTGGTCACACACATGACCAAGAATGGCCAATTGGTGCAACAGGCAGCTCTTGTCAATTAAGTGAACTGGTATACAATAATAATAATAATAATAGCAATAATAAAAGTACAATTATATAGCACTTCATACGTTGGTTTCAAAGCGCTTTACATTGTAATTATCACCCCAGTCATAGGATCCATCACTGTTCCACACATAAAGTGCACCAACTCCACTCCCTGGGGAGTATCCATTTATCGTTACACACATGCCAATCTAATTACATTGACGTTCACATCCTACCGGGTACCCATTTAACACCTGGGTGGAGAGTGACAAATGTGGATAAGTGCCTTGCCAAAGGATATTTGCCCCGGTTGGGATTCGAACCCTCGACCCTTGGTTTAAAGTTGAATTAAGAAGACGATTCCAAATATTGAGATATTTACATTAATAGCAACCTTACAACCCCCCAAACACTAAGAGGTGATTCGACCCCCCATTTTCTTTTTTCAAAATAGTGAATTTGAACGATTTATCCCTACCCATTTTCCCTGAGTTCGCTCCTGCAATGCCTACCGAGACGGGTGTTCTTTGAGTGTGACGTCACCGGGGGGTATTCGGTCCCGGTGTAGTAAACAAGTCAGTGACTATGCACGTACGCCTTCATATGGAATAACTGCAGTTGAAGTTGTATATGCGAGCCATAGAACTTGCAAAGAGGAAATGATTAAAATATTTGTGGCCGTACTATTATTCCAAATTTGTAAATTCCCTCAGAATGATACCATAGACCCTAAAGGAATAATTTCAAGGTGAATAATATGAAATTTGATCGAGATCTTCTCACCAGTCGATAACGTAGCAGACGTGTTATTATGACATATTTATCCGCGTGTGACGCGGCTCTTGCAAAAAAATACAGTTGGTTGCGGAATTGCTTTGTGCCGACCGGCCGCCCGCTCCGGCGCAGCTAGCTGTCGAGCTACCGTACCGCATACCTTTCTTGTTTTCTTCAACCATAGATATGTATACTAATTACTATAATATCCCTCTGTCTTCAACTCACTTGCGAATTGCGTTTGTATGTGTGACGGTGACCCCTAGCGTAATTAAATATAGAAAACAACTCAGAAGGCCGAGAAAGAATAATACGTTTGGTTCAAAATTGTTCTGTGGAATGAGCTATGAGTGGAAATGATCCAGAGGATATAAAAGTGGGGTCAAAGACAAAAGAAAAGAAGAAAAAACGCCAGGGGATCGCTGCACGGCCATGAACTAAGTCGACATACCAGACCATAACAGTACACTCAATGCCTGGGTGTTGTGTGTACTAGTATTATGCAATCAGCGCGCGCTGAGCGAGAGCTGAGCTAGCCGCCGGAATTACTTTCCAGCTATTCACTTGATTGAACATCGTGATAAAATAAATGAGAAATAGTGAAAATATCATTCAATAACTCACTGTTTGCTATCTTACATCATGATTGAAGAGTTCATGATGGTTATTCATACTGTTTTTTATACAGGGAAAGTAAAGATTTGTACATATCAGTCCAATTTGTTTGATTTGAGTTGCTTTGAAAAAAAATTGTAAAATATCTTTCTCTCTCTGCATAGCATTTCTGTATGACATTCAGGCACCTCTTATACTAAATTCCCCCCGGTGACGTCACACTCCGAGTGGCTTTTCTGTATACTCGTCTCTCGGGCTCTGACAGGTGGCTAATTTCATAGACTTTCAAAGCAAAATATCGAGAAGGCAGAGGATTTTTGTGACATGCTATCTGTTTGAACAACTTATATATACTATATATTGTGTGTAGAACCTATATTTATGGAAACTCACCCCCTTCTTAATTCAACTTTAAGAGTCTGAACCACTTCACCATGACACCTCCACCACCACCTAGATATGTGTGTTGTGGTCTAGTGGTTATGACTCTCGTCTTTCAATCTGAGGTATGATGGGGTGACCATAATTTGCGCACATTTAAAAAATCGGCATGAAGTTGATTTTCAATGAAACATTTCTCACAGCTCACACATAATTAATCAAAAATCATAAATACCAAACGGAAAGCAAGATCCCAAAGTCAAATTCGCTTGACGGAATTGTGAAGTAGGTCACGGTTTCGTTGGTATCGCGATCTCAAAATTCCATGGCGATCGACTAATGCGCGCTCGGCTGAAAAAGTGTCATAAAAAAGTGTGACCTTTGCATACGATCGTTTTGCAAAGCTTTAGAAAATAAATCAAGCAGACAAAGGTAAGATAATTATATCAGATGGAGGTTAAAATGCCATAAATTCGGTTGGTATCACATTTTACTTACTTATAAGGAGACCTCAGCTTGCAAACTGGCGATTTCTTGATGCTTGTCAAGAAGGTCGGATTTTCTCGGAGAGGACGCAAAAGGTAACAAAATTTGCCGATGTTTTATTAAATCTCTCTTTCTGTTGATATAAGTTTTTCAAAATATTAATTAGATATTGAGGTATTCGACCGTGCGCAAAATTAGGTAACGCGCGAATTAAGGTCACACTACCATACATGGGTCAATTCTCAGCCATGGCATGTTTTTCTTCACCACATTGTGCTGTACATAACCCAGGTGAGGTGAATGGGTAACCAGTAAAAAGAAATACCTCAAATGCTTGAGCACCTTTATGGGCAGCGCAGCTAAATTTGGGGTAATATCAACAGCAGTTTGTATCCTCAGGCAAAAAGCGCTATATAAATCCAGCTATTATTATTTTCAATTTAAAATCGTTGACTGAGAAGCAATTGGTTACCATGGTAACTGTCAAAGAAAGACTTGTCAGTGCTGACAAGCTTTATGAAATGGTGCCCTGTTTCCAATTATGGCTGAGGGAACAAAATGAATGAGAATCTGACTAAGTACCCATGATGATATGCCGGTTGTGCTTGCAAAGTCAAGCTTGCAATGTAGGTTACAGAAAGTTTTGTGAAACATCCCCCTGGTTAACTAACCTGCTATCATCATTATCAGCATCTTCCTGAGTCTTGGATCTTCTTCCTGATAAGATAGTATCAAGAACATCACCTAGAAGAACAAGATAGGGATGATAGTGTGAGTTGGTGTGTTGAATACAGGAATTTATATTCTTTGTCTCTTCTAATCCCTGTACTACAAAGTGTGGCCAAAGATTCAAATCAAACTGAAATTGCTATTGGTCTAAAATTGTGCATCATAGAGATTTAAGTTTGATTCTTAAAGAATGCATATGTAGGATAAGATTTAAGGAAGGAAAAGTTCATGATAAATTTCAAACACACTTCTTAGTACCAATGCACACAAAATGTACACTGTATTCACAATATTGATCTTATGGACCTCATGAATTCATTTGACATTACACTTATTATGGTGACTCTGTACCTGCTGTGACATGGATATGAACACATTCTATATGACCTGAGTGAGACAGAGTAAATTGTTTCAAAGATTTCAAATAACCAATTTTGGAAAGCAAAATTTACTTTATGTTTTGGCAACATATGAGTCGCAAATAACATCTCAGGCGTGCACTATGAGCAAATTTCACTCGAGATTTATGGATTGTTAAATGCCATGGGTAAACTTTGTTTAATACAGAAACAGTAAAATCTTTTAGTATACCAATGAATTCTGTGATGCTTGAAAGTCTCTCTACTCATGAAGCTTTATTTCAAATTTACTGCAATACATGTTCAACTTCATAGCAGTCATCACAATACCAATTATTTGATAGCCCTTAGGAATCTCTGGACAAACTAGTGGCAAGTTTTTGTTAACTAGTCTAGTGACAAATACCTCCTACATCCAGGTTAACATTTGATGCCAGTCTCCCCTTCTGAGATTTATCAAAGAGAGATAGAGATGTCCAGGATTCCTCAAGACTACGCTCCTGGTGGCTTCTGGACTGATGAGGGCGCTTTTCAAATCTAGCAGGGGGCGAGAGGTGATCCTCATCACTAATGCCACCCTCAGCGGCCTTCTGTCGCCATCGCAGTTCCTCCATATCATCAGCCATTGCTGTGAAGAACAACAAATTAACAAAAATATTTAAGGTTTATTTCAATATCGAAAGGAAATGAAGAAAATTTCTAAAGCTGTTTGGGAAAATGTATGCTCTAGACTTTTTCTTCAATAACAGCTGGTAACATATAGTTTTCACACATCCTAATATGAAAGTGCTATATTCTTTGTACTGTATGGCTATAAAAACTGTTATAAATTGAATTTAACAAAATATATATACATAAAAAAATGCACGTAATCAATAATAAAATGAACAGCAGACATTATAAGTAGACAAAAGTACATGACTTGTAAGTAATATTTGATTAGATTCCATTTCCCTTTTCTTTTCATTTAAAAAATTATATTTTTTTGTCCATATCTACCAGTGCAGAATAAAAATCACCTCTTATTTCTATAATAAGCAACTGGCATTCCATAAAAAAAAATTGGTTTAAGTCAACTGATTGAGACTACATGTATATTGGCGTTGATTTGGCAGACTCATAATCAATCCGTACGATAAGGGCTAACTCTGTTTTAGAGGCTTTGAATCAGACTGCAAATCTTAGACTTGTCATTTTACAGAGTCTTGCCTCAATTCTTAAAAAAAAGGAGAACTTTTACGAATCGTTCAAGGCGAGTCTCGAACCTGTGTCAATGATCTTGACCGCAGTGAACTCACAATAGCGCATTGTTTTACCGATCGCGCCACACCAGGCGAGCTGATTGGTGTGTTGGAAATTACGCTATATTCTGTGACATGAATATTCATGAGGTGTAGTCTGACTAAATAAAACCTATTGGGTACTGAGTCTACCAAATCAATGCCAATATAGTTTCAACCAAGTTAACCTTAGGTTAAAAGTGATCGATGTTATGAGAATACCGCAAAGTCTCAAAGGTTTGCATGGAATACAGGGTTCCCAGATTTTCAAAAAAACAAAATTCCCTGATTTTTCCCTGACGAAGTTGAAAAATTCCCTGATAATTATTTAAACCCATTTCCCAGTTTTGCATATTTTCTAAGTTCTTGCAGTGAATTACATGTACATGTATTTTCTGTAAAAAAAACAATAATGCAAAACTAATTAGTACCATCTTGACCAGTCATTCAATGGATGTTGATTTGATATGCAACAAAATATAACACAGTCTGACTGACTAGTGTGCTTTCGACTTTTGGGCCGATCAAAATTCCCTGATTTTCTCCTCATTTGAGGCATTTTCCCCTGATTTCAGGTATTTATTTTTATCAAATTCTGTGATTTTTCCCTGACTGGAAAAAGTAAAATAATGTTCCCTGATGGGCTGGGAACCCTGGAATACTTAATCATTAATTCAAACAAACATGAACCTGCTATCTTGGATTGGTTCTGGACCTGGTTCCTGCTCCTCCTCCCTGCTGGTTCCATACTAGTCTCATCATAGTCCAGGATCTCATTGGATGGTCTCCTATCCGCAGAGTTCCGTCTAAGCATCCCGGGCCATGGGTTACCAGTGTCAAGAGGGTCGGCTTCTTCCTCCTCTGGGATACTGCTGTTACTCTTATTGACTTCATCATCTGCAAAAGAGAAAAAATATTCAGATCCAGGGCTTAGTTTAAGAACATCATAATATGAAAGTGTTAATAGGGCACTTGAAGGAACAAAAAGGCAGCAATCATTTTTATGGGATCCAAGGCCATTAAAATGGGAATGAATAGTTAAAGGGTTTTTCAATGGTACACATGCACTTGATTACCACAGGGTACCAAGGCCTCAGGCCTAAGTGTACAACTACTTGGAAGGGCATCAAACTAGGCCATCCAAGGCCATTTAGAGGGCATTTGGTGGACTTGGGTTAATTTGAGCCCTACCGAACACATTTGATTTGAGTTCCTTGTTACAAAGCGTACATATGTAATCATGATAATACAAACATAATATGTTATAAAAGAATGAAGGGGCAAGCTGCATGTACATGTAAATTAGACAAAATGGTAAATGGGCTAAATGTCACTTAGACCAAAAGTAGACGAACTAGGATTTAGACCAAACAGAAAGTGTACAAAATAGTTGATAGACCAAGTTGTAAATTTACCCAAATGAGATACAGTGGCATAAAGAACAGACACTACCCTTGTAGAGAAAAATCAAACGACCATAAAACTTCAAATTTCATTAAACTTGGATGTAGGCCTAATAATTTTTAAAGATGTAATTCTAAAGTTTTACTTTATTAATTTTCACAAAATAGTTATATGTACAACATGGGTGATATGTAAATAGGAGAGCTGATAATGTCATACATGTATACCCACTATTTCTCTTTTACAGAATATTTCATTTTTTGCAGATTTCATTTCATAATAAGACAGCATCTTCTTTGAATCACAATAAGTTGTGATAAAGAGGAATCAAATCTTACATCTATATATTTCACATTATAATGAGAAAAAATATTAAGATCAAATAATGAAATTTAAAAAAAATAGTGAGTGGGTCATATCATCAGTTGAATCAGTTCCCTGCTAACGTGAAACGAAAGGAAAATTTAAAATGCCATAACTGTCTGTAATATTTCACATCAGTTTTTGATAAAATTTTCAGCATTATACTTGTTCGATTTTGTCACTTTTTGTTGGGTAGACTGGCCCTGCAAGTTAACAAATAGGTTTAGCACAACTATTTAATATCCACAAGTAAAACCCACTCATCACAATTGGTCCACATAATTTAGATAACTTTTGACAAACAGCTAAATTTGCACTTGTAAAGAGTTGAGAGGGAATAAAAGAAGGCTGTCTGGAATACATTTTAGTATAAAAGTGTGCATGAAAATCAATACTAATTGTCACATCCCAAGCTGGTACTGAGAACGTATCATGTGTTCGCTGCATGATACCCCCCATCAATCCTTTATCAGACATCATTGTCTTGCTTGAAATCCCTTGCATTGTAACGCTGCAGTCACATCTCCCCTATGGTGGCCGTTTTATTCATTCAAACCACCAATATATGTACATGTAGCTGGTGCAAAAAAAATGTTAAAGCAGCTGTTTTCGACTCATCGTACGGCTGCCGTAGGGAAATGTGACTGAGGTACAACTCTTAACATTCAGAGTCTAGACAGGTCACGTACTGACATCGCTTATTGAAATACATGTATGCTCAACAAACAATGTGAAAATAATGTGTGTTGGCGGCAACATGCCATATTTCATTTTCCATGAATGCCGACCACTGTTGTATTGTGCTGCTTGGATAGTTTTGTTTTTTCACAGCATAAATTTTCAATGCAACTATATGTATCATTGTTTGAAAAACAGACATTGGCCCAGCAACTTAAACCCATTGTTGGAATGTATAGTGTATGTGGGCATGGGCAAGAGAAGTTGATTACAAAATATTTAATATAAGACATTACCAATCTTCTCATGATCCTTCTTAATATTTCATTAAATTCATTAAATCAAAATATAGTCTAGTTGGAAATTGGGTCCCCTTGCACCATTGGAGAACATTTTTCTTCACCAACTATTTTGTTTTGCCTGAGGTGTATACTTTATGATGTTCCCTTTTCAAAACCACCTACTATGGGTGTCAAAATTGGTAATTATGGCAGCCATCTTAGAATTTTCATCTTATAAAAGCAATTATTTTAATATTTTTACCCACTATGATTATTATGATTAGTAGGAATGGATTGCAATCGTTCTCTGGACTGTCAAGGTGATAATCTTTAAAAAAGAGAGAATGCACAAATTCTATTAGGCAAAAAATTGCATGTGCATTGTTATCTGTTTTAATATAAAAAAAATTATAAATAATATCAGCATTTGACACAAAAGGGGATATATTAACAAGAATTTTGCTATGCTTCATGAGAGTATTAATCATTTTGTTAGATAGAGGACAAATACATTAATAGAATGTATTACTCAATATTTCACTAAAATGAGACCAAACTAAAAACAATTACTTCCTCATTAACGTAGTAACATCAATGACACTGACTACAATGTGATTGATGGTACATGCCTACAAGTACATGTACATAAAAATTAAAAATTAGATTAAAAAATCTTTTCTCACTGGTGCACGGGGGCCCCCCATTCATTCGACTCAACTGCATGTATTACATAATGCACATGAGGAGTCTGGCTGAGAATCATTGTTTCCATTTTGTTTTTTAAGATACCAAATAATTACTAGCCTAAATCCTGTGAACATATTAACATGTAAAACACATTTATATGCTAAATATGTTCTGACTGGGCCTTAAATTTTGAGATTTTTTTTAGCAGCACTACATGGACACATTTTTAAATTTCAGTTAAAATGAGAATATCAAAAAGGGCATCCAACGACGTTATCCTTGAATGGCCTTGGATTGATATAAGCCCTGCTTTTAATACTGTCATAACATGAACAGCCTATTAATTATGATCATGATAATGGTGATCTCATCATGCTATATATTGGGCATTATTGATTATTACCTATACAAGGCATTTAAGCAGATGGGCATTTTCACAGTAACTGATTTTACACGGCACAATTTTACACACCTTTCATTGTGTGTATCTCTAAAACAACAAATGATGGGAGTTTGCTTTTGATAGAGTTAAGTGAACCTTACTGTATACTCTGATACTAAGTTTTTCAATGTGACCACATTTGTTACGCATCAGCAAGCAAAAATGTGTCAGTAAACTGACATTTTTACGCAAAAAGGACATGCAATTTAAGGGTATTCAGTAAAATTGAAACATCTCATGTCCCTGAGTAAATATAGTAATAATTTGAATATGTAAATATCCCTTCATTACTAGGTTAAGATGGGTCAAAATATTTAAAAAATTGTTTTTGTCTTTTTGGGGTTATGATAATTTTTCTACAACCATGCTGGTAACTGACATTACGGTAACTGACGTTACACTTAATTTGCCATAGAGATAACACATGGAAGTCAAATGTGTGGAATCATTGTCTTCTGTGCAGGGCTTCACATGAAAGTGAGCTTGATGTGGAAGTATACCTGAGTTTCTGGGAACATTTGAATGAAAAAACTTTTTCTTTTTTTTTAATTCCTTTTCTTTGATTTGAACATTTTATTATTATTTGTCAGAAACTGACATTACACATTACCAGTGCCATATGACTTCCAAAGGCATAATTTTCTTGGTACTCATATGTAAGGCTTTTTAAAATTATAAAGGTTTCATAATATTTCACATTTTAAATCACCAAAAGATAAGAAATGTACATGTATGTTTTACTTACTTGGGGGGGGGGGGTCATAGCAGTTACATGTATTCCCATGTAGTAATTTGATATTGCATTGATTGTACACATGGATTTTTCTGACTACCGTATTCACCCATATACATATATTCATTAGTTTTATATTGACTTAAGTACATGTACATATGCAAGTGCACAGTAATTTTTTTGCACGATGGGAATGCAACTTCCTTCATAATTTTATATACATGTACATGTACATGTAGTATTCCTGCTCCTTCTGGTGTGATTTAACTAAGTGAAAGACTTGAATAACAAGTATACAATATTTCTTCACCATATTAAATTGACCACATTTGCATTTCACTATTGGTAACCAACGTTTTATCATGGTAACTGACATTACATCTCGGTAACCGACATTACATTTTCCACTTGGTAACTGACGTTACACATATTCAATGGTACCCTATTGCTTGGTTGTTCATTGATTATTTTTAATTTTGGTGTAGAAGGGAGGGGTGTTACCACAGGAGGAAATCTACCAAGCTTCATATAATATATCCTCTTTTCTGGGAAATGAGAAAAAAAGTTCATGATGTTTTTGGTAACTGTTACATACCATATTACATACTTCATTAATATTTTTTTATCAGATAAATGAATTACTGGCGTTTCTTTCTATGGGATTGTATAAAGTGTTATAATAGCAAGCTAAATCACAGGGGAAAGCATCATGATCAAACCTGGTTTTTTAAATCTGTCAAAACAAAATAGGTATCAATATACAATTTTTAACACTAATTTGTATCCATACTTTGGCGGCCATTTTGAAATAGAAAATGGGTGCCAGAGTCAGAAAAAAAATTGTCCCAGAAACTTCAGGTCTTGTATTATTAAACAAGAGGAATGCCTCTGGTGGTCTCACCTGCATAACGCGATTCAATATAGCAGCAGTGCTGATTTTGAAAACTACTATAATTCGCATAAGATGTTCAGTGATACTTGGTTACTCTTATTTCCACGTTTTATGAAAGTTCTAGACCAATATACACTTACAGAGATATGATGGTAATTCAACAAATACCCCCAACGTGGCCAAAGTTCATTGACCTTACATGACCTTTGACCTTGGTCATGTGACCTGAAACTCGCACAGGATGTTCAGTGATACTTGATTACTCTTATGGCCAAGTTTCAAGAGTCAGATCCATAAACTTTCAAAGTTATGATGGTAATTCAACAGATACCCCCATTATGGCCAAAGTTCATTGACCTTTGACTTGGTCATGTGACCTAAAATGCGCACAGGATGTTCAGTGATACTTGATTACTCTTATGTCCAAGATTTATGAACTACACCAACACACTTTCAAAGTTATGATGGTAATTCAACAAATACCCCATTCGGCCAAAGTTCATTGACCCTAAATGACCTTTGACCTTGATCATGTGACCTGAAACTTGCACAGAATGTTCAGTAATACTTGATTACTATTATGTCCAAGTTTCATGAATCAGATCCATAAACTTTCAAAGTTATGATGGTAATTCAACAGATACCCCCAATTCGGCCAAAGTTCATTGACCCTAAATGACCTTTGACCTTGGTCATGTGACATGAAACTCATGCAGGATGTTCAGTGATACCTGGGGAGTGTTTCATCAACATTTTCATCCGACAAGTTGTCAGATCTGACACCTTTCTCTGATGTTGATTGGCCGAGAGGTACTGTTACTATATGGTAACTGTCGGATAAAATGGGACTTGTCGGATAAAACGTCCGACAAGTCCTTTCATGAAACGCCCCCCAGATTAACCTTATGTATAAGTTTCATGAACTAGGTCCATATATTTTCTAAGTTATGATGACATTTCAAAAACTTAACCTTAGGTTAAGATTTTGATGTTGATTCCCCCAACATGGTCTAAGTTCATTGACCCTAAATGACTTTTGACCTTGGTCATGTGACATGAAACTCGGGCAGGATGTTAAGTAATACTTGATTAACCTTATGGCCAAGTTTCATGAACTACATGTAGGTCTATATACTTTCTAAGTTATGCTGTCATTTCAAAAACTTAACCTCAGGTTAAGATTTGGTGTTGACGCCGCCACCGCCGTCGGAAAAGCGGCGCGTACATGTACATGTACATGTACATGTATAGTCTCACTCTGCTATGCAGGTGAGACAAAAACTCAAAGCATTTGACATGAATATCAATTTCATTTTTTTGCCTCTGTGTCCATCTGTGGTGAAAATGCCCAGATAAATAAATGTCATATTTCGGTCACTACTTTCCATTCAAGAACAACAGGGTAAACAATTGCCATGTTGCCCTCTCCAGGATTTGCCCCTAAGAATACTGTACATAAACAGAGGGCAATATTGGCCATTGGGCCAATATGATTTTGTTGCGGGCAACACATGATGTTCCCCTCAAGGCCAGTCAATATCATATGATTATTACCTATAGATACAAGGCACTTTAGCAAATAAATAAAAGTCATATTTCGCTCGCTACTTTCAATCTGAGACCAACGAGGTAAACATTCGCCATGTTGACTCCCCGGGCTTTGCCCCGGGGGGCCACTTACATTGACGAGTGGATACCATGCGCAACCAAAAAAACACATAAAAAGGATGTCTTTTTCAAGATAGGGCACGTAATGTAGGGGAGACCGGGGTTAGTTGGAACATGGGGTAAGTTGAAACATTGTAATTTTCTCTAACGTCTTTAAATAAATTTCTGCAATACTGCCCTCAATTTATTGTCATTATCAACAGCCATCCAACATATCACAGACAACACATATGCAACAAGCCTGGTGAAGTTAGAAACAAATTTTTGTTTTTTGACCTTCTGAGTAATTTTTTTCTTGTTCAGAAATGTTCGATTATCTCGGAGAAGTTTATAGATCAAGTTGGCCAGTTTGGTGGTATAATTAGTCTAGTTCTAGACGATTTTAAACGAATCTATTTGCACCACGATATAATACGTTCTATTCCGTGCGTACGCCCAGCCGAGTGTGCGCGCAAAACCGAGAACCTGTACTCCGAGGAAAAATCGTCTAGACCAGTTGCTCTGCGGTGACGTCACTCCCTCAGATTTTTGAGGGAGAGTCGTTAAAAGTGGACACGCCTCCCGTTCAGCCGCTAGTCTTTGTTAACAGCAGGGAAGATTACTCGGTTGAGAAATATGGTGTGATCTACCGATAAAATGAATATCAGTTACCTAAGAAAGGACTTTTTGTTATAAATAATTGATAAAAAAAATCAAATTAAACACACAAAAACATCAGAAATGAATCGTATCGTGTATGTTTCCCCTGATACCTACAATAGGGTTTATAAGCGTAGACTATCGTATATGGATTACAGAATCAATCGGATCGCACAAAGCAGCACAACATAAGCCATAGATTTGTGTACTGTACATGTATCGTGCTGTTGTATCAGGGAGACTCCCTGGTTGTATTGTGTGTTGTATACTGCGCGCGGTTTCCAAATTCAGTTTCTTGCTTGTTTACCAAATCAGCTATAGTGTGCATACAGGTCTTGATCACTTATCTTCGTTTTTTTTTATATGGTGTGATGGCGACGGAAAATGAACGTCATTCTATCAGAGATTCCATCCTGCATAGGCCTATGTCCAAACAGTTGGGAACAACGACTTTGAAGATCCAACAGAACAAAGTTCTCTCGAATTAAAAAGTTTCCTCCGAGGCCACGATGTCTTCTTGAGTGTTCCTACTGGGAGGGTAGCAACTTTTTATCCTTCAAAATTGACCATCCCCCTTGATTTGGGTTAATTATGTAAGCTCTTCATGATGCCAGTTTAATTGAAGTCACATGGCCCCAAGTTTCTTTTAAAAAACAAGAAATTCTATATTTCCACATGTAAAATGACAATGACAATTTTACTCATTTCCTCATAAACTTGTTCCACAGAGTTGCTTCCTTTGTTCACATGGCAGTAATATGGTTAAGAAAAAATTGATTTTAATAAATAGAGAAAAATCAAACATGAATAATGCTGAAAATTTCATCAAAATCGGACGTAAAATAGGAAAGTTATGACATTTTAAAGTTTTGCTTATTTTTCACAAAACAGTTCTATACTCAACTCAGTGATTTGCAAATGAGAGAGTCGATGATGTCACTCACTCACTATTTCTTGTGTTTTTATTGTTTGAATAATACAATATTTCAATTTTTACGAATTCGACAATTAGTACCCCTTTGCTCGAACCACAAAATGTGAGAATAATGGAATTACATGTGTTCAGGGAGGAATGAAACTTTGTTTCACAGACAACTTTGTTTCACAGACAATGACGAGAAAATCAAAATATTTCATATTTCATAAAATAAAATACAAAAGAAATAGTGAGTGAATGATGTCATCGGTCCCCTCATTTGCATACTTACTAAGATATGCATATAACTGTTTTGAAAAATTAAGCGAAACTTAAAAATGTTATAACTTTCTTATTTTACATCCGATTTTGATGAAATTTTCAGAGTTATGTTTGTTTGATTTTTCTTTATCTATTCAAGTCAGCTTTTTGTTGAGGTGGACTTGTCCTTTAACTGGCAAGTTTGATCTGAAATGTACAGTTTTTTCATAGTATGGCTGACCAAACAATAATTGGCATTTGCAGTAGAACAAGAATACAGTAATTGTCTCCATTTTGCATATGTTGAAGTGGACTGAGTAAACTCTCTCTGGAACAAAAAAAATCATAAAGAACCATGACCTGAATGCGGTAAAACAAAACTCGAAACAAGTCGGTCATATTTGTACGTACAGTATATCACTTTAATCACTTTAATCTCGGTCAGTTTATGTATAACTATAACAACAACAACCTCCCAAATGTATTTAATTCAATGTTTCCAAAAAATCAATCCATTCACAACTATCCAACAAGGCGATTGGGTGAATTTCATTTACCACTTTTAAGAACGTTGCGGGCTCAGAACACATTTATATATGATGGACCGAAGTTATGGAACTCACTTCATAATGATATAACAAATGCAAAATCTTTGAACTCTTTTAAGACTAAATTCAAATTATCTCTATTAAAACCTTATAATATACTCCCAAATTAAGTTTAATTCATCATCTCTGTCAAGTCATCATTATTACTTTAAACTACAATTAAAACATAAAATAATTATTATCCTTTTTTTATTTAAAAAAAAAATCTGACACAAGTCCTTCTCAGATGTGCTCATTATTGTGTATATCCTCTCCTCTATTTTCTCATCTCCTGTCCGCTTATCCGCCTTCCTACCGGTTATTTGTTTACGGCATCAATCATATTTTTTGTGCATTATATTCTTTCCAGGTTATTTTATATATTTTTTCTCCTTTTATACACATCATTGAATCCAGTTTGCTTGAGGCATGTGTTCTATCTACGTACAGCAGCACCCATCCATCTTCTCAGGGCATTCTCCCCTTTTTCTTCTCTTTTTCTGGGGGGGGGGGGGTGGGGAAGGGTAGATATTGAGGACGGATTGTTTTGTCCTTTATCAAACTATATATTTTTGATAACTTTGTATTTATTTTGTGAGTGTTTCCCTCTCATTTATTCATTTTTTTTCTCATTTGATTATCTGTATTTATACTTTGTTATTTTGTTATTTGTTGTGTTATCTATTTCTTGAGGGGCCCACATTGTACAAGCATTGCTTTTTAGTGGGTCCCTCCATTTCCATCTTAATTTAATTTCTATTGAAAAATAGTATACATATTTAAAACCTACAATGTGTTGCCCAAATTGTCTAAGTGTTTTTTTCACAACAGATGTATCATTAATTTTGTTTACAACGGATACAAAAATTTATGTTTATATATGGTACACAATTTGTTTTTGTTTGATGGAAGTGAAATAAATAAATTTGAATTGAATTGAAACAGTGGCGTACCTAGAATTTTCCACAGGGGGGGGGCAAAACAAAACAAAAAAAAAGTATTCAATCACCGTGAAATAAAGAACTTCGTACCTGAAAAAAAAATTGACAAGCAAATAAAAAGGGTCTTCAAGCTCAAGCTCGTCAGGGGGGGGGGGCAATAAAGGTTTTCAAGCTCGTCAGGGGGGGGGGGCAAAAAAGGCCTTTCAATCTCGTCAGGGGGCCAGGATACGTCCTTTGCATGGGTTGTGGCTCGTCAGGGGGGCAGACTGCCCCCCCCCCTTAGATACGCTATAGTGACTTTAAGATATTTACTTCTTAATACTACAGCTTCTAAATAAAAAAAATCACAAACCAGTGGCGGATCCAGGGGGATGGCGCAGGGGGCGCGCTCCCCCCCCCCCCCAAAAAAAAAAAGTAAAAGAAAGAAAAGGCGCTGCTTGAAAAAATAAAAATAAAGGAAAGAAAAGAAAAGGCGCCGCTTAAAAAAATATACACTGATATAATATTAGCGACAGTAAAGGAAATACTATCCCCCAGCAAAGCACAATAATGTCATATCATCTTCCTTATCTTTTCTTTTAACTACCCTTTTCCCAACAACTTCGCCGGTAAAAAATTATCAGCTGTGCGCTGCCAGCATATAACTGGCACCAATCAAGAATAATCAGTGCTACCTAAATCTAAATCGGCGCCGGACAAGAATAATCACCGCCATTTGGTTATAAATCGGCGCCAAGAAAAATCGACGATACCTGAAGTTCTTAACCGGCGCCAATCAATGATAATCAGCGCCACCTAAATCTAAATCAGGGCCGGACAAGAATAATCAGCTCCACGTAAATCTAAATCGGCGCCGGGCAAGAATAATCGGCGCCATCTGGTTATAAATCGGCGCTGGTAAAGAAAAATCGGCGCTGCCTGAGTTCTTAACCGGCGCCGATCAAGGATAATCAGCGCCATTCTAAATCGGGGCTGGTCAAGAATAATCAGCGCCATCTGATTATAAATCGGCGCTGCCTGAGTCTTAACCGGCGCCGATCAAGAATAATCAGCTCCACCTAAATCTAAATCGGCGCCGGACAAGAATAATCGGCGCCTCCTGGTTCTAAATCGGCGCCAGTCGATCATTTGCCGCTGCCTGAATCTTACGTGACGTCTGGACGTCGGTAAAAATAATCAGCACTACTTGTTCTAAATCGGCGCCGGTCAAGACAAATCGGCGCTGCCTTTGTCTTAACCGGCGCCACCTAAATTTAAATCGGCGCCGGTCAAGAATAATCAGCGTCCCCTGGTTCCAATAATTAGGCGCCGGTAGAATAATGAAGAAGGGCCTATTGCCAACCAAATCTAGATCGGCGCCGGTCAAGAATGGTCAGCGGCACCTGGTTATACATTTTATTGTTGAATGGTCATAACAAAGCTTATCACATGCCCTTACATTAAGTTAAATATTATTCATCTGATCACTCAGGAAGAAGTTAAAAACAAAGATAACGATACCTGTAAAACAGGAGAACTATTTCCAAAGCTCTGTCTTGAAGGATCTCTTTCTGAATTCAGGTCATAACCATCATATCCAGTTTCATCAAATTAATTAGATAAAATTACTCATCATTACAAATTGCATTAGATTTAGTGAAAAGCATCACAATATATACTAAATTCTGTACATGATGTATACATCATGTACATGAAAATTGAATGATAATATATAAACCTGGATTGGTGATGTATTCCGAATGATTCATGATGTAGTATCATTGTATATACAGAGGCGTCGATCATATATCGTTTTGCCCACCCCCTCCTCCCCCAATAATTCCGCATGTGGGCAATTCCAGCGTAACGGACATGACGTTCAGACAAATTTTTGTAATTCAAAGGTTTATACAGTAGAATTAGCAGTCTTTTGATAATTGCTACTGAGCTTATCAGACACATTTAAGTATCAGTTACATACACATGAAATTTCAAATCGTTTCGTTGAACAGTTGCGGAGAAATTGCACTCTTTGTCAGCGTAACGGACATGACACGAAATGGACGAAGCATTTTTACCTCCTATTGCTTATCAAAATTCCTGTGAATTCTTAGATTGCATGCACCTGACGCTGGTGTTAATTTAACCTTAAGATCATGCTCTATCCATAAAATGGTGTTTAACAAAAGTTTTACAGTGCATTCTGTATTCATAGCTCAAAATGTAGCGTAACGGACATGACACATGAAGCGTAACGGACATGACAGTTTCGTCCACTTTTTGTAAGCAAATATAATTATTTTATTACAAGATATGGTACAAGTCTGATTGGTTACTTGTTAAGGCTAGAGGTTAGAGACACACATCATAACTGGTAATCTGTAATATCTCCTATTATTTTGCAATTTGAGAGGGGGGCTTTGCGTACAATATTTATAAAACAAAAAAATATTTGGAAAAATTTCTTACACCAGTTAACAACAGTTAATGATTATTTTCCAGTTACTACCATCCGCCACATCTAATTAAAAGAGAAAAAGTTGATAGTAAAGATTATTTTTTATTCATGGCTTACTATTTGACAATATACACTAGCGTAACGGACATGACACCCTTCCGAAGTGAACTTCATCAGCACTTCTTAGTTGCAAAATGAAAGAAATATGAATAATGAATGTAATTATGTAACAGCAAAGTACCTTTACTAACATTCTTAAGAAAAAAATGTAGATATCATTGGCACTTTTGGCAGGTATTATTAATTTAATAGCTAAAGCCCACATGATAATTTTATATAGAATACAATGCTTTAATAGTACCATAGGCACACTGAGAAGAGCAAATCAGATTTTTTGTGAGAAGAAAACAAAATGTACCAGACCTGATTAAATCCAAGATGAACATACACCTGTATTATAAAATGTATTTTATGATAAAGAATATGTACTAGTATTAATGTCAATTTTAAGATTAAAAAAATGATATTAAAAAGTATTTTAAATTTTAATAGCAGTACCTGGAAACCAGTCTTTCATTATCGATTATGTACGAGTTATAAGGTAATCGGAATGTTTGTAAATCGCTTCTGAGATTTTTTTCATTCAAAATAAAGATCCTGGGTATAATCATCCTTTCATCAAATCTTGGATGTACTAAATCTTACGATCTTGCTTGCTGACAAATGTGGCTGTATCTAATTTCATTGTATTGTCTGCGCTGCTTGTGTACAAACGAAGATACATCATTCAAATCATGATTATGGCTGACCAAAATACTATGATTACATAATTTATTGATCGCGCCACATTCCTTCCACAGCCTCTTTGCTTTGTGATATTAAGAAGTGCCACTGTAGATTCATAGAGCTACATCATGTAACACAGATATCTGAATATTTACAAACTTGTTTTAAATGTGAGCCAGTGCCATCACTGAAGAAGTTGAGGGTTGGTGAAAGTCAGATACTTTGAAGCAATGTCATCAATGATCTCATGAATTCACAAGTTGGAGTTTTATCATGCTCCAAACTGTAGTGCAAACACCTAAGATGATCAATTATTGTTCAAACACAAATGATGCAGATTGTGATCTGAGTATGTTGCCAGATTTAGCTGCATCTTATCCTAATATTATGTGGCATACCGTTAATTCTCAGAAAAATATACCAGAACAAGAGCTGAACTTTCATCATTTACCAACTTCTAAAAATAGCTAGAATGACATGCAGATTCTAGGAGTTATTACATCCAGCTATCCTCAAGCAATTGAGACTGACCACAGTCTGTGACACTGAGCCTAATATTTTGTTTTTGTGAATCCTGCCTTTTGTCATATATTAGGTGTCATGTCCGTTACGCGAATTGTCATGTCCGTTACGCCATTTTTATGAAAATGAGAAGTGGTCAGGGAAAATGATTGCTACACATGGTAGGGGGTTTAATTCTAACATAGAATCTGAATCTGCAGTACCTTCAGACAAATTTCCTGTAAGCTGTGAAAACTTTAAGTGAAAAACGTAACGGACATGACACTGATAATGGTAAAGAAATCACATTAATCTGAAGATCGATTTCTCTAAAATTGATGAATGGCATGAAATATAACAATGATTTTCTGTTGATTTAAACATTAATCACCTATACAAAAGTTAAAAGAGACCTGTGGGACCTTATTTGCTTTTAGTAGAGACAGGAAAGATGAATTGTTTAAAATAGCCACATTTTTTAGATTTTGCAATTTATTATTTTATTTTTTTGATGATGGAAAAAACCACAAAATTTTATCAATATTGTGATTTTTCTATTGGAAATTGAAACTTTATAGATTACTTTTTAAGAAAATTTGACTGCTTAAGTGAAATCTGAAACTTCATTTTTTCTCGAAAGTGAACATTTTCCATGGAATTGCCCACGTACAAAAATAAAATAAGATGGTAATGTTACACAGAAATCAGCAAGCAAGATTGAGCTACACAACTCGTTCTTTGTTTAAAATCGTGCTCAAATTGTCCGCTTTTCAGATTGCAATATAAAAATTTTCAGCTCGCGCTTCGCGCTCGCACCATTTCTGTAGCAAAACCCCATACTTTTCATAATTACATAGGTGAATAGAATGTCCCGTTCTCAGTTCTAAACCTCAAAAGAAGTCCCGCTTCGATTTGCAATAATCTTTTGTTGGATATAATCTTGTTCTTTTTTAAAAACGTCCATTAAACTCATTTTTTTCAGATCGAAATATTAAAATTTTAAGCTCGCGCTTCGCGCTCGCAACTATTGTCTTTTTTAGATACCCATCTTAATCATTGGTACCAAAATGCATATAAGATATCAAGCTTTCTGGTCAGAATATAAAGAAATTTCAGCTCGCCCTCGGCACTCGCATTATCTGTGTAGTGAAATATGTATTCTCCTCATGAGTTACTACAAACAGTCTTTAAAAGGCACCTTTTTCCTGTTTTCAGGTCAGTATACTAAAAAATTTCAGCTCGCGCTGAAATATATATATATATATATACATATGAGTGTGTGTGAGTTTGTTTTGTGAGATCGAGCGCCTTTGGAAAGTTGATTCATGATTTTGCCCCCCCCCCCCCAATCTGAAAAAAGGATCGACGCCCCTTTGTATATATAGTAAAAAAAAAACTTGTATCTCAATTAATATACACAAGTATTTGCCTCATCGCAATAAAAGGGTTAGTACACGAGATTTTGAAATCGCACATAACATGCATAATTTGTTTGTTTCTTTCTTTAATAAGTTTTTCAATCTCTCTATATATGTCTTAGAAAGATTATATGTTTATATTCATGTATATTTTCTGTTATAATGATATATGTTTAAGTGGACTTCAGGGAATGTTCGTACGCAGCAAGGGGGAAGGGGGGGGGGCAAATTCCCGATCAGTTGTTGTGAAAACACATTTTAACATTTCATGAAAACTATGAAAAATGTGCACCAAATACTTTTATTACACTTGTAAAAAAAATAATCGCCCCATTGAGCAGCTCGGTCCGTTTACTCTATCGTTTTTATTTTTTATTTTTTCAAAAATATGTTCGAGTTACCCCCCCCCCCCCGGAAATATTATCTGCGTGTGGTCATGCAAAATGGCATGACTGAAAATCCTACATTTTGAAAAGAGCATTTGACAGGGTCAGACTTTACCCCTTTTTCAACATTTTCTTTTATGGCGCCGGTGAAGTGCAAAAATATATGTGCGCCGCTCGGCAGTGTGCCCCCCCCCCTTTCGCCAAAAGCTGGATCCGCCTATGCAAACTACATGTAAAACTTACACTGCAATGGAATAGTTACTAGCAATTTAATTAACTGGCAAGTTACATGTAGATCTGAACACAATGCTCTTTCATAATGGCTGCAAAAATATATTTCATAAATACTGTACTTCAAATGTAATGAGAAAAGGTGCCTTTATTTATCGAAGAGGCTTCATGTACATCATTGGCAATATCATTTCCTGGCTACATGTAGCTAGATTATAATGTAGCTGAACAACAAAAATAATTGTACGCATTATCTAGATGTTCATGTAAAGTAAATAAATAAACTAAAAGTTCCAAGGACAACTGCAAAGATTTTCTTCCAAAATCTGATGCACTGCACGCATCAAAATCCGCATACAAAATTTTTGTGAGCCTGAGATTAATCTACTTTTAAAAATCATTAATGATTTTTATTCTGTTTTCCTTATCCCTTTCACAGCTCTGTACTAATCTGTACAAAGTACATGTACTTCTCAACCCTTTTTGTCATACTCTCTGACAGTGAAATATGTGAAGAAGACATTGAAAATGATATATTTACAAGTGCCCACAGTAAAATGCACCGTGATGTGATCCATTCACAAGAATGAGAGTTTACATTTATGAGTCTTAATTTTCAATACCCATACTAAGACAAATTACCTCTATGTAATTACATGTGTAGATGAAGAAGAATATAAAATATATCATTCAAACTTGTATATTAATTATTCCATCTGAATAAAGTGGAAAAACTAGTCTGTATTGTTTTGAAGTTTGAAATTTGGTACATTAGCACCTTCTTTCATATATCATGATGGTATACATCATACCCACAGATTTAACCAAGATATGCACATTGAGTGAAATAACTATAGGCCTATGCATGTTACAGTAATTTCCCAACAATGAAAGGTCTATTTGTAGCCTTAAAAATAATGAACTATCTCAAACTTTCGTATGATACGTGTACATGTATTCATATCACATAGATCTACTGAGTATTACATCAATCCCATGTGTACAATGCATGCACACAGCTGATAACACGTGCAAAACGTAAACAACGTTGCACTGTTGTTCGGCGCGGCGAGATTGACAAGTAACTCATGCATATTTATGAAGCACTCGTCCGTTGACCTTTGACCTCTGACGTCACCGCAGAGCAACTGGTCTAGACGATTTTTCCTCGGAGTACAGGTTCTCGGTTTTGCGCGCACACTCGGCTGGGCGTACGCACGGAATAGAACGTATTATATCGTGGTGCAAATAGATTCGTTTAAAATCGTCTAGAACTAGACTATGGTATAATAGACACTTATACCATGCTACAAAATGAGGTTATTGATATGCCATGGTGAAGTCCCTTTTTTGTGCTGTAAGCTTATAAACGTCAAATGGGCCTCCGGGGTTAGTTGGAACAAAGTTGAAGGGGCTAGTTGGAACATGTTCCAACTTACCCCAAACATAATTATGAATAAAAATATTGGATTTGATGGAAAACAAAATATATAAAGTATTTCACACTCTTTTGAACATGTATTGTATACCATGCTTGTTTTGTTTATCAGTTAGGTCTAAGTGTGCATTTAAGGCCTATTGTAGGCACCTAATGCAATATTAACCCTTATCAAAATGGGGGGATGTCAATTTGAGCCCCCCCCCCCCTCGAGAAATTTCGTCACTACGCTGTCGCACAAAATTTTTTACTACACTGCTCGCTGACTTTTTACTTTCAAGTCTTGCGCATCATTTGAGACCAAATTTGCGATGCCTGTGTGCGCGATTTCAAAATTACCCAACAAATTGTACGTGCATGTTCGGACCCAAAATTATTCAAAAACGTGATTTCATGTACAAGGTCAATGCAAATTGTGTTTTTCAACCAAAAGTCATAAATGTATGATTAATTTTTTTACTTTTGCTGGTTCAAATAGATTAATTTTATGCTATTTATGATCGCAAAAGACTCCTGACAAAGTCCATCGGAAAAAACAAAGGTTTGAATAAACGAAAATACAAATAAAAGACATTGTATATTTTGCATTTTTTGGTGGATATTTGTTTTGTGAAAATTGATACTCTCACCAAATATTAGCATTCTACTAGCTTAATATATAGAGTTAAAGGTAAAAACTAAAAAAAAAAAAAAATTTAGGGAAAATTTTATATATGCTTATTTGCATAATTAATTATGAAAACAATATAAACAATTAATTTTTGTCTTATAAATTTGATGCAGAAGTACATGAAATTGCTGATAGTACACTTCATTGTATGTAAACTCAGATGCACCCAAATATTTGGAATTCTACTACACAGTCTGCTTGTGTGAGTGGCTGTATAAAAGAAAACGTAAAGTTCAACGAACCCACACTTTAATATTTTGAACTTGAATAAGATAAAGCAAATAGGCTAAAACCATGTAATATTACAGTTTTAAGTAGTTTTAGTATAATTCTTAATTGACCATCCAGTGTTCCAACTTACCCCATACCATGTTCCAACTTACCCCGATATGGGGGTAAGTTGGAACGTTTGCGATGGTCTTGTTAAAGGTGGATTTTTTCAGTAACCATAATAAAGTTAAAAATTTTATGGGGTATATTTGAAGCCCTGCGATATATGCTTCAAGCTGATATACTGATTGTTTCTCGAGTAAAGTCTATTTGGATTTTACCGCTATTTTTGTCAAAAATGTTCCAACTAACCCCGGTCTCCCCTACTCTACGTAACATGATAAGGGTGTCAAAAATACAAAAGTAATGACAAAAAAATATATATATATATATTTCGCTAGGAAAGCTATGTGTTTAGGGTCAAATTTGCAGGGATGATAAAACAAATAAAGGATGTCCTTTTTGCCCCAAAACTACGTGTTTAAGAGTCCGATTTTCACGAGGTGTGGAAGGTGGGGCCGTATACTAAACCAAAATTAATGATTGGTAAAGGTAAAACCGACGGATCCATGACATAACAATAAAATATCGCTATACTTGTTTCGGGGTTCATTTCAGGGTATACAGGGTATTGTTTCCAATACTTGTTTAGGGGTGTATTTTCAGAATATGGAAAATACGTGTTTAGGGTGCTTTTCGAGACCCCATGGTCGCGCATGGTATCCACTCGTCAATGGAAGTGGCCCCCCCCCCCCCCCCGGGGGGCTTTGCCCATAGGAATCCTTTACAAAACAGAGGGCATTATTGGCTGTATTTCTGCTAGTGCACTTGTGCAGTAGGAGCCGATTTTGATCGCTAATTTCAGTATTAAGAAATCTGGCTGGAACCAGTTATAACCAACGAATTGTAGATAATATACAGTGCGGCCAGTGCATACGAAAAACCAAGCACAAGATTTATATGCGTTAATTGTACATGTATGCATGCATGATGCGCGACTGCAAGGTAATAATTGATGTCACAATTGCATATTAAGGGTTACTTCACTACGTTCATGAATCACCTGAAATCAGAAGTAGTGATAAGCAAACAGGCTTATAAATTGTTCTAAACAATTGCTTGAATTACACATTATACAGCCTTCGGTAATAATAATATTGATTGGATCTTCTTTTGGGAAACATCAAATATGTTGCCCTTATAAGAATCATATTGCCCTCTTATAAAGGCTCAGGCCAATATGATTCTTTTGCTGGCGACATATTTGATGTTCCCCTCAAGGCCAGTCATTATATAACTATATTCCCCTCTTGAATATTTATGTATATTCAAGATAAACGATTGGTCAATTCGTTATCATGTGACAAAGTGTAATTTCAATAGGAAAACACATCGCTGCAAATAGCTCCGTATAGTTTTTTTTATAGCTCCGTATATTTTTTATATACATGTACTTTCATGGGCAGAACTGCGCATGCTCGTGCTCGATATGTTCTCCCAATGTTACATTTCTCAACTCCCTGACTTGACAGGATCCAGATCCAAATCGTTATCCGCGCAAATAAATAAATCAAACAAAATACAAACTCTGGCGCTCAAATTACTTTCCGACAATCTGAAAAGTGAGTATGGAATTGGGTCTAGAATATAATGCAGAAAATATAATTCCATGATGGTCATTCATACAGGATCCTAAAATTTTGAATAAGCATACCTAATAAGGCGAGTCAATATCCAATACTATAGATTCTATAATAATGTTAATAATTAGCCTGTGCGTATTTATTCATACATCTCATTAACTGTCGGGTTGAAGCTGTGTGCAGCTTACCCAGGAAATGTTTAGCATGAGCTCAACAGGCCCAGAATAGGACTAGGTCCGGCAATGTTAAAACTGGTCTAGATTGATTAAACATCGACAAGGACTAGGTCTACAAGTTATAAAGAGGGATATAAAACAAATATATCAGGTGTTTCCTACGAAACCATAGTAGGAATTATTAATCCTCGGTTTGACTGGCAATATAAAATAGTTATTGCCAGTCCAACCTCAAATAAATAATTCCCACTATACTTTCTCAAAGCCTGATATATTTGTCAACAATAGCTATGTTTGGGGATGACAATTAAGGAACAAAACAAAATCTACATGTACATGGAGCTATTGAAATTATTCACTCATGAGTGTACAGTAGGCCTAGCATTGTTGCCAATGTTGTTTCCATAGTGCGGTCTATGGAAATACCTGCAATGTTTTGCACACGTTTCATCAGCTGCGTCCTTAAAAAAAGGTAAAAAAACATTGAAAAGGATTCATGCACGCAGGCATTCGAGTGTTATGTCAAAGTTATTCCCCTTTCACGGGCGGGAAACCACACTTTATCAAATGATTGATAGTATAAAAAAGATTCTTAGCATGTGGGAGATTAGTCTGCAGACACAGACTTTAGTTTTTTTTCAAAAATTTGCGTATAGTGCATAATGCAGTCTGAGGTAGTGACACTAGATTCACTATAATAATAATAATATATGTGATTGGTAATGCGACAGATACACTCAGCAGAGCGCCCAAGGTGCAGTGAAAGAAAGAAAGAGAAAAGTACAAATATAAAAGTAATAGATTCAGGAACAATTAAGAGTAAGAAGCATTGAATAGACGAGTCTTGACTATGTATTGTGGCTGCCTCTACTGACACAGACAGATAGTTTGGAGTCTCGTCTTCATTCTAGACATGGTATAATATAAAGAGTCAAATAGAGTCTGTGCTTGCAGACTAGTGGGAGTTCATGCACAAAAAAAAAAAAATATTTCATGAGACAGATGATGTGCATGGTACAAAAAGAACATTCTTCTATTATATATCACTCATGGGTGAATATATCAATATACATGTTATTGCTTTTATATTAAAAAGACTTGGGAATAGGTTCTTCCTCGCTGGCACAAATCCAAGCCCTGCGATATATGCTTCAAGCTGATATACTGATTGTTTCTCGAGTAAAGTCTATTTGGATTTTACCGCTATTTTTGTCAAAAATGTTCCAACTAACCCCGGTCTCCCCTACTCTACGTAACATGATAAGGGTGTCAAAAATACAAAAGTAATGACAAAAAAATATATATATATATATTTTGCTAGGAAAGCTATGTGTTTAGGGTCAAATTTGCAGGGATGATAAAACAAATAAAGGATGTCCTTTTTGCCCCAAAACTACGTGTTTAAGAGTCCGATTTTCACGAGGTGTGGAAGGTGGGGCCGTATACTAAACCAAAATTAATGATTGGTAAAGGTAAAACCGACGGATCCATGACATAACAATAAAATATCGCTATACTTGTTTCGGGGTTCATTTCAGGGTATACAGGGTATTGTTTCCAATACTTGTTTAGGGGTGTATTTTCAGAATATGGAAAATACGTAACGATTTTGTTGAACTTTAGTTCACAACACAAAAAAACAGAAAATAACGAAGAGTTACCTCGAAATTTTCGGCTGCTAACTGCAACCTTCGTCAGCGATGTGACCCGATTTGACCTTAGTGAAAGGGCTTAATTTCTCCGTAGCGCCTACAGAGGTTCCCGTTGTTGACATCATCACTAGTACGGAAACCGCATGCCGTAAGTTGAACGAACGCAGTGCTACTGAGTTGAGATCTAAAGTCGTTGGATTACTGAGCCGACCGAGAAAACTCGAGCCCAATCTCAACAAAGAAGAAACTGAGGCTTTGAACGATTTGAAGAAAGATAAGAACATCAGAGTTTTACCAGCAGACAAAGGTAGGACTGTGGTTATTCTGAACACTTGTGATTATAATAGCAAATGTGAATCTCTTTTGAATGATACCAACACTTACAAGAAACTTGGTTCGAAGGATCCTACAAGCAAGTATAAGAATGAACTTGTTAGTGCTCTACAAGAAATAGAGAGAGACGGTGGTATCAACAGAGACGAATATCGCAGGTTATACCCAACTACAGATACCCCTCCTAAGTTTTATGGTCTCCCTAAAATCCATAAACCGAACATTCCACTTCGACCGATTGTAAGTAGTATTGGATCAATTACTTATAACTGTGCCAAGCATCTTGCCTACATTCTGTCACCTTTAGTTGGTCAGACCTGTCACCATGTAACTGATTCTCAATCTTTTGCTGAATGTATTAAGAATGCGCGTGTTGAGGAAGACGAGGAACTGAGATCATATGACGTGACAGCTCTTTTCACTTCAGTTCCTATTGACAAGGCCCTGAAGATTATCCAATCCAAACTTCAGAGCGTGAACACTTGGAAAGATAGGACTCGCCTATCAGTGGACCACATTGTGAAACTGTTGGATGTTTGCCTGCGATGTACTTATTTTGTTCACAATGGCATATATTATCAGCAGATCCATGGAGCAGCGATGGGATCGCCAATTTCCCCCATTGTTTGTAATCTGTACATGGAACATTTTGAACAATTAGCTCTTGAGTCAGCACCTCATCCTCCAATATGGTGGTTTCGATATGTTGATGATACACACACTAAACTCAAGAAAGAATTCTCGCAGGAATTTACTGATCATCTGAACTTGATTGATCCGGACATTCAATTCACCACTGAAGGTGAGGAAGGACGGTCGCTGGCATTTCTTGACACTTTGACGGTTATTCAACCAGACGGCAACTTGGATATCAAAGTTTACCGTAAACCTACGCACACCGACCAATACCTGAACTTTTCCTCTAATCACCCACTTGAACATAAGCTTGGTGTGATCAAGACTCTTTTCCATCGAGCGGAAGCGGTTATCACAGATCCAGTCACCGTTTCTGAGGAAAAAGCACACGTTAAACGGGCTCTCTCCAAGTGCGGCTATCCTAGTTGGGTCTTCAACAAGATCGATAACTCAGCTAAAGGAAAGTCTCCGCCTAGAAAGGACAACCCCAAGCCACCCAAAGGACAGATTGTACTTCCGTACGTTAAAGGATTATCGGAAGCCCTTCGTAGGAATTTCAGTCAATTTGGCATTAGGGTGTGTTACAAACCAACAAGGACCCTTAGACAGTACTTGGTTGCGCCGAAAGATAAGACAGAGAAGAAGGATATCACCGGTCCTATTTATTTGATTCCTTGTCAAGGACAGACGACTAAGGGTCTATGTCAGGAATCTTATATAGGAGAAACAGAACGTTCCCTTAGGACAAGATTCCTTGAACACCGACGCCCTAGCTCCACTTCCTCCGAGGTATCTCAGCACATCCACATCGAATCCCCTGGCCATTGTGTTGACATCAACAAGGTACAAGTGCTGGACAGGGAGCCGCGGTACTTCGAGAGAGGTGTGAAAGAGGCCATCTACATCCGGGCGTTCAGACCTTCTCTCAACAGAGACGGGGGGCGATACAAGCTTCCGAATGTCTACGACCCGATCATCGATCATTACGTCACTAAGGTCAAATCGGGTCACATCGCTGACGAAGGTTGCAGTTAGCAGCCGAAAATTTCGAGGTAACTCTTCGTTATTTTCTGTTTTTTTGTGTTGTGAACTAAAGTTCAACAAAATCGTAATCTTTTACCAACACAGATGAACTTTCATAATCGTATGGAAAATACGTGTTTAGGGTGCTTTTCGAGACCCCATGGTCGCGCATGGTATCCACTCGTCAATGGAAGTGGCCCCCCCCCCCCCCCGGGGGGCTTTGCCCATAGGAATCCTTTACAAAACAGAGGGCATTATTGGCTGTATTTCTGCTAGTGCACTTGTGCAGTAGGAGCCGATTTTGATCGCTAATTTCAGTATTAAGAAATCTGGCTGGAACCAGTTATAACCAACGAATTGTAGATAATATACAGTGCGGCCAGTGCATACGAAAAACCAAGCACAAGATTTATATGCGTTAATTGTACATGTATGCATGCATGATGCGCGACTGCAAGGTAATAATTGATGTCACAATTGCATATTAAGGGTTACTTCACTACGTTCATGAATCACCTGAAATCAGAAGTAGTGATAAGCAAACAGGCTTATAAATTGTTCTAAACAATTGCTTGAATTACACATTATACAGCCTTCGGTAATAATAATATTGATTGGATCTTCTTTTGGGAAACATCAAATATGTTGCCCTTATAAGAATCATATTGCCCTCTTATAAAGGCTCAGGCCAATATGATTCTTTTGCTGGCGACATATTTGATGTTCCCCTCAAGGCCAGTCATTATATAACTATATTCCCCTCTTGAATATTTATGTATATTCAAGATAAACGATTGGTCAATTCGTTATCATGTGACAAAGTGTAATTTCAATAGGAAAACACATCGCTGCAAATAGCTCCGTATAGTTTTTTTTATAGCTCCGTATATTTTTTATATACATGTACTTTCATGGGCAGAACTGCGCATGCTCGTGCTCGATATGTTCTCCCAATGTTACATTTCTCAACTCCCTGACTTGACAGGATCCAGATCCAAATCGTTATCCGCGCAAATAAATAAATCAAACAAAATACAAACTCTGGCGCTCAAATTACTTTCCGACAATCTGAAAAGTGAGTATGGAATTGGGTCTAGAATATAATGCAGAAAATATAATTCCATGATGGTCATTCATACAGGATCCTAAAATTTTGAATAAGCATACCTAATAAGGCGAGTCAATATCCAATACTATAGATTCTATAATAATGTTAATAATTAGCCTGTGCGTATTTATTCATACATCTCATTAACTGTCGGGTTGAAGCTGTGTGCAGCTTACCCAGGAAATGTTTAGCATGAGCTCAACAGGCCCAGAATAGGACTAGGTCCGGCAATGTTAAAACTGGTCTAGATTGATTAAACATCGACAAGGACTAGGTCTACAAGTTATAAAGAGGGATATAAAACAAATATATCAGGTGTTTCCTACGAAACCATAGTAGGAATTATTAATCCTCGGTTTGACTGGCAATATAAAATAGTTATTGCCAGTCCAACCTCAAATAAATAATTCCCACTATACTTTCTCAAAGCCTGATATATTTGTCAACAATAGCTATGTTTGGGGATGACAATTAAGGAACAAAACAAAATCTACATGTTCATGGAGCTATTGAAATTATTCACTCATGAGTGTACAGTAGGCCTAGCATTGTTGCCAATGTTGTTTCCATAGTGCGGTCTATGGAAATACCTGCAATGTTTTGCACACGTTTCATCAGCTGCGTCCTTAAAAAAAGGTAAAAAAACATTGAAAAGGATTCATGCACGCAGGCATTCGAGTGTTATGTCAAAGTTATTCCCCTTTCACGGGCGGGAAACCACACTTTATCAAATGATTGATAGTATAAAAAAGATTCTTAGCATGTGGGAGATTAGTCTGCAGACACAGACTTTAGTTTTTTTTCAAAAATTTGCGTATAGTGCATAATGCAGTCTGAGGTAGTGACACTAGATTCACTATAATAATAATAATATATGTGATTGGTAATGCGACAGATACACTCAGCAGAGCGCCCAAGGTGCAGTGAAAGAAAGAAAGAGAAAAGTACAAATATAAAAGTAATAGATTCAGGAACAATTAAGAGTAAGAAGCATTGAATAGACGAGTCTTGACTATGTATTGTGGCTGCCTCTACTGACACAGACAGATAGTTTGGAGTCTCGTCTTCATTCTAGACATGGTATAATATAAAGAGTCAAATAGAGTCTGTGCTTGCAGACTAGTGGGAGTTCATGCACAAAAAAAAACAAATATTTCATGAGACAGATGATGTGCATGGTACAAAAAGAACATTCTTGTATTATATATCACTCATGGGTGAATATATCAATATACATGTTATTGCTTTTATATTCAAAAGACTTGGGAATAGGTTCTTCCTCGCTGGCACAAATCCAAGCGGTGAGACTATTGTTGGGGTGGGGGGTAGGGACGAATTTCCAACAACACACTGTCGTCAAGAGATTTGTCCAACCCGTTTGTGAGGTGGCAAAATTCTAAGCTGTTTTTGACATCTACTTGCGTTTGCCTTTTTTTTTGTTCTATACACTTTTTGTTGACCTCAGTGTCTGTGTGATAAGTGTTATTTGCTTTGGTGTTTACTCAACTCCTATCACAAAAAAAGAGCCAGAAGGTATGTATATATAGGCATTTCTACTTTATTAAAAGGCTAGAAAACTATTATATCCTAAAATTTTCAGCCAATTCCATGCCTACGGGTTTTTATACAAACAAAACAGATATGCAGATATTTCATCTTAATTGGACACCCAATCAAAATAAATTTGGATATGAAATCTGTAAAAAAAAAAAAATTAATTTTAAGACATTTACTTTTAAGGGTCATCTTTAATAAGTCCCAATTGACCATTTTTGACCAATCGGTCTCTAGCTGGTCTCCACTGTCATGATTAAAATCCAATCAGAATCTAATCGGTCAAAGTCAGAATCAGATCACAGGTCACCTAAAGAGAAAATATTAAATTTTACTTTAGGATAAAGTGGATGGATTTATCCAAATCCTCTCGTGACTGAATCCTCTTCCGCAAAATCTTGTAAATTGTGATAATTTTTTTTTATAAGAATTTATCAACTCTATCCAAAAGTAAAACTGAATATTTTTGAATCACTGTAAAGTGGAAAACCAGTAACTTATTTTGTATAAACTATTTTGAAAGATATCAAAGTGAATTACAGGCATGAAAAAATGAATTAAAACTGATTTTCCTCTACGTTTTCTTTTGCAAATTGTGCAAACAATATTCATATCTGCTCACAATGTCACTCTTGATATGTGCCACCTTTCGTCGGGATCCAACTTTTCCCCATCAAGATATAATACAATATTTTTTTAATTTCTGAGTAGCATTAAATCCAGAGTTCTGATTGGTTGAATAAGGTTTCAAACCAGCAGGGGCAGGTTATTCATATGAGTCATGCATACTGTTTTGTGAAAAATAAGTGTAACTTAAAATTTATTAAAATGTCATAACTTTCTTATTTTACATCCGATTTTGATGATATTTTAGTGTTGTGCTTGTTTGATTTTTCTCTATTTATTCAAATAGAGATTTTTTGGGGTGGATTTGACCTTTATATATGATTTTCCTTCTGGGGAAAAGGTGTATATATGCACACACGAGGTGAGTATGGCTGCGTTAATGCGACCTCAAGCCAGAATCATGATCTGTATCACGATTCAAAACACAAACATGAATCACAATACCACAGAATCAGCGTTTAGACGATCTTCATTCCAATGCTGTTTCTCCTCGGATTCGGGCCAATCCAGTGCGCATCACACAGTACGCAGTTTGACAGCGGAAATTTTGCACGCGTGTCGGCTCTCGAAATATCAATCTTTTGCTTTTATAATTCAGTCTATAATACCTCTTTTTTTCTTTTCTTTTTTTAATTTTATTCATCTTATATTAGGTTTATCGAAAATGGTGTTCGGAAGTAAATTTTAGCTTAGCTCCAATTTAATTTTGACATTGTTAACTCAACAACAAGATATCATTGTCTGTCCAGTTAGTTCATTTACTAAAAGTTGAAGTTGAAGATACATGTAATATGACAAAAAAAACATGATGTGATAACCAACACAGAACTTGAAGTTAAAAGCATGTGACAAGAAATGCGTAACACGTATGTACATGTACATACACTGAGTAGAGCACACACCTTCAGCTTGGCATGAGTCAAACCGAAAGTAATCCGACACAGTGACGTCATAGAATCATGATTCAAATCACGATTGCGTTTATACAACATTTTTCGTTCCTGATTCTACAGAAACGTCATTCCAAACGCCACATTTTTTTGTGATTTGAAAGACGTTTATTTTCAATTTTGACTAAAGGCAATCATGATTCTCCAGAATTCTGATCATGATTCTAGGGTAAAAAAGTGGCGCATAAACGCACCCTATGGAGGGTAACATAAAATAGCTTTAATGGCTTGTTGTAAGTGGTAAAAGTTGAGTTTCTGATTAATTCACATTACTTATAAATTCTACATATAGATACATGCATTCATCACCTGCACATCTTTAAAGGTCAGAAAAATGTTGTTTTGAATAAATATAGAAAAATTAAACTAGCATAGCATAGTGCTGAAAATTTCATCAAAATTAAATGTAAAATTTAAAAAGTTATGACATTATAAATTTTCACTTAATTTTCACAAAACAGTCAAAATATGCGCATCTCGGTGACATGCAAATGAGACAGCCAATAATGTCCCTCACTCACTATTTCTTTTGTTTTTTAGTTTTTGAATAATACAATATTTCATTTTCTACAGATTTAACAATAAGGGCAAACTTGACTGAACCATAGAGTATTAAAATAATGCTAATTCCACATGTTCAGGGAGGAATTTATCTTTGTTTCACTTGACAATGATCAAGGAGAAAGTTAGATTTATCATACTTCATATAATTAAATATAAAAGAAAAAGTAATTGCAAACCGATCAGGATGTGCATATAAGGGTTTTGTGAAATTAAGCAAAAATTCAAAATGTCAAAAAGCTCATTGGATTTATCTCTTTTTATTCAAATCAATGTTTAGTTGGGTTAGACTTGTCCTCTTCTTTTTTCTCAAACAGGGGGAGAACTGAAAGAACCTGCCTATTGAAGATGTACCTGGGTATTTTCAGTCTCATTAATTGCAATCTACACTTTTCATCTTTGATCAATGACTAAACAAGAATCAAGCGTGAAGAAGAAGACGACATTCGCGATTCAGTTAAATTGGAGTTCAAACAGTGATTATGATGGGTATCACCATACATGTACGTGTACATGAATGCAATTGCACGTGGCTGCAAATGGTAGTTATCAACCATCCAGCGCAAGTTATCGATTTTTCATCCAAAGTGGACAATTTCTTATGTTACAGAGCTCAGAAAGACACATCGTGTATTAAAGATAACATACGAAGATTGTTTACACTGTACACTGGAACTGCATGGAATGATTTACTGGATTCGATAGCACCTGATGTCAAAGGAGGAACATTATTTTTTTGTAAATAAAAAAATTACATATAAATACATAAATAAATGAAAATCATGTGTTACTGAATAAATACACTAAGAAAATATTTTTACTTTTAATCCCATTTTCACTCAAAATGTCAAAAACTTGCTGTCAAGCAAAAGTTTTTATTCTCATTTTTCTAATGAATTTAGCAGGATGTTCAGCACAAGTAGATGCATATGTATCTAAACTACAAGGGCAGGAAGCAACCTTGACTTTCTTTTACCCATGTGATAGTAATGAAATCACATTACAGCAATCAATCCAAACCCCATTTTATAGATCAACAGATAATCTATCTCTGTCTTTACACGGCAGTCAGGTTGGAAGATTCAGAGTGCAAAATAGAAACGATGACGGGAGATGCTCTCTGGAACTTACAATATGTGATCTTAAAAGATATGACCAAGGGACATATATTGTATTTGTATACAAGGACGGGCTTGTATTAAACAATGCAATTAAAAAGATTCATCTTTATGTTGATTATCCTCCCGGTAAGGCGACATGCGTTGTGGGTGAAGAAAAGGGTAGAGGATGGGTTTCAATAGACTGCACAGCCAGTGCTGGAAGTCTACCAGGGGCCATTGAATGCTATCAAAATGGTGTCTGGATACATCCCTATCCTACTGAGATTGATGCACCATTGAATCAGACTTTTCTCATCAGAAAAGCACAATCAACATTTTGTTGTTCATTTTCATTTGGTGAATATAAAGAAAGATGTCAATGTAATGATACTAGTTTGTATCTATCAGATGGTGATATTAATGACCCTTGTCCAACACCAGTAGAAATGACAACAGAGCAAACTACTGTCATACAATACAATCAAAGTAATGAACACTCCACTTCAACTGCCTCAATACCAACTGAAAAATACAGGAATACTGATCAGGTGAAAATATGGTCACTTTACATTTTTATTGCATTTTTATTGCAGTTATTGCTACTTGGTTTTTTTCTGCTTTCTTTATATTGCACAAAGAAAAATACTAAAAGACATGCGTGTGAATATTTTTCAAATATTCTGTGTAATGCAGGAAATCAGAATGAGAAAAATCATCCAGATCCTGAAGGACCTTGTGGAATGGAACAAACAGAATCTTTCATATGAGTATACCAGCTGAATTATTCAAATCTATAGCTTCAGATTACAAAGATAAATACATGAGTAAGTCTGATGGTAAGATGATACTCTGCCCAGTGACGAAGAAAAATACACAAGTCTGATGGTGACTAAAGTCTGGTGATACGATGTAAGAGAGTAGTGCAGTGATGTCGATAATACGACTTTTAAAAGTTTACGGCGGGGTACGCTATCACCACGAGGTTGAAGAGAAAATGTCTATCATCATAAACGATGTAAGAGAGTAGCGCAGTGATGTTCGTCAGAAGTACGATCTTTAAAAGTTCACGGCGGCGTCCGCTATCACTACGAGGTTGAAGAGAAGATGTAAATCATCATAAACGATGTAAGAGAGTAACGCAACGAGCTCTGTCAGTAGTACGATCTTTAAAAGTTCACGGCGGCGTCTGCTATCACCACGAGGTTGAAGAGAAGATGTCTATCATCATAAACGATGTAGAAAGTAGCGCAGTGATCTCCGTCAGTAATACTATCTTTAAAAATTTCACAGCGGCATCCGCTATCACCATGAGTTGGAGGAGATGATATCTATCCTCGTAAACATCATCAGAGATAATACCGCCTCTTTCTCCCTGAATAATGCGACCTCTAAATAGCTAGCACCTCAAAAACAATCTTGAAATATGTTCTGAATGATCACGCAATGTAACTAGATCTACGACGATTTTTTATATTCGATTTTTTCCTTCAAGGGGCATGATCGAAGTGGCAAGTGATCGCCGATTGTTGTGAAATCGGATGGAATCAGTTGCCGATTGCAAAATTGGTTACAAGCTTACTCTGAAGATGATGTATAATATACTCTGCAAAGTGACGAAGATAAATACATGAGTAAGTCTGATGGTGACTAAACTCTGAAGATGATGTATAATATACTCTGCAGAGTGACGAAGATAAATACATGAGTAAGTCTGATGGTGACTAAACTCTGAAGATGATGTATAATATACTCTGCAGAGTGACGAAGATAAATACATGAATAAGTCTGATGGTGACTAAATGGATCTCTAAACATATTTCTTAGTTGAAATATACATACAGCGTATTATTTGTGGGTACTAAAACCTTGTATTTAAAAAAAATTGAAGACAGTCAGAAAGAGCTGTATTTAACCCAGTACAGTGCGTCCCAAAAAAAGGAAAACGTAATTCAATGTAATTTTTTGCCATCATAATATATTTGATTCATGAGATCTTCATCAATGCATGCATGAATGAGTATTAAAAGAACAATGGAAAAAGGTGCTAACAAATTTCCATTTGCATGAGCAAATTACAATTTTAAGTGAGTTTTTCTGTTTTTTATGCTATCTATTAGGAAAACAAAGTTCGTAACTTACATATCCATTGTTTTTCATCTTTTATATGAGACCTTGCGCGTAAAATATGATTGACACATGGTTGAGAAAAAGTTGCATGAAAACATGCTTGCTTTCTACATATTGGATGAAACATTGAAAAACAAGCATTTCCAATGAAGCGTCAGACAATGGGCTACCGGTGAATACGTGGTTAGTGCGATAATAGTGATTTTGTGGTTGGCTTGAATATGTTTGAATTCTTTCTATCTTGTAAAAAATTGCTTGAAATGATAAGACGAGGCAGGGGCAGCAGAATGTTGGAGGGGGGGGAGGGTTGACCCACTAAAAAAACAACCTTCAGGGCTATTCCACGGTTACCCACGTTACATTTGGAGACACCTTGACTCATAATTGGCGCTGTAACTCCATTATTATTGATAGGAACTAAACATCTTATCACACCAAAGTACACCGTCTGACTATCCTTTGTATAAAAACAAAACTTGGGAAATTTTATTATGCTCCTGGCAAATCTTTGAAATGTGTCGGTTACTCACATTACATGATTTAGACATGCATAAAATGAAAAGTCGACATAAGTGAAAAGTGTCCTCATACAAGGCTTTTATTAAAGTTGATTATATCCATTTCAGAGAAGTATATTAGGGAGACAAACTTTGTATATAATTAAAAAAATAAAGAACACATGGTTTTTACTCGGGGTGCAGATAAAGTGGTTTCTCACATTACGGTTACTCACGTTAAATTTTGTCCATGTATGGTTAACAAAAATGTCACTAAAAATTCAATAATGTGTGTGAAAATCATTGCTAGGAACACCAAAAAGAGTTTTTATACCAAAAATTGGAACAATTGGAGCTTTTTGGGGGGAAGTAAGAGGGAAAAGTATGATTTCGCTTACTAATTATGCATAAATTAGCATAATCGCTTAATACCAATTTGCATGAAATGAATTACTGTACAGTTTTGTAGATTATGTCCAAGACAACCTGCGTGCAAATTTTCGGCGCGATCGCACGGCCAATGGCCGAGATCTCAAGGGGGGCCTGGGAGGCCCCCCCCCCGGCCATAACAACTCCCAAAATACCCCGGCCTAGATAGTAATACAGGTAAGGGCATTCAATATATTGTTCAAACAGTCTTTAAAGTTTGGTTAATCGAAACTTTAAGTCTTACTAATGCACTCTAGCATTGTGAATACTTCTACTAGTATTCAATTTTTTGTGTGATTGTATGACCACTGATATTTTGATGACAAAAGAGTCACATCAAAGAGGTGTACCCTCATTTTGCTTTTAATTAATAAAGAATAACTTCACAACTCACCATGAGACTTAAAACTTGATATCCCACAGAAAATGTTACCTAACTGCATAATTTTTACTGGTTACTCATTTTACACAGTTACTCACGGTACAATTTTCTTCATCATTTTTATAAAAAATTGTATTTTTTAATGATTTTCATAGTCATCACCGTGTTAAAGATTGTTTGAAGGAAGAGAATTTAAAATCCCACCAATTAACTGTGAAGAATTTTTCGCTCAGAAAAAAGTCATTTTTTTTGGTTACTCACGTTACATCACCTGAGCAGGCTGCAATATTTATATTTCGAATGAGTACTACAAATTTACTTGAAAAGCTGTTGTGTATTTTAAGTAATTTGACTCTTCTAAACTTCAGAAATATATAAAGTGGTATGATGTTGCAATAACAAAATGGAAATAAGGCATATTTCATTTTTCACTATTTTTCTTGTACTTCGGTACAGAATGGAAGACACAACTTTTGACCATTTTTTCCAAAGTATACATATGAAAATAAACTTTTTATTTTTTGTTCCGGAAACTATCATGTATGAAGGACTTAAAGTATTTAAATATTCAAGAAAATATTGAATTTGAATTTTTAAGCTCATGTTCACCAACCTATGGAATTACCCTTCAGAGTAAAAAATGGCTTTCTCAAGTACACCAGTTTTACAAAGTGATGTACCCTTTTTTCTGCTTTGCCTGGGTCATTCAAACATGTTCTGCTGCCCCTGTAGTGACAAATCAAACGACTGAGAGAAGTTTGAGATAAAAATGACAAAAATTACAACATTGAATTTCCATAGCCATAGATTCCAGCTCCGGCAACAATGAAGGGCTTTCCTTCCTTGGCCCGAACAGCATTCACCATTAGCCTATTGTCCACTATTTTAGGAGAGAAAAAAATTGCCAAATAGATGAATATCATGTATGTCTTCAAGCAACTTTTTATTGACCATGCAAGAGAAAGACTGGTATTCAAGTTTTGAAATTTGCTTGTGCAAATGAAAGTTGGTAGCACCACTCTCAATTGTTCTAACTCAGTCATGTGTGCAGTATGAACGTTGAGATGGGTCTCAAATGAAAGAAGAGAAGCATATCTTTTCATTCATGTACATTTTATGAAGCAAATTTATGGTCATGATAGGAAAAGATTACGTTGAATTCGGTTTAATTTTTTTCTAGGATGCACTGTATATATTTTGAAGATGCAGGGGTTGAAGAAATTAGAATATAGAGTAACAGTTAAAGACATAACTAGTTTGCATATACATGTATGCCGTAAGTGTGCCTTTATCAAAATATACATACGTACATGTAGTAACATTAACAGGATGTCAGAAGCAGGTGATCATGTGATATCTGTTATTTAAGGAAAAAGATGCAGATGCAAACTTGTAGTGGGGCAACTTGAAATGGTCTGCACAAGAAGAAATTGCCAGGTAAAGCTATAAAAATGCATGAATGTAAGAAGGAACTATCTCTGTATAGGATAACGCAAAGATCACAACTGTTGGTGAGTGTACTCTAATTTGGTAAAGACTTGATCGCAAATACTCTAGAGCATATCTGGAGTTTCTGGACCGGTCAGCAACGGAAAGCGAGGTGGAGACAATCCATCTAATGGACGCCATACTGGACTCGCAGCCAACAGAAGTCAAAATACGTTAAGCAATACAAAGAGATGTAGTAGGGCTTCAAATAGTTGCGACTATGTCAAATCTGGTTGGCTTGACTTAATTCGTAAATGCAAACCGGAAGCAAAGTCCTACTATGCTATTCGCAATGAGATATTGTGCGATTACAATGGATGCGTGTTCTTTCTTCGAAAGCCACAGAGAGAGTCACATTCATTGATCAATTATGAAATGTCAATGAGAAAAAGCATGTTATGCAAGATCGTCAAGCTAAAGTTCATGATCGTAGCGCAAAAGATCTTCCAGACCTGAGAAGCAGTGATAGTCTGTCTGCAATTTTGTGATGGTCAATCTAGGACAAAAGAAAAGTTCTTGGCAAGAAGCAAAAGTTCTTGGCAAGGTCAGAATACGATATTACAGAGTCGTCACTGAGGCTGGAGTAGAGTTTCAAGAAACAGAAGAGCGCTGAAACTTACATGTACGAGCAAACGTTTTATAGATAATTACGGTCCCTAACGCGATGATCATAGCGAACACAATTACATCCACGCCAAAAATCCTATGGTTCACAGAAGCTTTGACATCGTCATGAGCCGTCATATCTCAAGGACTATGTGACTACTTATTCACTTATCCAAGAACATTGGAATTTTCTTATGGTGTTTTACTTTTACTCTATTCAATCATGTGTATATACAATGGTGATAATACAAAGTCAATGCTACTTGGTTCACGACAAATAATTTGCACTTTGGGAGACAAAAATGTAAATATTATAAACAGAAAATCGAAAGCATGTGTAAATGAATATGATTGTCTTGGGGTCATTATTAATTTAAATCTAGACTTCAAAAGCCATACAAACAACTTTGCGAAAGATGTCAAGCAAAAGTTAGGTATTTTGAGGAGTTTGAGATCTACCTTTTCTGCAGAACAATTATCACAGCTTTACTGGGGATATGTAATGCCCCGCTTTCTCTACTATTGTAATGTATGGACAGGAAGAAGTGATGTCAATTATCCTTAATTGCCAACATAAAAGAGCAGCATACTTAATTTCACGCTTAACCTAGGAAACCCCGTCCAATGAAGTACTAAATGAATTATCCTCGCCAACATTGGACAAACTCTTTTGGAAAACTGCCTGATGCACAATGTTCAAAATTTTTCATAAACTTGCTCCAACTATACTTTCATACAGAGTTGTACTTCTAGACACAGTAATGATGAGAAATTCCAGATGGTCCAATAAAATGATTTAAAAACTCCCAAAATGTTCCACTTCTTTCTACCAAAACTCTTTCCTCCATTCTGGTGCCACACAATAATCTAAATGCAATCAGGGATATGACATTGCTTCCCATACTTACAGCCCATGCTATTTGTTTTATTATGAATGCAAAATTACCTCTTCAATTTAGTCTGTCTCCTTTGTTATTATATAAGAATAGATTATGGTTAATTGGTCAGACATTATATCATTTCTTTACTCCTCAACTCTCTCTTACATTCTCTCTCTCTCTCTCTCTGTATTACTCTCCCACTCTCTCTCCTATCATTTTTTTTTCTTACATGTACTTATTCTGAGTCTTACTTTGATGTCTTATTTTCGTTTATTTTGTTGTGATGATTGTTATAATGAAATGTTTTAGTTTTCTTTATGTTATGAATTATGTGTTTTATGAATGTAGATAATAATGCAGAGCCCTGTGGAAGACCAGTGATTTTTATGAACTTAACTGTACATGTCAGTATATATTGTGTAATTTGACATACTTTTGTATAAAGATGAACAGGCTACTCTGAATAAAGATTTGCAATAAATAAATGAATAATATATAGAGGTACTCAAAAGTCAGTAAACCGCATCGGAAAATGAACACATCAAAATTGTTCAAGAACTGTTTTGTGAAAGTAAGTGGAACTTTAAAATGTCATAACTTTTTTTTTTTTAACATCTGATTTTGATGAAATTTTCAGTGTTATGCTTTGTTGGATTTTTCCTTTTTTTTTATGCAAATCAACTTTTTGTTAGGGTGCAGTTGTCCATTACAGAAGGAAAGGTGTTGGGCAATGGACGCACAATGGTTGTATTTGGAATAGCGCCATCTGGCGACAGATTGTATCATCATGGAGTTGAAGAGATTGGAATAAAGTGTAACAGTTAAAGGTATAACTAGTTTGTACATGTATATCATATTATGCCTGAGTGTGCCTTTATCATACAAACATAGTAAGATAAACACCCCCCCCCCTTATGAATTTATAAATACTCTGTATTATTATTATTATTATTATGAAATCTTGGATATACCCTTGGCTTTGAGCCAATAATGACAGCCAATAATGACAGAAGCGGTAATAATATACCATGATTGAGTACATTGCTTGTATTTACACAAATCTATCCAATTGAAAAAAGGGAAAGGTCATTTGCAAAAAAAGATGCTCAATAGCTAATTATGAAATACCATACTAGGCCTGTTGCCAGAGTACACTGTACATGTATATTGACTTTTCAGAAAATATATGGGTTTAAAAGGTGACAACTTACTTATTTTCTTACTAAACTATTAAACATAAGATTGCAAATCAAATAAATAATAAATCACAGTTGTGTCGACAGTTTCAAAGCTCAGTTAAAAATGAAGCAAGGGCTTAGAGTATGATCATGTATTAAAAGAAAACACACAAATTTTCTGTTGATTAACACAAACCAGGCCATGCTTTTTTGGGGAGTTAGTTGGCTGGGGGGGGGGTTAAATCACCCCCCCCCCCATGAGATCTTGACCGCCAATTGCACCGCAAAAATTGGCAAAATAGTAGTGCGTGATGTCATCTACTGTATGGTTAAGGGTTGGTCCCACTGGCCGACGGACACAAAACGTATTCATGACGGATACAGCGGACAAGCAAATGTCAGGGTGGTTCCATCCATTTTCATCCGCTCTAAACAATGGACAAAATGGGCGAACAATGAAATTACAGTGAACGGATGCTTGATGGATCCATATAAAGCATATGAAACATGCATGCAAAGAGTACACAACTGATACATTTTCAACGGATGGCATGATTCTTTTCCGTTTAACATTATCTCTCCATCCGTAAGTGCAGTGGGACCAAGGCTTTAATAGCTGTATGGTTAATTCTTCTTAAATAAGTAGATTTTTTTACATGAATTAATTATGCTAATTTATGCATAAACCATACTTTTTGCTCTTACATGTGAAAAAAAGCTCCTAAAATGCAAATTTTTTGTAAAAACATTTTTATACCATTCCAAACCATTACAAATAAAAAAAAATATAGGTTTGAAAATCAATTTCTCATAAATGCATTGTTTTTCTTAATTTATGTATTTCTTTGTTTTTAAACCTTTTGTATTTCTTTGTTTCAGACCAAATTTATTTTAGAACATTTTTTAAGCATAATTATGCAAAATCAATTAATTTCAGTTCATGAAAGTAAAAATAATCATATCATTATGAATAAGATGAGAAAACTCAAATTACATTTTGGAGCAATTTTACCTATGTATCCAGGCGTCACCAATTTTTTTTGTATATACATGTATGTATTTTTTGTCGGGTTTGTCAAATTCAGACCTCATAGAACATGCAATTCATTGTTTTTTAATACTTAGAAACACAAAGTATTAGGCATAATATAAATGTAACTTTTATTCTATCATTTTTATACAGGGGTGTGAGTGGTCACAAATAAAAAGATCTGAAAAAAGCTGAAGAGTATTGAAAAAGTATGAAATAGAAAGAGCTCCCATACTTTTTGTACAGAGGAAAGCCAAATATAAGCTGAAATTCAGCTGAAAATCAAAACAAAAAAAATCTGAACTCTCACACCCCTGTTTATAGTTATCACCACTAATTTATTGTCATTCCAGAGGAGATGTAAAGTTGAGTTCACGAGTTGGCATACACCAAGGGAATTTCCCATGAATGTTCAACATATTTTATAGTTTCTAATAAAGTTTTGTCTTCTAAGCTGCAATGTACAATGTGTATGAAATAATACTTTTGATTTTAATAAGACACTAATCCTCACACTAATAAACAACAGATTGTCTGAAAATTCAGAGTTGACTTTGTATCATTTCCTAGTATTATTTTTCTTTGATAATCTGTTCACTGATAAGTCAAAAGGAGATGGATTATATGTAAGAACTAATACTTGTGTTGCTTAAATGGAAGATGCAAGACAGATAGTGCTGTGCAACCAGGAGGGGTGGGGAATACATGGGGTCTGGGGTGATTTTGCCCTTGAAATGGTCAAAAGATCACTGTAAATTAAAAAGAGCCACCCCCATATCCCAATTCACTGCAATGTTCAAGCTTATCCATATGGGGAGTTAACCTTGACATGACATGAGAAAAATGAGAGAAAGAGGGAAGAGGAAAATGGGGAGAGGAGAAAAAGGAGGTTGAGGAGAAAAAAAAATAGAGAGAAAAGAGAAGACAAAGGAGAATAAGGAGTAGAATTTTTTTTTAAGTACATGTAGATAAATAAGGAATAGGAGAATAAGGGGAAAATTGATAAAAGAGGTGTATTGAAAAGATTGGGTTTGCCTGAAAGTAGATAATAACCCTATCACTTCTTTGAGGGAAAAATATCTTAATAGTTTATGTCACCTAATGTCACGTACATGTAAATTGTGTAGCCCCCCTCCATTATATAAAAAAAACCTGGCATTATATGTACACTGTATATACAGACACATACATGTACATGTGGCTCTATTTTCTTTGTTGTTGCTTGTAGTTCAGCAAAATGGAACAGTGAATGATCCTTAATTCTATTTATAACATGTATTTCATCATTCAAAAACATTCAATAGTAAAATTACCTGTAAGGTACATGTAGGTAAGCGAACAAAAGTCTAGGCCACGTTCAGCCATGACTTCAAAGGGCTGACACACCTGAATGATTTTATTGCCAGCCTATGTCAATAATACAGTCTGAATTCGGTCTCCCTTTATTCAGATCTCTTTTATCATTCTTTCATTGTTATATTTTTTGGGGAAAAGGGGTATTCCCAACTCAGTTTGAGCTCTTACACAAAGTTCATCCCCCACCCCCCCCCCCAAAAAAAAAAAACCAATAAAAAACAAAGGTTTGAAAAAACAAATAATACATAATAATTCAAAAACAATAAAATACATTTAAAAAATAATTATGTTTTGGCAATTCTTTTGTAGATATTTGTTAGAAATGTAAAAATTGATAATTCCACTAAAAATTAGCATTTTCCTAGCTATATAAAGTGAGTTAAAGGCAAAAACAACATAATACAAAACACAAATTTTGGGCAAATTTCATACGCTTATTTGCATTAATTAATTAGTTTACATGTACATCCAGCTCTCTGCATGTGCAAATTTTTGCGGCGATCGCGGAATCAGCCGCCAAGATCTGAAGGAGGGTGGTCAATTTGACCCCCCCCCCCCCCGGTATATCATGGCCTAAAATAACCCATTAAATAGGTTCAACCCCTCAATACGAGGCAGGGAAGAAGAGTTATCAACGAACGTTCTGATTGGAGGATATCAGAGGAGTTCTGCGAGGTGTTGGGAATTCTACTTTAGGCAGAGACTGATGTGAATGCAGACACTGGCAACATTCCCAACTTAATGACATTAAAATGTCACAACATTTCATAAACCCCAAATTAAGTAACAATTCAGATAATATGAATATGTAACAAGATGTACATAAATCTTACCTAATATATTCAGCCAAGGTGGTTTCTTCTGCTTAGGCTTGGATCTACAGGAGTGGAAGAGACATAGAAATATTGTTAAACAATAAACACTATTAACTGGGCACAACAAAAATATTAACATGCATTGAAAGAAAATGAGAAGATGGAATATAAGTATATGAAAAATTTAATTAAATATTCACTTCACATACATGCAGCTTCACATGCAGGTACAATGCCAAAGAGGCATATAATCAACTCTATACCAGCTTCTAGTTCTATCTCTAATTCTATTTCTAATTCTATTTCTAATTCAATTTCTTCAAGTCTACTCTATAATGAGAAGTACTATACATGATGAGAAAAAAAAGACAGTACAACAATATATTAAAAAGGGAAAACTGATTGAATGACTACTAACAAACAGAGTATTTTGAAAGTCATATAGCTGAAGTAAACTGAAAGCATAGGATTTAATAGAATACAAAAGTAACCTCAAAATTCAAAAAGTGAAATATTAAAATAGATAATATTTCATGGGTAATACCATTTTTGTGAGTTTTCCATTCAAAATTAATTGAATAATTAATACTTTCATTCACTCACCAAGTCATTCATTCACTCCCTAATCATTTGTTCATTCTTTCATTCGTTCATTCATTCATACATTCAATCACTCTTCCCTTCTTATCTCTCTCAATTTCAGTATTTCTCACTTTATCTCGCTTTAATCCCCCTCTCTCTGTGTCTGCCTATATCTCTCTGTCTCTATGTCTCTCTGCCTGTCCACCTCTACCTTTCTCTCTCTTTGTCTGTCTCTCTTTCTCTCTATAACATTCCTAACAATAGTAGTGTACCAAACTTTAAGCAAGAAAGGGGGAAGGGAGGTAATATTGTGACTTACACCCGCTTTTTCTTTGCATCCCCTTTCAGCCATGAAGGCTTATCAGTGTGAGGACGTTCGCTCTTAGCTTGTTCGCTGTTAAGATAGAGAAGACAACATTCAGAAAATACTGAAAGTGTAGAAGAATATGGCCACTGTACATTCCACAATGCAACTAAGAATAGATTGAAGTAAAAATTCCAAAAGAAACAATTTTTAAAAATATGATTGAAATCTGGTTCTGGATTAGAACGGATTTATAGGTACCGAATCAATACCAGAATTCAATATGTTGGAAAAAGTTACTTTAAAAACTTGCAACTCTTATTTCGAGCAGGGAGGCTTGAAATCTTTTCATGTGCAAATTGAGTTTTTAACCAATAACATAAATTGTGTCCGAGAAAAATTAAATATGATTTATGTTCAATGTCTAGTCATATTTGCATTGTAAGGTGTACAGGCTGGAAGACAATAAGTTTGCTCATATTTACTTATAAAAGAAGGGGACTAATGTCTACTTGACTTATAGAGGAAATCTATATTGAGAGATGATACAGTCAAATAGAATAGAAAATCACATTGTTTCTTCTCAAATATATCAAGGTAGATAAAATAGATAAATATAATATTGAAGGAAAGAAAAAATTGGGCAATAACATAAATACAAAAAAAATAAAGAAGAGAAATTATAATTTCACAGCAAATTCATTTATGAAAGATATAGTTATCTAAGTCCATTCACATGTAGGAAAGGAAAGGAACAGCAGAGTTATATAATCATAAAATATAGACAGAGCACAGTTATGGCACAACTATAATGAATGTATGAATTAGGTAAAGGTAATATAAAACATGGAAAATATCAAAGACCTTGTACAGAGTATTCTCACATAACTCAAAAGAATAAAAGCATTATGAAACTGTAATACAGCATAGGAAATTTGTTAGTACTAATAGAGCCCTACCAGTAGGCCAAGTCACAAATTTTGATCCAAGATCTTGTAACAGAGGCATCTATTAGCACATTGTTAGCACTAACAAAGTTCCTGTGAGGCTGGTACTGATCGATATCCATGTACGGTAACACACTTTGCAGACTGACATACAACATTCAATATTAACTCACCCTGTCAATTCTTTGAGCTGATCAATCATAGAAGGTTCTCCCTTGTCAAAGCTTGTGTCCTGCTCACTGGTAGTGATTGTCTTGTTTGGTGAGGATTCTAATCCCATGGGAATGGCTCTGGGAGTCACATCATCATCAGCAATGGGAGTTTTCTCTGAGTGAGATACAGTACATGCAAATGAAATATAAAATAATTTATTGCTCTTTGTATTATAATTTAAATCAGGGGAACTGAGGGCTTTGTTCTTATTTCATTGTGACTTTGCCATGGACCAGTGAAGGCCCGGTGGTACAGTCGCTGACCTGCAATCAGTTCTTGAGAGGTTCAAATCCTGCTAGTTCCTAGATTTTTTTCTGACTTATCAGATAGATCGATCAATGCAATCTGGGTGGAAAGCCAAAAATTGTTTTTACAATATAATATTTTAGTTTGTTCTTTGTTGTTAAAACCTGACATGAAATTTTTTTTTTTAAATGAGCACTGCTCAGAAGAAAAAAACTGCATTTCTAAATTATAATATGAATGGGAACCTTTTATTATCTGAACACAGTATCTTATTTCATGCAGAGGATGACCCTAAAGGATAATGCCTCCAGCAACCACCTATGATTGGTAGAGATATCACAACAATAAAAAACATAAAGATCAACTAATACAATGGCACCAGGGAAAAAAAAACTACACAGGGGCTCAAGCCAAAATGCTCAAATGAGCACTGGAAACTGAAAAAGGAGACCTGGAAATCCCGATTCAATGCAATATTAAAGATTATCAAATGTTGCACATTTAGGTAGTACAGTAAGGTGTTGAAAGTGCCCATCCCTAAAAATAAAATAAAAATATGAAAAAACTATTTTGCCTGAATGGCACAACCACAACAACCAAATTATCAGTCAATCAACTACTTTGAATTAGATCCAATTTTCTCATAGAAATCAATGAACCTACCCCTGCTTGCATCCAGAGAGGACCTTGGTGTAGCATAGATCTGAATGGAGTCATCAACCACTGGCAGATCAAGGGTAGTGTCCGTTGATCTCATCAGCACCCTGGTCTCACATCTAATAGTCTGTCTCGGGTCTTCTGGACTAAAGCTCTCTGAGACACTTGGTCTCAGTCCAAGGTCCTGGCTCAACCCTATAGAGTCCTTGACCGAGGCTTCTAGAGACGCAGAAGAAGATGTAGCAGTATGTTTGGGGTCTACACTGATCTTTGGGACCTGACCTTTCTGGGCTGAAGATGGACTAGAGAGTGATATGGGAGGATTAGTGGCACTTGGTTTTGGAATAGCAGGGGTTTGACCTTTAGTCTTGTTCTTTTCAATGGGCTTCTGAGTCAAGTCCTTGCGCTTGGTCTGGTCCACCTTTGGATCTTGGTCTGGTTTGGACGGGAACAGATCCAGATCTATCTCAAAGGCTATGCTCCTCCGCAGCTCTCCGCTCCCATCATCATCCCTATCCTCATTCCCATTACTGTTTGAGTTGCTTTTGTTAGGATTGGACAACCTCCCTTCCACAGATTTCCCCTGGGGCTGATTGATCTCCAAGACCTTGTCTCCAGCATCATGCAACCTCTGCTCCACATTTTTCCTTTGTTCTGAGAGCTCAGTTCTTTGTATGCTTGGATTCACAATTGCAGTTTGTTTCTCCTTATTCACTGCATCAGGTGGAATACTGTTACTTGCAATCTCCTTTGCACTCTCCGTAGGAATCATGATGGTTGTACTGTAATCAAAGACTTGATTCCCACAGCCTTTGTCTACTGTTCCTTCCCATATTGCCTTATCTCCAAGAAGTACTCTGGCTTCTTTGACACCAATGTTTAAATCCTGTGGGCAGGATAGAAAGAAGGCACATAATTAATAATCCAAGATTGATTATTAATCACTTCCATATCTGAATAAAATTCTATAAATGAACAAGTTGATAAAAACATATCTCTAAATTCCATATTGCAGAGGCATGTTAGGACAACTTGCTCAGATACTATTCTCATCTAACAACTCCCCTATAAAGCATCTTGCCCGTTGACAGCAGCTCCTTCAACTCTTCCACCAAAACCCCTCCCAAGATAACAACTCCTTTATGAAAATTTCCCAAAGCCAAAGAGTTCACCTAGTAGTGGGGCAGTTTTTTTTTTTTTTTGGGGGGGGGAGGATTAGCCTAGAATCTTGAAGAAATATTGAGACAAAAAAATACTCATGAACTATCTAATCAATTCAACATCCCTGCACAACCATCATATTTACCAACATATTCTATTTTAGTACTCATGGGGACAAAAGTATTCATCTTGTCAAAGTGAAAAATTTCCCAAGGATAGTCTGAAATAGCAACAACTAATTAATACACAATTATACCATATATTGAGAGCTCAACCATGAAACCATCATTGGTAGTTATTAAATCTCCATGAGAGAAACATTAACCTTAACTGGGTTATTTCAGACCAGTATATACTGGGGTGGGGGGGGGGTCAATTTGAAAAAAGTAGAAGAGGGGAAAGGGTGTATTTTTTGGGGAGTGTGATCAAGACAAAAGTGCACCCATTTTTTGCCCGCCCTGGCATCGATAGAGTGAGTGGCGGTGTCTGTCTCTATGAGTCACGCATGACTTCTGAAGATGGATTTGACCCCCCCCCCCTCAGATCTTGGCCGCTGATCGCGCGATCACCGCAAAGACTGTATACTAAATAGGTTCATTATTGCGGACTGAAATAATCGCGAGAGGGTATTCATTTGTCTCGCAATCTACTATGGTCAACAATGAAATTCGTGATCACTCTCGCAAAAAGTGTTCACTAACTTACAAGTTCACGAGCTTTCGAGTGCCGCTGCAGCTCTTTATCAAGTGACGAAAATTATCTGATAACGTAGTCTATTTATACCAATCCTCAGGACCGTACGCACGAATGCGGGAACAATAGGTGGGCACTGATCCGTTGTGTGATCGGGCGTTTCACCAATCAGTGCGTCGATGTGCGGTGCGGCCGGTGATCTGTGTATGCAAATAAGCCGGAGGTACATGTATATGCAAATACGCCGTGAGTCGGCAACATGCAAATAAGACAAAATTGGCGTGCTCGCTAGTTTCCCGTGGGTGGGGGTTGACTAGCTGAGCGGTCCCTTGCTCGGGGCCGGGAACGATCGGGTCGGCGTGCACTGTATGGTAAAATTTTTAAAAAATTAATTCTTTATATTTTTAATTAATTAATTATGCAAATAAGCATATGAAATTTGCCCTAAATTTTTGTTTTTTGTGTATGTTTTTGCCTTTAACTCAATTTACATAACTAGTAGAATGCTAATTTTTGGTTAGAGTATAATAACATTTCTAACAAATATCTACAAAAAAATTCAAAAAATATAATTAATTTCTTATGTACTTTATTGTTTCTTAAATTCTTATGTATTTCTTTGTTTTTTCAAACCTTTGTTTTTTATTGTTTTTTCCAATGAACTTTGTCGGGACCCTTCTGCGATCATAAATAGCATAAAATAAAACCATTTAAACCAACAAAAGTAAAAATAATCATACATCTATGATTTTTGGTGGAAAAACACAATTTGCATTGACTTTGTACACGGAATCACTTTTTTTTAGCAATTTCGGGTCTGACATGTACTTACAAAATGTTGCGTAATTTCAGAACCGTGTCCCCGGGTGTCGCAATTTTGGTCTCAAAAGCTGCGCAAGACTTGAAAGTAAAAAGTCAGAGAGCGGCGCGATAAAAAAACTTTGCGCGACGGCGTAGTGATGAAATTTGTCAAGGGGGGGTCAAATTGACCCCCCCCCCCCAGTTTAATAAGGGTTAAGACACTCACCGAGTCTATTTATGTCATGGGAGTATTTTATGAAGCAAAAAGTCAGTGATTTTCACCGACCAATTTGTTCTCATCCAATCAGATGCGAGGATTTCAGCAGCTTGGAACAGTTTTCAGTAAACATCACTGACTATATATTTCATGGAAACTCTCCCCAGTACTGACCTTCAGAGTTTTGTTGAAGTTCCATATCTTCATCCTAGAGATCCCACTGCCAGCGGGAGAGAATAGGATTCTAAACAAAAGTAAGATTGGTGACCCCTTCTCATATTCACAGCTCCACATATTCCTTTCTTTTGTAGTCTGTAAAACACAAAAAGGTCACAGCATTCATACTTCAACAAGCAATTTTTATCACAAAGTCCTTTCAAATTATGGAGAAAAAATTGCATCTGTCTTCCATAGAATCAAAATTCAATCTTGGCCAAAAATAAATTAATACACATGAACAACATGGTTTTATTTCAAGATTTTTTGCCCCTCCCATTTTTACTTTGATTTTATTTTTCAGTGACAAACAATGTGCAGGAGAATTAAATTGAACTACATGAACCTTACATCTGTAACAACAGCAGGTTAGAATTGAGGTAAACCTTCAAAATTCCATGTAAAAAATAAATTATAAGTATCATTATCATGATTATAATTACATGCCTTATATCTATGATCATTATCCTTTCAAATTGTTAATCCTAAAGAAACATAAAAATGACAGTGTTTTTTCCCCCCAGGATTACCCCAATGAGAAACAAAATTTATAAATACTTTTTGTCCCTTCTAATGTCTACTTCAAATAAAAATAATTTTTCAATGCAGAGAATTGCATACATACCTTCATTTTGGCGTTGATAATATTAGCAAGCTCTCCTTTGCTTTCCTCTGCATTCCTAGCTTCAATGCTCGATGGCTGCAGTGTTAACCTTTGACCTTGGAGGTCAAAGAACTGTACCTCTGTGACCCCTACCCTTGAAGGATGACCCCAATTAGAGTTGATCTCAATGACAACCTCGAGGTCAGGTGATGATGCTTCAAGTGAACTTGACTTTGAACTTGATGCGCTCTGTAAAAGTGATTATGATTGTAGTGATAAAATCATAATATACACTGTGCATATAAATATATAGTGTTCTTTATCTAAATTTTCTATTTCAAGATTCACAACAAAAAATAGAAAAAGAATTAGAGAGTTTGGATGAGCTTCATAGTGACAAGAGCTGATATCAGATGTTATAAAACTTTAGTTTAGATTTGAAAGTCCCTGATTATATATTTCTGAAATTTAATGGCAAATTATTCCAGAGAGAAAGTGCTGTATTTTTTGCTATAAACCCACAATGTAAAACTTCCATGCCCTTTCTCTATCTACTCTCATGCAACTTTTGAAGTGTGGGTAAAAACAGCTCACATGTCAGGGGGACTATATGTACATGTAAATGCATATTTCAACTTAAAAACAAACAAACATAGAAACCTGAATGAAAACTGATTGTTAATTGGGAGCTGGGTTATCTCATATTCTTAACCTGGGTAGAGAGAGGCACATTTGACATGACTGCCTAAGCATTGATAATGAGATGCAGTAGGATTACTAACTATGTGGTGCACACTCAGTTTTGCAATCCATGTTCTTACCTTTGAGCGAGGAGCTAGCTTGGGTCCCTTGAAGATATCACTCTCAGAAGCGCCCTCTGTAGACAAATTTCCTAAAGGGTGTTGACGAGGTGTGTTCCTGGATGATCTTGGGCTTGTTGAATCCTCTAGTCTCCCAAGAACCTTCAGGAGTCTCCTCTGTGACCTAGATGAGAAAAGGGAGATGACAATTTTTAGCTTCCGAGGGACCATTTCATGATACCTTTCAAAGCTATCAACCAGGGGGGAAAATACACATGGCTTTGGGCAACTTTGCCCAGAAATGCTCAAGAGAGCCCTGGAAACTTCTGATTCATTGAAATATTAAAACTAATTAAATGTTGCAGATTTAGGCAGTAAGTTGCGAATACAAGCCCCCAAAATAATAAAAAAAAAAACAATAATTGTTTGCCTGCTGTCAAGTTATCATTTTCTGAAAGTTTCTGTAGAAACAGTTACATGTAGATACCTATGCTTCTAAGTCAATCAAAATAATGATCATATGTCATCAGATCTGACACCTTGTCAGATGACAAGAGTTGATAAAAGTTACCATTAGAGCCATTTAAAAAAACAATTGTCAGTAAGTCATGCATGACTTACCTTAATCAGTGATCCTCTGTTGTGCTAAATTTCATTGGTGCTGATTTGAATGATAGTTAACGGACACAAGTCTTTGTAAAGGCATTAGTAATTTATGAACGGATTTACGAATCGCATTTCACATCTATATTACTTTACAAAAATGTCTGTAGATGTCGATGGATGGAAACACATAACTGACCTTACATGATCTCTGACCTTAGTTACATGTATGTGACCTGAAACTCACACAGGACATTCAATGATACTTGATTAATCTTATGTCCAAGATTCATGAACTAGATCCATATACTTTCAAAGTTATAATGCCAATTCAACAAATACCCCAACATGGCCAAAGTTCATTCACCTTAAATGACCTTTAACCTTGGTCATGTGACCTTAAACTCGTGCAGGATGTTTAGTGATACTTGATTACTCTTATGTCCAAGTTTCATGAACTAGATCCCTATACTTTCAAAGTTATGATGAAATTCTAAAACTAAGAATAAAATGGCTTGTAATTTCATTTGTATAAAGAAACTAAAATAATTTTGAGAGGAAGGTACTTGTTTTGCTACTTGGCGATAAATTGCGGTATGATATTAAGAAGTTAATCAGAGTATTTTCATTCACGTGGGCCTTTATAAGACTATATTGCTCAGAATGTTGCATTAAATTGGTAACAATTGCAAGTTATGCGTAATTAGTATGCGAAATCATACTTTTTCCTCTAACTCCCTAATTAAAGCTCCAAATGTTCTAATTTTTGGTATAGAAACTCTTTTGTGGTGTTCCTAGCAAGTGTACATGAACAAATTGCGATATCAAATAATTTTCTTATATTTTTTTTTTTGCAATTTCTTATATATTTCTGTGTTTTTTTTACCTTTTGTTTTTCATTGTTTTTTCAATGAAATTTGTTGGGGACTCTTCTGAGATCATAAAATAAGTACATTTAGACCAGCAAAACTAAAAATAATCCTACATTTACAATTTTGGGTTGAAAACACAATTTGCATTGACTTTGTACACAAAATCACGTTTTTGAGTAATTTTGGTCTGACATGCACTTATATAATGTGACGCAAAATTGGTCTCAAAAGTTGGGCAAGACTTGAAAGTAAAAAGTCAGCGAGCTGCACGGTCAAAAAATTCCTGCGACGAAAAATATTGTGTGAATCGTTGAGGGGGGGCTCTGAGGCCCCCCCCCCCCTGGCCTAGGTAGGGTTAAAGGATTGATCTACTCACTTTGCATCCATGTCTTTGACTTTCTCCAGGGCCATGGCTAGCTTGAGGTCATCCAGATTCTGTGAATTAAGCAACGGGTCATGGCTCGAGGATTCAATCGAAGTGCTGGACACTTTAGCAGTCTTTTCAATTTCATTGCTATCATCGGTCTCAGGTTTGTTCTCGTCGCCGCGATGTAGAATAACAGTCACCGGTCTTTTGGGCATATCATCAGGTGATGTACATGTAGATAATGGCTACAAGATGAGAAAAAAACAAAGATATGGTCACCTGTCTCTCGGACATATGGTGAAAATGGCTATCAAATATGGAAAAAAAGAAATGGGTTTTGATCTTTGGGGCTTATGGTGACAATGGCTAGAATAGAAGATGTGGAAAACAATTACTATTACATTACAAAGAAATTGCAATTGTTCTCTTTGGCATAATTAGAAATAATGGCTATAAATATCCTAAGCTTGTTGGCAATTTTCATAAACTTGCGATCAATTACCAATGGTAGAATTCTACCACTTTCAAACAATTTAATTGCATCATTTCAGAAGCTTTGAACATTGACTTGTAATATGCAAATAATTCAACATGTTTTGTAAAACAGGCCCCAGATACTTCTACTCATCATAAATACACTAATCATCAACTCAGGAATGATGAACATCTTCATATCTATCCTGATTCAAAAGGACCTGTTTATAACTTATTACCCCTAAAAAACACACCCTTGGAGATTTGAGGTGGTATTAAGGAATTTCAAATGAGCACTGAAAAGAAAATACTATAAGTGTACACACAAAACATGACACTGGAGTATGATATAATATTCTACACTGTACATAATAATTATATTGTAAAACCCATAAAAAGTACACAAGAAACATATCCAAAATAAGCAAAAAAAAATAAACCAAGTGAAAAGATCACAATTCTCAGAGATGGTGCATTTTGATTTTTTTCTAATTCCAACCAAGCCCTAGGTCTTTAAATCATACATCATCCTTATTTCAATGTATTATCATTGCAAAAAGACAGAAAGCAATCTATGACAGATTACTCTAGGCCAATCTACCTTGGTCTCTTCCTTAGGGGCAGTCCTGGCACCACTCTGGGTTCGCGTTGCCGTAGCAACCCTGTTCTCTGCTGCCATAGCTTTCTGGATGGCCGAGACGTCATCCTTTGGAGTGCTGGCCCACTTGTGAGTCTCTTCATCCTTCTTCTTCTGAGTTTGTAAGGGAGTGGATTTTCGCACAACAGGACCTACAAGTATATGCACAATGCATAAAAAAAGCATTTATATTCCAAACAAATAAAAACAGTCACTATTATTTGTTTCTTATTTTGAATTCTATTGAGTATTTATTTTCACCATTAGACAGTGCCTGACAAGGGTGATAAAGTCTCAAACATGGTAGTGATGTGGATGTACATGTATGGAGCAATATCAAGCAAGAGACATTGAAAATGCATCATTATAGGATTCACAATATATTACACAATCAAAAAGATTATGGTAGTTGATCACATTTTTTTTTAGAAATAGAGGGGAGGGAGGAGAAGAGAAAACAAAATATATATTAAGAACATGAATGAGGAGGTGAAGACAGAGGAGGAGAAGATAAGGGAGGAGGAGGGGAAGAAGGAGAAAGAGGAGAAGAAGAAGCAGGAGACGGAGACAGAGACAGAGAAAATGTAGGAGAGAAGAAGAAAAAAACACCAAACATATATACAGAAACTAAAGAAAGAAAGTGAAATCTTTCATTGATATTTCTTACCTGAATCCATAACAATATCCTTATGTTTTGGAGTTCCTTGTTTCTTAAAATCATCTTGACTTGATCTTGAAGGGAAATAGACATCATCAGCATTTTCTTTCCTTCTGCAAACATGGAATTGAAAGTAAAGTTGGACCAATCATAATTTCTAATTTCAGTTAAAGTAATTTTAGTTAAATTATAGACTAGATGTGAATGTGAGAAAGACTTGAACAATAAAATGAAAATAAAAATAAAGCATATTTCTGAAGCACCAATTCCACAGCATTATCCGTGAATTACATGTAACAGCTTTCCAAATTGAATGAAAAGTCCTCAGATATTCTTTATTTAATCTAAAACTTAAAATCCACAATTACCCAATACAAAATAGAAATATTTAAAGACAGCCATATTTTTATTGAATAATTGGTTAACAGGTTACAAGTAATTCTTGGGTAAAAAATCTGTCTGTAAAATCAATCATTTAAGAAATATTGTTACTTACTTTGCAGTTACAAGTTCCCTGGATTTAGCTGCACATGAGAAATTGAAACAAAATACAGATGTTTAATGAATTACGACTAAAATTATTTTACAAAAAAAGAATGAATTTTCAGGGGAGTACAGTACATTATCCTAAATAAACAAATGCACAACCACTGGCGAATCCAAGGGGGGGGGGGGGGGCAAAGCCGGCCCGTGCCCCCCCCCCCCTCTTTTGAGAGGCACAGTTCAAATTTTTAATGTAAAAATACCGTTTAAATAGATGTGTGCCCCCCCCCCCCCTTTTGAAAATGAAGACCCTTTTTTTTTCTTGCCAAATTTTTCCTCGGAAAATGTGACCCCCTTTTGGATAATCCTGGATCCGCCCCTGTGCACAACACTCAACAATTATATAAAGATAACCCATAGATAATCTAATCCTACGATAATATGATCATTACGTTTCATGTGTGATGCGAAGTCAAGTACTATCATATCACCAGGCTCGATCTTCATCATCTCCCCGCTATCTCTCCTCCCCGCTTCGAGGCTGTCATCAGCAACATCAAGTTCTTCCTCAATCTCATCCTCATCTTCTTCTTCAATATCCTCTTCAGAGCTTGATTCATCATCAGAATCGGTGCCCTGGTTAAATACAAAAGCGATATATTGTACAGACATTGACTGCTTCAAGGGCTTAGTTAAAGACGCATGCAAGTTGTGGTAATGATCTTAAAGTGGGTTTAATAAGAATATTAAAAAACTAGATTTTAATTCGTCATGCGGACGAATTAGGTGGTCTGTCGTATAGATAGATAAACAGGAAAAAAATATTTAAACAGATATTAGATTGAAAAATAGATAGACAAACAGATTTACATAATCAAACAGATACATACAAGAAAGATATATAATTATAGTAGATGGATGGAGTGATGGATGGAGAGATCAATTATAGGTGGTTATATTAATAAAACATAGACATATAGATAGATAGAGACACAGACATATAGATAGATAGAGAGACAGACTTATAGATCGATAGATTGATTGATAGATATATAGATAGATAGAGAGAGAGAGAGATGATTGGTGGTTATATTAATAAAACATAGATAAACATATAGATAGAAAGAGAGACAGACAGATAGATAGATAGATAGACAGATAGATCTAGACAGACATATAGATAGAGAGACAGACATATCATGAAGCTATTACGAGCTATCTCGTAAGAGACAGACATATAGATTGATAGAGAGACAGAGATAGATAGAGAGACAGACATATAGATGAATAGATAGATAGCTAGATAGAGAGACAGACAGACAGATATATAGATAGATAGATAGATAGATAGAGACAGGCAGATATATAGATGGCTAGATAGATAGACATATCTAAACAGATAGATACATATATATAATAATAATAATAATTAACATCATTTATATATCATAATGTATGTACATTTTCTCATGTTAATTTTATGTTTATAACAAGATATATTGTGATTGTTTTTTTAATATGCAGGACCCCAAGGGAGAGCAATTTTTTGTTGATTGGGTATCCTGTTGAAATATTGTTAATAAATAAATAAATAAATAATAAATATAGCGTATTAGACACAGAGAGAGAGAGATAGATAGATAAACAGACAGAATAGATATACAATGTAGGTAGATAGACAGACAGACATATGGATAGATAGAGAGAGAGGGACGTATTCAAACAGAAAAATATATATTAGACAGAGAGATGTGATGTAGGTAGATAGACAGACAGATAAATAGATATGATATAAAAAGTAATTATAATCTGTTTTATTTTGCAATATTTTAGCTATTATTTGTTAGAATTCTTATAATTGATCGGGGGCAAGATAGCTAAAAAAAAAAAAAATCATGTTCACCCGCGGACTCGAACCCCTGCCTGCATGATGGAATGAGAAGTAAGTCTGACGCCTAACCGATTGAGCTAGAATATTTCCCATAGACTTAACACGTAAGCAAAACACCAGAATCTCAAATCCAATCTTGCAAGTGAATTACGGGCATGATCCCGACATCTGATCGGAAAATGAAGGAAACGCAACCGAAAGCTTAGAATCTCAGCTACAACATACTAAAAGCTCAGGGATAACTACCAACAAAAATTGGAGATATGGCTTACGAAATAGAAGAATGTAGAATCTAGTTTTGAGAAAAAGTCATGTCCCATAGAGATTACACGCAAAATGAGTAAAAATGACATGCCATTATTATTTGCAATTTTTGAGGATGATTTGTCTATCAAAATGAAAAATAAAGGCAATAACTCAGAAAGAGTAAGAACTAAGCTACAACATATCAAAAATTGGGTGAAAATTGACCAATATTCACGGAGTTAGAGCAAGATTTGCATAATTATAATGACGTCATAATAGGCAAAATGGATTTTTTGACTTCCGACGCCATTTTGATGACGTCATAATATAATTGAGGGTCAAATGAGACATGAAATTATATCTCTAGTTCATACTCTATCAAAATATGAAAAAAAAATTGGGGGTCCCCATGCGTTCTGAAGAGCTACAGCGGATTTTCTATAGGCATGTTTTTGCCCATATATGGCCTATAGTGAGAGCTCGCGCGCACACGTGCTGCAAACTTTAACGGGTGTTAATTTCCTTATTAATGGTCGTAGAAGGTTGATCAAGGTATCAAATTGCTCAAAATTATATGATCAATGCAATGAAATAAAAAAAACGGTGTTTCTGAGTTGCATTGAGGCGTTACGCGCGGAAACGCGCGCGCATACGTTTGCGCGCGCAATTTTTTGAAATGCTTAAAATGACCTAAAACGTACTCTGTTTTGGTCAAAAAGTGATTTTTAGCATTTTAAAATTTTGACGCGCGCGTACGCGCGCGTCGTGACCTTCAGGTGACCTTTGATGACATGACCTGATGACCCTTGATCTGAAGTTTATGTCATGTGAATTTGATTTATTTTTGATAATTGATAATGGAGATATGATTGATAATGTGATTTTACAAAATGGCGTCTAGATGACGTCATGATGACGTCATGACATTAAGATTCTTGCAGAATTGAGGTCTTATTGATGTTGATATGTGGTGATATTTTGATGATTATTGAATATGAACTTTCTGAGATTTGCTGTCCACAAGAAATGGAGGAAATAAAAATAAGAAATAATAAATAATAAAGAAAGAAAATTCGGACAAACATAAAAGGTGATCTGTCGTTGACAGACCACCTAATAATCACCCAAGTGTTTGTATGGATAAATTAAAAATGTATGATGAACTGCATTGGAAGAAAATGTGTAATTGCTGAGAAATGCACAAAGTAAGCATGGCATTACATCAAAATGTCTGGTCTCTTTCCAAGCAATATTATTACACTGCCCAAAATATGGTTTTCTGTGCTAGTGATCTTCAGAGTTTAATTGGTTTCAGCTAAGATGTCATGATTTGACAAGTTAAGTTTACATTAATGCACCAGATCTAGATCTTTGATAATATGGCAACAATTAATTTTGATTTGAAAGACAATCTCATGAAATAATTGTTTGTGGCAACTCTCTCTCTATATATATATTTTTTAAACAAGTTGCCAAGAGGCATGATGTTATACTATTGGATAAATTTAGAAGGGATATTATTACATAGAAATCACTTGCGTATAGGGGTGGCTCAGTCGTAAACCTTGAATGTGAAAATCAGGCAGTCCCAAATCCCACATTATCTAAGAATTTCTTTTTAAAAATTTATTAATTTTAATGCATGTCAAAGAAATACATTTCTTTTTCTCAAAATGATTTTGATTTTAAACACTTGCCAAATGCATGCACAGTTATCTATTAGAACTGACAGCCAAGCATTTGCCTAAATTCATAATAAAGTGTATTTCTCATTTTAATTCTCCATAAAGAAGATATTGCTGCAAAATCAAAGACATCATCACATAGTAAAACACACTTTTGCCCATCAATCTCATAAAACAAGTGTGATGCATTCATTGGTACTTGATTCTTGATGGAGTAATCCATTTGACAGCTCATACAGGAAGCTATACAGGGATGATGAATAAAGTGAGCCACTGGAAGGAGTGTCATAAAGTGCAGAAATGGTGATGGATAGACATAGCATTTTGTATCCACAAATGAAAGACTTCATCTTTGTTTTCATCATCTACAACTACAAACGATTGTCAGATATCTGGCCCAAAATTGGCACATTGTACAGCCTTCCTATTTGCAGCCATCAGGTCTGTTTGCTTATTGATGTTAAGGCATTGGGAGAGGTGTGACACAGTTTGTGGAATGCAATCACAATTTATGTTGTCATCATCTATGCATCTCCACTTTTTCATGTTGGATTTGCATATACTGTAATCAATTACCTTTCTGCAAATGCTTCTCCTTATGTGAGGATTTGCCTCCAAACTTCTCCTAAGTGTCTGTAAACAAAAGCAACATAATGGAGCAGTGTCAATTTGGGACACAATACTATTAACATCAGAGCCCCATCTTACAAAGAGTTATGATTGATCCAATCAATCATAATTCTATGAAAATCTATCAATGTCATAATTTTTTTCTTCAGGAAATTTGCAAAATATCCTTTGTAAACAAAGGAGAACACACCAAATTGTCAAGAAATCAATAAATTTATGGATATAGATTCATATCTAGAAATTTTTTGAACAAACATGCGATTTATATGTTGACTTTGCTGGCTTTCCATAGTTAGGACTGATCGGATCAATCGCAACTCTTTGTAAGACGGGCCCCTGAATTAACTTTGCATACATACAGGTAGAAAAGGAAGTCTGTATTTATCAATATAAGAAATGCAGTGGAGATTTCACCCTCAAATCACCTTGAAAGCTCAAAAAATTGAATGGTTTGGGTGACCATCTTTTCTAATTTTGCTCAAAGATCAGACAAAAACAATACGGTATTAAAAAAGTATAGAAAATCAAATTTCTCCATATATACATGTAGCAGAATAATGAGCAATTCTTTTACAGCATAATTGTTTGTCACACAAAGTAGTAGCCCTTGAAATTAAAAAAAAAAGCCCCCAAAATTCAGCAATTACCCCAATGTGGAAAAAAATTATAACCCCTAAAAATAAAAATTACTTCCTACCCTGGTACTTATTTCTGATATTTGTGCTGGGTTTATCTGACGCTAAGTCTCAACCAAATTGAGCAATCATAACAATTGGTTTGATTTTCCATCGTGTCAGGAAAAATTATATTGAGTGAGCAAGTGATACCTTTAGAATAAGAACCAGGTTGGTGTTTCATAAAGCTGTTTGTAAGTTACGAGTGACTGTAAGAACGACTGGTGATCCTTTTTGTAGTAAACGATATTCACCATTAAATGTTCATTGGTGATTATTTAGTATGTAAGAAAGGTTTTTTTTATCCACCATCCCCTCAACTCTGGAACAATCTACACCAACCATTCTTGATAATTTCTGGTATCAATACCTAGTGTTATGGTTCCCAGGGGCCGTTTCATAAAACTGTTCGTAAGTTACTAGTGACTTTCAGAATGAATGGTGATCGTTTCTTGTGGTAAATGATATTCACCATTAAATGTTCACTGGTGGTGATTTAGCTCGTAAAAAAAAAGTTCACCAGTCGTTCTCAAAGTTGCTCTTAACTTACAAAACAGCTTTAGGAAACACCCACCAGGGGTCAGAAACACAAACTTAGCAGTTGATAGTATGGTTGAGGTATTAAGCTTGACTGCACATATTGACATACGTGATCAAGTGCACAAACCAGCCCAAGAATCAAGAACTTAGCTGTGTATTACAGTATCACTTCAATACTCTCACTTCACAAGTTAATCCAGAAAGCATAGAAATTATTTTTTTAAGAGAAAAGAAATGGACAATAGAGTGGAATCACACTGTGAACATCAATACCAGTTTCATGAAAAAATGTAAGCATACATGCAATAACAACAATATGAATTAGGGATACAATTGATATGATTTGATTTCTTTTCTTCTACATTCATATAATTCCTATAAATTATGTTTTTCATAACAAAACACACTATTGATTACTGTTTTGAACATGAATCATACATAGTGTGTACTAAATTATGTCGTTCCAAACAAAAATGATCTACACCAAAATCATTATAACATTCACAATTTGCAGGAGGATTGTCACCATAAGCATTGAAACCATTAAACACCAATAAAAAAAAGTTTTTTTAGTGCAGGATTTGAAACTTTGGTTTATGCAGATTTCATACATTAACCATGCTCATAATAACAAATTATTGGAAAGAGGCCAATAATAAATGCACACTTTGTCACAGGAGACAAAATTGTCACTAGTTACATAAAGGTTACTGAATCAATATTAATTAAAATAAATAGTGGGCCCAATCATTTCAAGAGTAGGCTTATTAGTGGACCTGGTTTTAGTACTACCATAAATTTAGCCCCCTGAGAATAAATTGCCCATTAACCATTGCAATTTCTATCAATATCTGGGCTGAATTAAGCAAAATTAATACTTGATACCTGCATAAACCATTATTCCAAACCAAGGATCACAAACCATCTTCTTGAATGTGGAACTGGGTGCTTACCTTAACATCTTCAATGCTGAGGAGCAGTTGTTGGTTTACGATATCATCATCCTCTTCATCCTCCTCTACCTCGTCAGTTTTTCCACCTTTCTTTCTCCTTGTCTGATGTGAGGATGTTTCTTTGGTATAATGGCTAGCATCGATTTCAAGATCACTGTCACCATCTGATGCACCTTCTAAGATTACAGTCATTTGCTTTGTCAACTGAAGACAAGAAATGAAAATGGAAAAAATCCCTATATGATAATTGATTACAGGCATACAAAAACAGTACGATTCTTAGATGATAATGGTAATTTGCTTCATCAGCAGAGTACAAATATTGCAAGTAGAGGAGTTTCCTATATGAAAAATGACTACAGGAATACAAAAAACTATAGGATCCTAAACGATAATGATAGTTTGCTTTGTCAGCAGGGTACTAATATTGAAAGTAGAGGAGTTCCTTATATGATAAATTATTATAGGAATACAAAAAATTATGGTTCCTAGACAATAATTTGCTTCATCAGCGAAGTACAATTTTTTCAAGTAGAAGAATTCCCTGTATGACAAATGATTATAGGAATACAAAAAACTGTAGGGTGCCTATACGATAATGGTAATTTGCTTCATCAGCGGAGTACGATTTTTTTTTCAAGTAGAGGAGTTCCCTTTATAACTGCAGCATATATGATAATGTTCAACTGCTTGGGTTACTGATTACAGAACACAATATATAATAATCATTTCTGTCTTTCTCGTATGTGAACACTTTAACGACAGTCTGTTACTAACAAAAATAATCATTCCACAAACCTGTGAATAATCCTCTTCATCCTCATCATTTCTATCTCTTTTCTCATCTTCTTCTTCAACTTCTTCCCCTTCATCATTCCTTTCTTCATCATTTTCACCATCATCCTCATCACCTCCGTGGTCGGCTTGTGAAGCAATACTCTCGTAAACCTCAAAGTCTTCAGAATACTCTGTGGCTACAAAATAATAAATATTTATAAAAATCATACTTTTTCATCAATTTCAATCAGGATTTTTGGCAAAAGTTAAAAACCTTGTTGATGAATAGGACATATTAATGTCAGCTTCTTCGGCTAAGTAAAAAACTTGGCTTATTATTTGGGCTTATTCAGAATTCTTCTATAACTACTTAAAGTTTACATGAATCCCTCTCAGTTCGTATTTTTTCCCTCTGATGAACTACCAATATTCTTCAAATGTGTAAAATTTGTAAGTCTAGTTACAGGTATATGACCATACAATCATTATTATAGTTGTGAAGAATTAATTTGTGTCAGATCTATTTACATCAATCTATACAAAAAAAAACAAAAAAAATCTTCAGAGTCTTATGTAGTATACAATTAGATGAATATTATGACAAACTGTAGACTTGTATGGTGAAGAAATTGATTAAGAAGCAAAATGGAAATGCAGAAAAAAAATTAATTGTTAAGCTGGTGATTAATATAAAATTGGTAATTCTGTGATGATGAACCCGTACATGAAAAACAAAACCAACAACAAATTTTCAATTTTTATATTTGGGCTGCATGAGTGATTGGAAATACATGTTTATTGTGGAAAATGACAACTTTTTAAACAGTCTTTAGCTGTAACGCTTACCTTGGGCAAGTCTGGATTTCAATTTTAATCTCTCTCCTTGATCTGTCTTTATATCAACAGAGGCCTAAATTAAATAAAAGACAATTGATATTGTGTAATTGATTGCGTATCAAAAGGCAAAAAACGTATCAAAGTAATATTAGCTTAAAACATAGAAGACACACTAATATAATAATAATTATACTTGCTTATATAGCACCCAACACTCACTTTATCAAAAGTCTCAAATCGCTCTACAGCATAATTACCCTGGCTTTAGCAGAGCAGCTGTTATGCGCGCTGCATTATCGTAGAATACATCCCTACCAGGTACTTATTTGCCTCACCTGGGTTGAGTGCAGCACAATGTGGCTAAGTTTCTTGCTGAAAGAAAACACGCTAGAGCTTGGAATCAAACCCACGTCCCTCATATTAAAAGACGAGAGTCAAACAACTATACCCCAAGAAGGCCCCACTACGAAGTGCATGTAAAAGGCTATAAAAACCAACAATACAAAACTCATACCTTGTTAGATATCGTTACATTTTCAGATTTCATTTAAGTTTAAAAGTTATGATGGGCCGCTGTTCTTTGGTGCTATATAAAATTCTCTAAATAAAATTCACCCAATTGATGAATTATGCTTGAAAAATGAGGAAGCATTTCATTTATTATGATGGACAGACGGCTATATCAAACACTGTTCCAAACACCCCATTCAAATTTTGATTGTTTGGTGAGTGGACAATGAAAATGTCATACCTTTGTCCAATTCTTTCTTTGAACCTTCTCTGGTGCTGTCTTGGCTCTGTCTAAGTCACGATCGTCATGAACATTTATCTGACCAATCAGAGCTCTTCGTGGGTAATCTATGGAAGAAAACGACATGAATGACTCAATACCTGTATCTATAATGACAGTGCCCTCCACAGCTTGCTTCCAACCGTATTGTCAGCTACATTCACACTTTACAATAGTGTGAATGTGCTTTACACACACACAAAAATGTCCTTAGCCTCGTACTCTAGGTGGGACTATATTGCCATTTAGCCCCACCTATAGTACAGGGTTAAACTTAGCCCACTTTCTTTTTACACAGGTTTTTGCAAAGTGGTCTAACCCCACCAATGTAGTACGGGATTATTTGGCCCTGCAAAATAGCAGGATTAGCCAAGCAATTGCGGTGCTAAGAATGATAGTCCGAGGTTAAGATCGCTAGCGTAAAATTGAAACCCGGCTAAGCCAAGGACGTTGCTCGATTTATGTGCTAGGGGCAACAAAGTCAGCACTTTTGTCCAATCAAAGATAAGCAATCATGAATGACATTTCCTTGGCCGGGTTAGGCAGAAAAATTGGGCATGTGTGAAAAGGAAAAAAATGTAGTACAGGGTTAAGGATAATACAAGGTTAGCGATAGTCCAGGTTTAAGAAAATCCTGTGTAAAAAGCATAATGGATTCTATATAATTTCAATTGATAATGAAAGCAAAATGAAATGATACAGCTTCACACCAATAGGTATCACCATGAAGAAAACAGAAAACACATCATTATCACCAAATAACGGTTGACAAAAGAATTAAGGAGAAAAAAAGAATCCAAGTGCTACTTTTATTATCACTAATGATCTCGCCATGTTCAACTTACATGCATTTACCTGACGTACAGTCTTCAAAAGAATGCTTTCAATGAAATAATATAAAGACATGCCAATTTCACCAATTACTGATGAAATAAACCAATCAATGACTTGATAAGGCTTTTTCTAAATATATAACTTTTTATTTTCTTACCTCCAGCAGTTTTAGGTTTCTTTGTGGTTGGTTTTCGAGGGGAATGCTTTGCTCCTGCTAGGTTGGTATGAGCTCCATTGACATACAAAGAAAATCCTTGCTCTTTCCTCTCTAAGGCTATCTGTTTTTCATCTTTGGCTTTCAACTGCTTCAGTAACCTGTAAAAAAGGGGGGAATCATAATTTTTTTTTAATTTGTATTTTTTTCATGTATTGTTCTTTCAATATTACTGTAAATTTTTATATGTATTTAAAAATGGTTGCCGTTGAATCAATATAAAATGACATGAAATTTTCATGTGCTTTCATGTGTCAAATCTCAGGGATTTTAAATTCAATGTATAGCCCGGATTGCACAACTTTTTCTCTGTAGACGTTTTTCAGTTTTGGCACTCAACTGCTTGTGTTATCTGGAAAAACATGATTATTACCGGGCCAATAATATATCTGTAAAGCACTTAGACACATCGCTCCGATGTATTCAGCACTATACAAAAGCGGATTATTATTATTATTAATTTCAAATTACTTTACCTAAAAAGTCAAGGGTAATGGTAGCAATTTTATTCCCCTTTTTCATTCCTATAGTTTACTGGCTACAGCTACATGATACTTAGGCATACAGCACACACCAGGAACTTCATGTATTACCTAAACCAATGTGTAGAGTGGTACCTTAATAAATGCATTTTCATAGGAAGTAAGAATATATTACATAATTTTTCTTTTTTAATACATGCCCTTCATAGCTTAACGCTAGTTAAAAGGCAAGAAGGATATTCCCATTATCAAATAAAAGGTAAAGTTGTTTTAAATGAAATAAGTTGAAACTGATAAGGTCATCTTTATGGAAATAGATTTCAATTTTCATAAATATTGACAAAATTACCCCAAAAACACTTTTAAAACTACACATATGCATTCTTGGTGAGGAAATATGTACCTATTCTTATACTGTAGCTGTATCAAGTATTCATCGTATTTATCCGGTCCCTCATAAGCTCCACGTGGGGTCTGTAAATGAAATTAGTTACATAGGCCAGATGATGAGTACATGTTAGTATGCCTTAGAAAGAGTAAAATGAGAGAAGCAATTTAAAGCAAGTTTTATAAAAATGGTTATAAATTATCAAAGAGAATTATGGAAGTTTAAAAAATTTCTTATTGCATTTCTATGGACAACTCTCCATTTATTTTGTACACAAATCTTCAGATTTCAGGTCGTATTTCAAAATCCTATCCTTCTGAGGAAAACATATATCATGAGAAATAAAATTCACACATTTGTCAATGTCAATGTCAATGTCAAGAGGAGATAATCAGAACTATCTAAAAGTAAAGGGGAAAATCTTAAAATTTGTGTACTAAAACAAAAACTGAAACTTGTTTTAACTGTTACTCTTGTTTTTACCTTTCCAATAAGATTTATCCTATCCTTGGGATTTGATTTCTAAGGATAACATTCACTCTGATGAGTAGAACAAACAAGTGGAATGCCTCTGGCCGTCTCACCTGCATCACGCGATTCAATATAGCAGCAGTGCTGATTTTGAAAACTACTATAACTCGCACAAGATGTTCAGTGATACTTGGTTACTCGTATTTCCACGTTTTATGAATTAGACCAATACACTTATAGAGATATGATGGCAATTCAACAAATACCCCCAACATGGCCAAAGTTCTTTGACCTTACATGACCTTTGACCTTGATCATGTGACCTGAAACTCGCACAGGATGTTCAGTGATACTTGATTACTCTTATGTCCAAGTTTTATGAACTAGACCAACACACTTTCAAATTTATGGCTGTAATTCAACAAATACCCCAATTTGGCCAAAGTTCATTGACCCTAAATGACCTTTGACCTTGATCATGTGACCTGAAACTTGCACAGGATGTTCAGTAATACTTGATTACTATTATGTCCAAGTTTCATGAATCAGATCCATAAACTTTCAAAGTTATGATGGTAATTCAACAGATACCCCCAATTCGGCCAAAGTTCATTGACCCTAAATGACCTTTGACCTTGGTCATGTGTCGTGAAACTCATGCAGGATGTTCAGTGATACTTGATTAACCTTATGTATAAGTTTCATGAACTAGGTCCATATATTTTCTAATTTATGATGACATTTCAAAAACTTAACCTTAGGTTAAGATTTTGATGTTGATTCCCCCAACATGGTCTAAGTTCATTGACCCTAAATGACATTTGACCTTGGTCATGTGACATGAAACTCAGGCAGGATGTTCAGTAATACTTGATTAACCTTATGGCCAAGTTTCATGAACTAGACTTTCTAAGTTATGCTGTCATTTCAAAAACTTAACCTCAGGTTAAGATTTGGTGTTGACGCCGCCGCCGCCGTCGCCGCCGCCGTCGGAAAAGCGGCGCCTATAGTCTCACTCTGCTATGCAGGTGAGACAAAAACAGAGTTAGCCCTTGAACACTTAACAAAATGATTGCCAATCAATGGTAATTCACATCATTGCAATTCTCATCATTGCACATCCAATTAAAATGGAAATAACACTTCAAAATATGAAAAGAATATTAATATAAGCTACCATTTTTACTCAAACATTTCCTTACTAACACTTTTCTGTTTAGAAGAGTTGGCAAAACCAACGTAAATGGACACTTGAATTAATCTTCGAGTTTTTTCAGATGAAAGTAACCAAGCACATTGACTCAAACTGGAAAAGTTGATTAGTTAATCATACTGCATTATTATTTTTAAAAAGCTCTTGCCTATTTACCTGGTTTGCATCAGCTATTTTTGGTGGACTAACAGCTTCTTTCTGCCACTGTTTGCGCCGACCCCCTGTAAAGTTAAAAAAATTCAAGTGATTAATTTCAAATTCTAATTCTATTTTCAAGATCTCTCTTCAACCACATGTACATTCACTTTCATATGATTTGTGTGCATTTCTGCTTTTCCGTCAAAATCTTACGAATTAGCGTCGATATGGCATCGTGTTTATTGGAGTTTGTAGAGTCTATCGCAACGTGTACAAAGTCAAATGATTTCCAGGTTTCGGAGCGTGAATATGCATGAAATTGCGGAGTCTCGATAATTTTCGATCGATACTGGAGCGATCCGATCACGAACCAAGACCATTTCCCGCGTAGACAATGTGACCGGATATTGTTATCGCTATCGATACTTTCACACGCAGTCCAAAGGAATTATTTTGGCGACCACATAGTCATGACGTCATCTGCGTCATTGGCCAATCAGCGGTCTCCGATTCGCTGAGCCGAGACAGTCTATCTGTTGTACACAGTCTATGGACAATTTACGTTAATTGTTCACAGCGAGTATGACGAGTGCGCAGAAAACACACTGACATACATTGAACATACCTTGAAGTGCCACACTTCCATCTTCACGTAGGTAGATATTAGTGTGGCAGGGTTTGGGGGCTTTATAGCCCATTAATAACCCAATTTTGATAGTCTCTGTTTAAAGTTGAGGAGTGTGGACGATATGATAGCCTCTTCAGGGAGTTTATTCCAGCTATCAATTACTCTTTTGCTAAAGAAATGTTTCCTTATGTCCAGTCTGGAATGAGTTTTTTTGAGCTTTTGAGAATGACCTCTGGTACTCTGTTATGTTGCTTTCTGGAACATGAAGTCAGGATTGATGTTATCGATCTGTGACATTATACGGTAGGCTTCAATAAGATCACCCCTCTTCCGCCTATGTTCCAATGTTGTGAGGTTTAGTCTTTTCAATCTGGATTCATAGGGTAGATCTCTTAATTGGGGTATGAGTTTGGTAGCCCTAGCCTGCACCTTTTCAAGGACTTGAATGTCTTTAGATAGATATGGGCACCAAGCTTTAATACATACAGTAGTCCAAATGTGGCCTGACAAGGGATTTGTAGAGTTTTAGGATTACATCTCTACTTCTGTAAGTAAAGTTCCTCTTCATCATTCCCAAAACTCTATTAGCTTTCTTGGCAGCTGCGGCACATTGGGTTGAAACCTTGAGACTTATGTATCCATACACCAAGATCCTTTTCTTCTTCAGTTTCTCAAAGACTGTCATTTCCCATGATATGTATGATGTGGGTTGTGGAATCCTAGATGCATAACACCACACTTATCAGCATTGTACTTCATCTGCCACATTTCTGCCCAAATATTTAAGTGGTTTATGTCCATTTGCAAGCTATCAATATCTTCTCCTTTGACCACTGGATGGACAAGTTTTGTGTCGTCTGCAAACATGCTGATGGTTGATCCGTTGTCAATGTAGCATTCCATAACGTTCATGTACATCCACTCAAGTCAAGGGTCCATTAGATGCCGCCGCGTACAGACAAATCAAGCCATAGAAGTCGTGTGTTGTGGACGCCAGAAGTGGCGTCGCAGCACGCACGACCCACTAGTAAGAAATTCATGGCCAAACGCGGTTCTTTGTGCGAGGTTATAATACTAACCTCGCACTTGTGTGAGTGATGTACATCATGCATCAAGAAACAGACTGGTCCCAAAACAGAGCCTTGCACAACAGAGCTTTTCCCACTCGGATTCTGCTCCCTGGGTGATGACTTTTTGTATCCTTCCAGAAAGCCAAGCCTCGATCCAGCCTAACTTACACCTTTCCATCAATTCCATGACATGAGCTTTTATTTTAGCAATCAGTCTTTTGTGAGGGACAGTGTCAAAGGCTTTGGCAAGATCTAAATACATCACGTCCACTGGATGCCATCACACAATAGAGGAGACTAATGTCATGATAAGGCCCGACTTTCATGAATATACTCTACAAAGAGGAATGTAAATCTGCTTAACAACAGAACAAGGTTTCTCAGCGCAACAACGCTCATTACAAGGTGCGTGCTAACCCAGGGAGCTCCGGCCCGCGGGGCCCAGGAGTCGACCGTGCAAAACGAGGGAGACACTGGGGTAGATTGGGGTCTCAATAGTAATCTTAATAAAATGTAGAAACACAAATTAAGCACTTACCACGATTATAATATATGGATGAAGGTCTATCGTGACAAACAAATCCTGACATCGAGGCACAGACTGGAACCTCAAAAAAACTTAGAGTTCTGTCGTGATACCTCTCCTTCTTTCAAAATTCAAAACAAAATGGCCGATCGAGACCGAGGCTATAGTTTGTTTTTTTGAGGTTCCAGTCTGTGGCTGTGCGGGTCCGGGGGGGTCACTCTCCACATGGACTGCTACCCACCCGTGTCCAACAACCTCAAAAATGCACCCTAAATGGCGTAACTCCATTAAAGGAGAATGAAACCTTTGAAACAAGATAGCTTGTGTGAAAACAGAAAAATCAAAGAAACAGATCAACGAAAGTTTGAGAAAAATCGGACAAATAATGAGAAAGTTATGAGCATTTGAATATTGCGATCACTAATGCTATGGAGATCCTCAAATTGGCAATGCGACAAAGATGTGTGATGTCACTTGTGAACAACTCTCCCCATTACTTTAGTATATATTTTACTTAAATTGCCTCTATTATCACATCTATCAGTAGATCATATGTTCTTTCTATCGGAGGGTATGTAATACAGATTTTTAAAGAATACATCATGGAGTTTGTATCACCACAAGAAAAAGCAGAAAGAGCCATTTTGAGGCTATTTTATAGTCCATCAAAGGGAAAGTTGTTCACATGTGACATCACACATCCTTGTCGAATTGCCAATGGGAGGATCTCCATAGCATTAGTGATTGCAATATTCAAATGCTCATACTTTCTCATTATTTGTCCGATTTTTCTCAAAACTTTCTTTGTTCTTTTTCTTTGATTTTTCTGTTTCGACACAAGCCTACTTATTCCAAAGGTTTCATTCCCCTTTAACTAAATTTGCAACCCTAAGTGGCGTGAACAGGGAAATCCACCAATTTGATACCCTAAGTGGCGTAAACATCGAAATAGATCAATTTGATACCATACTGATATGTTAAATATTGATGTTAAATACAACAGGTACAACAGGTCGCAGGTCAAACCGATCGCATGCGATGTTTTGAAATCAGCCGTGAATAATACGTTTGAGGAAAAAGATACTGGTCCAAAATCACCAATTTTGAGGATGGACGCGGAGTGAAATACGGGTGAAGAGTAAGAAATTAAGCTATTTTACTTTCTCGTTATATTTTTTTAAATAATTTTTACAACAAATAACATTTCCATCCCACCTTTGTCACTCGGAATATCAGATCGAGTTCACCGTCCCGAAGTTCGGGTAGGTGGAGCGTAGTGTAGCGGTAGTGAAGTGGAGCCTGCACAAACTTCGCCCGAGGTAGCTGCCTATTATAGAGGCAGGTGTAAGAGACTGGCTAGGACTGTACGGGGGTAACTCTCATAAGTGCTGCGCTGGCGCGCGGCGTGTGCGAGGATTATTTTATATCCCTTAAAATCATGCCCTTCATGGTGTTTATGGCTTAGCTTAGGTCTGCTCCCAGGTTTCCTCAAATTTGCACCCCTAAATGGCGTTATCTTCATAACCAAATTACTTTTAATTAGCAACCCTTAATGGCGTGAAGAGAGAGAAAAGGCTACCCTAATCCACTCATCCTACGAACGAGGTTATAATATAACCTCGTTCTCGGCAGCATACAGTGCTATTGTGCAAATATACATTGCTCATTTTCCCCCCATCCATCATTCAAAGTATCACGAACTCATGCAATTTTATAAATACTTAGCCTAACATCTTTTCAAAAGAAGATCATTCTTACTGACCTTACAACATTGAAAAAATGAATAAAAACTCACCGAAATTTATGCGTGATGGCGATTGATCCTCTGGGTTGCTACTATGGTGTTCAACAGTGACAAATTGAAAAAGAAAAAAAATCTCACGAAACCAGAGAGGTTTATCCACCCGTTTGGATGAAACTCAGCTCGTGATGCATTCTGGTAAGGAATATTCGATAGCCTCTATCAAGACAAATTGGCAATCTTGTTTCGTCTCGATAAACATATTTAAAGAATAAAACAGTGTAAATGACATTTAAAAAATGGAAAAGGGGAAAAGGAGAAGAGAGAAAGGGAAAGGGAAAGAATGAGAAGAAAAAGAACTTGAGGGGGGGGGCAAGAAAGCAAAATGGAAAGGGTAAAAGAGAAAAGTAGATGAAGGGAAAGAAAGAATATAGATATAAAAAGTCCAACGCGAGGAAAGAGTGAAAAGGAAGGAAAGGATAACATAATGTGAGAAACTCATCCCGAAATGCTAATAAATGAGTGATAAAGGGGAAAGAATTAAGAGATAGCAAAATGGAATCTATAATTTAAAAAAAAGAGAAACGGGAAATAATGGTAGAATGGAAAGGCTATAGGATACGATCAAGAAATTTTAAAAAATGTGAAAGAAAGAAAAGGAAAGGAAAAGTGTAATATATTATGCTATGTTCTATTACTATTTAAGATTCTTATGAAAAGGGAACGAAATTTTCTTGATATTGAATTTTACTAAGAAATATTTGCCGCACTCTAAAGCTGTGTACCTTCAGGATTTTTTTTCCCTTTGCTTTTCAAATTTATCTGGAATAATTTATTCTCCATTTTGGTTGTGAAAACCTTTTTTTTTTTGGCTTTGCATATTTAATTGAGCGCCCCCATTCAAAAAATAGTTCCCAGGGCCCTGTCAATTATAGCTAAGATTTTTCTGGAAATAAGGTTCAAATATTTGACCCAAATCCCCTCATTTGGATACAATTTTTTTTTTCTGACGAAAATCGCTTGCTTCCTTCCTTTCCTCCATTCTTTTTTCTTTCTGTCTTCCTCAGTCTTTTTTTTCTTTTTCTTTTTTAGGGGAAACTATTCCCTCTATCTAAAATTTAGGGGGACGTGTCCCCTCTCGCCCTCCCGCTTCCGCCACCTGTGACAAAAATATAATTCTGATGTACAAAAATAGTGAAAAAAAAATTTAGTGTCAGGTGATAAAAAGACTACCTTCGCAGGAACAGGCTTACGGAAACGGGTATTTATCAGAAGCATGAATAATCCAGCTCTGTGGTCGCGCTCCCATTAGCTTTCTTTTATTCAGCACAAGAGGGCGTTACGGCACTCTACATAGGATTCTATGGACAGACGAGGATAAAGAAGAATTTCCTGACAATTTCATACGATTTCGAAAGAAATAATAGAAGGGATAATATTTCTTGGATGCGAAGTTACAACAGAGCTACAGTGGAACCAAAATCTTTGTTTGGTTCTTGACAATCATTGGTAAGTCCAACTCTTTTACTCTTTTCTTCATAAGTTAAAAAATTGCCAGGAAGCAGGCCTAAACACCGTACAGTCCCATACTCTACCTTTTGCTGTATGGCGAATGGTCGGGGATGACGAGTGCCCTAATCGCGATTTATCAGCGAATGGTGCTGAAATGCAACCCTTTTTGCCAAAGACGTCGACGACGCCTGAGTGCCTGAAACGGGACCCTTTTCGATGCTTTTTCTGGACGCCGGTGCGTAGCAGGCCATGTGGAGAGTGACCCCCCTCGGGGGCTGTGCCTCGATGTCAGGATTTGTGTCACGATAGCTAGCTGATACTAGTGAAAGACCTTCAATCCAATATAATCGTGGTAAGCGCATAATTTCTGTTTCCACATTTTAATAAGATTACTATTAATATATTATTGAGACCCCAATCTACCCCAGTCCCACCCATGGGTTCATATCATCTCGCGTGCGAAGGAATATCAGTCATATGCACGCGACACACACGACACATCCAAAATATACTGGGCTTTTGCCCACATAAAATATCACGCATAATCTGGTATTTCACATTCTGCTATGACACTTACCGAATCATTTAGATCCTTCCGTGACTTCTCCTTGAAGTTTCTTTTGAAAAATATGTATATTTCTTGATCTTTAGTGAAGATTTCACGGAGATAAAAATTGGTCAGCGTGGATATCAATTTTCGCCTAATGAGGGCGCGCGATTTATATTCATATCAAAGACACGACAAGGGAAAGACTAGGCACCTACACTATTTTACACGCAAGGCATTACGCGAAGTCCGTGTCCAATCTTTTCATTGTATAGACTTTGGTATACCGTATTATTGACGTTCGTTAAAGCTTGTACTGCTGGTTTCGTTCCAGGCATGTGTATTTTTTTCAATTTTTTTTATTAGTCATCGTTTTACATTATTGCAAAAAAGTGTTATCATCGCCAATAGTAATCTTGAATTATGTTTTTGAAGGTATTTCATTTATTGGTGCCCATAATTAGTAAATTAATCATAAGAATTGCGCATTCAAAGAATTTAGACAGTTATAAAATTACAGAGGAGCTGAATTAAGGTTGTGAAATTTATTAGTAGGCACTTCAGGTGAAAATTAGGAAAGGCTGTTCCAGCATATTTGATAGGCTCACAATGAGGCTCAATATCTACGATTCACAAAACTGTTTGAATTTTCAAATTCCGATATGTAGAAGTCAAGTTATTGTCATCTTTGTGATGAAAAAACAGGGCTTTTTGTGGACAAGAGAAGATTGGGAAATCTTATTATTCTCTTTGTTTTGGGCATGGCACATTTATAATACATAGCTTATGGGGAATTGTACAAGCCTTTTATTTAAATCTTAAAGTACTCAGATTGATTTGACATATTGGCATATGATTTCTTTGGTTCAAGGGCAACTACCCCTGGACGATAACCCCCCACCCCCACCCCCGGACAATTCCCCTCCCCCACCCCCCACCCTGGACAATTACCCCCCCCCCAGACAACTACACTGTAGTCTGTACCCCTATCCAAAAATCTACACCTAACCTAACCCTATTTCGGGGGTAATTGCCCTGTGGTAGGTTTGTGCACAGGGTAAACATGACTTGATTTTCTTTGCTTGAACATTAGAAATTAAGTTTTCAATGAATATTATTTGTAATCAAAGAAAGAGAATTAAAATAATAATCTTAGGATTTCTATCAAAAAATCAATAACTATTATCTCATTATTGTCTTGTTATTGTGGTCTCAATAAAATTGTTGATATTATTATTGTCTCATCATCGTTTCATTATTGTCCCAATTATTATTATAATTATAATAATTATTATTATCATGATAATCATTTTTGTTTCATTAATATTATTTTCTAAATAATTAGAAATTACAATTACTATCATTATAGTAATTATTGTTATAATTGTTTCATAATAATAATTATTATTGAAATAATAATTATTATTGTCTCAATAATTATAAGGCCTTTAATTATAATTATGATTATTTTTATAATTATAATTATAATAATTTTTATAATAATAATCAATTTTATAATAATAATCATTATTGATGACTTATCAATATTACTGTCTCAGTAATTATTACAAGTACAATTACTTTCATTATAATTGTTATCATTATAATTATTTTATGATAATTATTATTATTGTAATAATAGTTATTATTGTCTCAATAATTATAAGGCCTTTAATTAGAATTATGATTATTTTTATAACCATAATAATTTTTATAATAATTATTGATGACCTTTCAATATTACTGTCTCAGTAAGTATTACAATTATAATTACTTTCATTATAATTGTTATCATCATAATTATTTTATAATAATTATTATTATTGTAATAATAGTTATTATTGTCTCAATAATTATAATTACTATAATTATAATTATTTCTACACTTATATTTATTTTAATTATAAATAAGTATTATTATAATGATTATTATTGATATCTCATTAATATTATTGTCTCAGTAATTATTACAATTCAAATTACATCATTATAATTGTTATCATTACAATTATTTTATTATAATAATGATTACTGTAATAATTATTATTGTCAATAAATACTAGAATTGATGTCTCATTAACATTGTCTCAATAATTATTATAATTATTATCATTATAATTATCATTGTTATTATTATAATCATAATAATTATTATTGTAATAATAATTATTATAATTGTCTCAATATTTATTGTCTCATATTATTAATGTCTCATCATCACTGTTGCCTCATCATTGTCTTCTCTTATTTTTTCATAATATCTTCAAAATAATAATTAACACCATAACAAAGGTCCATAAATCAGATATCAAATTCATGAAACACATCTCATGTATGTAGACCTATTTCTAAATTAAATTCATGAAAGGAGCTTTCTGTGCCATTCAAAAATACGACTTTCATTAACAATACCATATTCTAGACATTCAGACGCATTCCAACAAAAAAAATCACTTATCAAACAAAATTCTTGAAGTTTACTTGCAGTTTTGCTCTTAATACTTATTTCACACGAATTCTACAAAATTATTTTCAAAATAACAATTTGATTTTCATAATTAACAGAGCTCAAATCGTAATTTAAAAAAATATACAACGGCTGAAACATACTGTGTCTGAATACCAAGACTAATCTCAGGCCCAACGCAGTGGGGATGACGTCACTCACAGCTGTTCGTATACGCTCAAAACAACCCTGCTCGATCGGCCGAGTCAGATCACAAACACCTCACAAAATTGAAGTTCATATCCGCTGGCTCTCTACGGACCAAATTTGATTCGAATTTAACAAAATATTCTCAAATATACAATTTTATTACTGACCAAGTTTACATGGGATCTGATGATTACAAGAAGGTGATTTCAAGCAAAGAAAAATAAATACCTTAATAAGGTCCTTCCCTCGCATAAAGGTAAGTGATACTCCGTCTTGTATATTTCCGATGTTTACCGAAGATGTACGAAGCAACCGCGGGAATTTTTTACCAATCAAAATCAGCGGAATAAAGGAAGAAACTGACTCTGTCTTTTCGAGCAATGCCGAATGCAACTCCAGCGCTCGGCCAAAGTGCCGAGCGGAGCGAACTGTGTGAGTTAGATATGCGCTCGCCATTCACTGCAATGCAAAAATCTACGTCTAGCGCTGTGTCCGCGCGATCGCCCGCCCGGCTGAAGTGTCTATTATTAGCGCCACCAACGGGCTTCCTTGTATTTCCGTAGACGAGACAAACGAAGTCACTTGCTAGGCCGAGGTAAGCGAAATTTGCTCTTTTTGTAATGAAATTATTTCCAAATCATATGTATAACTATAATTTTTTATGTATTGCTACTTACCGGAAAGAGCCCCGGTGCGTAGCGAGAAGGAGTTTCGGCAAATATTAGTTACCATGATCAGTAGAGGCGCACGGCCAATATTGGAGACTGTCTCCAATGTGGGAGATTATCTCCAATATCAGAGACTTTTGTAAAGAATTTGGGTATCCAATTCAGAGACAGTCTCCAGTTTTTTAGTCCAATTTCCTTTGTTTACATTTGCTGCAGAAGGATTAACTTGGCGGCAAATAAAAATGTGATAAGCAGATTCCTCATGAAAAATTACCTCTTTTCACCGTCTACTTTGAAAATTCACCGTCTACTTTTGTTTTGATAATGATTTTTGTTGTCAATCACACACAAAACAAATGGGCTTCTGACCTCAGTGAGACAAAATTTTGGGTGGAAAAAATCATGCTTTTGTTGGTGTTGTTTCTTTTGTCCTTTTGCAAAGCAAGTCTCCAATGTGGGAGATTGTCTCCCCTATTGGAGAGAGTCTCCCATATTGGCCGTGCGCCTCTACTGATGATTACTTCAGCAATTAAATGAAGCGATGTTTGCCGACTACTTCGAAATCCAGGGTCAAACACGGTCCCTTGTACGAGGTTAGTATATATATATATACACTACTCAAAAAAAGTTAAGGACCACTTTTTAAAACGTACATAAAGATTTTATACAAGGTGTTTTATTTCTGGAAATACCTCAGTACAACTGTCCTAAATGTCCTTAAACACGCTGTAATCAATTTCACGCATGGGTGGTTTCAGTTGTTGCACAATGTCTCTCGCATCACTGCACATCCTGAAAAGTGGGCCCCGAGGGGTATCAGCTACCGACATGAAGTGGTAAAAACGAATGTCTGAGTGTCTTTCAGGCAGTTCAGTAACGAGTGTGACCACCTCCTGCAGCAATAACGGCTTCACAGCGCTGTCTCATGGAGCTGATGAGGCGATTGATGTCTCTGACGTCCAGTGCATCCCATGCAGCCTCCAGAGCCACACCCAGCTGCTGCAGTCCAAGTGGATGGGCTTCGAGCTGGTCGAGACTCCTCCCCATCATGTCCCAGACGTGCTCTATCGGGTTTAAGTCCGGGGACCTCGCTGGCCACTCCATACGCTCAATCCCCTGGCCCTCAAGGAACTCGGTCACCACCCTAGCTCGGTGGGCACGGGCATTGTCATCCATGAAAATGATGTTTTGTCCCACATTTTCTGCAAATGGCACCACTATAGGTTCAAGGACCTCATCCCTGTACCTCACTCCTGTCATTGCTCCCCCTGGGACCACGTAGAGACGAGTACGGTTGGCGTAGGTGATGCCTCCCCACACCATGACGCTGCCTCCCCCATAACGGTCATGTTCTGCAATACAGGGGTCTGCAAATCTCTCTCCTGGTCGCCTCCAGACTCTCAAACGTCCATCATTGTGGTCAAGGGAAAATCTGCTCTCATCTGTGAACAGAACTCTACGCCATTGCTGTCTGGTCCATCTGACATGCTCCCGGGCCCAGTTGAGACGAATTCTTCTGTGAGCAGGGGTGAGTGGGACACACTGAGCTGGCCGTCTGGCATGCATATTGGCTCTGTGAAGTCGGTTACGGATTGTTTGAGTGGAAACAATCACTCCAGTTGCTGCAGCGAAGTCATTGTTGAGGCGGCGTGCACTGTGAAAGCGGTTGCGGAGGCTGAGATTCGTCAAGTAGCGATCATCTCTAGGGGTTGTCGAAACTGGTCGGCCACTGCGGGGTCTCTCGGAGTATAGCCCTGTCTCTCGGTGTCTTTGATTTGCTCTGCTAATGACACTGTGTGACACGCCCATCATTCTGGCTACTCTTCGCTGACTGAGGCCAGCTTCCAGCATCCCTAGGGCTCTGGCTACATCTGTTTCACTTAGGTGGTGTCTTGGCATTGCTGTTGTAGGCAAGTTGTTGATTGTACAGACTAAAGACGGAAAATGCTTTGGAAGACACTTGTCTTATGGCCCACTGCAATGATGCCAGAGACATCATGAAAGAACTGCATGTGTGAAATTGATGTCATTGTGTTTGATGGCATTCTGGACAGCTGTATCTTGGCATTGCTATTGTCAGCAAGTTGTTGATTGTAGAGACTAAAGACAGAAAATGCTTTGGAAGCCACTTTTGTACGGGCACATTGCAATGATGCAAGAGACATGAAAGAACTGCATGTGTGAAATTGATTTCATTGTGTTTGATGGCATCCTGGACAGCTGTATCTTGGCATTGCTGTTGTCAGCAATTTGTTGATTGTAGAGACTAAAGACAGAAAATGCATTTGAATCCACATTTGTACCACTTCACAATGGGCCCACTTTTCAGGATATGCAATAATGCGAGAGACATCATGCAACAACTGAAACCACCCATGTGTGAAATTGTTACAGGGTGTTTGAGGAGATTCAAGACAGCCATATTCGGGTATTTCTAGAAATACAACACCCGGTTTGAAAATTGTATACACACATTAAAAAGTGGTCCTTAACTTTTTTTGAGTAGTGTATATATATACTAACCTCGTATTAGTGTGAGTGCCCCAGTCCCGTGTCTTCCTCGTTTTGCACGGTCGACTACAGGTTGGGTTCACCCATGGTTTCAATACTGCCGCCGTGCACAGTAAAATCAAGGCATGTCGCATGCATCTCACTCTATGAGCTGATCCTTCCACAGAATTTGGAGATTCCTGGAGACCAGATTAAGTACTTGCATGCACATAGCCGAATCGATATTGCTATTATTATAAATATTCCATAAAATTATTTCATTTCACTTACCAATCCATATGAAGTCCATTTGGAGACTTATTTGAGTACTCTATTCCCCTTTGTTCCTCGTCTTTTCTTGTTCTTGACGATCGCGCGGCTGTATGATCGCGGATAAACGACAACATCAATTTTTGGCCTAAAGAGGGCGCGCGATTTATATTCATATCAAAGACATGACAAGGAAAAGACTAGGCACCTAAATTATTTTACACACAAATCGACGCAAAGCACTTCGCGAAGTCCGTAAAGTGACCAATCTTTTCATCGTATAGACTTCGGCAGACCGTATTGTTGACGTTTGTTTATAGCTTGTACTGCTGGTTTCGTTCCAGGTACGTAGATTTTTTTTTCTATTTTTGTTTATTAGTCATCGTTTTAAATTATTTGCAATAAAGTGTTATCATCGCCAATAATAATCTTGAACTATGTTTATGAAGTTATTCCATTTATTTGTGTCCATAATTAGTCAAGTAATCATAAGAATAGCGCATTCAAAGAATTTGGACACGGTTATATAAAACTTATAAAATTACAGAGGAGCTGAATCAAGGTTGTGAAATTTATTAGCGCCACCAACGGGCTTCCTTGTATTTCCGTAGAAGAGACAAGCGAAATCACTTTCCAGGCCGAGGTAAGCGAATTTGTTCTTTTTGTACTAGGCATATAGTATTATGATTTCCAAATAATGACTAAATTTTTTTTGTGTATTGCTACTAACCGGAAAGAGCCCCGGTGGGTAGCGAGAAGGAGTTTCGGCAAATATTACTTCAGCAATGAAGCGATGTTTGCCGACTACTTCGAAATCCAGGGTCAAACGCGGTCCGGTGTACGAGGTTAGTATACAATACTAACCTCGTACTAGTGTGAGTGGGTTGGGTTAGGTGCGTGCTCGCAGGGTCGGGACAACTCGGACCACGGGACATCTCGGACCGCGGGCCGAGTTGTCCCACCCATTACGATATATTTTTTTCACAAATTTGCGTCTATTTTTCCGTCATTTCGAAATTTCTTGTAAAGATTTTCTAGAGATATGGTCTGATGGTAATGTTCTTCACTTTCTATTACTTTTTTTTCGCTGAAATAAATAAAAAAGTGTAATTATAGGCGTTTTTCCACAGCTCGCGATTCCCATAGGCGCGCGTGTATTAACTGTGTAGGTGCTCGGCTCGGCCCCGCTCAACAACTGACTTGATTTTGTGATCATTTCTCCTCAAGTTACCACTTTTATCGCAGAAGATGGACTTTCTTGTATTCCATTAACTCCATTTTCTCATCAAAAGGATAAAATTTGGAGTATTTGCACGATTTCCTTAAACTTTGTTAAAGTTTTTCACCTTTTCTCTCTGGTCGTAAGAAGCGAACAACCGATGAACGGTCCGCTGCTCTTCATCGCAATTCTACGTAGCTCGGCCACCTAAACTGGCGGGGTGGGATTCAGCCCGAATCCCCAATGGAAGTGGGCGTGCACAGTCAAAGAGCTGAGCTTGACTTTTTTAATTTTATTTCTTGGTAAGGGTGGATGTCAGGCTGCCAGGGTGGAATTCAGCCGGAATTGCCAATGGAAGTGGATGTACTTGCACAGTCGTGAGCTTGGAGACTGAAGCCTTGCCCTGCAGTTGTGAATATTTTTTTCAATCAAGTTTTAGGGCCACTCGGTCTTATTCCCATTTGAAATATAATCAAGGGCGGATCCAAAATTTCCCTACAGGGCCGGAGGGCATTTTGTATAGGAATTTTTTGACAAAAGGTCTTCACTACCAAATCATAATTTTTTCCCAGGAAAAATTTGACAAGCAGTTGCCTTTTGAGTACCTCTCAAGGGGGGGGGGGCGGAATGTGCCCCCCCCCCCCCCCCGATTTGCCACTGGAACTAATGTCCATTTCATTTAGTTTGTAATTTTTTACAGGAGGAAAGAATAGAGTTAGAAGTTTTGTGTTTTGTATTTTTACCAATTATTGTTTATTCAATATAAAATGTATTTAATTTAGTATTGTTCCAAAATGCATCACTTAATCACTTAATTAACTTGATTAAATTTTAAATGTAAACCTGAATAAAAATGAATTGTGAACTTTGAATAAATAGAAATATACATTTATATGTTATATTCTGTAAATTATAATATTTTATCTCCATTCTTATCTTATCATTGTCTCCCTTTCTCATTATGTTCATCACTCTCATTTCAATTGAATTTATATTCTATTACTAGTATAAAAAAAAGACAATACTAAACACTGATACATCGATCGATAGAAAAAACAAAGAAAAAGAGGGAAAATACAAAGAAATGACAGGTACATGGAAGGGGGGGGTAGCAACAAATCATGCTTGTCTGGGTTTTAAATACGGGAGAAGGGTGGTCAATACGATATTGCAAAGAGCAACTATGAAGAGGGTTTTGTTTTTATCAAATAATTTTTGCAGTTCTGCAAAAATTATTCTGGTGAAACAGGTCTGGCGTGTCTTCATGGATATTCAATAAGCAAGCTCATGACGTCATATCCTCACTTTTTCTTTATATTTTATTATAGGAAATTAGATTGATTGATTTTTAAACGTTCAATTCAATAACCCCCCTATTTGTTATCAGATTTTTATGAAATAAGCACTTTAATATGTGATGTTACTATATCTATTTATATATAAATATTTTCATCCCGGAGCATCCCTTTAAATGATTTATTTATTATTTCTGATTTCTAGAGAAAGAGTGGTCTCTTCAATAAAAAAAAACTGAGTTAAAAGAGAGCCCTGTACATACAACAAGTGGAACGTCTCTGGCAGTCTCACCTGCATTACACCATTCAATATAGCAGCAGTGCCCGGGAGCAGTGCTGACTTTGAAAACTACTATAAAAAAAATTGTTATTCAAAATTAGTTATTCAACAAATACCCCCACATGGCCAAAGTTCATTGACCTTGAATGACCTTTGACCTTGATCATGTGACCTGAAACTTGCTGCAGGATGTTCAGTGATACTTGATTGTCCAAGTTTCATGAACTATGTCCAAATACTTTCTAAGTTATGCTGTCATTTCAGAAACTTACAACCTTCGGTTAAAGGGATGGACCGGGCTGAAAATATTTATATCTTAATACATAGAGTAGAATTCACTGAGCAAAATGCCAAAAATTTCATCAAAATCGGTTAACAAATAATAAAGTTATTGAAGTTTAAAGTTTAGCAATATTTTGTAAAAACAGTCGTCATGAATATTCATAAGGTGGGCTGATGATGTCACATCCCCACTTTCCGTTTTCTTATGTTATTACATAAATCATTTTTTTTTTCATTATTTCATACTTGTGTGAATAATATGTCTCCCTTATAATGAAATAAGTTGCAGCAATAAATATCTAATGCACTAAATCAGTTGTCAATCCAATTTTTCTAGTTCTTGGAGGAAAACATTTTAATAAACCTTGATTTCATATAATAAAATACAAAAGAACAAGTGGGGATGTGACATCATCAGCCCACCTAATGAATATTCATGACGACTGTTTTCACAAAATATTGTTTAACTTTAAAATTCAATAACTTTGTTAATTGTTATCCGATTTTGATGAAATTTTCGGAATTTTGCTCAGTGCATACTAAGTTTATTTAGCTTAAATACTTTCAGCCCGGACCATCCCTTTAAGATTTGATGTTGACGCTGCCGTCGGAAAAGCGGCGCCTATATAGTCTCACTCTGCTATCCAGGTGAGACAAAAATCATGATGCAGTGATGAAAAAAAAGTAATAAAATAAATTTAATCAAAAAGAAAAACCACATAATATGTAAAAGAAATGAAATTCAAAATCATAAATTCGTCATTTTTATTGAATAAAGAATTTAATTTATTGATAATTGGAAAAAAAGATTACCCTTATTTTCTTTCAATGTAACCCAAATACTTGTAGGGCCTAGTATGATTTTTCATCACATAACATGATTTAAAACAAAAATCAAGCCATATGTGAAGTTTTGGGTTATCATGTGGGACGGAATCTACATGACGGCATTCGTCGGACGGATTTTTCTTCTTAAATCTATCTCTGCCGGCTTTTCACCTTATCATCCCCATCCCTCCCCATCATCCTCATCCCTATCATCATCCTCGTCCCTATCATCATCCCCATGGGCGGAAATCTGTCCCCAAAGGTAGGGGGGGATCAAGGGCTGGAAAATTTGACAATTAAGCATTAAAAAAAAGGTTATCGCCCAAAATATAGGGTCATTTTTTAACCCCAAAATAATTGACAAGAAAAAGAAAAGGGTTTTCAAAAATATAAGGTAATTTAGTCCTAAATACATGTATTATTTCGATTGTGAATGATGTATTTGTTCTCCATTATTCAAGAAGAAAAATAGTAGGGTGGACATTTGATATTGTGTACCCCTTACTATTTCTGGTAGGGGGACATGTCCCCCCCTGGGATTTCCTCCCATGATCATCCCCATCCTCACATCCTCATCCCTCTCAATCCCTCTCACCATCTCCATGCACCCCTCTCATCAAAGATCCTCATCCCTCTCACCATCGCCATCCCTCACCTCCTCGTCCCTCTCGTCATCTCCAAAACTCAGCTCTCTACACCAGGGAAACTCAATATAAAAATGAAATGTATATAACAATTAAATAGGCCTAAAAATAATTATGGTTCCATTAAAAAAGAAAGCCCCAATGAAACATTTTTTTTATTGATGGCTACCCTCAGCACGGCCCAGCATGCCCACACAGCTACAACCCGAATATTTTTTCACATTTCGGGGGCAGGAGTGAAATCGCCCCGAGCCCCCACCCATGCACATAAAAGTATTTTTTGTGCAACTCAAAAATCCACACCATAGTCACACTCAAGAGTCAAAGAATTTGAAGCATATTGATTATTGCAACTTAAAACTCAGCTCTCTACACCAGGGAAACTCAATATAAAAAAATAAAAATAAAATGTAAAAAAAAAATTAATAGGCCTAAAAATAATCAATTTGATTAAAAAATTAAGCCCCCAAAATAATTTTTTTTCATTGATGGCTACCCTCAGCCCGGCATGCCAACACATTTACAACACAAATATTTTTTCACATTTCGGGGGCAGGAGTGAAATCGCCCCGAGCCCCCACCCACGTAAAAGTATTTTTTGTGCGACTCAAATATCCACACCACAGTCACACTCAGTCAAAGAAATTAAAGCATATTAAATTATTACATTTACAATCTTAAAGCTCTACACCAGGGAAAATCAATATAGAAAAAATAAAAAAATATATATATATATTTACACACAAAAAAGGCAGAGCCTATACGACACTGCCAAGCTTCAAGCTGTAGTTCACTCTCTCACTCAGTCAAGCTCAGCTCTTTGACTGTGCACGCCCACTTCCATTGGGGATTCGGGCTGAATCCCACCCCGCCAGTTTAGGCGGCCGAGCTACGTAGAATTGCGATGAAGAGCAGCGGACCGTTCATCGGTTGTTCGCTTCTTACGACCAGAGAGAAAAGGTGAAAAACTTTAACAAAGTTTAAGGAAATCGTGCAAATACTCCAAATTTTATCATTTTGATGAGAAAATTGAGTTAATGGAATACAAGAATGTCCATCTTCTGCGATAAAATGGTAACTTGAGGAGAAATGATCACAAAATCAAGTCAGTTGTTGAGCGGGGCCGAGCCGAGTACCTACACAGGTCACAGTTAATACACGCGCGCCTATGGGAATCGCGAGCTGTCGAAAAACGCCTAAAATTACACTTTTTTATTTATTTCAGCGAAAAAAAAGTAATAGAAAGTGAAGAACATTACCATCAGACCATATCTCTAGAAAATCTTTACAAGAAATTTCGGGCCAAATTTCGAAATGACAGAAAAATAGACGCAAATTTGTGGGGAAAAAATCACGAAACGGGTGGGACAACTCGGCCCACGGTCCGAGTTGTCCCGTGGTCCGAGTTGTCCCTGATTCGTGCTCGCTTGCAACTGCAAGTTTGTCTCGATGGAAAACAAACGCGATTGTATACACGTGGGATTAATATTAAAATGTTATCGTTTCTCCCCAATAGTTAGCACAGTCATATAGCGTCACATGATAACAATCTACAGTGAAATTGTTATTTTCAGGCAGGAAAATGACTAAGAAGTACTTACTATCCATGATTATTTGTTAAATATTTAACAGGCTGTTTCATTCGGAACATTCTGATCGCCGTACCTTGTTTCAGTGAAAAGCGTCCCCAGCAATGCAATCGGTAGCCTCATCTCAAGCTGATATAAATTAAAGTTTGAAGCGTTAATTGTGTGGAGTTGAATTTTTCTGAAGTATTATTTTTAATCGAAAAATCCGGGCGAAAACTATGATATAGTAGCCACAAAGCCTTAAAATCTAAAACAAAAACAACACGACAAATCCGGGGGCTGGGGGAGTTTATTCAGCTGATCGGGTACATAAGGTTCCCCCAACATGTTGGCATGATATCAGTGGTCAAGAAAATGTGTTGCTGCCTTGTCATATTTATGGAAAAATCTGCAAATATCATGATTGAGTATATTGTACTCTTTTGAAAGGCAAGCTAGCGAGCGCATTGAAGTCGGTATCTCTATCTCTAGTGTGACTAGTGACGGAGGTTGCTTTTTGGCACTGGCGTAAATCCCGGGGGGGTGGGGGGATATATCCCCCCCCCCCCCCACTTTTCGAGGAGGGGGGGATGGCCTGTACAAACATCCCCCCTAAAATCACAAGAGATAATTGTTTTATTGGTGAAGATTCTTCCTGAAATACCGCTGAACAAGTAAAACAATATTATTGAATCATAAAATGCAAATAAAGAGCCAGTTCACCATTTCCAAACGAAATACTTATGTCCTTATTATAACATTGAAGAGAAATTCCCGTTTCTTCCAATTCATCAATGTTGGGGTCTTTGGGAAGGGATTAACAGACCTGCCAACCAGTACGTTTTAGCCGTATACGTCTTCATTGTTCCTGGTGCTCGCATTGTCTGTTTAACGAGATATATAATCCTGTTGTACTAAAACATTCCGTTTTCAAGTCAATATAAACCAAATATATTTCCCAGCACTTGAGTTATCATTGTTTTATGTAATGACATATGCTTCTTTTTCATGACTCAAAAAAGTGATTGCCCCATGTTAAGGTCTTCGTATATATGAAACATTTCCTGTCCGTGATTACGTTCGCATGAGTGGATTGGTGAGATATGTCTGCTCTTCATGAATTCCTAAAATCAGTCCTTAAAATGTCCCTTCTAATCTGAATATCAAAAATGTTCAGCTCGCGCTTCGCGCTCGCATCATTTGGTTAATGAAATACTATGGCAGGCGCGTAGCCAGGGGGGGGCGGTGGGGGCGGTCGCCCCCCCAAAACGTCCCCAAAAAGAAAAAAAAGAAGGGAAAAAAGGGAGGAAAAAAGGAAAAGGGAAGGGAGGAAAGGGAAGAAAGGTAGCTTTGTCGTTTTTTTTTCTTTTTATTCTTTATTTTTTTTCTCAAAAGAGAAACTCCTTCACTCTTGCTTTAAATTTATTTATGAATTTTGCTTCCGCGCTGCGCGCGGTTAAATGAAAATATTGAAGTTCTCCATTGTTTCCCCCACCCTTTCTCTAACTCTGCTTTTCCACCTCAGCTATATGTGTTTCTTGCCAGTTAAAGTTCAAATGTATAGATTAGGGCATGGAATTAGAGTAAGGTTAGGCCGAAGTATATGAAGTTATCTTTTTTTTTTTTGATCGCGCAACTTCTGGTCGGGTCGGCTCCGGGCGGGTAAAATCTTTATATCAATTTCTGCCGTCACCTCCATAAAGTCAACTTCTCCCGCTTTTCAGCTCATTACTAAACAACCATAATTTGGGGCAAACAGGTTCCTAATTTAAAAAGAGGAATGTATAAAATTCGTGTCGTATTAAATAAAAAAGTACAATATTTTTTTCAAATTCTATTAATCTTCATGTTATTTCCCTGCACATTCATCTCCTGTCCTGTTTTGCGCCCTCAGTTTGAAATTTTGAATGACACTTAGGTTTCTTTGTAATTCAAAATGAAGCGCTTCAGGATAAGTCAAAGAAATTAGGCATCCTTTTTTATATTATTTTAATAAATCACAGAAGTTTCAACTTTTTGCGCACTATTTTCCTTGTAATGAAGTTCAATAATCTTAGGAAATCAATTGAATTAGAGCCGATGGGGTATTAGATATATCTGCATTTGATGAAACGTCCGCCCTTTGAAATTTCAGAGTTTTATTGCTCTGCGCGGGGAGGAATATCTTCCTCCCGGCATATACACTTCTTCTCCTCTGTTTTGCGTTTTAAAGATATGCACTGTCGCTAAATTGTTTTTAATCAATTCTGATATTTCCAAGGGAAGTATTCAATATATCTTTGAGAATACCCTTTTCTCGGGACCCTTTTCATGGCAAAAAAATTGATAAAACGCTTTAGCTTCCGCGCTTCGCGCGGGGTTATAATGATTTTAATTTCCTCCATTGTATTCCTTTTTGTGCGTTCACAATCACTTTTGAAAACAAGGTTCAAAATCACAATAAAGTCAACTGAATTGGAGCTGATATAGGTACTAGAGACAAGAGAGACGGCTCCTTTTCATCTTAATTTATGAAACACCAAAAGCTTCGCGCTTCGCGAAGGTCATGATTTGAAACTTTAACAGGGAGCGCGCTTTGCGCGCTCTGTAAGTGTTGGCATGCTTCGCTTGCATTTACCGCCCCCTCCAAAATGAAATCTTGGCTACGCGGTTGTACTATGGTCCTAGTAAATTCCTACAAAGAAACCTTAGAATGCCCCACTTCAGGTCTGAATTATCTAAGTTTTCAGCTCGCGCTTCGCGCTCGCATTGTTTAGCGAGACAGTTACCTATCATGATTACACAAATTTGATTATAATGTCCCTTTTTAGGTGTGAATATAACAAAATTTCAGCTCGCGCTTCGCGCTCGCATTATTTGATCAGTGAGATACATATCCGGTCTCTATAAGGTCAGTATAACTGGCAACTGAGCGCGCGAAGCGCGCTCACTAGCGCTGGTGCCCCCCCCCATGCCGTGACCCACGATACGCCACTATGGACATATCAATGACAATTCCTTGCATATCTAAAAACATGATTGCAAAAAAATGCCAAAATATTTCAGTCATCCCCCCACCCATCAACACGGATTTACGCCAGTGTAGTCTGCATGCGCAGACCCGGATTGAAACTTTGATTGATCAACGAATTGGTCATCACACAAGACTAGCACAATTATGAGGCTTCTGTGCACAAATCTTCGTCGGCTGCGAATTCAGAGTAAGACTTCATGTAGTAATACCTCAGTCACATTTCCCCTAAAGCGGCCGTACGGCGAGTCGAAAACAGCCGTTTTAACCGTTTTAACCGTTTTAACCAGCTTTATATAGATAGTTTGAATAAAAAATAAATGAAACTGCTGTTTTCGACTCCCCATACGGGGGGAATGCAACTGCAGCATTAATGAGGCAACATGAACTGATCAGGAAAGTTCGTTTCCCAATGATGCCCTACAAAATCTATTCACATTTGATCTAGATAGATCTGCCCTTTAAAGAGGAAATTATATAAAAGGTTATACAAATCAAACGATCTAGTGAAAGTTTACCACAAAACCCGTGCGACACACCTGGTAATTTTCATTCTAAATATCTTTTAAAATAATGATACATACAGAAAATGGTAGGCCTATGATATTTTTTTTTTAAATAAAAATGTCGGTGTTGATTTAAAACCAGCCCAGTCAAACTCGAGGAAAGTTGTCAACTATGACTAGGGGCGGAATGAGTAAAAACCTTTGACCTTTTTTATACAAATATTTTTTTATATATAGATTTTAAAACAAACAAACAAATTTAAAACCAGCCCAGTCAAACTCGAGGAAAGTTGTCAACTATGACTAGGGGCGGAATGAGTAAAAACCTTTGACCTTTTTTATACTTTTTTTTATATATATAGATTTTTACATATTTCACTCTTTCCCTTCCATTTTCTTTCATTCTCCTTTTTTGTTGGCGTGAAACCCTTTTATAGGGGGGGGGGGCATGGGCATGGACATCTTATCTGTGCTTGAGTGGATAATAAATTATATCAGACATTTCAGTAAAATCATCACACATATAGGAATTCGTAATGACTGCACTCCTAATACCTTGGTCACATTTGCTCTATACGGCGGCCGTACGGCGAGTCGAAAACAGCCGTTTTATTAATCTTAATTCAAACCACCTATATGAAGTTGGTACAAACAATGTTAAAACGACTGTTTTCGACTCGCCGTACGGCCGCCGTATAGAGCAAATGTGACCAAGGTATTATTGCCATAACATGTTGTGTTGGGAAGGAGAAAAATAAATTAAACAGAATGGCGAAAGTTTGAAAGAAATCAGACAAGCAATAAGAAAATTATAGCTGCTTTAAAATTGAGATCACTAATAGTATGTATATTTCAAATTGGCAACTGGGTAAGTAAATTATGACAAGGGGCAAGGACAACTTTCCCATAGGCCATGTACTTTATTATCAGGAATTTGTGGTTTTCTCCTAAGTACCCATTCCCCTGGAGCAGTAATTTAAATATAATCCAGGTAGTATATTGTTTTATGTCCTTATGAAAGAAAAGTATAATTTGAAATAAAACTTTTGGGAAAAATGACATATTAGTCATAATATTTATTGGAGTACATGGAAGAGTAGTCCTTGCCTTACATCACTATGATATCCCATATGCGGCCAATTTGAAGTCTCCATGGGTATAGTGATTACCAATATTTACAACTTTAAAAAAGTCATAACGTTCTTGTTGTTTGTCCAATATTGTTCAAACTTTCACCTATCAACTTGTCTGATTTGTCTTTTTCTTATAAAAAACAAGTTTTTATTTGGGTTGGATTCCCCTTTAACACAAAAGTGACTGTTACATTGAGCACCACACGCCGCGCAGAAACCAGACACTGAATACAAGTCATGCATGGATAAGCACTTTAGAGTGTGGGTAGGTCTAAAGGCATTGCTTCCATGCAACACCCCCCCCCCACAAAAAAAAAACAACAACAACAAACAAACAAACAAAAACAAAAACAAACACATAGGCCTATTCTACTGTATTCAGTCCTATAAAGACACGTAGACTAATGCAAATAAATATGGAAACGATATCATATTCCATCCACTTCCCTTTTCTCTCTTGTTATGAAGTTTTGGTCTTTGTATTTTCTGTTTTGTTATTTTACATTATTAAAAAAAATATTTATTTATTTATTTATTCATTCATTTTTAATTTAATCATTCATTTATTATCTATGTATTTATCAATTTATGTATCTATTTATTCATATACTTATTTATTTATTCATTTATGTTTTTGGGGCGGCGGTCACCTCTGCCCCCAGTGTGGCATCGGCTCTGTATAAGCTGCCATATATCCCAGCATAAATATTATTTTTTCATTTAATAATTATATCAAGCAACTTCTTTATTATTATACGATGTTCAAAATGGTTTATAGTAGCACAGTAATTGTATAAATAACCTTTTAAAAATGTTATTGCATTTACTTTGCCAACTTATATATTTCCTGTATTCACTATGTAGGGAAACCAATCAGATTCGTCATTTCCATGCACTTTTCAAAGTGCACGAGAGACGTGATGTTGGGTTTTATTTCGCTGATATTTTTGTTGTCGTTGAAGGCCGAGGATACATTAATCGTCTTTACTTTCGATGATTAGTGATTTAATCTAATCAAACACGTCGAGAGAACGTGATTAAATTTGAAGAGCTTGATTCCAAAAGGAGCTAAATCCACTTTTGAAGAAAATTGATTTTTTGACACATATGTATCTTTGACGTGGGAATCAAATGCGACATATTGCATTTGATTTTTTGTTTTGGAAAGGTTGGTAAAAATTTATTGCAAATTTGAGTTTTGTTCAAAAAGGAGCTAAATCCGAAATAGTTTTGTTCCAAAAGGAGCTAAATCAACTATACGGTTATTTAAAATCGGTTATTTTTCCTACTTTACATAAAGTTATGCATTCAAACATTTAGGTACATGTTGTGGATATAAGTTTACATTATCAGTTCAAATTTTGCTGAAATAAAAAGAATTTTACAATTTTTATGAATATTTTTGGATTTAGCTCCTTTTGGAATTAGATATAAAAAAATCACCGTCCTTAGAAAAGATGACAAAATATCATTTTTTTTCTTTTTTGTAATTTTCAATGGATAAACATCAGAAAAGATGTGAAATGTATTTTGCTAGCCATATTTATGTGTTTCGTGTTCAATTTCCAATATCACAAACATGTTTAAATTGGCAAAAATTGACATTTTACTAAGGTTTGTTCCAAAAGGAGCTAAATCCATGAAAAATAAATTTCAAAAATTCGTTAAAAATTGACAATGAATGCTAAAATTTTGAAATCATGATTTAATTAATCTAATATGATATTACTCATATACAGTGCGTATAAAAAAACGGGACAGATGTCTATATTTTGGTGTTATTAGGTGCTCTGAAGTCTTATCTTTCAAATGCCATTAAATTTTTTTAGTTTTGTTCTTGCTTTAGCGAACATGGCATGTTTTTGTCTGGGGTTAAAAAGGAGGCTTGCGCCAAAATGGCATAAAATGATAAATATGATGATCGGACTTCTTGCTAATCAGCAGACTTCATCTTAACCTTTTCATGATCCTTGCCATAATTTTCGAATTATACGGTCAAAATTCATTTTCAAATCAGTTTATTTGCTTGAATTGTTCTGTTGTTGTTTCTTTTTAATATGTTCTCTTTTAGCTTTCAATATTCCTTCTTTAAGCAAAAACAAAAAAAATTCAACCGAAGTATGGGAAAGCGTGGTTTTTTTTCGAATCCTTTCATTGTGTGCTATAAGGTTATGGTGCCTTTGAACAGTGGCATACAGATGGGCAGGGGCTCGGGGTGTCCCCCCCAAAAAAAAGTGGAAAGGAAATAAAAGGAAAGATAGAAAATGAAATAGGATTTATTTTCTGAATATTATGTCAAAATCTATCACAAAAAAAAATTGAAATTTTAATAGAAAGTGGAAATTTATTATGCTCACGTCGCTCGCTCACAACTTTTTAATACATTGTATCCGATCTGCCTTATCTAGCCCCTTCAAAATTTACTCAATACACCATTGCCATTGAAAGGCATGAATCCTTTCCTGTTTGTCCTGTCAAGCACATAATTAAACTTGGTCAATGAATCAATAAACCCTTGAAAATAGGATTAATGTTTTTTAAGGTACCATAACATAATTTGTTTCACATAATAAAATATGATTTGAATAATTACAAGTTCTCCCAATTAATAATGCAAATCTTCTTGCTTGGGTTGACAGAAAGTCTTCTTTTCTTACTTATGAAGGAAAAATCAAAGGTTAAAGAAGTTTTAATGAAAAAACAAAATAATTAAGTAAATAAATAAATGAAATTTGACAGCATAATTTGAAAATCATGACAAAGATAATGAAAAGGTTAAAAGGAAGTCTGCTGATTAGCAAGACGTCTATCATCAAATTTTTCATTTCTTCCATTTTGGCGCAAGCCTCTTGTTGAACCCCCGACAAAACTTCCCGTGTTCGCTCAAGCATGAACAAAATTTATTTTTAAAATGGCATTTCAAAGATAAGATTTCAGAGCATCTATTAACATCAAAATATAGATATCATAATTTGACACAAATTTTTTATAGACTTCAAAACTGTCCCGGTTTTTTTTTATACGCACTGTATATCAAAATAAAACAGCAGTGGCTAAGGGAAAGTGGTGAATTAAAAAACCTTGATGTACAGAAAAATGCCAAAAGTGGATTTAGCTCCTTTTGGAACAAAACTCTTCATTTGTCGATGCAATTCTTTTCAACATGTTTCATGAGCGACAATTAATATTACGTGCCGATTCATAGGGGTAGATCGAGGGTTTTATAATAGACGGGGAACAGATTTCGGGCCAATTTAATCAAAGATATTTAATAAGCCCCACCCCATATAAAACTCTCATTCTAAGACAGACTGCAAAAAACTTCGGTGTTGATTTAACACAAGCTCGGAATATATATGTATACACCAGAAAAGTGTTAAACAACATCGGTTTGGTTTTAACACCAGATAGGTGTTTATACCAATTAGTATATTAAAACAGCATCGGTCTGATTCCAAACAGGTATTGTTTCAATACTTCTGTGGTGTGGACATAATAGATTCCGGGCTATTAAATCATTACCGGAGTTTTGCGGTGCAAAAGGAACAAAGGGACTTACTCATCTCCCCCAAATCCACTCCAATCGTATCACTTCAACGAGGGGGGGGGTGTCCTTGCACATAAAGAATTAAATGAACTGTAGCATCTTGGGGTGATTTTATGTTAATTATTGTTTTAGATTTTGTAAACGAAACCCTGAATACGATTTTTTGTTTAAGGGACAAACCAGATACATAACGGATATATCCTTTAATGGAAAACGTGTTTAAGAGGTCAATGCAACCGACAACACGGTTATAATTCAAGTTCAAGTCTACAAATATAAACGAAAGTTCCCGTACTATTACTGTCATTAACACAATTATATTAAGCGCTTTTTAATTATCGGGGTGAAAAGTGAGCAGAGTGAGAAAGTGAGAGAGAGGGGGAGAGAGGGGGGGGGAGGAGAGGAGACTGAAGGGGATGTTTCGGTTTGAGGGGGGGGGGCAAAATTTGTGTAATATTTTTTAGCTATCAAAGTTGTCGAAATTTAATGGGAGGGGGGCAGCAAATCGATATGTTCGCCCTTAATATTGCCAGAAGAGTGATTGCCCCCTGCCCCCCCCCCTTCCCACGATCGACGCCTCTGTGTTTTTTTTAACATCACCACAGTCTCGCCCAGGTTTAGATAGTAAATAGTCAATCGTATAATGAAAATCTAGAAAGAAAGAAAGAGGAGCTTGGTAAGAAAATGCAATAACAAAATACCTACCCCCTGGAAAAAGAAAGAAAAAGAAAGTTAATTAGTAACATGACAGGGAAAAAAAAGAAATAAAAGTAAAGACAACGAAAAGGAAAAGAGAGAGTGAAAAAATGAAAATAATGAGAGAAAAACTAAAGAACTTGTAAAGAAAGGAAACAAATATAAACAGAAATAAGTATTAAAAAAAAGAAGATAAAATGCCTGAACTCGCATAATCCAACACCAAACCTAGGAATGTATTTATTTCTATTATGGAGTAGGTCCATGTTTCTACCAAAAATATAGATGCAACTTTCAAAGTTATATTATAATTATAATATTCTGGTTAACTTTGTATATCAACCACATGTTTTCGCGAACTTCCACTATTTACCTGTTTAAAACTTACATCCGTAGTCATCACTTTTTAGCATTGACATTTATCATTCCGTTCCGATCATTTCCAACTGTGATGATACAAATCGGACCTAGGACAACAAACACAGGTCAGGTAGGGTCTCCTCTTTCAGACCACAAAGAATCCTTGTATTGGGAAGAAAAATTATGAAGTAGCTCTAGCCCATGAAAAACAATAATATGCCTTCCTCTCCTTTTCCCCTAAATGTAATGATCGTCAGGGTATATGACATGCCCAGGGTGAAAGGCAAACGGAGGGGGTATTCCTCTTGACTTTTTCAATACTTTTAAAACATAAAGTTTTGCACGAAAATTCAACCCACCTGAAATGTACACACTGTTTGAAAGTTTTACCTGTTTTGCTATCTTAGGGGTGGAAAAAATGTTTTGGATTCCCATACAAATTTGATCGACTAGGTCGCTTCGCTCTCAATATTACATTTTGAACGCTTTACCTTTTTTTTAACTATCCAGGATGGAAAAAAAACCTGGATGCCCTAAGTTTACATGACAAAATTGTTATTTTGGCGGGCGGTCGATATCGTATATGGGGCGAAAGGGTATCGCTGTGAGGAGGGGGGGGGGGGGGGGGGCTGGTGGCGGACACAAAAAAGAAAAAGTAACACGAATCAGATATAGAAAATTGTAATATAATCACGGGAGACGTCGATGTTCATTGCTACATGAGATTTGTTTCTGTCCATTCTTTCATATTTTGTTTTCTAAATTTGACCTCGGAATTTTCAGCTTATTTTAACAACATAATTCGTATAAAAAAATCCCCTGGTCTGAATGAACCCAGGTGATTGCGTGCGACCTTGTATCTCCTGTCATCATTAAGCATTCCATCCTTTTCGATCTGGATGTGAGTGATCATAAATTCTCTCATCATCGAACGAGTAAGGAGCATCTCTTCGAGGGTCCAACAAGGTAAGTTTTAATTCTAATTTCGATATCATTATCATCAAATCTCTCTTTTTAAAGATATATTTCTATAAGGCTTATTTACAGATTACATCTTACAGTATATTTACAGTATAAGAAAAAATAGAGGCGAATAAATAGTTATATGAAATTTTCTTTATCATTTTAACTCTTTAAGTTGCAGTGCAAAGCATGCAAAGGGGATTTGCTTGTTCGAAGTACTCTGCCTTCTTTTACACAGCCTCTTCTAGAAATGAAACCAATTTTTTCCCTTTTACTTTGAGATTTTTCTACAGGGGTTAAAAATTGAATTAAAATCTGAGACAGACAATTTAATTGTGCTTGAACCGTCAATCCTTGATGATAGAGACAACTTCATATCTTTGTGACTTTGTATTAAGATAATCATTGCTTGATACTACTGATAAATTCTTTCCCATCTAATCTTCGTCAAATGAGGAATATGACGATGTCATAGTAACCTAATACATAACTTCATCACCATCATCATCATCATTATCATCATCACCACGACCACCACCACCACTACCATCATTATCATCATCATCATCATCATCACCACCATCATCATCCATGTCATCATCATCATTATCATTCCTATGATCCTCATCGTCGTCATCATTGTTATGGCCGTCGTCGTCGTAATCTGCATCCTCCTCCTCCTTCCCCCATCATTCACTCCTCCTCCCCATTTTTATTCATAAATTATAATTATGATGATATAAGTTGTAAGTAAGAATACTGGAAAAGAGCCAAAATAACCAGGCCTATTGACATGGAAATAAAAACATGGCCATTAGTTGATGAATAAAACGGGTTTCATGACAATGGCACAATAACAATGATCAAACTTAATTCTTCTGTAAATGTAAGGAACACATAATTTGAAGCTGAAAGATGTTTCGTGATGTTTGGAGGACAAGACTATCGTTGATATCATTCCATAAATCACCAATAAATGTCTTTCTTTAAAAAAACTAGTTCTGCGTTATCATGGTTCTCTGTTATAATGTAAATGATAAAAAAAACGCGCTTGTTACAATATGTTCTGAATGAAATCTGACTAATACCGCTGTTTGCTAAATCTCGAGCAACGGTAACCATCGTAAAAACCTATTTGCACCCTTCAAATTAAACATTGGGAGATCCTTAAAGGGATGGTCCGGGTTGAAAATATTTATATCTAAATAAATAGAGTAAAATTCACAAAGCAAAATGCTGAAAATTTCATCAAAATCGGATAACAAATTTATTGAATTTTAAAATTTGTCAATATTTTGTGAAAACAGTTTCTGTGCACATCGTCATGAATATTCATTAGATGGGCTGATGATGTCACATCCCCACTTTCCCTTTTCTTATGCATTGTTATTACATCAAATCAAAAAAGGTTTCATTTTGTCATACATGTGTTAAATGATGTGTCTCCATTATGATGAAATAAGTTGCGGCAATAAATAAGTAATGAACTTAATCAGTTGTCCATCCAATTGTTTTAATTCTTGGTAAAAAAAAGTATGAATTAACCAAATTTCATATAATAAAATACAAAAGAACATGTGGGGATATTACATCATCAGACCAACTAATGAATATTCATAAAGACATGCCTAGAACTGTTTCATCGGAATAATGCAAATCTTTAAAATTCAACAACTTCGTTATTTGTTATCCAATTCTGATCAAATTTTCAGCATTTTGCTTTGTTAATTTTACTCTATTTATTGAGATATAAATATTTCCAGACTGGACCATCCCTTTATTTCTTGAGTGCAACTTTGCACCGTACTTGCCCTAGACGCTTGTTTACATAATTTACGATACAGTTAACTGCATTTTGCGGCAAAGTTGTATGAATGGTGCAATGTTTCGGAACACATAAATGTATGCGTCCGAAACAGATGCAGAATGTAGGCCTATATCAACCGCGTAGCCAGGATTTCATTTTGGAGGGGGCGGTAAATGCACGCGAAGCGTGCCAACGCTTACAGAGCGCGCGAAGCGCGCTCCCTAGGGGGTGGGTGCAGGGAGGGGGAGTTTCCCCCTCCCTTGCGAAGCGCGAAGCTTTTGGTGTTTCATAAATTAAAATGAAAAGGAGTCGTCTCTCTTGTCTCTAGTATCTATATCAGCTCCAATTCAGTTGACTATATTGTGATTTTGAACCTGGTTTTCATGAACCTTGTTTTCAAAAAAGATTGTGAAGCGCGGAAGCTAAAGCGTTTTATCAATTTTTTTGCCATGAAAAGGGTCCCGAGAAAAGGATATTCTCAAACATATATTGAATACTTCCCTTGGAAAGATCAGATTTGATTACAAACAATTTAGCGACAGTGCACATCTTTAACTCGCAAAACAGACGAGAAGAAGTGTATATGCCAGGAGGAAGATATTCCTCCCCGCGCAGAGCAACGAAACTCTGAAATTTCAAAGGGCGGATGTTTCATCAAAATAATGCAGATATCTCCAATACCCCATCGGCTCTAATTCAATTAATTTTCTAAGATTATTGAACTTCATTAAAAGGAAAATAGTGCGCAAAAAGTTGAAACTTCTGTGATTTATTGAAATTATATAAAAAGGATGCCTAATTTCTTTGACTTATCCTGAAGCGCTTCATTTTGAATTATAAAGAAACTTAAGAGTCATTCAAAATTTCAAACTGAGGGCGAAAAACAGGACAGGAGATGAATGTACAGGGAAATTACATGAAGTTGAATAGAATTTGATAAAAAATATTGTACTTTTTTATTTAATACCCTTATACGATACGAATTTTATACCTTCCTCTTTTTGGATTAGGAACCCGTTTGCCCCCAAAATTATGGTTGTTTAGTAATGAGCTGAAAAGCGGAGAAGTTGACTTTATGGAGGTGACGGCAGAAATTGATATAAAGATTTTACCCGCCCGGAGCCGACCCGACCAGAAGTTGCGCGATCAATAAAAAAAAAGATAACTTCATATACTTCGGCCTAACCTTACTCTAATTCCATGCCCTAATGTATACATTTGAACTTTAACTGGCAATAAACACATAAAGCTGAGGTAGAAAAACAGGGGTAGAGAAAGGGTGGGGGAAACAATGGAGATCTTCAATATTTTCATTTAACCGCGCGCAGCGCGGAAGCAAAATTCATAATCATAAATTTAGAGCAAGAGTGAAGGAGTTTCTCTTTTGAGAAAAAAAAAGAAAAAAAAAACACAAAGCTACCTTTCTTCCCTTTCCTCCCTTTCCTTTTCCTTTTCTCCTCTCTTTTTCCCTTCTTTTTTTTCTTTTTGGGGACGTTTTGGGGGGGGGCGACCGCCCCCACCGCCCCCCCCCCCTGGCTACGCGCCTGGCCTATATCAACTGGCATTCCGGGTGCAATAATGAACAAGAAGGAACAATTTTGCGCCATATAGTGCAAGATTGCACCCAAAAGATCATGCTGGCATTGTTGTTGGGTGCAAGCTGGATTTTTTTTTGTTCGTATGAGTTTAAAGCATTTGCTCTCAGCATGCATTTCATCGTATTTGACGTTAAGAGGTGATGGGATGACCCAATCAAAAATCAGATTATTATGGTATAATCCACCGTGGATATCAAACTGAGCACTGTGACACATTTTTCAAAAGCCCATAGGGTTACAGGAGATGTTGAGTGGAATGAAATCTCGTTGAAGATTATTTTTTGCTGAAGACACACTCGGGAGACTATACGACTCTGGAACAATCTGTCCACTTCCATTCATGTAGCTTCCATTGTCTATTCACTTATGACTTATTTTATTATTTGGCACACCTAATTCAATACTGTGTAATCGTTTTCATTTCTTTCTTTCCTTCATTCTGAGTTATTTTCACTTTCATGAAGAAAAAGTTCTACATTGCACATTATATTTTGTATTTTCCGAATTCATTAATACCATGGAGCTACTAATGATTGTCAGTTTTTGTATAGCGCATAACACAAATAATGCGATTGAGAGGACAAAGGAGAGAAAGAGAAGTGTTAATGAATTCATTTGTTGAGGCTAGGTACAATTTAAATAAGTATGTTTTAAGAGCTGTTTTGAATTTTTTAACTGAATCGATTGTTTTCAGGGAATTTGGGAGTTTGTTCCATAAAACAGGGGCTGCATGAGCAAATGAACGTTCGCCATTACTTTACCTCGCCTCGATACGTTTATTCATTTTCATCTAGGTCTCTGCCATTCTGTCTAACCCTCTGTCTTTCATTCTTTTCATTCCCTTCTCATATTTCGATGTTTCTGTCTCTATCATTCCTTTCTCATCTCTCTCGGTGCCCATTTTCTTCATTCTTATCATTTTCTTACCATCTTTATTCTTCTCATATATGAAGTGAAATATGTGTTATTTCAACCAAGATCTCCCCCCCCCCCTCTTCACTTGTTTCCCCTTCTCTCGCTTGTTGACACATGATTATTTCCCTCTCTTTTTCTATAACTCTTCTGTCAAGTCTGTCTTCTTTGCCACTTTTTTTAATCCTATAACAAGGAAAAACACCATGGCTCTTGGCAACTACGCTACGGTATACATCATCACCACCATCCTCATTTTGTCGTCTCAAGGTCGTGAGCTTACCAAACGTCAGACCAATGAGGAAACTTCCTCATCGACGACCACGGGCCCGCTCAAGTCCTACCAGAGCTTCAACATGACCCCCAACGAGTCCGAGAAGGAGGAACTACCCGCTGGCTTCGGCGACTATAACTTCGCAGTGTACGAAGCGGACGAAATCGTCGACAGACACAACCTACTCCGTCGACAACCCGCGGCGAGAAACGACTTTGAAAGAAACGACCCAAACGCAATTACGGCTTCAGATATGGAGCACATGGTACTTTTGAAAAAAAAAAGTACAATTTACGTATTTTGTTTTCCCTTTCTATCTTACTCTTGATCTTGCATGTAGCTATTTCTCTGTCATGGTTATTGACATTGTTCTGCTTCAATATTTAGTATATAATTAAATTACCTAACTTAATGACTTCCCCACATTCGCAAATATCATTATTTCTACTCAGAAAGAAAATGTAATACACTTAATAATTTGTTTTGTACATTAACAATGTGTTAGTGTTGGTATTCAGAACAGGAAATCCGTTGCCTAACCTAGCCTCACCAAGGAACGGTTTTTGAAAGTTCGGTACTGGGCGAGGGCTGACCATAAAAAAAACAATCAGATGGTCATTACGGATTATTTTAATAAAGTGGTGGGAGGGGGGGGGGGGGGCTCGTGCCCCCAGTCCCGCGGCTCCTTTTTGAAGTCGATCATAACACTGACAGCTCAACATACACTTCAAATCAAGCACTGGTCCCAAGTTCAGAGTTATGGCTGGTTTAAAGATGACCCATGTTATAGCATGCACCCATCAACACCAAACTCACACATCATAGAAAGTGCCTATACACTCTAAAAATATCGGGTAAAAATGCTCCATGAAGGTAATTATGAGTCCAAGCCAACATTGGGCATTTCTTTTTGGGCATTTTTATTTATCCAGGGTGGTGAAAATTTTGCCCATTCTAAAGTAATTGTTGCTTTTTTGTTTAACCTTACTGAACAATATATGCTTCCCGCATTGGGTAAAATACTACCCCAAATTAGTACGTGACTGTACTTTCTCTTTCATATCTTCCTGATAGACATGGGACGATGATCTGGCCTACATGGCCTTGGCCTGGGCCAGAGGCTGCAGCTTCCACCACCCTCAGCCTGGGGAAATGCAAAATGTCTCCCCATACGAAACGATAGGCCAGAATATTTGGGCTTATACAGGGACTAGAGACAGTCCACGTTCTGGTACTAAAGCAACCCAGGACTGGTATGACGAGGTAGTGGACTATACCTATCAGGCCGGTAGCGGAGGGTACTGTGGTCGAGTGTGTGGTCATTATACACAGGTAAAGTTGTTATACCGAGGTTGTTTTACCCGACTGCTAAGAAAGTACGAATGCCTGTGAGCAAGCAACCAGGGGACCAACGGCTTAAGGTCCTCTCCGAGGGACCTGGTAATGAGGATAAATGCCTTACCAAAGGGCACTAGCGCACCACTTGGGAATCGAACCCGGGTCACCGGAATCCGAAACCCCCGCTCTACCGACTGAGTTCTCACAGATGTTTGTACAAACCCATTAATTTCGTGGGGAAAGCTTCATTTGCCTTCAGAATATTTCCGATTTTATCAGTTAGAATATATTTTGTACGGGATTCCGACCCAAATAATATGATACCCCTCCCCCCCCCCCCCCCTCCACTCCCCACATCTGTTATTAATTATTATTCTTTTCGGTATAAACCCGTTATCCTCAAGCATGGAATGGGCTGTAAAATACATAATGAAATCTTTTTTTTAAAGCTTTTCGATGTAAAGGTTTCACACCAGTAAATATTGTAGTAGACAGGAAATATATCTGAGATTTCATATCTGACCATCAAAGGGTACGTTGACCGGCTCATTTTTTTTTTTTAAATCAACATATATGGAAACATCTCGTGACGATATCATTCATCTTCTGAAACAATAAAATAGCCCGAGTTTTTCCGCAAGTAATATATAGTTCCAAAAGGAAAGTGATATTTCTTCACAAAGCCTTAGGCAAAGGAAGTTCAATGATTGCCCTTTCTAGAATAAGTGTTAGGTGGCGAATCATATGCATCCTTTGTCTATCAGCTTAATCAAATTAAATATCTTGGGAATGGCATTCAGAATTATACCCTATATCAGAAAACCGACCACCCGGTGTCTGAAACGGTATTTGAAAACGAGAAAAAAAAAATCGCCGACAGAGGGCACTAATTATGAAAGTCAAAGGGGGGGGGGGATTTGACGATCTTGAAACTGTAATAAGCAATAGTAGGTGTCTACCAATATTCTTGTTAGGCCTATTGGACATTTCTCCAAGCTTCAGACTGGCTTTAACGTTGGTGATACAAAGAAAATAGGGAGTTTTCACTCAGCAACGTACGGAAGAACACAGGAAATGATTTTGAAAATGCCCGTCTTGACAAGGCACATCAAAGAGAAGTTTTTGTCGGTAATTGGCGAATCAAAAAATCAATTTAGTTCTTGATTCTGGCGAAACGACATATTTACAATTTTCCGTCAGCTTTGAAACTGCTGTTCCGGTTCACCAATTTTCGCCAAAGCCTTTGAATTGTTCTTTGTCATTTGACGGGCATTTTCAATAGGCCTACATTTATTTTGTTTTTGTATTCATTCGTAGGTCGCTGAGCAAAAATGAAATTAACCCAACTTAATAGTCTAGTGCAGGATATATTCAGAATCATGTTATCTAAGTATTAATCACCTGCATTTGTCTTGTCGAATTTAGAACTATCTTGAACACACAAAACAAAAACAAACTAAACACACACGTAAAAATATGCAATATTTCTGTTTTCCATGTAGATTGTTTGGGCCGCTACGAACAGGGTCGGTTGTGGCCGAATGTTCTGTCCCAGTCTCAGCCGCACTTCCCTGAGAAACGCATGGTATGTCGTCTGCAATTACGCCCCTGCGTAAGTATTTCCATCAAATTCTTGAAATGCGTAAATACTAATTTACTTGATTAAATGCCGCCAAATGTTGTGTAATTGTGTACTGTGAAAAATTAGCCACAAAATCATGTCTAAAACACTCCCAACTGATGACCTAATACTGGCATGACTGTGAGGATCCATAATACGCAGGTTTATTGAGTAAAATGACGGAAAATAATGCGTAATTATTGCCAATTGAATATTTGCTATGAGGCACGTACCCTAATTAGTTTACCCAACAAACATGACCTGCAGGTATATGCTCCCTTTATAACCCATAAATCTATAAAAAAATAATTAAAAAAAAATGAATATAAAAGGATTCAATCCATGTTCAGAGCGTGTCTGTCAGCTGGTGCCTGTGATATTTTACCCAAGCAAATATGCATTCCCCTTCATTACCCAATACACTGCATATAGGAAAAAAATCAAATTTTTAATGAAAAGTGAAATATCATTAGATCACATTCACTCATACATAAATATCACCTTGAAGTAAACTACAAAATAACTACAATGCAGGGCACGCTATTCTTTTTTTGCCATTCTTGTATAATATAAAATCATTTATTTTAATGTGCATGGAGACCATTATGATCTCAAATCATGTTTTTAGTAATTGGAAAGTGCCAGCTTGTGTTTGGTCGAGTAAGAGTTGATCAGGCATTTTCCTAACTGTCACAAAATACTGAAACGCGTGGTTCAAATGCTAGATATTATTGGTAAAACTAATGTTAGGCCTACTAATTTTTTAAATATTTTTTTTACTTTTACTTTTTAGAGGGAATTACCAAGGCGTACAACCGTATTCTATTGGGACACCATGTACCCAATGTACCAGCGGTTCAGGACAATGTTACAATGGACTGTGCAGTAAGATAACAAGGATTAATTGATTACATGAATATAAGATCAACCCAAATGAATGATAGCTCATTAAAAAAAAAATCAAGATAAACGGACTGATTTTGTATAATTATGTCCAATGGGAGTTTGGTTCATTTTATTAAATTCATTTCGGGTACTGTTAGTAAATGAAATTCCTAGAATAAAAAACAACAACATACGTATAGTATGAAACCTTAGGAAATTTGTTGGTGGAAAGAAGTGTCTGACCCCCCCCCCCATAAAAAAGGGGTGAAAACTATCCAAATCATTGGATAGAATCTACCAATTTATTGATTAATTTTGACCTTAATTTTTTTCGGACACAATGCCATATTCGCGTAAACATGATTTTCACCAAAATAGCGCGAACCGTCGGGCTCAATACAATTAGTAAAAAAATATTGTTTAAACTTTGTCTACTGTTATGAAGGAAGGATCATTTAGAGAAATTAATATAGATATTTTACAAATTTTAACAGTAATGATAACAAAGGTTGCTATTTGAGTATCAAATCTTTACAAGTCTTGATCAATTCATATTATAAACCAGATTGTATAAAGAGTTTTATTTCACTGTGAAATCTACACATTCTGAAGAATTTCGACTCGGAATTGAAGCAAAGCGAAGTAGAGTCCTGATTTATTTTGTTGTCGCGCCGTTTTTCCTTTTGGCTCGGTTTTTCCTGTATCTATTCATTGAAGCTGACTTCAGGGGCCCGATTACAACTACAGTAACTTTGCCATCATGGCAACTACCATGGTAACAAAGGATCAGTTTTTAGCCAATCACTATCAAGGTTTTCATGGCAGTTAAATAAAAACGACAAAGTTACCATTTTGTTCGATAGTATTTATGAAACGGTCATGATTGCGTTTTGCCCTGACAGGGCAGCCTACAGGTAAAAATAAAGCTTCAGCATGCTTTTATACTCAGCTCTACTATTCGACTAATATAATTATGATTACATGTGATAATTCGATCAGTGTAGCTAATGAGTATGTCTCTTTGTTGTAACTTTTTAAAACAAATTAATGTTTAAATAAAATTAGTTTCAGAAGTATATCATGTAAAGTAGGCAAAAAAAAATTATACTTTTAAAGGTAGACTCTTTTTCAGTATTTTTTTTCTATGATTCATGCCCAAAACGGTTATCAATATGTCATGTTTGTTATGTTGTGAAAAATGTATTATACGAATGATATGAATGCAGAAGATAACAATAAATCAACTCAAATCAAATCTAATCAAATTCAATTCGTATATAATCTTTTTTATTCTTTCTTTTATTTTTACACCACTCAGGGCCTTGTGCAGAGCATAACGAAGTCTGTGGTGAGTGCAAATTCTTTCTTTTTTTATTCTTTCATTTATGTTCTTGACCTTTTTACGACTGGAAGATGCTCAATTGCAAATATTGTTATATATTTTGAACTAAACAGTAGTCTCATAATTATGTTATTATCAATTATCTTCGATTCTCTGTCATCAAATCATGCAAATCAGTTAACTACGTATTAAACAAAACTTTTTTTTCTGACCAACTCCCATTGACTGGTGAAGATGCTTTTAAGTTAAGAATAAAAAATATGAATTTGAGTTGCCGTCAGATACTCAAATATGAACTTATATCATATCGTCATCATAATATAAAATTATTTACAATTTTTGTTGCCAGTCATTTAATCCATTTTCTTATTCCTCTTTGTATCTTTCTCTCTTCCTTCACATTCTTCTTCTTCCTCTTCATCATCATCATCATCATCATCATCATCATCATAATCATCATCATCATCATCATCATTTTCTTATTATCATTTTTATTTCCCTTCTTCGTTTACTCCTCCTTTATTTCCTTCTTCAATTCCTTTATCTTCTCCCTTATCTTATTCATTTATTCCTTGAGTAGAATGTGCTATTGATTCCTGTGATAACTGTGGTGTGTTGGATCGATCTACCTGTACATGTAATTGCAAGGATGGCTTCTACGGTGCGACCTGTCAAGGTAAGATAGAAAAAGGAATAAAAAACAGGTAATTTTCTTCAAAAACATTATCAGCAACATTGCAATGTCGCTATAAAAGATCGTAAAGTGGCAAAAAATATACATTCTTCATATATATATATATATATAATATATATATATATATACAATCACATTTTCAGAATGTTCACACCATATTGACCAGTAGTTGAACTCGCGAGTTTATATTCTGTCAGGTTCGTCGAAATCAATCATTTGCTCTATCTATCGTTTATTCGCGGTCCTTTTATTGATAACAGCGTTTTCATTTCATTCTATAAAATAATTTTTGTCAAGATGTTCGGTTATTATGACTTATTGTTACAAGAAATAAACTCAACCAAAACTGAATTATCAGTCCTGAATTAATTATAAACAAATGTGATTTAGAAAAAAATGCCAGAAAAGCATGAAGAATATTTACTTTTGTGCCCGATTTTTATATGATTTTTTCTAAATTCTACATAGCTTCTAAATCAGTTTGCAGGATCATTTCGTTAAAGGAAATAATGTGGAACGTGATTATTATTATTATGATTAATGAAACTCATTGAAAGAATAGAATATAGCTCCATGATTAATATATTCTATAATCGACATTACATATTATTGTTCCAATATAGGCCATATAATCTTTTGAAGCATATACAGAAACATAATGATTGTAAGTTATAATGACTCGAAAAGGCATAAACAGAAAAACAAATAAAAAAGAAAAAAGAAGAAGATAAAATAGCGATGATAACTACTTTTGTCTTACCTATAATCACAGAACGATGTGTAGACACATCCAGTCGGTGTTATAATACATGGTGGCCACAATTCTGTGACGGTTACGCGCAGGTTAGAGAAGGATGTCCTCAGATGTGTGGATTATGCAGTAAGTCCTCTGGAGTTATCTGTAAAAGGGCGGTGACTGGATCAGCGTTCTTTAGGAAGGGATATGTGCATGGCGCGGTACCATGCAGGATTTTTCTTTTCGATGTGGGAAGGGGGGGGGGTGATGACCAAAACATGACATTCCTTTCATAAAAGTTAAGTGATAGGCGGATTTTACAGCAAAACTATCGAAAACGCCCTTTTTTCCTTGTCTTTAACTTTCTTCCTTTTTTCTTCACCCCACTCTTAGTAGTGTTACTTTGAAGAAAAAAAAATCAAAAGGGGGTGTGGCCTATAGCCTTTCCTTTGTATTTGGAAATCAAATGCCCCAAAATTAATATTTGAATAGACTATTTGGAGCGGAGGTTTCGATAATTATTGTAAACCCAAAGCAGGTCCATGAGGAGGGGGCACACTGGGATTGTTTATCCATTTGTGATTTTTTTTTTTTTTTAAAGAAATGTATCCCTTTTTGAAGTGATAAGTATTTTGTGTTTTGTTTGTTAGGAATCCTGAAGAAATTGACCCACTTTTCTATGCCTCGTCATTGATTCTACTGATAAAACTGATCGATCCACTCCAGCCATTTCCAAACTAACTCTTATACCACTTCTAAAGGAGGAAGCCAACACCTCTATCAGAGGCTAAGAATAGACGTTTTATTGCACCTGATCTGTCGATCTCGTTTGTTGATCTGCATTAAAAAGAGCGAGAGAGGACAAAAATATCAGATTATAATAATGGAACAAATAATATATTTTTTCGCTGACATGATTTCTATTTAATTGGATGTCTGACTCTTGGGCTGTCGGCACTGGCGTAAATCCTTGTCCACACCTATTGTTCTGGGGGAATGGTCTATTGTTCCACCCCCGCCCCTGGGTGTAACGCAAGGATTTAGGCCAGTGACTGTCCCGTTTAGGATGAACCCACAAATACTGCCCTATATCTGATTACGATTTCGAGCTTAGCGAGTTGTGGGGACAAAACTGGAAAATGAACTAATGTGGTCATCTCAAATGATCTATACATATTTCCTAAATTCATAACAAAGGCAACCGCAAAATTGTCTTCATTGCTATTGTGGTCATGGTGGTTGTCAATTGCAATCTTCACTTCCTCGTTTCAATTTCACATCACATCTAATTATTATCTTTTATTCATGTTATTAGCAAGAGAAATGAAAGGAAATTGTGGATGAGTAAAAACAATATTTCGAAATATACGACAGAAAATCAATACATTTGTGCTTCCTTTTATAAAAAAAAGGAAATAATTAAAAGATGAAGGTAAATAAACATCTTATTGATTTCATATGCCATGTGTGCAATAATCATTCCTTTTTTGCATGGTAAACTTACAATGTTAGCAATGTTTACACTAAATTATCATTAATTTTCTATAATCTGTTGCATTTTTTCGCTAAAGATATGAAATGAAAGCTATTCATTTTGTGTTTATGTTTGATTTCTAAATCTTTCCCAACTTGTCATATAGATGCAGCAGATCCAGACTTTGTTTGTCGTAAGTAGAACATTAAATCACTATATACTTTTGAATTATGATAACCACTCACACATGTCAAGTGGAGGTATAAACCTGAAGAGCCAAACCCCGGGATTTGATATAGATCATTGTATCTAGCAAGAGAGGTCCATTATCCTCATCCCCTCTCTCTACACCAATGTATTGGTGAAAAACTCCAGAAGGGATACTCCATGATGAAAATAATATCATTTGAACATGTAAAAAAAAAACCCAGACAAATAGAACACTTAAAATTCGATCAAACTCGGAAAAAGGAATACCAAAGATTTGACATATTTTTACGCATTATTTCAGCAAAACAGTTCTAGGCACGTATTAATGAATATCCAATGAACAAACTGATGATGTCATGTCCATATCTTGCTCTTTAAAAAAAAATAATGTTATTACATTAAAGAGATAACCCTTTTTTTTTTTTTTTTTTGCTTGTAGAAAAGGGAGGAAAAGTCAGATAATAGTAATAATAATATTCCGCATTTACACAGCGCTTAACACATCGGAACGACGTCTCTAAGCGCTTTACAGATATATTATTACCCCGGTCATCGGACCCTTGCATGACCGCATACAATGTATGCACCTTCTCCACTCCCTGCGGAGCATTCCAACAAGAGTTCCAAGACTCAATTGCTAGACATACTACATAGGCTTTCGCATCGTACCAGGTACCCATTTAACGCCTGGGTGGAGAGTGGCAAATTGTGGATTGGAGCCTTGCCAAATGACGCTAGGCCACGGTGGGATTCGAACACACGACCCTCTGATTACAAGGCGAGAGTCAGAATCGCTGTACCACGGCGCTTCCACAGATAATGTAGAGACCTTTTTTGCCTGTCAGATTACTTATGAAGAAACGATTGGCCTCCCCTTTGGCCCATATGCCTTCTATTACGACTTAAACCAGGATCGAGAAATATAAACCGTATTTTATACTTTCTCAACTTTTTTGTTTTGTTTAGGACCAGGTCCACCTGATCCACCCACCAAACCTGAAGTATGCAACATGAAATTTACAGCAGCAGCTTATATCCGGGGAATCCTCCATCTTTTTAGGGTATGACTATTTTTTTTTCAATTCAGTTCAGTTACGAATTAATCAAATTCATAGGCAATTATTTTCTATTTTCCCTTTTAAAGAAGATATAGCCTATATACAAACTCTAAATCAAACCAAAATCAGACAAGTTCTTTTCTATAATATAGATCACTAACATGATACAAGCTTCCCTCACCAATGTCATCATTTCTGATGTCTTCAGTTTAATATATTTTTTTTTACTGTTTCTCATATTTCATCTGTCAAGAACAGCGGCGTACCCAACCCCCCTAAGGATTACCCCCCTAAAAAATGACCTAAAATTTGTGGTGTAGACCTTTTTTAGGGGAGGGGGGGGGGTGAGGTGTCAAAATTTCATTCAGCTTGAACCCCCTTTTTTCAAAAATCCTGCGTACGCTTCTGGTCAAGAATATAACTTTGTATATGTCATTTGGTGCCGGACCAATGAAAATCAATGGAAGAATTAAATTACTCCATGAATGAATAAATAAATTACCAAATCAATAAATATAGAAATATCAAATATAACTGATGGAAAAAAACACCCAGATACAACAGCCTAATGCGGGATAGTATATGGGACTAACCATACATGCTAACTGTAAAACTCTAAACCGATTTCTACTTCTCCAATTATTTTTTCTTCCCTTTTTCTTAGGATGACAAAGTTTGGCGAGTTCGAACTAATGGTGAGCTACTCTCTCCAGAATCCGGTGATTTGATCAATGATTTCTTCACAAATTTACCCAACAAAGTGAGTGCCGCCTACGAGCTTCCTACGGGAGAAGTCGTATTTGCCAGAGGTAAGATCTGATGGATGATACAACTTTGATATACAGTATTTTAGTCATTGCCCCACATGTAGGTTTTTAAGTGGCCCTGGGAAGCGGGGGTACTGTTTTCCTGGGTGGTGATGCGTGTGTTATTCTCCATAGGCAACACTCCAGGAATTCTGATAGGTGTGGGGGAAAATGGAGCAATGTAAAATGGAGCAATGTATCCAAAATGACGTAGATTTTGTAATGAAACCCCCCGGTTTTTTTTGCTTGTCAAATTTCTCGGGGCCCAAATGACCTTCATTTTGTGGTGAAACCCTTTTTTTTCTCGACAAATTTACATCAGCTCCCCCTGTAAAAAATCTTTTCAATTGCCCTGTGTTTTTAGGCACTTTTTAAACATTTCAAATGACTTTGATGGTAATACGGAATCTAACTTTATCTTCGTTCTTCAGGAAAAAAGCTGTTCATGTACATGGGCACCGTACGAACGGGGCGTAGTACGCTACCCACAGGAATTCCCAAGGGACCTACTGGTGCAATATACATTGCGTCAGAAGGGAATACACACTTTCTCAAAGGCTCAAAGACATACCTCTACAACGAAAGATCAGGCCAGGTTGACAACACATACCCAAGACCAATTTCTGATGTTTTCCCTGGTGTGCCAACCAAACTAACGAATGCATTCTCAGATGCGAGTGGTAAGAGGCTTTCTTAATTGAGCCCTTTCTTATAATTATACAAGACTTTGAATAATCATGGGGCGACCACTAATCAATGTTGTATTACTTTTTGATTAGCTCTATTTTTTTAGCTAAAACGCACACAAATGTATTATACAAAGGAAAATCAAATAATGCATATAATCGTAAAAAGAAAAGAAAATGCATGCATAATAGGAAACATGAAAAATATAATGATCGCAAAAAGTTAACCAAATATCAGGGGCGGTGCCGTGGTATTTTGAAAGGGGTGATCTGATGATGACGTCATCTTGAACAACTTGAACAAATGGGATAGTATATCATTTTATATAGAGTTAGTTCGCAACTCCAAAGACAGGGACCGCGGTTCCAAGCTGGGGGGGGGGGGGGGGCTGGGTGGGCTTCAGCCCCCCCCCCCCCACTTTTTTCCCAAATCGTGAACAAAAACGTGAAAATGGCCGTCTGAGTGTGATTTTTTGCATGGTCTGCCCTCCACTTTCAAAACCGTTCCGCGGCCCTTGCAAGACCTTAATTTGTTGCCAGTCGCCCATGCTAAGTAGTTACCCCGAGACCACAAAAGAGCAGCTAATTCCCGACAACAAATTTAAAAAATAAAAATGACTATTCTTTTTCTTCTTTCTTAATAGGTAACATGTATTTTGTTCGATCGAAGAAGGTTTTCAAGATCAGCAGTGGTGGTCAGTCAGTGGACAGAGGGTATCCTAAGTTCTTGACTGAAGTCTTCATTAATGTGTGTGCACATTAAACATAGACGACAGTTCTCACATTTAAACATTCCAAAACTGACGAGCCAGATTACCGGATCCCTTGGCGGCAAGCACAATAAGTACTTGGGCGTGATATTATGCGCTAGTCAAAATGACCAGTCGTTTTACTTCATCCATGTATTCCTTGGCTATATATTCGAGACTCGGGGGGGGGGGGCACTTATATTGACGAGTGGATACCATGCGCGACCAAAAAACACGTAAAAAGGATGTCTTTTTCAAGATAGGGCACGTTACGTACGTACGTAACGTAATAAGGGTGTCCAAAACACTAAAATAATGAAAAAAAGGGTATCTATTTTCGCTAGGAAAGCTATGTGTTCAGGGTCAAATTTGCGAGGGTGTAAAACATTAACACTAAAATAATGATAAAGGATGTACTTTTTGCCCCAAGAGTCAACACTACGTGTTTAGAGTACGATTTTGCGCGAGATGCATGTGCATGGAGGTGGGGCTGTACTATAAACCCAATCAGGTAAAGGTATAACCGACGACCGACGACAGTGACATAACAATAAAAATATCGTTGTACTTGTTTAGGGGGTCAATTCAGGGAATACTTGCCAAGAGTATCGCTTTGTTTCCAATACCTGTTAAGGGTAGGGTTTCACACGCCAATACTTGTTAAGGGGTGCATTTTCAGAATATGGAAAATACGTGTTTAAAGGAATGGTCCGGGCTGAAAATATTTATATCTTTATACATAGAGTAGAATTCACTGAGCAAAATGACGAAAATTTCATCAAAATCGGATAACAAATAATAAAGTTATTGAAGTTTAAAATTTAGCAATATTTTGTGAAAACAGTCGTCATGAATATTCATTAGGTGGGCTGATGATGTCACAACCCCACTTGTTCTTTTGTATTTTATTATGTGAAATTAGGTTTATTCAAATTTTAAATTTCATTAAAGGGAGACATATTATTCACACAAGTATAAAATAAAGAAAAAAATATAATTTTATGTAATAACATAAGAAAACGGAAAGTGGAGATGTGACATCATCAGCCCACATAATGAATATTCATGATGACTGTTTTCACAAAATATTGCTAAACTTTAAAATTCAATTGGGCTGATGATGTCACATCTCCACTTTCCGTTTTCTTATGTTATTACATAAAATTATATTTTTTTCTTTATTTTATACTTGTGTGAATAATATGTCTCCCTTTAATGAAATTTAAAATTTGAATAAACCTAATTTCACATAATAAAATACAAAAGAACAAGTGGGGTTGTGACATCATCAGCCCACATAATGAATATTCATGATGACTGTTTTCACAAAATATCGCTAAACTTTAAAATTCAATATCTTTGTTATTTGTTATCCGATTTCGATGAAATTTTCAGCATTTTGCTCAGTGAATTCTACTCTATTTATTAAGCTATAAATACTTTCAGCCCGGACCATCCATTTAAGGTGCTTTTCGAGACCCCTTGGTCGCGCATGGTATCCACTCGTCAATGGAAGTGCCCCCCCCCCCCCCGGATTCGAGACAATATTCCCAACTCTCTCTCCCTCTCTCTACACCAGTGTGTTGGTGAGAAAAGAATCCGAAATTATGACTATTTTCTACCATTATTGTTGTGTCGAGCACATAATATTGTCACATTCAAGGAATCTTTACTTTCCTTCCGCTTCCCCTGGCCGACATTATTGTTGCCCATTGATTATGTTTCCATAGCCGTTTGCAATCCTGTGGTTAAACACAAGTACTCAATAATAATCCAGTCAAACTCTTTTATGCATTTTTTGCCAAGCATGCACTGCCTGATTAATCACCTATATATTGTACATTAGCTATACTTTTGTCTCGATACTTGTGTATGCATTGTATATTTTGTCTTCGTAAATGTAGTCTTTTTTATCCATGTTATGGAAATTGGTCATCAGGCAATAAAAGTCTGAAAGTCTGTTTTGATCGGGGAATATTTCGTGAAGGACTAGTCAGATGTTTTATGCGAGCATTACCATAGCAACCGTCGTGAATCTGTGCTTTTTAGCCAATCAAGGGCAGTTGTCTAATTGTCGGATCTGACAACTCGTCAGAAAACAAAATGTTGGTTTTGAGATTTTGCCCGATCAGAAATACTATTTTGACATGTTGACTCGGAATTGGAGAATACAGACTTGAGTGAAATGATGTTATTATAATATATATATCTGTATGATATTTTCATAACTGATACCATTCATATTTGTGTGGACTTCCTTCAATAAAATTTGAATTATTCCTATCAACTGTTTCTGTTCTCTTTACTATCACCGCTCAGAATAGCCAAGGTAGGCCCCCTCCCCTGTCTGCATGCCACCGCAGGTCCCTATGCTAATGAGCAAAAAGGCCAGATTCATCCAAATCATCTCGTGGCTGAATCCTCCTTGCAAAATCTCGTGATTCGTGAGATTTTTTTTCTCTAAGGATTTACCTGCTTTAACCTCAAGTCAAATGAAATATCATTGCACCATCAGATAGAGTAAATGTTACTCTTTCATATTGGTCATTTATTTTGTATACAATATTTTGATAAATAAGTGAATTTCTGGCCTAAAAATGTGCCTCAAAACTGAATTTTCTTCCTCTGTTTTCTTTTGCAAATTGTGCAAAACTTTTTATTTTGAGCCTCAATGATATATATATCACCATAAAGCTGAACTTCTGTACTTCTGTATAACCGGTGTGTTGGCTCAGTTGGTAGAGCGTCCGTCTCACAACCGGGAGGTTGGGGGTTCAAACCCTGGCCGCGTCAGACCAAAAGACGTTAAAAGATGGGAGTTGCTGCTACCCTGTTTGGCGTTCAACGATAAAAGGGATAGAGCCTCGTCGATCTGGCGCTGCACAGCGGCTGCCGGGCCCACGATCAATTGGGCAAAGCAAATTTTCGGAGTATTTCATTTCATGTCTATTTCGAACAATAAATCATGGATTTATCTTTATCTTATCTTATCTTTCTCACAATGCCACTCTTGATATGCGGCACCTTTTGATCGGGTCAAGATCACACTTTTTCCCACCAAGGTACAGACGAGATTTCTGAAATTTTGTAGTTGCATGAAATCCAGAGTTCTGATTGGCTGGATAAGGCTTACACAACAACAGGCGCGGGTAATTTGAGGAGATTTCCACATAGGAAGTGTGACCTTCCCATGAACCCAGGCACTGGAACCTTGGAATTTGCCAGTTTGTGGTCTCTTTGACCAATCAGAGTGCAGTATTCTTGTTTTCAAGCTGCTTCATGTACTTGGCCTATGAAAAGTGTGATCTTGACCCGATTAAACCAATTCTTATTTTGAAACCTATACCATTTTAAAGCATACATATTCAGCTTTTATTATGATCAAAAAATCATTTGGGCTCAAACAAAAATAAAGTGTGAAAATAGCAGCTTTTTAGGTGAAAATAATTATTTTGTAGCACATTTTAGATAAAAATTTTAACCTATATTACAAAATCTTTGAATAAATTTAAACAACTGACCTGAAAGAATAATTCTTCTTCTTTACAATGATACCAAAACCATGAAATTCGATGCACAATTAGAGCAGCAATGACCGGATGAAAGGAGGTGTTTTGGTCCGCATCAAGCTCATTAAATATACAAAGCATCTCAAGTCATGAATATCACTTGGATGAAAGAAGCCACTTTCTTGGGACCTGCCGTCTGACTGGATATGGGTTGGTTCGATGTAAAAATGGCAGAGGTAAAAATGGCAGCGGTAACTTATAACAGAGGTAAAACTGGCAGAGGTATAATGGCAGAGGTAAAAATCAGGTGCGGTACTTGGGGGAGCTTTTGGGACTGAAGCTCCAGCCCCCCCCCCCCCAAAAAAAAAAAAAAAATAAAAAATAAAAAAATCGCTATAATCTGTTTGATATTTTCGACCACAAAGAACACATAATTATATGAAGGCCCTATACGTTTATAATGTATTGAGTAATGCAGTATTCCATGTCAGCTAGGTGCCCTAAAATTAAAGCCTTTACTATTCAAATTAGAAAATTTTCTTGCTAGGTCGCTACACGCTCTCTCTCAATATAACATAATCTAAATGCAGAATACATTACTGCGGGTAATCAGAAAATCAATGATCCTCTGCAATCGGAAATAGACTGCCTTGTATCCTTTTTTTTTATTAATCTCCCTACTTAAACCACCACGAATATAACAATACTTATACCGTACAATTGTACAATGATTTCTTTGTTGAGAAAACGGCTCGGTTGCTACTTCTCTCTGACCGAGGCTCAGGTTTCTTTGAAACGTACATGTATATATAGTCTGAGATGTCGATCCATATTTAGAGGACAAGTCCACCCCAACAAAAAGTTGATTTGAATAAAATTAGGAAAATCCAACAAGCATAACGTTGAAAATTTCATCAAAATCGGATTTAAAATAAGAAAGTAATGCCATTTTAAAGTTTCGCTTAATTTCACAAACCAGTTATATGCACATCCTGGCTGGTATGCAAATAAGGAGACTATATGACGTCATCCACTCACTATTTCTTTTGTATTTATTATATGAAATATGAAATATTATAATTTTCTCCTCAATGTCAAGTGATACAACGATTAATTCTTCCGTGAACATGTGGAATTAGCATTGTTTAATACTACTGTATATGGTTCGGTCAAGTTGGTCCTTATTGTCAAATATATAAAAAATGAAATATTGTATAATTCAAATAATAAAAAAAACTAAAGATATAGGGAGTGATGGACATCATCGACAAACTCACCTAGTTGTACATATCACCGTTTTGTGAAAAATAAGCGAAACTTTCAAATGTCACAACTTTCTTATTTTACACCCGATTTTGATGAAATTTTCAGCACTATGCTAATTTGATTTTTCTCTATTTAATCAAGTCAGCATTTTCCTGAGGTGGACTTGACCTTTAAGATGTGGTGGGAAATATCCATAAGTTAAGGTGCGCTCTACTTCATTTTGCACGTGAAGAGCGCAAAAATGTTTGTATAATGTTTGAAATTCAGTTTTAATGTCAAGTGCTTCCGATGCTTTTCAAACATATTTTAACATTGCATAAATTATATTTTTGGGCAAATCTATATGTTCCCCTAATATATTCCTGTGGGCGATCACTCCCTCCAAAGGAACGACGCCTCTGCTTAGAATGATTTAACTCTACTTCTTTACAATTGTGACTGTGTTTCACATGGCAACGATTATACTTTTTGCAGCCTATTTCTGCATGCTGAGTATCCCATACAGACATTGAAAGATGTAGATTTATAAGGAAGTTTGTAAGAAAGTGCTCTAAATGATAAGTTTCACTTCGAAAATTTTCTCCGCATTCCCTCGCAATATTCTAAAGGAGGTGGGTACCATTAAAGTCCCCCAAAAATGTAGTCTAGAACCGCGCCTGGTAAAAATGGCATGCTACATCGACTGGAGTAAGCCTTTCTGTTGTGCAAAAAACAAAATCACATAGCTAAAACCGTATTGCGATCTTGTTTATGTGTTTTCAAAATTAATGAAATGACAAAGGAAAATTTTGTTTTCCTTCATGACAGAAACACACACAAAAAACTACTTATCCATGTGTATACCGTGATTATATTGCCTATTGCTCAATGTACCCCTATCCACATGATCCATGGATCCTACTCCATGCCCGATCTAAGGTGAGTTCTCATTCTAATTACACCCCCCCCCCCCCAACTCAGGACACCCTACCAATTAAGTCCCACCCCATTAGCCTCTTGTCGAGGCCCTGTCGGCTGCTTTCCGAGCGAACATGGCAAAGCGGCAAGAGAGAGAGCGAAGCTCGCGCCAGGCCTAATTCGCTTCGCGAATTAGAGAATCCCTCGCTTCGCTCGGGAAGCAGCCGCCAGGGACTCGACAAGAGGCTACATCCCATCCGCTCCAACATATGAGAGTACGGAGTGCAGGCGGGTGTGTTTGTTTACTACAGAGGATTCCCCTAGAATTTATGAATGGATGACGATGACGTCACAATCCGTGACTCAAAATGCAGTTCGCTCATAGGACGTATGCCCTTGATTTATCACGATCAGTACCGCGTGCCATCCGCAGTACCAAATTGAGACGTTCGCCCGTTCGGAGTTATAGATTTTGCCCTTCATCCTTGTTCATTCGTCTACTAATCATTCTGTAAGGTAAGAAACCATTTCTTCTATGTAAATCTGAAATTGAAGGAAATTATTTGTTTTGATTTCCGCTCTAAGATGAATTTTAAAGGTTTTCACTTTATTTGGGACGGAAATTTAAACTTTCTACGTGGTAATAATCTATGCATGTTTCTAGAATTACGTGAGACGTGTACGTATGTGTGTATTGGTGTCCGATGAATGTACAGTACGAGACTGAATGTGACTAATTTCCACTTAAATTTAGGTGTTTTTTTTTCGTTCCCGAGATGCTGGGACCCTGACATCAATTTTTCAGAGCATCATTCTGAAAATAATCAAGGTCATGACACTTCCAACAAGTGTCGGCCGGGCCTATACAAGAATTGAGAAGTCATTTATTATTCAGTCAGTTAATATTAGGTATATTTATTCTCAATTCGCTTTTGTTCTGTTAACCATGCAAGATATCCCACGTGGGACTGTATGGGGCTTTATCTCTAGCTCTTTGTAGTAATACGTCATCTCAAATTATTTAATGAATGGGTTTTGGATCTAAGTATGTATGTATTGTGTAGAACGTGTTTCCAAGCATGTTTGGACTTGTTTTGAACTGTACCTTTTTAGGGGGGTGCGAGTAAAAAAAATAACCCCTTTGTTGGGGACAGATATGGAAGAGAAGCTCGTCGTGGTAAACCAAAGTCACCTTGACATAAAAGCAAAATCACTCAAATTATGCTAGATGATAAAATCTCGCATTTTGTTTGAATCCTTATATTAAGCGCCCCTGCTTATCTGAGTGGTTTCATCAACCCAGTTGATGATTCGAATCGAAATGTTTTTAATTCTTCCCAGTCAAAGAATCGTCTCTCCAGAGTAGTGTATAACCAGGGAGTTGGAAGCAGACTTGCCATGATATACATTTTGCAAGACAGGGCGCTAGATATAAACCTTTCAGCAGCTCCATTTTACCTTCATACCTCCCTTTAAAACATTACTTTCCTTCCAGGGCGTGCCACAGATGTGATTAAACCAATTGGTTCATAAACTTTTGCTTTTCTTTTACCTTGTTATTTTAATAGCTATATAGCCTTATATCTTATCACCTCCTTCCATTGGGGCCTATAACTCACAAGCTCTGCTTTCAACTTAGGCCCCTCCATTTTTCACTGATTTAAATTCTTATTGCGTATAATTTCTGTCTCAATAACGATTTATTTCAACTCAAGATAATTATGTTATACTCATGTCAAGCATGTAAATGTCTGTATATGAATAATGGAAATAAAGTAAACTGAAAAAATATATGATATATATATGTATATATATATATATATATATTTGATATATATATATATATATATATTTGATATATATATATATATAAAACCTTCTTTTAAGATAAAAAAACAGAATTTTATACATTACAGTTAGTGCTAAATGCATATCCTTTCAAGAGGTACTAGTTAATAAAAAGTCACCTTTTCCACATGTATATATGGTATTCTATTATAGAACATTATACGTTTTAAATGCCTATTATTTGAAGCCCATGCACTTAAAGACCATGTCTGTATGTAACTACATAACTAACTAGTAATAACATGATGTCAAGCAAGGCACACTGGGAGAACAGTTTTCAGAAATGGAGTGTCTACCCGATAAGACTTCATTACTATTATTAACAGAGATATTAACTTAAATGAGGTCTATTTTGTCGAAGAGATACCAATAGTTGTTTTTATTATGAATGAGAAGAAAATTAGTATTTTAAATGAACAAACAAAACTCACCAACAATGATGACGAGAATGGCAGTTTCATCGGCTTGTAATCGCTTGTGGACACCCGTGATCCATGATAGAATAACACAATATTAGCGGATGGGATCATGATCTCTCCACCTTTGGAAAGTTTGAGAATGAAAGAAAGAGAATTAGTCTTCATGAGGCTTAAAGCATGCAAAATTTAATTTCTAATCCAATCTAATAACCATTTTATATAACGCCTTTTCATTATGGTGACAAAGCGCTGCACATCCATGTTTGGGCCACTAAAACAATAATCCAACACCTCAGAATAATCAGCTTAATCCATGCAATCCATTGTTCGCTTAGCAAAGTAGATGGGATTTAATGGCTTTCTTGAACTTGAATTTGTCATTTTAAGCACCACTTGCACTAATTGCAAAACCTGACGGAGTCTCTATTTATCTTGCTACAGAGAAGTTTATTGAAATGATAAAAAAAAAATTGAAATTGAAATATACTGTTTCCTCTCATTTGGTTCTCTGTTCTATTTTACAGCCGTTGTTTTGATGTTGCTAATCCTGATCTTGCACTCGACAACTATAATATCGGTACAATTGTGTATTAAACCACTGAGTATTCAGCAACACATAATTTGATTCTAAAGGGCTTGCACTTTGATAAAATCTTAGTAAATAAAACTGAAGTCGTGAATGATCTCTTTTCATAAAAGCATTACAACATGTACATGGTGATTTGAAAATGAGTTGGCATCAGAGTTTACACAAAAAAATGTTGACGTACATAATAGACTTGATCCAAGAGCCCATAATGGTCATTTTTTATCCTTCAGGATTTCCACCTGACTGTCACTCGTTATAGAATTATTTATTTTACTTCCCAAGAATGTTAATGGTGTTGTGTAAATACCCTGTTGATTTATTTTGATACCAATACACAAGTCATCGGAACTGAAGTGAATTTTATCACAGAGGTATTTAAACAGAGCATTCCAGCATGCAGTGTCCCAAAGTTCAACACTCATATTTTCTGAAGGCCTAGAATTTTGAACAAATATTTATTTTCAGGGTCACTGTGATTCCCCTTATAGGTTATTAATATCAATAATTTTAGTAATTGGAGATCCCCTGATGGTTTGTGTGAATACGGTATTGAATATTCTTTTGGTGTGATGGTTTATTTCTGGGAAAAAAGAGATTGAAGAAGAACTATTCATGTGCGTCGAGCTTTGAATGGGTGGTGAATCACCATTGTAATTGTTTTTGTAGTCTGTACTGGATATAACCAGGGAGTTGGAGTTGGGAGGATATAACTGTGATCTTATACTTCTATCCTATTCTACCTGAACATTAATTACACATGTACATAGGCATACCACACTTTATTGTTAAAATTCTTCTCTCGTATAATTTAAATTGATTAAAAGTTAACTTTTGACTTTTTGACCTTCACTGTCTCCCTTTTCCATGTTATGGAATGAAATTACATTACAGTGACATTTAACAACCATCATATGAAATTTGATATCAAAGTTTTTGCTATAGAAGAGAGAATGAACCATGAGAGTTATTTTGTATTTCTGAGAATATGAACGGATGTATGAGCGACTTATGAAATTAATACTGAAGTGAATGAATGACTAAAAACCAATGATTTTGCCCGGGTGATTTTGAGGAAAAAGGTATGTATACAAATTTTCCACAGGCGACAGTTACCAACCAGACAATAGTAATTTGAAGTGTTTTTCTCCCTGATTGGCGTATATTATATAAAGAGTGTACAATCTGATTTGTTTTAAGAGTGTAATGTTCAGAACTTTAAAAAGTTCTTAGATTTTCATGTTTTTTACATGTTAAGAACATCTTTCCACTTCCGTGGTTTTTTTTTTCTGTCAGAGGTTAAGACAGGTAGACAAATCGAATGTTGAACCCCATAAACTCCCGAAGATAAATGTTTTTTTTTTATTATATCACCAGTATTCAAGTCAATCTGTGTCATATATTTTGATGTAAATAATTCTTTGCAATTTACACATTGAGCCTGTACTGAATAGGTCATTACTCTAAATTATATTGTATATCGGCCTATATCGCTACTCCCGACAAATACTCGATTCCTCTGAACACATTGAGGTTGATACAAAAGTCAAAAGTAAAGAAGACGTTCTACTGTATAAATAGTTCAATAATGATGTTATCGAGATTCCCCTTCTACCTATAGAAAGCCAGAGCAGTGAGTGCGTAAAAAATTGTGGAGTAAAAAGAATAGAAGCTTTTGGCGCGAAAATAAATTGATGAAGCATGTAAGTACCTAAATGCGCATGCGCATATAGGAGTAATTCTTTTCCAGATTTACAAAGGTAGGATTACATGTACACCAAATGTTTGACATTTTAGATGGGCATGTGTATTGTCAGTGAAAGTGAGGTTTTAAAGTGAGAGCTCTTTATCCACTTTACATTTAGCGATTTTCTATTGTTCATTGGCATTTATGTTCTCCGCGGTCAAGTCGATGAGCGTTGAACTTTCCATCAATATATTACAGTAACACCAGGAGCTGGAACTATTGTGGGTATCGACAGAGAAACACCATCAAATAAACCCAAGACACGAGGGTGTAAATGTAGAATGGTATCGATTTGTTACATCTATCCGCAATAGTGAGATAAAAACAGTTAAAAATGCAATCAATTGAATTGCGTAACGGGATTCCCCTAAGTATATTGCCTGCAAACGGTGCGCTGGTATGGGTGTAAAATTTGAATAGCGTTTTGGGCGGGAAATGAATTGATGAAGGGATCTTTGCATACGCTATGGCGGGTGAACTGAAGAAATACCAAATACTGGTGAAACAGCCACGGATACCGGTTTATACTGGTTACACGAGTCCCGTATTAACAAACCGGTTAATTTCGTACGCGTTCCTCCTGGCTTTGCTTCAAAGGTGTACCAGGAGTTTTAAGGCAACCTATACACCTTACGATTGGTTTGCGGCCCGATTTTTTAATAAAGCGGTAGAATTTGATTTTAATATTGAGACATGGAATATTTTTATGGGTGATATTCTACACGTATACATAATGTTCAAATCTGTGACTATGTTAATATCCTTTTTGAGAATAAAAGTGAATTTGATATCTAGTCGTAATGACGACATAGCAATCGTACAATGGGCTACGATATGAAACTAATTTTGCCTTTACTGAAAATAAAGGCTTGCAATCATCAAAATTTTGTTATATACTAGCATTCTTACAGTTAATTTGAAACCGTAAATAAAAAGATGGACCTACTTTTCATTCACGTTTTCAGATAATGAGCAAAATGCGATTTGTTCTGAAATCGGATCGTGGATCAGTCGTAAGGTGTCTTTTGGTTACAGGTTCTACGTAGACAAGTGTTATTAAAGCACTTATATCAAACTTTTGGTAGAAATTAACATTTGAACGTTGAGATCACTAATGATGTGGACATTCTCCTCTTGGCAATACGACCAACATGTCTGATGTTAGACTTGTACAACGCCCTCATTACTTTTCAACATATTTTACTTGTCACTTCTATCAAGTCTATCCGTATAGATCAGGTGTTTTTTTTTTCTTCAATGGCACGAATGGGAGGACATGTAATGGAGCTAGTTTTTATAAAAAAAACATAATATCATTGACAAAGAATTTGTTGCATAATTAGAATGAATGAAATATAGAAAATTGCTATCGTCTTCAGAAAGGTAGATGATTTCAAAATATCATTGTGATAGATAAAAAAATAATGCAACAATCGAACCGTGAGAATGCATGACAATGAGAGAGAGAGAGACGGGGGGGGGGGGTCATTGATCATACCGAGAAAGAAAATAGTGGATTTAAAGAGTACATTAATAAAAAAAACGTATTATTTTAGTATATTGAGGGAACATAAGATATTATTATATTATTGCCCATAATTTATAAACAACTCTTATTTCAGAAGTTTCATTGCCCCTAGAACGGTAGAACGTTGTGTAAACAAATCCATCCGTTTAAACGTACTTCAGACACTTGATTTGAGAACACTGTCAAATCATTACAGATAAAGGATATAAAACCCTCCTATATTAATAGACGGATGATGTAATTGGGGTTCACTTATACTTGGCTATAGAGTGCACTTGTAGATGGGTGGGGACCGAGACTGCATGGAATGCTTCAGTTTTGGCGCGAAAATGAATTGCAGTAAAGGATATACCATGGACCTAAAAGGATAGGCTCAGTACGAGAGGAATAAGAAGGTAAGCTATCATTGCGGGGGAAGCAACAATTGAGGATACTCGGTGTTTATTTTGACATAATTATTTTACCTTGAGAAACGAACCAATAGGCATTTCTCTTGAGCTATAAACAGATGTAGGAAACCCTCTCACGTCTCTGATTATACATAATACTGAATATTTGAAAGGTTTCAATTATGGTGATGAGACACGCGTATTATTCAGTGAAACAAATCTTTTCAATGGAAATCTACTTCATGCCTATAATTCTATATACATGAGATTTCACAAATCACGTTCAGTGACGTTCTTCTTATCAATGCAGTCAAGTGAGTTTATATTGATATCAATGCAGAGTCTCGCCAGTATAGCCTCCTAGGTCCCAATTACACAAATTCTATAATTCAATCGTAAATCCATTCAACAATGCTGTTTAGTCAGCCCATATCCTTGGACTTTTGCACACATTAGTATTGATTAGCTAGTTTTAGACTAATCGTGTTACGGAGCCCTTAGCATTTGATTGGTTGGGTACGTACAGGGTGGGTCGAAAGTGGAACTTATTTATTTCCGATGTGTGTTATTACATGACTTCTTCTGTCCGGGGCGGCGTCGTGGCATTTTTATGGGGGGGGGGGGGGGGGTTCAGGACGACCTATTTTTACTCAATCAAAATGACAGGAGTAATTTTCTCAGTTTTTGCTGCTCTTTTGTGTTTATTCCCTTAAATCCCGTTTTCTTGCTCTTTCCCTTTTCACCATACTTGAGAAATTATAGGGGATAATCAATCGCCTCATTACCCAATGTATATCACCCCTGTTTCTACTAAAACGAACACGTTTTCATCATGACAAAGGTAGCATGGCTATAGCATAGCCTCAAAGGTCCAGTCACTTACAAGGGGGGGGGGGCACACTTGGGTAAAACGACATATTTATTTAAATTACATTTTTTTATCCCTCTCAAGGGGGGGGGGGCGTGGGCCGGATGTGACCCCCCCCCCCTGGATCCGCCAGTGATAATGTGATTCTTGTTTTATTGTCGTTAACACGTTGACGGATAAGCAAAAATGGAAGCTATGCTACTTGATAATGGCTCGTTGCCAGCTTACATTCATGTCCCTGTGAAAATGATGGTTGCATGGCCGTGGATAGGACAATTCCAACTGATGACGTCATTTCGCTACTACTCCATCGGGGAAACATTCATCTCCACCTAATAGGTCCATGACCTAACCAAGCACTGTGAAATATTGAAATATCCCCCTCGTCTATCAAGGACAATATATGACAATATATATGAGAGGCCAGATCGAGGGATGGAGTGGCCCTGGAAAGCGGAGGTACTGGGGTGCAGAATTACCCCCCCCCCTCCCAAGATATACCTGGAGGTGCTGCGCGAGTTTAATATTCACCATAGGCTTTGTAGTGAAATATTTTTGTTTTCTTTGCTTGTCAATTTTTTCCTGGACCAAAATTACCTGCATATCTTGTTGTCTTTTTTATTATTATGGCATTTGAACGTCAAAATTGACTTGACCTGAATTGTGCCGGGACCGACAGGTGCAATTAGATGCTTTGTTAGACGCGTTTCGGCATAAGCGGGACTCGAACCCCTCACGTTGAGATCTACGATCTTATCCGAAACATGCACTCTAACCGACTGAGCAACGCTGCCTCCCTAAACCAGCATAAATTATAATCAGCACCCCCTTGTTAAAACATCGTTCCCTTGCCTCAGTTAGATGTAGAGAGAGACAAGGGAAAAAATGTGTGTGTGTGGGGGGGGGGGGGATTGTGTCAATACAGCCGAGAAATGTTTCAAAGCAGCGAATGTTTATTACTCATTCTCCACTTTAAAATGGTAAGATATAATATCTACTACGCCCCATGACCCCATTTCTTCACTGCAGACAAGCCCTAAATATTATCTACCTAACTAATAGGAGCCGCGGATTTCCAAGAAAAGATTTCACAATAGGAGCCGTGGTGTAGTGGTTTTGACTCTCGCCTTGTAAACAGAGGGTCGTGTGTTCGAATCCCACCACTGTCTGGCGTCATTTGGCAATGCGTTAATCCACACTTCCTCTCTCGACCCAGGTACTAAATGGGTACCGGGTAGGATGCGAAAATCATTGTAGCTTGTCCAGTACTATGTGTGCCTCACCGGCGACTGACTGGAATACTCCCCAGGGAGTGGAGGATGTGCACACACACACACACACACACTGTGTGCGGGAATGAATGCGATGACTGGGGTAATAATATATCTCTAAAGCGCTTAGACACGTCGTTCCGATGCATTATGCGCTACATAAAGCGGATGATTATTATTATCATTTAATAGTGTTTGAATAAAGTGGCGTCTGGTGCCCTCCCCATGAAATAACCTGGAGAGGATAACGGAAATATTGAGAGTGAAGAGTAGGGGGTGATACATGTACTTCGGAAAGATTTTAAACAATGAACCATATTAAGTGTTCGCTATTTTCATTTTTAGTCAATGGATGCTTCAATGGATGATTCTATTGTCATGCCAACTGGTCACGAGAATTTGTTTATGTTTATTTTGAATATTGGATATTTGCCTCTGATTTATTTTGAGAATAATAAATCAAATAAAAAAGAACTACCTTATTATAATGACATTGAAATATAACACGAACATGTTCACGCTTACTTTAATTTGCATAATATATTTCAGTGATTTGTTTGAGCATCAATTGATTTTCTATATTTCTTGCAGGTCTACCATTATCATGATTATAATGTGTCAGTTTCATTTTCGATTTCAGACGTAGACGCTATAAGAATATCCTATAATTTTTAGAGTATAAGGAAGGGAAGGTCCACCTGATCCACCAAAACTACTATTTTTATGAGGATCCTTAAGTTAATTTTGAAGAGGTATTATTCCACATAATAGTAGCTCTGGAGCTAAAATAAATCAGCTAAAATAAATCAAATTTAATTTGATTTTTAGAATTTATAATGAAATTTATTTTCCTCATAATGTTTGTGTGTATATAATGGTATCATGCTATAATTATTATCTGTATACTGTCTTTTCATTTGAAATGTAATGTGGTAGACAATTATTGTATTTGTAAGCATGCTAAAATTTCAGCAATTTGGCTGCCATGTATGCAATTGAACTTGTCAAATAAATACCATTATTGAATTTGAATTGAATTGAATGAATCTGAAGTTTAAAAGATTTTTGAGATTTTGGAGTCATGAAAAGCAAACCTTTTACCTTGAGTTTTTTTTTTTGATTCGGTCATATGAAAAAAAAATTCCCAATCCATCAGCCTTGTTGGTGCCTGCAGAAAGCGTAAGATACTGCTTCCCAAATATTGATATTACCTAAATGTTGATTTGTTTTGCATGAATCAATTAAAATAGAAAAAAGAGTTTCCTGACCTCCTTTACCATCTTGGCAGGTACATGCACCGTTCTCAATGAGGCAGATACTTTAGCTTGTTGGAAGGTATTGCAAAATATATTTCAAGATGGTTTTATATGAAGGCTTTTTCAAAAACTGATTTGAAAATATTAAATCCTATAAAAATATATACGTCTTTCTTTTTACAAAGTAGAATGGAGAAGAATTGAATAATGAAGTGGAACATGTAAGGTAGATAAATCATTGGTAATTATTAGATTCTTAATATTTCATATAAATAACAATACAAAATGCACAGTGTATTCTTAAGAATCCAAAGTGTTACAACTATTCGCCTGTTTTTGTCCTGGCTGATGAAACACCATTTATTAGCTGATGTAATAGTTAAATTAATTTTGCAATAACAATTCCCGCCAAAACTATCCCTCCTTAAAGACAAGTCCACCCCAACAAAAAGTTGATTTGAATGAAAAGAGAAAAATCCAACAAGCATAACACTGAAAATTTCATCAAAATCGGATGAAAAATAAGAAAGTTATGACATTTTAAAGTTTCGCTTAATTTCACAGAACAGTTATATGCACATCCTGGTCTGTATGCAAATGAAGAGACTGATGATGTCATCCACTCACTATTTCTTTTGTATTTTATTATAGGAAATATGAAATATTCTAATTTTCTCCTCATTGTCAAGTGATACAACGATTAATTCCTCCCTGAACATGTGGAATTAGCATTGTTTAATACTATATGGTTCAGTCAAGTTGGTCCTTATTGTCAAATCTATAAAAAATGAAATATTGTATAATTCAAACAATAAAAAACAAAAGAAATAGTGAGTGAGGGACATCATCAACTTTCTCATTTGAGTTGTGCATATCACTGTTTTGTGAAAAATAAGCGAAACTTTAAAATGTCATAACTTTCTTATTTTACATCCAATTTTGATGAAATTTTCAGCACTATGCTAGTTTGATTTTTCTCTATTTATTCAAGTCAGCATTTTCCTGGGGTGGACTTGACCTTTAAAGCCTCAACTCTACTTATATCTTTATTCCACATGACCGAAAACGCGTTGAACAAAAGGAAGAATAGACCAAATCATTGCCGAGCTGCTTTTTGTACGACCCGGTCGATACCTGTCCCAAACAACAGCCTTGTTCTAGTCTGCAGGTACAGACCCTTGGTTTTCGCTATTCGCATAGTGCACAATGCAGAGTCTGAAGCAGTGAGACTAGATTCACTAGTGGCTGGCTACAGAGAATTTGGATTTTAGTCTTGACTCTAGCCATGGTATTTTTGTTTGATCATTTATTTTCCATAATCATAAAAAAAACAGTTCATTACAATACAAATTAAATACATGCAATAATATACATTCATAAGATAAAAGTAAAATACATATAACAGTTTACAGAATGCCTTTCAATGAAAACAAGAAAGGGTAAATACATGTTAAATTATTTGAAAATGAAAAAAAGGGAAACTAAAATAAGGCCATGTGGCCCTGTAAAATAAGTTCCCTAAGTATCAATAGTCTAGTTCTAGACAATTTTAATCGAATCTATTTTCACCGATATATACGTACTATCCCTTGCGTACCCCCAGCCTAGTGTGCGCGCAAAAAAATAGATTCGATTAAAATCGTCTAGAACTAGACTATGGTATCAATGGTTAAAGCATAGAACTATCCATGGAGCCATAAGCTCTATGGTTAAGTGTCAAATACGAACCTCTACTTGCAGACCAGCCTTAACCCGGCATTAAGTTTTTATGATGTTCTTTTTACACGATAGCAATTTATTATTAGCACTGGTCCCCGGTAACTATGACATGTCATATTCATAGAATCTGAAATGAATCGAAAGAATATATAGAGAGATTCCAAGGAATAAGATTACATGCTTCTTTAGGTCGGAATCACTATGCTTACCTATATGCAGCCTCTCTTGGCGATGCAACCTCACAGTGTCAGCCATTTTGTCGTAAAATAACTGATCCTTTAAGCAGTTGGTCCAGTGATCTTAAAATGAGGGAATAAGAAGAGAATCATATCAATACTAGAATTAACGATTACATAGCCGACAAACATTGGTTTTAAGAAGAGAATCATATCAGTACTAGAATTAACGATTACATAGCCGACAAACATTGGTTTCTACATATTGCGATTCGGTTATTTACGTATCCTTTGATTGTACCTTTTTCTGCACTTGATAAGAGCTTTTGAAATGCGCTCGCTCCGGGTTTCATGATTTTTTTATGCAAATAAAAGCTATGATACGTAAACTCACTTAAAACGAAATGTATTTAAGAGCCAGGAATATCGGAAAGAAGTATTGCCATTTGTCATTAAAGGGCAGTTTAGCAAGTATCGTCCTTATGATTTGACGATATCATGTAAAACATATCTTAGGCCTATTTGCAGTCCATTCTATGTTTGAGAACTAAAGCAGTAACAAACACATTGGGTTTTTACCAAACCCTGAGAGGGATGCTATGAAGCATAGTCCGCTTATAACATGGTTAAGGTTTTGATTGGTCGAAACTATAACAATAGAATATTGAAACATGTGCCCCCAAAAGACTTCGCCTTCATATATTCTACCATTTTGCAGAATAAATGGTGGTATACATGTATATTGTGTTCTGTTTCGGTAAATCTTCTTGTACCAGACTTTAACATGTGATTGGTAATTGGTTGAAACTCTACAGTGAATGATGTGAGTCTGCTATTTACTTGTATATATATCTGGATCTGTTTTACGGATGGGTGATTCAAACATAGGCACTTTGACAAGTACATGAAATCGGAATTGTTAATTCGTGGCTATTACGTTAAATCAGTGAATGATTTTAATATCCTAAAATCAATGATCAATCTCATGACACAAGAAACTTCTTTTGAATAGAAAATGTCATAATGATGCTGCTTGAAAACTGTTTTACAATTATTATTGTATTGTTTTTGGCTTGCAGGTAGAAAGCAATTCTTCAACAAAATGGCCATTGTGAAGATGGTGAACAAATACCTGTTGCTCGCAAGTTTCGCAAGTATCTTGCAAAAAGGCTTTTCGGCAGTGGAGGACTGTCCCCCGTGTGATCCTGGCAAGTACTGCAGCAAGTTCTTTGGTGTCTGCTTAGTTTGTAGTGAATACTGCCCCGGAGGATCCAACTGCCCCGCCGAATGTTCGGCTGCAGGTGAGTTTCAGTTCTTCGAATTTGTTTTTTATTTGGTATTCTGATGGAACATCATTGGACAAGTCAAGCGATAAAATCATTTTGGGGGTTTGATTTGGGCAAACGTTCCACACTAATTATTGTAATAAATCATTTTCATTGTTATTCTTTATTAGTGGTTATGACGATGATAATAATACTAACGGCGCTACAGGGGAGGGGGGGGGCAGGGGATGATCGCCTCCCTCTGATTTATCAAGTGAAAAAAAACCCCAAAAGAACAGAAAGAGGAAACAAAAAGAAAATAGGAAGAGAAGGAAAGATGGTATAAGTAGAGCATACAAATGTAGTTATTGGTCTTGTAAATATATATTATATTACGCCTGTACTTTCATTGAGTATAAAGGACACCTCCCCCCCCCCCCCCCCCCCCCACTCACTGAATAGTAACTGTGGTAACAGCATCGATGATAATTACATAGATGGTAGTAATAATAGCAGGCGCTAAAGCTCAGTCGGTATAGAGCGGGGGTTTCAGATTCCGGTGACCAGGGGGGCGTTTCATGAAAAGACTTGTCAGACGTTTTATCCGACAAGTCCCATTATATCCGACAGTTACCACAGTAACAGTACCTCTCAGCCAATCAACATCAGAGAAAGATGTCAGATCTGACAACTTGTCGGATGAAAATGTTGATGAAACACTCCACAGGGTTCGATTCCCACTTGGTGCGCTAGTGCCCTTTGGTAACGCATCAATCCTCACTACTAGGTCCTTCGAAAAGGACCTTAAGCCGCCGGTCCTCTGGTTTGTGCTTACAAGCATTCTTGCTTTCTTAGCAATCAGGTTAAAAATCCCCACCAATCACCAATAATGAACATGACAATTGATAATGATAATTGTAAATTAGTTGTGACGATGACAAAAATGATAGTCATGAAAAATCTCACCACTCTGGAAATGTGGGGTTTTTTCAAAACGCTTTGAATGGTACAATAATGTATGTGTGTCTCTCATGTGTTATATGATAGGCTTATGCAGTTTTGATATTCATGTAAGTATTTGTGTATGTGATTGTGAAATTCGAATATACCACGTTCCTTATTTGCATGTGAGAATAATGGATACATAGTCAAATCCAATGTATGAATTCCAATTAATTACAGCCATTCCCTTTTATTGTCAGATATTTCAACACCATTGGTAACGACAACCATCTCCACCACAACAACGACAACGGTTTACACCACGTATCAGCCACCCATCTCAAATTCCTCAGACATCACTTTTTCACTATCGAGCAACACAAAAGGACCGTCCGGAGTGGCCAACACGAATGGTGACGAATATTTGATATTGTCTGCAGAACTCGTCTTCGGGCTCTTGATTAGCTTGTGTTTTACATTACTGTTGACCTGCTTATGTCGTAAGTATTATAAGACACTGAAGATACCCGAGATATGCTGCTTCTTTAGGAGGGGCGATAGTAACAACAGAGACATCGAGCTACGTGTCATACAACGTCGTACGTCTGGGACATATTCGGCTGTACAGGTTGAAGATGTTGATGGCATTCCTGACCCAGATCAACCTGGCCCCTCCAGGCAAAGAGCACTTCGACCCCAACGTCCCTCTAGAGAAGCCACTGCTTCCCCTGCCTATTCTACACCAGGCTGCCAGGAGTATCCAGAAGATGACATTCCAGACCCAGAACAACCAGGACCCCCCAGACAAAGACCCTCTAGAGAAGCCCCGGCTGCCCATGCCCAATTCACAACAGGTTGCCAGGAGACTCCAGAAGATGGCATTCTAGACCCAGAAGAACCTGGCCCCTCCAGGCAAACAGCACGTCGATCTCAACGGCCCTCTAGAGAAACTACAGCTGCCCCTGCCCAATCTACATCAGGTTCCATATATCAATCAGCAAGTGTGTCACAAAGTGCCCCTATTCTGGAATTTGAAAGGAATCAACAAGCTCGTCCAACAACTTATCGATCGCCTCCCCCGGAGAAAACCCCAGAAACTCTGCGAAAAATAACAGGTAAGCAGAGAATTTTTGGATCTTACGTATACATCTCTTATCCAACTGATAATGGCATTGGACTTTGAGAACATAATATAAAAATTCCGATTATTATTGGTTAGAATACCAGGATATTGGCCCGTATTCTGAAGTCAGGTTTAACCCTAAATAGACTGGGCTATTTCGACGCCTAAGAAGACGGGGGGGGCGGATTCAGCCCCCCCCCCCTATGATCCCGGCCGTCGACCGCGCGATCGCGACGAAAATTGGCACGCGCATTACCCATGGCATTATCTACAAAACCATAATATCAAATTCTGCAAAAAATCTCATTGCTCATTAATTATGCTAATTTATGCGTAAAATCATAAGTTTGCTCTAATTAATAAAATAATGCCCCTAAAATGCTAATTTTTGTTTCACATACTCTAGATAGGCATCTGATCAAATTCATATTTAAAAAATGTCAACATCACATTTATTTTCTTATGTATTTCATTGTTTTCTAAATTTCTTATGTATTTCTCTGTTTTTCGACTTTTTGTTTTTAATTGTTTTTTCAATGGAAATTGTCAGGGACTTTATTTTGACCATTAAAAAGATAAAATTAATTGATTTTAAGCAGTAAAAGGAAAAATAAAGATACATTTATGAATTTTGGCTAAAAACAATATTTGCATTGGATTTGTACACAAATTCACGTTTTTGAGTAATTTTGGGTCTGCATGCACTTACAAAATGTTGCGTAATTTCGGAACCGCGTACCCGGGGGTCACAATCTTGGTCTCAAAAGTTGCGCGAGACTTAAAAATAAAAAGTCAGCGAGCGACGCGGTCAAAAAATTTCAAGCGGCGGATTTATCGCGAAAAATGTCGAGGGGGGGGGGGGGGGCTGAATCAGCCCGCCCCCCCCCCCCAGTCTTTTTAGGGTTAACTTAGACCACAGTCTAACTCTGCTAGAATTATGGGGAGCAAAAAAAATCTGTTTATATTGTATATCTCTTAATGTTTACTATTTTGTTTCCTGTTGCTTTCATATTGAAGAAAAATACCTCAAAGCACTTCAGTTATCACTCCCAGACAAGTATGAACAATTTGTATGTCAAATGAGTCAATAAATTGGATGTGCACTGTTCGGGATTTGTGCCCCAATTGGCTCTCCATAGTTAAACCACAGCCAGGATTTAATTTAAACCTTCAGTTCAGAATACAGACCATTGTGTTTATTTCTAACTGATGTATCCTAAGCTCACCAAGGAGACGAATGATGAAAATGATAAATCTTCAATAGCTAGGTATATAACATACGAATGAAAATTGATTTGATTTGACCCCTTTAAAAGACATTTATTCGAAATCTCAATCTTTCATCATTGGGAGTTAGTATTACTAACTGACTGCTTTAGGATCATCTGTTTTTATATAACAATCATGCAGCCTCTATCCATTCAAAGCAGGACGAACTTTTACAATAGTGTTACCTATCCACGATTCCAATCAAATATCAGCTAAAGAGTATTCATCTTTGAAAATGTCGATCGAGATTTCATGTTGGTTATTTTTCATCGTGTTTGTTTTCATTGTGTTTCATTTTTTTTTCAGATGGGACCTATGGGAAGGTGTCTATCGGGGCGTCGATTTTCGATCCACCCAGCGACATGGTAGAGGACATTCAACGGAAAAGGCAGTCTGGACATGGGGACTGACTATTTTAAGAGTCAAAGCAACGCATAAATGGCGCCTGGTGAGAAAGCGTTCTTGCTGATTATTAGTGGTAATATCAACATAATGCCAACGAAGATAATGGCCGCCTTGAAGTACGCGCATGGTGGGATTCTGGACATTGCATCGGAAAGGGAAACTCGAGAAATAAATCCAAACAGTGATGGCTTGCGACTATGCCGGTGGTGAATGCAAAGCGAGTCTTTCAAAGCATTGGTTAAGCTACCAACACCAACCCTTTCTACAAAATCCCATGTAAATTTGTCCTGTGTAAAGTTGTAATTTTTTGGACGTGATCAAAAGTGCCTTTTGTGTAATGTTGTATTTTTGTTGTAAATAATTATCATTACTATGCCTTTTGCATTTATGATTAATTACAGTTTGTTTTATTTCATGATTTTTTATTCAAACAGTTCAGAACAGAAAGAATGAAGGTAATTAAACTGTAGATTACAAATACATTTGCAAAAGATTACAAGAGACGCCCAGAAACCTTTATTGTTTTCACATCAATATTCTTGGCACCTCTACCGAAAACAAACCTGAGGAATTGCTTCACACATCCTCCCGCGAGATAATGCATGATCTTTTGAACGAAACTCATGTTGATCATGAAGTGCCAAATTAAAACCTTAAGTCTTTAATTTCTTGAGGTAAACAGAATGTAATGAATAATCTTATCTAAGGTAGTGACCATAAGCCGTTGGTCCTCTGGTTGCTTGCTTACAAGCAATCATCATGCTTTCTTGATTGTGTGTTAAATATTTTGCAGCTTAATTCAATGTTGCTTAATCCCATAATGACTGAGAAACAATCTTGCATATTTCAATTATTCAAAATGTCAGGGTAGGTTTGATCCCAGGCCGGGTCATACCAAAGACTTTAAAGATGAGATCTTCTGCCTTGTCTGGAGCTCGACGTATTACATTGGAAAAGGATAATAATAACATGTATGATGTTATACAGGGCCCATTGGAAGAACACTTCATTAGAGCTGAAGTGGCTACCCTGAGTCAATAAGAATTATGAGTATTATAGTTATTGATATTATTATTATACACTGTATGTATAAACTATAGTCTTATAACAACAGCACCAGTCAGTGTTCTGAGAGAACAATACGGTCAGGTGTTAAAATACACTATGGAGTTTTAACATAATAACAAATAATGATTAGTGTTAAAATAACAAACATAATGTGTTATATTACGGGGTGTTGAACGAACACCTTTTATGCAATGGTGTAAAATGGTTGGTGTGATTCTCTGGTGGTGTAGTTTTAAGACCATTGTTTTGCAGTTAATAGTTCAGTATTGCTGTTAGTCCCCAAATGTGACATCTTCATAGCCTAAGATCAATGCTGAGGGATTGGATGTTTAGGACTTTCTTTTCATTTAATAAACACACCTCTATGATAATTTAGATACCTCTAGTTTGCAGCAGGTATTTTTTGAAATATATATGAAAAAATATATGAAGGATTTATTCACTGAAAATGAAAGGAAATTACCTGTAATGTGTATTCTTTTTTTGTCATTGGGTAAGCACTAGAAATTAATTAAACTGTTTGTATATGATTATTCTCACATTAATTATCAGAATATGTATTATGTTATCTTTTTGTTATAATTTATGTTTAATCATGTAATGTTTAGAATGTTTCCTTTTCTGGATCCTGTATGAATAAACTGTAATTCTCTTTGGTAGGTAAACAAGAGTACGATAAATGTCTTTGTCCCAATTGCCTGATTGCTGATACAACTTTGTAGACAATGATTGGCAAGGCCCATGTAACCTATTTTTAACACTCCCTTTTAAAGCCCCTTCATAAAAAAGAGAGCAATACATGTGGTTGTAAGCATGTTAGATTTGTTTATAGAAAAAAATCAGCTTGAACTGAAGTACTGATTAATCATAAACTAATAGAAGCGTGACTAAATATGATGAGTGTATCGAAATTGCTCGGGGAAAGGGGTAAACGCTTGCCGGGTCCATCACACACATGCCTCACAAACCGTCATCCCCAAGACATACTTCTTGCCATACACACACACACACACACACACACACCCTCACCCCATCCTCTCCCACACACGCGCGAACCCACCCACAAACCCTCATACACGCACCTAGAAAAACAAAACAATTTATGGACGTATTCAGAAGCATCAAATGCCTACGTAAACTCTCGTCTGAATGCGGTGTTGGTCACGTGTATCATCTTGTTTGGATTCTATTTCATACACCCAAATGATGTTTAGCGCTGTATCTAGTAATTTACAAGTGATAATGAGAAGGAAAATGCAGGCTGCGAAATTTTTTAAAGGCCTCAATGCCTCCAATTGCAATGATAGAACATTCATAACAGAAGTCAAAAATTAAAATGAAAGAGAAGCGGTATTGGTGATGGTATCGGTGAAAGGCCTACATTTTGACTTTTATATTTTTTTTTATACAAGAGTACATTTTTCGTTATTCTTCAGACCGGGTAGAAATACGTGTAGCAACTTACGCCCTTACGTACCATGCAAATATGTCTTACATAGACGTTACAAACATAATAGACATAAAAATTATAATATCCATAATGATGGTGATGATAATGATAATGAAAGTAACGTCAACCTAAACAGCAATTGTAGTAATAAGAAACTAAATAATATCGACAATGATGACAGACTCACAGTTCAATCATCATCAATAAACCTACACAACTATACAGACCCCGTTTCTCCTCTGCTGCTACCGATGTGTAATTTCAAGAGGAAGAAGAATTGGCACGCATCCAAACTAATAAATTGACACGCAGTTCGTAATCAATGAATGAATGACTGGTAACAGAGCACACAAAAAGCCCAGCGCACACTATGCATTTGATGCAACGCGATTTTTTAAATAAATAATTGAAGATTCCAAGAAGTAAAATCATTTTATTTGAATTTTGGCATAATAAAATCATAATTTTGCTTTTTGGCAAGTAAAATCAAAATCGGCTTCAAGTCGCAGCTGATGATGTCGTCATTACGATTTGGAAGTGAATTTGCTTTTAGGCCTATTCCTACAGGGAGGCCCGAACTAGAATTAATTTCCATTTCATTTGCCACTATTCTAAACTCTGATCGCTAAGATTTCATTGGCTGGAATGTTCATCTCAAATGTTATTACAATTTCTTTAAAATTCGGATCGCAACGAATCGCATAGTGTGCGCTGTGCTTAAGTTTTGACAAAAGATTTTGTTTTCGTTTCAATGATTACTTTACGGAAGCATCGAAAAGAAATGTCAAGCATAACATATTTTTATTAATAGTCCATGATTAAACCTAGTGCGAAGAAAATAAACACCCGAGACCCAAGACTTTATTATAACGCGTTTTACTGTAGTAGGCCCTCGATGTTTAACAGTTTAACAATCGCTTAATAAAAATATTTATTGAATAATAAATATTTCGAAATCAAACTTTAAGATAGTAAACACTTGATTAAAGTTCATTTCGTAACGATCGTTTTTTTAATGCACAACACAACTATCAACAATAGTATGTGTATGCTGCGATAAAGGGAGGAGTGGATGACGTAAAGGGATAGTCCAGGCTGGAGACATATACTTATATCTTAATAAATAGAGTAAAATTCACAAAGCAAAATGCTGAAAATTTGATCAATGTCGGATAACAAAAAACGAAGTTATTGAATTTTAAATATTTGCATTATGCCGGTAAAACGGTTCTCGATAATCCCTGTGTCTTCATGAATATTCATTAGGTGGGCTGATGTCATATCCCCACTTGTTCTTTGTACTTTATCATATGAAATTAGGTTTATTCAAAAAATTTCTACCAAGAACTAAAACAATTGGATTGGCAACTGATTAAGTGCATTAGTTATTTATTGCTGAAACTTATTTTATCATAATGGAGACACATCATTTACACATGTATGAAAAAATGAAACAATTACGATTTCATGTAATAACATAAGAAAAAGAAAAGTGGGAATATGACATCATCAGCCCACCTAATGAATATTCATGGCGGTGTTCATATAGCTGTTTTCAGAAAATATTGATAAACTTTGAATTTCAATAACTTCGTTATTTGTTATCCGATTTTAATGAAATTTTCAGCATTTTGCTTCGGGAAAATTTTATTCTATTTATTTAGATATAAATATTCTTAGCCCGAACCATCCCTTTTATCATCAGGGCAGTTCAAATATTGGTCCATGAAAATTATAAATGAGTTTCCTCGGATGGTTCACGATATTAACAAAAAATTAACACAATACTCAGTTGTGAAACTGAGATTCCCCTTATACCTGCCAGTGATGTGAAGTAATAGGTGATGACTTGCAAATATAATGCTAGTTTTGGCACAAAACAAAATTGATGAAGAGGTACTGTTACGCATCGATCGTGCTCTGAATGGAATGCGAACTCAGTAATAAATCTTGTAGCCTTTTTATTTGGCACATTTTAGCATTTTAATAACAATTACAAATGATATAAATGATTTGCGGTTTTATAATGCAGAATTTTTCCAGTCTAAGCATTTCACCGGCATTCACTCATGGCTTAAAGCAATCGAAATTGTGATATTAATCATTTGATAGTGAGAAACTAACGTTTCTGTAATAAAAAATGTGTATAGGGGGGTGCCCCCCCCCCCCACCAAAAAAAAAAGAAACTGTGCGATATCCCCTGTATTTTATCCAGTGGGCTGTGCATTGTGATGTGTCATATTCTAAAATTAATAATCTACATAAATAATTTGATATTTAGAAAGAAATCTTTAGGATTTAAAGGACAAGTCCACCCCATCAGAAAGTTGATTTGAATAAAAAGAGAAAAATCCAACAAGCAAAACACTGAAAACTTCATCAAAATCGGATGTAAAATAAGAAAGTTATGACATTTTAAAGTTTTGCTTAATTTCACAAAACAGTTGTACGCACATTCTGGTCGGTATGCAAATGAGGAGACTGATGACGTCATCCACTCACTATTTCTTTTGTATTCTATTACATGAAATATGAAATATTCTAATTTTCTCCTCATTGTCAAGTGAAACAACGATTGATTCCTCCATGAACATGTGGAACTAGCATTGCTTAAAACTCATCATCATCACGGGTACACGACTCTAACAGCTTCATATATGATTCAGTCAAGTTGGTCCCTATTGTCAAATCTGTAAAAAATGAAATATTGTATAATTCAAACAATAAAAATAAAAAAAATAGTGAGTGACGGACATCATTGACTGTCTCATTTGCATGCCACTGAGTTGTGCATAGCATTGTTTTGTGAAAAATAAGTTAAACTTTAAAATGTCATAACTTTCTTATTTTTCATCCGATTTTGATGAAATTTTCAGCGTTATGCTAGTTTGATTTTTCTCTATTTATTTAAATCAACATTTTTCTGGGGTGGACTTAACCTTTAACTTCACATTGGTCGCCAGCCACAGCCCTGGAGTGCATATCTTTTTAAAAAAGTTATGTACTCTGTGGAATGTATGATACTCCCAACAGGGAAGTGGGAGGTTCCTATACTTCCCTGATAGCAATAACTAGTGTCTATTTTAACCAACCACAACATGTTAAATGATCCATGACGATACATCCCAGTCTGCAGTAAAAACTATGGGGAAAGTCTTCCTTTGACACTGACAAACTTAAATAATTGCGATACGAGGAAAATCGGTTTCGTGGTCCAGCTCGCTCATGAGCTGTCCCTGTAGCAGACAATGAGAAGTTCAATTACCTCTCGAACGCACGTTGAGTAAATAAATTTAAACAAACACACACACACACCAAAAATACTTAGATCCGGTTTTCATGTATGTGTAAACATCGACAAAGATAAAGGGCGGGTGCTCATCAAATAGAAGCCGACTATTTCATACCTTGTTATAGACGGATGATGTAATGGGGATTCACCTACCTGAAGCCTTTATGGTACCATGGACCTACAATTTGCTAGTAGGTCCATGGTGGTACCTAGCTCAGAGCTCAGTGCTGGTATGCAGGTAAATGGGTAGGAACTGGAATGCTAGACTTTTGGCGCAAAAATAATTTGATGAAGCGAAAAAACACCGGACTCAAAATGAGCAGAGATTGTATTTTGGAATTATTGTGAGGCCGATTGTAACTACGAAAGCGGAGGACCTATTTCCAAATAGAGGATTACACATCATATCCATTGTACATGTACCGAATGTTTGGAAGGTTTTATTCAAGGTGAGAAGACATAGTATTTTTCAGTGAGACCAATGATTTTATACGTTTCGCAATTTGCTGTTAGTTCCAGGTTATCATATTCTTCTCCAAGTTTGAATTAAAACAATATCGGATAATGAACTTTAAAAAGTGGTAATCACATCAATGCACTACAGAAATCATGATGGAGGTTAACGCTGAAAAGGATGGACGGACAGAGAGGGGGGATAAAGTGAGAAAGAGAAAGAAAGGGTGAGAGATAAAGAGATAGAGAGGAGAGAGATAGAGAAAGATCGCGATACAGCTTCCGAAGTATTATCGGCCATATTTGTTGCTTCTTTGAAGCATGGACCCACTACTACGTGTTTGAAGTGATTTCAGTGATTAGTTGTCACTCTGCGCATACACTGTCTTGTTCAGACACCTTATAATAATCGTCAGTATCGACTTTATTAGGGCAGTTCATACCGTGGTTACAAGTGAGTTTTGACTTTAGCTTCGGTTTCAATTTGAGAGGCAAAGCAAAGTTCATATAAAAAGTACAAGAACATTGCTAATTCATATATCATTTTAAAAGAGATGGATCCACGAGAAAGTACTATCTTTTATAATGTAGGTCCATCAAAATGATGACTAAAATAAATTTTGAATATTATATTATTCCAAAAGAAAAAATTATATGAAAAAAAAATCATCCGAATTTTAAAAAGAAAGTTGCGTTTGGAGTCCTGGAAAGCAACCCTGTTGTTCCCTTTCGGTCATGCATATAAAAGCCTACCCCACCCCCCTCCTGTTTTGCCAATGACTCGTTTACCATATTTGCTTTTTTTCTCTCCATTGCAGTTAATTCTACTTTTGCTTTATCAAGAAAAATGATTCATGAGCCGTACACAAGAACTATATTGACAATAATGTAAAGACAAACATAAATGCTCATGACGAGTTCGCACTTACTGAATCAGGCCTTCGATGTTTTCCCTCATCTTCAGTTTCCGACAATAATCAATATGCTCTGACCATTGACTGGCCCTGAGATGCTTTAGTATAAGTCATTTTCAGATGGACGTAATGGTCTTTTGAGTAGATATCAATGCATATTTAAGTTAGTCCAGTGATCTGGGAATGGAATAAATCAGATAAGAAAAAATAAACCGAATTTTTAAAATGACACAGCATTCTTTTTACAAATTGGGTGTATTAAATCACTATGGTATTGATTCATTCTTTTTAATGGGCATCATATTCGGTATTTAAAAATACATTTGCTCTCCTGTTTTATGTGCAAACGAGACATGCGAGAGGCAACATGGAAACCATGAAATTAATATAAAGACTCAATGATGTCAAAAGCAAAAACTTGTTATTCAATCGGAAGATAAAAATAAAGATGCATACAGTAATCATGTATGATAATTACCAAAACAAAAAATAGTTCTGTAATTATACAATAATATATTTAAAGGAAACCAAAACCCAAGAAGAGAAGTTATCTTATTGGAAAGAGTAAAATGAGAGGAACAATTTAAAACAAGTTTCATCAAAATTGGTTATAAAATAAGCAAGTTATGGATGTTTAAAAAGTCTTGTTGTACTCTCTATGGGGATCCTCAAATTGGCAAACGTGCTTCAAAATGGCTGATTTTGTGGACAACGCTCCATTTATTTTGTACACAAATTTTCAGATTTCCCCCTTTATTTTACATATTTCACATTATCTCCTCCTGTGAATTATATATTCCCATGACATATGTTGTGCTCAGAAGGAGGCAAGATGCAATTTGAAAGATAATGAGGAAAATCTGAAAATTTGTGTACAAAACAAATGGAGAGTTGTCCACAAAATCAGCAATTTTGAAGCACGTTTGCCAATTTGAGGATCCCCATAGAAAGTACAACAAGACTTTTCAAACTTCCATAACTTGCTTATTTCACAACCGATTTTGATGAAACTTGTTTTAAATTGTTCCTCTCATTTTACTCTTTCCAATAAGATTGCTCCTCTTCTTAGATTTTGGTTTCCTTTAATATGAATCTGCCTTTCTGCCCTATACATTAGCATTAGCATTATAACAAATCACTGCAAATTATGACGTTTTAATTAGCTTCCCCAATAATGCGCTGCATATAGCTTTGCTTGTAATCTTTGTCGTGACTAGGGTTGGGGATCGAACCCACTACTTCCCGTTTAGAGGGCGGACACATTACCACTGAGCCACCATGCACGGCTTATGAAAATTTCCTCTCCATTGGACTTGTAAAATATTTTTGATTTATACGACGTAACGAAGAAAGAACAAGTGAAATATAAATATTAAAAGGAATGTCTCTCCCAATTCCAATGTCTATACTGGAAATGAAAGCGATCTCTCAAATTGTATTCATTTTCACCATCTTTCTTGGACAATGAAGTTATTCCAGCATAACGCATAATCTGAATTTGTCGTATTCAAATCGTGAAGAGTGATCTAATCTTAAACTAAGATTGCTCAGCCAATGTAAACAAAAATGAATTGTAGTACATGAGTTATAAGAATGTTTGTTCCAATTCCTTTTAAAAAAATCTTTGAATAAAATACTAGCCTGTCAAATCTTTTTGGACGGTGTGTGTGTGTGAAGGGGTGATTGTGTGTATGGTGGTGGACCACTGGTTTGTATTTAATACCACACAATGAACAAATGAACATTTTGGGGGCGAGAAGTCCCTTTTTGTCGGTATACAATTGTTTGCTTTATTCATAGAAATAAGTGAGTTAGCTACAATAGATGGCTCACGTTACTGTGTGTAAATTCCCTTCCTCTCTGTACTTTCCTTCATATCCAACGTTCGATTACACGGGTACAGGCGTGTAATAGAGATAAAGAGATAGAGAGGAGAGAGATAGAGAAAGATCGCGATACAGCTTCCGAAGTATTATCGGCCATATTTGTTGCTTCTTTGAAGCATGGACCCACTACTACGTGTTTGAAGTGATTTCAGTGATTAGTTGTCACTCTGCGCATACACTGTCTTGTTCAGACACCTTATAATAATCGTCAGTATCGACTTTATTAGGGCAGTTCATACCGTGGTTACAAGTGAGTTTTGACTTTAGCTTCGGTTTCAATTTGAGAGGCAAAGCAAAGTTCATATAAAAAGTACAAGAACATTGCTAATTCATATATCATTTTAAAAGAGATGGATCCACGAGAAAGTACTATCTTTTATAATGTAGGTCCATCAAAATGATGACTAAAATAAATTTTGAATATTATATTATTCCAAAAGAAAAAATTATATGAAAAAAAAATCATCCGAATTTTAAAAAGAAAGTTGCGTTTGGAGTCCTGGAAAGCAACCCTGTTGTTCCCTTTCGGTCATGCATATAAAAGCCTACCCCACCCCCCTCCTGTTTTGCCAATGACTCGTTTACCATATTTGCTTTTTTTCTCTCCATTGCAGTTAATTCTACTTTTGCTTTATCAAGAAAAATGATTCATGAGCCGTACACAAGAACTATATTGACAATAATGTAAAGACAAACATAAATGCTCATGACGAGTTCGCACTTACTGAATCAGGCCTTCGATGTTTTCCCTCATCTTCAGTTTCCGACAATAATCAATATGCTCTGACCATTGACTGGCCCTGAGATGCTTTAGTATAAGTCATTTTCAGATGGACGTAATGGTCTTTTGAGTAGATATCAATGCATATTTAAGTTAGTCCAGTGATCTGGGAATGGAATAAATCAGATAAGAAAAAATAAACCGAATTTTTAAAATGACACAGCATTCTTTTTACAAATTGGGTGTATTAAATCACTATGGTATTGATTCATTCTTTTTAATGGGCATCATCTTCGGTATTTAAAAATACATTTGCTCTCCTGTTTTATGTGCAAACGAGACATGCGAGAGGCAACATGGAAACCATGAAATTAATATAAAGACTCAATGATGTCAAAAGCAAAAACTTGTTATTCAATCGGAAGATAAAAATAAAGATGCATACAGTAATCATGTATGATAATTACCAAAACAAAAAATAGTTCTGTAATTATACAATAATATATTTAAAGGAAACCAAAACCCAAGAAGAGAAGTTATCTTATTGGAAAGAGTAAAATGAGAGGAACAATTTAAAACAAGTTTCATCAAAATTGGTTATAAAATAAGCAAGTTATGGATGTTTAAAAAGTCTTGTTGTACTCTCTATGGGGATCCTCAAATTGGCAAACGTGCTTCAAAATGGCTGATTTTGTGGACAACGCTCCATTTATTTTGTACACAAATTTTCAGATTTCCCCCTTTATTTTACATATTTCACATTATCTCCTCCTGTGAATTATATATTCCCATGACATATGTTGTGCTCAGAAGGAGGCAAGATGCAATTTGAAAGATAATGAGGAAAATCTGAAAATTTGTGTACAAAACAAATGGAGAGTTGTCCACAAAATCAGCAATTTTGAAGCACGTTTGCCAATTTGAGGATCCCCATAGAAAGTACAACAAGACTTTTCAAACTTCCATAACTTGCTTATTTCACAACCGATTTTGATGAAACTTGTTTTAAATTGTTCCTCTCATTTTACTCTTTCCAATAAGATTGCTCCTCTTCTTAGATTTTGGTTTCCTTTAATATGAATCTGCCTTTCTGCCCTATACATTAGCATTAGCATTATAACAAATCACTGCAAATTATGACGTTTTAATTAGCTTCCCCAATAATGCGCTGCATATAGCTTTGCCAGGGACCTGGGAAGCGGGGGTGCTGGGGGTGCTGAAGCACCCCCAGAAATTATCCTGGGGGTGCTGCGTGTATTATTTTCCATTGACAGCACCCCCACGAAACCAGGTTCCCCCTGTATTTTTTTAAATATGTTATAATGTACATAATTATCACATCCGACAATCGCAAATCATTTAATAGTCTTTCACATATTCCAATAACATCCCTCCTATAACGCGACTCAATCAAGCTCAAGCGGGGCAGCACTCCGATACAGACGTGGTCGCGCGCAATACGTGATAACCATACACACTCTTCGATAGCAGGGAGGGACATGGGATGGTTGGACTTGAAACTTCCAGGTTCGAATCAATTAAGTGAGCGGGCGCCCGACCGCCCGTGTAATGTATACTTATAATTATAAGTCAGACAATAGAAATCAAACTTTACAGTCTTTTTCGCCCTGCCCCATGTCCCAACGGGCTGGGAAGCGGGGGTGCTGGGGGTGAAGCACCCCCAAAATTTGGGGGGTGCTGTGTGTTATTTTCCATAGGCAGCGCACCTCCTGGAAATCTAGTGGTAGGTATGATAAATGACAGAAATGTAATGAAAATGAACGACGTTTTGTAGAACCCCCCCCCCCCCCACTTCAGAATTTTCCGACACATTACTTGAAATAGTGTTTAAATTCACCCTCTTTCAGATCGGAATATCAAAAATTTTCTGCTCGCGCTTTGCGCTCACATTATTAATTTAAGAATATATCCAATTACCCATAATTTTCTTGATTTACAAAACATGAATAGAATGTCCCGTTTTCAGGTCTGAAATCTCAACTTTGTTTCCGCTCGCATCAATTGTATAGTTATTTACCTATCCTGTTCATGATTAGAAAAGTGCATAAGATGTCTCGTTTTAGGTTTGAAATCTCATTTTTATTTCCGCTCGCGCTTCGCGCTCGCATCAATTGTATAGTTTTATACCTATCCTCATCATGATTAGAAAAGTACTTAGAATCTCTCGTTTTTTTGGTCTGAAATCTTACTTTTGTTTCCGCTCGCGCTTTGCGCTCGCATCAATTGTATATATACCTATCCTGTTCATAATTAAAAAACGTGCTTAGAATGTCCAGTATTTAGGTCGGAATGTCAAATTTTTCAGCTCGCGCTTCGCGCTCGCATTATTTGATTGTTGATATATGTATCGTCTTCATGGGTAACTGCAAACAGTCCTTATAACACGTCCCTTTCGATCAGGCCAGAGCGTATATAAAAATATCTACTCGCGCTGATCGCGCTCACAATTATTATTACATAAATTGTTAAATACGCATCTTGGACCACAAACATTGCTCAAAATGTTCAATTTTCAGGACAAAATACATGAAATTTATACCAAAAAAAGCTCGCGCTTCGCGCTCCAATTATCTAATTATATATTTGTGTTCTTTTATAAGAAGAAAGCTAAGAAGTGACTGTCATATAATATATATATATATATGTGTGTGTGTTGGGGTGTGTGTGTGATGTGTGTGTAATTATGGAAAACTCAATTGTGTCTGTCCTCCCCCCCCCCCCCCCCCACCTCTGAGGAGAGATTTCAGCACCCCCACTGAAAAAATCGTTCCCAGGTCCCTGAGCTTTGCTTGTAATCTTTGTCGTGACTAGGGTTGGGGATCGAACCCACTACTTCCCGTTTAGAGGGCGGACACATTACCACTGAGCCACCATGCACGGCTTATGAAAATTTCCTCTCCATTGGACTTGTAAAATATTTTTGATTTATACGACGTAACGAAGAAAGAACAAGTGAAATATAAATATTAAAAGGAATGTCTCTCCCAATTCCAATGTCTATACTGGAAATGAAAGCGATCTCTCAAATTGTATTCATTTTCACCATCTTTCTTGGACAATGAAGTTATTCCAGCATAACGCATAATCTGAATTTGTCGTATTCAAATCGTGAAGAGTGATCTAATCTTAAACTAAGATTGCTCAGCCAATGTAAACAAAAATGAATTGTAGTACATGAGTTATAAGAATGTTTGTTCCAATTCCTTTTAAAAAAATCTTTGAATAAAATACTAGCCTGTCAAATCTTTTTGGACGGTGTGTGTGTGTGAAGGGGTGATTGTGTGTATGGTGGTGGACCACTGGTTTGTATTTAATACCACACAATGAACAAATGAACATTTTGGGGGCGAGAAGTCCCTTTTTGTCGGTATACAATTGTTTGCTTTATTCATAGAAATAAGTGAGTTAGCTACAATAGATGGCTCACGTTAGTGTGTGTAAATTCCCTTCCTCTCTGTACTTTCCTTCATATCCAACGTTCGATTACACGGGTACAGGCGTGCATACTCGATTATGATTGGTTTATACTGTTGGAAAGAAATTGTGTACTTGAGCTGGCCTGTACTTTGACTTCCCGCGTTTTTTCAATCATCCTTGCGTAATAGCGGTTGTTGACTTGATTTCTTGCATTTTGATTGGCTTAATCTGTGACAAGTTCGTTTTACATCCGCTCAGAATTCATTACCTGTTTGTGATTGGTTTAGATTCTCCTTTGGATCGGAATTCATCGCACTGAAGCCCGCCATTGATGTCTATTTCTCAATTGCGCTTGCATGGTTATACGATTAGGCCTATCAGGTGTTTATAGTTCTGCTTGGTGCGTGCACGTGTCTCTGTAAAATGTTTATCATGCTGGGTATGTCCCTTTGTTTTTAATTGATTAACTGCATTTTTTCACATGATAATTAAACGGGTTATTAAGCACCCTTTTTGCCTTCAATTTCTACATTTGCCGACATTTTGTTTCCATTACTTTGTGTTTATTTCATGCAGGTGAAAAAGTACCATTCAAAATGGCCGTAATTTCGTTCAAGCATCTCCCACCGGGCATGCTGATTTTCTGTAGTATCTTGAAAATGTGTTCGTCAGCAGTGGAGAATTGTGAACAAGGAGAGTTCTTCAGCAATTTCATGGGGCTGTGCTTGCCATGCTCAAGGTACTGCCCAGGCGCTGATGAGTGCCTAACATCATGTCCTTATACGCCTACTGGTGAGTTTCAAATTATTGGTTATGTTGGTTATTGATAAACACACAAACGCGCGCGCACTCTCACACACAGACAAAGACAAAAAAAAAAAAAAAAAGATGTAATGGTCTTGGGATGTGACACTCTTTGTAAAGAGAGTTATCTTCCGCTGTGCAAACATCTATGATCAAGCATAACGAAAATCCAATGGTAATTATTTCTCAAATATGGCATAACCATAAGGCTATCGAAATTACTTTATGATAATTCATATGGGAATATGAGGGGTATGATTAACAGACCTTATCTCCTTTGAACATGTTGAATTAATTGTCTTAAATACACTTGTATTCTCATTCATTGACGTTTCATACATGTATGTAAACATGGAGATCCACCTTTAATTAATCAAATCCAGTTCAGGAGATATCTTGATATGCTTTTCCTTGTTAAAAAAAACCCCGCTTTACTGTTTTTGCTCCATTACAAAATTGGCCACCCAACAACTATAACATTTTTGAAGAGACTAGTGGAGAAATGAAGATGACCTTTCAAGAGCTTTTTTTTTCAGCTGTTCCACAGACATGACAGATGTAACAATTTCAGGAAGGTTGGTAGTTTGTACCACAGCTTACCAGCAACAACAGTTAAAGGAATGTCACCGGATATTTCTTGGAAAGATGCTGAATCGCAATTTCAATTTCTTTTTTTATTGTATTTGATATGCCCACCATTGAAGGGCCCACACGGCCCCAATGGAAATCAGTGAAAACTGCTTGAGCTTTTTAACCGTGTATACATAAAATCAATCTTATCTTATATTATCTTATCTTATTCTTTACCAGAAACGGACGTTTTGTCACCGGCGCCAACATTGGCTGTTAACACGACCCCTCCACCACAGTCCAGTGAGACAGTCCTACCTTCTACCAATTTTGTTCTACAAACCAGTAACTCAAAGGCAACACCAGGAATGGACATCACTTTCCCAAAGATAGGTGAAGAACATTACGAACTTCCTTTCTGGCTTGTTCTAGTTATCTTCATTATTCTAACTGTCTTGAGTATTTTACTCTACGTATGTCTACGTTATCATAAGAAAATGAAGATGCCGGAATTGTGCTGCTTCCGGTCTTCTAGTAGGTCAGCCGATATACATGATATAGAGCTAGGTGAAATGACCATTAGGACAAACCCCTTGGACATGTTGGACCTAGTCCAGCAATCCCACCTTGACGAGGATGACCTTGTCCAAGTTCATGGCCTGGATGAACCAGGACTCTCAAGACAAAGCCTTATTTCCACAGAATGTTCTCAAGAGGTTGGCACAGGCCTTCCTGAGGTCCGCCCCTTCCAGTCGGCAACCATACAACCATCCGGTACAGCTGTACGGGAATGCGAAACATACAGAGGAGCACGTCCATCTGATCAGGGGTCTCATCAACAATCATCCTCACAGAAAACTCCGGAGACCCTCAGGAAAATAACCGGTGAGCAAATAGAGATACCCATTTCGCATTCAAATATACCAAAAATAGCACGAATTAAAAGGTTTTCATGCTATTTGGGAAATGAACCGACTTACCTCACCATATTTCAAATAATGTGATGTATTCTAAATGATTCAAACATGATAAAAAAAGAAATGACAATATCCCTGATAATAGTGATACAAATTTCTATTTCAAACAGACGAAAAAGAATTTGATTCAGTTCTCTTCTGAACGACATTAATTTGGAATTATCCGATAGAAAACAGCAAAATTATGTTAGGTCTGAGAAAATGGAATTTTGTGGAATTTATAACATGACATGTTGAGGGGCTTCTCGTCGCTCTCTAACGTCACATAGTCAATAAAACAAATCATAACTCCATTATTCTTTTTATGGATTTTCATTAAACCTTCATTTTTATTTTCTCGATTTTTCTTTTATTAAACCAACTAATCATCAGAGTGAATTTCCCTATTCGATACCGTCAAACACATTGGCACGTGTAGGCATTTACATTTTAGGCAAAATGTGACCATGTGTGTTTGTTGGACTATAAAGCGTGTTATTTTGATACATGTGTTTTAAAACATATTTTCAAACTTTTTTATTTCGCAAAAATGTGATCAAGCTAGTGTTCACTTCTGTCATTATCGATAGATTATTATAAGTTGAGTAAATTTTATTTTTCATCTTCCTGTTCCAGATGGTACAGTTGGGGTGGTGACTATTGGAGCCTCTTGTTTCCATCCACCATGCAACATGGTTCAAGATATCCAATGGAATCACCAATCGGAACACGGGGACTGACAGTATCTTAAAACGAGATGGCTTCTTGTTAGAAGCTGATAGTAGCACGTCGATGCCGAAGATGACCACGACGAAGACCGCCAAGAAGAATACAAGTGATCAGGACATCGATCGAAAGAAAGAATAGCAATGATGTCTTGCAACTATATGGTATATCAATGGCTAATTATAAGCTAATTATAATCAAAACAATGAGAGCGGCAAATTATGCCTTTATTATAGATTACAATGATCAAATGAACGAAATCTGAACGTTTCTGTTAGGATAGATCTTATGTCCTTTCTTCAAAATGAAATAGAGGAATTTGGTAATCGAAATTGACAATTTGTTACTGTACTATTGCCACTTCTTAAAAAATGTTCTGCATTGTGTAGTGCACTGAAAGTCAACACGATGGAAAGAGTTTATCTGACATACGAGCTGTCAAAGTCGGCTACATAAGCCACTTTTTTTTTTTAAGAAGCTGTAAGAGGTTATTATTCCATTCATATTTGGACGAGTTTTTGTGTTTTCAATGTTCTGTGTGTGGATGATTAGAAATCACAATTATTTACCATTACAACGCAACATTACCCACAATGTAACTTTCACACCATCGTAGCCGAGACGAAATGGACCAAACCTACTTTCAGTACGGTGTTGCCCAGTGATTACGATTTAGAAAGGTGTATGTGTGTGTGTGTGTGTGGGGGGGATTTCATTCAATTCACTGAAGTTGGTATAGGAGGTTTAATTGTATATAGTTGATTTACTGTCATCACACGGATTTCCAGTGTGAATTTAATATTTCATTACTTCTTTATTTGTTCATTAACATATGTTGAATTTTTCAGTTTTCCCCACATGAAATTACTATATAATGGCAAATTCGAAGGCAAGATAAATAAGTGGGCAGAAGCAGTCTGTATGACAATGTAAATATTGTTAATCAAGTGTGTTGCAGAATTTGTGGAAAGTAATCCAAAACTATGGGATCATCTACCAGCTGCAGCCAAGACTGCCTCATCTGTTGACCATTTCAAGAAAACCAATAAATCCTATCTATCTATTGTTAACTGCTTACAGCATTGAGCTATAGGAAAGTGTATTGCATGTACTAAGCTGATTCTTCTGAGGTGTTGAATTATTGTTTCAGTGGCCCAAACATGGAGTAGTGTGTGTGTGCAGTGATTTAAACCGAAAGGAAAATGCACTTTATCAAATATTTATTAGATTGGATTGGATAAGCTTTATGGATTATCTCTACATTACAACGATAACAATATTGCTAAAATATATTAATTAAAAAACCTTTAATATGTATTTATGGTATTCTGTTTGAGTAAAAGTATATTTTTGTTGGTGTGTATACTGTAAAAAAAAAGTGTGGTCATTATCTTTGTCTCAATAAACGTAAAAAGAAGACATGAGTAAGGGTCCACCAAACCTCCTTACCATTGTATTGCCTATCATTTTTTTATCAAGCCCTATAAAACTGTGCTTAAAATGCCTTTAAAATACCTTTGAAGGAGTACTCCGGGCTGAAAATATTTATATGTAAATAAATAGAGTAAAATTTACCGAGCAAAATGCTGAGAATTTTATCAAAATCTCATAACAAATAAAGTCAATGAATTTTGAAATTGAACAATGTTTTGTGAACATCCCCACTTTCTTTTTCTTATATACGTTATTACATGAAATCCTAATTATTTCATTTTTGCACATTATGTATGAATGATATATGTCCCTTTCGTTGCAATTGCTGCAACGAAAGTTGCAGCAGTTGCTATCTATAATGCATTAAATCAGTTGTCAATCCAACTTTTTTAGTTCTGGGGGGAAAGTGTGAATAAACATAATATCGTATAATCAAAAACAAAAAGAATAAGTGGGGATGTGACATCATCAGTTTGCTCATTGAATATTCATGAAGACTTCACAAAACCGTTTAACTGAAATAATGCAAATTTTTAAGTTGTCATCACTTTGGTATTCTTAGTCCGATTTTGATCAAATTTTCAGTGTTTTGTTTGTCTGATTTTACTTCACGCCCTTCAAACGGTTAAAGATCGTAATTTGAATGATGATTCCAGTGAAAAATACGGCGGCTAATGACGAATATTTAGCACGTGTAAAAACAAAATAGAAATGGATTAGAATCACACAACGCTAATCACAGTCACGATAACAATAGCAATCATCATTACAATGATGATTCAAGATTCACGTGTGAAAAGGCCCTAAATCTCTTCAAATCATACTATTTTTGGCCTGGAGTACCCCCTTTAAAATTAATATAACTGACTCTTAACTCCGTGAAAAACATTTAAAACTATAAATTTGGTAACAAAGAGGGAATGCTGTTGCACTACATGATTGTATAAGATAAAAAAAGGTGCTAAATTCGGCATTATTCTTTGAGTTCTAGTAGTAGTAGTAGTAGTAGTAGTAGTAGTAGTAGTAGTAGTAAAAAATAGCCGTGGTAGTAGTAGTAGTATAAAAAAAAAATTCAAATCAAGTTGTTTTTAGTGTAGACATGGCCGTTAGACTATTCCACATTTGAATAATGTCAGGTTTATATTCAGAAGCATATAAAAACAGTGGGAGGAAATTTTCATCTAAAAGGGTAATAAACAAACCGCACAAACCATCACACATACACACCCTCCCATACACCTTCACACACAACCGCACACATTCCACTTTTTTATTTGGTTTCATGATCTTCAAATTAACAAAAGAAAACTTATTCTTTTCTTATAACGACTAATTATTTCGATCATTAACGAATAAAAAAATGCACAATACATGTTAATTCTTCTTTTTCCGTTCTTTCTTTCTTTCTTTCTTTCTTTTTTCTTTCTTTCTTGCTGTTTGTTCTCTTTCTCTCTTGTATACTATTGTGTCTCAACGACATGCAAAATTTTCATTTTAACATATTATGACGTAGGGAATAACATAACGTCATGGAAAATTACTGTATCTTTGTGTATGTGTGTCTGCGTAAATCCTCTGTTAGCATTGTGTATATCAGCCACTGTCTCCTTTATTTCTCAATGCCCCTGTGTCTATTTCCGCATCCTTTCTCTCCCCCCCCCACAATCTCTCCCTCTCTCTCTCTCTCTCTCTCTCTCTAGCCCCCCCCCCCCCCCCTCTTTTGGATTTTTATTTTCTCCCGTCTCTGTTCTCCTCTTCTCTCTTTCTCCCTTTTTACCCTCATCATGAAATATGCCTTTATAATGAATGCAGTACTTTTCCATGGAAAATCACTTAATCTTCGTGAAAAGTAACATTGCGGGCTATACGCCTCTATTTCGCAGTTTGGCTTGTCATTAACAAAGGCATTTTGGCCTTTTGCCCACCTCCTCGCTTATCATATTATATGTACAATTTTAACGTAACACAAATTAAATATCACGAATGCCACGGAGTTATTACGATATAAGTTTGTTTTCATACCCTATTTTTTTTTCAATTTCTGATTGTTCCTTATAAATATCAAGACTCCATCTATCTACCCAAATCCGACATCTTATCACCCCCTTTTCTCTCATCTATTGTCTCCTCCTCTCGATTCAGTCCCCTCTGGTAGACTTAAAACTATAAAAACGGTGGTGTTAAAACTACACCACAGGTGTTTACAGAGGATCACATCAAGCAGTTTACATCAGTATAAAATTCAAGACGAGAAAAAAATCCTTTATTGATACGACAGTCTTATCTTCATGTATTTCCCGATATTTGCTTTGGCGTGGTCACATTCTTAAATGAAATATTTTTAAACTCCTCAAGGCATGGAAAGAACTCAGCTACTATAAATATTGATTGAAAGAGAAGTAGATGTTGTTGTAGTTCAACGGCGTTCATAAAATGAATATTATTACTCTTTCTGGTTATATTTTTTTTCCAGAAGTGAGTTTTTTAATAAGTGAGTAATCAATTATAGTCTTTTTAAAGCATTGAACATGAGTATATTGTTTGCCAACTAATCTTGAAGAAAAAAAAATGAAATTACGCCTATGTCTTTGATAGACTTTACTTACATTCGTGTAAAAAATGATGATATCCATAATGGAGGTGATGATGATGATGATAACAGCAACAACAATAACAATAATAATAATATCAATAATTATGATAATAACAATAATGACTGATGCTACTTCGACTACTAAATACTGAATATAAAATGTAATGACTATTTAAATAAGCATCATAATAATTACTTGTTTATTTATTAAATATTAATCTCTGTTTTCTTTAGTCAGAATGGTCTCTTCTGTAATTAGAAAAAATGAAGTTCGAGAGCCCTGTGTAAACTAAAATGCATACACTGACAACTGGTTATATAACCATTTTCCTTAGATGTTGCTTGTAACTCAAACGCGGTTTCAAGAGTAAGAATTGATGTCAAAAACTTTAAATACTTGGCACAATTCCAAATTAATATGTATTGAAATGCATAACGTAATGACTGTATAACTTGTAAACAGACGGAACAAAAAAAAATGAAACTACGACACTATTGTGTGCTTATAAGCTCTGGCAAAAGATCGGTTTTGTTTCAGTGATTTTAAGTGTCATGCATTATAACTAACAAAGATCCACACTTAGTAACTTCACACGATGTAAAATGGCGGTAGGAACCACACTACATTTTGTTCTCTTCATTCTCATGGTGGTCGTTGTAAGTTCCTTGCCTGAAAGCGACCACGAAGTAGGTGTCCGTGGCTGTGGAAACAAGACGTGTGACGTCAATGAATTCTGCGATGAGGACAAAGGGGTCTGTTTGGATTGCGCAATACAAGATTGCCAAGGTAATTTTCCATAACTGTGAGTCTATATGTGTTTTGGGGGTGGGTGGTATGTTTGTGTATAGCCTAATATTGCTGTACCTAAGTTCTCAACGTGATTCTGTTGTATGTTTGAGACCTTTGTTCTTTTAGTCAAAATCTTATGGCAAACTTTTACTATAATCCAGTCTACAACCACCCTATATGGTTAGGTTGGCATAATCATATATAACCAACATAAAGTACACATTTTATCCTTCATTGTTTGTGGCAAACATTTCGATTCAAATCGGAATTTGTTACGATTCAGTTTATGAAGACATTTCTCTATGAAATATGGGAATATTGATGATTGGGTGTGTCATATGCATGCAATCTGCAAGGCGCAGAAAAACGCCATCAACCTCCAAACAAACCACACATAAACCGTATCGCACTAAGATAAAGGGGAAGTTCGCCCTGAAAAAAATCATTGCAAAAATAGCAGGAAAAAAAATATTGGTGAAGGGTTGAGGAAATTTCATTACAGATTAGAAAGTTATTAGAATTTTACTTTTTGGATTTGTGACCTCATAAACGAGCAGCTGCCCCATAGGTTATGTAATATAAAATGCATAAATTTCAATTTTTTCATGGTTCATGATTACTTTATATTTTGTTTTCTTTTTTGCAACGGGTGTTGTCTATTGATATACTGAAGGTACAGTAAAAAAAACATTTTCATTTTTCGGAGAAAATGACATTTCATTGAATTTTTCACCATACGATATGTAGGGAAACTGCTTGCATATGAGGTCACAAATCAAGTAATTAAAATTCAAATAACTTTTTTATTCTTTGATGGAAAATTTCTCAAACTTTCGGTAATATTTTTTATTAATTTTCACCTATTTTTACAACAAATCTTTCTTCAGGGTGAACTTCTTATGGTGAAAATAACAGCAAGAAAATATTTTAAAAATATTGGTGAAGGTTAGAGGAAAATCCATACAAGATGTAAAAAGTTTTTAGAACCGAAATGTGTTTGATTTGTGACGTTATCTGATAGAAGCTTCGCCATATATTGCGTAGTAAAAAATCAAAGTAATGTTATTTTCTTTAAAAAAAAAAAATATATATATATATATAATGGTTTTTATTGCACTTTCAGTATATCAACACTGATATTCTTTAGTCATTATGAACAATTACAAAATTGATATTATTATTATTATTTTTTTTTTTTGGGGGGGGGTCAGCAGCACGTACATGTATATGACGTCACAGATCAACAATTTGACGTTATTATAACTGTATAAATATTTGACGGTTTTTAATCTTTACCGTTATTTTTTATTACTAACTGGTATTTTTACAAGAAACGTTTCTTCGTGGTGAACTTCCTTTGAGATTCACCAAAAAACATGTGCACTAATACTTCAGTAGAGTTCTTTTCAACTCTCATTTTACATGATGTATAATCGATGCACTGTATCTTTTGGCATTAATTTATGCTATGAAACAGAATCAAATTATGGAATTTTCATTTCAAAATCACTTTAATCTTGCTTAGGTGATGGAATATCAACAATTCACAGCATAAGCATAATAACACAAACCCAAAGCTCTACCCACATTTGTATCTAATCCAGTGGTGGATCCATGCAGGGGATCAACGTGCCCCCCCCCCCCCCCTTGAGAGCCGTAATGAACAAAAAATACCCAATAAAAAATTGTGCCCCTTCTTAAATGAAATTCAGGACCATTCCTTTTTTTTTACTTGTCAAAATTTCCCGGCGGACGAAATTACTGCCAATTTTATTGAAGGTGAAAACCCTTCCCCTTCTTCTTCTCGAAATGACCATCAATTTCAATTTTAGGTGAAAATCTTTTTTTTTTTTTTGCTTGTCAATTTTCCTCGGGAAAATTTGCTCCCCTGGGAAAATCCTGGATCCGCCCCTGATCTAATCTGCATAGGCGGATCCAGGGGGCGAGGGGCCCGCCCCCCCCCCCCTATTGGCGGAGCCCCATAAAAAATATGAAAGAAAGGGGGAAAAAAAGGAAAAAGAGAGGAGAAAAAAAATAGGAGGAAGACGAGTGAAAAAAATATTAAAATGAGGGGAAGACTTGGAAAATAAAAAGAATCTTTCATGTCACTATATACAATTTTCGCTCGCGCTTCGCACTCGCATTGCCTGTTAGGTGATTTACATAACTTGTTCAAAATGGAGCTTAAATATCAAGTTTGGAAGTTTATATATACAAAATATATTTCACCTTGGAAATCGAACTTTCATTATCTTGTGTGATTTACGAATTGATTTTTATAAAGTGCTCTGTAAAAATGTCAGTTATATGGTCTGAATATTTACATTTTCTGCTCGCCCTGTGCGTTCGCAAATTTTGATTTTTCAGGTACTTATTATATTTTGTGTATTCCATAAAGTTTTCAAAATATCCTTTTAAGGTCTGATTGTCTAAACGTATCAGCTAGCGCTGCACGCTCGCATTTTGATTGAGGAGTTATGTATGTGTCAATATTGATTACACAACAAACTACTTAAAATTCCCTTTTTCATGGCAGTTAAAAAAAACTTCGGCTCACGATTTGCACTCGCATTCATTCCGCGCCCTTATTATGCATTAATAAATAAGATATCAATTTAATAATAAAATTGTCCCTTTTGTTTCATCTCGGGCTTAGCAAGAGGAATAGAAAGATAGTCATCATTTTCATACGATGACATGTCCTAAGGATGTCCCGGTCCTATGTCAAAACTCAAAATAATATTAATGGAAAATATCAGCTCTTTATTAAGTGCGATCCGTATCCACCTCACAATTTTCCTACAAAGCTTAAGATATAGAGCTGAAATTAATCCTTATTTTTTAAGATCGGAATATCAAATTTTTCATATATAGTTGCATATGCACCTTTTTCAGGATAACAAACATTGCCTAGAATGTCCACATTTTAGGAAACAATACATAAAATTTGTTTGCTCGCGCTTCGCGCTCGCATCATGTAAATATGGATTATAATATATATTAATGTTGATTTAGAAGAATAAAGTGAAAAAGTAACTATTACGAATACCCCTTCAAAACACAAAACAAAAATCATGTTCGAGTGGCCGATCGGGGAAAATATGGCTGAAAAAAAATCAGGATTAACAAACATTGCCAGAATGTCAAAATTTTAGGAAAAAATACATAAAATTTCAAAAAAATTGCTCGCGCTTCGCGATCGCATTATGTAAATAAGGATTATGAAGTATACTTATCATGCTTATGTTGATTTGTAAGAACAAAGCAAAGAAGTAACTATTACGACTACCCCTTCAAAGAAAAAAAAATCATGTTCGAGCGGCTGATCGGAGAAAAATGGCTAAAAAAAGACATGTAGGAGGATAACTATACTTTGCTTGTCAATTGCCAATAAATTATATTAAATAAAGTAAAGAACGAAGTTACCATATTTTCTTACCCAATAAGCATTTTCTTGTTTTATTTTATTCGGGAACCTGTAGAAATATTAAATAAACCTGTTTTATTGTATAGGAAGTAAAAAGTCCCAGAAAATCATGGTATAGGTAGAGCAGAAGCTGTGGCTGTATTTTTAAATGTTGCACTGCATAATTTATTTTGTAAAGTCATCGGATTATAATCAAATTAAAGTTCGATTTGTCATGGATGAACAAAGGTTCGAAATTTGTTGAGACTAATTCATGTTTTATATTGTAAAAAGGACTCACTACACAGAAAAAAATGTTGTTTAAGATTTTATACAACGCTGTTTACTATATGAACCTTAAGATATTTGTTTAACTGTTTAAACAATCATGTTTAATTTATTGAAGATTAGATATTGAAAGTTAAACTTTGTTGCTTAAGATTTAAACACTAGTTTAAACTGTAAGGTTCATATAGTAACAGCGTTGCATAATTTTTTTTTGCTGTGTATTTAACTCATGGGAGGTGCAGGATAATTTTAACCAACATTATAATGAAGGTTGAATAAAACCTTACCAAAATCATGGTTAAAAAGGAATATGTTTCGTAGGCAGAGTATTGGGTAGAAAACGTGTTTTATATTTTGAATTTGTATACAACGTTGTGTAAAAATTCATGCAACACTTGGCGGCATTTTATCTTACGAAAATGTATGTACTGTCTTTACCAAATTGTGGGTAATACTGTTTGATAGGATATAAGGGCCGGTATGTAAGAATATGAATTAAAGAACGTATGGAAGTGAGAGTGTTGATTAAAAGAAACTTTTCTAGTTGATCTGACATACATTGTGTTAAAATATGTTTTCTTCTGTTGCAGCAAACTGTCACATTTACTATAAAGGTCTACATGTTATGAATCAAAATCCATACCAAGATAAATATCAAATGATGAAAAATTACGCTTGACCTATCAGGCCCATATATATTAAACTTGAAATTACATACACAGTGAAAATTCTGATTAATTTTTTGATAACGCTGTTAACTATATGAACCTTACAGTAGTTTTTTTTAACGGATTAAACAAGAGTATGGAATTTTAAACAACAAAGTTTAATTTTCATTATCTAATTCTCAATCAATTAAGTATGGTTGTTTAAACTGTTAAACGACTACTGAAAGGTTCACAGTAAACAGCGATGTATAAACAGATGTATGTTTTGAAGATAAAATTTATGTTTCTTTCCACAGTGTTTCTTTCCACAGGAAACAACGGTTTGAGCAATACTGATGCAACCAGCGAACTTGATCAGACAACAATGGCAACCAAGATATCCACAGGAAACAACGGTTTGAGCAATACTGACGCAACCAGCGAACTTGGTCAGATACCAATGGTCACCGAGATATCCGAGACACGGTGGCCATCCACTTCTCACCAAATCGACAATAAAACAAAGAAGCCGGAACGGGAGAAGGAGGAGGATAGTCTTCCCGCAACCCTTGCTCTATGTGGAGGCATCTTGGTGATCTGTGTGGGGGCTTACATCTATGTCTGCCATCCACTCGGCTGTCGGTCACAGAGGATTATGAGAGAACTAGACGAAATGGCGGGGATTTATTCAAAAGGAATATACCAAAAAGGTAAAAAGGCAAACATATTATCAAGATTACAAAAGTATGAGCAGTCTCGGATATAAGCTTTCAAGGGGGGGGGGGGGTGGGTTGGACGAGTTTTTTTTCAATTTCTTAATGATTCGACGATGAAAAAAAATTAATAAAAATACAGTTTATCTGAATTATTCCCCAAAATGACGCAATTTGCCCCCTAAAAAGTATGAGAAGATGTTTAAAGAAGAGGATGGTAATAGCAGAATAAACGCAGTCGTAGTATGAAAGTACGAGCAGGTTCGGATCTAGATATCAAGGATGGGGGGGGGGGGGAGGTGGAGGAATTTTATCAATTTCTTAATGATCTTCTGACAATAAAAAAAAAAAACAGTTGATCACACTGTCATATAAAAAGGACGCCCTTTTACTTTGTTAAATAGTGTATTTCCCTTGATTATTTAACCTGCGGTTTCTAATAGAAATTTTGAAGAAAAAAGTAAAATCTTAACGATATTTATTTTCCTTTTTCATATGATTTGATCTATGCAGAAAACGATGAACCAATGACGAAGGCCCCGTTACAGTATACCATACAAACAGATGCCTGCACAAAGTCAACAGTTTAATCTATGCTCTATGGTGTAATTAAACACCATGAACTTTGACTCCAAAGACTACTTCTAACCTAGACAGGAATATGTGTCTTTTCTTGGATTTATTAACAATCTCTGACATCTTTAAGTGTAGCCAACGTAGTTCAGCGGAACAACCGCTGTTAGCTTTTGGTCTATTCTCAACTCACCCCTAAATTTTCCAGAAACGCTCAATATTTGGGTAAATGTTCGAATATCTTTGATTTTGACCGATGTAAACCCCATTTTACACAGTTTATGAGCCATAATTTTATGATATGATACAGATTTCACTTATAAAATGAACATCGGTCTATCATTACAAATCACATTTTTGAACATGTATATGCGAGTAGAGCCGATTAGTTTACCTTAATTTCCTTATACAAATGCAAGGAACTTTTGGAATTTTACATTGCAAGTAATATCTACCGTGCAATATTTCAATACAGATATGAATTTCAGACAATCTTAAATTTTCGTCTTTTCGCATCCAAAATTAAGATATGAAATGTCAAATGACAAAGTTCATTATGGTCCTCCAGGGCCCTGGGAACAATTTTTGGCTGGGAGTGCTGGCTTGGAATGCAAATTTGACAAGCAAAAAGAGAAGTCTTCACTACAAATAAAGGTGATTTGGGTTAAATTAATACTTATAGCATAACTTAGATATTTTTATTGAGTGATTGATAACGAATTTTTAATTTCAATTGTCAACAAAATTGCAAAGTAAAGCAAGTCGTGATTCATTATAATGAAATAGAATAAAATATATTTTATTATAAACCCAGTACAAAGAAATAAAACAGTTACTATCTTTTGTGAGCAAATTATACATAACAAGCGAGAAAAAAAAAAAGACAGAAAATCCCAACATGTAATTGGTGACCTTGATTTGCTACCCTTGTATTTGAACATACAGCCATCCATAGATATTTTTATTTCTGTTATTTCTGTATCCTTACTCGATAGAACACAATGCTTGCCGCAGTGTGCTCACAATATATGGAACACAGTGTGAAATCACCTTCACACTGTGAAATTTGAGCATTTCAACGGTGTGAATTACATATTCACTGTAAATCACATAGTCGACCATGTGAATACTCTGTGGACATACATGAATAAATAAATAAATAAACAGATACATAAATCACAGTTGGATTTATGTAGTGCCTTTTACCAGAGTACACAAATCGCAACTATCATTACCCCGGCTTTAGCTCGAGCTACCGCTTCATCAACAGTGCTGAGTACCCATTCATCTCCCCTGGGTTAACATGGTTAAGAGTAGCACAATCTGGAAACATTTCATGTTGGAGGGTGGTGATGATGATGGTGATGATATTAATTATCATAATCAGGGATGCCTCTTATAGGCTTGATAAAATAAAATATCTGGAATTACCCCTTTCCTACATGAAAAAAGGAGGTTTTCAGTGGCCTTAAATATATTGAAAAAGACTTAGGTCTGAAAAGTGACATTCCTGAATAACGATAACATTATGAATGAGAATAATGATAATATAGAACGATGGCAAATTGATTATAATCATAAGGCTTAATGATACCAATGCTAATAATGATAGGCCCAATAATGAAATTAATATTGGTAATACAAGAAAAATAGAGTATAGCTGCATTAAAGGGGAAGTTCACTCTGACGAAATGTCTATTGATAATAATTTCGCAGAATAAAATATTTTTAAAATGGTGAAGGTTTGTGGAAAATCCATCAAAGATTTAAAAGCTTTAAGCATTTTATTCATTTTTGTTTGTTTGTGACGTCATATGCGACAATGTTTCCCATATATCCTGTAATGAAAAAAAATATAAATGAAATTTCATTTTAAAAAAGGTGAAAATATTTCTTATTGCACTTCCAGTATATCAACAGACAAATAATTTCACACCAGCTCCTGATGTTTTAGTCATCATAAACCATTAAAATGGAAATGTATGATTTTATATTATAACTATGGAGTAGGTGCTCGAAAATGACGTAAAAATAAAAAACTTCAAATTCTACAACTTTACTAAGCATTGATGACTATTTCCCTCAATCCTTCAACAATATTTTTCATTATTTTTTCGTCAATTTTTTTTATAACAAAATCTTCTTCAGAGTGAACGTCCCCTTAAATTGTAATGTAAAAGAGAAAAGTGTCGGTTCTTTACTTATACATTTTAAAAAAATATTCCTCGATTACATAAACATCTTTAGAACCTGACCATAAAGTTAAACGTGCATGACCAGGCCATTACTTGGATATAGCATGATCGGACACCATCACTCCAGCTTATATCGGTGGTGTTGTACGGTATTTTGTGCAGAGTCTTTATGCACTAATGTTCTCTGTGTGCAGAAAAGCGCCAACCTACTGACATTTCGCAACCCCCAGCCAAAAAGTCCCTAAAGTTAAAGACTTGCGAAATACACACCTGTGATTCCCCGAGTTATTTGATAATTGAATATATAAGTTCGCACAAACTTTACTTACTTTTGATAGGTGTGCATGGTCGCAAACTCAATTTGTAGGAACGGAGGAACGAGGCAAAAATATGGTCCCAAGAAAATGCCTGTACGTATTAAACGGGAATCGTACACAGATAGTTCAAAGAATCAATTGGAATGGCGTTTGGAATTTGTACCCCACTATAAAGGGATGACGTTTAGAACACAATGTCTGATTGAAATAAAAATCATTTGCAAATGGAACATGTAATTTGACTGGTATATATTTAAATAGTGATCAAAATGTAATTTAATTTCATGTACACAAAATTAATTTTTTTAAAGACAATATATAGTAGGCCTAATGGATTTTTCTACACGAGACGAATTGTTGGATTTTTAGAAAAACAACAGGATGCTAAAATAAAAAAAATCCTATCTTTGTTATACTTATAGCAAAGAGGTGTGTTTACACAAGTATAATTGGTAATAAGCCAAAAAGTGACTTTTTTAAAAGAATGCTGTGTTTTCTTCGTACATAGAAGAAATGCACCTCGCTAAAAAGAAGGGAAAGATGAATCTTCACCAAAGAAAATGGAAATGTATTATACCACTATTTACTTCTAATCACTGCTAAAAAATTGTGACTTTTGGGGTCCATACTCTTTTTTTTTTATATATACTTACCTTTTATATGACATATGCAATTGGACACAACTTACTTGTACTTACTGTGTGTAGGGGAAGGCGGGGTAAGTTGAGCATAGGGGCAAGTTGAGCCACCACCCCCAGGCCAATAATGAATGAGTCAGACAATGTAGTGGTGTCATGAATTGATGGCCCATTGCATAACTCTTATCAACACCACTTTGTTTTAAACTTTGAAACATAAAGTATTTTTTTAGAGGGAAAAATACAAATTTCAGCAAAAAAAGTAAAAAAGGGCGTGAAATAGATAAGTGCTTTTTACCCGCACACGTCTTTAAATATGATTAAGAAATAAGAACAATATTGTTAGTCCAGGTATGGATTCACATTCTTGTCATAGTCTTTTACATGACGGATGCATAAGAAATGTGTGGATGTGAAAATATCGCATTAAGTTCGGACTGGGGTAATTTGAGCCATCGAACATGGGGTAAGTTGAGCCATAGTAATTCTTATGGTAATGTATGATAAAAAACAAACAAATCTTTAAAAAATCATTGATATGCAGGCAGAAAGGAGCAAATTCACATGACAGTTCTTTTACTATTAGAGGATGTAAGTATTCATAGAGAATTAGCAAGTAAAAAGACTTTAGATAAAAAAATTGACATGCTGGTTCTTCCCGCATACATTTTGTACATATTTTTTGTGGCTCAACTTACCCCAGAAGGTGGCACAATTTACCCCATAGATGGGGCAAGTTTTGATTGATTGATTGATTGAAAATCACATTTATTTCCTTCAAACAGATACAAAATAATATTTGACATAGTAACGAATACAGTATATATTTCGACACAATTTTGAAGGAGGCGAAAACCCGGAAAGCAGAGCTTGAGTTGGGGTCGCCAGATACAAATAAATAACAAGTTACGTACTGTAATGACATCATATGTAATTGCATATAAATAAGAAAGTTAAGAGTAGAAAAAGAAACACAGATGGAGAAGAGGGAGAAGAAATGTAGGCATTAGAAGATAAGTTCATTTGAATAACAGAGTAAACTGGTCGCAATTACGTAACATTGGTACATGTATAAAGAGCTTGAGTGACATTTGTCTAGCAGAGCAACAGGTAAGGCATGTGCATTAATTAACATTAGAAATGGAAGGTAGTTCAAGCATGTCAACATGTCAATGATCTCTGTCAGTGCGAGCATTTAAATAAAGTTTCATTTTATAAGAGAAAGATTGCAAAGAACGATAGTTTTGTAGGCGGGCTGGTAAACTGTTCCAAAATTTTGGCCCAGAGTAGCGAATATCGTATTGAAATCTTCGGGTTCTATGTTTTGGTAAATGAATTTGGGTAGCGCTTCTCGTGCTATACTTATGAATATCCGAATTGCAGTTAAAATGACAGAGATTGCTAAATTGAGAGGGGAAAATGTTGTTTATGCTTTTGTACATAAAAATACTTTGCTGATGCAAATTAATATCGCTAAATTTCAATAATTTTAACTCTTTGAATATAGGATTTGTGTGAGATTGAAAATGTAATCCATATATAATACGAACAATCCTCTTATGCAGTATTATAAGCTTTAGGATGCTAGACTTACAGGAGTTGGCCCAAATAATATTACAATACGAGAAATATGGAAGTATCAGAGCACAATATAAGTTGAGCCATTTGACAATGTTTTTTTTTTTTCAAAGGTCACAATGACTTTCAGTGTGGGGGTAGAAAGTTATACATAGGTGAAAAATATTTCCCAAGAATCAAATTTTAAGGCTAGGTTCTTATTTCTACAATATTATTAGTCATATCAATTCTAACATGCAAAATGCAAAAAGTGTCACAACTTACCCCGCCTATACATAACTATGTATAAACACAAAGAGTATGGATGTATCCTTATTAATCTATATCATGTTTTATTGAAAGTATCAATAAAGCACCATTGGAATATTTTTAAAACATGAAAGAAGAAATACCTGAAATGTATTTCAGAAATAGGCCGAACACGTTGAAGTTTAATAAATTATTTATACTGGTAATGTTAAAGATTTAGCGAATTTAGCAAAGTTTTGTAGAATAATGATGCTTCAATTCAGTTCAACGTATAGACAGGTTTATTCGATTTGTACATAATTGTATCATAGTGAATGCAACAATCATGAGTATGACATCACGATTTTATAGTATGCGATGTCTAATGTTTATTTTAACATTAAATAATTTTTCACTTTTTTTAGTGTACGTAAGTTAGTTTATACCAGATGTACACTAAAATGTTCGGACCTTGAGATAATATTTGGTGTAGTTTTTGTGAATGGCTACTTTTTTGTCAATTCATTTATTTTTGTTTCATTTCCTATTTTTATTTATTTATTTATTATAATTATTTTTGTCTTCATATATCTATTTAACAATTGTTACTGAATAAGTGTAAAATCTGTATATGAAACTGTAAACATTCAAATTATTGTTCTGATTGTAAGAGTAAACTTATGGTTTTTCTCCAATACCCATTTCAGGTGACATGATGAAATAAAGATCACATTGTCATTTTAAAAAAGGTATATATCTAAATTAAATCAAATAGTTACTTAAGGTGAAATTTAAGGCAAAGTTTTTTGTTCGGTGAAACTGTTTAGAAATGAGCTGTTTGGTCGTACATATCCAAAGGTAGCACAAATGCATTAAACCCGCTATATAAGCCAAGTATTTTAGCATTATCTTCAATAAAAAGTCCTTTTTGCATATGCGGAACTCGCAACATAAAAATAAGTAAAGTACAAAACACGACAATGTCGGATTTGTCAATCACTAGATTGGTGTGTAACCATGGAAACATTACTGTAAACACAGTATATCAATAATTGAGGGCTGAAAAGAAATCTGCAAACGTGGGGCAGAGGATCTGAAGGTCATTTTTTGTTTTCTTGCTTAAAAGTTTTTGTATATACTCACAAAGGTTTACTGAACTATATCGATATTGATTTAATAATAATAATAAATGAATTCACACTTGCATACATTCCACTTTTCTTTTTATCAGTCTCTTACGAAAGAGTTTCCTAATTTTTATTTCACTAATTCATTTGTAAAAAGTGATTTCTTTTATTCTATATCCTACAATGCAAAATTTGGATAAGTTGTATTTGAATAAATCATATTCAACAATTTCTTTATGTGTAATCCACAAAAATGTACCAGGTGTCCTTAAAAATTTGTTTCAGGTCGAACGAATTTCAATAATAGAAACGATGCGAACAAAGATTATTTAACTCCCACCCATAATCAAAGTTCAAATATGTATATCTTGTATCACATCAAAGGGGAAAATAGTTTTTGATTCTGTGCATAGGAGTTTTATTCACTATTAAATTGAAAAGACTTATCAAAATATCACATGGACATTTATGACAGTGAATGTAACAATACCTTGATATGAAACTAGTGGATTCGCAGTGGTAAATCACAGTTTTAGGGTTGTTATCTTACGTTATCTGACTATCTATAGGTTTTCGAGATAGTTTGTTGTATTGCAATAGGTAATGTATTTCTTGTTTGTATTTTTCATCCTCGTGTAATGATTCTTTCTTCAATCTCGTATAAAGAGCGCTTAGAAACTCTACTTCAATATTATTAATATCATTATTACAACTATGAAAACTTGCATGGGGACTATAAGAAACGAATAATACAAAAAGTTTATGTTCACGGTCTCATATATTGCTAAAGTATTGTCTTCATGATGAGCCAGGACACAATCCTTGATTATCGGATGTGAAATAAGAAAGTTATGACATTTTGCATATCTGCACTGGGGTAGTGTGCAAATTCTGCCCCTCGTGCCTTTTACTGTATATATGGCTAAAGCCAAATTAACAATGAATATGAGGCGTTACTGGTGTTTCGCAATGCAATTGTTTTTCTCTCTCTACAAGACTCCATAGGCTTACCATTATGCACACATCTCCCGGGCCTGTATTGGTTGCATAACTGCAGTGCCAGGGTATTTAAATGGGGGGGGGGGGGGGGGGGGGGGAGTGGGAGTGGCAAGAGACCTAATTATGACGTGATTATTTCTCGATTTAATTACAAGGATTTTCAGGGCGGATCCAGGATTTTTCGAAGGGGGGGGGGGCACATTTTCCCCAAAGAAAATTTGACAAGCAAAAAAAAAAAGTCTTCATTTTCAAGGGAGGGGGCACACTTCTGTTTTAAAGGCATTTGGACATTACCAATTTTAATTGTGCCTCTCAAGGGGGGGGGCACAGGTCGGCTGTGCCCCCTGGATCTGCCAGTGGGGGTAATATAGATTTATATGAGCCAGAACCGTCCTTTTCATATATATATATTGGTAATTTATGATGAACAGCATCAGTGGCGTACCTAGGATTTTCCACAGGGGGGGCAAAACCGTCCGCCAAAAAATTTGACAAGCAAAAAAAAAAAAAAAAAAAAAAAGGTCTTCAATCACAAATAAAGGCATTTGTACCAGAAAAAAAATTTGACAAGCAAAAAAAAAAAAAAAAAAAAAAAAAGGTCTTCAAGCTCGTCAGGGGGAACAATAAAGGTCTTCAAGCTCGTCAGGGGTGGCAAAAAAGGTATTTCAAGCTCGTCAGGGGGGCAGGGATACGTCCTTTGCATGGGTTGTGGCTCGTGCCCCCCCCCCCCCCCCCCCGTAGGTACGCTAGTGAACAGCATTCATTTGTATACCGCCAGTTATCTGTAAAAAAAAATTATAAAATAAAATCAATCAAAGGCGCTGAAAAATGTAAATGTTTTCACTACTTCAAAATAATTTTGGGCCAGGACGGTCGCCCAGCCACCCCACCCCCCCCCCCTTCTGTAGCCCTGTCCCTGCATAACTATCTCTATACACTAAATATAACATATATATTTCGCAAAGTTAAACCGCCGACGATTTTCTCTCCTGAGTGTGCGAAGGTCGAGAAGTTATTTTGCAAGTATTTCCAGAATCAAAACAAACATCAATCATAACATGGACCTACCACATGAATATTCATTACAGATAATTTTTATATCACATGGCCTCGCGCGCGTGAATCACAGGAAAGGAAAATTCCTTCAATTTTCTGAGTAAACCGATAGGCCTATCCTGCGACTGGACTTGAGCAAAGCTGTAGAGATGTAATGCAAGAAAGTCAACATCAAACCCGATGAATATTCACAATGACGTCACATGACGTCGCATTTTCATCGCAGCAGTACAAGAACTGCGAATTGAAAACTCGCTCCCATTTCCATGATTTCTCGGCGATTTCTCGTCTGCTGTGCCACAACTCAACACTCAGTCTTAAGAGACGGTTTCCAGCTTTTACTTTCTAAAACTTCAAATGCAACTTGAATATTTATATTACAGATTTTATTCTTCAGGACTTGGATAAACAGTGAATATATTAGGTGAGTAGATTAAAATCTATACTCAAACAATAAAATTGAAATCTATACTAAAAAAATAAAGTTTCTTATAGAGACAGGCCTACGCAGGCCTATACATTACAACAATGCAACTCGACGTTCCGGTCCTCCTTTTTTTTTTTCGCTGCTATATTCTACACGTGATATTCCATAATCATTATGTATTTTAATGCACTTAAGAAAGTTTTAGGCTAGCTGCCATAGTTTACAAACTCGCGCTGACAGTTCTCTCCATTATTTTATTTCCATTTTGGCTATATTTTGCTAGTCATATCCTGATATTTTTCTTTGAATCGTTAGTGATAATTATCTTTGTGTATAATCCTTGGTTGTATGAATTAGATTAATATGTAGGCTAAATCCAGTGTCCAAGCATATTCTCTTTAAAACCTACTTCTTGCATATATTATGATTAATATTAAGTGGTGTTGTGATTTTGTAATCAGTTATGCGTGGTTATTTTTTCTTTATTACGATTTAATGCAGGCATTTTAGTAATATTTACTAAATATGAGCATGCTCTATACATCTTTAGCAGTTTCTTGTATATGCATTTTGTAGGGGGGAGGGGGTTACAACAATTGACAAAATTTAATATTTTTAGGATAACTCCGAAAGCTCCGATTAAGAGTTGAGAGGCACGTGGAAACACTAGTTTGTCTAGAAATGATTTCGAAGGTCCGTATGATGGGTAACATATCAAATATGTTAATGTATCTTGAAAAAATGATATCATACAATGATTCGTTTAATGATCAAACAATGACCATGAGGCTTAATATCCACAATTTCGCAAATTTCAATAGGGGATTTTTTTTTAGTTTGGCAATTTCTTTTCCAAAAAGTATTTGTAAAAAGAAATTATCTCTAAACGAAAACCTCAGTTTATATTGACAAGCAAGGGGTTGAACGTAACTATAACAGAGGCTTTTCGCTACGAAAATGGCCAGATTATTCTCTCTCTCCTCGGAACCCCCCTCCCCTATTTATGTGTTGCAGGGGGTGGCTTTTATTATACATACAAGATATTGACGGATCACCCATGGGGTGCTCTCCTGCATCAACCATCGATATTTACCCCTCATATTTTTTTTTACACATGAAACTTTGGGGGTCAACTTAAGGGGTCCGTCGCATGAGGCACGGTGAGGAGCTGTTGCTTAGGAACCAGTGGATTAACAATCACATATTTATGCTTCGTTGGGGAAACCCCGATTCAGACATTTATTGGCAATGCCACGATTCAAACGTCATTTCATATGCCTATGAAAATGGGAATGTATTCATAACAAGATCACTGCGTGTAAGTTCTATTACGTTGCCATAGATAAGAAATTACTCTGGTGCATTTAAGCCTATTTCAATTATTTATTTCATCATATTTTTCTTAGTAAAGAGAGCCTGGCGCCCTTCAAGCACCGCTTTTTAGTCGGCGACCTTTCCTTTCGTATTCATGGATTGTATCATTGTAAATATGAAAAGATCGAAAGGGAAAATAATGAATTGTATTGAAATTGATTTGAATTGATTAACAAGTAGAAAAGATTAATCTCTTTTATTCAAAACTTAATTATGCACAGAGCAAGAGGACACGAAATGCCGAAATTAGGGTTGTTCATCGCATTGGTGTTCGTGATTCCGATTGCCATGATTGCGGGTGTTCCGGTTGATAATTGCCTGGGCAAATGTGACGTCTACCCCAGCTACTACTGCGACAGTTTTAATGGCGTATGTACCCCATGCCATTCTGCCAAAGACAACCCAAAGTGCAATGGTAAGTGGTATTACCCATGACCCACTCACATCAATAAAACCGATTCGATATCGATCAATACTATGCGATGCGATTATATCGCGATTATATCGAACTGATTGTTTCAGTCGCGTGACTGCAGCAATAAACCTTTTCCAGGTGCGAAATCCAAATTGTGAAGCTCCAATTAAAGAACTCACCTTTCATAAGCATAGTATATTAAAATTATTTTTTATTATATAAGCCCATTTTATTTTTGGATGTTATCTTGATTTTATTGTGTTCAATAATTTATTTGATAATTTTCAGCGATAATTCTTGGTGATACACATGGCCCTGGGAAGCACCCCAAAAAATGTCCTTGGGGGAGCTGCGCGTATTATTTTCCACAGGCAGCACCCCCAGGTATTCTGGTAGATGTGTAAAAATTGAAAAAATGTAACTTCATTTTAGAGTAACACCCTTTTTTTCAAATTTCTCGGGACCAATTTCACTTCCATTTTACCACCCCCCCCTTTATTTTTTCGCTTTTCAAATTTACATCAGCACCCCCTCTTAAAAAAATCGTTCCCAGTGCCCTGGTGATACAAATACAACAAAATGAAGGCTCTCTAATTCTCTGTATGCTGCACTAGTTTCATGGTCTCATCAGCAATAATATATTTAAAGATTCATGTCAGTTTCGACCAAGGGATTAATGTTTCAAGGAAGGGCTTGTCGGATTTTTTTTTCTTGGCAATTGCCATATAAACTGTGCTTGTCGGCCAATCAAAATCAAGGAAAGCTGTCAGATCTGACAAGTTGTCATACAAAGAAATGTTCTTTAGACCTCGATAATCTTGAAATACCGAAATGCAGCATGACACCCATATTAATGATTCATAATTTGGGAGAAGAAAATACATTATAGAAAGCTATAACTTTGTTACGAACATGATTGTATGCCATCATGTGTTGTCTAAATCCAGGTGTTTTCAGGCCTTCGAAAACAACGACGGAATGGGGTGTCAAAACTTTGATTACTACCCGAAACCGACCGGAGCCAGAGCGTGTGACAGTCGACCCAATAAGATCTATCAGGCTCAGTTTACCTGACCGCAATGTGGTGATAAATGATCACGAAGAACGTCACCAAAACGACATCGATGTCGACCTTACAGACCCTTCTCGTAATGAGGAAAACCACACAAACATCCTAATCATCGTCGCCTCGGTATCATTAGTCACACTCGGAGTAGGCGTGGTCATCGGGATACATCGTCGGTCCCGTTCACCGACTGGACAGCGGCCGGGGACGCCTACTACTGACTCACAAGATGGCATGGAATTAGAAGAGCTAGCGAGCGAGCAATGAAATGGTAGGCCTGTGTATTGATGCTTATATGGTTAATGACGACTAGACGTTTTTAAACGTCTAGTTTAAAAAACGCAATGTTAATCATACTCGCTGAATCTTGATGAATCATGAATTTTAGCCAGAAGTTCATCGAGGTTTCTTTCATTGCTCTACTTTTTAAAAACAAACAAATGATCATATTCTGTCTTCAAAAAAGGTATATGAATGAATGGCCACTAAGCCCACTAGGACTTCAAAGATTGAAAATCATTTGATTAATATTTCATGTTATTTATTTTATGTATATTCTCGCAGGAGCAGCAAGAGAAATCGGAGAACACAAAGGAGACATTCCAGAATAACCAATATTTCTCTGCTCGATCAAGAATAAAGTACATCGGATCACCCCTCTCTTTTATATGTTATTATTAATTTCCCTTTGAATGTACGATACAGTGCGTCCCAGAAAAAAAAGAAACCGGACTCCGAACTGTTTTCGTCAAAGGCAAATTATGACATTTCGTTTACATTATCATACAGATCAATTATTCCTCTACTATTTTGATACCTAATATGTGACGAACACTTCACGCATAATTAACGAGCGAGACGAGTTTGAAATTTTAATGTCGAAATCAGAATGCGCAGAAAATATGAACAAGATTGGTTCGTGATACGACAACCGTGCTTATTCGACGATTGGCTCATTAGCATTTATTGTGTATTCTTTGTTAAGTTTCTCTCACAGATCCCTGAAATGAGAGTGGATTCAGATTTGATTTGATTTTATTCTATTTTATTTACCAATATAAAAACAATACATAAAAAATTACAACATAATATAATACATGATAAAATAAAATTGGATGGATCGCCCTACTCAGCTGAGCCATTACAGCACAACTGTTCTGCCGAGGGGTCCAGCTATATTAAAAAACAACATGAAATTCATATTACAAAAATAATATTAACAAGTGAGTTTCTGCACAAATCGTTTCTGACAGGCCTCAATATTATTGTTTGTAATCTGCATGCACGCGTGAATGTTTTGATAAGCTATAGTGTTGGTCTTATAAGATTTCACACTTTCTTCCTTTTTATGGGACGCACTGTATACTTCGATTTGTGTGGTTGGTTTTCCCTTTTATTTATTGTTTTGTAATTGCTCATGGCGCATTATCTATGTGTCGGTATATATGTATGCGTTTAAAAAGTATAAGAGTATTACCTCCCCCCACCCGGTATGACTGGGATTCCTAAAGGCGGTAAAAATGAAGGAATACATATAACCAGGTACCCGTTCGCTTCACCTGGGTTGAGTACAGCACATTTTGGCTGAAATTCTTGATGAATGAGATAAAGTATTTAAAGGTAAAGTCCACCCCAGAAAAAAGTTGAATTAAATAAATAGAGAAAAATCAAACATGAATAACGCTGAAAACTTCATCAAAATTGGATGTAAAATAAGAAAGTTATGACATTTTAAAGTTCCGCTTATTTTTCACAAAACAGTTCTATGATCAACTCAGACAGTGATATGCAAATGAGAGAGTCGATGGTGTCACTCACTCACTGTTTCTTTTTTTTTTTATTGTTTGAATTATACACTATTTCAATTTTACGAATTTGACAATTAGGACCCACTTGCTTGAACCACAAAATGTTGAAATAATGGAATTCCATGTGTTCAGGGAGGAATGAAACTTTGTTTCACATGACAGTGACGAGAAAATAAAAATGTTTCATATTTCATATAATAAAATACAAAATAAATAGTGAGAGATGTCATCGGTTTCCTCATTTGCATACCTACCAGCATGTGCATACAACAGCCCTGTTTTGTGAAAAATAAGCGAAACTTTAAAATGTCATAACTTTCTTATTTTACATCCGATTTTGATGAAGTTTTCAGTGTTATGCTTGTTTGATTTTTCTCTTTCTATTCAAATCAGCTTTTTGTTGGCAATAATCCCACGAGGAAGTTTATCAATTAGCCTACATGTATGGCTATGTCCCCCCCCCCCAAAAAAAAAAAAATAATAAATAAATAAATAAATAAATATTGAAAAGACACAATTGAACTCAGCTCTGGCCACGGTCCTGTAAAGGGCGCCACGTCGGGGGCGTTTGCTAACTCTGCTTCTTTCCTTGATCTCTTATCATTCATAACACATTTTTGCATAGACCTGAACTGTACAGTATAGTTACAAATCATGAAATGAGGTGTGTTTGCTATTTCTACATTGCACTGAATTTGCAAAATAAGGCATTTATATAACTTATAAGGCGCCGATTATAAGTAGGCCTAGTGGCCTATAATGACGGCGTCGAACTGCTAAAGGACTGGTGCTTAATTGTTGCATTCGAGGAATCGCCTGCTGGATATCTCATCTGGGTTGAGTGCAGCACAATGTGGATCAATTTCTTACTGAAGGAAACCACGCCTTGGCAGGCCTGGGATTCGAACCCATGACTCTCTTTTTCAAACAAAGGCAATAGTCAGAACCACCAGAACACATGGAGACTACAGAAAACATGAGCTATTCAAAATAAATGAATGAAGCTTTTATAATGTATAGGCCTAGATCTAGTACCACACATTTCATTGAAATTATCCGCTTTCAAATTTTATGGCACTATCTGCCAAAAAAATGCTGCCGGTGTTTTTATTTAAAGAAATATTTTTTTAAACATGTCCACTTCTTTATCGATCCACTAAGCCTCAATAGCAAATTACGATAAATCATGAAAAAAGGCGTTAAGCACCACTTACATCGAACTGCTACAAGAATGATTCCCTTGACCGTGCTGACTTGAGAAACATGCTTTTGGAATGTAGTCATCAACGTACGTGAACTTGAAACACGAAACTGAAACAAAAAACAACCGTTTATAAATCTGGCGCCCTTTTAACCACGTGATCACCCCCTGAAAACATTCCGGATGGGTCATAGGTGACGGAGCAGAACGAGTCACAATAGGCCGCTCCATATCAATGAATAACTGCATGCATCCATTATGCCTTAGTTGGAATTGAGTCACGTGATTCCATGATAAAGTCCGTTATCTTTTTAGTAATCTTTATTATTCATTCACTTCAAATGAAATTCATATATACACGATATATAAAATATCATACAAAATAATATAACAAATTAATTGCATCTATGAATACACAAATCAAATGACATTATAGACAATTGGAAAAATAAACATATAAGCATGCAGCTAAAGCAATTGGACAATATGACATAACGTAAAAGCTAAGCAAACTGAATGAATAAATGTATTAATGTGCATTCTCCCGTTCCATGACTCCACCCCCGCCCCCCCCCCCCCCCCCCCCGCTATATAATGAGACCCCGAAGCTACACAAACAACAACAATGAGAAATGCAGAAAAAATATACACATAAAGGAGAGAGAGAGAGAGAGCGAGAAAGAAAAAAAAAACAGACAAAAGACTTCCATCTCCCTGATATTACTTGATTATTGAAATGATATGATTAAGTAATTGGGTTTTTTCAGTTGTTTCCGCGAGACCAATAAGAATTTCCATCCAACTTAGTTTATCTTTAGAATTATGATGATAATACATATTCATCGATAAAATAAATAATAATGATAACGTTTTATTTACCCAGGGTAGCCACTTCAGTTAGGAAACTGCTCTACCAGCGGGCCCTGCATAACATAATAATGTTATTATTACCCTTCTCCAATCTAAATGCTGAGCGCCTATAGCAAGAAGGCAGAAGGTCCCATTTTTGTAAGTCTTTGGTATGACTCGGCCGAGGATCGAACCCACGACCTCCCGTTCATGAGGCGGACGCTCTACCACTGAGCCCCCGTGACCGGTTTTTTCAATAAAATATGCACCCGGAAAAATGCTTAGTTTCTCTCTCTCTTTCTCAAGTAAAAAATGCAGATGCTAGAAGGCGTATTGGTCTCCCATAGCTGTGATCACGGGGGAGGCCGAGGGAACGGGTGGATCCCCTTTGGAAATTTCAATAGTGTACTCTGGCCAAGGAAAAAGATTGCCTCGACCCCACCCCCCCAAAAAAAAAAATGAAAATGAAATAAAAGATATATAAACAAAAATAGATATCAGTGATGAAACAATTACAAGAAATATATGTGCCCTGCTTCAGGTATTACACTCTGACACGATCATCCCCCTTTAGTCTTTTCTGATTTGCTGGCTGAAGCAAACGGTCTGTGGCCAAAGCTGTAAGAACATTGTTTGATGTGTGCGATGACCCTGGTTCAATCACTGCTGAATACATGGAAGGGGTAGGCTTACTTTTCTACTCAGTGTTGGGCGATGACTGAGTAGGCCTATGAATATTGTTTTATCATAATGACTTATATCCATTCATGAAATATCAATTCAATTCTGCAAGTTAATCTTCACGAAAGGGTATTCATTTTACAGTATTGGAACGCAAAGATTCTTGCAACAACAATTTTCTATTTGAAAATAATGGGGGTTTTGGGGTACATATCGGTCAGTGGGACCGATTAAACCTCTCTCAGACCTTCAGTTAAATTATGTTGCATGTTCATTATGTTTAAACAATTATCAATGATGTATTTCTTTTTATATGAAAAATGAAAGTGTTTTGTTGATTGTACTATAATATATGTTTTTTTTATTTTGGTGAGAAATAAAACATTACTTTAAAAAAGATGTCGTATATGTGGGTATATTCCCCCAAAAAAGTATATTTTTCTTCCTTTTTCTTTGTTTCTTTTTTAAACTAAATTTTATGGCCTTCCTATCGTTTCGTACAGTGTTTCATAACTTATTTGTATAATTTCATTTTAGAACTATTTTTATTGGACTGCACTCTACACGGCTTTTAACCCCAGCCCACATTACCAGCATGTAACACTCTTCGTTCAGTTCTTTGATCTTTGTTGTATCCAATTCACTTGTGTCTTATGATAAACGAACCACCGAGGACGTATGTATTTCATTATGGAAATAAGGGTAATGAAATGTTTTCTCCTTACAAACAGATTAGGTATTACAGTTGTGGCGCTTTGAGGATTGTTTTCAACACCCCCCCCCCCCCCAAAAAAAAAAAAAAAAAAAAAAAAACTTCCCGCTGATGCTATTTCCCTTTTTTTCAATTTTTCAATCATTTTTTTTTCTTCAGAGGTTTTATTATTTGTTGAAACTATGCACATTAATAGGGCTTATACAATTTAATAAGTATACTTTTAAAAGTAAATATAAGAACTCAAGAAATTACTTAGCATTTATTGATATTTATTAGCATGGTTTTGTTTATTATTTGTTTGTTTGTTTTTATATCTCTACTCTACTTAAGAAATTGTTATAAGTTTGTTCTCATTGTTCTTTTTATTGCTGATGTTCTGTTGAAATGTTTTGTTATTTTTTTCTTTGTTTATAAGTTTGTACTCATTGTTCTTTTAATGAATTTGGAAATAAACATTTGGATAATATTTTTCCAATATTTATGTAGGTTTTTTAATAAAAAGAATAATTCTAAAAGTAAATATAAGAACTATAAAAAAATACTTAGCATTTACTGATTTTTATTAGCATGGTTTGTTTATTTTTGTTTATTTATATATATCTCACCATATTTTATATATCTACTCTACTTTAGAAATTGTTTCACGTTAGTTTGATATTGTTATTTGCTTTAATCAATAATGATTTTTATTTCTATTTATTCTTTGGTATTTGTCACATCCACAATATACACTAAATATTTCTAACGATCAATTTTTCTGAGGTACGCGCGTTTCGACTTACCTAATGGCATCTGAGTGCATGCCCCATTATCATTATTTTTTTTATGTCTATTGTCAAAACTATGTGCCAGTTTTTTTCATTTTACTAATAACTCTATTTTTATTGCTGATGTTCTGTTGAAATGTTTTGTTATTTTTTCCTTTGTTTATAAGCTTGTTCTCATTGTTCGTTTTAATGAATTTGGAAATAAACACTTGGACGATATTTTTTCAATATATATGTAGGTTTTTATTTAAAAAGAATGTGCCAACTTTGTATGTATCTTGATGTATATATCACCCAAAGATATCAAAATATTACACATTTGTATGCATGAGTTTATGGTATTTTGATTTATGTACACGTTGTCACTTGTATAAAACTTGGACTTGTTTATTATTGCAAGTATATGAAAAAGCAAATCATCGGAAGAGAATGAGGGCGTCGTTTGATTACCGGGATATTTATAGATCTTGCAGATATACCGGATGAAGAATAATACACAATTGTATCTTGACAATCTCCAATTACTTTTTAATTTGTCAATAGGTATTAAAATAATCATATAGAATTAAAAATGATTTTATGATGATGTATTTTTTTTATTCTAGTTGGCATTTACCGAGTTTTATATTTCTCCACCGAAATGGTATAATTTGGAGAAAGTCGGGGACGGATTTAAAGACTTGAAGCTCTGATGGTATGAAACCTGTATATAATCTTATAAGATATCCGAAATAAACAAGGTATCAAAGGATCACTGATTTCGTATTGTATGATTCTTTCAGGCATTTCTGTCATATTGGTGATTGTATGAAAATTTGATTGAAATAAAAATGCTTTAATGAACATGATCAATATTATCAAATTCCGTGAAAACGATTTAAAATAAGCTTCATTACCAAGATAGTGTTGCAGATTTGCCTTTCTATATTTTACCGAATTTTATTACCTCATTCTCAGCAAATATTGATTTCCAAATCAATTTCATTTATTTCAACAATCCAATAGAATATTTTGGAGTAAGCTTGTGGAAAGCGATCAGAATATCTTTTTGAAATATCATCAAATAATAGAAATTATGAGCTAGGTATTAAACAAATGTGAATCATGTTTCTGTGTTGTTTTTGCATACAATTATTTAAAATAAAGCCGTGGAGACATGTCAATACAAATAATATATATATATATATATATACATATATTGTGAAAGAAATGGATGAAGAGAACAATGGTAGGCGTAGCTTAAATAAAGGTTCCCCAGAGCTATCTGCCCTTTGGAAAAATTGGTAATGCCGAAAAATATCTCTGCCGGGAATCGAATATATATATAAATATATATATATATATATAGATATATATACCCGGCCAAAATATCTCCACCTCCCATGAATTAAGACGATGATGTCGTTTATTCATCTTATGACCAAAGTACATATGTGTATTCCAAAAAATAATAGTAACCCTCCTTCAATGTCATCTGTGATCAAATTTAGAATGATCTTGAGCAAACTAAGACATGATTCAGGCCACTTGGCCTGAATTTGGGGCTTGGGCTCTGCAACCCCCCCCCCCACCCCCTCCCCCGAAAAAAGTTTCGCGACCTAGAAAAAGTAAAGGGAAAAGGGACCAAGAAAAGGGGGAAGGGAAAAGCTGAAATACGATTCTTTTTCTGAATAGTATGCAGAAATCTGTCATAGAATAAGATTTTGTATTAAAAGGTAAAAAAATTTGGTCCATTTTAACTTTGACCATGGTCTAACTCTGAGTTGAAATCATGAGGAAGCCAAAAAGTGTCAAATCTTAACATTGTATGATCACTGTACATCACGCTATACGAAGAAAAAAAAAATTCCCCCAACGGTTACAAAATGATCGCGAGTAACAGATTAGGTAATGATTCGAGCCTGCAAAGTAGAAATGCTTTATACATCTCTGGTTACTATAAGAATTTTACAGTAGTTGTCTAAAAGATTAAAGTGTTTATAATCTTAAACAACAAAATTTAATGTTTAATATTTAATTATCAATAAATCAAGGATGGTTGTTAAAATGTTGAACAACTATTATAAAGCTAATATAGAAAACAGCATTTGTATAAAATTTCAAACAGTGTTTTTAGTTTACTGTCAGTGATTTGTGTCACAATCAGTTAAATTATTCACACAACTCTAGACCGCATTTTAATTAGAAACCAGACTTTCTGAATATGGGCCAATTGGTGCGAGCTTCCGTTCAGTATTACGAGGTGGTGCTCTTGTATCCCGAAGAGCAAGAGTTCACATACTAGTACTCGACAGCTGCAAAGATCACAGTGTATGCATGGTGTCACTTCGAGATAATAGGGCATGTTAACAATCACTTCGCAGACGCGTTCTATAACGCAGATAATCTTTTGTCAAAAGCCCTTCATAACAAAGCAGTCTTTGTCGAAAATCGATGAATCAAAACAGCAGCGGCGTCCTGGACTTTGGACTTTATATAATACTTGGAAAATCGCAATCCGTGCTAAGAATGACAGTGTCCATCATGATATAGGATACAATAACATTATTCGATATTCTCCCCACATGTATATTGCAATGGTTTAATCTGTATTAAACCGAAATTCTATTACACTGAAGAGAGATCATGATTAACGAAAATAAGGACAGACAAGAAGCAGCAGAGGGAGAGAGAGGGGAGTGAGGCAGACACACAATGATAACAAGATTTAAAGGATGAAGGAAAATAAAAAGATACATGTGAGTTTAAAGGCCTTAAAAAGTTTATTACACAATGATTACTATCAAATATAAATATTTTAGGGGGCCTAAATTATTTTAAAAAGCTGCGATCGACACCAACGATCATAGCCTATAGGCCCTAAGCATTTGTATGTCATGTAGCACAAAGAGGTCAGTAAAATGATTTTTATCACACTTTATCAAATAGTATAAATACATGATGCAAATGATAATATATAACCTCCTTGTTTGTTTTGTCTAACTCCCTAGGATACAACTGATAAAGTTGGAATTCTTTATACCCTTACATGAATCACAATCCATTAGAGTCACATTGTCTTTCTGTTTATTTTCAGTGTTCTGGTAATAAACTGTATACCCAATATTGGTTAAAATGGGAACATGAATGTTGGTTAGGTAAATATATATATATATATATACCCAATCAGTGGCGTAACTACGGGGGGCATGGGGGGCACGTGCCCCCCCCCCCCCCCAATCGGCTGGCCAAAAAAAAGGGGGAAGAGGAGAAAAAGAGGGAGAAAGGAAGAGAAACGTAGTGGGAATGAAGACATTATTGTTCATTACAATGTTATATTATAATTATGTTATGTTATAATACATAAGAAACATTTTTTCACAACTTTATTTTGCTCAGGCCTAGATGTCTTCGTTGTTCCCGGTACTTGCATTGTCTGTTTAACGTTTTTAAGTCAATATACACCAAATATATTTCCTTGCACTTCGACGTATTATTGTTTTATGTAGTGACATATGGTTCTTTTTCATGACTACTTAAAGTGACTGCCCCATTTTAAAGTGTTAATATAAAACATTTCCTGTCCGTGCTTACGTTCGCACTAGTAGATTGGTGAGATATGTCTGCTCTTCATGAATTCCTAAAAATCAGTCCTTAAAATGTCCCTTTTTCTGATCCGAATATCAAATATTTTCAGCTCGCGCTTCGCGCTCGCATCATTTGGTTAGTGAAATACGTATCGTATGGTCTTAGTGAATTCTTACAAACAGGTCTTAGAATGCCTCTCTTCAGGTCTGAATATCCTAAATTTTCAGCTCGCGCTTCGCGCTCGCAATATTTGATGAGTGAGATGCGTATTATGATTACAATGACCACAAAAAGTGCTTCATGACTTTGTGTTTAGATGTAGCAAAATCAGCAAGCGCTTTGCACTCGCATTAGATGACTATGGTGAGATATGTATACTCTTAAAGGGATGGTCCGGGCTGAAAGTATTTATAGCTTAACAAATAAAGTAGAATTCACTGAGCAAAATGCCGAAAATTTCATCAAAATCGGATAACAAATAACAAAGTTATTGAATTTTAAAGTTAAGCAATATTTTGTGAAAACAGTCGTCATGAATATTCATTAGGTGGGCTGATGATGTCACATCTCCACTTGTTCAAATTTTTTCCTCTAAGAACTAGAAAAATTGGATTGACAATTGATTTAGTGCATTAGATTTTTATTGCTGCAACTTATTTCATTATAAGAGAGACATATTATTCACACAAGGATGAAATAATGAAAAAAATACGATTTTATGTAATAACATAAGAAAACGGAAAGTGGAGATGTGACATCATCAGCCCACCTAATGAATATTCATGACGACTGTTTTCACAAAATATTGCTAAACTTTAAACTTCAATAACTTTATTATTTGTTATCCGATTTTGATGAAATTTTCGGCATTTTGCTCAGTGAATTCTACTCTATGTATTAAGATATAAATATTTTCAGCCCGGACCATCCCTTTAATGGATTCCTAAAATATAGTTCTTAACAATCCTTGTTTGGGGTCAATATTTACAAAAATTTCAGCTCGCGCTTCGCGCTCGCATTATGTATCATGATTACAAATATTTGCTTATAATGTCCTTTTTTGGTCTGCATATCAAAAATTTTCAGCTCGCGCTTTGCGCTCGCATTATTTGAGCAGTGAGATACATATCCGTTTAATGGCACTGTCCTTAAAATGTCCCTATTAGGTCAGTATACCGGGCAACTGAGCGCGCTTCGCGCGCTCATTAAGTGACTCAAAAATTTTGCTGGTGCGCCCCCAATGCCGTGACTCACGGTACGCCACTGTACCCAATATTTTGTAAATTTTACGCAATGTTGCGTTGGAATAGCCCAATATGGGATTAAAAAAAAATACCCAGCAAACAAGCATGTTCCCTTTCTACCCAATAGTGTTTTAGAGTGTAAGCACGGAAGGATACCATTCGCAATCATGATCAGGCCAATGCCAGAATGCATGGTGTCCATTCACACAATGGGGCTATCGTAGCAACAGAGATGGGCCTTCTATCCCTTAACACGGCATCGTAAAAAAAATCAATCAGGGAGTTAGGAAGTAAAGGGGTAAGGTGCTTTTCTTTTCCAACGTAATTTTATTTTAAAACATGAAAATGTCTTATCATGGGCAGGATAGTGTAAGCTACGTGGAAGGCTATACTGACCAAGCAGTCCCCCGCACCCTGCCCCCAAAAAATTATATTATCATGCGAGGGAGCGGAGTGACCGAGAAAAAAAAATCACATACTCAAAATGCTTGATAATGTTTGAGAATAACCTTTTGATCTACAATGAACATGAGACTGGGATCGCTTCTCTGTTTAACACATTAGTCTACACAATAGAGTATTTTCTTATTAGAGGCGTCGACCCTGGGGGCTGGGGATAATTGCCACCATGAAACTATTGGGGGTCCATATTGATCCCCCATGCAATACCTCCCAGAAGGAAAAACCAGAATTTTAACTGGTAACTCTGGAAATTGGAACATCGGTTTACTGGTCTAACTGGTCATACTGGTCTAGTTAAAATTGTACTGGTCCAGTTAAAAATTAAACTGGTCTTGGATTACTGGAATTTTATACTGGTCTTGTTTCTGGTGGTTGTTACTGGTCTCACTGGTCTCCAACTGGTATCCAATTCAAGCTGGTCTTTACTGGTATTTTCTACTGGTCTGACTGGTCCTCGAACTGGTCCTCGTATTGGTCTTACTAAATCAATTTATTACATGCATTTGGTTTGTTATATACCATGGTCAGTGAAATGTGATGGAAAAGATGGTTAGTAAATTAATCTTTCTGTTGTTATTTTAAATGTGATAAATGAAATTACACATTTTCATTGTGAATTAGTTCACACACTTATTAAGAAAGTTTTTAAACAATGAATGCCATTGCAAGGATATTCTATTCTAAATCCTGATTTTTCTTTTACAAATAAGAAAAATGCAAATGAGGTAAACCACGTGATCAGAATTACTGGTATTACTGGTCTTGACCAGTTCAATTTCAAACAATGAATTACTTTAGACCAGTTGACAATATCAGAAGAATATATCTTGCTTTGATCTTAATCATAATTAAAGGAAATAATTATTTTAATAATAATGTTAATACTTTGAAGATAATTGTGATAATAATAATAATTACAATATTTGATTTTATTTTATTTTATTTACCAATATAAAAAAACAATACATATAAAATTACAACAAAATATAATACATGATAAAAATAACATTGGATGGATCGCCCTACTCAGCTGAGCCATTATAGCACAACTGTTCTGCCGAGGGGTCCAGATATATCAAATAAACATGAAATTCATATTACAAAAATAAATTCATTAACAAATTTGTGTGACATAAACGCGATATCAATAACAATTATAACAGTAATAAGAATGATAACAACAATGATCATCATGATAATAATAATAGTAATTATAATAATAATAATGATAATTATAAGCAGAATGATGATAACAATGATAAATGATAACGTTAATAACTTTCTCTGAATTGCAAGATTCATTTTCCATGATTCGTCAAATGATATGACTTGAAATAAAGTCATTATTTATTGGACAAGTAACGCCAGTTTGGTATTACTACTTTGCTTCAACTGGAATGCAATAGTTTGAACTGGTCTCCAGTTGATTTTTACTGGTCCAGTTAAAAATCAAATGGTCCAGTAAACATATACTGGAAACCAGTAAAAATCTACTGGAAACCATTTATTGGTCCAGGAACACCAGTTTGATGAAAAACAATTTAACTGGTATTACTACTTTGTTTCAACTGGAATGCAATTGTTGGAACTGGTCTCCAGTTGATTTTTACTGGTCCAGGTAAAAATCAACTGGCCCAGTAAAAATATACTGGAAACCAGTCAAATTCTACTGGAAACCAGTAAAAATTATTACTGGTTTTACTGGCTTTTCCTTCTGGGCTTTGATTACTTTAGAAATATAATATGCAATGCAAAATAAGTTTGAAAAAAGCATCGGAAAACACTATAAAACTATTAATATCTAGTTCTCGGTACAGCAATTTAAGAGCATTCATTATTCCATACGAAAATACTTGAACTTAAAACATTGTAGATTCACCATGTAGTCGTTATTTTTGATCGGTGTATTATAATTTGTAATGAAACACCACCCCCCCCCCCTTGAAAGTTTATTATATTATCTACATTCTACGTCTCCATTAGCAAGTTGCAATTGGTCTTATCAATCACAGTTTGTTTGTTGATAACCATCATAATACTATGTTTTGATCCTGTGCACGTAGGCTCGTTATAGACCATTTATGATAAAGGGCGAAATTAAAGAGATTTGTGACCATTTTGATCTAATAAAATTCATTTGTTTGATGTAAATGATCATAAATCATTTACTCAGGGTTTCCCCTAAAAAACGAAACGCATATTAATAAGTAGACAACTTCCCCATTGCCGTTCATTACGTCTATCACTGTCAAGAGTGCCTTCTCTCTTTTGCCCTTTGTTTTTATTCATTATTTAGAAAACTAGGTCTACATTTTCTCATTTCTTATTGTTTTGTTCAAATTGAATTCAATTAGCCAGCCAAATTCAGGAGGTATGTTGAATATACGGTAATGAAATAAGGACTTTTAAGGAATCATGGCCAAGTTACGGGTTTTATTTGGAACGTCCGTCCTGGTCATTGTTTGGTTCAGTTGCGGTAAGTTCTATGATGTAAATTATCCTATTGTTTTTCAACGAGGTGATAATTTCTATATGGTATATGGACTACAATCTTTTCCACGCAGTTCATTTTCTGTTGTTCTGGTTGCTCATTTTTTTAACCATTCATTTTTTCTCTTTCTTTTCTTCTTCTTCTTCTTCTCCTTCTTCTTCTTCTTCCTCTGTATTCCCTTCTTCTTCGTCATCGTCTCCTTTTTCACCTACGGGTGACTAATAATATGTGACAATTACATTTTTTTCTTTTTAGAATTGTTATTGAAGTTACTTATTATTTTATTTGTAATAATTTTGTCTGTACATTTTTGTTCTTGTATATACAAAGGCATGTATACCTTGTGATATCATAAGTTTATTTCACTATTTCGATTTTTATTTTCTCTAATGAATTGATTTTGTTATTCAACAATCAATTGTTTTCTGGGGTTTTTTTTTTTTTTTGTTCTTTATAAGACACGAACTTATTGAAGAATAACTAGACCGCTTACGTGAGTTTACCTTATTAAGATAAATGAAAGAAGTGAAATATCCTCCATTTTAAAGATTTTTTTTTACAATCAAATTCGCTCGCTCGCTTTACTCGATTGCTCAATAATTTAAGTTTGAAAGAATTCATTTCCATTTCCATGCAAGCATGATACAATTACAAACAAATGCAAATTACCAGATGAACAGTATTTGGATAACATAATTTGTGATTGTAAGACAGTAGAAAATATGGAAATATGAGAAAGTATGATGGAAATATGCATGGATTTACAATTTATCAAAAGTTAAACCTCTGCCAAATTAAAAAAAAACACTGAGAGGGGCACATCCCTGACTCTTAACCGGCCTTTTGCTCACATGCAGGCCTTTGCAGGGTATATTTTTTCTTCAAGCTAAGCACCTCTAAAAATCTTTGTTACAGCATGGAATGTTCACGTATTTTAAGTGTTTTAAGCATTTTGTCATTTTTTATAGCTGTCATTGGTGATTGCACTAACAGTGAGTATTAATTCAAGTAATTTTGTTTTGAATAAATCGATTTGAAATATTTTGTTTCAATGTGGTGGGGCTGAATAAACTGGTAACAATCCTATCCGCTGTAACTTAATTTCTACCTGAATTATAAAAAAAAACATATTTCCTTTTAACTAGGTAGGTCTATAATTTCCATTGATTATATTTTTGACACTATTTTAATGATAACTTATACAGCATATACATAGTTCCGCATTGCCAAATAAAACATTGTAAACGTAGGCTGCAAAGTTTAATCAATATTGGAATTGAATTAACTTTTGATATCAACCATTGCAGTTTATACGAAAAGTGTCATGTTTCATACAACACCAAGGGATTCAAAAGTTTATTTCCTAAATATATCAACCCAAATAAATGAAGAAAAAAAAAACATTCCTTTATGTTATTCCGTTTGTGTTTTCTTTATTCAATGAATAAGACGATGGATCAACATGTACAGGATCGGGTAAGTAATCGATCATTTTTATTCGTTTTGTTTCTTCTGACTTTACAAATAAAAAAAACTGAATGTCGTTTTTGGTTAAGGATATAATCATAATTTGATATGCGCTATTCAATAACTGCTTAATATTATTATCATTATATATTATTTCTATCAATTTCAAAGATGTAGAACTCCTCCTTTTTATATTTGGATGGGTGGGATAAGGGGTAAGGAGGAGGGGGAGTCATCACTGCGATGAAATAGGTAATGAGAACCAAATGTTTTCATGATTTTGTTATTGACGTTCAAAATATTGTAAGTGACTTTAAATGACAATTTCAATATATATTAACACGGTCACTGCAATAATGCTTTTGAAAGCCGCTCATATCAGTTAACTGATTTTATGATATTCATGTTTTGGCGTTTTTTTTTATTACAACTCCATATCATTTACTGAGGAAAAATTTATAAAAATGTCATTATTTTTGAAAGTTTTCATTTAAATGTTACCAATCTTTTATGAATATACCAACCGTATTTTAGTATTCAAAAGTCTTTTATTATCGCATTTTAAAAATATGATACATGTAGTGTGCGTGGTCAATTAAAAGATGGAAAATCACTCATATTCGTATCACGCGTCCATCAGTGTTTATAAATAATCAACTCACCAAATTACAAATTAGTGATTAACATAGTCTCACTCTGAGTGATACCGTGTTTCAAACAGATATGCATGTCTTCTTGTATCATCATCTTTTAAACTTTCAAAATTGTGTTTTCTCAATTTGCTTATTTCATTCAAATAATGTTATTAACACAAGTGAAATCATTTGCATTTCCTACGGGTCGGCTTATAACTCCATTAAGCATGCTGTTACGATGATATACCCAATGCACTCGGCGAAGGAGGTGGAATAAGCTTGATACAAGACTGTTATCCAAGTGGAATGACAGTAAAATTGACTTTCAGTCATGTCATGTCCATCTTGGTAGCTCTTGTATCACTCCGTCTAAAACAGCCCGTAATCTTGGGATTATATTTGATCAGGAAATGACTTTTCACAACCATATCACTCAAGTCCAACAAAATGTCAGATATCAACTACGTAATTTGAGTTTCATCAGAAAGTCACTGTCTAAACCTGCAGACGAGATACTTATCCATGCTTTAATTTCCTCCCGTTTAAATTTTTCAAACTCATTGTTCTGTAACCTCCCACAAAAAGATTTGACAAAACTTCAACGTCTACAAAACTCTGCTGCCCGTCTCCTAACCTACACTAAAAAGTATGACTCCATTTCGCCAATCCTCCAGTCCTTACATTGGCTGCCTGTTGGTAAAAGAATCACCTTCAAAATTATTTTATTAATACATCATTCAATTTATTCTCTCTTCCCCACATATCTCAGCAGCTCTATCTCAAAATATCAGCCTTCACGTAGTCTTCGCTCATCATCTGATGCTATATTGCTCCAGACACCCAGAACAAACACAAAAGGGGGGCCATGCATTCTCTGTTATAGGACCAAAGCTATGGAATCAACTGCCTATCCAATTACGCCAAATTTCATCAACAGAAACATTCAAGTCCCAGTTGAAAACTTATTTAATCTCCCATTAACAGTTTAATATTGTGTTTATTCAGGATAATTCAAATTCTATTCTTTTTGTTTTCTATTGTTGTTGTGTTTTGTGTTTATTTTCCTTGAAGCGCCATGAGCACCGAAAGGTGGACCTGTGCGCTATATAATTAACCACCATTATTATTATCATTATTATTATTATTAAATCATTTGCATTTCTTACGTGTCGGCTTACAACTTTATCTTCATTAAGCATGCTGTTACGATGATATACCCAAGGCACTCGGCGAAGGAGGTGGAATAAGCTTGATACAAGACTGTTATCCAAGTGGAATGACAGTAAACTATACATGCCCAGGGAATCTAAGAGGTCCCCCAAACCAAATTTGCAACAACGGGGTGTGGAGTTACCCATTTGCCCCAACTTGCGAAGGTATGTATTCTATTTAGTTAATTGATTAACCCTTTGAATACTGAATTCTGGAATTCACATAGACTTTGTACAGGTATCATCATGTTCTAGTTGGCAATGGGTTAATTCATTCTTCTTTTATTCTCGACTCATAACTGTATTTGTCTTCTGATTCTTAATATTTCACTGTCATAGGCCCCAATGGGCGGATCCAGTTTTTTCAAAGGGGGGGGGGGGCACTTGAGTATTTTCATTAATGTTTTTATCATGGCTCTCAAAGGGGGGGGGGGCACATACGGGCCGGATGCCCCCCCCCCCCCTGGATCCACCACTGATAGGCCCTATTTCATTGATTTAGACATTTTAAGAAATACAGAATGTATGGTTACGTCAAAGAAGAAGGAAGTTCCAAAAAATATTAAGGGACAACAACATCAAACAGGGATCTGCTTTCGATTATCTTGGTAGTACCATAACAGACGACTCCATAAGTGCAAGGGAGACTAAAAGTAGAATTGCCCTAGCAAAATTAGCTTTCTCAAAGTTGGAGAAAATCCTTAGAAACAGGGTACTCAAAATGGAGACCCAATTGCGAGTACTAATTTGTTACATCTATACCCCGTGCTGATGAATGGAAGTGAAGCATGGTCAATAACATCAGAAATGAGAAAGCGTTTGGAGAGATGTGAAACGTGATTCCTCCGACGCATGGTGAGTATGGTTCCACGATGAGTATTCCATGGACTGACAGAGTAACCAATGAAAGGTCCCAAGAAGAGCTGGTGTTGAAAGCTCATTATAGACAATGATAGATGTAAGAATAAGGCAAATGAGTTTTGTAGGACATGTTATTTGAAAGGACAGTCTTGAAAATTTAGCATTGATGGGGAAGATAAAAGATAGGAAGGGTCGAGGAAGGAATAATTGAATTGGATGACCAGTCTGTTGGAATGCATGGATTACAGAGAGAGAGGTGAGGGTCACAGGAGGTGGAGCTGATTCAAACAGCAAGGAAACAAAGATTTGTGGTATGCCATGATCGCCTACGTCTCAGGATATGGCACTCAGAGAGAGAGACATACATACATTTTTTTTTAAAACAAGTTCACACCTAGTTACCAATAATGCATATAGCATTTTCCATTTATTTGAAAGCAGGATAAAAGAGCATTGTAGATTAAATGCCTTGCTCACGGGCATAGCTGCCGCAGCCGGGGATCGAACCCCGGACTTTTTCATGTATATAGCCAGGCGCCTTAGACCACTCGGCCACGGCACCTCTGCATACCCCAACATACACCCTCACACACACACTCACATACAAACGTACATAGGCCTACATACAAGAAAACTTTTTTTTTGTAAAACGTGTATTTAGTAAAAATATATCCTTCAGCCTTACCTAGCTGCCGCCCCCCCCCCAAATATAACTGCTTTACGCCACTGATTGAAATCGGACGAAAATTGAACTGAAGGGAATTTCGAACTAATTTATGAATGCACCACGATGGGGGTAAAAATAGCCTAACAACAATTCCATTAATCTATATAATGGTCACAAGGAGCAGCAACTACGTAATGCCATAATGCATTTACATGTTCATGATCCCAGTTCATGACTTTTACAATAATTTCGTGCACACGGGGTTGACAATTTTCGCTTTCCGTGATGTGGACGAGCAGGCCCAGCTGGCCATCGGGCTGGCCATGCAATGTTAGCACCAGTGGCTTACCTGGCATATTTCGTCAGGGGGGGGGGGGGGGTGCAAGCGACAAGGATGAGCAAGGTGGGGGGAGGTAGTAGGCATGGACGTATGTAGGCAAAACATTTCAAGGGGGGCTGATAATCATTGCCCAAATACCAAATTTACAGTTTTTAATTTTCAAACGAGCGAAGCGAGCGAATTTGTTTTCAATTATTATTTAGCCTTTTTACATGATGTGAAACGTGCAGAAATTATAAATTCGGTCATGAAATTACCAATACTCGAGGATATTTGGGCACCTCGTTGTCCTGCATTTTGCAGCCCACCCCCCCCCCCCCATACACGTTTAGATGTGTAGGTCTGGCAGTGGCACTGAAGGTGGGAAAAGTTACCCAGGGGGTGCCCACAATAAAACAGTCTGGACCTTGCTTCTACTGATATTTGCTATCGGGCGATTGCACTTTATTGTAGAAAAAAAAAAATTTTGTATATCATTCCAGAAATGATTTTTTTTTTTTTTTAAACAAGTTCACACCTAGTTACCAATAATGCATATAGCATTTCCATTTATTTGAAAGTAGGATAAAAGAGCATTGTAGATTAAAAGCCTTGCTCACGGGCATAGCTGCCGCGGCCGGGGATCGAACCCCGGACTTTTTTCATGTATAGCCAGGCGCCTTAGACCACTCGGCCACGGCACCTCCGAAATGTATTGGATCGTGATCAATATATTTCTAATCAAGTGGTAATTGCAATGTTTATATTAAAATACTTCTTTTATTCCTCTTTAAAGGTGTTTACATTATGTACCCAATTCTGCTCATTTGGAGACGTTGTAAAAGAGGTATTTGACATTGAAATCAGTTAAGAATAATAATATAAAACTAATAATTGCAAGCGCGAAGCGCGAGCTGAATTTTTTAAAAAAAATTTGACCTAAAACGATATATTTTGTGCACTTGATTATGAATAGGATGGGTATCTTCCTTAATTAATCATGCGAGCGCGAAGCGCGAGCTAACAATTTTGATATTCCTAACTGGACACTAGACATTTTAAGCAGTTACAGGATGGGTTTCTGAACAGTCGTGCGGGCACGAAGCGCAAGCTAAAACTTTTGATATTCCGACTTAAGAATTGGACATTCAAAGGACTTTTAGTAACCATGAACAAAGTGGTCTCTAACTGAATAATTAATTGATGCGAGCGCGAAGAGCGAGCTGAAAGTTCGAAATATTCCCCCCTGAAAAGTGGACATTCTAACAATTAATTGGTGTGAGCGCGAAGCGCGAGCTAATTCTTTGTTATATATTTCGACCCAAAATTTTTACATTCAGAGCACTTCATTTAATTATGAACAGGATGGAATTTTATGCGAGTGCGAAGTTCGAGCTGAAATTTTTGATATTCCGACCTAAGAACTTGATATTCTAAGCAATTTTTGTAACCGTGAACAAATTTTTACATTCTGAGCACTTCATTTAATTATGAACAGGATGGAATTTTATGCGAGTGCGAAGCTCGAGCTGAAATTTTTGATATTCCGACCTAAGAACTTGATATTCTAAGCAATTTTTGTAACCCTGAACAAATTGGTTTCTAATGATATATTTTTTATATTCCGACTTGAAAACCGGACATTCTAAGCACTTCATTTAACTATGAACAGGATGGATATATCTGAACAGTTATATATGAGCACGAAGCGCGAGCTGAAATTTTTGATATTCCGGCCTAAGAACTGGATATTATAAGCACTTTTTGTAACCGTGACTAAATTGGTTTCTAACTAATCAATTGACGCGAGCGCGAAGTGCGAGCTGAAATTTTTTGATATTTCCACCTGAAAACTAGACATTTATCTTAGCTAACCAACTAAAAAAATTATGCGAGCGCTACGCGCGAAATTTTATTGTTATAATTATGTTACCTTAAAGTTGTTCTCTAACTTTTTCCTGTCCCTGGTCAGCCCAGTCCGTCCTCACTATCGGTATACAGAGAGCTCTAAAAGTCGCATTGCGTAAAAATCACAATTTACCGATAAAAGTGTACAGTTTAATTGACATTTACAGACAAAGATGGCGGAACTAATAAACCGAATCAGTTGAAACAGCCCCGTGTGCCCGACAGTTTATATTTTTTTCCGACAGTCTGCAGTCCAGTTTTTGTTTTCCTCTTTCTCTTCAACTCTTTCTTCTTTTTCCCCTTCCCCCTTTTTCTCTCTTTCCTTTTTCTTCTTTTCTTTTTCTTTCCCTTTTTTCGCTTCTTTTTTTGTGTGCTTGTGACTCGTCAGGGGGGCAGTCTGCCCCCTGCACCCCCTTAGGTACGCTAGTGGTTAGCACCATGTGGCGCCCCCGACATCCCCGAAATCTTACACACCTTGACCTTTCCCATTATCCGGCTTTGTTTTGTATAGCTATTACCTCATGCGCCCAACCAACGGTACCAACTGACGGCAGTCTCATTCCGACTCAGTCTCAATATGACCTCTATACGCGAATCAACTACGCCTGCGACGACGGGTACTCATTGGAAGGCCCAGATGAGGCCGTTTGTGAATCAAGCGGGACCTGGAATCCATCCACTACGCCCTCATGTAAAGGTAAACCCATGTAATATCACTCACGATGCGATTCGTTGCAATCCGAATTTCAAAGAAATTGCAATGATTTGACATGAACTTTCCAACCATGTAGAATTGTGATAGGACTCCTATCTGAATTCACAGCCTCCCTGTAGACATGGTAGAATAAAAGCAAATCAATTTCAAATCGTAATGACATCATCATCGCTTGAAGCCGAATTGGACTTTACTCCAAACATAGGGCATGCCGAACTTCATGACACATGTTTTAAATGCAACATGCAATTTATTTAAATTTAAAACAAGTGGAACGCCTCTGGCAGTCTCGCCTGCATTACGCAATTTAATATAGCAGCAGTGCTAACTTTGAAAACTACTATAAACAAATCATTCACAAAAAACATCATTCATATAATGACATAATACCACGTTCATTGACCATAAATGACATTTGAACGGAGACTTAAGACTGTCAACTACACCCATGTCCACATTTCATTCACTCTATCCATAAACTTTCAAAGTTATGATGGCACTTCAACAATTACCCCAACATGGCCTAAGTTTATTGACCTTAACTGACCTTTGACTTGGTTTTGTGACCTGAAACTCACAGGGGATGTTCAGTGAGGCTTGATTACTCTTATATCCCAAGTTTTATGAACTAGATCCATAAACTTTCACAGTTAGGATAGTAATAAAACAAATACCCCCAACACGGCCAAAGTTCATTGACCTTTAATGACCTTTGACCATGGTCATGTGACCTGAAACTCAGGCAGGATGTTCACTAATACTTGATTAACCTTATGTCCAAGTTTCATGGACTAGATCCATAAATTTTCAAAGTTATGATAGTAATTCAACAAATACCCCCAACTTGACCAAAGTTCATTGACCCTAAATGACCTTTGACCTTAGTCACGTGACCTGAAACTCAATCAGAATGTCCACTAATACTTGATTAACCTTATGCCCAAGTTTCATGAGCTAGGTCCATATACTTTCTAAGTTATGATGTCATTTCAAAAACTTAACCTACGGTTAAGATTTTGAAAATAATTTTCCCAACATGGTCTAAGTTCATTGACCCTAAATGACCTTTGACCTTGGTCATGTGACCTGAAACTCAGGCAGGATGTTCATTAATACTTTATTAACCTTATGTCCAAGTTTCATGAAGTAGGTCTATATAATTTCTAAGTTATGATGTCATTTCAAAAACTTAACCTTAGGTTAAGATTTGATGTTGACGCCGCCGCCGCCGTCGGAAAAGCGGCGCCTATAGTCTCGCTCTGCTATGCAGGCGATACAAAAATGGCGTCGCATGGGATCGCATATTATTGTCTTAAAGAAACATAATTAGTGGTGTGCATGAGGGTGAGGGTGTGTGTGTGTTTGGGGAGGGGTCATAGTATATATTGTTTTTCGATGCTCTAATGATCATTAAAAAAATTGTTCACTTTTCTTATCGAACTCGAATTCGGGGAAGTTTAATGGTCAATATTTAGATTCCTTGATTAATACCTCAAGATCAAATTAAATATTTTGTTTTATGAGAAAATGTGACAATTCAATATTTTGGGAACCTGATTTAGAAGCTGTATTATTTAAGGTTTCATCTACAAGATAGTTCATAGTTGTTAATGAATTAATGTTTATCTATAAGATATAGAAAGTGTATCTGTTTTAAAGAAATCTCACTTAACTCAAGGCAGGGATTGTTTGTTTCATTTAATGAATAGGAAAACATTATTACATAAAACATGTTTGAGTCCGAAATAGTATTGACAATATTATTATTGACAAAATACACAATTTTACAGCTATTTGATCAAATTTTATGTACAATCGACCATGCAAAAAATCAGAAAATGCTTCTTTGAAAATCTTTTTATTATTATATTTTTTATTCTCTCGTTGATAGAATCGTCTAACTCGGTTGCATTTTCAACTGACCCAAACCCTTCGACTCCAAGCAGTTAAGTATTATTATACAAAAGAATCGGTAGCGTAATCAGCCCCCCCAAAAAAAAAAAAAAAAATTGAGGGGGTCAGACAATTCAGCCGATTTCTGCAAAAATACAAGGGAGCGAAGCGAGCGAGTAAATTTTTGTGACTTTTTAAAAATACAATTATCGAATTTGGGCTAGATTTCGACGTAATATCAAGAGAAAGGTATCATTCTTTTTTTTTTTCCTTTTCTCCTTTTTTTCTTGGTCGAGTAACTATTTTGGAGGGCTGCATGGCCCCATGCCCACCATCTGAACGCCAGTGCAAAGAATAGAAACCGCATCCAAATATGATTTCTTTATATAAGTCAGTGGCGGATCGAGGATTGTTAAATGGGGGGGGGGGCTATAGATTTTTTGAAGTCGTATTTGGAGAACATTGTTCATACTATTATGTTAATATATACCAGGATTGTTTGTTTCACCTAATCAATAGGAAAAAGGTATTACATAAAAAATGTTTGAGTCCCTAATAGTATTGAAAATTATTGAACAAAAAATAATATACAATTTTACAATTCTGAGATCAAATAATCAACTGTGCAAAAATTAACAGAAAGTGCTTTTTTGTTGCATTCTTTCTTATTTTTTTAATTCCCTTGCTGGTAGATTCATCTCCATCCGCAACTGAATCAAACCCTTCGACTCCAAGCAGTTGAGTATAAATCATTTTATTTACAAAACGTAATAGATGATGCGGGTATGATTGTGTTTCTGTGTGTGTGTGTGGGGGGGGGGGTCGTACTAGATATTGTTTTTCGATGCTCTAATAATCATAAAAAAGATATTGTTCACTTTTTTTTTTATAGAAGTCGAATTAGGGGAAGTTTAATGGTCAATAATTGGATTCCTTGATTAATACCTCAAGATCAAATGAAATATTTTGTTTTATGAGAAAATGTGATAATTCAATATTTTGGGAACCTGATTTAGAAGCTGTAATAATTAAGGTTTCATCCACAAGATAGTTGTTATTGAATTAATGTTTATTAATAATTATTATTGTAATAGTTTGATAATGTGAATTTTATTGTAATATTTCAAGTTTGTAATTATTTTAAGATATAGAAAGTGTATCTATTCTAAAGAAATCTCACTCACCTAAAGGCAGGGATTGTTTGTTTCATTTAATAACATTATTACATAAAACATGTCTGAGTCCAAAATAGTATTGACAATAAATTTTACAGCTATTTGATCAAATTTTATGTACAATCGAACATGCAAAAATCAGAACATGCTTCTTTTAAAATCCTTTTATTATTGTATTTTATATTCTCTCGTTGATAGAATCGTCTACCTCGGTTACATTTTCAACTGATCCAAACCCTTCGACTCCAAGCAGTTGAGTATTATTGTCTTAAAGAAATGTAATTAGTGGTGTACATGAGGGTGTGTGTGTGTGTGGGGAGGGGGTCATATAGATATTGTTTTCCGATGCTCTGATGATCATAAAATAGATGTTGTTGAATTTTCTTATCGAATTCGAATTCGGGGATGTTTAATAATTGATAGTTGGATATCTCGATTAAAACTTAAAGATCAAATGAAATATTTGATTTTATAAACAAATATGATTTATTCAATCTTTACCGAACCAGATTTGTTGCATGAATGCAAGTTGTGTGATTATTTACATTCATACTAGTTATTCATTATTTTTATATACATTTATATATGGTAAGATTTGTGTGATTTTAATCATATTCTTCATAATGAATTTATAAAATGTAGAAACTTTACATTTGAAGAAATCTCACTAACCATAAGGCCGGAATTGTTGGTTTCACTTAATTAATGGAAACGTAGTTATTGCATAAAATATGTCAGTCCCCAAAAGTAATACTTTTCATTGAACAGATATACAATTTAACAGATAAGTGATCAAATTGAACGTGCAAAAATGACTCATTATTCTTTTATTTAGATGGAATGAGTAATAGAGCTTATAATGACAATTTTCTCGAGCAATGTATTGTTATGAATTCGTTTTCGCTATCTGCTAAAGGGGTTTTTAGCCGGTTTAAGTCAACTTTTTCGTGAATTAATGTGCTCTTTTGTTATTTATTTTCCAGGTGTGATGACATCAGAATCTTTTTCAAGGATTACGGAATCCCCTTCCCCAAACTGTTAAGTATTTAAATGGTACAATCGTAAAATTTGCTCCAAACAAAATATCAATTTCCCATGTTTATTGGAGATTTCATTCTTCTAATGTTTAACATTGTTCACTAAAATGAATGCTCGTAGATAATTTATCTCTCTATAGTGTATTCAAATTAAAACTATAGAAAAAGACCCTCACCACCGCCAATAAGAAAATTATAATGATAAAAATAATCACATTTTTTTCTCAAAGTAATGATAAATCGGGAGGATAAACCTGCCTGAAAGTATAAATTATTGTGCAATTTCTGTAATTTTTATGATCATATTGAATTGTTTGAATCATGACTACAGGTGGCATGTTTCGGGGCTAGAATATGTCTGGAATTGAAAACGGTATTTGTGATAGCATTAATACTAATATTACTGACCTTAGATTAGTTAAGAGTAATTTTTGTGCCTTCGAATTTATTGACTTTCTTCAAATGAAAAGTTATTGTAACAAGCGCAATATATCTTATGATTTACTTTTCAGTTTTACCATATATTGGCATCGCTTTTGCTGTCATTGTTTCGCTAATTGTCGCTCTATTTGGGTATATATTCAGGCTACACATCAAGTGAGTTTTCTATCCTTTTTGTATCTTGAAGTATGTTAGCAATTATTGAGAAGAATGATGAACACAAGAATGAGCATAACTTGACAAGAATATATTTCAAAAAAATGTTAATATGCAGTAGAAAAGGTCTGTAGGTGTAAAATCAAGAGAAGCGAGGTGAGGAATCATTTTAACCCTGCATGATTAGAGAGAGCATATCCGAAATGCTCTCTCTAATCATACTGGAATATAGGGTCCTATACTCGTAACCCAAAGAAAAAGGACGGTTCTCCTCAAGGGCGGAAATCTCTCCCCAAAGGTAGGGGGACCAGGGGCTGACAAGCAGAAAGAAAGGTTATCACCCCAAGTGTAAGGTCATTTCGACCAAAATAAATTTGACAAGCAAAAAAAAAGGACATCACCCCAAATGTAAAGTCATTTCTAAATAGAAATTTGAAAAGCCAAAAAAAAAAGGTTAATGAAAGCTCATATCGTCCAAAATACATGTTTTATTTCGATTTTGAATGACGCATTTCTTTCCATCATAAAAGGCCAAAAATAGTAGGGGGACATTTGATATTGTGTCCCCCCCTACTATTTTGGGTAGGGGGACGCGTCCCCCTGGGATTTCCGCCCATGGTTCTCCTATTAATAATAAAATACCAAATAGATTAGATAATATCTTGCCTTTCCATGAGAGCACTTTCATTTTCTATTCTTTTACCGTGATCACCTTACAAAATAATATAAAATTCAACTGTACACCTTTCTACTAACCCATGACATCCACCCCTGTCAGTCAGATTTTTAAAAAGCCCACATCCATACCTAATGTTCGTGGAATTTTCGGGCGAGATACGGCCAGAGGACTGTGTGAAAAACAACATTTTGGGGTCATTTTTTTTTCCTTTTTGCCCCCAACTTTTTTGTACATAAAAGTACCTTAATCATTCATCTGTAGTTTGTTATATGTCTAAATATATGTTTTCATGGCCACTGAGTCCAACTATAGATAAAACAGACATGTTTGGACTTTAGTAGTGTCTATTTTCAGTGAAAAATAACATTTTCTGTATTTTTTTTAAAAAATGACTGAAAATGGACTGCAAATATTCATGCAACTACTGCTTGTAATTTGTCTACCCTTTTTTTTTGGGGGGGGGGGGTGATAGACAGTTGGAAATATATCAGTTGTACTGTCTGAATTAAAAGAATCTGTATTTAATAAATATTCCCTCCCCCCAAAAAAAAAAAATCCTTTCTATGCAGGATCTCAGACGCATACAGTTCTTGCAACTATTGCTATAATTGCTGTATATATATTGATATTTTCAGTGCTTCAGAGACAAAATGAATAATAATGTAAAATATCCGAGGACTAATGTACATATTTAATGTTGTACAATTTAGGAAAAACAAATTTCATAGTCAGTGAGCCAAATGATCAGATTCTTATAGATTTTCCTCCTTCTTGTTCAGTGCTATTTCGTTAGAACGTGTTCAAAAGAACAGTTGCAAGAAATTCTGATTCTACAGTGCGTATCGATAAAAAGTTTACACTTTGAAAAAGTCCTGGGAATTGAAAATTATGAATTACGGGAATAATTTTTCACATATATTCTTGGACTTGGGTCTCATCTATCATATGAAAGTTAAAAAAAATGACAGAATGTTACGCTTGAGTGAGCACTGTCCATTTTTTTGTAAAGCTCGCAGAAATGCTCATTTTCACGCTGTGTCAAGGAAAAAAGGGCGAAAACATACTGACCGAGAGGAACATTTCTCATGATTTCTCTTTCTAGCCACTTGAAATAAAACAGAAACATTTTGTAACAACTTTGCCACCCAAATTTACATTTTAACCCTTTGTAAGCACAACCTTACTTTTTTGTGCCAGATGGATCTGATTCTGAGGACATAACTGAATGTAAACGAAAGTTTATATCAGACATCTCCAACATTCTTTTGCGAAGTTTTTATCATTTGAAGTGGGTTTACATTTCATATATCATTGAATACTTGCTTCTTTACACATTTCCCAAGATTGACCATGATTAACAAAACGAAAATCAAGCCTAAACCATTGTCATGATCATTGTCTGACATACTTTTGGGCATCTGCCTCTTTACTGCATCAATATTATTCTTTTTTTAAAGCAGCAAATCAATCTCTTATATATATGAGCCTGCATACATTATATCTATATCTTCTTAAACTCAACAAAATAAAAAACAATGAAAATCTTCATTCTTATTCATTATTTTGTCTCGTATCCTGATCACCCATTTCCATTGATGCCCAGCAGTTCTATCATCATTATCAGGTGAATATGACGAGATAGCACATCATTGTGTTGATTATAAAAACAGCATGAGAAACATTAATTCAGAATAAATATAGAGACTGTGATTTTGTTGATATATACATGTACATGTCAGTAACAAAATTGATGACAATTTGGTTGAATCATGTCGTAACAATGGCAACAGAAATTCATAAGTAAGTACTAATCTATTGGCTAGGAACCCTATTAAACAACTTGTCGGATGAGAATGTTGATGAAACGCTCCCCAGGATTTAACCCTGGAAGGATTAAATCTATGGCCTTTAAGGGGGAGATGATGCCCCTTCTGAAGACAGAGAATATCTGTAACAAAAATATCTTTCTAAAGATAAGTTAAAAGCATATGCTTTGGGTCTACGTTAAAAGTAAAAATTCTTTAAGCACATGTATATCACGTTTATGTAATAAAGCTGTGTTCTAACATAACTTTTCATTCCATAAGGCATTTTTATTACTACTTGGCTTGAAGAAGGAAAAGGTAAAAATATTTTGCATTATTAATACAATATCAGATGATAATGTAGCTGGCTTGCAGATAAATAAATCATTGCTCTTTTGTGCATAATTTTAATTCATAAAAGTAAATAATGATCATCATTTACGTTCATGCTATAGGCTCAAAGTAGTCTGTATGATTTTTCCTTAAAAAAAAAGTTTTTTATAATGAAGTGCTTCTATTCTCTTAGATATGCTAATATTTGAACTCAGCACCCTTGACAATATATAAAATGACATATTGCACACCCCTTTTCATTTTGTTTGATGTGAAAGGGGGCAAAAAATGCCATATTTTCCTGCCATTTTTCACGAAATTACTGGCGGGAACCAATATAAAACAACATCGTAGGTAAAAATGGTTGTCGTATTTTGTGTTCAGCAGTCAAAATCACCATAGAATCCACCCGTTTCGAAAAAAATTGTCACTTGCCCACCCCTATTTTTTATGTTATTATTCATATGAACAGGAATAATAAGTTGAAGAAAGCTAATAATACGATGGAGATGGCCGGCAATTCTGATAATTCTTCAAATCTAGAAGCGGGAAATCCCGATGGTATCCACCACGAATATCACGATCCCAGCACGCGAGAGAGGACAGCAGTAACAGTGTCAAGTCATCAGTACGAAGAAATTATACTTCATTCAACACCGACTCCAGAATCTAATCGACGTGATCAAAGCTACGACAACGTGCCTAATAATCACCAATCGTCGAAGTATGTGAATGTCACGATTGCCAATTTTCCTGGGAACGCTGGTATTTCCAGGTGGGCCCGGAAAGTGATGGGGAAATCCAAGTAAATGAATCTCAGAAAAATACATGACAAATTATCTGTATCACCATGAACCTAGTAGTAGGTCCATGGTATCTGTGACCACGGCCGTAATTATTGATGGCGACTGATTTATAGATATTAGATACAGCATTAAAAATTCAGTGATACCCCTTTCTTTTCTCTTTAAGTTTTGTTACCAATAAAAACACACATTGACGAAATGTTATTTAGCTTGATCACGTTTGATGCACTAGGCAAGCAAAGCCATAAAATAGGCTACTTTAAACGGAAGAGTGAAAGAGAAGAAGCGTAGAAGCGGAGGCAGGGGCCTGGGAAAGATTTTTGAAGAGGCGTGTTTTCCTTCAGCAAGAAATTATCCCACATTGTGCTGCACTCAACCCAGGTGAGGTGATAATGGGTACCCGACAGGATTAATTTATTGAATGGTTGAAAGGCAGCTCGAGCTAACAATGCGCGCTCAGAATAGATCATTTCTAAATAAATGGCGCTATATACATGCATATTACATACAATTATTAGTAGTAGTAGAATTACACCAACCTGATTTCCAAGAGGTGTTGCATATGGTATATATAACATATGCAACACCCCCTTGACAAATCTTAATGGTGTGCTTCACCCCCAGAAATCCACCCCCCCCCCCCCGGACCTTCTTCACAGGGCAATGAGGATGGGGACAACTCCATAGTGCCACTGATGCGGCCTTTTGTTGAAAATGCATGTCAGTGTTTTTTTTAATTCTTGTCATCTTGTTTATGTATGTACCCATGTAATTTGTAAACACATACCTTTCAGCCCTTGGCCTCAGTATATGTAACATTATTGTATACATGTAAGTTTTTGAAATGTATAAACCTTGAATACAATCTGAACAACTTTTGAAAATTCTACACAGGACTTGGTGCATTACCCATCAAATATGCACATTACCTTTTTACCCGATTTCGGGTCGAATTTGTTTTCAGAGTGAATACATATTTGAAAGATGTAAAATTTATTGGGTGCCTTGGACTGGCAGAGTAGATGTTTTGCATTGAGCTTGCAAATATTTCAATAATCGTAGACAAGTGCAATTTTCATAAATGAAATGTGATGCAATGCATGTATGACAAAAGAAGAGCCAATGTCATACTCATTATTTTGCAACATACATTAAAACTTTTATCATGGAAAATATTGCAAAGTTCAAATGAAATTAAATCTATGTAAGAATAGCGACATAAGCATTGTGAAGTAATAACAGTGAACCATTGCGCTGTATATAGTCTGGTTTTCTCTCACCTTTCCTTTAGAGGCTCCAAGCTTAAAATGGCGGTCTCCAACATTTCAATTAACGATATTATATGTATTGTTTCAGACATGTTTCAACATTTTTTTAAGATGAAATTTTCCATGTATAATTTATATCTTGCTTAGAACAGTACAACTATTTTATTACATTTTCATTACGTTTATTGTTATTAAATGCTAAAAACTGATTATACTAGTACTTTGCGAATGAAATGTGGAAATCAAATCAAATCAAACTACATGTACTGCATCGAGTATTATTCATTCTGCATAGACTGAGGAATGCAACACAGAAAAATATTATGTTAATAATGAACTTGATTATTATCATGTTCGTTTTATATCAACAATTAAGGTCAGTGAGCTTCTTACAATGATATATTATTTTGCATGTTCCCAAATGTTTTGGTTACTATTTGAATAATATGATTAAATAATCCCTTCTGCCCAGTTTTCTCCTCCCTATATCTCCTGCTGCCATTATTTCTCCTTCTCTATTACACCCCCCCCCCTCACAATTATGGACAATATCATTAATCAATTAACTTAAATTTTGTTTAAAATTTTCTTAAGATGTATTTTCAACTATTCATATCTTGAATCGGACAAACTGAAAGGAAACTGCTACCATCTGTATTGCATTGTGGCTTTGTATATTTATTCCATATATCCATGATATATCAATAATATAACGATTCAAGGTAGTGTATTTTAAAGCTCTATAAAATAAATGGATTAAGAACATTCTTTTCTTTTGTTTTACATTTTTCTAATCCACTAAGACAAAATTTACAAAATTGGTGAAAATGTTTCTACGATTGATGTACAACTAATCGTGAAAATCAAACTTATGATTAATCGCTAACCTTTGTGTTACAGGACCCTGATCACTAATTTAGTACATCTACACACATTTAACATACTTTTTAAGAATTTCATTAAAATTTAACCCCAAAATAAGTGAAGAATAACCCCATTTGATAGAACACATTCCAACTGCTATAAAAAATATCAGGATTATGATTGAATTGTTCACAATGGAAATTATTTTGGTCAAAATATATAGATGTACGCTGCAAACACAAAACATATATGATGCACTAACATAGCAGTCCATTAGTGAATATGCATTGAAAAGTCCCAAATATTAAATGTTTGGATATCAATAATTCTTTACTTCCTTCTTTAATGGCCGTTTGTCCAATTAAAATAATACATTTAAATTACCTTTTTCATACATATCAAAATCAGCCAGACCTCTGTGAGCTTTTATCATCAAACCTGTGATTTATGGTAACATTTCAAAATCATGTTCATCTTATATCAATAATCATATACTCAATTATAATAACAGAAGTCATTCACTAGATGTACAATATACCTAAGTGAACATTACTGACCTTATATGCTGTTAGTATAATGCAAGAATATCAGTAAACCTCTCTTTACAGATAAAATTTTAGGATAATTTATTTTCTGTATGAATAGTTATCTCAAAGGGTACAGTTTAAGAGTAGCTATCCATAACAAACAAGTCGATGAGAGACCATACACAATGTTGGTCAGGTTGATCCCCTTTTAACCACTCATGAACATCTCATGAACAACCAGTGACATTCCTAGCTTCCCCTGGACCCCGTCTTACAAAGTGTTACGATTGATCCAATTAATCGTAAATATATGGAAATCCATCAGTGTCATAATTATTTCTACAGGAAATTTGCAAAATGTCCTTTGTAAACAAAGGAGAACACACCAAGTTGTCAAGAAGTCAATGAATTTATGGATATACATTCATAACTAGAAAAACTTTTGAACATGCATTTTATATGTTGACTTTGCTGGCTTTCCATAGTTGCGACTGATCGGATCAATCGTAACTCTTTGTAAGACGGGCCCCTGGTATTTCAACAAAGAATAAAATCTCTGTCATCTTAATCAGTCAAATCGCTCTTTTACAAGCAGGGAAATCCCCCATATCAGGTTCAATTTGTTCCACCAGGCCCCAGAAGAGTGCATTGCGCTCTTTGACAGGTAAATTTTGCTGCATTCACATGTTTGCTGACAACGATCTGAATTCTGGGAAGATAGGATTTCAACTGAAGATGATTGCAATCAAAACAATCGATAATCTGATTCAGCACCCAAGAAAGTCGTGTGTAAAGTCGTTCGTATTTCATAAATAGCTTTACGAAACACCACCTTGACATTCTAATCTAAATGACCTCTTGAAGTAAGTGTTTGAGAAGCCTTGCCTCATATGTGACCGTGTTCTTTCCTTCATGTAGAGGGTCTTCCTCAAGGGGCTGCTCAACAATTGCCACTACATCTCTTCCATACACTGGTTAATGAAAATATAAAAGAAACAAGAATTTTTTCATTTAATCTTGATTCTTCAATGCGAAACATAAAGAGATTAATCTCAGCATTGGTTCATGAATATGCAGAATACATTAGATAGAGCCATAAAATGAAGAAGTAATTCAATCCGCATGATAATTACTCATTAAGTGTAATTGTTACCATGGCAACACAGTTCCCAACACATGGCCTATTCAATGTGTGAACCAAATTGCATGAGAATTTGTTGAAAACTGGTGAAGTAGTTCGAATCGCAAGACCTAATTTTCACCATATAATATGTTGTTAACATGGCAACGCGATTTTCGACACATGCAAAAAATATGTTTGGCAAATCTTTAGCGCAAGACCAATGTGTGAGCCAAATTTCCCGAGAATTGATTAAAAACTAAGGAGGTAGTTCAACCTGCAAGATTTGTAACCGACCAGATGCGGATTCTTATATACCCCCTTCAATCTTTGTTGGCGGGGTTAAACAAAATTAAATGAACTTGGCGCAGTAAAAAATTTGCTTCTACCAATGTCAGATCAGAAAGATATTACACTTAACTCCTAAATAATTACAAACTTTCATGACCCAATAAGATAAATTTTGCAATTATGCCTTCATGAACAAAACCCAATTCTGATTTATTTATTTTGGGAAAGGGAATGTTCTTACCTTCACAGTGTTCCAGGAAGTGAATGCATTCCTCAATGACAGCATCCCTCAACATGATCATATGCTTGGCCATGTTCTCTAGGAGACTCAGGAAACAACGCTTGGCATAGAACCAGGTGTCTGTACCCAACTGAAAAGAAAGAAGAATATATCACTAGGAGAATACTTTTCATGTGGCTTCTTATAATTTCACCACGACAAAAAAAGGGAAATGATTTGGTGTCAGACCTCAGCACATTTTTGGCCTCTCAAGATTTGATGAAATTATTTAACAAGTACAAGCTTGATCCGATAGCTGTTCCTGAAATAGTCGGTCAATGTGGATTCAAACTTACACCAATTTTTATACCAAGACATATTTAAATCATAATTGTTTATGTTTCAGACATTTTCAATGAGTAAATGTCACATGCCACAGCCAAGCTGTGGTTGTGGACCAACTAGAGCTCTAAAAACCAAAAAAATCAAACCTATCATAGTAGCTGCATCTCTTTAGAGAAAACCTTTCTTTAGGCCCCCATACCACAGAACGGAGACCAAGATTCATGGTCTTTCAAAGGTCTTTCAGCGGTCTTGTTCTCTGTGGAATGGGGGTTTTAGTGACAACAAAAATGTCTCCTATTTGAAAGGAATATGTGTTAAAGAACTTGTCTTTAGAGGCCACCTATCAATAGTTGCCAATTTCCTTGGGTGGCCTCTATCGATAGAGTTTTGACTGTCTCAAAGATTTCTTGCTTCCGTACCTTCTTCTGGTAAGGTTCCAAGCTCTTCATAACCCTTGAGATGCCAAACTCATAGTTTCCCTTGGCACAGTACAGGGTTCCTATCACAAGGTTTACGATACAAAGATGGTAGATCTTCTTATCAGGTTCATCATAAGCTATCTGCTCTTCCTCTTTCTCTATCTTCCTCATCAGCTCTTCAGCCTGTAAGAGAGTCAGCAAAAGGGTGTAATTGTCAGTTTCTTTTTCATCATACCTGCCAACCACGAAAACCCAACAGGGATGCCATTTAGAATTGATTTTCTTTTAATTCTGAAAATGAACTGGAATTTAGCAATTTCATACACAAAATGTGTTTTCTATGACTGAAAATAAGTCTAAACATTCTGAATTCAGACTTGAGTCTGAATAGTGGCATCCCTAACCCAAGTAAGCGGGACACATGGGAAGGCAGTTGCTGAAAATCAGGATATTGCAGGGTTTACTATACACTAGTACAGATATATCAATTCTGTTTTAGAAAGAAAGAGATACAATTTTGTGGTTGAAGTAGCTCTCATTTTACCAAAAATTTTATGGATAAAAATGTTCATTCAAATTACTACCAGGAAACCCTTAACAAAATCCAATGTATTTCACATAGTCAACAGAAAGTATGCTCATTAGTATTTCATTTTGCAATCAATAACACATTTGCAGATAAGATTTGATTGTTAAGAGTTTATTAAATGCAACCCCCTCTGCAACAGAGAGGAAGATTTGCTCATAAGGCAATAACAAATACAATGTATGTATAACAAATAAATGACATGTGGGATGATAGGAGAACCAAAATTTTGCTTGACTATTCCTTGAATAGAGAGAGCATTTTGATTTAATAGTCTTGCTGAGTTAGGGTTACATTAAAGCAGTTTTGAGAACCATACTCCAGTGACATAAAGATCTGCATTCAATTGCAAACAACAACTCTGATTGGTTCAAGGTGAATATGATAAACAACATATTGATGCAACAGCAATCTTGAATGGCAAGTGTCATTATGCAATTGATTACAAACCATCCAAGTGTTACAGGGCTGTTTCTTCATAATCATTTTTGTGTGCACCATTAGTAGTAAAAATCAATTATCTGAGAAAAGCAACAGATTTACACTGAGGATGCTGCAAGAAACTGTTTCCAATCAATTGTAAATTTCTGTTGGAATTTTACAATTGAGAGATTAATAACTGCAGCAAATCAGTTTAAACTTCTTGTTGAAAAATGCAGATGAGCAATCAATCACAAATTTGCAATTTGTTTCAAGATATGATAGGTTTGAGAACCCCTAATTGACTTGCAATTGATCATGAGTTTCCTGCAACACCATCATAATTGTTAAAACTAACCTCTTCATTTGTTGTGTTCATGATGTAGGAGACGCAGATGTTGGCGAGAACAATTGCACTCACACTCAGTATCTAAAATATTGAAAGGAAATGCACATATCAGTGACAGACAAAATAATTTAAAAAATAAGAATATCATTGTATATAAAAATAAACCATATGTACAGTTGTGCTCAAAAGTTAGTGAATCCCACCACAAAAGACAATTCCTTCATGCCGAGTGTTGAATGTAGTCAACAACACTGCAATGTTTAGTGAGTTCAGAGAAACAAACTTTATCGAATGTAATATTTAATCACAGGTCTTCATCATGAAATATCTCAAACATGGCAGAACTTTAAAGATGTTCATTTTCTGGTGGGGTTCACTAACTTTGGAGTAACACTGTTTGTACATTCTGATAGATGCATTACAAAACGTTGCCCATACAAAGAACATTCCATTTTCAATTTCACTTATTGAATCATACCTCTGGTTGCTCAATAAATATCCCCCTTCTTTGAATGTCAAACCCCCTAAAATAGTTCTAAGAAATGAACATTTGTATATTATTGATTTTTCTTTCTACATCATGATAAAAAACCACAAAAGCCAAACAATATCCGGGCCATACATGAATGGCAAGTTACTTTACCAGTGTAACTTAATTATGCTGTAACTATGAACATGTATGTTCACTTCTTTTATATGTACATGTAACACTTTTGTATTTGTAAGTTTGTGATTTTCTGTAATTTATCTGTATGGTTTTTAATGTAAGTTAAATGAAATGAAATGAGATAGTGTTGTTTGACTGCTGCAATTTGAATAGCTAGGAGCAAAGCTGTCATTGAATTCTTAAAACTTAATACTGATGTCATAAATTATGAGACAGGGCCCGGAAATGGAAATCTTTGCACTGTTCGATGTTCAAGGTCCATTCATGGAAAAAAAGGTCTCACAAAACAATACTCTCATGCTACTGCTATTACTTCATTCACAGACTCAAGCCAGCCTTCTCTCATCTACTCAAGCCTCTCACCCTGCCTACTAGTAAGCTTTCCACTCCTTCTGGTTTAGTCCTTTTAAGGACTACACTCATTTCGAAAAGAATACTCTACTTCCAAACCTCTACTTTCTCACCTTTCCATTTCACCTCTATTTCTATCCACTTTTATCTCAGTCCCTCCTGGACTTTACACATGGTGTACTGATAAATACTCACATTGTCGTAGTTCTTCTTGACGATTGGCTCATAGAATCCAATGGCCTCCTTGTACTTGCCTTGCATGAAGAGTACATGGGAGACATTGAGCTTCCAGATCTCGTGCTCGTTGCAGAACTCCACAGACTTGCGGAAGATCTTCTCCACCTGAGTATAGTTCTCCATATCCCAGTAGATCTTCGCTTGCTGCATTAGAACTGGGATGTATCTGACAGGAAGAGAGGAAATAGTTTGGTTCTTGAGTAGGGTCGTCACCAAGCACTTTTTAATGGTGCAAATTCTATTGCCTAACACCTTGCAAAAGGGTTCGGGGGAAATCAGTCTGGTTGGTTTTTAGGACTAAACATGGGAAATTACTTTTTCATCAGTGTCTTTTCAGTGGGGAAATCTGTAACAGACAGGCAGGTGTGCGATTGCTTGAGTGACGGTTGGAAAGTTTGAGTGACGAAAGGTTCCAATCGCCACCGACTACCAAAGTGAAATATTTTTTCAAGAGATCTGGAGGGTTCCAACTGGAACCGAACACCAAAGTGAAACACTTTTCAAGAATTCAAAAATATCCAATGAGGGACAATGTATGTTACATGAAATATACAAATCTATGACACTCAATTGCTCTGTGGAGAAAATGCAGATTAAACCAAACTAAATAAATGTATAAAACCTATCACTATCCTTAATTTGCCTTTAGATGAATGGAGGTAAGAGCAATCAAAGTTAAACAAATTTTAATTGTTTTCAAATTCATTAAAAAAATTACTTGTCTTTTTTAATTCAATTTTCATCTTTGGTGTCCCATGAATTGCAAAGTACAGTGTTACCATGATCACTATCAAGCTAGAAAACGCATTGAAAATCCACCTACCTCTCCAACCCTTCATCATACTCTATGACAGTCTTCTTGACGGAATCATCGTCCCTCACCTGGCGAGATTCCTGAACCTGTTTGGTGAGCTTACGCAGCTGTTCGGTGTGTTTCGTTGCCATCTCGTCTAGCTTGCGATACGCCTCTTCCTTGGATGTTTGCATGGTGATGACAGCGTCCAGGAAATCATAGAGGTATTGAGTGAGGTATTTGAAGGTCAGATGAGCATTCTCGGCTAGTACATCAGCAGCCAGGTCATAGTACTGCATGAATGGAGAAAGTCAAGAAAAATAACAATATATAGTTACAGTAATGATAGCATGCTTTTATACAGTGCCTATAAATACATCACTTAATCAATCAATTCTAACAATAGATGCGAGGAATTACAAACACATCCTTTTATTTCTGTCATTTTATTTAATGAAATGTGGTAAAAATGGATTCTGAAATGTACAACTCTTTTGTTCTTTTCATGGTTTAAAAAAATTACTGTTGACTTTCAACACGTATTTCTAAAACATCTTTGATTGCATTTTATATGCAGTAGTTATCTCTATATGAAAAGAGTTTGTATATATCATAATTGCCTATTAAGGTCAATAGTTTTTACATTAGGTGGAATTATCAGTAAAATTAATTCACAATAAATAAATAGTGCGTGTGTGTGGTATATAAAAGCCTTGAAGTAAGAAATTTATTTATATTCCACAAGCCACCATATCAATCTACAACAGTTTACTGCAACTGTTGTTTAAAATTCTGTGTTCAATCATTGAGTCACAAGATATAGAATCATCACTTTGTGCATTTTGTGTACGATACATCTCATAACATTTCACTTTTTTGACAAGTATGGATAGTGTAAGGTTACATGACAATTGCTGCGATAGAAAATCTGAACATTATGCCAAACATAAAACCAATTCTCCAAACCTAAATAAACCCTAATACGTATCTTTACATTATTACTAATTCTATTACAATCCTAACTCTAACCCTATGCCCTCTGAGATATTAAGACAGGAGCAAATGACGCAAAGCATACAATATGTCGTGTCATCGAGTGTAGAGCAAAGTTTAAATTACTTGTCAGCGCTTTTAGCAAATTTCATCCATCAGATAATAAATTATGAAAAAAAACATGAAAGAATTTATTTACCTCATACTTCACATAAAGAAGAAGCAAGTTGCCGAATGTCTCTGGTGGGAATGGGTTTTGCTGAAGAAGGAATTGAAGTTTTTCAAATCCTTGTGTTGGTTGAGCTTCCATGTTCATGAGGGCCTGGTTGTGTAAGGTTACAGGGTCAAGCTCCTGTTATGAGGGAAAAAATAATAATACAATACATATTGGATCAACTTGGTGTTTATCTTGGAAGTAAGTAGATTTAGGCATTATTTGCAGGTATTTTCCTTTTTAATGACCATTTTAATGAATAAAATGTAAATGGCAAACAGGAAAAGAAAGAAATATAATTCAGGTTAGATGAAGAGTTCAATTTGATTCCCAGCCTGAATAAAATTGGATGAATTTCAGACAACGTACACTTTATCCATCTTGCAGATTACGGCATTTGTTAAGATCAGAAGACGTACATGTGAATGAGCTCCAGAGTCTTGTGATATACTCAATTAGAAACTAACAGCTTGTTCTCACTGCTAAATGGTGTGCGCTCAGACAAGCCACTTGCACAATCACATGTCATGTTTAAACTGAAGGGAGACAGTGTACTCTACTGAAGCGATCTCTTCCAGGGTGGCCTTATTACCAGAACCCTATTCTTAGAAGTCAAACCCCCTTAGAGCCAAATAAACATAAAAAACTCCAAAATAATCATGGAAAATTGATTTAGAATATACCTTCAAGGTTGCAAGATAAACCCAGTGAGCTCTAATTCATTACAGGAGATAGCGAAGAGTAGTTTTTAAAAAACAGATCTCAGCATCCATGTGACGTGCCAAAAATGGATTGTTAAGACACACTACTAGTCATCTGGGGAGCATTTCATGAAGCTTAATAGTCGGTGACTTTTACTGACAATTGTTATAAGCTACGGAAATCCATGCATCTGATTGGCTAAGAAGAAAATTAGTCACTGAAAATCACCTACTATTTGCTGCATGAAACAATCTATAGATTGAACAATATCAACTGGGTTTCAATAACTTTAAAGAGTGATATGAATACCTCTTCTGCTCTCGGTGGCATATCTGTCAGTGCTTCTTGGGATGCATCCACTGTAAATGAAGCAATAAATCATTAAAAACAAGAGTCTAACATCAACTGAAAACGATCATTGATCACTTTATTATTCTTATTGTCATCATGAAAGTCATCATGTGGGATTCCAATATGTACCGAGTGTAACATAGAACAATCTTTCAGCGTACAGAAAGAGGTGAACATTCTTCATTTTTGGAGTAGTTTCCAACTAAATAAAAACAATCTCACGCAAATATGGAAAATAAATTGCCATTTCTTGAACATAAAAGATGTAAAATGTGAAATTTCAGCATCACTTCAAGGAGTTTTTTTCCCCCTAGGTAAATGGTTGTCAAAATACTAGGAAAACGTCTCTGATTTTTACATTCGTTTGAACAGCATTTAAATGTTATGACTCAGCACTAGTATGATTATTTGACTTTTTAAAACGTGTTTTTCAGCAGGCTGTATTATACTTGTGGATGTGAATACTTAAGACATGCACTTTGCAGCTCACTGTCAATATGCAGATGTTACACAACAATATGTAACAGAGCCTTTCAAATAAATAGTCTGATAAGTATACTCACGGTTCTTAAGTTGGTACTCAATAGCAGCCTTGAGATTGAAAGCTTCTATGAGAGCGGTCTCGTGTAGTACCAGGGTGTTGCCAACACTACGTACATCAATACCTTCAGTGGTCATTCCCACACTCAACTCTGTACAAATCAACAAATCAAACATTTCATTGAAGGGTGTGTGTCGACTTACTGAATATGAATTTTCATATTGTCTCATTATCATGTTCAGATAGATGGAATAAAGAACCAAGGAATACAAAAAATTCAAAGTGAATATTTTAAACATATCAATAAGGCTGCTTATAAAAAGCTCCTGAGGAAACCTAAATGGAAGGAAATAGGAATGGAGGAAGAAGGGGTCAGAAATATAAAGGAATGAAATCGCTGATTATTGGATAGAATTTCCCACTCAGGTATAAACATCAAGACTATCACTCATACTGTAGGGCAATTCCATAAAACATGAATGTCACACCCCCTATATGTAGAACCTTCATGAAAATTTCTGGTTCAGATTTCTGGTTCTTTTGACAGTCTGTATTGCTCTCAAATGACCATGAATTGGTCAGTTTATGAAGTGAATTAAAACTTGAGAAAAATGGGGGTCAGATGTACAAAGAGATTGATCATTTTATGGAATTACCCAGTAACATGAGATTAGTAATGTACAAAACAGGACTTACACAATTATCTCATTACTTTCTGAAAGGAAAAAAAATTATGACCCCTCACCTGGATGTTCTCGTATACCGCGTTCAATGATCTCTGCAATGTTACGGAGGGCTGGAGCATACTGCTTCATACTGTAGTAACACAGGGCAATATTGTATGCCAAATCTGGTTATCAAGAAAGAAAAAGGGAAAAATTTGTCATTATATCCATACATGTATATTCACAGGGGCAAAGCCAATGGCACCAGAAAAGTATAAGTAGTGATGATTTTCATTTCAAGATTATCCCCCCCCCCCCATTACAATAATAATAATAGTAATCTGACCAGTTATGAAAACAAATTGATTCAAATAAGATATATAAAAAATTGAGAAACAAATTAATGATGGTTTGGCAGCAATTTTATAAAAGAACAAAATTATGGATAATTTCTCTAATGTACTTACTTACATGTACATGGACACTGTTATAACAGTGCATTATTTACTGGTTGTACAAGTACACATACTTGATTCAAAGCTGAATCACCTCTGTTGGCTGTTTCATGAAGTTTAGTTAATAATCAAAATACTTTTAGAAGTTACATTCACTTGTAAAAATAGCCACTGAATGTCATTGATAGTCATGGGATGTAATAAACATATATGAAAACAGCTTTTGATAGCATCAAGAAAGGTCACACTTTAAAAAGGTCAAGAGGTCAGCAAACCATCGATAATGAACCATTTTTTGCATATTCATGTATACATGTGTAAAGCAAGGTACACAGGTGTATTAGCCATATGTCTCCTCCACTTTAAGAAATACAGATCCAGACTCCTTTACTTTGATACCTTCTTAAATCACATCTTATTCTTATTGGGGATAAATAAGAATATCATTCAGATAAATGGTAACGTATGACCTCATATGACCTTTGACCTTAACTAGCACCATCACATGAAGATTTCCTCAGTGCATCTCTATGCAATCTTAGTGCAATCTCAATACAATCAGAGTTTGGCAAGTCCAAGCTATTTCATGTTGGTGACGTCCCTGTAATTTGTTAATCAAAATAACTGCAGAATCAATTCACCAATCACACTAAATTCCTTTATAAATCAAAGAAGGAAAAAAGTATTCCCAGATAGAGAAACAAGTACGTAGCCACATCAGGGGCAACTTTCACAAAGAACTTATGATAATGTAACTTTGCCACTATGGTGACTACAGACTAGCCATCATTCTGATTGGCTGCTGAGCCCTGTTATCATGGTGATGTCTTTGTGAAACAGACCCCTGTTAAATGATCCACTCAAGTTACTACCAAGTGTATAATGAGAAGGATGCAAAGAAGTTTTAAGTCATTAACGAACTTACCAATACACTCTATCCAAATGAAAATGAAAGAAGTTAAAGATTAAACACTTAATAAAAACAAAACTAATCTTATCGAAACATACATGTAGGATAATACCAAAAATCTCGCAGTTTCACAGATTTTTACATGGACATGAACAAATATTTTTTTTGCTTGAAAAAGATACATGATACATTTACAACTGAGAAAAGCAAATATTCTCCAAAATCCTGCAATTCTGGTGCAACCTCTCCATTTCATGATTATCATAGACATTAAATATCACCGTTTAGCACATTAACAATTTTGTCTCATATCCACTTGGTCTAATACATTTTATTCTACATGTATATGGTTACACAAATGTATATGAATCAAATCATCATTTGAAGAAAAAAAAAGTAATTAGTAGAAGTGGAAATTAAAACATTTGGGCATAAGACTAAAGTTGAATTACAATATGAGCAAGGATGCCACTTATAATGGATTAAAAAGTCTGAAAATCATCTACAGTATAATAATCTCTTTGCTGCATGGAAAGATTGTTTTCTATGGCAAAAAATATGTAGAAGTCTTAATTCAGACTTCATTCAGACTTCAGTCTGTAAAGTGGAATCCCAGTGGGTATTAGACAAAAAAAGTGAAGTGTAGACCAAATGACAATGAGACAATATTAATAGTAGACCAAATGGGTTTAGCCCATGTAGTATAAGACTAACTGAAAATAGATCAACTGCTTGTAAAGCATCTAGACCAATTGACTCACCAGCTCTATAACCAAGTATCTGCATGGCTGCAGTAAACTTCTGACATGCTTGCTCATAGCGACCTTCTTTGAAGAGTAGACAACCAAGGTTAACCTCTGTGTCGGGGTCATCGCTAGGACACTGCTCAACAAGACTCTGATGTCATAAAGAAAACAAAATGCATTTGAACATAAATGTTTACCACAGCTACCTGTATAACTTTAAAATATCTCAACAAATGGTATCAGCAAATATAATATACATGTACTGGAATGGAATTTAAATAATGTAATATATGGTAGCATTTAGAATGAGATTTTGATTAAATTTTCAAATGATTTTCTGCTGGTGTCGCCCATCAGAGACCTAGTTTATCTTTGGCTATATAGGAAAAGATACTACATTGTACATTGCCATTGTTATCATGACCTACACTTGTGCGAAAGTTAGTGAGTGCATTATTCATTGGAAAAGAACTGAAATCTGGCTGGAATGCTATGTTATTTTGCTAATTTCTCAGCAATATCACAATGTCTTCCAGAATCCTTCAGGGCACATTTTTATCCATACATGCATACACTTGGGTGAACATTTTAGTGGATTTTGTAAAAACTCATATTGAAAGTGTTACCATTGCTTCATTTAAGTTATCATGAACTAGGTATATACCTTAGCTCCCGGCAGATCTTCTTCTCCATACTTTATAGCAGCTTGTAGCTTGGTGATCTGGTTAAATCAAAGGAATAAATGTACAATCCAAGTTGAAAATATAAATAACAAAAACACAAATTTACTATAAAAAAAAGAGGAATCAATTTAAAAAGTAATACAAAAAGAGGATATTATCACATTTTCTGTCGCTCTAAAATAAAATAAAACTTGATTGTAACAATTAGCTGATGAGTAGGTTGCATATAACACAGAGAATATGGACCTGCAACATATCTTAAACTTCCAATTCAATACCATGAATGGTTTAATGCATGTCTAGTCATTTGTCAAAACCTTGCTATATATGTATCCAGTTATATTTAGTTCCTGTTCCTAAAATACTCAATTAGAAAATAAAGTGATGCTCTATTTCTTATTAATGGTAAGCTTTCTCAATAATCCATTTATTCTAATATTTTCAGGCCTAGTTTTTAGAAAAATAACACTGATAAATCCACCATGCACTGTCTGAGAGTAAAGTCACGCGTGGCTATCAATAGTTACACCATAAATAAAAACAGGGGTAATTACAATTGAGATATAAATCTTAACTAAATCAAATCAATTTATACTTGTTTATGCATGCAAGAAACAGACTATCAATTCATTTAAAATTTGCAATGAAATGCTTTACTCTCAACTGATTATGGGACCTAAACTTGACTTGTGATCAATTGCACATTTCTTGCAATCAATTGCACGTTTTTTTGCAACACCCAGTTAGTCCCTAAATTCACCTTAGGCTGGTACTCCTGGTTTTCCACTTGAAACGTGGCCTTCATGGCCTCCGGATAGGCACAGGCATGATAGAGGGCCTGGGCGTAGTACAGCCGGTAGTTATCAACCTCTGGGAAAAACTGACTCAGCTGCTCATAGCATTCAGCTGCATTGGCATAGTCTTGGACATGAAAATAGCAATAGCCCAGCAAAGACAGAGCTGCACGGGACTGCAAACGAAGGAAGAAAAAATTGATGATAAGTGTCATAGTTTTTTCATTTTCTTATAAGAGTCGAGGCAAAGTTATGTCAGTAAATACTATTTGAACCAAAAAGTAAAATTGATTGTCCTTTGTACTGATCAAGGAATAATTTTCCTGATATTGCATAGCAATTTGCTCCATATTTTCATGCTGTCCTATGTAAAGAAAAAAAAAATACACATAAAGAGGCCGCGAAAACAACCAGGAGGGGAGAAGCCCCCTTTATTTATCAAATCCGTGTATAAAAACTAAAAATTGACCATATGATTGATGATTGTGATTTTTGCATGGTCAGCCCCCCGCCCCCTCCCAAACCGATTCTGTGGCCCCTGGAAAGCTTTTATTTTATAACAAAAGAAAAATGTGAATCAAATGAATTTTGTTAAGCAACATTATTCCCTACTGATAATATATTTATAATAACTACATTGTAATGTATTCTAGGTGAGATGATTGGAATTAATAATTATTAGTTACTTGGACCTTGGGCATAAATATCAAACTGAACAAACCTCTTGAGATGGGGAGGGGGGAGGTAGGAGGAACAAACAAAAGGGGAATTTCTAAAGGATAAAAAGGGAAAGGGGAAGAGACAAAGAAAAATGGAAAGGAACTAGGAAAGTAAGAGGCAGAGGAAAGGTAAAAGAATAAGAAAAAGGAACAGGAATGGACAAAAGGAAAAAAAATATTTTAAAAGAAAATTAAAGAGAAGATGAATGGAGAAGAAAATTGAAAAGCAAAAAGATGAAAAGTGAACATAAAAAGAAAGAGAAAAGGGAATAGAATATAAGTGAAAGATGAAAAAGGAGGAAGAAAAATAAGAGGATAGAATCTTATTCTTACCCTTGGATGATTCTGTAATTCCTGAGAGAGGATGTGGATAGCATCTATATACTTCCCTTCTTTGATCTGAAAAGATATCAATCAAAACATATCGACCAAAGTTCTAAAGTTGGGTTTTACTTAGACCATGGTCCAACTGTGTTTTTTAATGACAAAATAAGACTACGAGCTTTCTACATTTTGTTGTTCTACCTAGGTACTCTAACTTTTTACTCTCATGTTAGACCTTATCATCTTGTCCACTCACATTAGTGCAAGGTTAGTACACAAAACTATTAACGTTACCTACTATAGTATAGTACTACCTCACACACAGAAACGCGTTTCGCAGTGGATTTTTAATTAGTGTGTTTCTGCGTCTCACGTGCTGCGACGCCACTTCTGGCGTCCACAACACACAACTTCTATGGCTTGATTTTTCCGTGAGCGGCAGCATGTTATGAACCCTTGAGTGGATCTATTAGGGTCTACGCGCACATTGACATTAATACAGAGTCTAGAAATTCAAGTAGAATTTCTAGAAACGTAGGGCTAACACTAGAGTTATGTATAGGGGAGACCGGGGTTTGTTGGAACATGGGGTAAGTTGAAACATTGTAATTTTCTTTAACGTCTTTAAATAAATTTCTGCAATACTGCCCTCAATTTATTGTCATTATCAACAGCCATCCACCATATTACAGACAACACATGTGCAACAAGCCTGGTGAAGTTAGAAAGGAATTTTTGTTTTTTGACCTTCTGAGTAATTTTTTTCTCTTTCAGAAATGTTTGATTATCTCAGAGAAGTTTATAGATCAAGTTGGCCAGTTTAGGGGTATAATAGACACTTATACCAAGCTACAAAATGAGGTTATTAATATGCCATGGTGAAGTCCCTTTTTTGAGCTGTAAGCTTATAAACGTCAAATGGGCCTCCGGGGTTAGTTGGAACAAAATTGAAGGGGCTAGTTGGAACATGTTCCAACTTACCCCAAACATAATTATGAATAAAAACATTGGATATGAGAAAAAAATATATAAAGTATTTCACACTCTTCTGAACATGTATTGTATACCATGCTTGTTTTGTTTATCAGTTAGGTCTGAGTGTGCATTTAAGGCCTATTGTAGGCCCCTGATGCAATATTAACCCTTATCAAACTGGGGGGGTCAATTTGAGCACCCCCCCCGAGAAAATTGTCACTACGCCGTTGCACGAAATGTTTTGACTACACTGCTCGCTGACTTTTTACTTTCAAGTCTTGCGCATCATTTGAGACCAAATTTGCGATGCCCGTGAGTGCGATTTTGAAATTACGCAACATTTTGTATGTGCATGTTCGGACCCAAAATTGTTTAAAAAACGTGATTCCATGTACAATGTCAATGCAAATTGTGTTTTTCAACCAAAAGTCATAAATGTATGATTATTCTTTTACTTTTGTTGGTTCAAATAGATTCATTTTATGCTATTTATGATCGGAAAAGAGTCCCGACAAAGTTCATCAGAAAAAACAAAGGTTCGAAAAAACAAAAAACATAAAATAATAATTATATTTTTTTCAATTTTTTGTGGATATTTGTTATAAATGTGAAAAATGATACTCTAACCAAAAATTAGCATTCTACTAGCTTAATAAATAGAGTTAAAGGGCAAATTTCATATGCTTATTTGCATAATTAATGAAAAAAGTATAAACAATTAATTTTTGTCTTATAAATTTGATGCAGAAGTACATGAAATTGCTGACATATACAATTAATTGCATGTAAAATCAAACGCACCCAAATATGTGGAATTCTACTACACAGTCTGCTTGCGTGAGTGGCTGTATAATAGAAAACATAAAGTTCAATGAATCCACACTTAAATATTTTGAACTTGAATAAAATAAAGCAAATAGGCTAAAACCATGTAATATTACAGTTTTAAGTAGTTTTAGTATAATTCTTAATTGACCATGCAGTGTTCCAACTTACCCCATACCATGTTCCAACTTACCCCGTATTGGGGTAAGTTGGAACGTTTGCGATGGTCTTGTTCAAGGTGGATTTTTTCAGTAACCATAATAGAGTAAAAAATTTTATGGGGTACATTTGAAGCCCTTAGATATATGCTTCAAGCTGATATATTGATTGTTTCTCGAATAAAATCTATTTGGATTTTACAGCCATTTTTGTCAAAAATGTTCCAACTAACCCCGGTCTCCCCTACCCAGTTGTTGTGTGTCCGGACGGGTTGTGTGTCCGGACGATCAATTTTAGAAAGTCATTTGGACAAATTTACATGCGAAGTTTGAGCAATTTTTAGTACAAAATGTTAGGAAATATTATAAAGAACAAAATAGAAGATGGCTACAAATATTGAATTCATATTAATAGTAGTGTAATCCATAGACAAAAAAGAAGGCTTCAAAAATATAAAGTGTCCGGCCCAGACACCCGACCCCCCATCCTATGACATGTCTTAATCGACCTTATCGTGAAATTTTTCACCTCTCTTCTTTTGTGTATGCGCTCGTTGTGTACAAAGTCAACGGGAGTTGAAAGAAGTCACCGCCGTTGTCGTTGACGAATAAACCTAACGTTAAACGGCAGTGAATGGACTAACGTTAAAGTTAGGCCCTAATTTTAGTCATGTCTTTGACATTGACCACGATAATGCCGTCAATTAATAAATACACACACACACACAATGACACATCACCAGCCATTGTCAAAGAAATTGTTCAATTTCAGACTACGATTAGATCTAACGAAGCATCAATCATCATCAACAGCAGTATCATCAGTATGCGCATGATCATTGACTTGACTTGAGCGCGGCTAATGCAGCGGTGCCCGAGCTGCGCTCAATGCCTTCGACCCGGGGCAGCGGCCAGCGGCCGAAGTCAGCTGTCGTGCTCTCCACTCCAGAGTCCAGACTACACATTTGCAGTTCTTACCATCGTATATACTGTTGCTGTATACTCTCCATCTTTTATGTTTTGTGCTGCCATCTTCACACAGAATGCGCAATGTTATTTTCCCTTGTAAAATGAAAGAAACGACAAAATTCGATAGCAGACGTTGCACGGTAAACGCGTCTTTCAATTCACCAAGACGACGACGAAGATAGAGGAATTTATGAACTGCGCATGCGTCACACGTAAAAGATAGAGGGCGTTTCTAATTCCCAGTTCTTTGATATGCTGAAGTGTATAAGATTTAGACTGAAATAGAAAACAAATATACATATTTTTAATTCCTTGATGTACAATGGCTTGCAGTATTACTTGGTGTTAGAGACAATATAAAACACAACGCTCTATTAAATCATGTAAAATTTTTGGTCAAAAAATATTGACAATAACCGTAGACTGGGAAGGGTCCCTCCATGTAAAGAAATATGCAGGGCCATTAAGGTAAAAACTCATCGAATATGAAAAGGCAATTTAAGGACATTGCACAGTTATGTTTGTGCGCATTATGATCTGCGCATAGTTTACACTCTGCGCGCTGACGTCACAATGGATGAACAGGTGATTAATTAGCTGTGGGTATGAGCTGATTTTTCTCATCTTTTGCACTTTAACTGCAGATCCGATGCGTTATTTCATGAAGCTAAAAAATTGAATTATTCCATGAACCATTCAAAAAAATATTCTCTACAATTTTACAATACTTCACTCTGCAGTGCTGCCAAGAATCACGAATATTACCCCGAGTTTGAATAAATGGTATAGTGGTTTTGATTTTTTCTTCACATAGATACTAAGCATTCGGCGTATTTTTGGTGTTTTAAAAAGCACATTTGCTCTAATAAAAATGCTGATAGTTTAAAAACAAGCACATGAACCCCTATTTTTTAATGTCTGTACCTCTTAGGTATACCTTCCTCTACAACTCTGCAAATTTTGGTGAAAATGACATGGATTTTTAATAAAGTGCAGCATTTATTGTACGTTTGTAGTTTGTTACTGAAATTTTACATTTTTTTTGGATTGGGATTTTGTTATCTTTTACGCCATTTTTAAGAACTGACAGTGCTGTTAAACTTAAAATTGTAAACAAATAGCACTATAAATAGATTCTCCATTCTAACGATACAATTAATAAATCTCTTGCGAAATTTGATGACTTTTTCATTTATTTTGACTGAGTAATAGAGGTTTAAACTCATTGTAGTAATATTGGGCGGTCTAAAAATGCTAAATTCTTTTGAATGCGCAATTCTTAAGAACATCAATTTGGGTGAACTTTGAAGCTCTATAGCAAAAAATCAAGCACATGGACCTATGTTAATTTTTACATATTTCGAATACTAAGGTTCTAAAGTATCTATGTGCAAAGTTTAGTGAAAATGACATGGATTTCACTTTAACTGTGGAACGTCCTTAAGAAAGGATTGACTCTACACCATACAAAGAAGGAAAATTTCTCCTAATTGTCGGTTTGATTCAATTACACTCAAGTGTTTATTTATTTATTTCTTCAAACCCATTCTCCCACTGATCCTTACCAATCAATTTAAATTAAAAAAAATATCAATATACAATTATCTTCCTATACTACAAAGCTTATTATGTATAAATTGAATGTAATATTGGTATAATAGTAATAAGTTCAAAATCATTCAAAATATATATATATTTTTTTTGCTTTTCAATTTTTTCGGGGACGAAATATCTTCCGAAAAGTCCCCCCCCCCCTGGAAAATCCTGGAACTGCCCCTGTATACTATTATATACAAAACTAAATGTATAATAGTGAAACGCACCCTTTCGACAAAGCCCCCTCCAACGCCTCTCCACCCCCACCCCATCCTTAATTGTCACAAAGGTGTTCGTTTTTATGCGCCACTCTAACCGGGCGGGGGGGGGGGTTCTAGAAAAGTTGTTTTGAGTAGGTGTTGCCCCCCCAAAAAAAAAAAAAAAATAATAATAATAATAATAATAAAAATAATAATAATAAATTTTTAAAAATAAATAAAAATAAAAAAAATTAAAAAATAATAAAATATGAATAAATGAATAAAGTAAAGAATGAATGAATGAATGAATGAATGAATGAATGAATGAATAAATAAATAAATAAATAAATAAATAAATAAATAAATAAATAATTAAATAAATAAATAAATAAATAAATAGATAAATAAATAAATAAATAAATAGATAAATATATAAATAAATAAATGAATGAATAAACAAATGAATATATAAACAAATATCCAAATAATCAAACAAAACAAAACTGCGCAGCAAGGCATCGCACCGTATAAAAAAGCATCACATATTTCTTTGCTTTTACAAATGCAATTTTTTATCTTCCACACCAGTAAGGGCCTATATGCATTTTGATTTTTACTGATGTGTTTTTGGAAATTCTTCCATCGATCATTATCACACAGTAAAAACGCTGTTACATTATTTTGTTTGATATATATATATATACAAGTTACAACATGATGTTTACTACATAAGCCTTACAATAGTTTTAAAGTCTTAAACAACAAAGTTTATATTTTTGATATCTAATTCCCAATCAATTGGTTGTTTAAGCTGTTTAGCAACTACTGTATAGTAAACAGCGCTGTGTCAAATTTTAAGCAACGTTCTTTTTACTGTACTGTGCATACTCTTCAAAGAGCAATATAACCCAAACCTGCCTTCAGTGGCGTACCGTGGGTCACGGCATTGGGGGGGGGGCACCAGAAAAAATTTGAGTCACTTAGTGAGCGCGAAGCGCGCTCAGTTGTCAGGTATACTGACCTAATATAGAGACATTTTAAGGAAGCACTTGTAGTCATTGTAATCATGAACAAAAATACGCATCTCAGCAATCAAATAATGCGAGCGCGAAGCGCGAGCTAAATTTTTTTTATATTCAGACCTAAAAAGGGACATTATAATAGAGTTTGTAATTATGTACATACCTGTCTCGCTAAACAATGCGAGCGCGAAGCGCGAGCCAAAATTTTTGTATATCATGACCCCAAACAGGGAGATCTTAAGGACTATATTTTAGGAATCCCTTAATAATACATATCTCACCATAGTCATCTAATGCGAGTGCCAAGCGCTTGCTGATTTTGTTAGAATTACATTTAAACACTTATGAAGCATTTGTAGTCATTGTAATCATGAATAACATACGCATCTCACTAATCAAATATTGCGAGCGCGAAGCGCGAGCTGAAAATTTAGGAAATTCAGACCTGAAGAGGGGCATTTTAAAGCTTGTTTGTAGGAATTCACGAAACCATACGTATTTCACTAACCAAATGATGCGAGCGCGAAGCGCGAGCTGAAAATTTTTGATATTCAGATCAGAAAAAGGGATATTTTAGGAATTCACGGAGAGCAGACATAATCTCACCAATCCACTGATGCGAACGTAATCACGGACGGGAAATGTTTCATATTAATACCTTAAAATGGGGGCAATCACTTTATGTAGTCATGAAAAAGAAGCACATGTCACTACATAAAACAATAATATATTTGGTGTATATTGACTTGAAACGAGAGTTTTTCGTACAACAGGTTTATATATCTCTTTAAACAGACAATGCGAGCACCAGGAACAATGACAACATAGGCCCTGAGCAAATTATGTTTCATAAAGTTATGATAAAAATGTTTCCTATGTAATATAACATAACATGATTATAATATAATATACCATTATAATGAATAATAATTTCTTCTTTCCCACTACGTTCCCTTCCTTTCTCCCTCTTTTTCTCCTTTACCCCGTTTTTTTTTTTTTGTCAGCCGATTGGGGGGGGGGTGGGCACGTGCCCCCATGCCCCCCGTAGTTACGCCACTACCTGCCTTGATATATGCATGATGTGTTGGAGAATGGACAAGTTTAATCCATGACGCAATAACTAGGTTGACACTCTTTCGGTCTCAATATTGTTTAAAAAAATGAAAAATAAATAAAATAAATAAATAAATAAAACAACCACCCTAGCTGTCGACAGATTGCAGTCACGTACTTCTTCTTCCATCTGTGTATATTCGTACTAGTATTAGAACGCGTATAAACCAAAAGGGGATTCCCGTGAGTCTATGTGTGCATGTGTGTGATGACAATGTGATTGTGATTGGCATTGTGATTCAGTGATTTTTTATTTCCTCAGTTCATCCGAAATGCATGAGAAAAAGAACAATAATTTGAATATTTACATTATTGTAGGTGGAGTGTGAGTGTGCCGTTGGTCCGTGGTACGCGTGCAGCTAAATGGGGGGGGGGGGGGGGCATAATAGTTACATGATAATTCATACTCGTTGTGCAGTATATTGCTCTTTGATACTGCTGTGTTAACATGGTTAAGGGGCCTAAGCTGTGCTTTACCGTTATCCTTTCCGTCCTGTGATGTTCCGAATTGTACCATTATAGTCATGCACTGTGAATTGGTCTGTATACTGCTAATCTAATATAAGGCTAGATATTTTCTCTATACTGAGAGGGTTAGCTATAGACGTAGAAATGGAAGCAGAGCAATACATGAAGTTTAATTCAAGACGGTCGCCCGTTCTCGCGACCCGAGGATGCGTTGCGTCTAGTCAACCAATGGCTTCCAAATCAGGAGTTGGTAAGTTCACTTCAAGTTCATGCATGGCTTTGTATGCCAATGTACTATGTCAGCCCACCATCATGCAAATACACATCGTTTTACTTCTTGTGTTTATTTAACTCTTTATTTATTTTTTTGAGGGGGGGGGGTGTCTCTATAGGGCACCCTCAGACCATGCTTTATTTTCCCCCAAGGAAGGCCGGGGGTATACAGAAGTTGGAGTCCATAAACGAGTGGACAAAGCGACCGAGCCGGGACCGAGCTGGTTGCGAGAACATTTTTTTAATGAATGTTCACATTGAAATTGAAGGCTCTGATACAAATGGTAGCTGCGGAAACAGCTGCAAGGTTTATCCTTACCAATTCCATTATACATGATTTTATCAAATTAACATTGTTCGGTTTAGACATTTTCTTTTCCTGAACGTTTCTTTATATTTTGGTTCGGATGGGAAATACCGTATAGATATAAATTATGATCTGCATATTTATGATACAATAATGTGCCGGCAAATCTTGTCGATCCCAATCTGTTTTATCTCTCTTTGAGAAATATATTTGAAGTTCCTCCATCACTTCTCTTCTTCGTCATGTTCTTCAGACATTTTGGAAGCTGGGGGGAACGCCGCGGATGCTGCCGTTGCCATGGCAGCGGTCCTCAACGTTACCGACCCAGCGTCCACGGGAATTGGAGGGGACTGCTTTGCCCTCTTCTATGATGCTAGCTCAAACACTGTCAAAGGAATTAATGGCAGGTATATAGTGCTTAATTCATGTGTCCTAGTTTGTGTGTGTGTGGGAGTGTGTTCCTGCGGGTGAGAATATATTTTATGTTTCCGAAACCCGCGACGGAACCCATGTCATCTGGTAAAATATTTCATCTGCATTTACCTTTGTCCTTATATTATGTACAGACAGTGGCGTAACTACGGCTGGCAAATAAAAGGAGAAAAGAGGGAGAAAGAAAGAGAAACATAATGACGGGGGGGGGGGGGGGGATTATTATATAATTATATTGCATTATTTTATATTATTTATATTATGTTACATAAGAATTTTTTCATAACTTTAAGAAACGTTATTTGCTTAGTGCCTTTATGTGTTCGCCATTCCTGGTGCTCGTATTGTCTGTTTAATAAGATATACAATCCTGTTGTACTAAAATATCCCGTTTTCAAATTAATATTTGAGCCCACTAAGTCACTAAAAAACCTCATTCAGGTGAAATAATTTGCCCACGCGTATGTACAGCAATACATTTGACACCTTTGCCCGTGAGCAAGGCATTAAATCGACAATGCTCTTTTATCCTGCATTCAAATACATTAGAAATGCTTTATACGCATCATTAGGTGTGCACTTGTTTTAAAACAAAACAAAAAATGTATACGATTTTGATGTATGTTAAACACAGTATTCGTTGACATAATTTGTGTTGACAATTTTATCATTCTTATTAATTTGGTTGATTTGGGTTGCCAGAATTTTCTTTATACATCTTTCTTTCGAAACTGTACCCTTGACAAGTATTCCCAAATTCACCCATAAACCAGTAAAGCGATGTTTCAATTGTTATGTCACGGACGTGGTGTTGGGGCAAACGTACATTCCTTCATAAAACATTTTATAGTATTTTTGACACCCTTATTAGTACGTTACGTACGTAACTTGCCCACTCTTGGTTGAAAAATAGAGATCCTTTTACGTGTTTCTTGACACGCATGGCATATCCACTCGTCAATGCAAGTGGCCCCCGGGCTCAAGTATATGGCTCTAAAACCATGGACCTATAGTAGGTCCATGGTAACCCCAGATTTTGACCTGGGATTTTAATCTGGGGTTTTAATCCCAGATATAGGACATATACATTTTGCCTTGTAGACATAGTGTGTATCAATATATCGTGTATGTGATTACACATTATGACCTTTCGCAATACGCAAGATCATGACCATTATTATCTTGACATTTAGTCAATATTTACTTTCTTCTCTGTGAACATTTATTATTATTTTTTTTAAATAGCTATTTTATGGACCTTGATCTTTGGAATTATACATCTTCATTTCTTTTTATCATGAAACATAAGTAGCCGCAAAAAATAGGACTAAGGTCAAAATACAGACGGAGAATGAGAGAAATCGGTCTTTGATATATCTAAACTCCTCAAATTTCCTTTTTGGAAATCTGAATTAATTTAAAGATAAAAACTATAGGCGTACTGCGCTTACAGTGACATATACGATTTTCACTATGCAAAAGATTAACAAATATCAGAATAAACATGGAAAGTCTTTGTGATTTTTTTCTTGTTATCACTCAGTTGTAGTTGCAACAGACCAATAGCAGATCTACGGGGGGGGGGTAAAAGGTTTAATCCCCTCCCCCCCCCCCTTGGGCTGCCAAGTGAAAAAAACGACAAAAAGGGGAACAAAGAATAAAAGGAAAAGAAGAGAAAGGAGAGGAGAAAAGATAAGAGGAATAAAGAAAAGGGGGAAATGGAGTGAATAGAAAAGGGTGAGGGGAAGACTTGGAAAATAAAAAGCTTTCATGTCACTATACAATTTTTTCCCTCGTTTGCTCGCGCTTCGCGCTTGTGTAGCCTGTTTGATGACATATCTTCAGCTTTGAGATGCTGACCGGGAAAAATTGTATGTACAAATATTTTCGTCCCCCCTATTGGCGAAAGCTGGATCCGCCCCTGAAAATATAAAAAAAATCGGCTCGCCGCTTCGTGCCTCGCGGGTGACGGTCCTTCAGGCCAACCCACCCCGCCCCTTGGAAAGAAGCCAGATCTGCCCTTGCAGGCGATCAGTAACATGATGTGAGTGATGCTGATAACCATAATGTTAATGACGATAATGATGATGATGATGATGATGATAATTGATGACGATGATAATACTTGATGACAATGATGATGACGATGATGATGATGATAATTGATGACGATGATGATGATAACAATTGATGACGATGATGATGACGATGATGATGATGATGATGATGATGATGATAATTGATGACAATGATGATGACGATGATGATGATAATTGATGACGATGATGATGATGATAATTGATGACGATGATGATGACGATGATGATGATAATTGATAAGGATGATGATGATGATGATGATGATGATGATGATGATAATTGATGACGATGGTGATGATGATAATTGATGACGTTGATGATAATGACGATGATGATGATGATTATGATGATGATGATGATGATAATTGATGATGACGATGATGATGATAATTGATGACGATGATGATGACGACGATGAGGATGATGATGATGATGATGATGATGATAATTGATGACGATGATCATGACGATGATGATGATGGTGATGATGATGATGATGAAGATGGTGATGATGATGATGATGATGGTGGTGGTGATAATGATAATGGAGGCGTCGTGGAGTATTGGTTACGTCACATGACTCTTAAGGATCGAGGATTCGAATCCCACACGGGGCTAATGTCCTTTGGCGATGCATTTATCGACGTTTGTCACTCTCCACCCAGGTGTTAAACGAGTAGCCAGTAAGATGTGAACGTCAATGTGATTACATTAGCATGTGTGCATCTGTAAAAACGTATGCCTTGCTTGGTCAAGATGTTCCCCAGGGAGTGGAGATGGTGCGCTCTATGTGTGGAACAGTAATGGATCAAATGACCGGAGTAATTATAATAATTACATGTAAAAAGCTTAGATACATAAAGTATGAAGCGCTAAATGCAGCTATTAAGCATAATGATGATGATGATGATGATGACAGTATAGTAGTAGTAGTAGTAGTAGTAGTAGTAGTAGTAGTAGTAGTAGTAGTAGTAGTAGTAGTAGTAGTAGGAATAGTAATAACAACAATAATAATGACAATAACAATAATAATAATATTTGATGATGATGATAATAATAATAATAATAATAATAATAATGATAAAAATAACAATACTAGTGGTAAATAATGATAGTAATGATGATGATGATAATAATAATAATAATAATAATAATAAGACTGACAGAGATAAACCTTGGCAAAGCAGATATCAATGATTTTAAGTACCTTGAGGAGAAGTACAGTATTAGAAGGAAAGGAAGGAAGATCGTCGTGGAGGAACTAAAACAAAGAATAACAAGCACTACAGCAAAAGTAAAGAGGTACACCGATCGAGTGTCACAGTATAGACAGAATTCCTTGTTTGAGAACAACCAGAAGAGGTTCTACCAAGAAATAAATGGAAAGATGAAAGACGAAGTTCCACCACCAGATCCAGCTGCAGCAATTGCCTTCTGGAACAACATTTGGAGCCAACCACACAATCACAACCAAGAAGCTATGTGGTTGAAAACAACGAAAGAGGAATGTGCAACTATAGTTGCACAGGATGATCTGACGATCAACAAAAGCAAGCTAGAAAAGATCATTCGGAAAATGGCGCCATGGAAAGCTGCCGGTCCAGACGGTGTGCAAGCTTTCTGGGTTAAAAGGTTCACAAATTTTCATGAAAGGCTGAGCATGCAAATGAACGAGATTGTCGTGAATGGTAACCCCCCTGATTGGATGACAAAAGGAAGAACGGTTCTCATCCCAAAGGATCCTACAAAAGGCAACATTCCGTCAAACTACCGTCCAATTACCTGCTTGTCGATTCTCTGGAAGTTACTGACTGGCATAATATCAGAAGAAATATATCAACACCTGGACGATCAAGACATACTACCATGGGAACAGAAGGGATGTAGAAAAGGAAGTAGAGGAACAAAAGAACAACTATGCATCGACAAAGGAATTATGAAAGACAGCAAGAAAAGAAAAACGAACCTCGCAATGGCATGGATTGACTACAAGAAAGCATATGACATGGTTCCGCACTCTTGGATCATCGAGTCTATGGAAATGTTAGGGGTAGCAGACAATATCAGAAGGTTCCTCATTACAAGTATGACGAGATGGAGAACTAAGTTGGAAAGTAATGGTGGAGTGCTTGGAGAGGTTGGTATCAAGAGAGGAATCTTTCAGGGAGATAGTCTATCTCCATTGCTGTTTGTGATGGCAATGACACCATTAACTAAGGTACTCAGAAGATCCAGGCTAGGATATGAGTTCAAGAGCAAGGCAAAAATCAACCATGTATTATACATGGACGATTTGAAGCTGTTTGGTAAGACACGAAGTGACTTGGAGTCTCTCATCAACACTGTGCGGATCTTCAGCGAAGACATCGGTATGCAGTTTGGGTTGGATAAATGTGCAATGATTACTCTCATGAGAGGTAAGCCAGCCAATGACAACAACTTCCAGATGCCGAACGGAGAAGAGATCAGATCAATCGAAGACGGTGGTAGCTATAAATATCTCGGAATATTAGAGGCAGATCAGTTGAAACATCAAGAAATGAAGAAGAAGATTGAGGCAGAGTATATCAGGAGAATTCGGAAGGTGCTCAAATCCAAACTAAATGCTGGAAACATGGTGAAGGCTGTTAACACTTGGGCAGTAGCCCTAGTGAGATATGCTGCTGGCATAGTTGAATGGAACAAGCTTGAACTCGAAACCCTGGACAGGAAGACAAGGAAGTTGCTAACTATGCATGGGATGTTTCACCCAAAGTCTGATGTAGATAGACTTTATGTGTCAAGAGAGAAGGGAGGACGTGGTCTGGCTGGAATAGAGGAGACTGTAAGATATGAGGAACAAAGCCTATACTGCTATATTGAAGGCCAGATTGATACCATCATGACGGCAGTCAAAGAGTCGATGAGGAAAGGAAAGGATGTGACAGCGAAACAGCTGAAGGCTGATCAAAGGAAAATGAGACTGGAAGGATGGAAAGAGAAGGTGATGCACGGGCAGCATTTAAGACAGACAGAGGAGTTTGCTGGCCCAGAGAGTTGGCAGTGGCTGAAACGAGGAAGTTTAAAGAAGGAGACGGAAAGTATGCTAGTTGCTGCTCAGGACCAAGCAATTAGAACAAATTACCGAAGAGCCAAAGTTGAAAAGGAGCATACATCTCCCTCATGTAGAATGTGTCATGACAAAGACGAAACGGTGTCTCATCTGGTGAGTGAAACGGCAGCAAAATGGCACAGACAGAGTACAAAGGAAGGCACGACAGAGTAGCAGCTGCAGTTCATTGGGGTCTAGCCAAGAAGTACCATTTACCCCATGCGGAAAAATGGTACGAACATCGGGCAGAGCCTGTAGTAGAGAACGACGATGTAAAACTTTTATGGGATTTTAATATCCAGACAGACAAGGTCATTGAAGCTAGACGACCAGACATCGTTCTCTTAAAGAAGAAGGAAAAGGAATGTCTCATCATAGATATTGCGATTCCGGGAGACTGCAGAGCTTGGCGTAAAGAGGAGGAAAAGATACAGAAGTATAACGATCTGGCATGGGAGCTGAGAAGGATATGGAAGGTGAAGACGAAGGTGGTACCAATAGTCATCGGAGCCTTAGGAACAGTGACAACAAGACACAGAAGCTTTCTGGCTGTTCTAGGGGTCGAGGTGTCCTTTGAAACGATACAGAAGGCAAGCTTGCTTGGAACAGCTCATATCTTACGGAAGGTCTTGAATTAGAAAGAGAAGTGAACAATGAGAAGAGGATCCATTTGATAGAATATAGAACAATAACCCTAGATTTCTGGAAGAAGTCCGGTTGCTGTTTAATATACCAACATAACATCAAGTTGTGGACAATGGAAATAATAATAATAATAATAATAATAATAATAATAATAATAATAATGATAAAGATTTGAATAATGCTACCGAAGGCAATGAATGGCTGATACGATAAATTTTACATCATAAGCACTTCCACAAGTTCCTCCCGTATAATATATATGTCACTATACATTATGAAATTGAATAAAATCTAACTTTCAATTGATAATCTTAATATTCGTGCACTGTTCTCATTATATCCTCACCTGTTACAGTGGGAGAAGTGCGATAGATGTATCTCTTGAGACCTACACCCATCTTGGTTTCAGTGATAATAACCGTCCTCCTCGACACCATGGTCTTCATGTCACTGTTCCGGGGGCAGCGGCTGGATGGGTAGATACTATCGAGACATTTGGCTCAAAGAAGGTAGGGATTTAACTGTATACTCTACATTAAGTCCTAAATATAGAATATTTATTATTATTATCATTATTATTGTGATTATTATTAATGTCGTTGTTGATGTTGTTGTTGATGTTGTTGTTATTATCATTGTTATCATTATCATCATTATTATTGTAATTATCTCCATCATCATCATTTTTAGGCGATTTAATTTTGAACACTATTTCTTGTTTCGGTTATTTTCTTCTTTTTTTCAGCACGTACGCTGAATTCATTATGTACATGTCGTATTGTTTTTGTATTGTCTCTCAACTTCCTCAGTTTGCTGGTGACCATTCTCCCTTCTCCCTCCCACCCCAGCGCTCCCGCTAACCAGGGCCATGAGCTCCACCTGCCTTTCAAGTTTAAGTACAACCTCTTTGGGGGTCACTGCATGGAGTCAATCTCCAGTGGAGAATCGAAATAGTGATAAATATCAACCATATTGCCCCCTCTACAGCTCACTTTACAACAAATACTGCAACCTGCCATTGCACTTGCCGAAGGAGGGTTTGCAGTGCATCCTATATCTGCCAATCATTGGAAAGAGGGAGTCGATTCATTGAAGAGAGAGAGCAACCCCCATGGCCACACTATGCTCCTGGGGAAACGACCTCCAAGGACAGGAGATATCATGCGAATGCCACTCTTGGCTAAAACATTCAAGGTAATAATAATTAATAGTAATAATTAATAATGATGATAATTATAATGGTAATAATACACATAATAATAATAATAATGATAATAATGATAATGATGATAATGATAATGATAATAAAAATAGAAATGATAATAATAATGATAATAATAATAATAATAATAATGATAATAATAATAATGATAATAATAATAATAATAATCACTTAAGCTGTAAGCTGTTTTTTCAGTTAGCGCTGGATCACATAGCAGGATAATACCTCATTCTCATACGTCGAACGTCTAACAAGAAGGCAGAAGGTCCCAGCCATTGTGGCCTAACTTTCTGGAGACATATTTTAGACAGAGATATATGAGAACAATGCCTCTACGAATTTTCTTTTTCTTCGTTTGATATCATGATGGTGAACTGCAAATGATTTAAATTACCACCACCGTCATCCTCATAATAATAATAATAGATCCTTCTCCCTAAGTACAAAGAACCAATCCGGTCCCTAATCAAACTTCTCTAGGAGTGAGACGATCTCTTTTAGAGAGTGGATTTTACCTCTTTATGGAATTAAAATAAGTTCACCCCCGAAAGAGATATTCAATCCAAATGCAATGGTTCAGCCTGATGGGCATGTGATTCTTTGCATGCAGAGAGCAAGGGCAGCGGAACGGTTTTCAAAGTGGGTGGGGGGCTGACCATGCAAAAAAAAATCATAATAATATAGTAATTTTTACGTTTTTGTACACGGTTTTTGAAAAAAAAGTGAGGGGTGCTGCCAGCCGATTCCGCCGCACCTGGAGAGTACACTCACATCTACTTTAGATCTCTCGATGATTCACACTGAATGATTGATAACATTGCTGCAGCAGCATAACAAAGTAGTTTCAAATACCATTCTCTGCCATAAAATGACCTCCCCCCCTCATAAAAGGTGTTAAATTAAATCCATTTTTGTTGTGAAAAGTCGACTTTACGTACCTCATTATTAATAACTAATTGTATTAACATAATGGTTAGTTTCGGTCATTATCGCTCATTTGGTTTACGTAGCAGACGATGCTATCCTGCTAGTATATAGTATACCTACGCAGACCCTATTGCAAATCAAAATCTATTCCGGACTCGATATTTGCTTCATCAAACTGTAGCTATGTTATAAATATCTGTAGGCAAGTTTTAGTAGAAGAATATTTTTACTTTCAACATTAAATGCTTTAATTAAGTTTATTTGGACTGTATTAATTGTTTCAAATGAAAAGGGTCTAGGAACAAAAACTATCATATGTTAATCACGTGACGTTGTACACAGCAATATGCCATGTTCTGCCTGCTCGATCTCAAAGTTTGGGGGAAAAATAAGATGTAACCATTATACCAGTCATAAAGTATTATACATCAAACTGTAGGTAATCTATTTAGCATGAGATGACAATCAATTTGGCCCTTATTGACCCTTAGGGATATTCCATCGGGAAAACAAAGGTGCCAGGGTCTCGAAAATATGGGTGATTTTAGACCGTTTGCCATAGCAAGAGTTGTGAACATGGACACTTTCAAATGAACAGTGAGACGTTATTGGTGAATTAAATGTAATTATATTTACATCAAATTAATAGAATTGAATAAACTTTTCACACTATTATCAATCTGGTGTGAGATTATTAATAATTATAAAGATATACCCGAATTTCTGCAATATCACGTCCATGAAAACCACTGTTCCCTGTGTTGAAGCTGTGTGTGTGGACTTTCGGACACTCAAATGCACGCGACTAACCATTATGAGATAAATTCCAGTTGTGGGAACGATCTCAAAATTACTTTTTACAGAATTTAATATTATGATCACCAAAGTGTCTGTTTGTATGAATAAAAAATATGTGCTAAAGGACTCTGGAAGAAATTGTGCAATTGCTGAGAAATAGGCAAAATAAGCGCGGATTCGGTCACTTAATATTCCGTCGGGCCTTTATTCCAGCTATAATAATACACTGTCCCACGTGTGCCTATCTGTGTTGGCGATCTTCAGTGTGATCGTTTTTTAGCTAGATATTATGATTTCACAAAGTTCAGTTTATGTAACTGTACCAGATCTAGATCCACGATGTTATATCAATACTTTACCTTGGTTTTACAGACTTTCTCACGAAATCAGTGTTTTACTGTAACTACGTTCATTTAGCATTAAGGGCGGTGATATAAGAGTAGAGGGGGGGGGGGGGGGCTGTGTCATTTCAAGTGATTACGATCCATAGAGATGTATATCTCTATGTTACGATCTTACTTTGTACTTGTCGCAGCTTTCTAGAAGAGCCGTTATTTGGAAGCTAATGTAAAGCATGTCATTTGCAAATAAAAGAAACTTAGACATAAAGATGATGAAAAATGTTTTTTTAAGTATCGAAAGAAAGTAATTGGCCATAAAACTAAATTTGTGAAAAAGTGATATCATTTTGTGAAGTCGTACACCTTCAAAATACTCTGGTTCCTTCCATAAAGTGACATGTTAATTCATGAAAAAATTGACCCAGGACTAAAATCCAGTTAAAAACCAATTAGGGCAAAACCAATTGAAACCAGTTGGCCAACTGGTTTCAATAGGGAAATTGGAACAACTGGTTCCAATTGAAAACCAGTTGCCAATTGGTTCCAATTGAAAACCAGTTGCCAATTGGTTCCAGTTAAAACCAATTGGGCAACTGGAACCAGTTGGCAATTGGTGTCAATTGGTTCCAGTTGTTCCAATTTCCCTATTAAAACCAATTGAATCCAATTGGAGGCAACTGGTTTCAATTGGTTCCAGTTGAAACCATGGACGGAAATCTGTCCCGAAAGGTAGGGGGGACAACGGGCTGATCCAGCCTTGGGGGGGGGGGGGGCAAAAACATTTTCAGCCATATGTTAATCCCCGATCGGCTGCTCGAAGGTAATTTTTGTCTGTTTCATTGAAGGAGTAGTCCTCATGGTCACTTTTTAGCTTTATTCTTATAAATCAACATAAATATATGATATCATTGTCCTTATTTATATAATGCGAGCGCGAAGCGCGAGCAAAATTTTTTTGGAAAATTTATGTATTTTTTTCCTAAAATTTGAACATTTTGGGCAATGTTTGTTATCCTGAAAAAGATGTATATACAACTAAATATTTACCACGACCGCGAAGTGCGAGCAGAGCTTAACTGATGGAAAAGGTACCTGTTAAAGACTGCTTGCAATTAGCCATGAGGACGTTACATATTCCAACAATCAAATAATGCGAGCGCAAAGCGCGAGCTGAAATTTTTTGAAATTTTTACCTAAAGACTGGAAATTCTAAGCACTTTTTGTAACTTAAACATATAATAGGTATATAACTAAGCAATTGATGCGAACGCGAAGCGCGAGCGGAAAGTTTTGAGATTTAGACCTAAGAACGAGACACTCTATTCATGTTTTGTAAATCATGAAAAGGATGAGTAATTGGGGGTCTTTCTTACACCCGGTCCTTACATAAATAAAGCGAGTGCAAAATGCAGCCAGAAAATGTTCATATACGTTTAATTTGAATTGATCGAAAAGGTACTTGTTAAGGACTGCTTGCACTTGGCCATGAAGACGTTACATATTTCAACAATCAATGCCAGCGCGAATCGCGAGCTGAAAATTTTTAACATTTTTTCAAAAAGAATCGAAAATTTTGATAAATTTTTGTAATCGTGAACAGGTTAGCTATATAACAATTGATGTAAGCGAAGCGTGAGCAGAAAAATTCGAGATTTAGACCTAACAAAACGGGACACTCATGTTTTGTAAATCATGAAAAGGATGAGTAATAGGGAATCTTTCTACATTAATAATGCGAGCACAAAATTTTTGATATTGTAATCTGAAACTGGATAATGATATAAATAGAGAACAAATTGAATATCTGAATAAACATAAGCGTTTTTCAGATTTAGACCTAGAATCTCGGCATTTTACACATCTATCAGCGAGCGCGAAGCGCGAGCTTAAACTTTTTGATATTCTGATCTGATTCTGAGTCAATTTCAGCTATATATTTCATGCACTTCGTAGGAAAATTGTGAGGTGGATATGGATCACACTTAATATTTCATTATTATTTGAGTTTTGACATAGGACCGGGACATCCTTATAGGACAAGTCATATGAAAATGATGACTATCTTCCTATTCCTCTTACTAAGCGCGAGATGAAACAAAAGGGACAATTTAATCATTAAATTTATATCTTATTTATTAACGCATTTTGCGGGCGAGAAATCTGATGATATTATGGCCTGAAAACTGGACATTTCAAGCACTTTTGTAATTAGGAATAGAATGCATGAGTTAAAATATTTTTAACCATCAATGCTAGCGCAAATCGCGAGCCAAAATCTTTGATAAACTGTCATGAAAATCAATATTGAGACATAAATCGCCAATCAAAATACAAGTAGCACTATCTGCTACGTTTTGACAATCAGACTTGAAAAGGGATATTTTCAATCTAAATGGAATACACAAAAATAATAGGTACTGAATAAATCGAATTTGCGAGCGCTCAGTGCGAGTAGAAAATGCCAATATTCAGACTATAAAGCTGTAACTTTTATAGATCACTTTTTTTTTAAATCCGTTTGTAAATCACACAAAATAATGAAAGTTCGATTTCCGAGGTGAAATGTATAATACATATTGACTTCCAAACATGATATTTAAGCTCCATATTGAAAAATCACCTAACAGGCAATGCGAGCGCGAAGCGCGAGCGAAAATTTTATATAGTGACATGAAAGATTCTTTCCAAGTTTTCCCTCATCTTATTTTATTCATTCTTGAAAATTTGACAAGCAAAATAAACAAAGGTTTTCACCCAAAATGTAAGGTCATTTAGTCCAAAATACATGTATTATTTCGAATGTGAATGATGCATTTTTCTCCATCATAAAAGACCAAAAATAGTAGGGGGGACATTTGATATTGTGTCCCCCCTACTATTTTTGGTAGGGGGGACACGTCCCCCCTGTCCCCCCTGGGATTTCCGCCCATGGTTGAAACCAATTGGAGGCAACTGGTTTCAACTGGAACCAGTTGAAACCAATTGATTTCCAACTGGATCCAATTGGAACTTCCAGTTGGAATTAACTTAATTAGTTACAAATTAATTAGCATTGGCACTAACTATTGCTCATGCCAACATAGAAGCAGTGTTATATGTCTATTAATACCAATGTAAAGGGCATTGATAAAATACAGACTTTCATATGAATATATTTATATGGAAGATCTTCAAATATATGTATTTTTATTTGATGTAATTTGGTAACAGTTAGTGGTGTACTAATTATCCTTTAATCTGTTTTAATTATAATCTATAACATTTATGAACATGGTTTTCACTGCTAAGTATTCTAAATACTTATCTTTAAAAAGTGTGGTACTTGAAATTGAAAAGAATTAAATAGATACATTGTTAATGATGACAAATCTCATAAAACATTAATCTGTGCACACTGGCAGATAATATGCAAATTAACTGGTTTCAATTGGATCCAGTTGGGTAACTGGAAAATTTCCAATTGGGGGGGCAAAAACATTTTCAGCCATATGTTAATCCCCGATCGGCTGCTCGAAGGTAATTTTTGTCTGTTTCATTGAAGGAGTAGTCCTCATGGTCACTTTTTAGCTTTATTCTTATAAATCAACATAAATATATGATATCATTGTCCTTATTTATATAATGCGAGCGCGAAGCGCGAGCAAAATTTTTTTGGAAAATTTATGTATTTTTTTCCTAAAATTTGAACATTTTGGGCAATGTTTGTTATCCTGAAAAAGATGTATATACAACTAAATATTTACCACGACCGCGAAGTGCGAGCAGAGCTTAACTGATGGAAAAGGTACCTGTTAAAGACTGCTTGCAATTAGCCATGAGGACGTTACATATTCCAACAATCAAATAATGCGAGCGCAAAGCGCGAGCTGAAATTTTTTGAAATTTTTACCTAAAGACTGGAAATTCTAAGCACTTTTTGTAACTTAAACATATAATAGGTATATAACTAAGCAATTGATGCGAACGCGAAGCGCGAGCGGAAAGTTTTGAGATTTAGACCTAAGAACGAGACACTCTATTCATGTTTTGTAAATCATGAAAAGGATGAGTAGTTACAAATTAATTAGCATTGGCACTAACTATTGCTCATGCCAACATAGAAGCAGTGTTATATGTCTATTAATACCAATGTAAAGGGCATTGATAAAATACAGACTTTCATATGAATATATTTATATGGAAGATCTTCAAATATATGTATTTTTATTTGATGTAATTTGGTAACAGTTAGTGGTGTACTAATTATCCTTTAATCTGTTTTAATTATAATCTATAACATTTATGAACATGGTTTTCACTGCTAAGTATTCTAAATACTTATCTTTAAAAAGTGTGGTACTTGAAATTGAAAAGAATTAAATAGATACATTGTTAATGATGACAAATCTCATAAAACATTAATCTGTGCACACTGGCAGATAATATGCAAATTAACTGGTTTCAATTGGATCCAGTTGGGTAACTGGAAAATTTCCAATTGGGGGGGCAAAAACATTTTCAGCCATATGTTAATCCCCGATCGGCTGCTCGAAGGTAATTTTTGTCTGTTTCATTGAAGGAGTAGTCCTCATGGTCACTTTTTAGCTTTATTCTTATAAATCAACATAAATATATGATATCATTGTCCTTATTTATATAATGCGAGCGCAAAGCGCGAGCAAAATTTTTTTGGAAAATTTATGTATTTTTTTCCTAAAATTTGAACATTTTGGGCAATGTTTGTTATCCTGAAAAAGATGTATATTCTAAATACTTATCTTTAAAAAGTGTGGTACTTGAAATTGAAAAGAATTAAATAGATACATTGTTAATGATGACAAATCTCATAAAACATTAATCTGTGCACACTGGCAGATAATATGCAAATTAACTGGTTTCAATTGGATCCAGTTGGGTAACTGGAAAATTTCCAATTGGAAACCAATTGGAAATCATTTCCAGTTACCCAACTGGTTCCAGTTTTATTTCCAGTTACCCAACTGGTTCCAATTAGAATTCATTTCCAGTTACCCATCTTTCCAGTTAGAAGTCATCTCCAGTTACCCAATTCAACCAATTGGTACCAGTTAGGATTTCCAGTTACACAACTGCATGGTTCAAGTTAGGATTTCCAGTTACCCAACAGGTTCCAGTTAGAAATCATTTCCAGTTGGAAGTCATTTCCAGTTACCCAACTGGTTCCAGTTAGGATATCCAGTTGCCCAACTGGTTCCAGTTGGGATTTCCAGTTGCCCAACTGGTTCCAGTTGGGATTTCCAGTTACTCAACTGGTTCCAGTTAGAAATCATTTCCAATTGGAAGTCATTTCCAGTTACCCAACTGGTTCCAGTTAGGATTTCCAGTTGCCTAACTGGTTTCAATTGGTTTCAACTGGAAATTGTTAAAACCAATTGAAACCAATTGAAACCAGTTGGAAATCCAACTGGTTTCAATTGGATTTTGGTCCTGGGGAGCAAATACTATTTCAAACTGTAAACATTTTTCGATTTGGATGCATTTGCTCTTTGAAATGGTTTCAAACTATAGCCATACAATATCCTTTAGAAACTACTATTCAAACATTCTTCATTCAGACCCTTGCGGCCTGTGGTAAGAGAGGTTTCTACGAAGGTCATGTTGCAGAGGCCATAGTTGATATCATCCAGTCTAATGGCGGCAGACTCTCATTGGCCGACCTCAAAGGTCACAGGTCAACCTTTGAAGATCCAATCAATACGAGTTATCACGGAGTACGTGTTTGGGAGCTTCCACCGAACGGCCAGGGAATAACCACCCTTATGGCTCTCAATATCCTTGAGGATTTTGATCTGAAAGGTACATACCGATATGTCATTAGAAATTCGCAAAAGTTGTATTTAACCTCATTTTATATTTATTTGCAAGCGTCATATCAAAACCAATAGAGTACTGAAGTGATGACGTCAGTTGCCGTGGTGTCATGGCGGTCTGGTTCTAAACAAACGAACCCGGAGCGTGTTTCTCATATGAGAAAATGGCTGCTAACAGAATTTCATCGCTTGCAGCCTCAGAATGATGGTAATTTTTGCCAATACAAATATGTATAGACGATCGTCAACTGCGACTCTGTTTAGAACCAGCCGGTTTGTTGTCATGACAGAGACGTCACACTTCGGTACTCTATTTACATTATAATAGCAAAAAAAGGATGTTAGTTGAGAAGAAAAATATTGATTTTTTTTTTCGAGCGATAATTAACGTTTCATTTAATGTCCGGATTTCATGCAGTATATAAATAGAAAGTTTTAACTTTATATTCACTTTTACATTTGCATTTACTTTGACATTACATATTTTGCTTTTTCTTTGCAATTACCTTTACTTTGCAACATTTATTGCCATATTTATTCTTCATTTAGACAATAAAGTTACCAACATTCTCTCTTTTGATTACTTACTCCCTTAACTGTATTGGATTTAACATATCTATATCTTTTTATTCTGCATTCCATTCACTTTCCTTTGCGCTTAAATTTACTTTTATTTCTATTTTTGTATTTACATTTACATTTTTTCGTTGTTTTTCATTTCGCTTTATTTTACTTATATTTTGCTGTACCCTTTTACATTCATTTGACTTTAAAATAGTCAATGTTTTTTATACAGGCCATTTTTAAGACGGATAATAATAATCAAATTGTTTGATTTAGTTTTTAATATTTTTTTCTTGAATATAAATTTTCGCTTCCTTGTGACGTTTATTCCAGAAATGGGGCACGGCAGTCCAGAGTACCTTCATCACATAATCGAAGCATTAAAACTTAGTTTTGCTGACAGCTTAGAGTTTTGTGCAGATCCTAATAAGGAGAGAGTGCCAACCGAAGAGTTACTCTCAAAGACATATGCTTCCAGTCGGCGAAATCTCCTGGACCCAAAGAGGTATACATTAATGGGCATATGTAGGCCGCTACAGTTTCTTATATTATTAAAGGGCGTGTCCAACAATACATAAGAGTTTATTTTGATCAATAGAGAAAAATAAAACAAGCATTTTTCATCAAAATAGGATGTAGAATGATAAATTCATTACAATTAATATAGTAGTTAAAGGGCAGGTCAACCTAACAAAGTTGGTTTTGAGCGATAGAGAAAACAAATGCAAACGAGAGAGACGATGATGGGGATCCTTCACAGTTATTGTACTTCATTGTATGAAATAAAGAATATTAAGATTTTGGCAGATTTTACTTAAAGAAAAACACCTTTCACTTGAAATCTTTGGATGTGCTATTTCAAGATCACTGAAATTATCAAAAATCATTTTGGCGACTTATTATTGGTTAGGGGTTGGTAGGTACATTATGGCATAACGGACGTTCTGCTCGCATGTGTCGTTAAACGAAATATAACTAAAAACAGTAAAACTTATCTTTGCTGTTCGTTGATAGATTTTCACCGAACCTTAAACAATATATTTCTTTCATTTTCTACCTTTTTATTTATAACCATATACATCATGGCAAACTTCTCTTAACCATTCAACTATGTTTTAAAAAGAGAGATATAAAGTCGGTTTCATTATAACTAATAATAATTTTCAGGACTACTTTCAAGAAAGAATACTCTACTCTCAAATCTCCACTTTCTCGCCTATCCATTTATTCTCTTCTTCTATCCACTGTTTCTATAACACTCCACATGGTGTACCGTAAACCACATCAGCGATAATAATAATGAATATTATTATATGTTAATGATAATTGATCGAGAGGAAATGATACAATAAATTCTTCTAATTTGGGCAATTACAAGGTTTTTTAATGAAATTAGACAGACGTAGAATCTATGCTTGAAATAACTAAATTATTTGGATGATATGAATGTTTGCTCATTTTGTACTGTGCCTTATACAGGGCCAGTAGTCTGGTAACTCAAGGAAATCCTTATCCTTTTAGTGGGGATACAGTTTACTTGTCTGTGGTAGACAATGGCGGCAATGCTTGCTCGTTCATCAATAGTAATTTCTTACGCTTCGGAACAGGCCTCATTCCCAAAGATTGTGGCTTTGCACTTCAGGTGAGAGTGCATTACTTCTCTTTCCTACGATATGCATACGACATTCAAATTTACAAAGGTACGAAGTATTTTATGATGGGATCCCCATCTGTATCTATTCTACGATATATCATGTGTACGATGGTCCTTTATCCATCCTACGATGATTATGTGTAAGACCCTTATTTATCTGGTACGATGTATCTAATGGCATTGACTCATTGTACGATGTGCGTATGTATTTTGACCGAAAGGTATGACTTCTTTCTGATGGTACTTTTCCATCCAACGATGTGTGTAAATTATTTATTTATCTACAGGTACAAAGTATGCTATTTATGGTCTATTCCATTCTACGATATGCATACGACGTTAATTTATCACTGGCACGACGTATCCGATGGTCTTTATCCTTCCTACGATCATAGACCATAATTAAATAATGCATCAATTGAAAAACATTTATGATTGTACTCAAAATTATCCCAAACAAACTTTAGCCAGCTAATTTAAGCTAATAATATTGTCACACAATTATGTTTACCAAAATGTCCATCAAAATCCTAGAAGGTGTATTAATATACTCCTGTCATTGTTTCCCTTTATATATGCGCCATGCATGCACACAGTAAAAACGCTGTTTAAGATTTTATACAACGCTGTTTACTATATGAACCTTACAGTATTTGTTTAACCGTTTAAACAATCATGTTTAATTTATTGACAATTAGATATTGAAAATTAAACTTTGTTGCTTAAGATTTAAACAGTTGTTTAAACTGTTTAAACAATTACTGTAAGGTTCATATGGTAAACAGCGTTGTATAATTTTTTTTACTGTGCAGTGTCGAGGGATGAATTTCCGCTTACTCGAGGGACATTTGAACTGTATAGCAGGAGGTAAACGCCCCTATCATACAACCATTCCTTCTATGATTACCAGTGCAGAGGATAATAATCAACTTTTAGCAACTTTTGGTGTCATGGGAGGATTCATGCAACCACAGGGTCAAGTACAGGTGAGGATAGGGGTATATTCGCTCCAGGGGACAGTCGGAGGAAAGGTCGGAGTAGTGCCCATCTGGAGAGAGTTACACCGACCTTCCTCCTTGTTTCCAGGGAGTATCTTGGTCGGAGGAAGGTCGGAGTAACTCTGTCCAAATGGGCACTACTCCGACCTTTCCTCCGACTGGGCTCTCCCGACCAAAACATCCTACGTATGGGTCGTGATAAGATACTAATATCTCCGGAATTTTAATCCATTCATAATAGAACTTTAATCCGAATATATAGGATCCCACTTGTGATCGGGACTAATGATTATGATATCATGAAAAGAATATTTGGAACAATAGTGCATAATATTGATGATGAAACTGTAAATTTGAGGATAATTTTTTTCTTTGGTTATGAATTGTTTGACTGGCAGGTACTTCTGAACATGGTAGAATTCGGCATGAACCCTCAGTTGGCGTTAGACAGCCCTCGTCTTTGCCTCAGAATCGATCAGCAAGCCAAGATGGGTCAAGATCTTGTTCATCTGGAAGAATCGTTCCCATCCTCGACCTTTGATGCTTTATGGTCAAAAGGTCATAAGGTCAAATCTATGTCGGGATTCGAGAGGGAGATGTTTGGGCGTGGTCAAGTCATAACAAAGGGAGATTGGTGGAGTGCCGAGACGCATTGTGGGGAAGGTGAAAGATCACAGGTTTTGTGGGCGGGGTCTGACCCGAGAGGAGACGGCATGGCAGTAGGAATGTAGGTAAAATTATCTGTTCACCTCAGGAAAGTAAACAGTTCCTGATGCAGAGCTATGTAGTGGTGGAAGCTCCATATGCTCGATCGATGCATGATACACACGCACACTCTTTTTTCCCCTTGACTCTATCCTCAAGATAAAGCCTCTCGACAAGATGGTCAAATCCATGTTAGTATGAGAATATTTGAAGCAATATTTTCTGTATCAATGTTTCATTTTATCATGAAATCACACTCTTCCTTTGATTTAACCATCACCATTATCTCCATCATGACCATCATCATTTCCATAGCTTTCATCTTCACCATTGTCACATTCAACCTCATCCATCTTCATCTTCATTATGAACTGATGTTTTCGTATATGAAAATATACCCATTCTGCTGTATCAATGTATCAAATCATTTTAATAAGTTTGAATCTGTTGTTGTCATTTTTTCAAGCAATCTCCTTGATGACAATCCTATTTTGCTAATTGTAAATGTTGTAATTGGTAGTGGATCATTTGTGTCGAATTGTGTGTGTGAGGGTGTATGAGGCTGTGTGGGTATGTGTGTGAGGGAGGGTGTGTGTGTGTTGAGTGATAATTTAGTATACTTTATCTATGATTCATGCCAGGAGCAGTAAACAATTTTGTTTGTTATGATATGAAAAATGTTTATTAACGAATTATATGAATGTACGCAGAAGAGAATTAAATCAAAACGAATTCGACTTGTATCATAATGTTACTTTATTCATTCTGTATGCAATACTATGAAACAAAGATCATCTCATAAAGTTTTCAAGGAATGATCAAAATGTGACCAGCCGCCTAAAAACCAACGATACTAATTCTCCCAAAATGAATTTTCATTGAGCTTGAAAAAATACATCATAAGCTTAAAAATGACAACTTGCCAAAAACGATCAAAAATAATCCTCACTGCAGGTACTTGATTGAATGCAGAAGTTTCTCTGGCGACACTGCAGTGGGTTGAGGGTAGCTGATTACATTTCACTCCCACTGGTTCGGGTATTATTTTGGAGGTGGTGCTCCCCCTCCTGTAGAATCAGTGGCGTAATATAGGGGGCAGGGGACAATTAGCCGCCCCCCCCCCCTGGCGGATTTCACCGGGAAAATAAAAAACGGGAAAAGGAGAAAAGGGAGAAAGGGAAAGAAAGAAAGAAAAAGAGGAAAGGGAAATAAAAAAGGACATAAATAGGGAAAATGGAATACTAACAGGCCTTCATTAGCATGATTAGCAAGAGAGGGATATAAAATCAAAATATATGACTCAATGAGACGGGAAAGAATGGCTGAAAAATGTGAGAAAGAGGCAAAAAGAAACAGGAAATGAAGGTATAGCCAAAAGCTAAATTGGAACATCAGAATAGAACTTCATTACGAACTGATGTTTTTCGTATAAAAAGAAAGAATGGCTGAAAAATGTGAGAAAGAGGCAAAAAGAAACGGGAAATGAAGGTATAGCCAAAAGCTAAATTGGAACATCAGAATAGAAGAAAAAGGGACAACAAAAAGAGAAGTACTTAATAATTCGACCGGGCTGCCGAGGATTGAAAAAAATATACAAAGAACGGGAAGAAAGGTCGATGGTATCTATTATAAGCTTGCTAAATTTTATGCAACAATGGTCGCAATCAAGACAAAAAATCCTTAGTCAAGGGTTAGCCAATGACTATTATATCCTAACCTAAGTAAGGCTTTAGGTTGGCTAGATTTACCATAAAAAGCCTCTTAATGTTTACTTCGGCAAAATTTCCAAAGCTACTATCATATAAATATAATCTAATATAAAAATCATTTTAAAAGGCAATTTTTTCTGGCTCGCTTCGCTCGCTGACGACTTTTACAATTTGTTTTCCACATTTGCTATGTTGTGTTGCCAGAAAATATTTGGTTTATAATCCGCAACTGCGTTGAAGTTAATATGTTTTGTGTATGTGTGTATGTACCCGCGATTAGATAAAACAGTGGCCATCTGCAATGTTAAAAAATATCACGAGGTTCCGCGGGCTCCGCCCCAGACCAGTGGCGGCACCAAGGAGGGAGGCACAGAGGCATTTACCCCCAGTGAGTTGGCCCCACCCCCCCCCCCGAAATTTTTTGGGGAAAAATGTAAATAGTAAATGTTGTCATTAGCATCTTATACAGCTGCAAATTGCTCCAAAACAGCTTTTTGGTTCTTCAAAATTTGAAAATTTTCTCATCCATTCACTGTTAGCTCCCAATTTTTTTTTCACCAACATAAATCTTTCAGGTCATATTCAAAATGTCGCTCGCGCTACGCGTTCGCAGTAACTGTTGACTGAAATAAGTAAATTATCTGTTCACATGGGGCTTAAAAATCCAAATGTTAATTCAATTTGCTTCTCGCGATTAGAGTTTTCATTCATTTTAGCGAGATACACATCCTGCGCGTTCATGATTTTCATAAATTAAAAATTTTCAGCACGCGCTTCCAGTTCATGATTACAAAAAGTGCTCGGAACGTCCGGTTATCATCTCAGGATATACAAATTTTAAGCTCGCGCTTCGCGCTCGCATTATTTATTTGGTGGGATATCATCTTCATGACCCGATGCAAACAGGTCCCTTTCAAGTCTACATTGAACAGATTAGCTCGCGCTTCTTGTTCGATATTGAGAAAAAGGAAAAATATTTTTGTGTTGCTCCCCAATGTTCTTTTGCCTCCCCCGAAGTTAAAAATCCTGGTGCCGCCATTGCCCTTGACCCGATTCGCCTGGCACTGCCCCCCAAAAAGTTCTACAACCGAGAACAAAAATAAAAGATGAAAGAAAAGGAGTATGTAAGATATGTTATTTTCTGAATACCATGTCAAAATCAATCTCAAAGTTAGATTCTAATAAAAATATGCACTTTATTAATGTTTTTATTAATCATTCTTACCATAACCTCCGTTGAAAACTGATAAGAGATTTTGCGTATTATTGATGTCTTATTGTTTGGCAATAAAGCCTTTAAGTTTTTTTTTTATAATCTTCGTGGAAAGCCACGCAATTGATTTTGTATCGACTCACATTCGATGTTTCTTCTTATCTTATTTGCAAAATAAAAAGTGAATTAAATTGAATTGAAATCATATCCCTTTTTTGGCTCGATCACTTCAATTGTTCAATTGAACTTTGAAAAAAGAAAATTGGTGCAACATTATCCAAAGTAACGATAAAAATAACAGCCCCTCCAAAATATGACCTTATTGTGCAATTTTGTTATTGTTTATTCGACGCAATTCAAGTTTATTATTCAGGATTTCACTGCATTATCACTACACAAGCAAGAACAAATTATACTCAATTCAAATTGATATTTGGTTCACAAAAAGAAATATATCATGGAGAACCGAGATTCTAGGGTGATTCAGGATTTCACTGCGTTATCACTACACAAGCAAGAACAAATTATATTCAATTCAAATTGATATTTGGTTCACAAAAAGAAATATATCATGGAGAACCGAGATTCTAGGGTGATTCAGGATTTCACTGCGTTATCACTACACAAGCAAGATCAAATTATACTCAATTCAAATTGATATTTGGTTCACAAAAAGAAATATATCATGGAGAACCGAGATTCTAGGGTGATTCAGGATTTCACTGCGTTATCACTACACAAGCAAGAACAAATTATACTCAATGCAAATTGATATTTGGTTCACAAAAAGAAATATATCATGGAGAACCGAGATTCTAGGGTGATTCGGGATTTCACTGCATTATCACTACACAAGCAAGATCAAATTATACTCAATTCAAATTGATATTTGGTTCACAAAAAGAAATATATCATGGAGAACCGAGATTCTAGGGTGATTCAGGATTTCACTGCGTTATCACTACACAAGCAAGAACAAATTATACTCAATTCAAATTGATATTTGGTTCACAAAAAGAAATATATCATGGAGAACCGAGATTCTAGGGTGATTCAGGATTTCACTGCGTTATCACTACACAAGCAAGAACAAATTATACTCAATGCAAATTGATATTTGGCTCACAAAAAGAAATATATCATGGAGAACCGAGATTCTAGGGTGATTCAGGATTTCACTGCGTTATCACTACACAAGCAAGAACAAATTATACTCAATGCAAATTGATATTTGGCTCACAAAAAGAAATATATCATGGAGAACCGAGATTCTAGGGTGATTCAGGATTTCACTGCGTTATCACTACACAAGCAAGATCAAATTATACTCAATTCAAATTGATATTTGGTTCACAAAAAGAAATATATCATGGAGAACCGAGATTCTAGGGTGATTCAGGATTTCACTGCGTTATCACTACACAAGCAAGAACAAATTATACTCAATGCAAATTGATATTTGGCTCACAAAAAGAAATATATCATGGAGAACCGAGATTCTAGGGTGATTCAGGATTTCACTGCTAATATCATTACACAAGCAAGAACAAATTATACTCAATTCAAATTGATATTTGGCTCACAAAAAGAAATATATCATGGAGAACCAAGATTCTAGGGTGATTGCTAAGAGTATGGTTTTAATACTTTCATTTTATGACACCGATGACTTTAAATGAGGTTATAACTTTAATCATAAACCAATCAAAACATCATTTAAATACATTGGCCTAAACGGGGGGATCATATCCCAGCATCTACAATATGTGGAAGTGGGGGATGATTTGTACCAAACATATATGAATACCCTATACTTCAAGTTATAATGAGTTACTGATGACATTAATTGACAATATGAAAGTCGTTTGCAAAAGACAGAAGCAAGTTAGGACAGCAATATATCCCAAACACTTTGCATTTTTATCGATTTAAAGGAGACTTAAAATCACATGGATACATAAAATCTAATGAATATTTCGAATATGAATTTTGCTCAAGATTTTGAAAGTTGCCTCATCTCGATCCCAATATAATCTTAAATATTATTCAAAATCTTTCCTTTATAATTTGCATCATTGTGCTATTTCCACGTTTTTGGAAGGCTGTAATGGAATGTGATGACCTTTATAATTATTTCATAAAGCATCCTCAATCCCGATAATCATGATCCTATTTTTTTTTCATTCTCATCTCACTTTTAACCAGTGAGCAAATTATTATTTTTTAATAATAATTAATGATTTATGGAATTCTTAAAAAAGACAGATCAAAACTGAGGCTGCTCAGTCTATGTAATTTTGTACGATACAGTTAATAGAATCAGTGATATGGTCTCTACCTGTTTGTATGGAATATTTTTTTTATTTTGCAATTTTGATCATCCCGTAATATTCATAATAATCGTTTTAATATAACTCTGGGCATTACATAAAAAACAGTCAAATATACGTAGAGTACGAATTATAAGCATGATAGATACAATAAAAGGAAACGGGGACAGGGGGGGGGGTCGCCCTCAAAACTAATTTCTCATCAGAATGTTTTTAAAAAATGACACGTGTCCTTTTTACAATTAGAAATGTGCTCGTTTTTTTAATAAAGTGAAATGCCCTTTAGGAGTAACATTTTTTATAATATGCGCATATTCTTATCTGTAGTTCGGATTCTCTCTTAGGGGAAAATTTTCTTGAAAATGGAGCACAAAGAATTTTTTTCATTAATTTTCTCTTGTTTTTTTCATCCGGGGGGGGGGGGGCACTTCCATTGACAAGTGGATACCATGCGCGACCATGGGGTCTCGAAAAGCACCCTAAACACGTATTTTACATATTCTAAAAATGCACCCCTTAACAAGTATTGGCGTGTGAAACCCTACCCTTAACAAGTATTGGAAACAAAACGATACTCTTGGCAAGAATTCCCTGAAATGAACCCCTAAACAAGTACAGCGATATTTTATTGTTGTCACGTACGGGTCCGTCTGTCGTCGGTTTTACCTTTACACACCATTTGGGTTAGTACGGCCCCACCTTTCACACCTCGATCGCGCAAATCGGACTCTAAACACGTATATTTTAATTTTGTTTTATCATCCCAGCAAATTTGACCCTAAACACGTAGCTTTCCTAGCGAATAGATACCCTTTTTTCATTATTTTAGTGTTTTTGACACCCTTATCACGTTACGTACGTAACGTGCCCTATCTTGAAAAAAAAAACATGCTTTTTACGTGTTTTTTTTTGGTCGCGCATGGTATCCACTCGCAATTTTGATCATCCCGTAATATTCATAATAATCGTTTTAATATATAACTCTGGGCATTATAAAAAAAAACAGTAAAATATACGTAGAGTACGAATTATAAGCATGATAGATGCAATAAAAGGAAACGGGGACAGGGGGGGGGGTCGCCCTCAAAACGAATTTTTCATCAGAATGTTTAAAAAAAAATGACACGCGTGTCCTTTTTTACCAATAGAAATTGATGTGCTCGTTTTTTATAAAGTGAAATGCCCTTTTTTGAGTAACACTATTTATATCATGCGCATATTCCTATCTGGAGTTCGGATTTTCTTTTAGGGGAAAGTTTTCTTAAAAATAAAGCACAAAGAATTTTGTCTTATTTTTTTTCCATTAATTTTCTTTTGTTGAGGGGATTCAAGAAAGGCAAGTTTAGGTCCAAAATGGTTCTTGAGTGCGAACAGGGTGGAGGAAGTGCACGGCAGGGGCACTTGTACCCGAAAATATTTCCATAGGAAAAATCTTTTATTTTTCACAATGAAATGTACGTGCCCTTTAATAATGAAGTGACATTTTTTTTCAATTCTGGGCATTTCAATCCCTGCAGTTGCTTCAATTCTATTTCTGATGTGTTTCAGATTCCTTTCTTTTTTATAAATACAATACAGAAAAAATATAAAATTGTGTGAATTATCTCCATGGAACATTTTATGCCTAACGGGATTGAGAATCTCTCTTGCCCCAGCCCCACTACCTCTTTCACTTAAAGGCAAATGGTGGCCTTTTTAAAAGTTAAATGTTCCTCATTCTGTTTGATTTACAAGTATCCCGAACTGGGGGGCGTTTCATGAAAGGACTTGTCGGACGTTTTATCCGACAAGTCCCATTTTATCCGACAGTTACCATAGTAACAGTACCTCTCAGCCAATCAACATCAGAGAAAGATGTCAGATCTGACAACTTGTCGGATGAAAATGTTGATGAAACACTCCCCTGATCATGAGTATTGAAACCTTGAAAATAATACCAGCACTGGGCAGGGGGGTGAAACTCCGCTTCTGCATCCGGTCAGAATTGAAGAAAATTTTGGAGGGTCAAAAGTGCACACTGCTCCCATTTTTCGTATACAAGCCTATGGACACCGCCACTGTTTTGGTACACCAGCGAAATGAAGGCGTGGTCACGGAACGTCCTTCGCGCATAGCGTAAAAATATGTAAATTAGTATTTTGTCACTAATTAGCATAATGCGCGACCTGATTAATAATCGTTTATGGTGTCTGTCAGTGATTACATCATGTCAGATCATTCGTTTTTTTCCTCCTCAGAGTTTTATTATTCATCTATTTTAATGATCTATTTGTTATTGCTTGTTACGATTATTACTGCATCTTTGCTTTGTTTTAGCTGCAAATGGCCAGGATCTTTGCTAAAAAATATTACAGAGGAGGTTCCCAAAGAAAATGTTGCCATATACGATGACATCTCTTTAAGTTTCTGGAGCCCTTTTTTCTTTTTATTGCAGAAAACGAAATGAACCTCTTTTCATAATATAAACAAAGATAATAACAAATCAAATTCTTTTCCATAATTGTAGTCTCCAATATAAGTCCTATTATGAATAGCAGTCCTCGGAGCACTTAATTTTAAATGGCGACTTCTATGTCAAACATCAATAATCATGACCTAGGTATATACCATATTTTAGGGGGGAGGGGGTTCTCAAAATTAAATAGGCAAGAGAGCAAACCGATCGTAGGCTATTTCTTTTTTATTTTCAACTGAAAATTAATCTGGTGTAATTTTCATTTGGAAAGAAAAAATACATTTTATATGCAGGTTTCAAAAATTTGGAGAAATAATTTGCCCCCCCCCCCATCATGAACAGTAAGGTCTTATAATTGCTTCTTTCAAAACAAACTGAACTTTCACCCCCCCCCCATCTCTCTCTCTTTCTGTCTGTCTCTCTCTCAGAAACTGACATAACTATATGCATACAAGCAAATAATCTCCTGTCATTTTACTTTCTTTCCCACTCTTATCCTTATTTTTCTTGAATAATATTTTAATTGACTGCTGTTTGATCTCATGTAACAGTGGTATCATCACATTTCAGTACAGTGCAACATCTTGTGCCATTTGTGCATAACAGCTCAGAAGCAATACATCATCACAATTAATTGATAAATGAAAATTACCAAGATCAAAAAATTCAATTCAAAATTAACATGTTTATTAAGGAATCCATTTTCTAAAACATTGACATTAACATAAAAATAATAATTAGCATCTACCAAGCATTAAATTGTATTTTTAAAAATGAAGGCAATGCATAGCTAAAAAGGGCTGTTACTGGGTAAGGGTAGTATGGGGTGGGTATATAAATGTACAAAAATAGGATTAAGTACATTTTTCTACATTGTACAATGTTTGTTAAAATTTCATTCAAAGGATCTCGATGAGCCTATAGTTAATATTCCATAAAAGAGCATAAAAACCTTTGATATTCGTTTATTTTCTTCCACAAAAGTTTATCACTCAAAAAAATTGGTAAATTCCTTTCAAATTTGCTGACAAGAAATAGTCTTCTGATGTGAGAGCACTCCTCATAAGGGGGGGGGGGGGGGTGGGACACAATGCCAGAATCCTAAAGAGTGCCTTCCCCAATCAATACATTAGCGAATCATTAACAAAATTTGATTTGTCTACTGTCACTGTGCTTAGAATTCAATCTATTTTTGAAATATAGTCTATTTATATATTATTGCAGTGGTAGCCCATTTCACATTTTTTTAAAATGAAGATAACAATAAATGCAACTTAATAACCCTACATAATTTATGAAGACTTGCAGTGGCGTACCGTGGGTCACGGCATCGGGGGGGGGGGCACCAGCAAAAATTTTGAGACCATTTCATATCTCTTCTTGGCACTTATGTTGTGATACCAGTACTTAAACAGCTTAGGAAGTGGGAAACCTGCATGGTAAAAAAGAGAAAAGAACATAATAAGCTGTAAATTATTTTTACTCATCTAGTCCAGTTTAGTAAAAAAAAGATGTAAACTCTATTTTATATCTTCAGTGATAAAACAAGTTTAGCACATGCAGTCACTTTCGTCCCACATCCAGATAAATTCATATATCAATATAACTATCTACAGTATGTTTTGAAAATAAAGAGTGAAAATTAATTCAAATATTTATCAGAATTTTGTGATAACTGTTAATATCTTGGGTTTTTTATGCAAATGCATGTATAGACAGGAGATATGGATAATTAGTATGCAGTGTTAGAAATGGAAATACTGGTGAATCTGAATTCAAACAAATATTAACTCACAATGGAACTTTAACATTACATGATATCGCATCATGTTTCAGCACAATTGGCCATAGCCCACCCCCTCCCAAAAAAGGGGAAATATTCATTTATTTGTTGTTGTTTTTTTTTTTTTGGGGGGGGGGGTGATGAGCTTAGATACAGCCTGTATATTATCAAAACAGTAAGCATACCTTGCAATTTTTCCATTCAGATATCCTGTTCCTCATTAGATTGTAACTAACACTTGCTGATCGGCATGGTTCTCAATTTTGTACTTCTGACTAGGTGTGAACTGCTAAGAACTTGGTCCCACTGGATCTGCAATTGACAATTTAAATTTGAGAGTTTTAGAGATAATAAAATTACTCTTCTTAAACAATATTTTTGAAATTTCCAGCTGCCCATATCCCAGGTCTATGAATGAATATTCCAAACTAGAACAAAAAAGTTATCTGGACCCGAAACTTCATTCTCTATCACATAGAGGCATAGGCCTACCTCACTCTGTTTATAAAAGTAAAATGATTCCAACCACATATTTCTACAGCTGTATATAGCTGAATCTGGTCTATGCTGGGCCTGTATAACTTAAGAATCACATCACATTTGAATGAAGTAAACACTAAGAACGTTTTCAAATTACCACCCCAGGCCGGACCCAGGGTATCCTGTTCAAATAGACTTGATTTAGGTCTAGGGTAGGCTACGCCATTTCATTCAAATCTAAGACTAAGAGTAAGTAACACTTAACATAACAGACATTAATGCTAAGTCAATCGTATTTCAACACTGATTATTCTGAAGTAAAGCGTTCCTGAATAAAAGAAACTGCTGAGAATTATACTTATTCATATGAAGATGAAATAGAGGGGACGGACTAGGCCTAAACTTCAACTTTCAAGCTTGAAGTTTGGGCCTAGTCCGTCCCTATGGTGGCCCTGAAGGGACATCGCATATCGACCAAATCGCGAATATTCACGACGAAATTGGCGACGAAATTCACGACGTCGCCAATTTCGTCGTGAATTTCGTCGTCAATTTGAATATTCACGACGAAATTGGCGACGAAATTCACGACATCGTGAATTTCGTCGCCAATTTCGTCGCGAATTATTCACGACGAAATTCACGACGTCGCCTATTTCGTCGCCAATTTAAATATTGACGACGAAATTCACGACGAAATTCGCGACATCGTAAATTTCGTCGCGAATTATTCACGACGAAATTCACGACGTCGTGAATTTCGTCGCCAATTTCGTCGTGAATTTGTTTTGCTTGCCTGGGCGGTATGCGGTTTGAGAAACCAATTCGTCTGCTGCTAATTCCTGCACTGCAGGGTCGATCTACATTCATTTAGTATAATGCAATTCTGTCCATTAACCTTTCGCCTAACAACCATATGGTCCAATAACCATTTGATCCAGTCATCACTTCGCATTGCCTGTTAGGTGTTCCAGGGGCGGATCCAGCCTTCGCCAATAGGGGGGGGGGGGCGGAATTATTTTTCAGCCATATTTTCCCCGATCGGCCGCTCGAAGATGATTTTTGGTTTCTGTGAAGGGGTGGTCTTCTTAGCTTTATTCTTATAAATCAATATAAATATATAATATCATAATCCTTATTTATATAATGTGAGCGCGAAGCGCGAGCTAATTTTTTTTTGGAAATCTTATGTATTTTTTCCTATAATTTGAACATTCTGGGCAATGTTTGTTTTCCTAAAAAAGATGTGTATGCAAATAAATAATTACTACAAACGCGAAGCGCGAGCAGAAATGAACTGGTGGAATAGGTACCTGTTAAAGACAGCATGCAGTTAGTCATGAAGACGTTATATATTTTAAAAATCAAATAATGCGAGCGCGATGCACGAGCTGAATTTTTTGAAATTTTTACTTAAAAATGGAAATTCTAAGGACTTTTTGTAACTTAAACAGAATAGGTATATAATAAACAATTGATGCGAGCGCGAAACGCGAGCTGAAAAATTTTGACATTTCTACATAAAGAATGGAACATTTTAATCAATTTTTGTAATCGTGAACAGGATAGCTATATAACTAAACAATTGATGCGAGTGCGAAGCGCGAGTGGAAAAAAATCGAGATTAGACCTTAACACGGGACACTCTATTCATGTTTTGTAAATTTGGAAAAGAATGAGTAATTCCTACATTAATGATGCAAGCACAAAGTGCGAGCAGAAAATTGTTTATATTGTGATCTGAAACTGGATAATGATTTAAATAGAGAACAAGTTGAATATCTGAATAAACATGCGCGCGCGTGTTTCATATTTAGACCTAGAATCTAGGCATTCTAAATACATCTTTTATCATGAAAATCAAAGCGAGCACGAAGCGCGAGCTTAAACTATTTGATATTCTATATTTCAAGCACTTTGTAAGAAAATTGTAAAGTGGATATGGATCACACAGAGCTGATTTTTTTCATTATAATTCTTTGAGTTTTGACATAGGACCGGTACATCCTTAGGACATATAGGACATCTCATCATATAAAAATGATGAATGTCTTCCTATTCCTCTTGCTAAGCGCAAGATGAAACAAAAGGGACAATTCAATTATTAAATTAATATCTTATTCATTAATGCTTAATGAGGGCGTGAAGTCGATGGCCTGAAAACTGGACATTTCATGCATTTGTAATTATAAATAGGATGCATCAGTTAATATATTTTAACAATTAATGCGAGCGCAAATTGCGAGCCTAAATCTGTGCATTGTCAAGAAAAGGGGATTGTATAATCAATATTGAGACATACGATCAAAATGCGGGCGTGTAGCGCTGGCTGATACGTTTTGACAATCAGACCTGAAAAGGGATATTTTGAAAACTTTATGGAATACACGAAAATAATAGGTACCTGATAAATCGAAATTTGCGGGCGCGCAGCGCGAGCGGGAAATGTTAATATTCAGACCATAAAACTGTCATATTTACAGAGCACTTTTTAAAAATCAATTTGTAAATCACGCAAAATAATAAAAGTTTGATTTTCGAGATGAAATATGTTTTGTATATTGACTTCCAAACTTGATATCTAAACTCCATATTGAACAAGATTATGAAAATCACCTAACAGGCAATGTGAGCGCGAAGCACGAGCGAAATTTTTATGAAGTGACATGAAATATTCTTTTTATTTCCATGTCTTCCCCTCATCTTACTTTATTCACTCGTCTCCTCCTCTTCTTTTTTCTACTCTCTTTTCCCTCCTTTTTTGCTTTCTTTCCTTATTTCCTTTCTTTGCTCCGCCAATAGGGGGGGGGGACGGGACGGGCCCCTCGGCCCCCTCCCCCTGGATCCGCCTATGCATATGGATAGCAGTGGACATCGTTCTGTCGTTTCAATGTTTTTTTATTCAATTGGTCTAATGCCAACTCGTCAGCTTTCATTTGGTCTACCATCAGTTCGTCCACTATCCACATGGTCTAACTGCCAAGTTTGTCTAATAACCAAGTTGGTCCAATTGCCATTTATTCCATATGCCATTTTGTCTAATTGAACTAAGTGTTAATTGGGCGAAATTAAGGAAAATAAAATTGATATTAGACCAACTAGTTGTGAGACGAAATGGTCATAGACGAACTGGTGATTATAGACGAAGTGATGACTGGACCAAATGGTTATTGGACCATATGGTTGTTAGGCGAAAAGTTAATGGCCAGAATTGCATTAGAGTAAATGAATGTAGGTCGACCCTGCAGTGGAGGAATTAGCAGCAGACGAATTGGTTTCAACCCGCATACCGCCCAGGCAAACAAAACAAATTCACGACGAAATTGGCGACGAAATTCACGACGTCGTGAATTTCGTCGTGAATAATTCGCGACGAAATTTACGATGTCGCGAATTTCGTCGTGAATTTCGTCGTCAATATTTAAATTGGCGACGAAATTGGCGACGTCGTGAATTTCGTCGTGAATAATTCGCGACGAAATTGGCGACGAAATTCACGATGTCGTGAATTTCGTCGCCAATTTCGTCGTGAATATTCAAATTGACGACGAAATTCACGACGAAATTGGCGACGTCGTGAATTTCGTCGCCAATTTCGTCGTGAATATTCGCGATTTGGTCTATATGCGATGTCCCTTCAGGGCCACCATACGTCCCCGCTATTTTCATACCCCATGACTACATCGACAATCTCGCTCGGCTAGCACCGGCGATATCAAAGGCCGGATCCCGCTCTGACCATATCCCTACATATCATTGACCTAAATTTGAATAGGCCTAAAATCGACAGTTTGTCGACCTTTGTCGTTACTAAAAAACAGGAGGTCGGAAACAAGTCCACATCTACCCTAACCCAGAGAGCTCCCGCCCGCGCAGCGGGCGGGAGCCCAGAAGCTTACCGTGTATTTTACCATTGTCACCGGACTAGGGTGATTTATGGTCTAAATATTTCTCCAAATGAATTGTGAAAACGGAAAGTATACAATTACCACGATTATATGGATGAAGGTCTAACGAGTGGCAGATTCCTGACATCTGGGCACAGTCTGGAACCTCAAAAAAACGAAAAGTTTTCTCCTTCTACCCAGTCTCGATCGGCCATTTTGTTAGTGATTTTTAACAAAAATGGCCGATCGAGACGGGGTAGAAGGAGAGAACTTTTCGTTTTTTTGAGGTTCCAGACTGTGCCCAGATGTCAGGAATCTGCCACTCGTTAGACCTTCATCCATATAATCGTGGTAATTGTATACTTTCTGTTTTCACAATTCATTTGGAGAAATATTTAGACCATAAATCACCCTAGTCCGGTGACAATGGTAAAATACACGGTAAGCTTCTGGGCTCCCGCCCGCTGCGCGGGCGGGAGCTCTCTGGGTTACATCTACCCCTGATAATTGTCTAATCACAATAAAACTGAAATAAAGGTTTACTTTGGACCTACATGAAGCATTCCGATGAATGTCTAGATCTACGACAAACTATAGACCCCTACTCCCTAGATATAGTATTTTTGAGAAACTCAATGATCACACTTATTTGGAAGTCAGGCAAAAGAAATATTGAAATTGAGGTTTACATAGTGCGTAATACAGGATGAGCCCCGAACCCCGGCAAACACATTACAATTTGCAAGTGAGATCAAAACATGAAAATGAGCGTAACTTACTTTTATTCCTATGGAATGTCATTAGAATAGTATTGATGTTCCCTCCAAGATTTTCCGCTCCAATGAAGTTCACTCAGAAACCATGATTTCGAACATCAATTCTATAAACAGATAATTAGTCTAGCTATTTCGTTTCAGAAACTTCAAATTCGCAGAGTCCAAAAGAACGACACTTCGCACAGATATCGTAGGGAATTGTGGGACGGAAAAAAATGTTTAATGCATGAGTACATGAATAAAACATTAGCGTTTAATCCAATCATACAAGTGCATTATGCGTATTTTGACGTCATTCTCATGAATAAAACATTGACCCTCCAAAATCAACCTTCAAATTGTCCACCGGCAGCCATGTTGGCTGTGTACAGGAGCTTACGGGAGCTTACGTATACGTAAGATCGTATCTCTGTGGCACTGGGGTTTAATAGCGCCATCTCATGATCGGGTCACTTTAGTGTGATATTTGGCTGCATGTGCATGTGTGCGGCGACCGGGAAAAAAGAAGGACTCTCACCGAAATATCATAAAAATGAGCGCCCGATTCATTCCTCCAGAGATACAGGATAATCCAACAGGATGGGGTCCTTGTACGATTCCAAAGCAATTCAAAGATATTCCATACCAACCATTTTCAAAGGGAGATCGCCTCGGAAAGGTAATTACTAGTACATGATAGTAGTGCCAGTGGAATGCCTCTCTATTCATTCATGCATTATTGCATAGGCGTACCACTACCAGTTTCCCATATGTTGTGTAGAATGTGTACGGTATGGTACGGTACGGTAGGGGCCGACTACCGAATGTACGTCGTCGATGATGCGTGTATGACTATGACTATGAGTAGTCTTGAGAAGTCGAGGACTCCATTGGCCTGTTGCACGACCATGACGACGAGATGAGCGATACGTAGGAACGTCCTACTAGTACTACTACTCCTACTCCTAGGAGTCCTAGGTAGCCAGGCGGCTTCTAGAGAGTAAAAATCATTTACTAACGTAAGGTCACTCTCATAGTACGAAGCCAGGGCTTCCGTCATATACTTTTGCGTGTACCACCAAAAAACCTGAAACTTTCGCCCCCGAAATTTCTACTTTCTTTCTAAAAGATCTAGCCCTAAATCATGTACATGGGATAAAACTTCATTTCCGACATTTCTACGCTCTCGTTGTTATTTTTGAACAAGAATTCATCAAAAAAATGAGAGAAATGTTGTGTAAAGACGGAAGAGACTTGCCCGATGTTTTCGCCGCCATCTTGTTTCCTATTGTTCTTCGCCAACGTTACAGACGCATGCGTCGGGTAACGTTGGGGAAGAACAATAGGTGGGTGGTGTCCAAAGAAGATCATGCCTACGTAGGACATGTCTGGAGGTGTCTTTCCAAGGACCATTCTTCGTATCGCCCAAATCGGCTTTGTGAAACAGTTGAGCGATATCTCGTTCTTACGTAGAATGGTTCTACGAAAGACCCTTTCATGCAACAGGCCCCATGATGATGTCTTTTTAAAAAAATTTGACATATACTTCAAGGCTCCACATTAACTTTTTTTGGTGGTGGCCCGTTCGGGCCACCAAAACCATCAAATAATTTTTTTTGGTGGCCCGATATTAAAGTTTGGTGGCCCGAAAAATATAAAGAAAAACATTAAAAATGAATAAAACAAACTTCTGAAATATTAATTCTGCAGCCACTACCACTATATGTTACTTTTACTTTATACATCTTGTATGTAAACCTTGTTTGCTGTTATTTTACTTTGCTAATTTATAAATGTTTCTATCGTTGTATAAATGAAATGATTGAAAGAGAATAAATGAATTGTATTGTTCGCAGGTTGTGTGGACTTTTTTTTTAAATCTCTGTATAGAGCTAATGGTAAAGTAAATAAATAGTGCATAGCAAATTCAGTTAGATGTACAAATCAATGGTTTTTCCTTCCTTCCTCTTTGAATCCTAAAACCTAGATTATGCATGCCCCAAATCCAGTTTATTTCTGTTTTCTCTTTTGCAGCATATTATAGAAGGAGAAAATCACAGAAAAATATGCTGCAAATTTAGAACAATGCATAAAAGGGAGAAACAAACGAAAATAATTTTCAAAAAGTATATTACAAAAAGAAAACAAAAATAATAAAAGAAATTAGTGAAATAAAACAAAAGAAAGAAAATGAAGGGGAAAAAAGAAAAGAAAAAAATTAGAGAGAAAAAAGGAAAGAAAATGAAAGAAAAATTAATAAAACAGTTAATAAAAAAATGGGGAAAAGTGGAAAATTAAGAAGCCATTACATATATTTTTTAACAGCTGTGGCAACAGTCTATTCTGACTGGAATATAATTAAAAGCCAAGCAAATAATTTTCACTTACTTTTTGGGAATGGCACATTTTCATTTTTATATCCTTTAGTTTGTATTATTTTATTTTCAGTAGAAACATATTTTTTAATCAGGCATATTCAATGGGAAGGGGTATAAATGGTTTAACCACTGTCAAAAAAAAATGAAAGGAAAAAAAAAAGAAAACGGCAAAATTTATATCTGGAAAAAAAGTGTGAGAAAAGTCCTTCCCTATATTTGCCAAAATGTTGGGAAAAAAAATCACATTTCATATCAATGAATTGCCTTGCCTTCCCAAAGTATTTACTCTCTCAAGAGTGGTTTAAGAAGTCATTTATAAACAAGAAAGAAAGAAACTGTCTTGTTTGTTTTTGGCTAGAAAATACACAGCTTAAAAAAAAACCAAGTATCAACATACATACAAATGCACACGTGGGACTGTGATGTACTTGCCTATGTGTTTTTATGTGTATTAATTCATGTGGAAATCGGTCTTTTTGAGTCAAAAGAGAGGTCATAATTCCTCTTCTTAATACTTGCAAATAATCAGGGTACATCAGATTTTCGTAATATACAGTGCGTCCCAAAAAAAACTATACACTTTTGAAATGGCTGCCAAATAAAAAATGTAGCACTTTGGGGAAAAAGACTTACATATGTGGAAAGCCAATAAAGTCAACTTTCAAATGACACCAAAAAGTTGGAAAACTATTCATGCTTGAGCGAGCACTGCCCACTGAAACAAAGGGTATGAAAATTAGGGTGGGCTGGAATTAGCCTTCCAATTTATGTCAGTTTTTGAGAGGCAAATCCTTTCGAACTTGCAAAGTTAAGGGCGTTGTGATAAATTAATGATCAGCCGTGACCAGTCTTGGTTGCTTAAGCAAATGTTTTAAATTATTGAATTGAACTTTAATGCATGAGTGAACACAAATTACACTTTTTTGGCAGCATTTCAACTTTATCATTTGGATCTCAGCAATGTGTTCATGGGAGTCGGGAGAGTAAAGGGTGAGATAGGACTTAAGTGGGAGAAGTAGGTTGATGGAATAAGGGTCAACAGAACATTCAGCTTCCGCCCCCTCCCTCTTTCCCGCCCTACCCTCCCGTTGAGAGACTAATGGCTATTGTCATGTACACGTGAAGTCCATAGCAGAATGTTGATTTAATGATTAATTCTGAATTGGGGCATCAACTTTTTCCTATCAATCATTTAATCAACAATTTATCAGTAAATCAACTCATTCAATGTGCAATGTGATCAATCAAACATTCATTTTTATTCAGTAAATTACTTCATTAATCATCATAATCTTTAAATTTCTTGGTAATCATTCAATAAAAAAACTGATCATTAGCCACCGGTCACTTGGCAGTTAAGTTTTGAATAGGCTACAATCCAGGAAGTTAGACAGAGAGAGAGAGAGAGAGAGGGGGGGGGGGGCTGGCTGGGGAGGGGACATATGACTTTTTAATTTGTAAAAGGACAGAAAGAAGAGGAATGCCCTTTTAACCAAGTCTTAGCATATCTCGCCATCTTGCTTGTAACAGGTATACCATCACATTACTCTGACTCTCACGAACACACTTCTGAGGTCCACAAGATGAATATGCTACACTAAAATTACAATTCCTGTTCACTCATGCATTACATCTCAATTTAGAAACTCATGAAATTAGCCTAAGTAACCATAACTTATCTCACTCATAAATAGCATAAAACCCTTAGCTTTGTAAGTTCCAAAGGACTAACCTCTCAAAAAATTGTAAGGCTAATTCCTGCCCAGCCTAGCCAAGCTTAGTCTCTCAGGAGAGAAGTGGGGGGAGGGGGTAGAGATGGAGGGAGGGGTTGCTAAATGTTCTGTTGACCTTTATCCCATCAACGTACTTCACCTACCTAGTCATATTACCCCCCTCTTCTCCTGTCTGTCATGAACACATTGTTGAGATCCACATGATAAAGAAAATGCTGCACTAAAAATTGCAGTTCATGATCACTCATGCATTAAATTTCAATTTAATAACGCATTAAATTTTCACAAACAACAAACTGATCACATCTGATCTTTAATTCACCAAATAACCCTCAACTTTGCAAGTACCAAACAAAAAAACCTGAAAAAATTGGAAGGCTAATTCCGGCCCACCCTAATTTTCATACCCTTTGTTTCAGTGGGCAGTGCTCGCTCAAGCATGAATAGTTTTCCAACTTTTTGGTGTCATTTGAAAGTTGACTTTATTGGCTTTCCATATCTATAAGTCTCTTCCCCCAAAGTGCTACATTTTTTATTTGGCAACCATTTCACAAGTGTATAGTTTTTTTTGGGACGCACTGTAGACTGTAGAATTGCATTTCATTGGTGTAAAATGTGACTTTGACTGAGATTTTCAAAGTTCTGTGGAAGATTTCTCAGCAGTAACATTTTTTTATCGCAGCTCCCCAAGTCTGAATAGGCTGAGCTAGATCTAGAGCACAGCTAGCTGTATGCAGTGGCTTCATGCAAAGCTCACGCCAGCCGGCCGGCGCGTCTGGCTGGATAATAGCTACTGTATGCTATAGCTGTAGGCCTAATATGCAAACTTTGTGTGTGTGTATTTGTGTGTAGATCAACAAAAAGGGCGCATGACGAACTGGCTTGCAATTTGAGCTGTAGAAAGTTGATAAATGCGTGCAAAATTGGGAGAAAAATTGCGCTACTTTGAAAATTATTGGTTGCCCGATTCGGGCCACCAAAACTTAAAATTTTATCAATAATGGTTGCCCGAGGTGAATTTTTGGTGGCCCCGGGCCACCGCTAATGTCGAGCCTTGTATACTTCTTCATCATTGGAGTCTTGAACCCCCGTCCATATATGCATAAAAATGATAAGAGACTGACCAAAACAAAAATGGATTTCCCTAGGAAATCCATTTTTTGGAAATCCATCTTTTTTATTAAAAATCACGTAATTGGTCGTGATTTTAATTATCTCTACACCTTTTCACGCCTAATGCGTAGGAAGGTTTAAAAAAACAGTCAAATAAAATATTAAAAAATAAAGGTTTCTTACCAGACCGATGTCGTGTAGATCCCTCCATCCAAATGTACACAACGCAAGTACAATAGGGTCGACCCTTGAACCGCTTAAGTATGACGTATATCCGGTTAGCGATGCCGCTTTGAACAATTAATAGATACAAATTATTACTTCACAAATAATAAAATATATTACGTGATTATAAATAATTAGTATTAATTATACTAATTATTTATAATCACGTTATAAATTGTATTATTTGTAAAATAATGATTTTTAGTGGGTCTGTCACAAAGTTGATGAGCTGCTACAATGTACATGTAGGTATTACATGTATTTTAAAGGCCAAAGCACAACATTTATATTAACTTTTATTTGAATGATAAATTTTCTTAAAGTAGGGGTGTAAATGATATATGAGTGAGGTGTCTCATAGTTTTTCATTTTCTTCATATTTTATGTTTTTTTTGTGCAGGTGTCAGACTGGACAGGAGCAACATACCAAGATAAACGCTATGTAGGTAAGTAAAGTATTGAAACCACCGCACCGGGAACTGCTAAGTGCTAATACACCACAAGCAGTTTTGTCACATTGGTTGCAACATGAGACCCACTTCTGTGAAATGATTTGATATACCTTTCCAGCATGTTCATAGTGGATTTATATGTCCAGTCGACCCTAACATGAAGTAAATAATTACAGGGGGGGAGTCAAACTAGCATATTATGAAGACAAAAACATCTAAATCAGTCATGGCATTTGAAATTAACATGCCTGCAAATATTGATGAAATGCAAGGAAAATACCTGATATGAAAATGATAAAACATGCATGCTGTTTCTTTTGTATTATTATTTTTTTGCATATAAATTTCTTTTTTTTTCAGTGAAGTACAATTCGCAGTTTGGATCTGGTAACCAGTATACCTACGTTCATGAGCAGGATGAGTCCTCCTTCCAACTGGTTGATACTTCTAAGGTTCAGAAACCAATCTATATGAGGAACAGGATACGATTCAACCAGGTATTATTATACATGTACAGTTGTTGTAGAGATGTTGTGTGGCTCAGTGGATAAGTGTCCGGACTTTGAATTACAAGGTCCGGTGTTCAAATCCCTCCACAGCACTCATGTCCTGTGGCAACATGTTTTTCTACATTTGCCACTCTCTACCCAGACAGTGCAGTAAATGGGTACCTGGTAGCAAGAAATTCCTTGAATTCTCAAACATCTGATCAGGGTAGACTAAAGCCGTGGTAATAGTATGCAGCACTTACAAACATTGGATTAAGCGCTATATGAAGGTTGCATATTATTATTTATTTATTATTGTTTTTGATCAGTGGTAGTCCTCGAACTCTGGATTGCCAGAGTCAGGGTTCAGATCCCATCATAGAGGTAGTGTCCTTAAGATATTATTCTATTAATTACCACTTGGCATTCTGGTGTTTAAGAGATACATGTAGACTGGTAAGGACTTCAGAGTGGTTAGGGACAGTAGTAAATGACTAGAGGTACATGTACCTCCCTGATATTCAACTTCAGTGATGAAAATGTTTCAATTCTACTAGTATCTAGTATGTTTAAAGTGGAATATCAACCTTTACATTGTAGAACTTGAAAATCGGCTATCGATAATTAAGCAAAGTTTTAGACAATGGTTTCAATAAATCCATGGTTTAACTTCTAAGTTCTTCCTAAGATAAGAATAAAGGCCAACAATGATTAGCATTTGTTATATATTTGTTTTTTTTTCATTTTTCAGCGTAATTTACGTCGGGAAAGGGAACGTCGTGAGCAGCGTGCGACCGCTGGGATGCAATCACTGACCAAAGCCCAGAAGGAGAGACAGAGGCAGGTCAGAAGGTTACAGAAACAATATGGAGGAAGAAGGTGGCCCGATAAGAATCAACATGTGAGTACTATACAGGTTGAGATGTATCTTGAACAAGCATTACATAGCTGAGGCAAAAAAGATCTCTAGAATGAGAGTAACACACATTTCTGTCCTGAAAGCAATCCAGTTATTTACAAGCATTTTTCCTTATTTTAATTTCATGGGATCCACCAAAGCTCTGGTGGTGTATTAAATCACTGGTCTTGTAATCCAGATGATGTTAACCAGAATCCATCCTGGGGCCTGTAACACAAAGCTTAGCAATGATTGTAGAACATTTTTCTATGATTGATTTCATTGACTACAATGTACAATCAATCATGAATATCAAGCATATGATTAACCTTTATTAGGGACAGAGATTTTCCGCGATCGCGGAAAACGGACGGAATTCACGGAAAGGGCCTTTTGAAACGGAAAATGGCATTTCAAACGGAAAATCACGGAAAACGTATTTTCAGAATAGCAACAGAATACTCCAAAATCACAACAAAATGAGAATATTAAATGGGCAAAAAAAACCAGAAAATACGATCTCACTTCGCTACTATCATGACAATTCACACATCGTGACTGCACTCGACATCAGCACACTCGATTGCAGAGATGCCAACCCTCCCGATTTCATCGGGAGGCTCCCGAAAATTCATCCCAACTCCCGCCCTTACGATTACCATCCTTATCCTCCCGAAATTACGATTTTTTTTTGCATTGATCAAATTGGATTGGAAGTACATGTATCGTCTGCTGACTTTAGCATGTAGTAACTCGTACTCCTCCATTACGTTTCGCTGCTACTAAATTCTGTGTGAAAGGCAGACAAATAAGGAGCAGTGAAAAGCTGGTGCATGTGATATGCCCAATGGGAATCCACTGTGCACCGTGCACCAGGCCGGTAGGCCCGGCTAGCTTCGCGAGGCGTGTGCGCGCTCGCAGCCGCTGGATTTGTTGAGTCGTGCGATGGAATATCGGTGTGTGATTTTGGCGTATTGATGGGTTGATATTGACACGAAATGGCGGAAAATCAACAAAAAAAGACCAAGAAATGGTCTCAGAAGTATAAGACTGAATACAGTCTCCAGTACCCGTGTATTCGGAAAGAGGAATCTACCATGCATTTTGCACAATTTGCAGCGTGGACATTAAAGTTGAGCACGGAGGTCGTGATGATATTCGGAAGCACGTAGGGAGCAAACGGCATACGGACATTGCGAAGACGAGATCTTCGAGCTCCACTAGTACCCTGTTGACTTATTTCACCAAGCAAGGGACCAGCGAGGAGGAAGACGTTACCCGCGCTTTAATAATAATAAAGAGGATAATTCCTCATTATTATAGTTGAACAGGTACTTTTCTTCTATTGTCCCCTCATTTTTTTTACATGTAAAAATGCATATTTGATATTTTTATTTTTATGTCAAAAAAGTGGGAACAATGTTTTTTTAAAAACATGTGAAATGCTCCAAAATAAGGGTCAGATTGCACCAGAGAGCATCTAGAAACCCAGAGCTTCAGGGCCCTCGACCCCGGCCGCAAGGGTCGAGCGCTCTGCGCTCGAGATGTGCGCTACGCGCACATAATTTGGTGTCGGTTGCAAATCCTCCCTAATTCTGATTTCCAAAAGTTGGCATCTCTGCGATTGTACCCCGCACCGTACCCGTACCCGGCCGGCCGGGTTGGGCTTCACATGCACACATGTATCGTTCAACTACATGTACACAGTTGTGTGTTGCTGCCCTCTACGTTTGAAGATGTAACAGCACGATATCGTGGTCTTAAAATCCAAGATGGCGGATTGGGAAAAGACGATGACTGATGATAACGATGTCCAAAAACCCCCAAAATTATCGATGAAATATCATTTCACCGTGAAATAATGCTAATAATATGAAAGGTGAGGATGTATGCATCAAAAATGGGTGTGTTAAAATATTTTATTCACCCGCATAGATCCGATTAGAACGGATTTTATTGTGTTGTTGGTACAGTAGCAGATACAAATTTTGACCAGTGCGAGTGTGCATGTAAATGTGTACACGGAATTGTCACTTTTCCGTGTGTACAAAGTCTATGGGGAAACGGAATTTCCGTTTACTGACATGCTGAAACGGAATTTGAGATTTTCTGAAACGGAAAAGGCAATTTTTTTAAACGGAAAATCACTGTCCCTACTTTATGTTACAGGACCCAGGCCTGGTAGGCTATGAATTTTTCACAGCAGCCATGTATTATACATAAATTGGTGTGTTATAAACTTGGAGACAAATGAATAACAAGCATTTTCTGTCTTTCAGTATCTCAGATTTGGGGGAATTTTTTTGTAAGAAAAAAACGTCAAAAATTTTATCTTTTTTAATCCGTTGTAATTACAGGCTTATATTTTTCTTTTCATTCTCCTATACATTTAGCTAATATACAAGAAAGCAGGTTGTTGTTTCAAGAAGCAATCAGAGAAAGACTATGATTATGTGACATGACTCATAAAACTGAGTTTTACCGGGCATATTGCAAATAGTCATGCATCATGAGGTTGCCTACTTTTGCATTTCATCATGATTTTCACTTTAGCATTGCCTCTTTTAAAGTTAAAAGTCTAAATTTCACTAAATACACACCCTATGATTATTAGCTAATGAATTCAGCTTTAAAACGATACCAAATTTGTTGGAATATCTCTCTTGGTTTTGAAAATAATGATGATTACATGAATATGCCAAATATTTAACAGTACTGTCGTTTTTGGTGGGCAACCTCATGGCACATGGCCTCAGTGATAACCTTGATCATTACAATTAGCAGTGAGGATTTCAAAGTTTTTTGCCATTAAGTTTAGAGCAATACAAATACAATATTTCTATTTCCTAATATAGAGGATAATCCTGTCAATCTCGGCCCTAATTTCTCCAAGAATGGAACCATAAAACCATGTCAAACAGAAAACTATCTCTTTCAATATTTTCTATTTACAGTCATATTTTTTTGTTGTAATTCTCCTGTGCATTTATCTAATATGAGATGCAAGGCTGTAGTTCAGAGAAAGAGTATGATTATGTGTTGTAACTAATTAAACTCAGTATAGAGCCATAAAATATTTCCAAATACCCTCGATTTAGTTTCCATGCCCATGGGTCTTTCCACAAAATTTTGTCATTTTCCACTGCTTTTTTATTCACTTGAATGCATGTTATTAGCATGTGTATGGATCTCTTTTAATGTGCTTTTCATATAGCTGCATTTTAATCTCATTCGTGAATTATATCAATGTATTTAGTTGAATGCATTACTCTGGGTGTATTACTTGTATTTCCTGTTTTACTGAGATGTGATCATTTGTTTTAAATTTTAATTTCATCATATAGAACCAGATGAAGTCTCGCAGTGCATCCGTTCAGGTTCGTGGTGAATGGGGAGTGATAGAAGAATTGGATTTTCCTCGTCTCAACAAGCTACGTCTGCCCACTGTTGTAGATCCTGAAGACCTGTAAGTCTCATTCTCAAGTTAATGCAATGATGCCATTATGAAGCTTTTGACAACAGGAACCAGATGCCCATAACACAAAGCTTAGCAATGATCGTACAGAAGTTACCATTGAATGGCAAAGTGACCATAATAGTAGCCTTTATGCAACAAAAACAATATTGCATGTTATTAGTGACTCAACAGGCGACTGGTGATCCTTGTTGTAAGGTACACTCTGGACTTTCATTGGCATTGATTTAGTTCCTAAGAATGGGCAACAGTCGTTTGTAAAGTCGCTTATAACTTACAAACAGCTTTAAAAACACCCACCTGGAAAATAGAAAATCCCATTTTGCACAAGAATAAGTATGCATGAAGCTATGTATCACTTACAAACAGCTTTATTACGTCCCCCCCTTAAATTTTTATTGCCATCAGATTGAGTTTCTTTCAGTTGTAAGCATGGACATGTTTGTTTAAGTCAGATTCTTGACAATGATTGGTATATGTGTGACATTCATTCTTAGTATCATATTAAACAAAGACTGCAGATCAATTAAGGATTAATTGACCAAGCTATTATGATCGACTTCTCCAATCATGTCCGTCACTCTCCGATGGTATCTAATATCTTTATATTGCCTTTCCTTCTTAAATTTTACTCTTCAGTGTCAAGTGTGGAGAATTGGAATACTATGACAAAATGTTTGATCGCATCACTACCAAGACTGAAAAGAGACTAGCAAGGGTGAATAGGTTGTTCCACAAGGTCACTACCACAGATGACCCCATCATTAGAAAGGTAGGTTGGAACGTTGAAGGCAGTTCAGTAACTCTGTCCAGAATTATTTTTAAAAATATGAGTATCCATTACTAATTTTATCATAATTGCAATCATTTACGTCAAAAAGAAATAAAAGTTATAAGAATATGTATGATTGTGTGATTTAGGTACTACTAGACCATTAGAAATCCTTCCAGCAGACATGGTGTGTGTGTTTTGCATGTTGCAGTACTGGGTCAGCCAAGCAACCTACCAGCTGGGTGCTCACAGGCATTGTGTATGGCGGATTGCCTGCCCTTGTTTTTCTTTCATTACATGGAACCACTGCCCCTCAATACAAATGTAGCTTGATAGATCCATACAATCCCTCTAGTAAGCCAAGGTCTACTAGCTTATCTTTATCCGCTAGGCCACTAAATCATTACTTCCATATATGGGGATCAATCATTTCAATATGCTGTGCCAGTCCTAGGGAATACACTCCCACAAGACATCTTATATTTCTTGTCCTACCACTTTCAAAAATTCACTAAAAACCTGGTTATTCATGCAAGCTTTTAATTCGATCTCCCCCTTAAAAAAGTTTCCATTTATTATTTTTTTTTTTTTAATGCACCATGAGCATCCTCTGAGGATGAATATTGATGTCCATATTATTATTATTATTTGTTGCCTTGTAGGATATTGGTTTTCAGTTTGTCAAAAAAGTTATTCATGAATTGATTATACACTATAAAGATATTGGCTATGGGTATACCTTTTTAGAAACAAAGTTGATTTATCCCTTTAAGTCTATATTTTCTTCCAATATGTTTATTAAGACAAACAAATATTACAACAAGACAGTTATTGCTACACTGTTTTTTGTAAAAATCAGATTCTAGGGATACCGTAAGTAACGGTGTATTAACCGCACCCGTGTATTAACCGCACCCCCAACTTTGGACTAAAAAAAAAAAAAAAAAAAAAAAAAATCCTTCTCACATTTACATGCATATTTGAGGTACGAAGAAACAAAAACTAAGTTAAAGATTTCAAAGTATTCAAAGAGATTACCGGTATGTGGAAATCTGCTGACGGGATTACAGGAAGGTTCAAGAAACAAAGAAATTTGCATTTTTTCCACTTGTTTTACGGCTTCGTGCCGTCTCTCTCATACGTGGTGCACGTTGTACATGATATCTTATGAAAAGCAAACAGGAAAGAAAAAAATAAGCTGGCGCGAAACGGGACTTTGAGGGGTTAAAATGAATAGCGCCAGCTTAAGTCGCACTAAAACCACAATACAACGCAAGCTAGCTCTAGCTCTCGCTCAGCTGTGACAAATTATTACCGAGAATGCTTGGCGTCTCTTTGAACTTAGCCAGGGAACTTCGCTGCTTTGAATCGAGAATAAAGTCGAAATTAGTGTCATGAAGGTGGGTGCATTTGTTATGGACACTATTTGATTAAGATCGTAATAATCGCTTCCCATTACCCGCGGCTCATACCTCTCTAAACGACATTGCCCTGGGCGGCTACGCCCGGCCACTCGATGTGTTGTGAACTGGCAGACTTCTTACATGTTCGGGAGGGGTTACGCGGGCGCGGGCTCAGACCCGTCACCGTGGATAAACCGCACCCCCGACTTTTGCTTATATCCCGCCGAGAAAAAGGTGCGGTTAATACACCGTTACTTACGGTACACAGATAAAAGTGCCAAACTGCCAACTTTTTTTTGGTTGTTGTTAAATACTGCTTTTTATCATATTTTTGTGTAGCTTGCCTCTAAGGGTAACGTGTTTGCTACGGACATCATCTTGGCCACACTGATGTGCTGCCCTCGCTCTAATTACTCCTGGGATGTCATTGTACAGGTAAGGTAGAAAATCATGAATATTTGAACTGAAAGCACTGATTCTACCGAATGATGATAGTAATTTTGATTTTTAGAACCTGATGTATACCAATTTTTTTTTCATGTTTTATGACACTGTGAAATACTTTGTACAATGTAGCCTACATGGCTATCATGATTGTAGTGTTGGAAATAGAAATGACGCTGTACTGAAAAATGAATTAAAAGAATGTAGGGATACATATATATAAACTTTGTTAAATTAAGGTACATATGAGTTTTAAGAGCAGATTTTGTCTGTATCTTTGATTCCTCGGAAGATTTGAAGGTGATTCAATAAAATCGGGGAGGCATGAGCAATTGGAAATCACAATAGGTTTTCGTCAAATTGGAGGAACAGTTTGCAAATATGTATCATGTGATCAGAGATGTTACGTCAGGTTTATGCGTAGTAAATAAATAATCGTTAGTATGAAGGAGCTACTTCGTAGAAACACCAATAACGAATTCTTCACTTGGTAGATAAGAATGTAAAATGACTCAAAAGATATGATTGTTATCGTAAAATTGCCTTAAAACGGTTATACTGAAGCTTTTTGACATGCACTCTTCGCAGTGAAATCGCATGAATGACCAGGACACGAGAGCGCAAAAATATATAATAGAATCAAAAGAGACAACGGATGCTAAAGGACAAGCTGTGATTGGCTGTCAAGGTAAACAATTAAGGTTTAGTAACAGCTGTAAATTGAAGTGAAGCAACTGAAATAATGCAAGGGTATAATGTGATTGTATTTTCATATTTCCAATCTTGTATTAAGGAAAATAAGCTAAAAGTGGAGGTGATTGGGATTTTTCTACTGCTTATTTATTACCACATTTTCACATGCCATATCAATCCTATTGTTCTTTTTGTTTTTAGCATGTTGGTGGGAAGCTGTTCTTTGACAAGCGAGATGATTCAGAATTTGGTGAGTATTTCTATTTCTTCAAACCTTTTGATATGATCATAAAGTTGGCTTACATGCAGTCTCCAGTTTTCTTAACCATTTGTCTCCTGGAACCTGTGTTCCCTTTACAAAATCTAAGGGAATCACAATTTAGTAGTCAACAAGTTAATATATAAATTTTTTTTTTTTTCCTGGTGATACAGTAAGATTGACTATATTTGTTGGAAGTGTGTGTGCATACTGGGCAGTTTCAGACCAAATTTTACCAGGGTGGAAAAGTCAACATGACCCCACTCTATCAGATTCTGTCGCAAAAGTTAAGGTCAGCGCAAAATTTCCTACAAACTTACTAAGGCTTTTGTAAAAGGTGTTACCATGCCTTTTTTTTTTGCAGAAGATAAAGTTTAGTTGTTGATTATGCAAAATGAGATGTATATTTATTTTCATTATTATTGCCATCAAAATAGATGTTTTTTATGCCAAAAGTTATGCAAAAATTTTGTGGAAATCATTTTATACACTATTTAGTTCATGACAAAAGTGTCTCTTCTGTATTCATTTATTATTTTCTTAACTTATTTTAATTGCTTTTACATATTTTATTGTCGTTTTAAAGACGGTTTCAGAATTTAACTTTGATTAATGTTATATGAAAATATGTGATTCATATGCTTTTGGATGTGAAATTTGCAGTGTTTTAAGGCAATTTATTAATTGATTAATATTTGTCTTTCATTTGTATACCAATCCTGAAAACTTTATTTTTTTTTAGCTGACATATGATTTACAAAATGTACCTCCAAAACTCCTTGTTGTTTTTCATTTAATTGGTGTCCAAAGAAGTAAAAAGACCTGGAAGAATTTAGAAAAAAATCTTGATAAAAGAATTCCCCACTGTGACATATACAGTACCGTAGCAATCAAATATATAATATGGGCTTGGGGGTATAAGAAAGCCCCCCCCCCCCCCCCCAGCCTAGTAGGTTTAGGGCTCAAGAATGTCTGTTAGATGTTTGACTTTGCCTAACTCTTAGACATGATTATTGCCTAATTCTATGATACAACCCCTTTGACCCCTTTAGATCTACTGACAGTAAATGAGACTGCTATAGAACCGCCACAAGATGAGGGAACACACATGAATTCACCAAGGAATCTAGGATTGGAAGCAACATTTATCAACCATAACTTCTCTCAACAATGTCTCAAGATGGTAAGTGCTATCACCAAACATGCTTTTTGACAACATTTTGTTCCTGTTGTCTGTGTTGTAATGCTTATTTGTACATGTAATCCATCAGTTGCGGATTTGCAGTGGATAGATTCTAAATTCTAAATAAATGAAAAGAACCTAATCATTTTTTGGGCAGAGCAGACAAGCAGTTTGGTGGAATATAACAATTGATTACAATACTTATGATCAAATTGGGGAATTGTTATTGACAAGCAACCAATTGCAAGCCTAGATGATTCATATTTCAAGATCAAGCTCAAATTCATAGACACCCATTGGACTTCCCATAGACTTAGACAAAGCCCCCTTAGATTCCTAGTTTGGCATTTGTGTAAATCCAAACATTCCACTTTTGTTTACATTTTTTGTTTTTCAATTTCATGACTAAACAACCCGAAGAAAGTCACTTTCTGACATACATACTTCAAATTGATTAAAAAGTGATAAAATTTTGGAAACTTTGGAGAATTTTCTGTCTTGAAGCAAACTGAGACATATTACATTTTGAGACATTTTGTGAACAATAAATAATTATAATACTCTGCCTATGATGCATAGTTATCCCTGTCTGAAATCAGGTCTAATCCTGATGTGCGGATAGCATTCACTTATCCTGAGGCAAACTCTGCTTTTATTCTGCTTAATTGTTTAATTCTTGATTAAACAGTCAAAATAGTTTATTACTGGTACTTTCCAAAATAAAAGTTCCCACCAAGAAAGAAATCCTTGAATTGATCAGTTATTTATTTAAATATTTAATCTATTTTATTCATTTGTTTATTTATTTTATTCATTTATTTAGTTAGTTAGATATTTATTTATTTATTCATCTATCTAAATATATTTAATCTATTTAATATATTTAAAATATTTGTTGTTCCCTCTTTATGTATGTCTTATATTTATTTGTATTTAATTGTATCGTGGTGGTGCCCCACCCACAAGTTTTTTAGATGAAAACTTCCAGGGGCTCCCAATTCTAATGTTTTTATCTGATTTGTATATACCTGTATTTTTATGATTGATTGATTGAAATAAATTTTGAATTTTGAATTGAATTAATCACCACCAATACCAATTTATTCTGCAAAAGATCAGCAAAAAGACTCACAATATGAACATTAAGATTAAATGATGTGAGCATTGCAGTTACACAACCTGAATGTCCACAGCAAAATCAAGATATCTTGGCATGCCTCAAGCACCTTGATCAATTTACATATCTGTAATAATCAAATAAATTATTATGATTGAAAAGAATTGCATAGTAGATCTTAATATACATTCAATTTAATTTCTATCAAAGTTATAGTGATTTTCTATTAATTTTTTCTATAATGCACATTGGAAAGTTGACTGTGCATATGCTGGAGTCAAATTACCTGTTGACTTCTGAATTATTTATTTCCCAATAGACATTGTACAGGAATCACCCAGTTCCAGTAGACAAGGGGTTAATAGGTACTTCATTTGTATTTGCATTCTATTTTTTTTTCTTCAGGGAGGTGAGAAGTTTAAGTTTGAAGTGGAGAATCCTTTCATCCAAGATGAGGAGGAATCATTAGTTGCATCTGTTGCATACCGGTAAGATGTCACTCTTATGTAAAGCCTTTTTAGTCACCGCTTTTCTTTATATTTTGATAGAATCGTGAATTCTTAGATCATAGGGTCATTTCATAATTTAATGCTATTAATAAGTTTACTGTTGTTTTATGCATGATCGGTAAAACCCCTTCACTCAATAAATGAGATCACCCTGCATATTCAAACTAGAACTTGAAACCAGATAACAATATTTTTATTGGATTAGTCTTCTGACTTTGAAACAGGGCCGTGGATTTAAATCCCAGCCATGGCGTCATTTCCTTCACCAGGAAATTGATCCACATTATGCTGCACTTGGTGAGGTAAATGGGTACCTAGTAGAATTAATTCCTTGAATACACTGTGCACAGCTGTTACAGTGATAGCTCGAGCTAAGGCTGGGATAATAAAACTAAGAGTAAATGCTATTATCTCAGCTTTGCGCTTATTACTATTACATGTTGTATTTTTTACAAGGTTGAATTGTATTGTTTGTGTTCACATTTTGCAGGTATCGTAAGTGGAACATTGGGGATGATTTGAACGTGATAGTCCGATGTGAACATGATGGTGTAATGACAGGTTCGGGCGGAGAGACACAGTTCCTCAACATCAAGACTCTCAATGAATGGGATACCAAGGTAGATTTGAACTCTATTTATTCATTAATTTATTCATTCATTTGTTCATTCATACATTCATTTATTATTTAATTTGTTTACTCACTCAATCACTAATTCATTCATTCATACACATTGTATTATTCATACATGCTCACAATGTCACAATATATATACATGCAGATGATATGTAAAAGTATGTACATGTAACATGAACAATGAAAGTACAGCTTTGAAGTCTGTTCACCTTCATTTACAATATTGTTCATGTTGCGTAACATGTCTGCAGGATATATTACTTTTTTGTTTTATATGTATCGTACTTAATGGATAGTAAAATATCTAGCTTGTTTAATATACATGTATAGAGGTTATATAACACTGGTTATTATGGTTGTTGAGAGCTGGATAAACGAGATCAGACTGTATTCAGAAAACAACTTAACCTGTTTCACTGAACCCTTTATGTTTACAGCAAAGCAGTGCAGAAGAATGGCGTCAGAAGCTTGATTCACAACGAGGAGCAGTCCTTGCTACGGAGCTTAAGAATAACAGTTTCAAGCTTGCCAAGTGGACTGTGTGTTCTCTCCTTGCAGGGTCGAATTTCATCAAGTTTGGGTAAGTGTACCCATCAAGTTGATGTTAACATTAATTGTAGATATTATTTTTGGATTCTATTACATTGGGTTGAGGATGCACTGAATGGATGGAGGGTCAGTTATAAGGGCAATTGCTGCAAATGTGAGGTAAATCTGCCCAACCTTGTTCACAGGAACAAAACAGGATTTAAAACTTTGGATTTTCTACTATTGCTACTACTACTAATACTACTACTAACTTCAACCCGGATTGAAAAATATACCCTACACTAAACCTAACCTTTAACCTAACATGAATCCCTATTGCAACCCTAACCCGACAATTTAGACAAAGTAAAGCTCACAGAGATTTTTGCAGGAGCAATTACATGTAACAATGACACAACAATTAATTGTTGCAGGAGTAAATGTTGTGTTACCATATTTTTTTATAATAAAGGGGACATTATGGCAATGCAAGCAAGCTTTCTTCTCATCAAGCTGATGAGTAACAAAGTGTTTAAAAAATCAAAGAGATTTCCATGTTACAGATAATCATGACAAATGTAAAAGGGGGGGGGGTAAACTAGGCTCAAATATATAGAGTTACTCGCTTTTGAAATGTTTATTTCAGCAATTTGGGGCTATGTAATTCCAATTTCTTTAGCATCATTTAGAACACAGAAAATATCAAAATAAAGAAAAAATAAATTTGGGAAACGTGAGAGTTGCTTCCTTTTGTTACTTGACAGCCGTATACATCAATCAGATCATCACTTATTGATTTACTTCACATCACTTCACGATATATACTTTATGTAATGCACTCCACAATCCAGTGGCATGTCATATCTAGAGATGAAATCGACTGTGATACCTAAAGTAATGACATGAGAAATGTTTGGACTGTATTTACTCAGGTACGTGTCTCGTATCAACCCTCGTGATTCTGCCAAGCATGTGATCTTAGGATCGCAGCAGTTCAAGCCCAGTGAGTTAGCAGCACAGATCAATCTTAACATGGATAATGCATGGGGTATTCTGAGATGTATCGTTGATAAGTGCTTCCAGCTGAAAGAAGGAAAATACCTTATTCTCAAGGATCCAAACAAGGTAAGATTGGCAGAATAATGTACATGTACATTTGTGACACAATGTCTGTGATGTGCGTATTCAGGAATGTTTGTTTAAGAGAATTTCTAAGAAAACTGCTTCTGATCCCACCCCAATACATCTTTTATCACCTAATTTTTCAGTCCTGCATCGATTTGCCATTCTTCCTTATAATGTAAAAATACAATCCCAAAAGTTTCAATGTATCATATCTGAAGAAACTATTTTAAAAATTTTGAAATGTAAACCAAAGTTTGAAAATAATTCCAAAGTTGTAAATTAAATTGGGGGTTGGTTTCAATGACTATGTGTATACATGTACTGCGAATCTGTGCACCACAACACACAAACTCTAGATGAAACCAGCATGACCTCCATACAGTGTGTACAAGGTACATGTACACCAAATGCACAGTGCAGCTTACAATAGTGCATAAGAGATAAACACAGCAGAAGGGAGTCAACACAGCTAACAGACTTTTCTAATTTGGGGAAAACTGGGCATAAGCTGGTTCTAAGAATCAGGCTAATAAGTTACTACCTGTGTCTAAATAAGAATTCTTATCCTACATTGTGGTCTGTTTCAGGGTCTTTGAGGACGAATACAGGCACTCATACACATGTTTCATCTAAGTTTGAGAATTTTCTTAATAAGCTGCTCACAAAGTGAAATGATCCCTTTAACTGTGCATCCTATATAGTTTTACTATCCAGTCATTAGTACACAGAGCAAGCTCCATCCTGTAGTGAAAACAAACACAAATGCATGGGTATTCATTCCCCCCCCCTCACTCCTGAATTTTGTAAACTGTAAAATTTCCAAGTTCATCTTCCAAATATCTTGAGTGACTGTAACACAATTTGAGGAAATGTCTTTAAGTAAGGCAGTTTCCACAGCACAGTATTAATATCACAAATATAGAGGTACTTGATATTCCTTTTTATACAGGTTTTGTTATGAGGCTTGTACCAAATTAAAGATTGCAAATGGGAATATTTTTACCTCATTTGGTTTTATCGATACGACTTTGGGGTGTTGCTTGTCACAAATGCGACTTTGTTTTCCTGAAGCAAGAAATTTACGAACATTGTGCTGCACTCAAACCCATGTGAGGTGAATGGGTATCTAGTAGGAATTTATTCTTTGAAATACATTGCACGTAACAGTAGCTCTGCTTAAGCTAGGGTAATTATAGTATAGAGCGCTTAAGAGACTTCTGATAATGTAAGTGTTAAGCGCTGTATAAGCAAGTATAATTATTATTTGATTTCAAATGTAGATTTGCAATTTTAGAGATCCATTTTCCCTATAGCACATTAATTCACATTTTCTGTATCGGGAATCAGACAAAAAATAACAAACTTTATATTGATTATAAGGTTTGATTGATGTTTAAAATCCTAAAGTTGATGTACAAGTAGGAGCATGTATCTTGCAACTTCCTCTCAGCCCTGGAACTGTGAGATATATTGAATATGATATTGTTCAATCAACAAGGAGCATTTATACAAAATATTATTAGATATCATTGTTATTCATGGTTTATTTAGATTTGAAAAGAAAAATCCATGGAGAGAAACAACCATATTGATAATAAGTAAAGATTGTGAACAAATTCTGCATGGAAACTAAAATCTTGAGTATTATTAATGCTAAAATTGATTTTGGCATTAAATTTACTAGATGTCAAATAAATCAAAAGTTTAGTTTCTTTAGATATCAGAATTTGATAGAATATGATTCACCATGTTAAAGCTTCTTTTTATTCTTTCATTTTGATTGATTCTTACAGCCGGTGATTCGTATCTATGACATCCCTGATAACACGTTCAGCTCTGACGACGATGAAGAGGATGATGAGGAGGACGAAGACGACGGTGATGGTAAGTAAACTATTGAATCGTTGACTACTGACTATAGATGTATTCAAGTCAGCCACCATGTTTTCTTTTGTGGTTTAGTATATTCTCAACCCCAAGCCTTTATATTCAACTGCAATTTAAAGGGGAAGTTTACCCTGACAAGAAGTTTACTGTAAAAATAGCATAATAATTATTTTTAGAAATATGGGTGAAGGCATGAGGAAAATCCACCAAAGATTTAAAAAGATAATAGAATTTTAAGTTTTTAATTTGTGATGTCATATGCGATCCATGTATTGATAATGTTTTTTATTGTACATTCATGATATTAACAGACATATTATTTCACACCCAATCCTGAAAGAAGAAAAATTTAAGTCATCACGAACCAATAAAAATTGAAATTTATGCATTTTATATTATATAACATATGGGGCAGCTACTCGTATATAATGCTACAAATCAAAAACTTAAAGTTCTAATAACTTTCTTAAAGGTATTGTTTAACTTTGTGAGCAGCCTATTTAAAAATTCTCAAACCAAGATGAAACATGTGTACAAGTGCATGTATTAGAACTAATAAACCCTGAAAACAACCATGAAGCACTAAATAATTATTTTCGAACGCAATTTTTTCTGGGCTTCATTTTTGTAACATATCACAGACACAGGTGACAAGTGTGACCTTCTAGCTCAGATTTTTAAAAAGTCAAACCAATGTTAACCAATCACTTTGATCTTTAGTAGATTTTCCTCAAACCTACACAAATATTTTTAATTTTAACAAGAAACATTTTTGTCAGAGTGAACTTCCCTTTTAACTGTGGTTATATCTGTGTATTGATTATGGATAGCCAAATTGTTGTAACACAAATCTATTCAAATGAACAGAACATATTCAAACTTGTTTAGTTTTCTTCATTTTTTTAAAGCATGGCAAATAGTCTAATAAGGATAAGAAATATGAAGTGTATGATATTTAGCTTTAACATCCTTTTTGGCTTTACATAATTGTAGGTAGTATTGATTATATACTGAGTTGAGATAAAGTATACCTTCTCACCATGTCAAACTCTTGTATATGTTTTGTTTTCTCTCTACAGATGAAGGAGATGATGAGTAGAGCCATTGATGATGTCCCACAGATCAATATCTTACATCATCACCTGTCTACTATCTGGAATGACCCCTATTTTTTTCTGATTTTTGGTGCAACTTCTATCAGCTATTAGTAGATAAGATGAAACCTGAATTAATATTTATTATCTGAGATTGAGGTAGTAGCAGTTATTGCATTGAGACTTACTCATGCTATTTAAACTACAGATTAGCAAAATAAAATGGGAAATGGTCATTGGTTTTATCACATCCTATTCAATGGACACCCCCCCTTCCCCCTCCCTCTCTTCACCCTCATTCTCCTTTCAAAATGTATTGAAGATCATTTGCCTTGCAATTATGGTATACATACTTGCAATGATATAAATTTATATTATTATATTACAAATGACCTGATCCACAAAATACGTTTTTAATATCATTCCAATTCATATTTTGCAATGGTATGTAATTTGATTTTGACCATTGCTACTAAATTGTCATATATATATATATATCTTTCTACATCTGCAGATAAGACAAATTTTGTTGTCTTCTTTCAATGTTCGCAATGCGCCTTAACGCCCTCTACCTTCGACTTAACATCTAAATGTGTATTATAACGGAATAAACCCATTCATAGACTTCGCCCTTACGTAGGATGTATGCATAATATATATATATATTTCATCTTAAGATGAAATCTCCAGGTGGCCAAGGATTGAATCAATACAAATTGTTATGGGATTTTATTTATTTAGTTGCAATCAATCATTAAATAATTTACTTTTTTTTTTGGGGGGGGGGGAATCTACTAATTTCATGTATATGGATAGAATGTTGATTGTCAAATAGTTACCTATATTGAGCTTACATAGCCATTACCCAAAATAAGTACACATTTATGATGGTATTGTCAATAAACTTGAATCCCCCCCCCCTCCTTTCAATGCTTAAAGATATTGAATATAAATTTTTCAGTATACATACAGAAGACAGCTGTGACACTTTTCATGGCTAAAAACTGGTTTCAGTGTCTGGTGGCTTTTTGTTATTATTATCTTCTATTGTTCCATGATTATACAATTTGATCATGTTGAATTTGAGATGAACATGTATTTATTATGCATTATATACTTAGTAATGCAGAAGATGTAGTTGATGGTTCCAATTTTTTAGATAACCATTGGATCATTCTGTTCTACTGCCCAGCCCAACCTCTCTCTGTAGGGATACCTGTCTATAATGGTCACTCGTTATGTATCTGCCTGAAAGACCGATTTTTTTTTGTTTTTTTTTCTCCATTTTTCCTCAGTTTTCTTTTATGTGCATGTACTGGATTTGGATGTGGGGGAGGGGGGGTGTAGAACAGGTATGGAGGAGAGGGATGGGGTTCCGCTCAATTGTGGCATGATTACATTGAATTACAGAATATTTGGAATCTTAAATTGACATTAAATCTTGTCGTACTTCTCAACACAATCTTTTTTTGTTTTGTTTTTCTAATTTTGAATATTTTCTTGCTGGTGGTGATGGTGACAACTCGGTGACACAACAGTTGCTCCTTCGACAACTGCTCTGGGCTTTATAATGTTTAAGATATAGGTTTAGGGTTAGGTTTGCAGTAGGGTTTTATGTTATAGTGTTACATCCAGGGTTGAAGTTAGTCATTTGATTAGTGTGTAGAATTTATAGCCAAGCAATTGTCGCCAGAGCAAATGTCATGGAACCCAGAGATACACATGGTGATTATGATGAATACAGTACATGGGTGATGTTGATAATTGTGAAGATAGGAATGAGCAAACAAAGTGACGAGAGTCAATGAATTGATTAGTTGATGTTATATTAACCCTATCTAGGCCCCCCTCAACGAGTCGCGCAATATTTTCGCCGCGCACATTTTTTTTACTGCGCTGCTCAATTACTTTTTACTTTCAAGTCTTGCGCAACTTTTGAGACCAATTTTGCGTCACCCGGGTACGCGTTTCCGAAATTACGCAACGTTATATAAGTACGGTACATGTAAGACCAAAAATTGCTCAAAAACATGATTTTGTGTACAAAGTCAATGTACATTGTGTTTTCAACCAGAAATCATAAATGTATCATTATTTTTAGTTTTGCTGGTCTAAATGTATGTATTTTATGCTGTTTATGATCTTAGAAGAGTCCCCAACAAATTTCATTGAAAAAACAATGAAAAACAAAGGGTCCAAAAAACAAAGAAATACATAAGAAATTGCAAAAAACAATATAGAAATTGATCTGATAACAGTTTTTTTCTTCTAAACTTGCTAAGAACACCACAAAGAGTTTCTATGCCAAAAATTAGAACATTTGGAGCTTTATTTATGGAGTTACAGGAAAAAATATGATTTTGCATCCTAATTATGCATAAATTAGCATAATTACTTAATAACAATTCGCATGAAACAAATTACTATACAATTTTGTAGATTATATCCCAGACAACCTGCGTGCCAATTTTCGGCGCGGTCGACGGCAGAGATCTCAACCCCCCCCCCCCCCCCCCCCGGCCATATGAACTCCCAAAATACCCCGGCCTAGATAGAGGGAGATGTTCGGATGAGATGGTGATGAAAAGGATGTTGAAGGTTGATGATGGTGGTGATTATGATGATGGTGATGAAAATGAAGGTGGTGGTGACGATAGAAAGAATAAGATTATTGTGATTAAAGTGATGAAGAACTTAAGAAGATGATGATGATGCAGATAAAGATGATGATGATGCTGCTGATAATAATGAACAAGAAAGAAAGAAGGATGACATAAATAGTACGTTGAAATTCATTATAGTCGGCAATTAGACTTTTCTGTACTAACCAGCTGTAATATAGAGTTATGCGAGTCAGAAAGCGGTACAATGATTGAAACTAGTGACCAAAATTCATATGTTCATCTCCAGAAGTTATTACATAACGTGATAATTCAAGTCATCAAAAAGTGAATATGTAAATAAGACGGTTTGAGGATTCGGTTTATTTTCATTTGATCCAATGCCAATTCATCCAATTGCTAACTCGTCTACTATGAGGAGTCCAGTAAGAATGAGTCACAATAGATAAACTGAACTTGTTCACAATGTAAACGGAAATTACGTGAGAAAAACAAATTTTTAATGCAGATGTATGTGCGTGTTATAGTATTAATATCACCTCACAATCCAAATTGTTAGCTTGAAAGTACGTATTACAATTTTTGATCATCATATGAGATCTTATTTCAAGTTAAAATGCCCTGCATGTACATGTATATGTCATGCGATTTATTCATTTTTTTTTAGATAGGCCTAAGTAGAAGTGATAAAAAGAGGAAATATCAGCATAAGAATGGCAACAAGTGGGGGTAAGGGGTAGACTTCATCCAATTTAGCTTGGCAAAATATTCAGTTCTGACAGAGCGAGTACCACTCAGACGAATGTGCCCCCCAACTTGTCAATTTTCCGCTGGATAGACATGGCAGGGGCGGATCCAGCTCTCACTGATAGGGGGGGGGGCGGCAGTTTTGTTTTCATGCATATTTTTATCAGTCACTTCTTGCTTTATTCTTATTTTTTTTAAATGAAATAATCTCATAAGCCCTATTAGATTTTTTTTTTAATCTCAAGTTTTGTCCTGAAAATTTAACATTCTGTGGAACTTGAATGTTTGTGATCCTGGGCAAGATGCGTATAGATTTAAGTGCGAGCGCCAAAGCGCGAGCGGAAATTCTTTCAACAATTAAAATAATGCCAGCGCGAGTTGAAAATTTCAACATTCCGACCTAAAAAAGGCCATTCCAACCTAAAAAAAGGCCATTCCAAGCACTTTGTAATCATGAAAGGTATAGGTCATGCATAACTAAACAATTAATGCGAGTGGAAGAAAATTGAGATTTTAGACCTAAAAACAGGACACTACGTTTTGTAAATCATAATTCCTCCATTAATAATGCGAGCATGAAGCGTGAGCAGAAAATCGCACATCGATCGATCAGAAATTTATCTTGACTCTTTAGACTTTTTTATTAGAGTAAAGCCCCCCCCCCCCCCCCCCAAAAAAAAGCCTTACTTTAATCTACAGGTACAAGTAATCAGGGGCGTAGCGGATCTGATCAGCTTCGAGCGCATGCGCTAGATACCGGTACACGTACCGTACGCTGCCCAATCGTCGCTCAGTTTACGTATTTTCCTTTATGTTTCATTCAATGAGCTACGATATGCTTACTTCCATATGTCATCTGAAAGCGAAAATACTGGAAAATCGTTTCATAGGATAATAATTATATGTCTTAGAAGCCCCGCTGCGTAATTCGCCGTTTTTGGCACCCCTTGCGCCTGCCCAATCGCCGCTCACCATTGCCCTAACTCCGCTCGCTTAGCGCGCGCATTCATACATGGTGTTAAGGCCTGATACTGTCTAACTCTTTTTTCTACCCTTTTCTCTTGCACTTCTGAGTGAGAAAGTGTGTAATTTTGTTCTGATTAAATGTATTGTATACAAGTTTTATAGTACTATACACTGTATAAAATGTTTCTTTCGCCAAGTGCAATTATTTTTAGGGCCTCAAAGTAACTTTTTGTTACTGATCTACGCCTTTATATCGGTTTTTTTTATCCTCCAAACTTTATTCCGTATTTTTTATAAAATACATATTTTCAAAAAACCTTTCCCGACAAACTTTTAACTGATTTCAATTGTCTAATAATATGAATATGATTCTAATCCATTCGTGAATTTTATGAGTATATTATTATTTATTTATTCATTTCGGAAATGAAAAGTATATGAAATTGGAACAATTAATGTAATACAACATTAACAGAGTATATAGATTGAGCACCCACTGGGTCAAATAAATTACTGTTGTCAATAAAGACCATGACCCTAACCAGTGCTATAATAAGGGTGCTTACAAAAAATCGGAAGCGGATAAAAGAGTCAGCATGAACAAAAATGTTTAAAGAACAATATATATAATAGAATAACATGCTTGATATAGTTAAGTTAACTTAATTAACTTAAAATATGAATATTGATGAATTTACATTCTTATAAATAAAACGCTATAAAACTCTTTTAGCACATTCGCCATTCAAAGTAATCATTTTCGCCACTCATCCAACTTGAGTGCCCCCCCCCCCCTTGTCGTCCCTTCCGCTCATCGCCCCCAGATGCCATTGGCCATTGATTTCCATTATTATTTTTTTTTTTTTGAAATAATTATTTGCATCCTCCTTCAGGTTCTAAATCAAATTTGTTGCTTTTACACTATCTTGACTCATTATTTATCAAGTATATATGTATTCGTGTATCCCACTTTTTTGTTTACTCTTTACTTTTTCTTGTCGTATTGATATTTTATGGGACTCTCACTGCATAATTCTTTGGAGCCTTCAACCAACAAGCTTTGCTTTTACTTTTAGCTCCCTCATATCCACATCTCTCATTTTCTTTCTTTGTCATAATTTTAGAACCAATTACAAGAATACATTCTAGTACTTTTTTCTATTGTTATATTATGTACACATTTCATATTTTTACGATGTTTATTTATGCTTATCTATGAAAACTTGTAGGCCTATTGTATAATATTATTGTTTGTATTGAATTGTTGATTTTTTGAAAATGTGAAATGTTGATGTGCATAAACCTTGAACCCTGAACTCCGATAATATTTTTGGGGGGATTCCCTTATATTGACTTTCATTAAAAAAAAGCTCATCTTGAAAAACAACAATAAATATTTAATCACCTCGCTGGTTTAAGTTCATATTCGAACTTCCGTCAATAATAGGAGAGGGAAAAAGGCACTCAAAAAAATTATATTTGTTCAAAATAAATTGGTCAATTTAAATCCTGTTCCGTTTTCAAACAAAACACAATTAAAAAAAGGAAATCTCCAGAAACATGACAAAGTTTCATCTATTCAAATCAATCAGGAAACTACTGACCGAGTTCAAAAGGCCTATATATAGGCCCATTAGTGGGAGATTTTTTCTTATTTATTCATTTAAATTCTTTATTTTATTTAGATTTATAGATATGAATCAGATAGGCATGCAGATAATGCATATGGGCCTACCATAAAATATATGTATCATTAGGCTCATAAGTTATCACATATAGGCCTAATTACACATCTATTTCCATCATTCCAATTAAATTATCCCTAAATGTCATACTCTGAGTAAATAATATTGGTAATCATCAAAATATGAATACGCCACATAAAAAAAACAGTATTACGATCGATAATAGCCTAGAAGACATGCCAGCCTGCCAGGGGCCGCGGAACCGGGGGAGGGGCTTCACCCCAGAACAAAAAAAAAAACTATCCCTATATCTCTAAGTTGTTTGTACGTCGGTATTTAGTGATAAACATCGAAGTCTCATTTTTTAGCATTGATGACCCTACGATTCGTTATAGAGCAAGATAATTTTTGTAAAACTTTTTCCCAAACACTTTGGGCCGGGACAATGATTACAATTAAATCTCGAAATATTTCTGGTGAACAGTGACAAACTCTTTTGATCATCTTTCAACATTTCTGTAAACGTCAGCTTATCTGCCTGCTCCATGATAAATCGTTGACGACCGAGGGGCTTTTATTTGCCGTCACCCTCAGCTAAAGGGAGAGAGAGGGGGAGATAGAGAAGAAATCATAGGAGAAGTGAGAGAGGAAAATGTAAAAGAGTATAAAGAAGAAAAAATGGCCGCGTCGCAAAAAAGACAACGGAAGAGGTATCAATCAAGGCCGGAATAGGAAAATAATGAAATGAAAAAAAAAAGATTAAGAGGAAGGAAAATAAAAGGAAGAAGACAAGACGAAAATGAGAGTTGGGGGACCGACAAATACCTGTCCCCTTCATTTAGAACAAAATAACTATTCAGCCTGCGCTTCGCACCCGCATTGCCCGTTTGTTTCATTATTCATGTCTTGTTTTCAAGTCATTCTCGGTTTGTAACATAAAACATCATTACAAAAGTGCTTAAAATGTCTCGGTTTTTTCTCTGAATCAGGGGCGGAAATCTCTCCCAAAAAGTAGGGGGGGGGGGGGCAAGGGGCTGGAAAATTTGACAAGCAAAAAATTATGAATTATGACCTGAAATAAATTCAGACATTCCTACATTGTTTACACTTAATTTTCATCTCATATTAAATTCACGAGTTGAATTAGTAGAGTAATCAGGCGTTACCATGGCAACATACCATTATCATGCATTCAAATGAACTTATATCCATGCAGAACACTCTGTTGTTTTCGATATTTAAGTCAAACCTACATAGATTTTGGCATTTTCATTGTCATTTTCCACCATTCATCTTTTCCCACCATAATGTTGATTTATGATGGCAATTCAATAAATGCCCCCAACGTCATTGGCCAAAGTTCCGTCATTGACCTTAAATTACCTTTGACCGTGGCATGACCTGAAACTCACTATAGGATTTTCACTGACTCCCTTATTTCGAAGTTTCATGATAGCTATAAAAACCTGTAGGCCTATTTCAAACTTATGATTACATTTCACAAACTTATCCTGTTTTAAGATTTCAATGTTTACGACGCCGCCCGCGCGGCGCCGTCGGAAAAAGCGGCGCTCTGCATGTCTCTGCAGGCAATCAAGACAATTGTATTTTTCTGCGGGAAAGATAAGCCGTTACCATGGCAATGTATCTTTTGCAAATACTTTGATGACTTGATAGGCCTATATCTAGAAATTGAATTTGGAAGGCTTAAGAATGATAGATTGGACCATTTAAATTGACAGGGTAATGTGCCATATATATAGGATCAACTTTTTTTTTAAACATATTAATCAGTTGCCATGGCAACGGCGGAAGGAGGCATTTATGAAACTGGCAACAAGCGGATTCATGTTCAGCACCATCAAAATAGAGGAAATGACACAAAAAATCAGATTTTAAAGAAAAGTCTACTTGAAAAATTATGACAATTCCGTTTAGGCCCTATACTCTTACAATGATTATCATACACAATCAGGGTGAGCGGAGTTAGGGCAGGCTGCTATCTCAAGGTATGCCCTCGCTAATTCATTCACACAACAAATATTCATTCTAGAAAAAATTGTCATGACGACATATCAGGACCTCCCGCACCTACGAATCTCACATTTTCATTCATCATATAAGAATATAACATTTTTCACTGTTTTTAGGAGTTTTTAAAGTGATTGAAAAAAAACGTAATTTGGTGCAGTTGCGGTACAGTTGATCGAAGTTCAAACAGTTATCGGGTTACTTTACATTTAAAGCAGTATTTCACGATGATTTATTAAGGGATTGATTTTATTTTTCCACACTTTGTTTTTTCATGTAATGGTCTCCTCTTGGGTGCTTAATTATGCGAGTATACTAAACTATAAGGAATTTGGGACGAATTTAAAATGATAATCATAATAAGCAGCGTGCGCATCGCGCTTGTGAGGGTGAGCGAGAATTGGGCAGCGTACGGTACGTACGTACGTACGTACACGTAAAAAAAAAAAAAAAAAAAAGGATGAAGAAAAAACTTTGCGACGATGGCTGAGAAGGGACCACATCAAGAATCGGGCTCATCATTGCCTGGATATTCGGATGAAATACGTCGAATGATTGATATGCAGATAGGAAATGATATCAAAAAGCTCTCTGTTACCGAAGATATGCTTAAGGATGCACTTGAGGAAAAGGCAAGGATAGAACAAGAGGTAAATTGTTCAGATCTGTTTATACCTTAGACTGTAGTCCCACACCCTCGCATTGACGTAGGATAGCCTAGTCAGGAGCCGGAGCACTCGTCAAGTCAATCTAACCCAGGGGCATGGCCAGGCTAGCCAGGCGGCTTCTAGAGAGTAAAAATCATTTACTAACGTAAGGTTACTCTCATACGAAGCCAGGCATTCCTCCCCATTCATCTGCGTGTACTGCAAAAAACCCTGAAACTTTCGCCCCCAAGATTTCTACTTTCCTTCTAAAAGATCTAGGGCCTAGCTCTAAATCATGTAAATGGGATAAAACTTCATTTCCGACATTTCTACGCTCTCGTTGTTATTTAGAAAACAAGAATTCATCAAAAAAATGAAAAAATATGGCATAATTGTACTTGATGCCCCCAGGGGACATCAACGTTTTTACCTTTTGGTACTCCTTGATTTCCCGATGATTCTTCGTTACCAAAATGTAAACATTTCTTTTCTCACTATAAAAAAAAATAGAAAGTAGTTCTGGTTTGCGCTAGCGCACCCCATATGAGATGCGAGTACAAATGCGCAAACAGGTGCATCTAGATGAGCGCGCATCCTTGCCTCCTCATCTATCCTCTTATATTACTTGCACTTGATGCCCCCAAAATTGATGAAAGCAGTGATCCGGCGAGTAATCCTAGAAGTGTTGACAAAATTAACCTTGATAGCTAGAGAATAAACTCTCTATTATTACTTGTACTTGATGCCCCCAAGTTTTCCAGTTATTCAGCACGTTTATTCAGAAGTTTACATTCCACTAACCCCATTTCCCCTCTTTTTCTATTTTCTAGCCGCGCAAGCCTTCATAACATCGTCGAAACGAATTAACCTTGTTGGCTAAATTAACCTTGATAGCTAGAGAATAATCTCTCTATTATTACTTGTACTTGATGCCCCCAAAAATTTCAACAAAATTAACCTTGTAGCCAAAATTAACCTTGTTGGCAAAATTAACCTTGAGAGCTAATGTAACCTTGAGAGCTATAGCTTGTCTCTCTTATATTACTTGCACTTGATGCCCCCAAAATTTCAACAAAATTAACCTTGTAGCCAAAATTAACCTTGTTGGCAAAATTAACCTTGATAGCTAATGTAACCTTGAGAGCTAAAGCTCGTCTCTCTTATATTACTTGTACTTGATGCCCCCAAAAATTTCAACAAAATTAACCTTGTAGCCAAAATTAACCTTGTTGGCAAAATTAACCTTGATAGCTAATGTAACCTTGAGAGCTATAGCTCGTCTCTCTTATATTACTTGCACTTGATGCCCCCAAAAATTTCAACAAAATTAACCTTGTAGCCAAAATTAACCTCGTTGGCAAAATTAACCTTGATAGCTAATGTAACCTTGAGAGCTATAGCTCGTCTCTCTTATATTACTTGTACTTGATGCCCCCAAAAATTTCAACAAAATTAACCTTGTAGCCAAAATTAACCTTGTTGGCAAAATTAACCTTGATAGCTAATGTAACCTTGAGAGCTAAAGCTCGTCTCTCTTATATTACTTGTACTTGATGCCCCCAAAAATCTCAACAAAATTAACCTTGTAGCCAAAATTAACCTTGTTGGCAAAATTAACCTTGATAGCTAATGTAACCTTGAGAGCTAAAGCTCGTCTCTCTTATATTACTTGTACTTGATGCCCCCAATTACTTTATTTGTTGCGCGATCAACCGAACCACGCGCGGATGGATATCAACTCGCCGATGATAAACAGGGTCAGGTCGAGGATCCACGAATCAAGGTAAAAAAGTTGATGTCCCCTGGGGGCATCAAGTATCCTTGCCTCCTCATGAACGTTTTTACCTTTTGGTACTCCTTGATTTCCCGATGATTCTTCGTTACAAAAATGTAAACATTTCTTTTCTCACTATAAAAAAAAATAGAAAGTAGTTCTGGTTTGCGCTAGCGCACCCCATATGAGATGCGAGTACAAATGCGCAAACAGGTGCATCTAGATGAGCGCGCATCCTTGCCTCCTCATCTATCCTCTTATATTACTTGCACTTGATGCCCCCAAAATTGATGAAAGCAGTGATCCGGCGAGTAATCCTAGAAGTGTTGACAAAATTAACCTTGATAGCTAGAGAATAAACTCTCTATTATTACTTGTACTTGATGCCCCCAAGTTTTCCAGTTATTCAGCACGTTTATTCAGAAGTTTACATTCCACTAACCCCATTTCCCCTCTTTTTCTATTTTCTAGCCGCGCAAGCCTTCATAACATCGTCGAAACGAATTAACCTTGTTGGCTAAATTAACCTTGATAGCTAGAGAATAATCTCTCTATTATTACTTGTACTTGATGCCCCCAAAAATTTCAACAAAATTAACCTTGTAGCCAAAATTAACCTTGTTGGCAAAATTAACCTTGAGAGCTAATGTAACCTTGAGAGCTATAGCTCGTCTCTCTTATATTACTTGCACTTGATGCCCCCAAAATTTCAACAAAATTAACCTTGTAGCCAAAATTAACCTTGTTGGCAAAATTAACCTTGATAGCTAATGTAACCTTGAGAGCTAAAGCTCGTCTCTCTTATATTACTTGTACTTGATGCCCCCAAAAATTTCAACAAAATTAACCTTGTAGCCAAAATTAACCTTGTTGGCAAAATTAACCTTGATAGCTAATGTAACCTTGAGAGCTATAGCTCGTCTCTCTTATATTACTTGCACTTGATGCCCCCAAAAATTTCAACAAAATTAACCTTGTAGCCAAAATTAACCTCGTTGGCAAAATTAACCTTGATAGCTAATGTAACCTTGAGAGCTATAGCTCGTCTCTCTTATATTACTTGTACTTGATGCCCCCAAAAATTTCAACAAAATTAACCTTGTAGCCAAAATTAACCTTGTTGGCAAAATTAACCTTGATAGCTAATGTAACCTTGAGAGCTAAAGCTCGTCTCTCTTATATTACTTGTACTTGATGCCCCCAAAAATCTCAACAAAATTAACCTTGTAGCCAAAATTAACCTTGTTGGCAAAATTAACCTTGATAGCTAATGTAACCTTGAGAGCTAAAGCTCGTCTCTCTTATATTACTTGTACTTGATGCCCCCAATTACTTTATTTGTTGCGCGATCAACCGAACCACGCGCGGATGGATATCAACTCGCCGATGATAAACAGGGTCGGGTCGAGGATCCACGAATCAAGGTAAAAAAGTTGATGTCCCCTGGGGGCATCAAGTATCCTTGCCTCCTCATGAACGTTTTTACCTTTTGGTACTCCTTGATTTCCCGATGATTCTTCGTTACCAAAATGTAAACATTTCTTTTCTCACTATAAAAAAAAATAGAAAGTAGTTCTGGTTTGCGCTAGCGCACCCCATATGAGATGCGAGTACAAATGCGCAAACAGGTGCATCTAGATGAGCGCGCATCCTTGCCTCCTCATCTATCCTCTTATATTACTTGCACTTGATGCCCCCAAAATTGATGAAAGCAGTGATCCGGCGAGTAATCCTAGAAGTGTTGACAAAATTAACCTTGATAGCTAGAGAATAAACTCTCTATTATTACTTGTACTTGATGCCCCCAAGTTTTCCAGTTATTCAGCACGTTTATTCAGAAGTTTACATTCCACTAACCCCATTTCCCCTCTTTTTCTATTTTCTAGCCGCGCAAGGCTTCATAACATCGTCGAAACGAATTAACCTTGTTGGCTAAATTAACCTTGATAGCTAGAGAATAATCTCTCTATTATTACTTGTACTTGATGCCCCCAAAAATTTCAACAAAATTAACCTTGTAGCCAAAATTAACCTTGTTGGCAAAATTAACCTTGAGAGCTAATGTAACCTTGAGAGCTATAGCTCGTCTCTCTTATATTACTTGCACTTGATGCCCCCAAAATTTCAACAAAATTAACCTTGTAGCCAAAATTAACCTTGTTGGCAAAATTAACCTTGATAGCTAATGTAACCTTGAGAGCTAAAGCTCGTCTCTCTTATATTACTTGTACTTGATGCCCCCAAAAATTTCAACAAAATTAACCTTGTAGCCAAAATTAACCTTGTTGGCAAAATTAACCTTGATAGCTAATGTAACCTTGAGAGCTATAGCTCGTCTCTCTTATATTACTTGCACTTGATGCCCCCAAAAATTTCAACAAAATTAACCTTGTAGCCAAAATTAACCTTGTTGGCAAAATTAACCTTGATAGCTAATGTAACCTTGAGAGCTAAAGCTCGTCTCTCTTATATTACTTGTACTTGATGCCCCCAAAAATCTCAACAAAATTAACCTTGTAGCCAAAATTAACCTTGTTGGCAAATTAACCTTGATAGCTAATGTAACCTTGAGAGCTAAAGCTCGTCTCTCTTATATTACTTGTACTTGATGCCCCCAATTACTTTATTTGTTGCGCGATCAACCGAACCACGCGCGGATGGATATCAACTCGCCGATGATAAACAGGGTCGGGTCGAGGATCCACGAATCAAGGTAAAAAAGTTGATGTCCCCTGGGGGCATCAAGTACAATTATGCCAAAAATATTATGGAAAGACGGAAGACGAAGAGACTTGCCCGATGTTTACGCCGCCATCTTGTTTCCCCCAACGTTACGGACGCGAGCGTTGCGTAACGTTGGGGAAGTACAATAAGAAACAAGATGGCGGCGTAAACATCGGGCAAGTCTCTTCCATCTTTTCACAATATTTTTTCATTTTTTTAATGAATTCTTGTTTTCAAAATAACGAGAGCGTAGAAATGTCGGAAATGAAGTTTTATCCCATTTACATGATTTAGAGCTAGATCTTTTAGAAGGAAAGTAGAAATCTCGGGGGCGAAAGTTTCAGGGTTTTTTGCAGTACACGCAGATGAATGGGGAGGAATGCCTGGCTTCGTATGAGAGTAACCTTACGTTAGTAAATGATTTTTACTCTCTAGAAGCCGCCTGGCTAGGCCAGGCTAGGGAGCTCCGGCCTGCGTACCTCAAGGCTCAAGTGATGTTCGTGCAGGCTTTACTCCACTTCACTACGCTCCATTTACCCGAACATCAAGACAGTGAATAGGGACAGTGATTTTCCGTTTAAAAAAATTGCCTTTTCCATTTCAGAAAATCTCAAATTCCGTTTCAGCATGTCAGAAAACGGAAATTCCATTTCCCCATAGACTTTGTACACACGGAAAAGTGACAATTCCGTTTACACATTGAACAGCAAAATCACAACATGTACACTCGCACTGGTCAAAATTTGTATCTGCTACTGTACCAACAACACAATGGAATCCGTTCTAATCAGATCTATGCGGGTACATAAAATATTTTTACAAACCCATTCAGCATGCATACATCCTCACCTTTCACATTATTTTTTATTTCACGGTGAAATGATATTTCATCGATAATTTTGGGGGTTTTTGGACATCGTTATTATCAGTCCACGGCTTTTGCCAATCCGCCATCTTGGATTTAAAGACCACGATATCGTACTGTTACATCTTCAAACGTAGAGGGCAGCAACACACGACCGTGTAGTTGAACGATATGTGTGCATGTGAAGCCCAACCCAGCTGGCCGGCCGGGTAAGGGTACGGGGTACAATCGAGTGTGCTGATGTCGAGTGCAGTCACGATGTGTGAATTGTCATGATAGTAGCGAAGTGAGATCGTGTTTTCTGGGGTTTTGTGGCCATTTAATATTCTCATTTTATAGTGATTTTGGAGTAATTTCTGTTGCTATTCTGTGTATTTTGAGGGAAAATACGTTTTCCGTGATTTTCCGTTTGAAATGCCACTTTCCGTTTCAAAATGGCCCTTTCCGTGAATTCCGTTCGTTTTCCGCGATCGCGGAAAATCACTGTCCCTAAGTGAACTCGTTCGGATACTCCGAGTGGCAAAGGTGGGAAAAAATGCACATTTAATATTTATTGTAACAAAAAGAAGGAAAAAAAAGACATCAACAATGAATAAATAAAACCCGGGGGGGGGGGGGCCAGTCAAATATATTGCTGTACACACATGTGACCAAAAAAACGTGTTTAAAGGGATGTTTTTTTCAGTTTTGGATGCGGTCCGCGTGTGGACTCGTTAAGGGTATCAAAACACAGATTTTCAAGAAAAAGGGTGGTTTTGAAAGACTGGTCAATGGTAAATCGCGGGGTCAAATCGTGGAATATTTTTCCAAACTCTTTGAATATTTCTGGTATTCCATTAATTCTGAGCCATCCAATATAATATAAATATTCATGCTGTTTGACCTGCGACCCTCGCATGCGATGTTTTTAAATTGGCCGTGAATAATACGTGTGAGGAATTAGATACTGGCCAAAAATCACAAATTTTGAGGATGACAGGAGGATGGACACTGAGTGAAATAAGGGTGAAGAGTAAGAAATTAAGCTTTTATTTATGTTGATGTCTTTTTTTATATATTTTTTTACAATAATTAATAAATGTGCATTTTTTCCCACCTTTGCCACTCGGAGTATCCGAACGAGTTCACTGCCTTGATGTTCGGGTAGGTGGAGCGTAGTCTAGTGGTAGTGAAGTGGAGTGGAGCCTGCACGAACATCACTTGAGGTACGGCCTGCGGAGCCCAGTAGTCGACCGTGCAAACGAGGGAGACACGTGACTGGGGTAGATTGGGGTCTCAAAAAAATCTTAATCTTCGCGGGCCGGAGCTCCCTGGGTTAGTCAATCAAGCCAGGGTTTATTACATGCCGCTGTGCACGGGAAAATCAAGGCACGACGCATGCAACTCTCTCTATGAGCTGATCCTTCGACTTCTTTGGAGATTCCTGGAGTCCAGATAAAACACTTTCATGCGATTGCACTTAATTACAAAATCTTAAATCTAATCAAATTGTTCCATTTCACTTACAAGTACCAAATGATAAAAGTCCCTTTGAGTTTGACTTTTTTAGCACCCTGTTCCTCATATTTTCTTGCTCTTGACGTCGCCTGTACCACGGCTACAATATCAATTTTTGGCTTAAAGAGGGTGCCGATTTATATTCATATCAAAGACGCAACAAGGGAAAGGCAGCAACGTCAAGAGCAAGAAAATATAAGATTATTATTTGCGATGATTACACTTTTTTGTAAATAATTTAAAACGACTAATTTAACAATAGAAAAAATCTGCGTACCTTGAACGAAATCAGCAGTACAAGCTTTGTTCGTTTGTCAATAATACGGTCACCAAAGTCTATACGATTTAAAGATTGGACACTTCACGGACTTCGCGTAATGCTTTGCGTGTAAATAGTTAAGGTGCCTAGTTTACATTACCACAAAATTTGCTTGTCGCTACAAATGCATGGTTGTCTTGCAACATTTGGAAAATGCAGCATAAAACGGATCAAGTATTGTATGACTTTCAACCAATCAAATAAACAAGAATCTTTGTATGAGTTGTATATCATAAAATCCTGAAAGGTGTGGCCATGTTTTACTGCTGCAATTCTACAGCTTCTGCCCTTTGTAAAGTAGGACAGCAATAATTTAGAAAGCTCTTAATTTTTCATAAATAATGCATCAAAAATAATCGTCAGCACCTGAAACATAATGAAAATTGCTTTAAAGTTATTGATCTTACTTGCTGAAAAGGAGCAAAATAGATCTCTAAAATGACCCGAGAATGTGTTGAAACTTATTACCGGTACTTGAAAATGAGCTTTCAAAATGTTCAAATTATTGACAGCAGGTTTTGTTGGATATTGGAGCTAAATCTGATGTCTGAATCCAGCTGAAATCCAGCTGGATCATTGCCACCATATTCACTACACAGGGGTACAATCACGGGGGGGATATAGAATTCTTCCGCCCTGCCATAGTCATAAACACTATGCATACACAAATTTGTGCACATCCGCGACAACGCCATTTAGTGCTCTTTGATGATCTTACAATATTGTGCATTGCACATTCAGAAGTCGTAGCGTGCGAGAGCTGCAGAATTATGGCTCTATCTTAGGCGGCCTTTTCTAGATCGAGACCTAAATAGGTTGTGCAAGCTACCTTACCCTTTTTAACAATTTTTTCTTCATGGGTTTGGATCCCAGCCACAGTGTAGTTTCCTTCAGCAAGTAATTGATAGACATTGTGCTGCACTAAACCCTGGTGAGATAAATGGGTACCTGACAGGAATTTATGCCTTGGAACGCAGTGTGCGTAACAGCTACATGTACTTTGCTAATTATTCTGCATTACTTTAGAGCGGTTAGAGACTTTTGATATTACAGTAAATGTTAAGCGCTATATAAAACAAGTATAATTATTGCTATTATTATTATTCTACTTATTTTTCAACACTTCTCAGTTGTCCACAGCTAGCACCGAAGCCCCATCAAGAATACAGAGTGCCCTCATTGAGGCCACTGCAGCTACAGAACGCTTGGATGACCTTGCGGCAGATTACAAACAAACTCGACGTCTGGTAACAAGTCATGTGACCCAGGCTGAGCCAATGGTGACACACCTAGTAGGTCTGACCAGTCAAATACAGGAGTTGGAGAGGTGCATGGAATACTTGAAATGGATGGCTATGGTGGAAGAGTTAAGGTGAGCTACCGTTTTGAAATTTGAGCTTTGAGGTTCAACAGGAGCGGGCAAGATATGCGACCAGCCACCCCCAAACCAACAATTATTTGCCAGGGAAGATTCTGTGTGAATAGCCAAAATAGTTATTTGGTCTTCAAAAAGCAAGAAGTAGAAAATCAGCTTTACAAGAAAGAGTAATTCTTTACCTTCCTACCATCAACATTTGAAGCTTTAAAGTTAGGTAAAAAAAACAAGATCTATACAAAAGTTTCATCTGAAACCATTTTTTTTTGGACTACCGGTACTCGGAATTTCCACTGAGATTCCCCCAGTTTGCACATCTCATGCATGAGTTAATATTCCTTGAAGCTCTCACTTATATCTTGTACATTCAATCAAGGTTTGGGGTTGAATTATTGATCAATTTTTACAAGTTATACCTATTTCAAGCTTTATGCCTTTTCAATTTCAATAAAAATATCAAAATTCATTTTAGGCGACATATTGACAGCTCACGTGTAGATCTACATGTAATGTATGTATAACGATTGAAGACAATTCTGCATATACTACTTAGGAAACAGTGAGTGACATTGTAGAATTGTCTTTTCTGGGATATATTTTTACACCGTTGGACACCACGATGAAAATATTGTTAGGGTTTGGTATACTGTCAAAATACATATTATTTACGTATGTAGAACATCAAATGATGTTGCTTGCATTCTTTGTGCATATAAGCTTTTTTTAAGGACTTCACAAAACTTGACACGTTATAATAGAACTGAAATACAGTACCGGTATGTACTTCTATCTGCCAACCTAGTATATGTGGTAAATATTGCACCAGATCCACTATTTTTATTTTTCTTATTAGTAATTATCATTATTTTTATTGCAGTTCAAACATCTGACTTACATGTAAGTCCAAATCAAACATCTGACTTAAGTGTTTAGGTAATTGTGATTTTTTTATCTGATTACTAAAAAAGGATGAATGCATGTAAGCAAGCAACCAGAGGACTGGCAGTTTAAGGTCCTCTGCAAGGGACCTGGTAATGAGGATTAATGCCTTTAATACCAAAGGGCACTAGTGCATCACATGGAATCGAACCCGGCTCACCGGAATCCGTAATCCCCGCTCTACCGACTGAGCTATCGCGCCTCCTAGTCCAATGTTATCAGATCGAAATCAAGCCAGATAATTAATGTGAAACTTCTTACAGTTCACTTAATTTTTGAGGCATTAATATCTTCATGAGTCAGTAGTTTGTCTGTATTGGAAAGCTTTAGATCTACAATGCAACTTCCATGACACAACTTCTGTGGAAACATTTTGCAAGTACTGTTTTGTGGACGAGGAAAAGTAGGGTGCTGCTATCGAAAATTGTGTCTTCCAAAAATCTATTGAGTTTGTATAAAGCATGACACAAGATAATAGTCATACTAGTCATCATGGAAAGTGCATTGCGCATGTGAAGCTGCCTAAATTGTGACTTCTGTGATAAAGACTTCTCTCTTATTAAATGAATTTCATCTTTCTTTCCCTTTTCTTTCTGTTCTTACTTATTTTTGCAAAATCTCATTTTCATGACATCTTTGCAAACATTTTCTCATCAATTGGAACCTATCTGAAAGTACATGTACATCTGCACTTCCTGTTTGCTCAAACATAATTATCTGTTTTCAAATGTTTTGATTTGAATGAAAATATTTTGAAATATTTTTCACACTAATTCATATATTCTTGTGTGTTCATGCCAATGTTGGCAACCTATCCTACATGTACACTGTTCATGATATTCGGATATTGCTTTTTTTCTCTTTTTGTGAAGTGGGCTTTTATCATAATGTACATTATCTTGCTGTTTATTCTTTATTTGAAATGTTTTTCATAATTTGATCATAATCCATGAATTAACTCATATTCTTCATAAAATGTATTGTCATTTGCTCATTTTCATACTCTCTCTCTTTTTCTATCCCTTTCTCTTCCCCTTTTTCTTTCTCTACCCCTTTCCTCTCTCTCTCTCTCTCTTTCTTTCTCTTTCTCCCTGTCCATCTTTTCTGCCTGCTTTCCTTCCATTAAAGCCACTACACCAATTCCTATAATTCATAATTAATGTCATTGGCATTGAATATATGATTTACTCATATCCTTCATTTGATAATTCATCCTGCTTGATACCCAAAATTATTTGGAGAATGAAATTGATTATTTTTCTTGCATTCAAATGTATTAAAAAACTAATTTTTAGTTGTTGTTTTGATACTTTCTCTACATTTAATTTTCTCATCATTCCCTTCTAAATCTGCCATATTTGACTAATGTTTAACTTTTGCTATACTTGCCAACTTCATCCCTTCATTCCAAATTTTTCACTCTCTAAAGGTAATTTTTTACTCCATTCTTTCCTCTCCATTATCATTTCATATGCATGCATTGGAAATCAAATTTAAATCCTTTTTTATGCATGGAATATATGGCACACCGACTATACATGTATACTTCACTTGATCTGTCATATAATTTCTTCATCCTTCCATGTGTTTTGTTCACCGCCCTTCTAATTCATTCATTCATTCATTCATTCCTTCCTTCATTCATTCATTCATTCATTCATTCATTCATTCATTCATTCATTCATTCATTCATTCATCAAATGGTCAATCATATCACCCCTTCTTTCTTTCCTATCCTACACCATGCACCATCCATCCATTCACTCATCCATCCATCCATCATCCATCCACCTGTGTATCTTCCACTCATCTTCATCCTTCCTTCCATCCATCATCCACTATGCACTCTATCCTATGGTGGTGTAACAGCACTGAAATCCAAGGATCTCTCCTGGTCAACTCAGCCCCATTTGCCTTGTTTCACAGCTCTGCAGTCCAGCAATCTCTTTCGGCCAATGCCATGCCCAGCGCGGTAGAACACTTTGCTAAACTAGCCAAGGTCAGCCATGCTCTTCAAGGGTCAGCCTGTTATAATCTGGTAGATTTTGTCGACAGGACAGTTCTCTTCTGGTACAAGATCTTAAAGGAAAAACTAGCAAGGTCAGACAATTTTTTTATGTTATTTCAAATCACTGCTCTGTGGAGGAGGTGGTGGGAGGGGGGGGGGGTCTGATTCTACCCTATGATAAAGGTTTGATGAAACTTGCAATATCAAGAAGATGGTAGCGAATGAAATCTTTCTTGGATGGGGAAGGGGAGTTATCTTATGTAAAGGCATTTCTTTAAAACTTGATAGATATGTGTACAGGATCTCTATTCCTTTTACTGACTTTCACTTGGCCTATTGTGTACACACTTGCAAATAGTGCTTGCCAGTTTTAGAAAAAATTGTCAGGATGAGGTTATTATGGATTTTACCACTTCACATGCTTGGCACCTTTGTGAAGTAAAAGCTAGCATCTTTCATTCAGGAAAAATGCAAATAATTGATCACGCATCCTAACATTCTTCATAAACCAAAAATTTGGAATGCAGGAATGCTGCTGTGACAGAGACACTATAAAAGTGGTAAAGCACATTTCATACCATCTTTCCTGCATTCTGCATTCTATCAAGAATGTAACCCTTTCAGTGTTACTGCTTGAAAGATGCGGCTCTGACACGGGTATACAGAGCATAACTTCCAAGTAATCTGTCTGTCTAGATTCATGATTCAAGATTCATTTTATTTTGCCATAATCATAATGTACAGACTAAAACATATACAATATAATTGAGTATAATTAGATAATCATAAAATCAATATGAAATATGGAAAGGACCAAAAAAAAGGTACATGTAGGTGCTTGTTGGATATGGCCCTAAAACAAATATTTATAGTACAGATTGCATTACGTAAGAACATAAGAACTGACTTACATGTAAATCTCCTTTGATTTATCATAATAAAATGATTATAATTGTTATTTTCAAAAACAGTGAGTTTGAGGAGGTCTTGAAGCTACTTGGATGGCCCTTTGTGACATCTACGGCTCCTGTACCAGCAGCTAACCAGTCTGAACTCAGTGCAAAACTCAAGATATTGCTATCACAACTCATCAAGCTACAACTACCGTATCCATTTTCAAAATCTTATAACTATCGGTATTCTTCTTTTTGTTTATATTTGGTATCTAGAGTATACATGTATGTGAACTTCTTCATTATTAGTTTTTAAAATATTATTTTTGAGAATACAAAATGGGGGTAATTGTGAGAATTTGGAGCTTATATTCGATATCAAAATTACTGAATCCTGCTTAAATTAGTTGATTGCCATTTTATTTTTAAAATTGACTGAACAATAACAATTTGAAGTCATGAACAATGTGTGCTTTTAATAAATTTTTCACTGATAATTCAGCATTTTCTTCAACTAAATAGTATGAAATAACCTATTTGGACTTTTAGATGGCCACTTTTGTTTGGATATACCTAAAGTCGAGACTAATCTGCTTTAACCACTTAAATTGGCAACTTTAGTTGTAATAAATAAATATTTAAAAAAATGTAAAATAAATATGGAAGTGTCATGAACCAAGTATAATAGTGAGATTGCGAATTAGTAATTTTAAACAATAATTACGTATGCATTGCATTGCAAAATTAGAAAGTGAAGATTACCTTCAGAAAAGCTATTATTAGGGCATGGCACAACATACATCACTGGAAATTGTATACTTTTTCAGTATATTTGTTTCTTTTTAAATACATGTAATATTATACAAGTATGTAATGTGCTATTGCTAGTATTCAGGATAGAGAAGAACTGCAAAAGAGCCTCACATGAATGAAGACAATGCACCTCAACAGGTGGGTGTTTCATAAAGCTGTTCATAAATCATGAATGATTTTATGCACCACTGGTGACCCGGTCTTCTGGTACATGATATATCCCTATGTAGCTGATTTTAAAGGACAAGTCCACCCCAACAAAGAGTTGATTTGATTAAAAAGAGAAAAATCCAACTAGCATAATGCTGAAAATTTCATCAAGATCGGATGTAAAATAAGAAAGTTGTGATATTTTTAAGTTTCGCTTAATTTCACAAAACAGTTATATGCACATACCGGTTGGTATGCAAATGAGGGAACTGATGACATCACTCACTCACTATTTCTTTTGTATTTCATTATATGAAATATGAAATATTCTAATTTTCTCCGCATTGTCCTGTGGAACAAAGTTTTATTTCTCCCAGGACATGTGAAATTACCATTGTTTAACATTTTATGGTTCAGTCAAGTTGGTCCTTATTGTCAAATCTGTAAAAATTGAAATATTGTATCATTCAAACAATAAAAAACAAAAGAAATAGTGAATGAGTGACATCATCGATTCTCTCATTTGCATGTGACTAAAGTGTGCATGTAACTATTTTGTGAAAAATAAGCGAAACTTTAAAATGTCATAACTTTCTTATTTTACATCCGATTTTGATGAAATTTTCAACATTATGCTTGTCTGATTTTTCTCTATCAATTCAAATCAACATTTTTCTAAGGTGGACTTGACCTTTAAAGGTAAAAGATAGTAGTTGCAGCAAACAATTATTCCATGAGAAAGGCTTTTAAATCAAGGTTAATTGTCAAAATATTATCATACATCTAGAACTGGTACATTGATGTAAGCTTATCTTTGTAAAATCATGAAATCTTACAGTAGCTCAAAATCAATAATCCTGAATCCTGATGATCACTAACACAGAAAAGCATATGTGGGACAGTGTATTAATATTGCTTCGAAAAATACCCAACATTTGACAGAATTCTGTGCTTATTTTGCTCATTTCTCAGCAATTACGTATTTTCTTCCAGAGCTATTTGGCACATGTACTTACAAACTCTTTGGTGGTAATTTCATTGGAATCTGTTCGAACTCATTTTGAGATCTATACCACAACTGGTATTTATCTTTAATAGCAACTAAGAATATATTCCAGTCGTTCGTAAAATTATGCGTAACTTAACTCATGGCGTTTTTCACTTCATCAAATGATAATTTGACTCATAAACAAATCATCTAATCGTATCTAGACTAAAGTGGTGTCAAATCAAGTGGATATTTGATGAAATGAGTATAGCATAAAAAACCCTGGAAATTAGACAAAGTGTTAAATGGGCTAAATGGCAATTAGACCAAAATAAACTAGGACAGTAATTATTGTACATTGTGAGCAAACAAATTTCCGCACTGTGGACTATAGAAACACAATTGAATTGAATTGAGTTGAATTGACTATTATTTTGCAGAATACTTATTTAAGACTTACATGATCACTTGTTCTATTTCTCAATATAACTTTCCTCTCTGTGATATTTTTTTTCTTTTCTATCCTTGTCTCAACTTTCTCCAGAATGTATAGATTTGTTTTTTGAATTTTAATGCTTGTATTATGTTTATCATCACCATATAGAACACTTTTTTCTATTAACTTAGTTATAATCTATTTTGTAATGTGTTCCCTATGAATATATGTTAACTCTGTAGTGAAATATGCCCATATATCAAAATATTATCATTATTTCACTCCATGTATTTAGTTAGATTCACTTATCTCACTATGAATTTATGATTACTTTGTAACCTTTGTTTGTATCAGTCTCCAGACTGTTTTAACAAGGAATTTTGTTTGGAATAAACCGAAATAAATCAATGTGGATTAGGCCAAATAGGAAGTAGACAAAGCGGGTGTAGACCAAGTGGCAATTTACTAACTTTTGAATCCAGCACATATCAATGATGGAGCAATAGTGTCCTTGACTTGAATGACCCCAGAGAAGGTTTGGCAGCTGAAGATACGACATCCCAAGATTACCTCATCATTCCAGGATCGACTCCTCTACTCTTACCTCTACAGTTACTCCTACAACCACTCAAGAAACGATTCAAATATCATTTCTACGGCAAGAAACTCACCAACAGCATTGATAAGGTAATTATGATGGACATTGGTACTCAAAAGTTAGTGAACCCAACCAGAAAATGAACATATCTAAAGTGTTCTGCCATGTTTTAGATATTAGTTGCTGGATTTATCAAGTGCTTTTTGATTGAGGATACAAAGTGCTGGTATTATAACCCCGGCTTTAGCTGTGCTGCTTTATAGGCGCTGAAGCATTCAAGGAATTTCTTTCAAGCAGGTACCAATTCACCTCACCTGGGTTGAGTGCAGCAATGTGGGTAAATTTTTTGCGGAAGGAAAATATGTCGTAGCTGGGAATCAAACCCACATCCCTCAGATTGAAAGACAAGAGTCACATTAGACCATAACGTCCCCACAATTGCAAAGTCAGAAGATAAAATGTTACAATCAATGAAGTTCGTTTCTCTTGGCTCGCCGAACATTGTAGTGTTGTTGCAGCGTGGCCAGCGAAAAAAATCCAATGATGCGAGAGGATTAGTGAAATTATGCTAACTCGCGAAAAATTATGCCATAACTCGCGAAAAATTATGCCAAACCCTTTTTTTTTACAAGCAAAAAAAAAAAAGGTTATCAACATAAATTTTAGGAGTGGCTAACCAAAATGTAAAAACAAGCAAAAAAAAAAAAAACGTTATCAACCTAAATTTTTGGAGTGGCTAACCAAAATTTTTTGACAAGCAAATTTTAGGAGTGGATGCATGCAAGTGAACGATTTCCCCCACTTCTGTCGGTTCATTAGTTAGTAGAAATGTGAAAAATGAAATACATGTGGGGAAAAAAAAAATTGATCAAAACTATGCTAAATATGCTATTATTATGCCAGATTCTTAGCTTAAAAAAGATTAATTATGCCAGCATAATGAATTATGCTGAAAGGGTCGAAATTATGCCAGAACAGTCTACATGTACATTCAACACTACTCAGGAAGGGGTGCATTTTATGGTGGGGCTCACTACTAACTTTTGAGCACAACTGTATAGCATTTCTTCAGTGCACTGAAGAGGTGCACTAAATACATATATTTCCCTTTGTTTAGCCCCAGCTGCTTCCTCCATTCCTCATGACAGTCGAGAACACTTTAACAGATTTAGATTAAAGTGCAATGAAGATCCATTTAATATGACACTCCAGTACACATACTGAGCAATAATCTTCTTAAAGGGCAAGTACACCCCAACAAAAAAGTGGAGTTTGAAGGAAAGAGAAAATTCAGACAAAACGCTATAAACAATGTCATTGAAATCGGATGTAAAATGAGAAAGTTATGACATTTCAAAATTTTTCTTAATTTTATTAAACAGTTTTATGCACATGTTGTATGCACATGAAGGAACTGATAACATCACCCATCACTATTTCTTTTAGTATTTGATTATGTGAAATAAGGTTTTATTTATCCTTGAATAAAAAGGGATCAAGATGGTTGCAACCTATTATGATTCAATGAAGTACTTTATTTTAAATCTGCAAAAATTGAAATATTCTATAATTCAAAAAACAAAATACAACTGAAATAGTGAGTGAGGACATCATCGACTCTCTCATCTGCGTATCACTGTGATGTGCATATAATTGTTTTGTGAATAATAAGCGAAACTTTAAAAATTCATAACTTTTCTTATTTGGCGTCCAATTTTGATGAATATTTTAGTGTTGGATTGTAAGATTTGTCTCTATGTATTAAAATCCACTTTTCATTGAGGTGAACTTGACCTTTAGATATTCACATGAAGTGCTATATTATAGATCTGAATCAGTCCTGACATATTATCTTTTTCTATTGATTTCAGCCCGAGTGGTATTTCACCCAGATATTGAATTGGATCAGAGACCACTCAGAGTTTCTTCAGAATAATATTCAACCGATATTAGATGAAGACTTAACACTCAACATAGAGGCAAGGGTAAGTTATTTTCAATCTCAGGGTATAAACAAGTGAGACATGATATTTTGTTACCCATATAAGACATAGGTCTGAGAAATAAAAAAAAATAATATAGGATTTGTATAGCGCACGTATCCACCTTTGCTAGGTACTCAAGGCGCTCCTATATTACCCTGGCTAAGCTAGTCTACCAATTCTGGTGCGCACAGCTTTTTGAGGTACCCATTTACCTCACCTTGATTAAGTACAGCACAATGTGGGTAAATTTCTTGCTGAAGGAAAACACGCCATGGCTTGGAATCAAATCCATGTCCTTCCTATTGAAAGATGAGAGTCTTAACCGCTAGACCACAACTCCCCCCCCCCCCCCCCCCCCCCCCCCGTAATGTCATTTTAACATTTTTAGTGTGCTCAGTGTAAAATAGTCCAAACTTTTTATTTTTATTTCAGACTGAGTTTACTCGAGGTCTCCTTCACATAGTGGCTGCCAAACTCAAACATGACATTCCAGAGCTTCTATTTGATGATCAGTTACTGTGCCACACCATTGATGAATTACTGCTATTTGACAAAGAACTACGGAACTCTTATCACTATCCACACAGCCAACCTGGATGCTTGCATATACTCACTGAGCAGGCCTGCTTTGATAAATGGATCGCTATAGAGAGACAGTGTAAGTGAGAGTGGCAGGGAAGGTCAGAGTTGGTGGTGTGTAGGCATGTCTTTTGTTAAATATGAAACATTGATGTTCGTATTTCAGATATTTTATTGATGAACTGAGTGTAAAGGGTGTTTCAGGGGCATTTTTTCCATCATATCGCTTGTTGAATTTGGTACATGTGATGAGATTGATTATCCAGTTAAATGGCATGTGATGTCAGTTATCAAGTGATTATATTTGGTTACGGAACTCATTAATTTGATGGTGTTCCTGAAATATTTGTGGAAGATGCATTTCTGGGATTTAAGCCCCCTTTCCACTATGCCGCTCTCGCCACGATTTGGCAATTTTCTCAGATCGGGAAGGATCGGGTGATGAACCGATCTGGACACAATACGAAGTTAGTACTCGGTAAGAATGTTGTATTTATGACCAACATGTTCTTGATACACTCTTACTACGATAATCGGGGTTGGGAAATTAGGATGTCGGAAGCTGGAGTTATGTTTTAGGGCAATATAACTACGCTGAATGTGCGATGTAACCAATGTTATATTATCTGTTCATGCTGTGTTTACACTATGAACGATCTATACAATATAATCACACAATTCTCCCATCTAGAGAGCTTAAAAGTGCCCAAGATGCCTTTAAATACCCTGATTCCATTGCTGATCAAGAGTTATTGGCAGAAATTATGAACCTAGAAGATGTTCTTTATGTACATACTTTTAACGTTTGTTTCCTTCCTTTTGTACGTGATTTAATTTGCTCTGAAAATCCAACCATGTCTTCTTCCTCCTCTGTAGGGAGGTAGACTTTGTTGGTTTGTTCTTTATAGATCTGATTTATAAGGAGTAGTTCTTTGAGTTTATCCCTGGCCTTGTCAATACTGGTTTGCCATTTGCAGGTTGTATTTGCAGTTTTCTAAGTGTTTTCTAACTGGACCATGTAGTAGTCCTCTCAGACTGGTTTGGAACAAATTTTTCTTATACGTAGTGCTTGCCATTAAAACATTGCATGGAAGTAAGTAGGTACAGTGATTTATTAATTAATGGCAAAGTCAGTTGCGACATGTAGCAAGGAAGCAAGAGACTTGGATGTTGAAAAGTCCCGTATATCTTTGCCAACCTACATGTACATAATCCAATATGTTGGCGTATGAAGGGGCTGCAGGGGTGCCCATGACTATCCCTCTATACCTGGAAGTAATGTTTGTCATTGAATTGGAAGTTGTTGAGTTTTAGGATTAGTTCTAGCAGTCTGATGAGTTGGTTGATAGGTGGGTTTTGGTTTGTCGAGAGTTTAGTACTTCCTGACAGGCTTTGATGCCTTCACCATGGGGTATGTTTGGACAGATGGAGGTTGCATCAGCTGTTGAAAAGATGGTTCTTGTGGAGGTTGCGTTCGGATAGAAAAAAAATAACTGTAATGAAAACCAATGTTGTCAAATACAATCATCTAACATTTTATCCACTTCTTTCTTCAGATATACCTGAGGAATGCCTTTCACGTCCCAACACATAATAACATTAAGAAAACTAACTGTCTTAGCTTTCTATTAATAATGCATCTTCTCTAATATACATGCATATACATTTATATCACAATAGACACATAGCATCATAGTTAAACTCATCTGTAAAAAAAAAAAATTGAAAATTTATCCTTATAAAGTGAATAAAAAATGTTATTGTTTTGATAGTTATAAACTTTTATTCCTATTCCAAATTTGAAAAGACATAATATCAATATTTACAACTACTGTATATACAAACATTGCAAGACAGATAATACAAAAGCGATGAATATAAAGATGACAACATGGAGGGATCTACTGAGGCTTGTATGATGTACAGTAGATCGCCTACTTGATTAGAATCAAGGCAATGCAAATTAACATTATTTTTATCAATTCATAAAGTAATTATTCAGGGATAAATAACCTTAAAAAAATGTATATGTACATTATGCACAAATACCAACATAAGCTGGCTTTATACTTTATTTTGATCTTGTAGTTGCTGGTCAGAAGCTTGACACTCTGTTCTCTTCGTCATCGGCATGGCAGTCACAGTATAAGGATATGATGGAAGCAGATGAATCAAAGGTTCCAGAGTGTGTAGAATCATTCATGACATTATTACTTGTGATAACAGGTGAGGATCATCATTCAAACTCTGTGGAACAGTCAAACCTTTTTTTATCTGGCCTTTATTTACCATCACCTGACAATCCTATGGGGCAATTCCATGTAGTATTTATGTCTAACCCACTATTTGTGGGACTGGCCGGAAATTTTGTTTTAGTTCAGGGCTAGAATTAAGAATTCAAAGGGTCAAGGTGATTTTTTTAAAGGGCACTTTTAAGGAAAGAAAGGTGGAGCTCACTATAGGGGGGCATCCAAGCCAATTTAAAAAGGTCATCAATAGTCAAATGTAACATTTTCTATTATTCCAGTAAAAGATAATTAGGCCTACTGATTGAAAATTAAAGTTTACTGGATGAATCATAATATTCATGGATTAAGCAAAATGTCCTTAGGAATGGGACACATGCACTGGATTACTACAGGGCACCAAGGCCAGAGGCAAAAAGGGCATATTATTTTGGCCTTAAGTCTACAAATATTTGGAAGAGCATCAAGGCCATTTCTGAGGGCATGACCTTGGATGCCCATGGGTTAATTCGAGCACTGCTAGTTCAATTGAAAGGTTGTATTTTTTTTCTGATATGGGTTTTCCCATAAGAATTCAGCAGCGTCTGCTACATAACACAAAGCTGGTTTAACCAGTAAGGAGACATTTTATGTCTAAATTAGTTGAGTCATAGTGGCTGTCCATATAGATAGCAGGAATTACTCTCTGGCCATTATCTTTATTAAAGAGGAGACAATGGTCCAGCAGGGATTTGAACTCACAATACTACCTCAACAATGCTTTCAAATTATCATGATTATGTCAAAATGCATTAATTAAGCAAGGGATAATAATTGATCAGACTTAGTGTTTACAGTTCTTCAGATCTAATAATCCTGATTTTGAAAGGACTTGGGCTATATTCTGCAGGGAAACTGAGAAGCTGATCACATATTCCACCATATCAATCATCACAGATTCTTTCACTATTTTTAGATTTTAAAGATTTTTTTTTTTTTTTTTCCATTTTCAGAACGGTACAAGGTGCTACCATCTCCATCCCACCATCTAAGGTTCCTTGACCTTCAAATTGACCTCTTGGATGACTTCCGGGTCAGGTTATTGCAGGTCATGCGCCAGGAAGCATCCAATCCGCTAGGAGATCACTACGCCTCCATTTTGAATGGTGTTCATTATATCATCACGGTGCTCGGAGAATGGTCAGAGCAAGTGGTAGGTTTTTTTTCAGTTTTGTATTATTCCATTTTCTACTCAACACAAAAGCAGTTAATTCATGTCATGATACAGGTAACGGATACAATCATACAAATAATGATTATGATTAAATAATTACAACAAAAATAAAACTCACTCATTATTGCCAAATCCACTGTGTAGAGTGATTTAAGGTGCATCGCAAGTGATGATGGATGGTCAAACTACCCTCTGTCTCCTGACTGACTTTTGAACAATCCTATAACAAGATTCTTAGTATGTGGAATATAATATGAGATAATTTATGCATTGTACAGACCATGAACAGTACGTAAACAACTGAAATCAATATACATGTAGGCTACTGTATACAATGCAAGATTATTGTATCAATAAATGAAAGATAAACATATGAATGTATATATAGTACATACAGTAATATAAGATAATGAATTCTAATGTTCATACTTTGAGAAGCATAATAACCATAGAAATTAAAGTTAATATGTAAAATACAATTCATACAAGGTAATGATATCCATTCATGCAGTGAACACTGAGTAAAATAACCCCCAAAATCAAATATAGAGTAATAAAATGATGATAACAACATGAAGAATTGTTTGAGAGAACATTGAAAGGATTGTTGCATAGAAGGCACGGATAAAAACACAAATGCTTGAATTTTTTTCATTGATTTATGTCTTGATATGAGGAAATCAAACATTAAAACCACCTCTTTATCTTTTTTTTTCAGTTCTTTCTTCAGCTACAGTACTTTGGGAAGGAGCAATCTCGTATGGAAAGTCTTAATGCTCAGTTAGCAGAAGGAAAGTCACCTAGCTTACCGACGGTAAGTGACACATCTGGGACCCGTAAAGCGTAGTGACTGCTCACACATTCAATTTTTTTTCACTTCAAAGGACATATTTATCAATGCATTCAATCATAAAAATCAGTCCTATGATTAATTGCTAATCCTTGTGTTACACGTCCCAAATTTGATCATCATTCAAGGGTCTTTGAAAAAGACTCATGTTGATATACATGTACTGATTTATTATGAGATGTTATATGAGGTGCTTTTTATTTTATAATATTATTTACCTCTTTGGTATATAATTGGTACTTTTAGATTGCTTCTTCAATTATTAGTAGATTTACATGTAGATTATGACATCAAATAGTAGGTATGTAGGAATAATATTTATACTGTGTAAAATCTAGGATGATGTGAATTACAAATGATGTGTGTGGTAAATGGATTTTGGACCTTAAAGTGTACAGGCAGGCGACTTGCTCAGAACAATTTTACAAATTAAGAAAATATAACAACAAAATTATAAAGAAACAGTTGTAGCTGCTAGGTTTAGTTTATCCTTTCTTTTATTGGTTAATATTTCATGAAGTTTCTTGTTGGTTACTTTTACAAACAAATTTGCTCCTAGCAAATCAGAGGCCAGGATTTGGGTAGATTTCAGTGAAAGTCATTACCTCGTTTCATGAAACTCTCCCCTTGGGTACTGTACTCTAACACTTAGCTTAGTGTTTGATTGTAAGTTACATGTAGGTTTTTGCTATTGCACAATACAGTATGATCAATCGCGACATGTATCTTTGTGTAACTGGTGTCCTTTTAGAGTTGAAACTGACTCTAACATAGGGGAGGAGATTGAACTGTTGCTCCATTAGTACTGCTATTGCTTTCATAGGAACCTGTAGGCATATGTAGGGTAATCAAATTAAGCAGAGACTTTCCTCTAAGGGAATGTACATGTAATGTGAGACATGTTTTTAGTACCTGCTCTGATTATTTTCAACATGCGCTCAGTCGCTATGGCTTTCAATACCTTGTTATTGTCAATTTTTACCTCATTATACAAGATAATATTGATGTTTTTTATATTGATCTGATTAAAAAGTAATCAGTTCTGAATATACCTTGGGAACTACATGTATTATTTACAAGTTCTATACATGTAGTTCTCACTTCTCTTTTTTGCTGTTTGGCTTCAAATATTCTCACAAAAGTCTACCTAAACTTCTCATTGAAGTGTAAACATAGAAGTATTGGCATTCAATTATATGTACTTTTCAGATGACCACTCTTTTGGTAGTAGTTACAAATACATTTTAATATAAAACTACATGTAGGTAATACTAGGTACCTATCATCACCTAGTTGCCACCTACATATATATCATACCTGTACCTGGCAAAATGCCATTACAATTTCAACAACAAAAACATTTATTTAATGAATAATCATATACAGTTGTGCTCAAAAGTTAGCGAACCCCACAAAAAAAAATGCACTGCTTCATGCTCATTGTTGAATGTAGACAACAACACGACAATGTTTGGCGAGCCCAGAGAAACAAACTATTGGATGTAATGTTTTATCACCTGATTTCACAATTGAATAATTTTTTTTAATTGATGTATTAATTAAAGTCAATTCATAATACAAAATATATAAACAAATCTCCAATGTTAGGGTATAAAACAGATCAATGAAAATTAAATAATGTATAGAGTAGGTTTGGCATGGTAAAATTCCAATTTATTATCATTGTTATTATTATATTTGTTATTATTATCATTATTAATTATTATTATTTTTTTTTTCATTATTATTATTATTATTATTATTTTTATTATTGTTATTGTTATCATCATCATCATCATTATTATTGATAACTCTTCTTCGTCACCCATACAGTTACTTGATGGCAGCCCAACTGAAGCCCTCTCAGGAACGGTCTTTGATGAGATCCTCTCTTTATTTGAACTTCTATGCCAAGATATGTGCTCTACAATAGAGAAGAGAGTCGTCAATGAAATCAAAGACAAGGCCAGAGCTTATCAGAAAGAAAAGTAAGAAAATAATGTTTATTGTTTCTGTGTGGAAATAGAAGGTTTTCATTTTATTTTAACCCTCAATCTCCCGGGGTATTTTGATTCTTGTCATTCCCGGGGGGGGGGGGGGGGGGGGGCATTATGGCCCCCCCCTTAAGATCTCAGCCGTGGATTGTGCGATCACAATGAAATTTGCATGATGGTAGAGAATGACTTAATCTACGCAGTTGCATTGGTAAATTTCACTGAATTCATATATTTTTATTTTATATGAATTAATTATGCTAATTTATTCATGAAATCATACTTTTTGCTCTGATTCACTAAATAAAGCTCCTAGAATGCTATTTTTTGGTGAAAATATTCCTTATAGCATTCCTAACAATTGTGAATGAAAAAAATTCTGGTACCAAGACCGATTTCTTATGTATTTTATTGTTTTTTTAATTTTTTATGTATTTCTTTGTTTTTTTACTTTTTGTTTTTTATTGTTTTTTCGATGGAAATCGTTCCAGACTTAATTCTGATCATAAACAAGGCAAAATTAATTAAGTTTAATCATTAAAAGTAGAAATAATGGTACATTTATGAATTTAGGCCAAATACACAATTTGCATTGGATTTGTACATGAAATCACGTTTATGAGCAATTTTGGGTCTGACATGCACTTACATAATGTTGCGTAATGTCGTAACCGCGTACCCGGGCGTCACAAATTTGGTCTCAAAATTAGTGCGAGACTTGAAAGTAAAGAGTCAGTGAGCGGCGAGGTCAAAAAATTTTGCGCAGCAGATATATCGCGAAAATTGTCGAGGGGGGGCCATAATGGCCCCCCCGGGAGAATTAGGGTTAAAGGAGCACCCCCCCCTAATTAAAAATAAAATGGTATAGAATGAAAGGAAAGAAAAGAAGAATCCTTCATCTAAATTGTAGTTTATTTGGCATAGGTAGGGATACTAATAAAGGCCACGGCACACCTTATGACCCGACTGGTCTACGACTGGCTTGCGACTGAGTGAGGGGAGATGTGAAGTCACAGCTCTTGTCAGCTTGAGAGTCGCAGACTGTTCAGACACAAGTCGCAAGGAAAATCGTAAGGATTTGACATGTCGAATCCTTATGACTGAATCGCAAGCTCCATCCAACTTCCAGCTAATCAGACAGCAGAGTTGCACAACGTGTATATGATATACAACGCGCATACGCTGTAGTAAGCGCCATTTTCTCTGTTGATATGGCAAAAAGCGCATGCGTGAGTCGTAGACAGCATGGTAGTGGTATCGCAAGGTGTGCAATGTCGACTCTTATGACTACATGTACCTTGTGATTCATCTCTTCTCACTCAGTCGCAAGCCAGTCATAGACCAGTCGGGTCGTAAGGTGTGGGGTGGCCTTTAGGAATGCAACACAAATGTTTGAATTATTAGAAAAGCTCACCACTTCTTGTGAATGGAGAATATTGAGTTTTGTACTACTTGTTTATATCAACCTTGTCTCCCGTAGTAATTTTAGTGTATAGCATGTACATGTAGACAAGACATGGTGTTTGAGTGAAAATGAGATGGGAATGAGAGGATAGAGAGAGTGAAATAGATGAATAGGCGGTTCCATGACATTTGCTCCAGCGACAATTGCTCTGAAGGAAAATCTGCACTTTAAAACAAACATAAAACCTAACCTCCAAAACTAAATAAACCCTTATCTTAGTCTATATATTATTTTGAACTAAAAACTCCATTACAATCCTAACACTAACCCTATGCCCTCTGAGATATTGAGACTGGAGCAAATGTCACAAGAGCATATGTTGTGGGTGCATATGTCGTATCACCAAATAGGAAGAGTATGAAGATGTTTAGCTTGGAAGAAGCTGTTAGCTGTGGATCATTTGGCAAAGGCAAATGGGGGTATGTTGGCATGGGCATGACATCTGAGCAGCTGAAGAAGGATTTTTTTTAGTTTTGAGGTGGGTGATTCAAAGATGAGTGGCCAAAGAAGATATTGAAGAAGTAAGTGGGGGAGGAATACTTGGTTGAGGATGAAGAATGCACCCACTTAGGCAAATAGTATGGAAGGGCTAAGGGCAATTGAGAGGGAGAGGAATCTAGCCATCTCTGATCAATGCAGGAAAAAAACCCACATGATTACTGACTGATGGAGAAAAAATAGATTTTTAGTGTGTGATTTATCCAAGTTTATGATATTACAATCTTGGGATAAAAGGAAAATCACTTCCTCTATCATTCTACTCCTTTTTATGCCTCTGACCACTGTAGGTGATGCTGGAGGCATCATGATTCTGGGTCATCCGTCTGTCCATCCTGTTTGGTTTTGTTTTCTCATGATAGGACCGTGTGACGGATTGACTTCACGTTTGAATCATGAATGCATATGGGAGTGACATTGAAGCTATTATAAGTTCTCTGGGTACGGAAGTCAAAGGTTCAAGGTCATAGAGGTCATTATACACCTTAAAAAAACCCTGCCCAACATTTTCCGTGACCATTCTGACACACAAAGTTTGTTTACCACGTCGCACACTGACTTCTTACTTGCAAGTCTTGTGCATCCTTTTCAATCAAATTTATGACCGGGCCCCCCAATTATGTGACTTTATTCATTCTAAGTGCGTGTCAAACCAACAATTGCTTCAAAACTGGATTTGTTTACAAAGTCAAATGAATGCAAATGGAATTTTCTCATCATACTCATAAAAATATGATTAATTTTACTTAAATCATCTTAAATTAATTGATTTTTTGCATAATTATGCTTTTAAAAAATCTGCAATATTAAATTTGATGAAGAATAGAGAAAAATAAACGGTTAAAAAAATGTACATTTTTATGAAATTTCATGAAACATTAAATACATAGGGAATTGATTTCCAAACCAAAGTTCTTTTTCATACGCAGTTGTTAGGAATGCTGCAAAAAATATGTTCACCAAAAATTAGCATTCTTGGAGCTTTGTTCTAGTGAGAAAAAGGTATGATTATAATGTACAATAAATAAAAAATCTTATTATTTCAGAAAAATCAATTATATAGCTGTGTAGGTTACATCCCACATTACCATTTTGCTAAATTTTGGGGGCACTATTGGCGACTGAGATCTCAAAGGGGGTGGACTCAGCCTCCCCCTTCCTTCTTCCCCCCCCCCCCCCCTCCCCAGCCAACTAACACCCCAAAAGTCTGGCCTGGTTCTAAGGGTCAAGATATACATTGTCTCAAGAGCGATACTCGTATCAAGACACCCAACACTCAACAATTTTTTTTTTCCTTCTGGAAGGATGATCAGGCTAAACTCTTAAACTTAAGCAAATATTTGCTACATGTACTGTACATGTATATGGAAGTACTTCTACATGTGGGGCCATCTCCATCAGCCTAAGAATTCAAATTATCCTGCTTTTTCTGATTAGGGGGCTGTTTCATAAAGCTGTTCGTATAAAGTTAAGAGCAACTTTAAGAATGACTGGTGATCTTGTGGTAAATGATATTCTTAAAGTCGCTCTTTACTTACAAACAGCTTTATGAAACACCCAACAGGCATATTATCCCCATCATAACCAACTCCAGGTATGTAAAGAAATTAGCAAGGCTAAAATTCATATTTTAGCATCATTCTGGTGAATGATCACCAAGCTCATTCACAAATGAAGACGGGGGTGTTTCACAAAGATACAAGTGTGAATAGAAAACTCTCTGTGACAAGTATGTGCAATATGTACAAAAACAGCATTTGTGAGATCATGCACATGGGATAAACTTTTAATATTTATCATTGAGATTACATGTACATGTACACTATGGGTGATATCAAGTTTGGTATTGGTGTTGAGAGCGTTAAAAGGCTGCTGAAGTGAGCTCCAACACTGAGCTGGGTTCAAAACTATTCCGATCACATTATCAATAGCTCATGACGTCACTCTGCGCTGTGCTGCTGATCATCTCAATTTTATGCGAGAAGTCTCGAAGATGAAAGTAAAATCGGTGAGAAATTGCAGTGAAATCTCATCGTACAGAATGCAAAGGCTAAAACTACTTCAAGAATCCAAAAGAGTAAATATTATTGTTTCATTAAAATGTATAAAGCTTTAATGATTTGTACTAATTTTAACTGTAAGAGCTTATTTTAGGGGGATGCTTCATCCCGTTTGCCGCCTGTTCGTGAAGTTCAAATCTCCCAACACCAACACCGAACTCGAAATCACAATTTTCCCAATCCCTGGGGGTTGGTGTTGGCGAATGGGGAAATTACATGTAGATCGTCAACACCAGCTGTGATGCTCGGTTCAGCAGACGACATTCAACACTGGTGCTCAACAAGAACTGCCGGAAATATGTCATATTTTCCGAGGTCAATCCCAACACCAGCCTCATTTCAAGTACGGTGTTGTGGCTGGTGTTGGTGTTCTCACAACACCAGATTTCAACACCGTACTTGAAATCACTCATTGAATTCTTGTGCGCATTAAAGCATGACTCTTTGTTAAGAGGAGCATTTCATTAGGACTGGTCGTATGTTTTATCCGGCAAGTCCTGTTATATCCCATACTGTAGTTACACTCTACCATAGAAATATTGCTTTTTAGCCAATTAAAATCAAGGAAGGTTGTCAGATCTGACATCTTGACATGCTGATGAATCACCTCCCAGATTTACATGTAACGCTTCGTCACAACCACACCCCCTCCCAATTTTGGGTTGGATAATTCATCCATGATATCAAACCATTGCATGTCACTCAATGCAGAACCCAGATTATGCATGTAAAGTCGTGCTCAAGCCAAAATCCTCCCATTTTTGCTGATGATAATAGACATTTACATGTATATATCTATTCCGAGGTGCATTGTTATCATTATTATTACCCCGGCTTTTAATAACTTGAGCTGCCTTCCAGCACTCAGTGCATTCACCTCACCTGGGTTAAGGACAGCACAATGTGGGTAAATTTCTTGCTAATTACAGGAAAATATGCCATGGCTGGGATTAGAACCCACGTCCTTTTGATTGAAAGACGAGAGTAGTCGTAACCACTAGACCATGATGCCCCCATGCCGCTGATGACGTGAATACACTTCTGAATTATGAGAGATAAATGGCAAAGGTGGCTATTAATGGGCAACAAGTCTTGAACAAACTTTGGCAAAGTGGAAACACCGCTAGCTTGCAGTATAGGGTATATTATGTCCCTAGGGGTTATCGTCCATTAGTTACATGTAAATGTGGTCATCAAGATATCTCCGCCTTGAGAGCGGTAGTGAAAATAGATACATGTACACTTTCTGTGGTAATTCAGCCGTGACATTGTTTTAACCACAAAGAATACGTCCTCAAATTAATGACACGACAGAGTGCAACAGAGAAAAAGGTTTCAATGTTTTAGTCATTGATTTGAAATAATGATCAGAAAAATATCTTTGTTTTTGATAGCCTTTTTTTCTCTAGTGTCAATTTACACACAATACAAATGGTTTGGTTTCTCATTCTCATGGCTTGTATTGACGTAATAGATGTACATGTAGATTTTGTTAATATTTGTCATAAAGAATGTCATCCCCGTAAGTGGGAGTGTGATGCAATCTTTAAAAAGGAACTCATTCCTACATGTACATGTATATAAAATATAACTCTTTGTCATTCTTTTTTTCAGGTCCAAAAATTTGAATTGCAAAAAATACTATGGAAATCATGATATCAAAGTAAAATCTTTTTAAATTGTTCATGCAGAAAGTGGAAAATCTTACCATCAAATCTGGGGAGTGTTTCATCAACATTTTCATCCGACAAGTTGTCAGATCTGACATCTTTCTCTGATGTTGATTGGCTGAGAGGTACTGTTACTATGGTAACTGTCGGATAAAATGGGACTTGTCGGATAAAACGTCCGACAAGTCCTTTCATGAAACGCCCCCCAGTTGCCAAGCTTTATGTGCATGGTAACTTGAACTTTAAAGATTATCACCATTTTCAGTTGTTTTATCATAATTATGCTTTTTACATGAAAAAACATGGAATGTGATGTTTAGAAGACCATAGTATGTAGAATTACAAAACAGAAAACGAGGGACTCCATGTTATATTAGAGAGTTTTTGCATTGGGACGCAGAACACTTTAAGTTTAGAAAATGCTTTGAAAATGCCCTTTCAAATGACAGTGAACAGCTAGAAGGTTTTAGTCAGAAATTGGTGAACTGGAACATAAGTTTTGGAGCTGACGAAAACTTTAAAAAAAATTTGCAGGGTCCAGGACAAAACGGCTGTGTTGATTCATCAATTTTCAAGAAAGACTTCTTGGTTGCTCTTTGTCTTGAAGGGCATTTGACAATACATTTCCTCTGTTCTTAAAAGCATCCTGTGTACTGGTGCAAAATCTCCATAATATTTGAAAGTTAAACCAAATTAGTGCTTGGTAAAAACTTGGGCACTCTAATGTTTCCTTTAAAGAGAAATTCCAGTAGTTGCAGTAAACACTGATTTCATGAGAAAGTCTGTAAAACCAGGCTTAATTGTCAGTATATCATCAAGGATCTAGATCTGGTACAGTTACATAAACTGAACTTTGTGAAATTTTGAAATCTACGCTGAATAATGTTCAGACTGAACTTCCCCAACACAGATAAGCATACGTGGGACAGTGTATAATTATTGCTTTGAGCGTCGGGCCCGACGCTCTACCGGAATCCTGTGCTTATTTGCTGATTTCTCAGCAATTACACAATTTCTTCCAGAATCCTTTGGCACATGCGTTTTATTTATACAAACAGACACTTTGGTGGTCATTTCATTGGATTCTGTAGGAACTCATTTTGATATCGTTACCAAAACTAGCATTTACCTTTAATCTATAATGCATACATGTAGTAAGAAAATAGTATATACATGTATGCCTCTTTTCTTCTATAGTCATACATAAAGCACACTCATAAAAAAACTGGAATAGTTTTATATTCACAATGAGAATGCACTGGTATCCAATAAGTAGTGTAGTCGGAAGCTTATGTTCACTCCTTTCAATTTTTCTTTCTCAAATTGAATATTTGGCCACAGGACGCTTTTGAAACAGGATGGAAATACTAGTCAATTGACATTGATTTAATATTATTCCTCAAGCTTAAACAAAAAACCAAAAAAAACTTGCGATGGTGGCCAACCAAATCACAAAAACTCAAGTACAAATTGTAATCCATTGATGCAATATTGAATATATTCTTCTTGCTTCCAGGAGTATGTGGATAGTATAACATCAGGTTGTTATTGTTTGGGATACATTATACCATTGCCCAAGGAAATTCCATATTGTGGTTACATGTACATTGCTTACGACACCTATGATGTTTTTCTGTGTCTGCTATGAAAGTGGAGTCTGTCATTAATGATGCATACCTCATAGCATCATTTTAACAGTCGACTCAATTCATTTTTATTTCCACAATAAAAAAAATACATATACGATATGAAGTCCAAGTTTAGGCCATAAAATCTTTCACATTTCTTAATCCTACCCACCAAATGACAAGAAAAAATTACACGTGGTGGGTGAAAGAAAGACTATATAATTGCTTGTATAAATTAGCCCGCAACAAAAATCAAATTAATGTAGAATTAGCGTGAAAAATAACAATACAATCATAATATAGTAAAGCATAATAGTAAAATACCCCCCCTCATATAAAGAGAGCGAAAGAGAAAGAGAGAGAGAGAAGCTGGTGAAGACTATTTATTACAATGAAAGGTAAATTTTCTAAGCTACACTAAAGTTAATTCAATTTTATTCTGTATTTGAAAGTGGAATAATATAGCCATGTCACAGGCTTTGGGCCTTTTGCAACAAAAGAAAAACTCTGACAATTTTTTGCCAGAGTTTTTAATGGCAAGATTTATTATATGCAACAGGCCATTGATGGGTGTTCATTTAAAAGCTTTATGAATGAACTGGTCCTCTGTAACTTGTACGCCCATGTACTGTATGTTCTTGTTACAGAATCAGATTGACAAACGTTTTAATCACATTTCAGCTTAAGTTAAAATCTGGTCTGTGAATATTATTTATGTTTGATTAAGTATCTGCATGCAAAGTGTACTATTTTCAAATTTTGATAGGGGATATAGGAAATTCACTACCTATCTAGCTGGGGGGGGGGGGCTTTTTAATTTTAATTGTTATCCTGTACCTTTCTGGTACTTAAGTTTAAAGGTAAGAGAACAATCAACAATCATTTCATGAGAAACTCATGGTTAATTGCCACCATATTGTAATATAGATCTAGATCTGGTACATGTACATTTGAAATAAAGTTATCTTTGTGATATTATGAAATCTTAGCTGAAAACCGATAATTCTTGATGATAATTAATACAAAAAAGGCATATGTGGGACAGTGGATATTGTTCGTAAAATACCTGACATTTTTGTGCTTATTTTGTTCATTTCTCAGCAATTACACAGTTTTTACCGGACTCATTTGGCACATATTTTTTATTCATACATACAAACACTTGGGTGGACATTTTATTGGATTCTGTTCGACCTCATTTTGAGATCGTTACCACAACTGATATTTATCTTTAATGTATGCAGTGTTCTGTAACATGATGTTATTGATAGTGACCTTGTTTAATTCATTGAGTATATATAGAATTTAATGTCTCAGCCATTTCGAACTGAAAGGTTTTTGAAAATATGGATCATAAAGCTTTTTGAAAAGAGCAATTCATATTCTGGTAATTGTATATTTTTGTACTCCCACATTTCATGCAAAGAATAATTCATGAAGGCCACTTCCTTGAAAGCATTAGTGGTCAATGTATGTATGCCTGAGGGATGCCTCAAACTGTAATCATGTTACAGTAACTTATAATGTATGCTTTTGTCCATGTTCTAGAAAATTCACTTATAAAGTGATAGATGCACATACATGTAATTATCTTTATTGCATTTGAGGCATATACCAGTAACCATCCTTATTGCTTTTAATGATAAATTTGAAGGCTCATGTTGATGGTGGGGGGGGGGGGGGGTCTCAGAAAACTGCAAATTACCTAGAGTTTGCCATTTTATATTTTAAAGAAACTAAAATTGGATTCTTGCTGAGTGCTCTGGAAATAATGAGAAGCAAATAAACACAGTCGTAATTTGTTCTCCAGATCCCATTTTTCAAAACAAAATAACGCTAGATAATGGACTATATATCGTGTAGCCTCCCAACTCTTGAATATTACCATCGGAATTATCAAAAGCACCCTCCATGAATAATTTAAAATCAATCCTGAAAAATATCAATTTTTATACTTGCAAGCAGAAAACATGCTGTTTTAGTGATACTTATTGCTCATCAAATAATTGTATTTTTAATTGCAGTGTTATTTGCTTCACTTCATGTTATCAGAAGTCTCAAAGAGCTCTTCAATAATGCTCTGTAATTTCTGCAAACTGACTAGCTTTAGCAGTGCAGCTGTTATAATGCGGTGACTTAAAGGCATAATTTCCTCTATGCTTTGTGTAAATATACCTCTTTTGGGTCAAGTGCAGCATATGCTGCAGTCACATTTCCCCTACTGTCAGTAAAAAACAGCCATTTTAATTTTAATTTTTATTAAAAGCACCTACATGTATATGTAGCTGGTAAAAAACAGCTGTTTTCGACTCGCCGCCGTATGGCCACCAAAAGGGAAATGTGACTGCCATTACTGTGATGATTTTTTTTCTTTGTATTTTTTTTTGGGGGGGTCTGGGAGAGTTGGTTAATTGTTGGGGATCAAGATTAAAGGAGTCATGTGGGGTATGGTCTTATATTTCTAGATTTTTTTATATTTTATTTTGAGAATCCATAATTTTCTTTCCCATCACAGTGTTCATAAAGTTGATTGTGATTTATAATTGACATTGTGCAGCAGTACCCCAGATCATGTTGTTTGTAGTCAAGAGAAAGAGACACGAGAATGTACATGTAAATCAGTGATCAATGACATATTTCAAGTATCACCTGTGGGTTGATGAACCATGTTTATTTGTGTCTTATTCCTTTGGGAGTGATGATATTCATTCCCTTTCAAGTGCATACCCACCGCGATAATGAGAAATCTCTCGGTTGACGTGAAATAACTCTTTCTATTTACATAGATCAGATTTTTTGCAGGTCTATAGCTTCAGAGAGAGAGAGAGAGAGAGAGAGAGTAAGAGAAGTAGAGGATATTGGTTTGTACTTTTTAAAGGACAAGTCCACCCCAACAAAAAGTTGATTTGAATAAAAAGGGGAAAATCTAACAAGCATGACACTGAAAATTTCATCAAAATCGGATGTAAAACAAGAGAGTTATGACATTTTAAATTTTGCTTAATTTCTCAAAACAGTTATATGCACATCCTGGTCGGTATATGAGGAGACTGATGACTTCATCCACTCACTATTTCTTTTGTATTTTATTACATGAAATATTCTAATTTTCTCCTCATTGTCAAGTGAAACATCGATTAATTCGTCCCTGAACATGTGGAATTAGCATATGGTTCAGTCAAGTTGGTCCTATTTGTCAAATCTGTAAAAAAATGAAATATTGTATAATTTCAAACAGTAAAATACAAAAGAAATAGTGAGTGAATGACATCATCGACTCTCATTTTCATGTCCCTGAATTGTGCATATCAATTTTTTGTGAAAAATAAGCGAAACTTTAAGATGTCCTAACTTTCTTATTTTACATCCAATTTTGATGAAATTTTCAGCATTATGCTAGTTTGATTTTCCTCTTATTATTCAAATCAACATTTTTCTGGGGTGGACTTGACTTTTAAAGTCATACTTTCTTTCAGCTTATTTGCAGACAATGCCCTATATGAACATTTCCATGTATCATTGCAAATACATGTATGAATTCAAAAAAAGATCTAAAATAGGTAAAGTTTTTTTGCACATAAATTTCAAGAATACCTAGCTGGGATAAAAAGATTTAAAAATTCATTCATTAATCCTTGCACCGAACCTTTCAAATCAGTCTGACATGCAGAAAAAGGTTCTTAAAATAGCTTGTTTTTTTCTTGTAAAATTATACTTAACATTAACATTTTTGGATAATTCATACATCTATTTATATTTTAATAGGTGGTTTTCTATGCCCTCACCGAAGGATTTCATCGTTCCAGCTCTGTCTATGACAGCTTGCGATATGCTGCAGAGTCTGAAAGAAAGACTGCATCTGTTGAGAGAGCAGCTTTCACCCACTCTCTTCGATAGGCTATGGCAGGATATCTCAGGCAAGCTCAACAAGTTTTTATTTCAAGAGGTGAGTTTTTTTTTTTCTCTTATTCAGACTATGTTAAATGCATATAGTCAAAATATTCTCAGATCTAGAGATTAATTTCCATATAATCATATTTGCTTTTCTTTAATGATTCTAATTTTAATTCCTATAAGATATTCTTAGTTATTTTTAATGAGGACAAACACCTACTGTATGTACATGTATATAGCTAGTTTCTATGCACATCTACCATAATCATTATTTCCTTCAAATTTTACTTAATCCACTGTATAGTATGACAACAATGTTGAAGTTGAATTTGTGAAATTGGTTGAATTCAGATTCAATTTGTTTTTTATTTAGCTGTCTGTTCCCAATGAACTTAGGTCAACTCAAAGAGTCAACAAGGGATTTGTTCCCAATATATATTTTAGGTCATCTTGACTAACCAGTTCAATAAAAAATTGATCAACTCAGATTCAGTTTGATTTGACTAGTGGTCTCTTCACATTATATTTTGACTAACCAACTCGATTAGGAAAGATCAGATCAGATTCATATTTATTTGAAAAAGTGCCTGTTCCCATTATATTCGTAGGTCATTTTTACTAACCAGTTCAATGAAGGTGGATCAACCCAACTTCATTTTGATATGACAAGGGGTCTGTTCCCACTGTTTGGAGAATTCACACAGCGGCCAGAGAACTTCTTTAAAGAGTAAGTTTTGTCTTAAGAGAGAAAATGTGTTCTGACTCCTGGATTCCAAAGTAATATTTAAATGTATAATATTCATGATGATGCAATGAGTGGCCAAGCAGTCTTCATATTTCTCCTTTTTTTCCCCAAAAGTATGAAAGACTGCCAAATTCTTTTTTGCACTTTCCCTGAAATGTTCATAAATGTTACACATATTCTTTTCTTGTAATGCACATAGATTTTGTAAATGTGTCTTTGTCAATCAGTCTGATTTTGCTGTATTTAGTATGGTTTTTCAAAAAAATTTATACTGCCCTATGATTCTTCTCCACATTTTTTACACGCATTGGTTTACAGAATATTTAATTCGCAGAGGTTGGCAGGTCTAGACTTGAATAATATAGTAGATTACTTTAATGTTTTTTTTTTTCATACATAAATGCTAGGAAATGTTTATATTTAAAAAAAGGATTGAATCTGCTTTTTTGATAAAACGTGATTTAGGTCTTGTGATAAACCTATTTCCAATAGAACCATTGCAATAATAATGATAAAAATGGATAAAGAAGACTTGTCAAATCAGAATTTTACAATTGTTTGTTTAAATCATTTATTTGTTTATTATTGAACCTGACAAGTGCTCTACATTATTAAATGATTTTCATTTGCTAGTGGCTTTTCGCAAATATTTAAAGAATTGACTGGTGTCAAGTCATGCATTGTTGCACTTCCTCAAAAATAAATCTTGTTCTATGAATTCTGCTTTAGATATTGCACCTTGAAAGTTGAAGGAAAACAGTGTTTAAATAGCATTGAGAATTCAAGATTGACATTTGAAGAAGGCTGTAAGGGTTCATGAAGTGTTTCACATTGGAGAGTAATCCTTGATATGAGGATTTGATTATTGCATTGTTTGTGACATTGGGTGTTGCTCAAGTATGGATTTATTATTAAGGGAAACCTTGTGAAACTAAAGAGACGGAGAGTGAGAAAGATTAAGAAACAGAGACAGAGAGGGGTCGAAGCGGACAAAGGGGGGCGGGGGGAGTGGAGGAATGAGAGAGACAGGTGGAGAGAGAGCATTCAGGGAGACATAACATGAACTAGGTCCATATATTTTCTAAGCTATGATGACATTTTAAAAACTTAACCTTAGGTTAAGATTTTGATGTTGATTCCCCCAACATGGTTTAAGTTCATTGACCTTAAATGACCTTTGACCTTGGTCATGTGACCTGGTTAAGATTTCATTGTTGACAATGCACCGTCGCTGTTGCCGCCATTGGAAAAGTGGCACCTATAGTCTTACTCTGCTATGCAGACGAGACAAAAATAAAAACAGATGAAAGTCAGTTTCATATGATACAAGAAGAAATTTGAGAGAGATCAAGAGAGAGAGAGGGAGGTTGGGAGATGAGGATATGGGGAGTCTATATTTTTTCAACAATATTTTGATGTTATTTATTATTTCATAAAATGTGAACAAGGCTAATAGAACACAGATATATAAACTTGAGTTTAAGTTTTTGAATGATTAATTTTTACCTCATTTGAGCAAGTCTCATTTTCATGTAATAAAGACAAGATCTTTTTTTTTTACTTGTTTAGTCATCCAAATGCCTTTTATTGAGTCAAATGATTTCACAACATACACAAGCAAAAAATTATTACACAATCAATTAAGGAATAATGAATAATACTTCACATTTCTTTCAATTAAATGAAGAATGAAGTGACATCCAGACAGACAAGTTCATGGTTAGGATACAAAAAGAAACTGAGAAAGGGGGAGACGGGAGAGAGGGACAGAGAGAGAAAGAGACAAGAAGAGAGAAGCTGAGAACGTATAGTAGTAGAGACAGAGAGACTAAATATTGTTTTACAACTAGTTTTCAATGATTTTTGGAGTTCATACTTGTACACCACAAGCTTTCAACACTAGGAAAATTAAGATCCCAGATATGAATAATTGAATATCATGATGGTTGTAGATTTAATTGTGCTCAAACTGTCACAACTAGGTATTTGGGTGTGTGTGTGGTCTAACACAATACCAAATGAATGTACTTTCAATTAAGTCTCCACAAATACTATTTTGAATTGGTTCAGAGTTCTAGATTAGATTGAACTTTTTTAAAAGGGAAGTTCACCCCAAAAAAAAGTTAGTTTTGATAAAAGCAGAAAATTTTGAGATAAATGTTAGTGAAGGTTGATGAAAATATATCAAAGAATATTAAATAGAGTTATGTTTTTTTTTGTAACATCATATGTTCGCAGCTCCTCCAGATATCTTTATGTATACATTGATATTATTGAACAGCTTTGAAACCAACTTTTCCAAACCTTCTTCTTTAATTTCTACTCTTATTGAAACCAATTTATCATCAGGGTGATTCCCCCTTTGAAGTCTGTCTGTCAAAAGCAACCCCCACCCCCTCCCCTCAAGAAAATGATTAAATTAGAAAATAGGGGATCCAAAACATAGTTGATTTTATTAGAACCAGAATTCGCTTTATTTTCTTTCAAAACCTGTCCATAATTCCAAATCCTCCTCATGAGCCAGTTGGCAACTGCCCTAGCTCCATTTACAATATAGACTTTTCATTAAGCTTGAGTAAAGTGGGAAATGACCTAAAGTTTAAAAAAATGTGATTTCATACAAGTATCATTTGAATTCTTAAGTCAAATGACATTTTTGTAAAGCAGCTTTTTTAACTCATCGATTATGTAAAATAAGAAATGAATGAATAAATAAATCAATAAATAAATCACTATTTTTTTTACATTTTTTTTTAAATAAACTAATTCAGTTCTGAATAACTAAACAATAAAATAAAACCCACCTGACCACATACCACAATAGGGTAAGGAGGACAAAGTTCCCTTTATGACCCACATTTCTAATGCACGACAATTGTTATATTGTTTGGATGTTTGTGCGACCAGGCAAACGGCACCTGAATTTGAATTGTGCTTCAATAGCTATGTAAATCAACAGAACATTTTGAATTCATGAACAGGAAATAATTCCCAACTTTAAGACATTATTATCTGGCAATTAAATTTCATTACAGAAAGAGCTGTGAACTCCAATAAATCATAATCCAACTTTATATAGTCTCTTTATTCTCAACCTTTTCCCTTGCGTGTGTTTAAACAACATATATCAAGGTTTATTCATATAAACATTTCACATTTTCAAATATCAACAACTCAATACAAACAATAATAGATGATCAGATTTTCAGATAAGCATGAATATATATCCTTGTAAAATATGAAATGTATACATAATTAAATAACAATAAAAAAATACTAGAAAGTGCTCTTGTAGTTGGTTATAAAAATAATGACAAAAAAAGAGAGATGTAGATATGAGGGAGCCAAAAAATAAAAGCAAAGCTTGCTGATTGGAGGCTCCAATAAATATGCAGTGAGAGTCTCATAAAAATATCAATATGATAAGAAAGAGTAGGAGAGTAAATAAAAAACAATGAGAAGGAGACACGAATACATTTGTGTTAAATCAAGAGTACATTCAACAGATTTGAATTGGAACCTGAAAGAGCATGCACATAAAGTTTTCATAAGGGTGGTTGTTGGGGAGGAAGAGGAATACCAGTAAATCTGTCAATTGACAGATCAACTATTAATTTCGTACAATTTTTCTTTTTTATTTATTATTTCTTTATTTTTATTTTTCCACCCTTTTCTTGTTCCACTAAAATCTACATCTTCAATTTTCTTCAAAATATCATCACTTATGGGGACATGTGTACGAAACAAGTTCAAGGTCAAAAAGTCATCATGACGTCATCTAGACGCCGTTTTGTAAAATCACATTATCAATCATATCTTCATTATCAATTATCAAAAATCAACCATATTTACATCACATTAACTTCAGGTCAAGGGTCAACTGTCCATGTCATCAAAAGTCATGTAAAGGTCACGACGTGCGCGTACCCATGCGTCAAAATTTTAAATGTGCAAAATCACTTTTTGACCAAAGTAGAGTATGAATCAGGTCATTTTAAGCATTTCAAAAATTTGCGCGCGCACGGTTACGCGTGGGTTCTCGCGCGTAGAATCGCCATTTTTTTCATATCATTGCAACAAGAACATAATTCTGAGTAATTTGATACCTTGACCAACCTTCAACCTACGACAAGTAATAACAGAATTAGCCTCCATCATAGTTTACAGCACGCGCGCTAACCATAGACAATATATGTGGAAAAACATACCTATACAAAATTCATTATAGCTCTTCAGGAAGTCCGATGACCCCCAATTTCTTTTTCATATTTGAATAGAGTATGGATGGGAGATATGATTTCATGTCATATTTGACCCTAAATTTTATCATGACGTCATCAAAATGGCGTCCGAACTCAAAATTTCCATTTTGCTACTTATGACGTCATCATAGTTATGCAAATTTGACTCTAACTCCGTAAATATTGGTTGATTTTCACTCAGTTTTTTATATGTTGTAGCTGAGGACATACTCTTTCTGATGTGTTAGCGAGATATTCTTTAAAGGAACAAATCATCTTGAAAAATGGCAATATATAGAGGCATGTCATTGTCGATCATTTTGCATGCAATCTCTATGGTGGGAAATGACTTTTTCTCAAAACTGGATTCTACATTCCTCTATTTCGCAAGCAATATCTCCATTATTTCTTGTGGCTTTCTCTGAGCTTTGAGTATGTTGAAGCTGAGATTCTAAGCTATAGCAAGTGTGGCCTCCATTTTCCGATCAGATGCTGGAATCATGCCTGTATTTCACTTGCAAAATTGGATTTGAAATTCTTGTATTTTGCTTATGTGTAAAATCTATGGGAAATAGTGTAGCTCAATTGGTAAGGCATCAGACTTGCGTCTCAAGGGTCCACGGTTCAAACCTAAGGGTGAACATGGAATTTATTTTATTTTTTTTTCCTTTTCAACATTTCACAAATGGTCCAATAAAAGATATTAAAATCCCTTTTAATAGGCATACATGTATAATATGTACCATGTGTATCGCCTACACCTATTTCACATAACTTCTCAATTTCCCTCTTTTCAAGAGTATTCAACATGTTCTTTTCGTAATAAAAGTTCAGTTTTCATCATGATGATCATATTGATCTCAATAGACATGGTGATTGTATTCCTGATCATGAAATCAGAGACAGATCACCTAATTCGTCCTCATGACGAATTAAAATTCTAGTTATTTTTTTTTTGCACCTTCATCTAAGCGCGTGCCAAAACATGCGCATTCCTTGCTCCCAATGCAAATTATATACATTGCGTGCATGGCATGCTCACAACGAGGCATCGCCTCTTCAAATGTGCCAACCTAAATTAGAAACAACTGACACAACTTTATGGCATGCATTTTGCCGCCGGCCAATAAATCATTTTAAATCGCTCAGTCGTTTTTTTTAATCAAATGAAGTTTTAAATACATGGACAATGTTTCTAAGCACTGCATACTTTTACCCTAGCTTTAACATAGATACCATGATCGGGCACTCAAGCATTTAAAACAATATCTTCCTAATTACTCATTTACTGTACATGTATGTGGATGGAGAGTGGCAAATGCAGGTAAATGCCTTGCCTGAGGATGCAGGTATCGCTGTGGGATTTGAACCTTGGACCATGCGCTTGAAAGGCTGGACAATTATCCACTAGGTCAAAACATACCAAATACAGTGACGAATCAAAAGCACACTACAAATCTATGAACTTGCCAGTTCAAAATCTAGTCAACTATTGTTGGGAGCCAAATTTGATTTGGGCGACAGAAGTCTTTTGGAAATGTGACGTCAATTGGCTTTCTGTTGAAGCATTTTTAATGATGAGGAAAACTATTTCACACATTTCAGATGTAAGGATTTGAGTGTTATGGATTTTCAATCTGTGAAGAATTTAATATTGATGTACATCATAATGATGTGGCTTGATCATAGATTTAACCTCTTAAGGTTCTTTGAAATATCTTCAATTAGCTAGCAAGTTATAGGTATCTACCCATGCATTCATTAGGTTGGTCACTAAATGTAAAAAAAAAGAAATCAATCCCCAACAGCATTCAATTCTGGTTTGAAAAAAAGCAAAGCAAACAATATTCATTGACATTGTAGAAAATGATAAATTGCACAATAATGTGGAAACTACTTGTACCGTATGTATGACTTAACTTTGCAAGCAGATCCCTGTTTTAGATTTCAAGTTAAAATTCTGTTTGCTATTAAACATTCTTCAAATGAGCAGAATATTAACATATCTACCTGCTCTAAAATTCAAATTTCATTGACTACTTACACTTGAATTTTTAATGTTTTTTCTATTGTGAAAGTTGCTCGCTAGTTAACTTTGTTTTACCGGTAAGGCTAAAAGGAATGAAGGATTTCTACATACAGAATATGAAATAATAAAGATCATACATTCATGACAGTCACTGAAATTTACTGAATTTACATTCATTTAATATACAATAATGCATTAAGGGGATGTTATATTACCATGCATCATATTGTAATGCATGGATGCATGTGGAAAGCATTACCTCTTTGAATTTGGAAATCGTTTGATTGAATGGCTCCTCCTTTTTTATAAGGTTTTGAAAAGTAAGATAATACATGGATTTTGAGAAAGGAAATTGCATGGATATGCTGACATGATATTTTCTACCGTACATGTGAGTGTACTTGATGATAGTTTGATCTTTAACATCTTGTTGCACACATGGCGATGGATTTAAATTGGCCATGGCATACATATACCATAGCAAGGTGATGATTGACTGCATGTCGCATCATATTTATTGGAAAATGAAATGAGACTACAAATACTTAAACATGGGCCAGCTGACATCCATAACCAAAACACACACACATATTTTTTTTTTTTTAACACCAAGTCTACGCTGGAAGAAAAAAAAATGGGTAAATATAATATAGCCATGATGTTTGGGATTGAAATACACCTGAGGCACTGTATATGAAGTTTATATATGTATTTATTATGTCGAGAAATGTGTATATTTGAACGGATATTTTATCTATACTAAATAAAGGTGCATTTACACTTTTCAACAAATACATCAAGTATGCTCATTATATCTCCAAATGGAACTCTAGTCCTAATTTTAATGGCAGTCATATAATTGAGGGAGGGGGGGTAGTAAAGAGAAGAAGAGCAAATAGAACAAATTGATCTTTCCTAATGATAGATATTCATAACTTTCTATATGAAGTTTATAGAGTCCTATCTAGTTTTATCAAAACAATGGCTAATAGTAATACAAATTCAGTACACATAGAGTTCATGTTTCTCCTTGATTATCAAACCCAAGAAAGGACAAAATTTGTCATGTTGTTAGCTTGATTGAAGTGGTCAGAAGAGTGTATGTGTGGGTGTGTGTGAGATATTACAGTGCATCCCAGAAGAGCAAGTAGAACAAATTGATCTTTCCTTTATAGTTATTGATATCTTTGCTATATTTATATTACATGTATTATATTAATATTATTATAATATCATGTGATAAAATAGTCGAGCCATAATCCACAGTACACTTTTCATGACTTTATTCATGTATGAATAAGGAATCATTTTAGTTATACCAGATAAAAGAGGAGACTCTTAGCCTTGCAATGATAGGTCATTTGTCTATTTTGTGACTTAAATCATCAATAATTATCGGTTTTCGTTTTTTGTGGGACGTACTGTTCATAGAAAGAAAAGATGCCAGAGAGAGAAATAAAGAGAGAGAAAAGGAGATAAGAAGGGAAAAGTTGAAAAAATTGGGATGTGAGAAATAGAGAGAGACACAGGGAGAGAGAGATAGAGATAGTGCTGTGTGTATAATAAAACAGATCATGAGAACAGATGGCTGAGTGAAATAGGGAAAGCAAATAGAACATGATAAATAACTGCACTCACAAACTAGGTTAAAATGGTATCAATATCAGAAGACTACAGGTATTCATTTCATTCGATACAAATCTAAAAATACTATAATCCATATTCCTGTAATAATGTGTCAAAATCAATTTCTTGTCTTTTTTTTCGAGCTAGCGTCATACTGGTACAATTATAGATCAAAGGAGAATGACATTTATAGCTTTGTTTTTTTAATAGTCATTTGAGATACAATCGGTGACCTGATTCACCCTCCTTTTAGCACTGTATGGAAATTGAAATTGTTGTGTTTTTTTCTGCTCTGAAACCTACTAATCAAGTAATCAGCATTGATGAGAGCATCAAATAATGCTCCAAGTATGCCCAAATGTGGTTTTTTTTTAAGTTATTACGACTGCTTCTAATAATAATTTAATAATGATAATGATGATGATAATAATAGTAATAAGACTGTATACACATCATTTATATAGCTCTTATTCAAATACGATGTTTGTAAGCACTGCATAGTATCAGCCATGCTTAAGCACAACTACTCTTATCGGGCACTTGAGCATTCACAGAATTTGCTCGGGTACCTTATTGGAGAGTGGCAAATGTATAAACTCCTTGCCAAAGAATGCGAGTGCTGCGATGGGATTTGAACCGTGGACCTTGTGGTTCAAAGTGTGGGTGCTTATCCACTGAGCCACAATACCTCTACTAGAGCAAACTTAATAGACACACAGTGGAAAACACCAGGAGGGGGGGCAAGTAGAGGGCAAAAAGGGTGGATATTTACAATTTTTCTTCTATTGGTGTCACTATCTATACAGAATAGAAGTACACGATTTATTAAGATCAATCCTTATAATCCCTTGATTTGAAGATGATAAAGTCGTCTGTCTCGACCTCTCCGATTCTGTTTAATTTGCACTAAGTGTTCTCTCAAGTGTTTAACCATTTATATGCGAGTGTTGCTTGTGCACAATCGTACAATTAAATTGAACGATCGTAATAATGACTTTTCTCCTTCACCTTTTTACAGGAGACACTAATAAATAGCAAGTGTGCTTTTAACATCAATAGAAAAGTAACCATTTTCAGTACCGCAACAAGGACAGCAAATTTGAAAAAAAAAATGTGAAAAGAACAATCGTCATTATTATCCACTCAAAATAAATTCAATGCGTTAAGAGATAAGTTTCTTACATATATGTAGAAATAGGAAATATTAAGCCATCCGGCTGCTGAGTGGTAGCCTTGATTAGTAATTAAAATGCACTGTCTTTAAATGTTCATTTTTTGCAATTTGACTATCTATCATGATCCTCAAATCTTTTAAAAAATATCTGAATTTTAATGAATGGTACTAAAAACTACAATGAGAGAAAAAATAGGCCATGTTAATACCACCTCATGATTGAACATTGACTGATCCACAATATGTTACAATCATTGAATACTGTAAGTTTTGCTGCATCTATTTTGTGATGACAGACAGTTATCACGGAGATTAAACCTCAGAATGCATACTGAATGATGTACATGTACATATGTCTATGATGAGATGGTTTTGGTGGTTTCTCTGTAATTGTAACACAAGAACAGACTTTTAATTTGTGGCTCCGTAAAACAAGAGCCATTCTCATCACATATTCCGCACACCTTTTAATAACAAATATTGGATAATGTATGGTATGGAAGGAAGACACCACAGGGTTCGTTCATCATGTTTCTGTTCTCTCTTCTATCCCATTTTTTGTACTGACCTTCCTCCCTTTTTTTTCTGTTCATTTGTTCCGTTGAACTATTTTCTTACTTTTCCCCCCTAAACTAGTGGATATTTGTAGAGAAATACATGATGCTTTTGTCCTATTCCTAGCTTTAATTTCCTGTCATACTCTTATCCTCCTCTTCTTCTATTTCATCTCTCCCCTTCTATCAGTGTTTTCGTCATGAATCCGTGTCAAACTCTTTACAGAGGTCTATTTTTTCTCTTATCTCCGGAGTATACCTTACAATCTCTAATTGCTATCCTCTAGGTCCGACACTTCTCCTTCTCGCCGCCGATATGTGGTTCCACAAAGAGTCGGATGTGAATGAACTTAGGCATTGCAAAAAACTTGCAATGAATTATATTTCTATTTTTAGGTCCAAAAATACTTTCTGAAAAAAATATATCTAATAGATATTTTCAGGTCAAACTCTACCCCCCAAAAAAAAAATAAAAATGAAGTTTGAAGGCCTAAAATCTGATAAATGTACTTGTGTACAAAGTGATTGTAGAAATCATGTTTATCCAAAAGTATTCGCATGAAAAAGTCAGACATTAAACCAGGGAATTCCCTGATTGAACCAATCAATTATTCAGAAATATTGCAATATCCATGGGAAGTATTTTCAAATTTTATGTTTTAAATTGTCGGAGATGAAAGTGGGAGGGCACACCCCATCGGCGTGTAGCTAGGAATTCCAGAGAGTGATGCCAAAGTTGTTATTCTAAGTAATGTTTGTACCTTATTTTTTTTGTAATGGATATATCTATTGTTAAATTAAAAGGAAGTGATGATATTAATATTATCATAATTATCATTATTATTGTTTATATTATTTTTTATATTATTATTATAATCATTGTTATTGTTATTGTTATTAGTGTTTACCCAGGGTAGCCAGGGTTAAGAAGCTGAAAATATGATCAGTATCCTTCCATGCTGCCTAGTTGAATTTTATCTTACAATGAAAAATATTTACAACATGTGTCCTTTATACCAATTGATGCATTTCTTTCAAATGTTTTGTTGGTACAGGGTTTTTGAGTGAATATCATGCTATCATTTTACATAATTTTATCTCCATTTGGATAACTTTCAAGTAATATGTTTCATAAGTATTCCTTATGTCTTAACTTTACCATTTTAAGATACTAATGTTTGATGATGAGGCACGATAACTCAGTCGGTAGAGCGAGGGTGTCCTATTCCAGTGGTCACCTGGGTTTGATTCCCACTTGGTGCGCTAGTGGTCTTTAGCAGTTAAACCCTCATTACAAGTTCCCTCCGAGAGAGGACCTAAAGCTGTGGGTCCTCTGGTTGCTTGCTTACAAGCATTCACAGTCAGGTAAAAATCACTACCATAACCACTTATCATTTGCAAGTTTGTTTTCAAAGAAGAGACTGAGAAATCTAACTTTTGCTATGCACATGAAATAAGGGGGGGGGACGTAGTTTTTCCCCATTTCTTCTGCACATGCCTCTTGAGTACAAAAACTATGTTTGATTTCCTTCTCTTCACAGGACACATCTTGTTAGAATAAGAGTGCAGTATCACCCAATCATAGTAATTCACTGATGCCTCCAGATCACACCCTCTTCAAATATCAGCCAATCTCATCCAACAGGCTATGTTAACCTGATTTAAAGTTGTTATATCTATGTCTTGGTTCATACTCTCTATCTCTCCTCTCTCTTCCTCCTTTCCTCAGTTGTCCATGGATTAGGTCAGTGGTCTGTCTGTCTCTCTCTATTCCTCTTCTTTTGTCTAGATCTATCTCTCTTTTTCTGTCTCTCTGTCTCTCCCTCCCTCTCTCTCTCTTGCTCTACTTACTTATCCAGACATGTACCTACATATTTTTCATATTCATCTTCTTGGACCCTTAAAATTTCACTTATTATACTTCATGCCTTCTTCAAGCAGATCTGTCAATGCTATTCCAACATTTTTATGTATACAATGTGCCCCACCCCCCCCCCAAAAAAAAATATATAATAATAATAATGATTTTTTTTATAATATATTTTAACAATTGACTTATCATAGTAATGCTTTATTAGTGTCTTGTCTTTCATTTGGTGCAACTCATATTTATACATTAGCAAGTAAAATAAAAATGAAGAAAGTAAAAAAGAAATTTCATTCGCTGAATGGTGCTTGAATTTCAAAGAGAGAAGATTCACATGTCAAAAAAAACATATCTGCTCCTGAATACCTCAATCAAAGAAAAATCACCAAGGAATAATAAAGTCTTGTTTCATTAGGATAATGCTTGATTCACCTTAATCTTATTTAAATGACGAGGTTGTGAAAGTCTGTAGTCCTATTAGACTAAATACTCACTGCTCTCTTTGGTTGACAATCAACCACACATTTTGTTTTAACTATGCTATTGCTATAGTCATAAACAAGTGAAATTTAATATCATTCACAACTTTACAAGTCTTAATTCTGAAAACAAAATCATGGGATTGTTATTCTATATTACTGCAGCCTGAAAAATAACAAACAAACTATTTTTGGAGTGTAATTCACCAATGAAAGTCAGATAAGGAATCCTTCCTAAATATAGACATTGACCGATTTGGAAATAATTGGGGGATTTTCCTCAATTTCCATTTTTTGCATTTCTACTTCAGTTACTCTGATTGCTTTATTTCTGGTAATATCTTATCTAAAAGTGAATTCTCTCTTGCCCCCCTTTCTGAGTTTTTTTCTTTCTGTTACGCCATACATTGGCATCCCATCATCTTCTATAGAATATTGAAAAAAAGTAAAACAAATTCATGAAAAAATAAAATGAATGTAAAAAATTCAACTGCCATATCACCTTTTTATGATTGGAATTTTAGATGATTCACTTGTTTGGCCGATTATCAAAACTTTAGATGTGCTTGAAAGCAAGAAGCTATTAAAAACATAGTGTGCCCTGTATTAACATGAAGTGATCCGTGAATAGGATCTATACTGCGCCTAATCTACTACAGATATTAAGTGGATGACACCTTTATAGCAATTGTTACCCAATGAACTGAAATGGGCACTCAATTTTACATGATGCTTAATTTGATTAAAATTGTACTTGGCAAATGGCTGATTAAATGGGTCAATAATTCAATATATCAGTACTCTAGCAAATTGTGTTATGTATTGGGATGCTAATAGCAATATCAATCACCCTGTCCATCATTGAGACACCTTTCGTCTGTGCGCCATGTGTGTGGTTGTAGGTGCGTGGGTTTGTTTTAAATGTTGATGGGTTCAGACCTACAAGGATTCTCAGTCAGGGATAGAGCCTATACAGTTCTAGCATTATTATCTATAAAAAAACCTACTATTTCTTTAGCATGCAATAATTAATGAATGGTAATGGGTTTTAAAGTAAAAATTAATTTGCTGCAGTCAAAAGAATCCGTTGACAGATGTAATTTGTCAAGAAATAATGTGATCTTTTAATAGCTAGATTTTGGTGTGGCCCAGTTTCTATTCGTCTTCTTTTCTGCTCTCTATGCTCTGTCTAATCTGAGATATATATTCGGGATAGCAGGTAGGCCTAATAAAACTTGTGTAGGTTTGTAGGATCCTTTAGCATGGGGGGTGGAGGAGGGGGGTCCCCCCCCCCCCTCTCACAGAATTATGAAGACCTTTATGTTATACTTGTCAGGAATATTTTGCCCCTCCTGACACCTATACCACTGGTTTGAACATGATTAGTGAGATTTCATGAGTGAGAATGTACCTTGCTTTGAAAGTGGTTTAATTTGCCTCTTTGCTATCCGGTAATCCACAAAGACTTAGTTTGATCCTTGGATGTGTTAGGGACAGCTGAATTGACTTAGCTGTACATTCACTTCTCCCCTTTCCATCCTACCATCCTCTATATATCCTTTCATAGCCTGTTTCAGCATGTCAAGTTTTCCCCATTCACATGGAATCAAATATAACCTTTATATCAGGGTCTCTCTGATTTAACTTAAACTAGTCAGTGTTGAAATTATGAGAAGCCAATAAAGTCAAGAGTTTGTTTATATTGCACATTTCTAATATTTGTATCTTAATGATATAGAAAACTGTTTTATTGTTTTTCTCACATGGTTGTGAATGTATGGAGTGCCAAATTAGCTGATAAATTGAACTTGTACTCATTGAGATCTGTGTCACAATTGGCGATCCATGGTCAAACCACAAACTTGCATCACAGTTTAAATCGAACCTGTTTTCAGAAGTCAGGCCTTGGAATCTAACTTCCATCAATATTTGAAAAAGTTTCATGATGAAAAACTGTGTGGATAACCTTTCAAAATTTAGTTTGTTAATTTATATACCTCATGCATTGTGATTGTTGTTTGGGTAATATTGAAGAATGAAAGAAAAATAATTGTTTTTAATGTGATGTTTTTGACTTGAGAGGAACATGTGTGGAATGACACCAGCATGAAACCTGTTTAAGATTTCTCATGACACTATGATATTAGTAAAGGACAATTTCATCATTGCATTTTCATGATTTTAAACCAAGTACAATGAAGCTTCTGGAAATAATAAGATTTTTTTTTATTTAGGGGCTTGTTTTCACAACCTGCCTGAATCTGCATCATTGAATAATGAATTGGAATTTTTAAAAATTATTTTCAAGGGCTCTTTTTAAAGTTGGCCAGAGACTTCATATAATTTTTCCTGATTTACGCAGACTCCTATAGTCTTATAAAGAAAAATATAAGAGAGTTCAGTGGTTCAGTGGAAAGATATTTGCAAAGTGGAAGGTTCAAGGTGCCAAAAATTAAATCCTTTCATCTGGCATTAAATCTTGTTCCCCCACCCCCACGCGCAATAAGAAAGGACATGTTCAAATCATAAATCGCAGCTGAAAATTTGAGAGCGTTCATGAGATGGATCTTTTTGTTGTTGGAAGTAAATGTTTAATTGTTCTAGTGTGTGTATGGTTGACCTGACTGTATGTGGAGGTTGGGGACATGACCTATAAATATTTTTGCACTATATGACAATGTGTTCCCAATGTGTCAGACATGATGAAAGATTGCTAAAGACTTTGCCAGGATTTATTATCTTAGTGTTTCATCCTGTTCTCTTTTTGGGGGTGTGGAGAAGAGAAAGAAACAGATACAACATGAAGAAATTCTAGCCACCCACCCCCCCCCCTCCCCCTCAAAAAAAATATTAGGGCCTACATACATGTACATGTATTTCCAGTAGACATTGCAATGTTGAAGAGGAATTATATTATAGTGACTGCCTTTTTTTATGTTGATCATGATGAAAAAGAAAGAAAGAGTGGCAGTTGCAAAAGAAATATCGGTAGGGATAAGAGATAAACAAAGAAAATGATTCAAAAGGAGAGGATATACTAAGAACAGAGAAAGCATGGAGGGAAAAGAGAAAGGAATGAAGAGAGAAGAAGGGAAAGAAATAGAAAAAGGAGGAGGAGGACAACAAGGTGAAGAAGGAAAAGATGAAGAGAAGGGGGGAGGATTAGGAGAAGAAGAAAAAGAAAGGAAGAAAAAGATAAAGTAGAAAAATGAGACAAAGAAGAAGAAGAAAAAGTAGAAGAATAAGACAAAGAAGAAGGATGAGGAAGAGAAGAAGAAGAAGAAAGTGAAGAAGACAAGGAGGAAAAGGAGGAGTAGAAGTAGCAGAAGGAGAAGGAGTAGAAGAAGAAGGAAAAAAGGAGGAGGAATCATAATAATAGGAGAAGAAATTTCAGTTCTTCACTCTGTAGGGAAACCATGGAGCTTTTGAATTACAGTATGTGAGACAATAAACTTTTCATTATAAATCTACACATGAAATGCATGCAACCAAATTATGCCTCAAGGCTGTAAATAACAGAATATGAATTCAATATAAGCTCTTCTAAAATCTGCAGTCTGTTTTAAAAGCTGCCTAAACATTGTCGCTTATTACTGTATAATGACATAGGTCAACAGGAAATAATATGTCTTTAATAATGAAAGATTCGAGTTGTCCATGTGCAAGATTCTTTCGTTTTGAAAATTTATGTCTCAAGAAAGCAAAAAAGTTTCTTAAATTGCAGTAGAAATATATTCGTTTGTAGAGTCACCTGATCCTCTACTCCCGATTTTCTATGAATTTCAGTCTGTCTTTCAACAATATAAGCAGTTCTTTAGGAAGTTGACCACAGCCACACTCATGCATGGAATTCATGATTTGCATGTGGTTGCGGGCAAAGACTTCAAATATTGGTTTAATGCATGAATGCACAACAAATATTATTTTGCCATATTTTTTTTCTTTCAAACCAACAACATAGGAAGAAATTGTGAGCAGATAATTAAAACAATGAGATGCAAGGATTGTTTTATGATCAATGATAGAATCCTGAACGTAATAAAAATTGAGTGACATTTTAGACATACAATGATAGCAAGGAAGAAATTACTCGGTGGTCGGGCGAATTTGTCCACGAAATGCTCAAAAGAGCCGTGGAAATTAGAAAGTAGCCCTGGAAAGTCCCCATGCAGTGCAATGTTAAAGCTTATCCAATGTTGCAGATCCATTTAGTAGGTGGTGAAAAGTAACCCCTGAAAATCAAAATTGATTTTTTTTGCCTGGGCAAGAGATAAAAGTAATATGCATGGTTATCTTATTCTAACTTGTATGAAATTGAAAAAGAGCAATTTCTTATTAATCCTTTGTTAATGTTATTGTATTACGTTAAACCTCATATTCTAGTCATCTGGCAAATCAAACATGAACAAAAAAGTGTATGATTAATTATGCGTCTAAAAGACTGATTATTAAAAAAGGTTTCCACCTTCAAGGAGATATAACATACTTGTATTTTAAGAATTTTTTGTTTATTTGCATTTTAAAGTCTTTGATACTTTATCGTTCTTTAATTTTTATTTTTTATCATTGCAAATGCATATTTACCTTGAGATTTTTGTGTAGAATTTATTATAAAATGGTGATATGGATCCTAATGAATTGATTGGCTGAAATTGATTACATGACCAGTCATTCATTTTAGCTAACATGCTGACTTGCTACTGACCGTTACTAATAACTAATTCTATTGACCCATCATGGTTTTGAGATTAGGATGGTTCATCAATTAACAAAAATCCACATCTCTATGGTATTAAATATATGATAGGACGATTCCATAGGTGTCATTTGGGACATTTCGATAACAGCAATAACAAGCTTCAGCAATAACTTAGAAATACTTAGAAATATCCTGTTTGACATGCAAAACTTTCACCTAAATTCACCCATGGATGACATATTTTGTTGGTTGTCATTTTTTTGCGTGACTACCCACTAGTACTTTATGTACCACAGAACAAATTAAAGTTCCTCATTTGTTTGGACAGCAGGTTGAAAAAAGTTGTGATAATAGTTAGATTTTTCTATCATGGAATTGCCCAATACACATTTTACTCGGTCATTAGAATATTTATTCACCCTTGTTACCTACCTTACAACTGGTCTCAATACTCTCAGCTATACCTTAGACATGATAGACCTCTTCTTAACTTAAGGTACCTTGTGTGTAATACCAATGCACCCAATGATGTGCATTATCTATATACTATCTAATGAAGATATTAACTTAGTCTGTTTCAGGTCAGTAGTCAATTGTGTGTCGTTTACAAGGGAATGATTCATAAAACTGAGTGAAGTAAAGTATTCCATTGATTCAGATAGTAATTTCAGGCCAGAGAGGTACTTTATATGTGGCTAGCCTCAATAAAGCAAACTAAGTTGATCAACAATAATCCCCACAAGTCCTTGAAAAACTTCTGTGAGAGCTTTTAAAACAAGGAAAAGATACTATGCAATCTCGGTGAAACCTTCAAGCAGTCTGCAAAGTTGTATAAAAAAAAAAGTTGAATCTTATTTTTGTTCAACTTTCTAACTTCAAATTTTGACAATGTGAGGAAGAATTATTACATATTCATATAAGCTAATTTTCTAATTTTTGCTTTTTGAAGACCAAATTCGTATTGTTCGTGATTTTTTTTTTGGGGGGGTGACTGGTCACAGAATACACTTTGAATAATGCAATTAATGAAAAAAAAAATGATTCCCGTACTATTTTGGGTTTGGTGTTCTCTTTATATAAAAGTGCACAAAAATATTGGCAACAGAGCACAATGCAACAATATGTTTCTCATCAAGCATGTGCATTTGTAACACACATGCACAAAAGACACCAAGGTGCAAGTGCATTCACAAGCATGCATTCATATAATCCATTTATTTTTTTCAAGTGTGTCTTTATGTTACATTAGGATACAAGAGACTAAATGACAATTTTTTTGCTAGCCTAGGGTTTTCATATAGCTCAATTAAACCAGACAACTTTTGTCTGTTCGTAGACTGTATGTATCCTTAGAAAATAGAATCACGCCTGAATACCAACTGCTCAGTGATACATGAAATCTGATACATGACTTGCCATAAATACTGTGAGGTAAACACTGATGTCCTTAAGCTAGGAAATAATTTGTCATCTGAGGCAGTAAACAAGCCCACAAAATCTCCATTACGTAGATACATGATCGCCTGAGAAAAGTCAGTGCCGGCTAATAGTGAATATTGGAAGCTTTTAAAGGACATATACGCTATCTTGAATAGAAGCCCAATTAAGTCCTGAACTACTCAATTTTTGATCATGTAATCTACAGTCTTACAATATGTCTCCATCTGAATGGTAATGAATTGCGTCCCTTGTTTTGAAAAAATTGAACAGACAGTGATTTTTTCCCCCAGTTTCTACTAGTTTGTGAATTAGACATCATTCATATGCTGTCTTCTAAACATTGTCCACTCCGTGGGGAACATTCTAATAAGGCTTATGTCATATGCTTTTGCATCCTACCAGGTGGGTGTTTCATAAAGTTGTTCGTAAATTTACGCCCAACTTTACGCACGACTGAACATGATTTTAGGTGCTAAGTGAGCTACATAGGGACAGTGTGGCACAAGAAAGGTCACCAGTCATTTACGAACAGCTTTATGAAACACCCAGCTGGTACCCATTGAACACCTGGGTGGAGAGTGGCAGAAGATTAATACCATGCCAACCTTAAGTAGACATGGAGGTTAAATTCAACAGCTTCCTTTGTATGTGCAATCTCTGTAGAGTCTCTGCATATAAATTGTACAATATACCAAAGCATAATCTCCTTTGTCATAAAAAAGCAGTTCCAGGTGCACCTGAAAAAAAAGATCCTGCAGCTTTCACAAAGTATCTCCCTTTTTGTGGAAAACACAGAGACCTGCTGGGTTGGAATCTAATGATTGACTTTCCATGGGCTATGTAGGAAATTGGAAATACCTCTAGAAATCCTTTGCACAGATCAAGAGAATTCATGGTCTGACATTATAAATTAAATGCTGCATTTATTGATTTTGGTCCCCATTTTCTACCTCCAATAATATCTTCTCTTTTCTTTTTTTTTTGCTCTGATTGATAAGCTCAGACCAATTATAAAATTTCATCCAATGTTGCGTTTTAAGTTGAACAGTTTCTTCTCCCGAGGGATTTCCTGTAATTAGTAAATTAGAATGTTTCTTTGGCTCTTAATGATGTTCTACACTGTAAAACACTTGTTAAAAATCTTAAGCAAGTTGTTTTAGCCCGTCACACTAACAACTACTATTTAAACCTTTCAAACAACTGTTTTCCTTAACTTTTTAAACAACCCTTTAAATATGTTGTTTAAACAGTTTAAACAATTACAGAAAAGTTTAGACAACTTGTTGTTAGAGTAACAGGCTTAAACAAAGTGCCTTTTTTTACTGTGTATGACACTCATTTTGTTATGCCAAGCAAACATAAGTTCATAGTTCCATAGCCTTTATCTGGCGACTCACATATAAGATTGCATCTACAAGCTTAGGCCCTATTAATTAAATTTTCATCATCTATATTTAATTGTGGAAGACATATTTGCGATATTTAATGCCACCATGACAATTACCAATATAGAACTGATGAGAAGGTTCTTTCTCAAAATGCCTGAAATACTTTTCTGTTGATATGGAGATGAATTTAAATACCTTTTTCATCGATAAAGTAATTGGATTGTACTCAACTTTCAATTGGAATGAACAAGACTACTTTATATCTTCCTTGACATAATAGATTTTTCAATTGTCTGTGTTCTTATTACTAATTGTTAATAACTTTCCATTATGTGTTTCCAGAAATTATGTTATTGAAGAATACAAAACCTACTTCCAAGAGAAGAAAAGTTGTTTTTCTCTCGAGCCATAACGTTTAGTTGTCACAATGATTTATAATGGAAGAGGCTTGCGATTCCCAATCCACATTCACCTGAGGGACGTTCTATTATTTAGATGATAAAGTGGATATTATTGCATAAAGTTGGATGGTTTGGAAGAGATCTGTGTGAAGAAGTGAGGTTGATGGGGAGACAAAGAAATTTAGAGAATGGAAACTGAACAAGGATTGAAAGATACTAGAAAATAGATCAATAAAGAAATGTGGCTGTGGGTTGAGGCATTTGACAGGGGGCAAATCATTATATAGATGACATGATTTCATTTCTTCATTTATTACTCCTTTTTCCCCTTCCTCCCGTTATTCCTATTTTTCTACTTTTTTTCTTTTTTGGTCACTACTTGCAAAAAAATCACTGGGTATGTAGATGTGTGTGTAGGGGGGGGGGGCAGTTGTCCCCATGCCCCCTCAAGCACCGCATCAGGGTACGCGTAGGCTAATCATGAGGTTTTATTTTTAAGGGTATGCTATAGCTTAGAGGGACTAGGGGAAAGGCTTTGATTTCCTCTTATTGTAATGAATGTTAATCAGGGAGCAGCATAGAAAGGTCTATTTGGCTTATGCTACTCCCTCACATCCAATTTATTACCCTATGTAATTTGTTATTTTTGTTTTTGTCATTCTAGAATATTCATTATTCCACTACTATGATTCATTTTGATTGATTTGATTTGATCTTGATGTATTGTATCTTGTATGTTTTTTTTTAGAGATGTGAAATAAATGAATTTGAATTTGGGAAAAATATTGGGTTTCTAATTTTTGTGAAAACTATATCGGTTTAAAGGCAGACATGTACATACACTTGGGAGCTATATGTACCTTACTTGATATCCAGAGTATGCAGTGGCGGACTGTGACCCGGAGGAGACAAAGCATTGGAGGGGCACAACATTGTTCACAAACAATACAGTGCTGCTCCAATCATTGTCTCCTCCAGGTCACGGTCCGCCACTGAGAGTATGCATATTGTAAAAGGGAAAAAACAAGTATTGCTCTATTGACAACAGGAAAAGTAAGACTTTCCAAGTCTGGGATCTCACAAAACATGGTTTTGCGTATGCTATTAGGATAAGAACATGGAGTCAACATCTGCGCCATCCTCTGATTTCCTTCAATGGTTTGTTGCATTGGCTTGGAATGGTTGGGAGTGAGAGTTGGCAGAATAGTGGTAAACATCACTCTCCCATGTCATTATTTGACTTCTAAATGGTAGGTGGCACTTGCCTGGTCCATGGTACAATAAAGGTAAATTAAATAGTGTTACCCTCTGAGGATTCCTTTGACTTTACGATGGTTGTGACGCTTGCCTGAATTTGAGGGAGGGAGTCAGAACATAGGATAATACATTCCACCCTCCAATGCAATGGTTCTAACACTTGCCTGCAAAGAGGGGGATGAGAGAGGGTATAGAATAATTGAGGGAGATATTGTTACCCCCCCCCCCCCCCCCCCCGATGCCATCTTTTGACTTCAGGGTGGTGGTGGAAATTGCCTCAGAAACACGGGAGATGAGAGGGGTAGAACAGACGTAAACATCTTCACCCTCTTATGCCATCTTTCAACATCCAAATGTTGGTGGTAATTGGCTGGATGTTCAGGAGGGCGGGGTAAAAAGGCAGAAAATAGATGATTATCGTGCTCTGTCTGATACAACTTTTGACTTCTTTTCATGAGGGTTTTTTTCTTTTTTGTTGCCTTGATTGGGGAGGATGGGAGAGGGTACTAGAACAGAGATAAACATCTTCTCCCTCTCATGCTATCCATTGGTCTCCATGGTGGTTTACAGCACATGCTTTGAAAGGGGTTACCGTGGGGCTGACTGAGAATATAAAGAATTTAATGTAACTCTCTTATACCCCTTTCATAAACCCAATTATGCGGCTAATAGCAGCATAATTTGGTCTTAAATTGGAGGAGGACCAGAGTTATCCGCATTATTTTGATGCTGCAATTATCCGCATAATAGCAGCATCGGGACAAGATTTTGAGTTTATGAACGTATTTCCAAATAATGCGGATAATTGCCATGGTGCGGTCACAAGGTCACCCTTTTCCAACACAACCGCATCGGAGGGGGCGTGTCCAGTTGTCATGACGACTCGTAAAAATAATGCGGATAATTTTCGGAGTTTGTGAACGCAATCTTTATTGAATTATCCGCATTGCTATTAGGCGGCTAATTGGAGGATAGGTTTGTGAAAGGGATATTAAACATCTTTTGACTCTAAAGTGGTTTGTCTCTTGCTTGGAGTGGGGGAAGATGGGAAAGAATGTGATAACACTAATGTCTTTACCTTCTGATTTGGTCCTCTTCACAATTGTTTGTGGCACTGACTTGCCTCGCTGGGGAAGGGGGTGCGAGAGGATCAAATAGAGAGTAACCCTCTGATTTGGTCCTCCTCAATCTCTGTGTCACTAGCTTGGAGTGAGGGACTGAGAAAGGTAATACATGTGAATAATTTCACCATCCAATACAATCTTTTGACTTTGAGCGGTGAATTGTGGAAAGGCCTGAAACCAGACAAAGGACATGTTTACATGTGCATCCTTGTTAGGATGCTCTACAGGAGTGGAGAATGTGCATACATTAGTAGTAGTAGTAGTATTTATTTCCGTATTAAAAGCACAATTATATACAATAAAATACGGTGGATAGCCCACATTCAGCGTGACTGTGCCAGTCACGCTGGTCTTCCGTGGGGTCTAAAACATTTAACATTAACAGTTAAGTTAGGCACGATAAAAGCAGATTAAAATAGCAGATGTACAGAAGATAAATGAAAATAGTGACGAACATAAATGATTAAAAATACAAATATCAACAGTAAACATATTTAGATAAAACACCGCAAAAAAGAAAGAAAAACAAAAATGAAGGGGTGCAAACCTAACAGGGAATGGGGGAGGGGGTACCAGAGTCTATGTGGCTACAGATCAACAATCTTAGATTTGAAAATATTAATACTAGGGGATGATTTAATGAGAGGAGGAAGGGAATTATAAGCCATGGCGCTTTTATATTTGAAGAATCTTTTGAGGTAATTTGTTCTTGGTTTGGGTAATTTAAATTTGGTTCCGAAACGGGAGGGATACGTATGTGATACTAACTCAAATCAATTTCTTAAATATTTTTAAGATAGATTATTCATGATCTTATACATGAGAATAAGGGAATGGTCGCTTCTTCTTTTGTCCAACAATTGCCAATTAAGTGTATTATGCATTTCCAAAATAGATATATGAGATTCGGGTTTAATCTGGAGTATAATACGACCTGCTCTGTTTTGTAGTTTTTGGAGGCGGTCTGTGTATTTCGTAAAGGATGCATCATAAACAACATCACCATAATCAAAGTAGGGGAGGATCAATGAACTATACATGTATATTAATTTCAGAATCGATTCACTTAGGGATCGCCGCAATCTTCACAGAAAGCCGATTAATTGACCTATTTTTTGCAACATGTTATCTATATGCAAATTAAAATTCAAATAATCATCAACTATGATGCCTAGGTATTAGACATGATGAACTTGTTCTAATGGGGTATTATTTAAGGAAACATGAAGGACATTTTGTTTAGAAATCATATTCTTGCTTCCAATGAGCATACAGACCATTTTTTGACAGTTAACACTTAACTTATTCTGGCACATCCATTGGTACATATTTTCTCAATCTGAATTCAGAGCCTCGTTGATTCTATCAATGGAGGGGTGTGAAAAATACAAAACGGTGTCATCCGCATACAATTGGATATGACATGTCTTAATACATTTCACTAAATCATTGACATATAATATAAAGAACAGTGGCCCCAGGAGTGATCCCTGGGGCACACCGCAGTAAATAACTGATTCATTTATAGAGAATTCCGAATTTATAAACCTGGTTTGACATGTAACTTCAAAACCATAAGGATGGTGTGCCAGAAATGCCTAAGTTATTCATTTTTTTCATAAGAATATCACAATTCATTGTGTCGAATGCGTTTTTTAAATCAACGAAGACGGCCCCAATGTAATGTTTCAGATCGACTGAGTGAAACCAGTCATCGGTTACCTTTAGGAGAGTGGTAATGGTTGAGTGCCATGGCCAAAAACCAGATTGGGCAGGTGTCAAAATATCATTCTTTCGCAAAAAATCTAAAACTTGCCGTTGGACAACCCTTTCCAGTATTTTAGATACGCAGGGCAAAATTGAGATGGGCCTTTAATTCGAAGGAGAATTTTTATCGCCACCTTTGTGAATTGGGATAATCTTGGCTTTTTTACACTGTTGCGGAAATATACCACTTGACAAAGGTAAATTAATCAACTTAGCAATACTCAATGATATCTCCATAGAGCATTCCTTCAAAATAAAGACAGATATCTTATCAACACCGACAGACTTAGTGTTTTTAAGATTTCTTATGATTTTCAAAACATCATGTTCGTTCACCTGAGTAAATGCAAAAGTCTCATTTGTATGATTATCATTTTCTGTATGGGGGGATGATACCGGGTATTTCACTTGCTAAGTGTCTCCCTACATTTGCAAAGTAAGTGTTGAATAGGTTAGCAGTTTCAGTATTACAATCCGAGTTAGACGAAACTGTAGATATTTCACGTTTTTTATTCGGAATAATGGACTTCAAGGTTTTCCAAGTCATTGACTTTGTTTTGGCAAGCCTTAGTCAGGATCTGATGACTGGGTAATTAATGTATCTGTCAACATGCAGAGTTCCATCACCGGGATTATCGTTACACTCTCACAATCTTTTAACCAACCTATTATACTGTTTAATTAGCTGTTGGTTAATAAATTATCTTTTCATGCAATATGCCATTTTGATTTAATCAATAGAATTAGCAGGTTCATATGTTGATTAACCTCATGTAAAAAGGAATTCAATCCTTTTCCAGTCCCGATAAAAATTGGGGGTCTTGAAGGCAAACACAGTTCATGTTTACATTAACATGTTCATCCTTTAATTTCATCTGGCTTTGCCTGACATGTAAGGGAGAGGGAGAGGACATATAGCAATCATCCTCCCTCCCCTCTGACTGCCATGGTTGAAGGCACTTGTCTGTGTCTTGGGGATGGGGGAAGAACAGAAGTAAACAAGTTCACCCTATTTCCTCCAGAGAATCCATTCTCAAACATCCACCAGACTTGAACAGCTGTTCCTCTGAATGGTTACTACCCCATCCAGGCATCTAACCATGGAAAAGATCAAAGTTTCCATGGAAATTGAGAGACTAATCATGTAATGGATGATGACATTTTAAGTAAATTGAAGGCAAGTCATGCTTTCGGCATAATTATAGGGGAGACTCTACAATTATGGTGAGGAGGAAAAAGAAACATAATTATTTGAAATGTCATAGGATGATGTCAGCCTCCTCCTCACAAATCTATTCATGATAATGGATCATGAATTATACAAATTTTGCTATCTCTCACAATCTCAAAGAGTACTGAACATAGATGCATTGCTAAAATGTTATCTTTAAAACTTGATTTGGAAATGACGCTGCCTCCAGAATGCCATAATTATTATTGTGACATCAGGCTCTTTGTTTTGCACACATATATCCTTTAAAATGACAAAAGGTGTCTGAATTTGAAACTTGAAGAAATAATGAGTCAACCATATTCATACAACTCAAGGAATATGAGAGAGACTTTAATCAAATTTCAAACTCTTATTTCAACTTAACCTGAAATGATGAACATTGATATTGATCATTTGGATATTTTTTTCCAAAATTAATAAGTAAAGCGTTTGTAATAATGAAAGGAAGAAAATGAATGAGAATATAATAATTCTCAATATATCTGATGATTATGTTGTAAAAGGTTAGAAATTATGATTGTGGTTCAGTTTAAATCATTAATTTTTCAAATTCTTCAGACTAAGATTGATTCAAACCCAACAATTATTTTGTGAAAGATAGGCTGGAATCATGAATTGTAATTGTGGTTGATTTTGAATCATTTATCAGATGGCTTTAAGTAAGATTGATTCATATACACCTGACAATTAAGATTGTTTGTCATTTTGCCTCCGACGAAGATTCTGCTAGGATCGAAAGCTTAGGCCCCTTTTGACTATCTAATTAAGATTGTTGTAAGAGATAGTTTGGGGTGATCAATCGAAATTGTGATTCATTTTAATTCATTTATCAGTGGACTTCACACTTCATAGGAATGAAGAAATACAATCTGCATTAGTAAGTCATTCACGTAGGAGTAGAGTATTAGATGTGATTACATTAGGGATAATGTGTGAGATCAATCGATGGTAGTTGTTCATCACTTTTATATGGACAGGGACCTATTAAGAGATTTCACCTTGATCCAAGGACTCGTAAATCTCCAGCTACGCTATGTGCATTGAATCAATCAACTCCTTTTCTTGTCACAAAATATCAAGTTAAGCAATGTTTTATATCTTTGTTTAAAAGTTTAATTGTCTTATAAAGCAGTTGATATAAATTAGGCCTATACTTTAATATCAATCTCACATTTCAGATTTCAATATTACAAATGTGTAACTAATATATTTATCATTTATAGTATTTATAATTATTATCATTCTTTATTTTATCAAATTAAGTGACTTTAAGTTAAAAACTCAAGGGTTTTGTGTCACAGTTAGTGATCACATTTTAAAAAAGACATGATTTCTTTTGTATATTCACTTTATTATTTACTTGATTTTAACTTGATATTGTTGAGCATGTGGTTGAAATATAGTTTATTAAATGTTTTTAGATTTTATTAATTTTTAGCCCAAATGGCTATCTATACAAGCTTTGACAGTAACAGGGTTGGTTCCCCTGATGCAATGTTGGTGTTTAATGAAATCATTAAAAAATAAAGAATCATAATAATGCTGGTTGACAAAAAGCCATTAGAAAGGAACTAACATGTTGACTTTTAACATTCCAATTTTATTGTTGTCACAATGTCATGCAAGCACCTCCCTGTTATGTTGTGTGATTCCATAAATTCTGCATTATGAGAAAATTGAAAAAAATAAGTTTTAGTCTTACCTGTCCATTCTGTATATCATCAGACTCCTAATTCTATATGCTCTGGTATGAAAACAATACTTTCAGTCATCATGAACCATTACAAAAATGACAATTTATGGAATTCTAAATTGCATGAAATATATGAGATAACTGTTGCATTTTATGACATCAAAAATTAAATTTAGAATGTTTCTCATCTTTTTTTTTTGATGAATTTTTGTCATGCCTTTAGAGATATTTTTCATAAAATTTGTACTTTTATAGAAAAAAATAATCGTGGGAGTGATCTTTCCCTTCAATTTCAAGTTGCCTCCCCCGTTTGAAGCTCCTTCTCTGAAATAACATTTTTAGAGATTTGATTATTGATTGTCAACAGCTCCTGGGCTACATCAAAATGAAATAATGTTATGACATAATTATCAATATTATTGAAAGGTCTTGTGGGGATGATCTAATCAGCCATTTACTTGTCATAGTCAAACGTTGGGCGCAATGGTTAATGTAACTATCAGCCCACATTGAATAAAAAGTCCCACAGATGATACATTTGAAACATTTTTGTTTGTATGTTTTTGTTTACTATTTCTGAAGAAGGATAAGAAATGTGTTCATCATAGGCAGGCTCCTCTAAATGTACAATAATTATGTTAACGGCTTACCATGTTCACAGAACACTGACTAGACTCTGTTAAAGATTTATTAGAAGCAAAAAAAGTTAGATTTATGATTTGAAACAGTTCTAAACAGAAAGGTGAAATACAGACACATGAAAAATATGCACGATTTGTTTACTTTCAACTGCCTACCAACTGAGGCTTTGCATTATTTTCTAATCTTCAATTTAGAGATAAATTAGTGTGATTTGTTTTACCATTAATACATGTATATGCGTAAAATGCAACTTAATTATCATTGAGGATTTTGCAAATCCTGACAAAGGATAATACACCTGTGAAATCCCTCTCATATCATCATCTTCATTATCATTAATTTCCTTCTTCCTGACTCTCGCGCCATGATATTCCCTCCTCTCATTCCTTTTAGTCATGAGCATCTTCCTTCTTAGACCAAATTAATGCCTTCTTGGAACTGATGTATGTAGACCATTTTTTATACGCCCGTCTTATGGTATCACGCTCGGTGTCCGTCCGTCTGTCCATCCGTTAACTTTTCCTTGTAAACGCGATAACTTTAGTTTAACGGAGCCTAGGCTCATATAATTTGCTATGTTTGGTACTAGATTGGATCCCAGGAAGCCTATTGATTTTGAGGTCAAAAGGTCAAAGGTCAAGGTCACAGTGACATTTTTATCTTACCCTTCTGCAGTCCTTGTAAATGCGATAACCTTAGTTTAACTTAACCTAGTCTCATATAATTTGGTGTGTATGATACTAGCATGGATCCCAGAAAGCCTATAGATTTTGAGGTCAAAAGGTCAAAGTTCAAAGTCACACATGTTTTCATCTTGCCCTTCTGAAGTCCTTGTTAACATGATAACCTTAGTTGAACTCAACCTAGGCTCATATAATTTGGTGTGTATGATACTAGCATAGATCCTAGCAATACTATTGATTTTGAGGCCAGAAGGTCAAAGGTGAAGTCGCCATCTTCCGCTTTTCTTGCTTGACCAATAGCTCAATTTTCCGCGTTACAGACGGGAGTATTATGTGCCTTAGCGACACTCTTGTTATAGCATAATCTGATTTTGAATGAATTGAGAAGTACATGTACTGTGATGTGTTTGTTGTCAATGTTATACAAAATATATCACTGGTTCCTATGTAAGATCTGATGTAATTAAGATAAGATGATAAAAGCTGAAGATTCTTGTACAACAGATTACATTACACGCCTCCTCTATCAATGTAGCTAATAGAGTGCTTTTCTGTAATGCTTAGATTACATCACCAAGCCTTTTTTGCTCTCGAAGTTCATGTACAGTATTTTGGGGGGTCCAAATATTCAGTAGATAAATAAGCTGCTGGGATTGGGCCTTTCAAGGGCATTACGGTTACTCAGTATCTTTACATTGTTTTTTGTTTTTTTAATTCAAAGGATGGTGCTTGTTTTTTGTGGCATTTGGAATTATTTGAAAGAGGTGGGTCCATAATATACAGTGTTTTGGAGACAGGTTTTAATGTTAGTTTCTTGCCATTAATTTATTGATAAATGCTCCTCCATGAGCCCATTACCATTATTTCACATCATGGACATATCAATGTATGTTTTCAGCATCACAATATTCATCATTGATTTTCCTATAATATATGACTAATCAATGGGCCTTTTATCTCTTACTTATGACCATGCTGAAGTTATTACAAACTTAATATTTGATGTCAATTTTTTAGATTTTTATATCAATAACAGCGGGAGAATGAATATTTTGAAAGATCAAGTTATTGTGCACAGTTGTTTGCCAGAGAGTATCATTATACTGCAGGATTGTGACATGGGAGTCAAAAGACTTTGGTGTTCAGAACCATGATGATCAGTGTTATGAGAGGACCACACCTCAGGTCTTGAAATTACACCACAATGTTTATGATAAAAATACTAATGAATGGGTGTTAAACTAACATCAAAAATTCATCACTGGTGTTAACTTTTTGATGTGGTCCTCTGTAACCACTGGTAGTGTAGTTTTAACACCGCTGTTTTAATAGTGTTAACGTACAGTGTATACTGAAGTATGAGAGCAAGTCATGTGTAATTGTTGAGTGCTGATCAGCACCTTTGAGTTGGAATGATTTCTTTTGTACACCTTATCAGCTCTGGCAATAAAAGAAGCAAGATGCGGGAGATCGGCAATCATCTTCACGTTACCATGACGATGGAGAACAGTGGGAGGGCATCTAATGGTAGAAGTTTTCTATGGAGATTGCCCAGTAGGATTCAAGGAATGGGTTAATCTCTGTAGGGTCTTAAACGCAGGTGTTTCATCATTGTGCTCTCCTTGAAGCAAGTCAAGAAGCTAGGATCTGTCAGTCTACAATAGGGCTGAATTTGTTTTACTTAAACCTTACAAAGTATGTCAGTGATCCTCTGCAAATCGTGCAGCTCAAACATTTCCATTAGTTTATGAGCAATTGCATCACATGGGAATGATGGTTGCCATGGTAAATTGGTGTCTATGTCAGTCTCAGAATTGTGTTCCAGATGAAAAGCACAGAGTATGTAGCAATATTCCAAATTCAGGTGAACAATTTTTTAACACTATGCTTATGAAAGTGTGGTAAGCCATTTCACCTCACAAGTTCAAATACAAACCTAGTCTGCTAATATGCAATAAAAAATAAACAGAAAAATAGACACCAGACAACAGCAGAGAGAGAGAGAGAGAAAGAGAATGTTACTTTTGTGCGTACATGTTTTGGTGGGTTTGTATTGCTCATGTCCATGTGTGAGATGGAAATAAAAAGAGAGACACAGATTTAAAAATAAACAAATAAAATAATAGAGGTGGTTTAATTCCAACCTGAAATAATAGCAGCCTGTTTGACACCTTAGGGAACGAACCTAGCTGAGAAATATGTCAAGGTTGTTTACGTTTCCCTCTCTCTTACTCACACACACTCTGATCTGTCTAATTACCTATCACTTTGGATATAATTCACTAGTGAGAGAAACAGATTTCAGTCTATGCATGTGACTCATCTGATTTTCAATTCTTAAATTTGACCAAGGACAATTATGTAGATATAACATTTTTTATGTAACATGATGACCAATTAAAATAAATCTTTATGATTTTTTTTTGTTTAAAATGGATAAAGAGGAGACTCACATGAATATTTATGTTCAAAGTTTCATCCTCATAGAGAACACATTTTTTTATTCACATTTTATTTTCACAAGTGTTATTTTGAGAATCAATGAATTTATTCATTTGATTTTACTCTTCTTGATGAACTTGCATGTATTTTGTTTGTATGATGGACTGAAATTTAACTAAAACTTTGAACTTAGTTACCTTTTCTTGAAATTCAGTTTTTATCTCTTATTGGATTGTATTTTTAATGTTTTTTAAACATCTGTTGTTTTAGTGTAGGTCAATTCCATTGTGACTTATGGGACATTTGATACTTTTTTCCACGTAACTGAAGTGCATATCTGGAATAGTAGCTGCACAAACATGGATTTACTTTATTAAACTGTAAGAAGAATGCTGAAACTTACTATATAAAAAAATGTATGCTTTCAGCTTGGTTGCATATGGTGCTAGATCTTCAGAAATGTCACTGTGACTTATGGGACGTTGATGGACCACACAAATTGAGCTCTTTTGTTCAAAGTGCCATAACTATCTCAGTTTTATGACAATGTTTTTAGATTTGGGCTTGGAGATTAACCAGTGATAGGGCTCACTAACAGTACTTGAATTGGACTTGATTCATTTCATTTGTTTCAGTAGTTGTGTGCAATCGTGTGTGACTTATGGGACAAGTGAATGTGACTGATGGGACCCTATCTCATTTCATGGAATTTACATTTCCTCTCAATGACTTTTTAAGTCAAACTTAATTTCAGCATGAAAAACTATTCCCTAATAAGATGACACCTTTAATAATTCATGCCATTGTGTCAGAAATAAATTCAACAAAGAGCAGAAACTTCTTTTCATGCACTTCATGTATATAAAGGGAACATTAACCCCCCCCCCCCAAAAAAAAAAAAGCTTCTTAACTTGTCAGCAGGCTTTAAGAACTGTAATCAAACAAGTACAAAATAATCAATAAACAATTTCAATCATAAATATTTAGCAAAGAGATGAACAATGAACAATTAGAATAAGAATGTACACACTTTCCATTGTGACTGATGGGACATAATGATAGGACATAATTGTTACAGATGGGACAAATAAATGTTGCTTTTCTCTATCCGTCTCGTACAGTATGGTAAGAAAGTTACCTTTTCAGTGTGTTACATATAAGCAAATTAACACATTATTACTGCCATGAAGCATATCAATATTCTCGTTAATATATTCTCTTTCATGTTGAATGCTGATATTTTTCATTAATAGTTGTTGATGTTTACGATAAAACAGATATCAGTGCACATGCAAATTTTTGACAAAAACATGAAAATTTTTGCATAAATTCTTACCTTTTTGTCTCACCTGCATAGCAGAGTGAGACTATAGGCGCCGCTTTTCCGACGGCGACGGCGGCGGCGACGGCGGCGGCGACGGCGGCGGCGGCGTCAACACCAAATCTTAACCTGAGGTTAAGTTTTTGAAATGACAGCATAACTTAGAAAGTATATGGACCTAGTTCATGAAACTTGGCCATAAGGTTAATCAAGTATTACTGAACATCCTGCCTGAGTTTCATGTCACATGACCAAGGTCAAAGGTCATTTAGGGTCAATGAACTTAGACCATGTTGGGGGAATCAACATCAAAATCTTAACCTAAGGTTAAGTTTTTGAAATGTCATCATAACTTAGAAAATATATGGACCTAGTTCATGAAACTTATACATAAGGTTGATCAAGTATCACTGAACATCCTGCCTGAGTTTCACATCACATGACCAAGGTCAAAGGTCATTTAGGGTCAATGAACTTTGGCCGAATTGGGGGTATCTGTTGAATTACCATCATAACTTTGAAAGTTTATGGATCTGATTCATGAAACTTGGACATAATAGTAATCAAGTATTACTGAACATCCTGTGCAAGTTTCAGGTCACATGATCAAGGTCAAAGGTCATTTAGGGTCAATGAACTTTGGCCAAATTGGGGTATTTGTTGAATTACAGCCATAAATTTGAAAGTGTGTTGGTCTAGTTCATAAAACTTGGACATAATAGTAATCAAGTATCACTGAACATCCTGTGCGAGTTTCAGGTCACATGATCAAGGTCAAAGGTCATGTAAGGTCAAAGAACTTTGGCCACGTTGGGGGTATTTGTTGAATTGCCATCATATCTCTATAAGTGTATTGGTCTAGTTCATAAAACGTGGAAATAAGAGTAACCAAGTATCACTGAACATCTTGTGCGAGTTATAGTAGTTTTCAAAATCAGCACTGCTGCTATATTGAATCGCGTGATGCAGGTGAGACGGCCAGAGGCATTCCACTTGTTTAAAAATTATTAACTGAACTGTCTAGAAACAATTGCAATTGATTTCTACTATCTATACTTGTATATTAAAAAGCGTATTCATTTACATGGAAGATTTTACCATTGTCTGTGCAAAAAATATGAAAATAATTGATTTTCATTAAAATCAAAGATGGCTGCCAAAAATTGCCAATTTGGAACCCCATGGGCCACGGTTTGGTAAAGGGAACATCAAGATTCATTAACTATACACTTCAGGCAATACAAAAAAGTTGGTTACAAAATATATCATGGGGGTGCATGTGAACCCTATCACAAATTCTTTTTTGCGAGCTGCTTGGGTTGATATGTCATCTCTTTCATAGAAATTCAGAATGCCTGTAAGGACATCATCATTTATAGAGTACTGAAGCAATGACGTCAGTTGCCATGGTGTCATGGCGGCCTGGTTCTAAACAAAAGAACCCGAGGGCCATGGTGTCATGGCGGCCTGGTTCTAAACAAAAGAACCCGGGGGCCGTTTCATAAAGCTGTTCGTAAGTTAGGAACAACTTAAAGAACGACTGGTGATCATTTCTTCATACACGCTAAAACATTGCCAATTTATGATAACATTTACCACAAGGATCACCAGTCGTTCTTAAAGTCGCTCTTAAGTTACGAATAACTTTATGAAACGGTGCCCTGTTACGACTCTCAGAATGATGGTAACAACCAGGGACAACACACATCACCATTTTTGCAAATACAATGTGTATAGACGATTGTGCAGCTGCGTCTCAGTTTAGAACCGGCCGATTCGATGTCATGACATCGTGATGTCACACTTCGGTACTCTATATGCGCATGTTCCTTTCTATTGACAGGCGGCAGGAATGATTCTGAGAAAACTTGATTGCAAGCTTCTGAACAACTTTTTGGCATTTACAGGGGCTGGTAGGGAGTGCTGTATGTGCCTTTTTAACAGCTCTGTTCATGGTAGCCTTATGCATCTGAGGACTGGTGCTCTTATTTTGACAGGATCCAGAGGGTCCCTCAACTACAAAATTTGTGACTGATGGGACATTGCAATAGGTCAAGTTTCCATGGGACTATATACCAAGTTCACATCATATGTAAAACAGTGGATGCATACTCTAAGGGACAAGAAAATTAAGAGATTGATCTGGACCTAAAAAATGAATAAAAGCTAGGGTGAAACAAACCCAATTCACCTGTACTCAGCTTTGCATTTTAGCGATCATATTCAGTTTTCTCCTTCTTTCTGGGCTGTGCACACATTGCAAGTTTCTTTTTGTTCCCATGCACTGCCTATGATATTCTGACTGTTTTTTTTCTGACAGTCAGCAGACTGCCCTCCAGCTTTTAAGCATTCTTGTCTCTCTCTTTGCTGTCATGGACAGCTTTAAGGTGGCATGGTTTAGGAACTGTATATGTGACTTATGGGACTTGTGACTTATGGGACTTTAATGTATGTCCCCCCAGTAGAGCTATTTCAAGTCCAATGCAGATGCAGCTTGATTTGTTGATGCAAGCATGTACTGTAGTAGATAAAAAAGTCCAATGCTTGTCTGCAGGAGTCTACGGCAGCATATGAGGTAAACTTAATGCTCAAACCTGTGACTTATGGGACATCGAATATACACACATTGAAAAGCATTTTGTGCCTCACCGTTTCACTGCAGCATGTAAAACAATACAGCTAATGGTAAATTACTGCTTGGAGGTCACATGGACAGTGGAATTTTTCATCAGCACCATTTGCATGCCAGGAGCCAGAGATGGGTGAAAGTTGTACACTTTCTATGAAATCTTACTACCAAAGTGCAACAGAGTGCACATTGTGTATTTTATGAATGAATCAGGGTATAGTAAATATAAATGTGCTTTTGTAAACCTTAAACTGTATACTTATAAACAGTATAAACAAAATTGCTCAGAAAAGAAATTTTTTTAAATGGAAAAATGCAACTTTTGGCTGGAATTGACCTGTATGTCAATTTGATTTATGTATTCATTCTTTGTAATTATTGAACATATTGATTTTTATCTCATAGCCCTCAAGGACAGCAGTTTGTTAACTGATGAGGCCACCCTGATTGAATAAAACTGAAAATATATAAAATAAATAAAATGACCTGTGAAAAAAAGCAAAAGTGATATTGATAAACTATCTCTCTCTCACACTTCCTTTACCCCCTTCCCTCCCCTATCTTTCTCTGTTTCTCTCTATCTCACTCTTCTTTTGTCCTCTCCCCTTTTTCTTACCCCTGTCTCTTCTCCTCTCCCCCTGTCTTACATTTTCTGTCTTGTTCTCCTTATCTGTTCTCTTTTTCTCTGTGTCTTTCTTTCTTTGTCTGTCTCTCTTGACCTCTTCCCTTACAATACATCTCTATTTCTTTCACTGTACAGTGTAAAGGAAGCTTGTCTGTTGCTCAACCTAAAGCGAGGATCCGCCCTGCTCCTACAGGAGTCCATACAGCTCCAACAGGAAAAATCCCATGGATCTTCTGTTGCCATGCCAACTGCTGAAGCTTCCCTCAATGATGTAGGTGTGTACCGTTTATCACCCAAGATGGCCGGAAGAGTGCTGGCACTGAGGAATGATTGGTTGAAGACATGAGCTGGCTCATGATACAGGATGTGAAGCTGTGATAATCAAGTAAAACTGAACTTCAAGGCAAGAGAGAAGGAAGTCACATATCAATGATATGAAAGATAAACAAACATAGTTACATAAAACACTGATACCATGAGAAAATCTGTAAAGCCAAGATTGATTGTCTCTTCATCACTGTAAAAATCTAGATCTGGTATTGTCACGGTTACATAAACTAAACTTTGTGAAATCATGAAATCATGGAAAAAGAAAACACAATCACACTGAAGATTACCATCATATATAAGCACATGTGGGAACAGTGTAATATTATTGTTTGGAAAAAGACAACATGGTGCTTGAATTTCATGCTCGTTTTCAAATTTCTCAGTAGTTGCATAAAATTCTTGCAGAATCCTTTGCCACATAGTTTCATACCCCTTTCATAAACCCAATTATGCGGCTAATAGCAGCATAATTTGGTCGTAAAATCGGAGGACCAGATTTATCCGCATTATTTTGATGCTGCAATTATCCGCATAATAGCAGCATCGGGACAAGATTTTGAGTTTATGAACGTATTTCCAAATAATGCGGATAATTGCCATGGTGCGGTCACAAGGTCACCCTTTTCCAACACAATCACATCGGAGGGGGCGTGTCCAGTTGTCATGACGATTATCCGCCTTTTTCAGGACGGGCGCTCGTAAAAATAATGCGGATAATTTTCAGAGTTTGTGAACGCAATTTTTATTGAATTATCCGCATTACTATTAGGCGGCTAATTGGAGGATAGGTTTATGAAAGGGGTATTATACATACAGAGGCACGATAGCTCAGTCGGTAGAGCGGGGGTTTCGGATTCCGGTGACCCTGGTTCGAATCCTACTTGATGTGCTAGTGCCCTTTGGTAAGGCATTAATCCTCTTTGCCAGGTCCCTTGAAGAGGACCTTAAGCCGTCTGTCCTCTGGTTGCTTGCTTTAATACAAGCATTCATGCTTTCTTAGCAATCAGGTAAAAAAAATCACCATTTTACACCTGGTTGGTCATTATATTGAATTCTGTACATTTTTTTTTCCACAATGGGCATTTTTCTTTAAGATCCCTCTGCTGTGGATAAGATGATAATAATCAATGCAATTTTTCAATTTCTTCTCATGGTATTCTTAAGATGCCCAAACATTCAAAATATGAGCAAAAAAATGACTGAAATCCTTTCATATTTATAGTGCATGGGACTCATATTAAATTGAAGGTAGTTTTCAAACATTTTAATGATTTTGAAATCTTACAACTTATGCTTTTCTTAAAACCATATACAAATTTGCTGTGAACAATCATTTCCACAGAGAGCCAAATTATTATCATGCTATCATAATATGTTTTGATATAGTTCAAGGAAGCCATATATTTTTAATGAGTGCAGTCAGTCTGAAACCCAAACAAAACTGAAAATCACCACCACAAATAAGGACACATTGGCATATGTGTTGCAGCTTGGAGAAAAATACCATTTCATATGACAGAAATAATTGATTATTTGGGTAATTTGTGAGCAATTACCTCTGTGTTTTTTTCCTAGAAGTATCTGGAACATGATATATGCAAACACATTACAAGAGGAGACCAGCTATCAAGTAAAATGACAGAAATAAACAGTAAAGCCATTCTCCTATGTCAAGGGGGGGGTAATGAATTATGAAGTGCAAAACGGGTATAAAAATTAATGTCCTTATTTTGTGTTCTATGGTATAAATATGATCTGGGCATTGTTTCATACTGCAGGAACCAAATGACTAGAAATTTTCCCATCTCTGAGGGAAAAAAATATAAGCTTTGATCATTGAAGCAATGATTACAGCAAGGTCTTAAAATGTACATTATTACATTTCATGATTCAAAATCATTCATGCAAGACTTATTGTAAATTGCACCAGGTCAAAAACAAAAAGCTATAATTTCATGTTATTTTACGATTCCAAGGTTAGATTTTTTTTCAGCAGAGTTCATCTTCTCCTTAAAGTATTACCCATATTGAAAGAAATGTATAATAACAGGAGACCAAAATGGGTTGTGTAATGTAGTTAATGTTTGCCTTTCCAATTGTCATAATTGCTTTGTACTCACTCTGCCGGATTTCTTATTTTTAATATAGGGACTAACTGATAAACACAGCTTACAATTTTGCCTAAAAGTAAGTTTTAGTTAATTAATTCTGGACAAAGCGTAATAAATGCATGTAAAGTACTCATTCAATTGTTTATTCTCATTTTGATATTTGATAAGAACAAGTCTTTGAATTGAAATTGATTTTAATGCCTAAGAACCGATTGGATAGAAGTTTGAAGATACAATGAATCCCTTGTAATCATAAGATATCAAAGGGATTTATACTTTGAATACAAAACACTCTTGTCCACTATCAAATGCATCCATAAAACGACCTGTATTGCTGATTCAAATGAAATATCCACCTGTTTACTCGAATGTTAATCCCAATTTATCCACTGGAAATTGAATTTTGTATAAAAAAAAAGAAAAGGAAATCCACCAAATTGCAAGTTATTTGTGCACTTAAATTTTTTTTGCAATATTTTATTAAATTTGACAGGGATTAGGATTCAATTTTCGCCTTTCTAAATTATAGATTTATACATGAGATGAAACTGGTATTATTGGATACAAAGGTGGGAGTTTCTCCATGGATTTAACCCTAACTAGGCCGGGCTTTTTTGGCTGTTCTGTGGCCGGGGGGGGGGGGGTTGATTCAACCCCCCCCTGAGATCTCGGCCGCCGATCGCGCGAGCGCCGCAAAAATTTGCACGCTGGTAGTGTGCGATGTAATCTACAAGGCTGTATAGTAAAATTTTCCAAAATAATGAGATGTTATTTTATATGAATTAATTATGCTAATTTATGCATAAATCATACTTTTTGCTCTAATTCACTAAATAAAGCTCCTAGAATGCTAATTTTTGGTAAATATATTCTTTGTAGCATTCTTAACAATGGTAATTGAAAAAAACTTCGGTTTGGAAATCAATTTCTTATGTATTTTATTGTTTTATGAATTTCTTATGTATTTCTTTGTTTTTCAACCTTTTGTTTTTCTTTGTTTTTTCACCAGATTTATTGCACAACCTTTTTGAAGCATAATTATGCTAAAATCAATTGCTTTCAGCTGTTTAAAGTAAAAATAATCATATCTTTATGAATAAGATGAGAAAACTCAATTTGCATTGACTTTGTACACAAAATCACGTTTTGGAACAATTTTTGGTCTGACATGCACTTACAAAATGTTGCGTAATTTCGGAACCGCGTACCCGGGCGTCGAAAATTTGATCTCAAAAGATGCGCGAGACTTAAAAGTATAAACTCTGCGAGTGGCGCGGTCAAAAAATTTCGCGCGGCGGAATAATCGCAGAAAATGTTGAGGGGGGGTTGATTCAACCCCCCCCCCCCCCCCGGCCATTTTAGGGTTAAACTAGATAAGAAAAATTAAAGTGTTAGTGGAAGTTCAAGAAAATATTACTAAAAAACTTGTATGTGCTTATTCTTTTTTTTTTCTATTTATTTTCATTTCATGATTTTTTTAAATTTTATTATAGACTAGCTGCTATTCTATTGTTTAAGGGCTATGATGAAACTTCAATACAATCAACCCGTTCTCAAAATTGTTATTACTGTAAATTTGATACTTATGGCAAGGGTGAAATCTCATCTCTAATTTGAAACTACATGTAAGAGCTTAAGGGTAAGTGGAAGTTCAACAAAATATTACTAAAATAAAAAATGTTAATATTTTTCAGTTGCAATCAATAAAAAATAATGTAATCCTTTATTATTACCACTTTGCACTTTGTGTAATAAACCTTGTATGTGCTTATTCTTTTTTTCTTTTTTTTCATTTCATGATTGCTTTTTAAATTGTTTTATACATCAGCTTCTATACTGTCGTTTAAGGTTTAAATGACACTTCAATACAATCATTCATATATAGGGTACTGGTAAGATTGATCATTGACAGACTTGAGGTAAAATGCAATTTTATCGCATAGCTGAGCAAATAAAATGGAACTATTCTCAAGATGACTGATTTTCCCATTATTGTTCGTGTTTTGTTTTTGTTGACGCCGATAAATTTTTACACACCATTTTGTTAATTTTTATTAAACTTTCCCAGATTAGAGTATATTTTACTGGCCTGCTACCATGTTTTTTTTTCAACATTACCCCCCCCCCTCCCCCCTGAAAAAAAGTAGTTGCATATCTAATACCTGGTCTTTAACATTTCAGTTAATGTTTGATATAAAAAAGGTGCAATTTAGATAAAATACTTCGCGGAAGGCTTGTAACCTTTACAGTGAGTGAGTGATTTTTCCACTGAGTTAGACACCCCTGTCACTATATTTTAAACCTACTTAATGTCATGTTGATAATGGCAGATCCATGCCTTACTGGAGTACCCATTTTTTTTAAACATTAAAAAAAAAACATTTTAAAAGAGTTCTCACTACTCATGGAGTGCATTTTGGGAATTCAAAACCAAAGCTAAATAAACCTGTTGCCCCCCTGGATAGATCTGCACCTCCTTAGTAATCACCCATTTGTTAAAATGTGGGAATAATTACTTCCTCAGTTATTTATTCCATTAAACCCTCAGGATCCATATAGTATTAGAGTTAGTATGTATACAGTATGAATTAAAAGCTGACAAATCTAGTTTGCTAATGAGCTATCTTTTGTAATGTCTTAATCATGTATGCACTGGACAATACAATCACTACCTGGTAATTTATATGTATTTTATTTCCTAGCTATGCTGAACAGGGATGGCATTCCAAAGCGCGTGGAGAAGGCGCTATAGAAATATGAACTATTATTATAATGAGTGTTAATCGTGTTGCATTATTACTTTTTCAAGAATGTTAAATGTTGAGCATACGTTTTCTGTCATCAGGTTATTTACTATTTTTTTTCTCTACAACTCTTTTTTCTTTTCATTTTCACTTTGTTGTATGAAAACTATGGTTTTTTTTTTGTTACATGGCCATTTCTCTTCCATTGGGTTGTTCATGAATGAACAAGAATAAGAAAACATGATTAGGAGAGTTGTTTTAAATAAGCAATTGTGCCCGGTGTATAACCTGGGCTGGGATGAAATTCATAAGATATGATATTGTATATAAATTGCAAGATTTGCCAATTGATTGATTTAGGTGTTCTTTTCATGGTTGGAATTCTGTGGACTATACAAGGGGTGATAAAGTCGAGAAGAGGATGGAAGAGAGAGGATGAGAGAAGGGGGGGGGTGAGTGAAAAAGGATAGTGTGTATGACATATAAAGAGGAGAGTGTGTGGGAGTATAAGGGTGGGTGTGTGTGTTGAAAGAGAGGGGGATGAGGAGTGAAAGAGAAGGGAGAGTGTGTATGACGTAGAAACGAAGAGGGTGTATGTGTGGAGGATAGATATGAGTTTGTGTGTGCTGTGGGATTGTGTAGGTGTGTGAGAAAGGTGGTAAGGAGTGAATGTGAAAGGAGAGTGTGTATGACATAAAGAGGTGGGTGTGTGGAGGATAGAGAGGTGTTGTGGGATTATGTGTAAGAGAGGGAGTTAGGAGTAAGAGAGAAAGGTGAGTGTGTATGACACATAGAAAAGAAGAGGGTGTGTGGAGGATTGAAATGAGTTTGTGTGGGATTGTGTAGGTGTGGATAGAAAAGGGTGTGTTTGTGTGAGAGAGGGGGTGAGTGATAAAGGAGAGTTTGTATTACATATGGAGAGGAGGATGTGTGGAAGTTAGAAAGGGGTTTATGTGCGTGTGAGAGAGGGAGTGAGAGAGAAGTAATGTGTATGACATATAGAGAGGAGGAGCGTGTGTGGATGATAGTGTGTAGAGGAGGGATTGTTTAGGAGAGAAATTAGAATATGTATGACGTAGATGGGAGGAGGGTTTGTGGAGGATAGAAAGGAGTATGTTTGGTTGGATTTTGTGAGTGGGGGTGAGGAGTACAAGAGAAAAGAGAGTGTGTATGACATATAGAGGAGGGTTTGTAGAAGACAGAAAGGAGTGTATGTGTGTGTAGTGTTTTGTTTGTGTGTGAGAGGGAGGGGTGAGTGAGAAAGAAGAGTATGTATGACAAATAGAGAGGGGAGTGTGTGGAGGATGTAATGGAATGTGTGTATGTGGGGGCGTATGACAGAGATTTAAACAAAAAGTGGATGGGCGGATAAAAAGAAGTGTGAAGTTGTAAATGAAATCGCCTAAATATTATTAACTAGATCTGCCAATTTCCATTATTCTTAAAGGTCAAGTCCACCCAGAAAAATGTTGGTTAGAATAAACAGAGAAAAATCAAACTGGCACAATGCTGAAAACCTCATCAAAATCGGATGTAAAATAAAAAAGCTATGGCATTTTAAAGTGTCGCTTATTTTTTCCCAAAACAGTTCTATGCTCACATCAGTGATATGCAAATGAGAGAGTTGATGATGTCACTCACGCGCTATTTATTTTGTTTTTTATTGTTTGAATTATACAATATTTCATTTTTTTACGGATATGACAATTATGACCATCTTGTTTGAACCACAAAATGTTAAAACAATCAAATCCCACATGTTAAGGGAGGGATTAACTTTGCTCACATGACATTGAGGAGAAAATTCAAATATTTCATATAATATAATACAAAAGAAATAGTGAGTGGGTGAAGTCATCGGTCCCCTCATTTGCATACTGACCAGGATGTGCATATAACTGTTTGATGAAATTTAGCAAAACTTTAAAATGTCATAACTTTCTTATTTCAGATCCGATTTTGATGAAATTTTCAGTGTTATTCTTGTTTGATTTTTCTCTTTCTATTCAAATCATCTTTTTGTTGGGGTGGACTTGTCCTTTAACAGTTTACGATGATAAGTTTATCCTGTTCTATAATTGGTCCATTTAGCATCATGTGATCAATTTGACATCGCTCTTATGATAATTGGTAAAACATTTACCTTGTACAAACTTAAAAAAGTAATTTTTCGACGCAGTGAAAACTGCATAGACTACGCGTTTTAGAATTGGGAATATCAAACCTACTTAATGAGTTTTGGACGCAAGACTCGATGCCTCTATGTCCCGATCTTGTCAGATCTCTGTTAACAATGGCCATGATGACATTATTTAAAAAAGGCAGAGTTGCTCTCCCTCTTTTCATCAAAATTCAGCGGTGTCCCAGCATTATCGAACTCATTTTCAAAGTTAAGTACACTATCACCATCGACAGCAGAATTTAAGGGGCTGTTCTACATTTTATTACTTTTCTTGAATAACAAGTAACTACTGTGATTTGTTTGTCAGGTGATGCTTACCAGATGATGAGAACCTTGACAATCACAACGTGTAAAAAGAATCCGAGTTATTCAAGGAGGTAATATCTTGCAACGAAATCTCATCAGGTGCATCTAAGAAATATTTTGTTGTTGTTGATTAAATAGTATCTTTTTAAGTCGAATAAAAAAAAATGAGAAAGTAATCACAAACGTCAAAAAGCAATGATCGTATCTGTATCAATGTATTATCTGTAATGATTAAATAACAATATAGGTGGATAATAATAATCTTTTCTCATTGGTGTAAAGATGTGTGAAGTTACTGACGTGCATGTTACGTAATCAGTGGACAAGTCACTGTTTGAGAAACTGGTACGAACAAACATTGTACAGATCCCGCTGTGCGTCATTAAGATTACGATTATCATTTATATATATATATATATATATATAATTAACCTAGAAATCGGCGGGGAGTGGGCCTTGGTAAGTTGCGAAACATAATAATTGGCCTTGCGTCGCCAAATCATGAATAATTGCAAAGGTGACTCCAGAGGGGAAGGGGTGCATTTTCTTCCATGAAAAAGATGAAGGGGAAAGAATAATGTGTATTTTCTAAAATGTTGTGTGTCTTACAAATATTATGAAAGGAATAAAAAAACTGAGATGCGATGTTAAATAGTAATAAAAAAGATTGTTGTGAGTCTTATAACTAATATTATCATCCCTATATTTCTTGAAAATGAAATACTTCTTTGGCCACCTTGCCACCCCCCCCCCCCCAAGAAAAACCCTGGCACCACCTTGCATTTAATGTTATCACCTTTCGCCGGTAAATGTATACCTCAAGGCAAGTACAGCAGCGGAAATTTTCCCAGTTTTTAAACATCACGTCAATATAAGTATATAGTAGGCCTTCTTATGGTCGAGTAATGATTTGTTTCCTAAGTATCCAAGGAGATATTAAAACAGGTATATTTGCTGTCTCGATGATCTATGTTAGATATGAAAATACACTTGGTATATTGATGACCTTTTTGTCTCGCCTGCATAGCAGAGCGAGACTCTAGGCGCCGATTTTCCAACAGCCGTAACGGCGGCATCGTCAATATTAGAGTCTTAATCTTTGCACGCGTTTCTGGTCAAGGTCTTCATGATCAAGGTCAACGGTCGTTTAATGTCAATGAACTTCGACCATATTCGGGTATCAACATTGAAATTTTAATCAAGGTTAAGTTTTTGTGACTTTAGAGGTATATGAACCTAATTACAATAAAATTAGGTCACATTTCATAGGTCAAATTTCATTTAGGGTAAATGAACTTAATTTTTTACTATAGTATGATTTTTTTGTGTGTCTATAACTATTCATCTTGATTATTATTTTCCAAGTCAGCTCTGCTGCTTTATTGAATTGCATAATGCAGGCGAGAATGCCTGTTTTTCTTCATGTTCGCTTAGAATCATCGCGTAATTACAAAAATAATCAGATAGTTAAAAGCTAGTCCATTATTTTGCTAATATTTTCCAAATGTTATTCAGTAGTCATTTTGAAGGATCTTCACTTCTATCATTGTAATTTAAATATGTCATGATGTATTCAATAACAAGGTCGCATTTGGGTCAAGATAACCCCACTGAAACCTTAAATATATCACATATTTTATAGATAACGTAAGACCTCCCACAGGTAAAAAAAAATCTAACTGTACGATTATCGTACGACTTGATAGACCCCACAGGTGTATCGTAGCCTCTTTATGATTTGGACAGGTGTTAATTCTTACAACGATTTTTTTTTCGTAAGCTCGTAGCTTGTATATGAAGTAGTTGTTACACATTCATAGGAGTGAAAAATACCTTTTTACTACTAATTTTTCTTCTACTGCTTCTACTACTTCTACTACTACTTCTTCTTCTTCTTCTTCTACTACTGCTTCTACTACTACTACTACTACTACTACTACTACTACTACTACTACTTCTTCTTCTTCTACTACTACTACTACTACTACTACTTCTTCTTCTTCTACTACTACTACTACTACTACTACTACTACTACTACTACTACTACTTCTACTACTACTAATACTATTACTACTACTAATGCTATGGCTACTACTACTACCACTACTACTACTACTACTACTACTAATAATAATAATGCTATTGCTACTACTACTACTACTTCTACTACCACTACTACTACTACTTCTACTACTATTACTACTACTACTATTACTTATACTATTGCTACTACTACTACTACTAATAATAATAATATTTATTCATGGTTTATTTATTTCAAAAAGCAATACACATTTGGCAGCCAATGGCTGAAAAAAATGTGTTTACAAATGGTTACATATATATATATACAAAAAGAAAATACAAATTCAAAATAATACATGTATTAGACCTCGTAGACTTAAAATCGTTGATATGGTGACAATGTTGGGTCAGTTGAAGATAGTAAATAGATTAATCATAATTTGCCACAAATTGTTCAAAAGGAAATACTAATTAATTAAACACCAGTGCAATAAATACAAAATCCAGTTATCAATAATACAAAGTTGAAGTATTTTATAATAAATTGTTGCGCAGGAAAACGATATTAATGAAATTTTGAACAGATTAATCAGCATTTGCCACTAATTATGCAATAGAAAAATAAAAATTCATTAAAATCTAGTAATATAAATACAAAATTCAACAGAAAATAAATAGAATGGGGAAATATATTCTCAAATTTATATTAACACCTGAAAACATTACACACAGAGGAATTATATGCCGGTATATTACATTTAGATATTGTTATATGAATATTATTTGCATTGAAATGTCTCTATAGAAGTTTCACAAAAATCGTCATTAAGAGTCATTCGGGATAAATACCAATTAGACATTGGGTTTTAAATCATTGTTAAGCAGGCGGACGACAGATGGAATACAAGATTGATAATACCTAGCAGTCCTACATTTGGGTTCCTGTAATAGGTGAGAGTTCCGTAACTGCCTTCCAGACACAGACTGACGAGATTGGGGAAGAAAGTCACGGTGGCGCGACGACCTGAGGAGATTACGCGAAAAGGAAAGAAGAATACCCTCTCGGCGGGATCTAAGCGATTCAAGATTGAGCTGGTCCAGAGCCCGGCTGTAGGAATGATATCCACCAAGAATGATCCTACAAACTCGCTTCTGCACCCTTTCAATGTCATCAGACTGGCGAGCAGTTATGGATGAAGACCAAACAGGTGATGCATACTCTAATACCGGTCTGATGTACGTAGTATAGGTAGCTACCAAGTCAGATGTTTCGATTCTGCACCTCTTTAGGCGATATAAGATAAACAGACGCCTGCTAGCTTTGGATATCACAGTGGCAACATTGATATCCCATTTGAGGTCAGATTGAATAATTACTCCCAATAATGTCAAGCTACTAACTGCGGCTAATTTAGCATCAGCAATCTGGAGCGTCGTAAACTGTGCCTTTTTGGAAAATGAGATGTTCATAACTGAACATTTGGACGGGTTAGGTTTCATGTCATTTGATTCACACCAGTGGACGAGTTGATCAAGCTTAACTTGAAGAGTGGATGGTTCACTTACACGACGAATTTCTGCCATACTGAGATCATCAACATATTTCCACCTGTTGTAGCAATCTGTCATGGCGTCGTTGATCATGGTAAGAAATAGCACTGGCCCCAATTTTGTACCCTGGGGAACACCGCATGTAACTCCCAGGTCACATGATATGGAAGAACCAAGTTTGACAGCTTGTTTGCGCCCATCAAGGAAACCACAGATCACTGGAACAAGTGCAGGTGTTACACCATAGTCAATCAGCTTTCTCACCACGATGTTGTGATTGACATGATCAAACGCCTTGGAGAAATCAATGGCGCACAATGAGGCACAGTAACCCGGCTTGTCCAAGCTCTTCCCGATAGAGTCCAGAAGACTAATCAAGTAATGTGTGGTAGAACTGCCAGAAACATTTCCAAATTGCTTCGTGTCAATCACAGGAGAGAGATCACGACTGATCCATTTTGAGATGAAAGTCTCCAACACTCTCGAAAATACTGCAGTAATGGAGATAGGCCGCAGGTCTGACAGTTGTGAAACTTGTTGTTTCTTTGGAATGGGGGTAATCACTGCTCTTTTCCAACAGGAAGGATAGCTACCAGTGCGAAGAATAACATTGAATATGGTCGAAAGTGGCTCCGCCAACTCCAACGCGAATTCCTTGATAAGTTTAATAGGGATATCCCCCGGCATGATTGCCTTGGAAGCATTCAAATTGCGCAAGATATTGAATACTTGATGTGCATGGATCGTAGGTGGTCTTGAAGAAGAAGGTAGGTAGGGTGGTAAGGAAGCAAGATTTAATGATGGAAGCTGGCTACAAACCCCAGCGAATACTATTGCTACTACTACTTCTACTACCACTACTACTACTTCTACTACTTCTACTTCTACTACTACTACTACTACTACTACTACTACTACTTCTACTAATACTACTACTACTTCTATTTCTACTACTGCTACTATTACTACATTATTGTTTTTGACGGGCGGAGAGCAATCGTGTTATGATTGTGCGATTTCTGGTAAAACGTTTTGATGATCAAGAGTCCACGATTTTTGTTGGCATCCCGCATAGGGCATATTCTGGACAATATTCATTTTCAATCATTTGCATTTTCCTGTTATATTTTAGAAGTAAATGAGCTGTAAGTAGAGCAATCATTTCGTGAAAAAAAATATTACGTGAAGCGATTTATCTTTTCCAAGAAATGAAGGAAAATATCCGCGCGCATAACACCTCTTTCAAGGAGGCACTTTTAGGGAACAATAATCATAATTAATAAAGAGGCTTTAATAGGAGGAAATTATAATTTGTAAACAAATTTTCGGCATTACTCCTATGTGTTTAAGATCGCATGCTCGATCTGTAATGAAAATCATAAGTCAGAAAAAATTGGACCCAGTGGGATTTTCATTACAGATCGAGCATGCGATCTTAAACACATAGAAGTAATGCCGAAAATTTGTTTACAAATTATAATGTCCTCCTATTAAAGCCTCTTTATTTAATATCTATTGTCCACGGCGGATTGCATTTGCATATTAATGAGACAGAAAGAAGAGGATCGAGAGTATTTGAATTCCAGTGATTTAGCCGTGAACCAGAATAGCCTGGTGGTTAAGTCGCTGCCCGGAAAGCAGTAGATGGCAGGTTCGAATCCCACTGGTTCCAATTTTTTCTGACTTATGATTTTCATTACAGATCGAGCATGCGATCTTAAACACGTAGGAGTAATGCTGAAAATTTGTTTCCAAAATAATCATAATGACTTGAATGAATGCATCAAATTTCTTACGGCCCTAATTTTTACACTTACAAAATAATCGCTTCTCAAAACTGAATGTTTAAAGCCCCTTTCACAATTGGTGGTGCGACTGCTTACAACCTTTGCGATTCCAGGCAACATATATTGTGACCAAGTGATCGTCAATTGTGAAAGGGGCTTTACTGGGGGCACTTCGTAAAAAATGAATGGCACAAAATTCGCAGGTGACCATTTCACAAAATGACGCATGCGCGCCAGGCCGGATCCAATTTATCGTGATATATAAACTCGAGAGTTTTAACGTATTTTTATGTATTGACCCCTGCTAGTGCGTATTTATCCGTCTCTTCGTGAAAACAAGAAATCCTTCACTCGGTATTTTCCTGAACCGTTAGTGTTTGCATTGTCGTCATAGCAACGTTATTGGGTATTTAAGTGATCTGAAACATGTTAATGTTCAAGATACTAGTCAAACATGTCCTAAAATGCAAAAACACTGCACAACTGTCAATGTAAAATAAAACAATGATAACGAGACTTTCCTCGTGTCCGTCAATTCGTAAAAAGTCGATTCGTTTCCTAAAATTTTGCATTCTATCATGGTTACGATAATTTATAGTCCAGTCAATATAGGGTTTGACCCACCACTAATTGCAACACGAGATATTCTACTGCAATGCTTTCAAGGAAGGTCCCCTAAACAACATACTAAAAGTCCCAAGAAATCCAAGCAGTGGAAATTTATTAAATTTGCATATTATGCAAATTTGCCATAACAAAATATAAAATTAAGGAAAATAGCCCAAAGATTGCAAATTGAGTGTCTAAAACAATTTAATATGAGCGAAAATTCATGATAAAGAACTGTATTCAATGTTTTTTGTCAAAAGTGCAAAAAATCTACCTCATTTGCATAATATGCAAATGAGCATCCTTATATGGAAAAATTAAAAGGTATTGTGATTTTTCTTTCATTAACTGCTTGAAAATTTCATTAATTTTGAAATTTACATGCTGCTATCACTAAGGACGTTGAATACATATGTATTCAGCTTAGTGTCTAGTGTAATTTGCATATTATGCAAATAAATGTATCTAACATGTTATAAATATTCAAGAAAACACATCACATCCCTCAAAAATTGCAAGTAGATTATCTATTGAAATTGGAATATGGCGATGCCTTACAGGAAGGTTTCCTAAACACCATATTAAAAGTCCTTAAATATACAAGCATATATAGGAAAATCACAAAATCTGCATTTTATGCAAATTAGCCATAATAAATTACAAATAAGGAAAATAATCAAAATATTGGAAATGAAGTGCAGAAAACAATGCGAATTGAACTGAAGCCCATGATAAGTTTTACAAATTTATTTATTTTTTAAATAAAAAAATCGTAAATAAATCTACCTCATTTGCATATATATGAGCATCCTTATTTGAAAAAAATCCAGAAATTTTGATTTTTCTCACAAAAACAGATATGAAAACATTGCAGTCCAGATCCGAATGGCCAATACATTAATAATCAGCTTAATATCTGAAGTGTAATTTACATATTATGCAAATAAGCATCCGACATGTTATGAATATTCAAGGAAACACATACGTGATAATTTCTTCTGAATTCCACGTAGATAATGTGTATTAACCATGATGACCTTCCCTACACTTCTTGCTTTGACTTTTTTCACGAGCAGTTACCCCACTCTTATTGTACAATGATGAGTCCATTCTACATGGATCCCACTGCTTGAATGCTTCATTATTTCCATCCAAGTCTTGCTCTCTTCTTGACTTTGTAGAGACTTTGCGTTTCTTGCGAGTATAGTCCACGCTAGAAAGCTCCTGGATTACCAAGTGATCGGCACAGGATGTCACATCCGTACAAATAAAAGCACATTAGCTTCGAATATTTGGTCATTGTAGCACACCACATAGCTTATAAAATTGGGGTCCTTGTATTTAAAGCGCTTAACGATAAATCTCCACCCTACATAACAGAGCTCTCATCTCAGCATAGACCAACACACAGTCTCAGATCAGCAGGTCAAGCATTGCTGAGGGAATATCTCAGCCACACAACCTGGAGTGACAGAGCCTACATGTCTGGACCAAAGCTGTGGAATAGCCTTCCCCAATTTATCAGGAGAGCAGAGACCCAATCAACTTTTGAGTATTACCTGAAGACCTTTATGTTCCCAACTCCAACATTATCCCAAGAAACTCAATTGTAGAATTACTAGGGCAGAACTTGAACTGAATGATGATCCTTAGCACTGTTTGAAGACATTGTAATTTGTGAGATATTTCCTATTTTTGAGCAAGCGCCATGAGCGCCCAGCTGATCGAGGCGGAAACTGGCGCTTTACAAGAGCCCATCATCATCATCATCGTCATCACTTGTCTTGGTGGTGCATGAATATGAGTACTTGCTTGGATCACAAGATCTCTGGGCATGGTTAATAAAAGTAACAATGGGCATTTGCCTATACGAGCGACATGAAAGCCATTCATAAATTCATGTTGAAGGCTTAAAGTGCATTACAAGCATCTTTCTCAGATACAGGAATCGTGATTAGACGTTCTTGCTGAATCCAGTTACTGCTTCATGATGAAGCAGTCATGTTCTGTTCTTTCCTCTTTGATAAATCTCCTATGGCAACCATCTCCAAATATTAAAGCTATAGTTTCTAAGTAAGTCGTATGCAAATAATATTAATTTCCTGATATTTATGGTAAACAGAAATTCCTCAGTAAGACAATGAACAAACCAGATGGAGGACTAAGCCAGAGTATTGCCTTTCCAACAAGAGGACACAACATAATGGAACACCCTTAACATCACCATAAAATACCATCCAACATTGATTAGACAGTGTGTACCACTTCCAGGATTTATTTGCCACAATGTGTTACTCATGGGTATACTGTGAGGTTATCCAGAGAAATAAACCTTATAGTAATTATGGTACGACTAGGGATGTTCTTCTGGAGGAATACTGCCTTTAATAGTGTCATGCAGATGTACTTTGGACAATCATACAACTCTCCGTACTGAAATCCGACAAATCGAGCATAGGAGATTGAATGCCAATCAAGAGGACTTTAACAAGAACCAAATCGTTACCCATGTCTTCTTCCGACACAAGTTGCCTCAATGAGACAATGGACATATAAGTTGTGTCGGAAGATGTCAAGAGTTTTAGAGAAAGGCTAGGAAGGCTTGCGCCTATTACAGATCCTAAAGCATCAGTAAGGTAAAGCTCAGAATAGCTACAATGCATTTAAGAGGACCATAAGAGGGTTTGTAGAAAAGCCTATAATACATAATTTGTTGACCGGATTGACATGATCCAGGCTGTAACAATTAGCATGTTGGGAGCCCTTAATAGCAATTGCTATGACTACATTGGAATAGCATTAATGTAAAGATTTTTTTGTCTTAGTATTCACCTTTGACCATGATGATGATGACGCTGATCTACAAGTCCTGGGACCCAGACCTGACCCAGATATGACCAGATATTTAGTCAAGCAGGTGTAGCCGACTACTGAAGAAATTGTTAAAGAAAACAACCTGCATGAAGTTACTAGACCAGACGGAATCTCTGCTACACTTCTTAATCATGTTAATGAGACTACTCATCAGATCTTACCTGCCATAAATTTTTGCACTTTTGATAAAAAAAATTGAATTCAGTTATTTATCATAAATTTCCATTCAAATTAAATTGTTTTGGACATTTAATTTGTAATCTTTGGATTATTTCCCTTCTTTTTATATTTTTTCAGGGCTAATTTGCATAATATGCAAATTTCATAAATTTCCACTGGATGGATTTCTTGGTACTTTTAGTATGTTGTTTAGGGGACCTTCCTGGAAAGCATTTCAGTGGAATATCTCGTGTTGCAATTAGTGGTGGGTTACCCCCCCCCCTATTCTGGCTTGATTAGCACAATCATTAGAAGAAGAAAAGTAAAATAATCGCACGACGTCCATAATAACATTTGGATGAAACATGACCGACATTACTCCTTTCTTCCATAAGCTCCGATAAAGGCCTGGTCCCACTGAACTTACGGATGCAAAGCGGATGTAAAACGTACAAAAATCTTGCCATCCGTTGGAAAACGCTATGCATCCGTTTCATACGTGTTACATATGTTCTAACTGAACAACGGAAAGAGGGAAGAAAGAAAAGGTACATGGAACATCTCTACATATACATCGTTAGTAGCGCAGAAATAGACAGGATGTAAACGTATGCATCTCGTATATAAAGTATTCAAAATCCCCGGTAACCCCTTCGGAGCTGCCATCCGCTTCCATCCCCTTTCATCCGCTAGGCTTCTGATGAACATCCGTTTAACATCCCCTCAAATGCTACCAACGTCCGTTGTGTTTTCGTAAATTTTTCTCTAATTTGGTCCATTTCTGGAGCAGATGAAAACGGATAGAGCCATCCCCGAAATTTTGCTCGTCCGCTGTGTCCTTTATGAATACGTTTTGTGTCTGTCGGCTATTGAGACCAGGGCTTTATGTGCTGATATTCATTTAAAAATTATTCGTGTTAAATGAGGTGCCAATTTTAAAATGTGTAGTTCAGGCACGTAGCTTTTTTCTAAGTGCATACGATTCCATTCCCTATGTAATGAATAACTTAATAGGTATTATTGCACAGTAAAACCTATTTTGGGGTGAATTGGTCTAGGATCTACATACGTACGTGAAACTCATAATGAAATGGTCCTTTCTAATTTCTGCCATTCCTGCAATGTCTTCTGTCTGTAGACGTAATTTTCCATCAATATTCTTCTTAAATTGTACCATACAGTAATAAAGGGGAGTATACATGGCAATGGGCAAAGCTTGGTGACAAAACTAAGTAGAGAAAATGGTCTTCAAATCTTCTTGGTTAGGAATGCCAGGCCGCCGTTGCATAAAAATGTATTACTTCCCCTCAAAAGGTGTTTGAAATGTTCTTTTTCTGGTCAGGATATCAGAAAATATCAACTTGCGCTTCGCGGTGGCATGATATATTTCGCTTCAGCAAGTCACCTGTGCGGTGATCTGCGCAATTTATTTATGTTATGTAGGTTTATGTCTGAAAATATTAGGGCCCCGTCTTACAAAGACTTACGATTGATCCGATCAATCGCAACTATGGACGGCCAGCAACATCAACATCTATTATTTATGTTTGTTCAAAATATTTTTTTCTAGCTGTGATGTATATTCATGCATTCATTTTTTTTTCTTGAAAATTCACTGCGCTTCTCTTTGCATAAAAAGGACATTGTGCACATTTTTCGTAGAAAAATATTATGACACTGGTATATTTCCATAGAGTTACGATTGATCGGATCAATCGTAACTCTTTGTTGTGAGACGGGGTCCTATTTTGTACATTCGGACGGTTTCTGCGATTTATACGCTAAGGGGCAATCACTACAAATCCGTCGTACCTACATATCCGTCGTACAGGCAATAATAATAAATAAATAATAACAAAGTAAATGCGCATATATCACAGTCCCGACGCGCTTCCAGTGACGTGGATGTAACCCTGGCCTTACCCCCGGCAGCCTTTTACAGGGCGAAAGCAGCGGCGTAACAGGGGTCGGTGGCCAGGGGGGGGGGGCAAGAGCCAAAAATTCCCCGGTTATATCATGGTATGAACAGGCGTAATGGTGTAATGAGGCGACTATTTTGAGAGGGCCAGATATTGCGAATCGGGCAGAATTTATCTTAAAAAATAAAGTTGCGAGCGAGCGAAGCGAGCAAGCAAAAATTTTGACCTTTTTAATACGAAAATTAAATTTTGTGATAGATTTTTACATGGTATCCAGAGAATAATATATTTCACTCTTCTCTCTTTAGATTCCTTGTTTTGTGGTCTGTACGCCACTGTGAACAGGATTCTTTGCGGCAGTAGCGTAAAGAGTAAAAAAAAAAAAAAAACAGAGGGGCGCAGTATAGCACATGTGCTAAAAAGCTGCTTTATATAAGTCCCGAGCGACCGTAGCGAGTGAGAAAAATCACCTTTTCATGATAATCTAACTTTGAGCTATTTTTTGACATTATATTCAGTAAATAAAATCATATCCTACACTTTCCTTTGCTTTTCTTTCCTCCTTTTTTTGTTCTTGTTTGTAGAACTTTTTGGGGCCATGGCCCAACCCTTCCATACGCAGTGCTGTGCGGTTGGGGTCCGGGGCGGAGCCCTTGGAACTTCTTGATATCAAAGCCATTTAAACCTTGCAGATTGCCGCTATTTTAATCAAATCGCGGGCATATACAAAATATAGCTTTTACATAACACATTTATTCAAACCAGTTGCGTAATGAACCAAATATTTTGAGAGGGCAAAACATAGCAATGTGGGAAAAATTTGTAAAAAGTCGCCAGCGTGCAAAGCGAGCTGGAAAAAAAATTGCCTATTGAAATTAAATTCTAATTATGTGATAGATTTTTCCATTATATTCAGCAAATAACACATTTAATTGTTTCCATTCATTTCATTATACGTTGTCTCCTATAATTTCTTTTATTTTATCTTGGGTGTGGAACCAAGACCCCCCCCCCCCCGCCTGTATGCCAGTGATTGAACGTGATTGAATGGGGGCGTTATATAGAGCCATTTATAGGTTTTAAATGAAGAGCCCCTACTGCTGGGGTCTGGGGCAAAGCCCCGGTAGCTTATTTGCATAAAATTTAGTACTAATGCTTATAGCACTATGTTGTATGCAATCCATCTTTCTTCCCGCTCTTTAATTTCAATCATCGGCAGCCTGGTCGTGTTATTATTTTTTTTCTTGTCCCTTTTCTTTGTTTTCCAATTTAGCTTTTGACTAATTACATTCTACTATCGTTTCCCGCTATTGTTTGCCATTTTGTCATCTTTTCATTTATTTCCCACCGTGCTATTGCATTACATAGGCCTATTTCGGAATGATTTGTTCTTTCTCAAATGTTCTTCATTCGTACATTTTCTCGCTTTCCTTCCTTTTCTTCGTTTTATTTTCACTTTTCCCTTTCCTCCTTTCCTTTTCCCCTTTCCTTCCCCTTTCCCTTTCTTTCTCCCTCCTTTTTTTCCCGTTTTTCTTTTTTTTCCCGGTGAAATCTGCCACGGGGGGCGACTTGCCCCCCCCCCCCCTGCCCCCCCCCCTCCCGCCTGTTACGCCACTGGGCGAAAGCACTTCAAGGGATAAATTTCTCCAAGGTACCCATTGACGTAGACACGCCGCAGAATTTCCAGTGCACGAGGAACTTTTCTGCGTTTAGGTTGCGCTCAGGCTACGGGTAACGGTGACACGTTTGCTTCTGCGACAATTGATTCTGGCTTAATTTCGTCTAAATTGTAAATTTAGGGTTAGGGTTGCAATAGGTTGTTATGTTAGGTTTAGGTAATATTGTGTTAAACCCAGGGTTGAAGTTGGTCAATCGATTAGTGTGTGGAATTTAGAGCGGAATTATAGCCAGAGCAAATGTCATGGAACCACGGTTAACAGCCAAGTGCGGGTCACCGTGACGTGCGTGCCTTTTTGATGAATGCACAACGCACTGACTATGTTACAACGTTTCCAATATATCCTCTTATTTACCCAATTTTTTTCATTTTTTTTCGGGAGGAATCTATGAGGCTGTTCTCACTACGTTCCTAAAACTAGTTTACTGGGAACCGGTTCAGAAAGCCAGTTTGGAAGATCGCTTTGCTAGCGTTCTCACTTGATCACACTTAAGTGGTTTTCAAAATCACTTCACGTAAAGCGCTCTTGTTGCTATGGAAACGCTCTCAGTGGGGTGACACGTTTCGCGCGAAATTCGAAACCGCTGCATAGGCATTCTACAATTGTCGTGTGGAGTAGCGCGCTCAAAATGTGCGAAGATCGCTTCCCGAAGAACAGTTGTGTCCTCACTTACGCTAAAACCAGTTTAACGAGGCAAAGCGATCTTGAAAACTACATCGCGAGGTGGTTTTCCAAACTGGTTTGGAAGATCGCTTCCAAGACCGCTTTGACCGTTCTCACTACGCGTTAAACTAGTTTCCACTAAACTAGTTTCCAGTAAACTAGTTTTAGGAACGTAGTGAGAACAGCCTCTATTTGAGTCTTGTTGATGAGCGTTATATCAACTTAACTACAAGCATGGCAAGGCATTTAATTTTTTTTTTCTTTCCAAGGTTTGTTTGCTCAGCAAAATTCTATTCACGATTCTCAAGAACAGATGTCTCATTCCTCCTATTGTTTATATTATTTCAAAATTTCACTTCCAAATAAGTATTTTACCCCATGTTGATAATAGCCATGCGTATGTTTATTATGCTCTGTTAGATTGCTATAATCATTAACTAGATGGCAAATATGTTGTCAGAGCTTTCGCAATTTAAATCGAAGGCCTTTTCAAGACAGGAAGCCGAAGTAAATTAGCAATTTTAAACCAGAATGTTATCACGGCGAGTTCTTCATCATTGCCTTGAGATACTGAAACTAAATGAGAAATGATATAGATATAACGTCTGTTTTTATGTACAGAAATATTACTTTAAATGATCAGGATTTTAGGATTTCTTTCATTTATTTCTCTTGAGGTGTGAGCGGTAATCAATAATCTATCTAAAAAGTGCGCAACTATTCTCAATATACCAAGCAATATGATAAATGCTACAGACCCAATTGCAAAGCGTGAAAGACGGTTCCTTGCATGATATTTTGTAGCCAAATTTGCCCATCTCTTCGTTAGTATTTTCTGGGCTAGTCATGGATCAGAACGCAATTTCAACCAACGTACCTCCAGGAGATAGGGAAACGATTCACCCTTCTTGGTATGTATTGACAGCATCATTCCTTATCATGATCGCAGTTGCTGGTCTGGTGGGCAACTGCTTAATGATCATCTCAGTGTTCCTGTCAACTAAACTTCGAACCAAAACAAATTTCTTCTTGGTGAACCTGGCGTTCTGCGATGCAATGTCCTTACTGTGCATCCCCGTCCAAACCGTACCACTTCTGTCAGTATGGTCAGTCAATAAGCCGAAAATTCCAGACAGTTTAGTCAATATGACCGCCATAGTAACTAGAATCTCAATTCGTACAATTATCGCAAACCTGGTCGTGCTTGCAATAATAAGGTGTATCAAGATTACACGATCTTTGACTGACTTTGACAGATTGTTAACGGTGTCAAAAATGACACTCATCATTTTGGCCTCGTGGTCCCTACCTGTTGTTGTCGAAGTATGTTTTTATCTGGTCGGATGGCACTCCATTTACGACCCAGAGACCAAATTGTTTAGAGCCATTAAACCAAAGAGCAAAGCCTTTTCAATTTTGATTGATGGAATCAACGCAGCTTCTGTGATAGTTTCCTTTTCCGTCATATTCGTTAGTTACTTCAAAATTGTTCTTTATGTCAGAGCTCATACGAAAAGAATAGTTGCTGCAGTGGGACCCAATTTTGGCCAACCAACGGTCCGTGAAGAACAGAATCAAGAGCTTCCTCCTGTAGGCCAAGTGAATCCTCAAAACGGATTTGCAGCTCGTGAAGTTACCATCGCTAAAAATCTAGGACTGATTACGGTGATATTTCTTATATGTTATATACCTTTTTCCGCTATACACATCAGTTCCAATCAATTTCTCATTGATGTAAGTAAATGTGTTGTTTTGAGCAACTCCGCAATTAACCCTATGATCTATGCCTTCAAGCACGCCGATTTTCGGAGGGTAATTCGATGTATTCTCACAGGGACTTTCTGTGAGATTCCTCATCCTTGTCGATCTCTGAGATTATTTCTACAGAATGAACGTTAAGATATACAGGGCTGTAAAAGATGTAATCCTTGCCTTGGTAAGCTTTAGACTGGACACGTGCAACTGTAACCTTAATTGTTTTCTTTCGTAAGCCACCAGGTTGTCCAAAATGCTACGGTCGGCCTTCTTATAGACATTAACTAAGTTCGACCAAATTTCCCCAACGTTTCTCCACATTCACTGGCAACCAGTGCAATGCAGAGTGCAGTACAAGATCCTGCTACTTATTTATAAAAGCTCTCCAGAACTTGGCCCCTAGCTAAGTAACTGGGCTTAACAGTGTAAGTCAGTTGCAGCCAGGACTTTGCCCTGGTTTTGCTGTCCCGATTAGATTGTTCAAGTGCCCAGTACCCGGCTGAAAAGATAATGGAATAGAGCTCTTTCTTCAGTTGTTCCCCGCCTTTGAAATTCTCTACCGATCCAACATTGTTATTGCAACAACTTCGATGCCTTTATTATATGAACTAAAAACCTTTATCTATTCTGGCAACTTTGTGAATAATAATATGTGGAATATTGGGGAGTCGGTGCGTTTCAATGTTTTATTTACAGATAAATGTCGCTACACGAAATAATGCTGTTTTACGTCATCATTATCTCTTAAATGATTTTTGAGCCCCACTTTTTTCCTGACATGGTGTCTACTTTGATTTAAATAGTTAATGTAATGAGCAAAGCAATATAGGTTTCTTGAATATCGGATGAGAACTAAACAAAGTGAAAACATTCTTAAGTTACGAAAATTGCATTATTCTATCAATTATTATAATAATAATAATAATGATGATAATAATGATAATAGTCAATAAAACAAATAAATAAAATAATGATAATAATAATAAAAGTAAATAGCTTTATATTATGTAGATTATATGGAGCCAATTATGTCATAAGACATAACTCACTTATTATTTTGTATTCTCTTGTCGTTTGGGAAATCTTGAAAGACTTTGCTTTTGCTACTTTGTATTTGAGTGCACAAACTATAAATACGTACACACTGTATGCACACTCTATTCAATCTATAATGGAAAACGTAATTTCTTGAATTCTATTTTGAACTATTACAATCCCCAGGTCTAACAAAAAAAAGTAGTAATGTATAATGTGTTATTCAAGTATGTTTTATTGGAAAACACTACGATTCCAATGAGGTTACCAGATGTTGGCAGCCAAGAAAATTCATTAACTTTCAATGGAATTCAAGCTGTTTATCTTGTAACATTGCACATATCCGAAACAATTCCGATTTATGGCTAGTAAGCTAGTTGGTTGGGCTCGTAAAGTCATAGTTCAGATATTTCGGCTGGTAAAAAATTTGTAGATTGGTTTGGCTTGTACACTTTTGTATAATTGTTGGGATTCCATTTTCTATTGGATAGTTCGGCTGGTTACGATTTCGGGTGGTTGATTTTAATGGACGTAGTGGCCTTTATAATCATGATAATGAGGAACGTTTTTATCCTTGGTGACATGATGAGATAACATTAACTCCTGAAGGCACAGATTCCCAGACATTTTAATAGGGGGTTCCTTTAGCCCAGGAACTGGGACACTAGAGCCGTTCGTCACGTGACTCGTGACTTCCTAAGTGGTTTCTTAGCCTTACTACTACCTTGTTCCACAGACCTACACTGTATATTCATCAATATCACTCTTTTGTACACGTATTTATTGATATTAGTGTCTCTTGTTGAATAATGTAGACATAATTCCCGAACGAAAATTAGAAGTTTCGTATCATATTAGTTATTATTTTCATTGGTCGTACTCCTCAATCTTACTACGTGTACAGTACTTGGAAATGATGGAACGAGGAATAGGAATACTGAATTCATCTTTCATATCTTACCGTTTTTCTTGTACTCCATCAATGTGTCATTCAGTGGTTGTACTCACAAGTTTCACCAACAGTGTAACAATTACCCTATTAGAATTATTCTATAAAAAATATATATTCAACTCATTTTCAATCTAACTTCAACTCATGTCTAGAATTCAATTAACAATGTTCATATCTCAAATTCAATGGACAGTTCATATCAGCGCATTGAAATGTTAATGTAATGCGCTATATAAATGTAACTTTTATTTATTATCAGTTACGTTTCGTTTGTTTCTTTAAATTTAGTTTTGAATTTTTTAAGACTACTTTTTACTTCCCCTGTAATTTAATTGATAGGCAGAAAACTGAGCGCTTAGAAACGTCTGTATTGAGCGCCCTACAAATGTTATTATCTCCAGGTCAATGACTCAAACGCTAAGAGCATACCTCATTCATCATGTTCATGCTGATTGTTGTGAAATATATTATATTTTATTTCAATTCAAAAATATGTATGAGTTTATTTTCTTATGGCCTATTCATGAGATTTCGAGAGTTGAATGTTCGGGAACAATCATAAAATATGAAATTCCTTTCCTCTTAATTTTCTAGAAGGAAATGACTGTCAATAATATGTCTTTTGTTGATTGATGGTTGGATCTATTATATCAAATAAAATAGCTGTGGGGGTAAAAATCCTCGTATCATTCTCATCACGAATTCTGTCGTAAACTAAGACCCCTTATAAATTCATATATCATCTTATCTGTCATATCGATACATTTCAAACCATGTGAAATGCGAGAGGAGTTTCCTAAACAAGTCACGTAAAAGTTACCTTTGTCTTGTGCGAGTTACAAAAATTGTTCCCTCGTTGATTTTCAATTTGTTAATCCTAAATTCATCACCCTCAAATCAATTTCAGTTAATTGAAATAAGGTTATTCTAAAAAAACTTTCACGACAGGGATGTGATCAGCGACCTTTCTTTGTCTATATTTAGGGCCGGTATTTTGATAGGGAAGCACGGTGGCCCAGTTGATAGGCTGGTTATTTCATTTTCTCTTAATTAAATAAAAACAGACCCAAGCAACCTTCTACTACTTCTCTTGGCTCTTTTTTTAAAATCTCCCATCTTCATTTCTAATATCAGAGAGAGCGTCCTCACCCCCTACACTTTTCAGTTAATTACATAGCGACAAGGCACCCTAAGGTTTGAGAAATTAAAAAAGCCCTATATGTGACGCCGGCTAGTGGTTATTGGAAATTCAAATATGCGGCTGAAACATCTACCTTTTTTTTTTCTTTGGTGTAGTTGAGTGCAAGGAAATGGCGACTTTGAAAGGGACATTTGGATTACTGGATGGTATCGTTGCTTTGCAATCGCTGCATGGCTTGCGTATCCCACAACTGCGGAAGTTATATTTCATTTCTCTTCAATCGAAAATATAAAAGGGTTTTATTAAAATGTATCAAGTGTTAAAAATATTTCAATGCTTTGAGGAGGCACTGTAATTATCAATGGTATATTGCGGCTATATTGGAATACTTTTCTGACCCAAACACAGGTATACTGCGCAGTCTATATCGGTTAACGCCTCAGTGATTGAAAGATAACTGACGAGCTGGATAGTTAATGTTATGATGCCATGACATTAGAAGTGTCGGTGAAGGTCGATCTTCGGGTATAGTTGCATGAGACGCCTTGGAACATTTGATATACCCTATCCTCGTCTAACAAACATGTCGTTCAATGTTATTGTATCCTCTACCTGACGTCATCGCCTATAGAATGCAATCCCTGGCAGTGTCTTCAGTGTCCCTTGCCAATACTTGGTCTTGGGGTGAATTTTCTTAAGATTCTGTAAGCTCTGAAAGACAGAGAAAGTTTTTTTTTAAATAAAGGCCGATTACAGTGGCGTGTAGGAGCACGTTTGCCACTTGCAGTGGACGATAAAGCAAACGTGACGGGGTAATATCGGAGAGGAAAAACAAGCAAACAACATGGAAAGAAAAGAAATCTCGAAAGTTACGTCCTATCAACCACCACACACCAAGGAAAGTACCGGTGTCAAAGTTGGAAAAGTGCAATTTAAAATCTAACCCACTGGTTTTGATTCGGTGGAGGGAGGGGGCTTATTTTTAGGAAGACTATACCACCAGCGGCGTAACAGGGGTCGGTGGCCAGGGGGGGGGGTGGCAAGAGCCAAAAATTCCCGGTCATATCATGGTATGAACAGGCGACCAGTTTGAGAGGGTCAGACATTGCGTATCAGGCAGAATTTATCTTTTTAAAAAAAGTTGCGAGCGAGCGAGCAAAATTTTTGACATTTTAAATACAAAAATCCAATTTTGTGATAGATTTTGACATGATATCCAAAAAATAATATATTTCACTCTTTTCTCTTTCCATTCCTTTTTTGTGGTCTGTATGCCACTGTGAACATGATTCTTTGCGGCAGTAGCGTGAAGAGTAAACAACGAGAGGCGCAGTATGGCGCATGTGCTAAAAAGCTGCTTAATATAAGTCCCGAGCGAGCGAAGCGAGCGAGAAAACATGATATCCAAAAAATAATATATTTCACTCTTCTCTCTTTCCATTCCTTTTTTTTTTGTGGTCTGTATGCCACTGTGAACATGATTCTTTGCGGCAGTAGCGTGAAGAGTAAAAAACGAGAGGCGCAGTATGGCGCATGTGCTAAAAAGCTGCTTAATATAAGTCCCGAGCGAGCGAAGCGAGCGAGAAAAAAATCACCTTTTCATGAGAATCTAACATTGAGATATTTTTGACATTATATTCAGTAAATAAATCCTATCCTACACTTTTCCTTTGCTTTTCTTTCCTCTTTTTTTTCTTGGTTGTAGAACTTTTGGGGACCATATCGCCCAACCCTTCTATACTCATATACGGCAGTGCTATGCGGTTGGGGTCCGGCTGGAGCCCCCGGAACTTTTTTATATCAAAGCCATTTAAAGCTTGCAGATTGCCGCTATTTTTAAACAAATCGCAGGTATATACAGAATATAGCTTTTACACAACACATTTATTCAACCCAGTTGAACCAAATATTTTGAGGAGGCAAAACATAGCAATGTGGGAAAATTTGTAAAAAGTCGCCAGCGAGCAAAGGGAGCTGGTAAAAATGCCTATTGAAATTAAATTCTAATTATGTGATAGATTTTTCCATTATATTCAGCAAATAACACATTTCATTGTTTCCATTTATTTCATTATACGTTGTCTCCTATAATTTCTTTGATTTCCTCTTGGGTGTGGAACCAAGACCCCCCCCCCCCCACCCGTGCCTGTACGCCAGTGATTGAACGTAAAGCTTAATGCAGGAAGGGTCCCTACAGGGGGCGTTATAGAGCCATTTGAAGGTGATAGATGAAGAGCCCCTACTGCGTGGGGTCTGGGGCAAAGCCCCGGTACTAGTAGCTTATTTGCATAAAATTTAGCAAGCTTGTAGCACAATGTTGTATGCAGTCCATCTTTCTTCCCGCTCTTTATTTTCTATCCTCGGCAGCCCGGTCATGTTATTAAGTTGTTTTTTTCTTGTCCCTTTTCTTTGTTTTTCCTATTTTGCTTTTGACTAATTCCATTTTACCTTCATTTCTCGCTATTGTTTGCCATTTTGTCATCTTTTCATTTATTTCCCATCATGCTATTGCATTACATAGGCCTATTTCGGAATGATATGTTTTTTCATCAAATGTTCATTCGTTCCTTTTCCCGCTTTCCTTCCTTTTCCATTAAAAAAAAAATCGTTTACTTTTAACTTTTCCCTTTCCTTTTCCTCCTTTACTTTTCCTCTTTTCCTTTTCCCCTTTTCTTCCCCTTTCCCTTTCTTTCTTTCTTTCTTTCTTTCTTCCTCCCTTTTCTTTTTTTTCCCCGTTTTTTTTTCCCGGTGAAATCCGCCAGGGGGCAGCTTGCCCCCCTGCCCCCCCCCCCGCCTGTTACGCCACTGTATAACCACATGAAGGTTTACAAACGCAAATCGTAAATCGTAGTGGTTAAGTGGTTTTATGTCTCTTTTCTTTCAATCTAAGGGACATGGATTCGATTTCCAGCCTTGGCTTGTTTCCCTTCAGCAAGAAAATTACTCAAGCGCTTCCAGAGATAATACAATTATCATGCACTCCTCGTATCGATGCAGTGCTTTGATTGTCAAGGCACCAAGGACACATACCACCTTCGCTCGGGAATTCGAATTCAAATCACAGATTTCGAGTGAGCATGTGAAAGGTCCGATGATTTTAAAGACGAATTGCAATCATCATTACAATGATGGTTCGAGATTCACATGTGAAAAGGCCCTAAGAACGTAATTGGAAGATTCTATTTCTTTTGTATTTTGTTTATATTTGGAGCCAGAATCTGAAAAATTATAAGTCCAAGACTTGTAGCCTGACTCAAATTCTGCAGAAAACGGTTATTCGTGAGAGGAAAAGGAGAAACAAAAATGTAAAAAAAATAAGTTCGCGCCCGGGACTCGAACCTACAATCCTAGGATTATTGCGTCGATAGTTTTCGTACTCCTTGGAATCCCGAAACTGGCTAAAGATAAGTAAACCAGAAAAAGTTGGTCCTTAACCTCGATTCTATCGACCTCTCCCAGGTTCATCCTCTTTATTTGATGCTCCAAACATGAGAGTAAACAGGAAAGAACCATGTTAAGGCCTTAACACATCGCAGCTAAGACGGGCTCTTTAAGCTGCTGGCTATGACGCTGACGTACTTCCTCAATCTATATACTTTCCATGAAGTTGAGGATTTAGTCTGGTTATTCAAGGTGACAGGTTTCCAAACTTTTTAATATGTGATTCTTTTTCCCACAGGTGACTTCATTTGTATATTTCTTGCATTGGGAGATCAAGATCGCCAAATAATTACATGTTTAATTATGAGGCAAGCTAGGTGGTTAAAATAAAGAGATGTAAAGGTTTCTCACAACAGGGTCGTATTTCGTGGTCTTGAGACACGGGGTTTATTTCTATATACCTATGACCTTTCCATTGTACGTGGAGTAAAGCAGAATTAATTCTCTAGAAGTCTGTCAAACGTTAAACACCCCCCCCCCAAAAAAAATGGATGAAGTCGAGAGGGGGGGGTGATGGCGAGCAAAGCTGTCTCATCCCCACCCCAAAGGATTTTTCAGACGGTATTCCCCAAGATTGACATGGTATTGTTAAGATTCCAAGGGGGTCTCATTTACATAATTATATTGAAATAGAAGGATTTCCTTTATAATTGAAATGGGTTAAGGCTACCCAATGATTACACTCTAATTACTCAATATTGAGTAAAATTTTACCCTTTACCTACGTAAAAAGGGATCATGGTTGTCATTGGAGTAAACTTTGCTCAGGGCAAGTTGTGTAAACTATTTCCAAATAAATGTGCAGTATTTTATTCAACAAGTGTGCAGAATATTTGACAAGATAGAAATGTAAACTCTTAAGTATTTATGTTGGTTAAAAGGGCACTGGCGTAAATCCGTGTTGATGGGTGGGGGGGATGACTGAAATATTTTGGCATTTTTTTGCAATCATGTTTTTAGATATGCAAGGAATTGTCATTGATATGTCCACAGTGGCGACCGTGGGTCACGGCATTGGGGGGGGGGGGGGTGGGGCACCAGCAAAATTTTTGAATGACTGAGTGAGTGACCTAATAGAGACATTTTAAGGACAATGTCATTAAACGGATATGTATCTCACTGATCAAATAATGCGAGCGCGAAGCGCGAGCTGAAATTTGTTTATATTCACACCTAAAAAGGGACATTATAATCAAATTTGTGTAATCATGATAGGTACCTGTCTCGCTTAACAATGCGAGCGCGAAGCGCGAGCTGAAAACTTAGATGATTCAGACCCGAAGTGGGGCATTCTAAGGTTTCTTTGTAGGAATTAACTAGGACCATACGTAATTCAATATCCAAATGATGCGAGCGCGAAGCGCGAGCTGAAAATTTTTGATATTCAGATCAGAAGAAGGAACATTTTAAGGACTGATTTTAGGAATTCATGAAGAGCAGACATATCTCACCAATCCACTAATGCGAACGTAATCACGGACAGGAAATATTTCATATATACGAAGACCTTAACATGGGGCAATCACTTTTGAATCATGAAAAAGAAGCATATGTCACTACATAAAACAATGATAACTCAAGTGCTAGGAAATATATTTGGTTTATATTGACTTGAAAACGGGATGTTTTTAGTACAACAGGATTATATATCTCGTTAAACAGACAATGCGAGCACCAGGAACAATGAAGACGTAGGCCCTGGGCAAATTATGTTTCATAAAGTTATGATAAAAATGTTTCTTATGTAATGTAACTTAACATAGTTATAATATAATATAACATTCTAATGAATAATATTTTCTTCTTTCCCACTACGTTTCTCTTCCTTTCTCCCTCTTTTCCCCCTTTCCCCGTTTTTTTTTTTTTGGTCAGCCGATGGGGGGGGGGATGTGCCCCCCCCCCATGTCCCCCGTAGTTTCGCCACTGTATGTCCATCTGGCAAATACCCCTCCAATATTATTATCTTTTTTACCCCATGATGGTTTAATGGTTTTATTAGAGATTACATTCAACAAATTTTTGACATTCCATCTTAATCCCTTCCCAAAGACCCCAACATTGATGAATTGGAAGAAACGAGGGTTTCTCTTCAATGTTATAATAAGGACATAAGTATTTCGTTTGGAAATGGTGAACTGGCTCTTTATTTGCATTTTATGATTCAATAATATTATTTTATTTAGTAAGCGGTATTTTTGGAGGAATTTTCACCAATAAAACAATTATTTCTTGTGATTTTTTTTTCATTTCTTTCGTAAAAAGTGGGGGGGGGGGGATGTTTGTACAGGTCATCCCCCCCCCTCCTCGAAAAGTGGGGGGGATATATCCCCCCATCCCCCCGGGATTTACGCCAGTGTAAAAGGGAACATGGCTGATGTTGCCTGTTGCTGCTTTCGAATGTATGATTATTTATTTAAATGCCGTTATGTTTAGGCATGTTAGATTGAATTACATGTTTTAGTTGTAGCTGTACAAACAGGCCGACTAGTTAAACCCTTTCAGGAAAGAAATTATTTAAGGGCTAAATTTTGTTCCTCAAGTTGGCAACATCAGTATTTGTATCATAAGGATGTGTAATGCTTGAGCATTTAACATATAACCGAAAACTCCCTGACGTGTGAATTTACCTCAATGCACATATTGCAATCCAACCTAGTGTTGTTACAGCCTGTAATGGTCATGGCTTAACAGTGTGAATGACCCTCAGCCCGTGAATAGGCATTGGTGTTGCTATGTCATGTAAACTACATTCTCATTGCAAGGTTGAGTGCACCTAAAATAGGCATAATAGCTTTTATAATAGAATTATAATAGGTGCATTAACGCGCACCGAGGCACATTCACACAGGGAGTTATATACGTTATAGGGTATACATGTATGTTAAGTACTAAAGAATTACAACTATGCTTCTAAGATGTCTTTGAAACCATCGCACATGGTTACTTCGACAATTTTTTTTTAAATGGCCAATTTGGATGAAAAATAGTGATCTTCAACTTCCCAACGTGTTGCCATCTTATAGGATTTTAAAGATGATTCTCATTTATGAAATTCCTGACATTAAATTCATTGTCATTTACCATTATCTTGAAGGGGTTAAAATGATCGTACTGTAATACGATGCAAACGAATTAGAGTTAGATTATAATTGGTCTACCCTAGGCCTAGGATCTAGATCAAGATATCAAACTGACTCTCGACATATATAAGTTAAAATATAAGTTAAAATCCCAAGGCGTGGCTCACTACCGGATCTTAAACAGCGCTCTCGCCGGGAGCAGAGGCCAAGGGAATGACAACAAATGCGATATACTCACTCTACATTCTACACATTGCCAACCATGATACAGCCACAACTCAATCTAACATGCCTAAACAAAACGATATTTGAATAAATGAATAATCATACCTTCGAATGCAGCAACAACATCAGGGCAGACATGTCCTCCTTCCGAAAAAAAAAACGATTTATACGCCTCTCTCTGGTTGAGTCCATCATTAAATTCGTCGTGGGCTCGCGATTCATGTGCTGACAGTTTACTCAACATTATTAGCAAAAAAATCATTAACAAGGTGCAACAAAATAAATCACCACATGTATGTTGAGAAACAATATCGACTTTACCCAACAGTAGGCCCCTAGGTCAAATTTCACTGATCATCGTATTTTTTACTCGAATAGCGGGTGATTCTCTTTTTACATTTGACACGATGGGAAGTGTAGTGCATATTTGCGAAATTTTCATGTTTTAACGCAACTTTGACCAAGAAATTACTTAACTTTTTTAGCAGCGACTCTGTTCAGCATATTTTTACACCCTTCTCTTAGCATGCTTAGAGTGAACGTAATTTCTTGAGATTGTACATTTTCAGGAAATAAAAACATCTTAACCGTGCAAATGACATCAAATATAATTCATTCTCCTAATAACTATAACAGGGGGGTGTTTCACAAAGATTTAAGTATTATTTATTTATTTATTTATTTATTTATTTATTTCACATATTTAAAAAGGGTGGCCCAATCAGTACAAACACTGGTTTTCGTTGGGGCCCTTTAATTACAATGTAGATATACATAATATATACAGATATAACACATTTTTTATAAATACAAACTTATGTATACATAAGACTAATTAAAAATGTTACATGTTTACAGAATAAGGTACAAATTTAACATTTAAGAGTTAACGTAAAAAGGTGATGGTAAACAAATTACCGATTACAGATTACAATACTTATCTCTACACAATTGAACTATATAATGTAGGCCTACTCATGCATACACACTCTATACATACTCACGGGCCGCCTACAGCCAAACACATTCGCACACGCATTTCACCCCCACCCCACACACACACACTCATCCATATGTATATACACTGTAAAAAATAAAATGCTAATTCAGCACATACAGCGCTGTACAGCGACTGCACCACGAGTGCCAGTTTTCTAGTTCAAATTTAAACTAGAAAATCAGCACCTGCAGTGCAGCCTTAAGTCATACTTAAATCTTTGTGAAACACCCCTTGGAATAGGACCTATATTTCTCCACATTGTTATTCAACCGTCTGGGCCTATATCTACATTGCTTTGTAGTATTTATGATGTGTATATCATTTCCAGGTGGATTAAAACAAACGAAAGAAATTACGAACATGTTAATTACCCCTATTTTCTTGACTGCATAAAGTTTAGATTAGCTATTTGATAAATTACATAGATGATCTGGAGCTTCAGTATTTAGGGTTCTCTAGACATCTATCGAGATTTAGCAAAGCTTGTTTTATTTCTACATGTATTTCACGTTGAAAAAAATCCATATAGAAGTAATCTCCTACACAGGCTCCTCAATAAAAGTCAATGTTTTTGACAATATTTGCGCTGAAAGTAGAAGTTTGACGAGGTAAACATATTGACATAGCCTCCCGATAGATTCAACGAGGAGTCGCCATGAATTATTGAGCATGTACTTGTTGATCAATATTTCACTTTAATCTCATTCCCCTCAGTCAATAAATCCATGACACTCGTCTCGACGTGATTTGACTGTAAATGGCATATTTTATTACATACACCACACACGCACAAACTTCTGACAAAGCCACGCACGCACATACACATACTCCCATCCCTCACCACCCCCCTCCCCACACCCATAAACAATTCCCTTTATCAAATTTTTTGGTTATGGTTTCTTGTTGTGGCATATGTTTTTGCTGAAGGGCGAATGTATCTGATTCACATATCTACACTACTTGCTCAAACCTTCTACACACACACACGCACACCTGGCTACCGCAACAAACGATGCCTAAGGCCCTATCCAAGACAGGGTTATGAGCTTTACTGTCGCTCATTAACCAGAAATCATACGAAACCTGATGAAAAGAAACATTATTTCAAAAGACACTCAGAACACTTCGGTAAGTGTAGGGATTTTAAAAGAAAGAACACTAATTAACCAGAATTAAAACAGCATTAATATCAAGAATTATTGTGAATAAGTGCAAATTATGATCATCATTTTATATAAAGTTCCAATAAAAATGCATTCAACTTCTTTTACAAATCAAATTATTGATTTCTTCAATAAATGTTCTTTATATATTGGATTGGTTGAAATAGAAGAAAAAAATTGTAATTAGGTATATTTTTACATGAATGAGATTATTTTAAATAATAAGCACAAAATTTGCTTATAAAATAATCGTTTTATATATTGATGGAGTAATATTTCTAGTTGAAATAGATCATTAGACATTTATTTTATAAATATCCTGTATTGGAATGCATAATAAATAAATAAATTTGAAAAAAAAAAACACTTGGAAGGACTGACAAACATCGTATTATTCTAAAGAGCAGAATTTGGGCTTACATGTATTGAAACTTGCGAATTATGAGTGCATCCAGAAAAAAAAAGGTGAAAGTAAACTGTATAATAAAAATACAGAATTATTATGCGATCTCATAATGACAGCTTTCTTCAGCTAATTCGAAAAATTCAACCAGTAGGCCTGTTAATTCTAGATTTCCAAACGAATATGAGACACTACAAACTATGCCATTCCTACGCTTTGTACAGACCTCCGAAAACGACATTATACCTGCCCTTTAATGTATATACTTCATCATAAAACTCAGCAATAGACAAGGGGGTGGCGGGGTTACATGTAGTTGTATATAAACATAATGAGAGAAAAACAAAACCTAGATTTTATTGATTTATATATCTACCCTAAAATTGATCTTAGCAAAACATGATCTTTGTCTACAATATGTTTTCCCTTAAAATTTCATAATAAAAGAAGATTTCAAACAAGATTTGCCTCAGTCTGTAACGGCAAAAATGAAATCTTCTTTTCGATATAGGTTACGGAACTGAGAGAATAAACCACCTCCTATTATCAGCTGAAAGAACTATAACGTACCCCGAAGTATAATATTTAAAAAAAAACCTTGATATCCATGCCAGTTCGTTTCAATTTGACATGAAAAATAGTGATTTGCGAAACACGGTAAGTTTCTCGTCAAGGAAAAGACACGTTTTATGATTACTTTGTAGATCTCAACCATATCAATTTCATGCTAAAAAGTAAAAAAACAAACCCGAGTTTGATTTGTTTTGATTATCATGAATAAAGCCTAATGGAATAAAATCTTTAAAGCGGGAGTATTTTGGGTGAATTGTTTTACTGTTGCTACCCTTATGATGGTGATGGTGATGATGATGATAGTAGTGATAAAAGTGATAATAATGGTAATAGTGATAATGATAATGATGATAACAACAATTATATTAATGATAATAATAACAATAAGTATAATGATAATAATAATAATAGTATCAATAACGATAATAATAAAAATAATAAAAAAATACATTTAAGCGTGTCTTTTCAAAGTCGGTTTCATAAATTGAATGACATTAAAATAAAGAATTTCTACAATAAAGTAATAAAACAACATGCATTAAGGAATGTCAAAACCACTAGATATATTTCAAAACCAGTATAGCAGTTATTTCCCTGTGAAGCACCCCCACGGTTTGCCTACTCGGGTGATGCGTGTGTAATTACACCATAGGTAAACCCCCTTGAAATCAGGATGGTAGGCTATGATAAAAAAATATAAATTTAGTCAAAATCGCCCTTTCTAGAGGGGGAGGTGGGCTTTCAGTGGTTTCCGGACCAAAATCACAATCACTTTTAATTTTGTTTGGAGTAGAAACCCCTTTTTTGGGGGGGGGTGTCCAATTTTCTTCAAAAATAGCACCCCTAAAAAAATTCTTCCCAGGGCGCTGGTAACATTGCAGATTAATCAGGGAAGCTAATAAAAAAAAATATGTATATAATTTAAGATGCAGGTAATCCTTTGTGAAATAATAATGACAATATCAATAATAATTTAAATGATGTACACAGTCCTATTATCCCATTACCACGGGTCAATAATTATTTATTCAATGTTTCACATTTTCAAAGAAGGGGGAGGAGATTGTAGATTCCCAATGTGAAATTGAGCAGAATGAATGATGTATCAGGTCGTTGCCGGTTTCACGAAGTAGGCCAATGCCTCTAAATTAAATGTTAAGTAAAATAGTATTTTACCGATTGAAAACCTCCAAAGTAGTATCTTAAACTCTTAACATTTTTTAGAACTTGTGTGTGGCTCCGCGCGTCATTGGTTACGTCACCGGGATGATAAAATTCGAGTCACCCATACGCGCCCCTAGGAATGCACGTAACCGCGTGCCTAAATATTTTGATTTCACAAAGTATGTCCTGTTTTACATTTGACACGTCTATGACCTCAAAGCTGAGTTTATCAAAGAAATTGTCATTATACCGCGGGAAGGACGAAAAAGAAGACCAGGCCTATTTAACTTCTCGCAGAATTTCCCAAAATGGACCTTCAAAGGAAAGACATGATGCCCTGTGTCATCCCCGGAGTCGCGGTTTCTGTATTCCTCCATTGAACGCTTATTATTTTCAGACATTACTTTTGCCCCCATCAAACAATATGAAATAATAATACATGTAATAAAAAAAACACCCATGCCATCTATGGCTGTAGGACAAAGTATTAATTTGGATAAAGTGGCGAACTGATTGCAAATCGTGTATTACTGTCAACAGCGATCATATCCATTGTATCGTACTGCCGGAAGAGATTTTCCGTATAATATGACGTTTAAAGAAATTTAAGTGCGATACTTAATACGGATTTTTCTTGGAGATAGTTTCAAAAAGGTGATCGCTTCCAGGCCAAATTCATGTAAACTCAACGAATTCCGTTCAAATTGAAAATTGAAACTGTAAAAGTGAAAGCGTTAACATTAATCGATCTAAACTATTGTACAAAAATGACAGTTGAAATAATTTCCACCAAAAATATGGTGTTTCATCCGCGCATTATAAATGAGAAAAAAAAATCGATCTTTGAAAAAAAAACTTAACGGGATGGTACGGGCTGAAAATATTTGTATCTTAATACATAGAGTAGAATTCACTAAGCAAAATGCCGAAAATTTCATCAAATTCGGATAACAAATAATGAAGTTATTGAAGTTTAAAGTTTAGCAATATTTTGTGAAAACAATCTTCATGAATATTCATTAGGTGGGCTGATGATGTAACATCTCCACCTTCCGTTTTCTTATGTTATTACATGAAATCACAATTTTTCATTATTTCATACTTGTGTGAATAATATGTCTCCCTTATAATGAAATAAGTTGCAGCAATAATATCTAATGCACTAAATCAGTTGTCAATCCAATTTTTCTAGTTCTTGGAGGAAAAAAATTGAATAAACCTAATTTCATATAATAAAATACAAAAGAACAAGTGGGGATGTGACATCATCAGCCCACCTAATGAAGATTCATGACGCCTGTTTTCACAAAATATTGCTAAACTTTAAAATTCTATAACTTTGTTATTTGTTATCCGATTTTGATGACATTTTCGGCATTTTGCTCAGTGAATTTTACTCTATTTATTAAGCTATAAATAATTTCAGCCCGGACCATCCCTTTAAGAATTACTTTTTAAAGACCATCCTGACCTTTCGAAACCAAATGTATCTTTTGATAATAAACACATCATTTATTATGCGCCACCTATCGAGTAAAATGTTCCGAGGCGCAGAGGGATGGGGGATTACAAATTTAAATAAAATGATTGTTTGTGCGGGTATACATATATGAACATACAGTAATTATCATATTATTATCATATTGCCTTAAAATATTCAACAAAAGTAAGAAAACAGATAGGATTTTAAATATTTTAAATGCTTCAAGCGATTCCGTCATGACATAGAAATTGGCATTTAAGTTCAAATCTTAAGAGCAAAAGGGACGGAGGTTTACACATTTAGGATGAGCAAAAACGTCAAAATCATTTTGAAATAAAAAATAATATTGAATCGGAAGACGCCACAATAGGCCTATAGCAAGGTGGTAGGAGTGCCTGAGATGCGTTTCGGTGTTTGCCACAAGGCTCTTTTTTCTTCTTCTCAAAGGTAGCTGCCACTCTAGTTTTTTAATACGTTAAGCCGAAGGGTCGGTTAATATTATTAAATATTTCCCCCGTACTGGTTCTTTCAAACTATTACATAATTTTCGATGTTCTTTTACAAGTCTCACTTACTTTTCACTTTCCGACGAATTCACCATAGCTTTTGTTAATTCATCTGTGCATATTTTTGTGTCAGTTTCATTACATTCTTTCTGTATTTCATAAACTCTGACCGACTCGGTTTTCTTTTCATTCGGTTTTCAGAGGTTTGTGCATTTAAAGAATTGGTAAGCACACCCTTCCTGTTTTTGTTTTGTTTTTGAATACTTTTTTTCATATTTTAGGTGATTGTGGTTATGTTCAGTATAGTGAAGTTCTAATAAGAATTTATGATTAATATAAGTTGTCATCCTTGAATGGGTTACTTTTCTTAATTGAAATACGTACAGTATATTTTTTTTTCTCTATTACTCTTTTCTAGTACTATCAAAGCTAAAATACCACAACCGCTGTCCACTTGGAATCACAATTTTCTACTATCCAACTCCATGAGTGCGAGATTTGGTGGGCCAGAATATAAGACTACGTAATTGTTATCTTGACTTGAAGTAGATTATTTTAAAAGCCAAAAGTTAATGAAATCAGGGTAAAAATAATAACATAAAATAAATAGCATTCTTTTGAAATTACGTTAATCACTTCTCCCCCCCCCCCAAAAAAAAATACTAATCCCATTTAAACCAATGATAGAATCCAAAAATGTACTCCCATTAAAACAACGGGTCGTGTGGTCCAGTGGTTAGAGCATTGGACTCATAATCGCAAGGTTGTGAGTTCGAATCCCCACTCTGCCATTGTCTCCACTTTGATGAAAAGGCCCGAGAGTAATATATGTCGTCAATAAGCCGATAAGCCGATTTTCTACGGGAGTTACCATAAACAGAAACAAGTTTTGATGGTTATGCGCATGCGCTCGTTTCATAGTCATGTGCGTTGTTTTCAAAACACGGATGGCTGCTTGCTTGGCTGCTCCACTCAACTCACCCCATCCTCACACGCACGTCCGCATAATTTCGCGCACAGTTCATTGCTCGGTGTCACGGCGATTCTCCGATGCCCGCCTATTTTCAACTTTCCTCCGCTCTCTCTACTCTACACTGAAAAAAGCTGTCGCCTCGAATATCGGCACCAAGCTGGTGGCCAAAATATAAACTGAGGACAGAGTATGTGAGTTAGTGTTAGGGCAGGTGCAGTTCTCAAATCACTGTCAAAAAAGCCGCGACTAGCTCTTGAGGGTGTGAATTAATCAATCAAACAGTCGATCAGCATACCTGCTCGTTTACTCGTGTTCTCTCCGCCCATTTGATCTGAGATAATTCGTCTCCCCGGGCGATCATTTTCGTCGCGCGCGTTTGAAAGGATCGCTATCGGCCTTCATGTTACCTGGAGTTATCCTAACGGTTATGGAATTTCGGAATTCATCCTTGCCTTGAGTCGGGGCTATCTCACTGCTTCAGATTGACCAATCGGACCTTTAATTAGACTTCGTTTACGTCATATAATAAAACCTGGTGATATTTGTTTTTTCTCCATCTCGCTTTTGACAAGGGGATGAAGTATAATGATTATCTGACTTCTCAGTGTACTTTTCTCCTGATGACAACTGTTGGATTTTACTGACAAAGTTTTTATTCGGACATTCTTTATCTTCTAACTTGGAACAAGAAGAAGTGCTCGTCAATGAAACTGGGTATTCGTTTTCTTATTCCAACAAGCTTGTGGATATTATTTTCCCCAAAATTTCCGGGCCAAATTTAAGGGGAATATAATTTCCATATGGAATTGATTTATTGGAGGTAAGTTGTTTTTCTTTTAATTGCTTGATTGCTAAAAAAAAATGTTGCCAAAATGTATTATTGAGCACGTGAAATGATTATTTGATAGTATACTAGAGTAGTCCAAAAAGCATAGTTATTTATTGAATACTAAATAGTTAAATATATTTCAAATCATAATAGATTCTATTGGTGTGAACGTACAACTAAATTCCTTATACGTGAACATTTATGTCCCCTTTTCCGTTCTGAACATACACCTTCACTTAAATGTTTCAAAAAAATATGCACTTCTGACTTAAACACTTGAAACTCAACTTCAGCATGACAAAATATACATACGATTAATTAATCTGTTGAAAATAAACTCATCTTAATTTACTCATTTATAAAGTACGCAATGAGAACAGATAAACAGAAGTTCGATGTTCACTATCCGTCTGAATGGAAATACTTTAACCAGCCATGAATAATTCCTCCCAAATTTTGAAGTGAGCCATAGCTTCTTTCAAAATTCGATTTCTAGAGCTAATTCATCCAGGTGGGTGTTTCATAAAGCTGTTCGTAAGTTAAGAGCGACTTTAGGAACGACTGGTGATCCTTTAGTGGCAAATGGTATATTCACTGGCGATGTTTAGCAGGTAAGGAATGTTCACCAGTCGTTCTTAAAGTCGCTCTTAACTTACGAATAGCTTTATGAAACGGCCCCCAGATTCATTATGGGCCGTTTTCGGGCATTTGAGAGCGGTCCAGTCCAAAATAATGATTGCCTGTAGCTGTACACAAGTTAAACGCCTTTTCTCATTTGAATATTTATCTCATAATTATGAAATCATCATTCGTTTATTTTTTAATAGCATCTTGCCATGCGTTTAGATTTTTTGAGGGTAAAAAGATTTCACTGTCCTTTATATTTTCCATTTGAAGCCTTTCGATTGGCTGTATATTTTTTTATCATTCTACCATTGATGCATAAATTAATCAATGCAATGAATTAATCAGTCATACAATACAAGTGATTGACCACTGTTTTGGGGTTCGGGCCATTTTCGTCTATTTTGGCTGCTACATACCTCCAAAGGAAATATTTTTTTTTAATATTTAGAAAGTAAGTTAGTTAATGGCTTCGAATTTATAGGTTTGTTGGTGTCTTATCCTTTTCTCATTTTGTTTCATCTTTATTTGTTGCTTTTGTTTCTACGTGGTGTGCGTGCTCACGCATGTGAGAGTGTGTGTGGGTGTGTGTGGGAGAGGGTGTGTAAAGTGTGTTTGAAAGTCTATACAGCAGCAATGATAAAAAGTATGTTAATCACACCACAGTAACAGCTTACTAACATACTCTACTCTTGTAAAGTATGTTGTCTTTACGTCCTATCCAAAGGATGGCAGTTAGGATGTATGGCCAGCCAAGGTGATCTTAGCACACGCACTAACCGGCGTCTCTCAATTACATATGTAACCACTTCGGACGGCATTCACTGCCATCATAAGTCAAAGTGCCCCTACCCGACCCCCACCCCCATTTCCCAAATTATCCAATCCCACTTCCAAGCAACACACCCCCTCTCATGGCATTAACTTAATAGTTTTTTTTTTCACTCGTTATGAATTCAATTTCCTTCAATCCTCTTGCGAGTAGGGGGTGGTGAATTAGGTAAGCTTTCCGACACACTCGGGGCGGAATTCCCCTGTTCCTTGTTCCATCATATCCAATTACTTTCTCATTTCCAATATTGTCTGTATGGAAATAACATTGCACAACGGTGCGTAAGGTGATCTCCTCTAGTTAGTTCTTAAGGAATACGTCAGTACCCCATCCCCTCCCCCTCAACAAAAAAAAGAATAGTGTTTGATCCTCGGGAATCGATTTATCTACCAGTCGGTAAATACGTATAAAGTGCTCTATGTATAGCAAAGCCATATGTTATCATTTTTTTCATGCAGTTTGGTTCATCAACTTTTCTTAATAGCATTTACATTATCTATGAACTACGATACATTTCGTTCATTATTTGCCAGTTGAACGACCCCTTAATTTAACTGGGCATCATAGAATGACGCATGATGAGACTCTGTATACCTATCTGTATCTGATTCTGATAATATGAGGCAACCTATTTTCAAATATTCGATAAATATTCTTCGCCAACACTCGCAAGCCTGCCCCTCAAGCTAATGCGGGCCTGTCCAGATTATAAACCTTTCCTGTCGGGAAGCGAACGTTTGATTTGTGTCAGACATGCGAAGTCATCTTATAAATTAACAAGAATGGACCCCTCGTAGTGAACAAAGTGCGCACGTAGATGTAAAATATTTGCTATATATTTCCATGCCAAAAATGTCAAATGTAGGTCATCTATAACGCTAAGCCCCACCGTTCAATTTGAAATGCTTTGTCTGATTATTCTCTTTAAAATTGATGCCAAGAGATGGTATGTAGTTTGATATTTTTCCCCTCTGGGTTAGAGAAACATATTATTTCGCCTCGTCTGATTGCCATCTATCCATCCTATGACGTCATATATTTAACTCTTTGCACCCCAGATTCGTTGAGTTGCAGCATGTTATACACACGACACTAGAGCTGCGCTTCCATACCTTGTTTAGATGGTCTTAAAGAAACATCTTCCAGTGGACAAGCAAGATACCAAAGCTTTATAGTCATGCGCAGAATCTGGGGAGATAAGATCTTGTCTCCACCAAATCACTACAAATCATACAGCAATACTACCTACTTATAAAGCTCCAGTGGTCGGCATGGTTGGTAAGCTAGGGTTCGAATCCCACGGCAGCACTCGATCGCGTCCTTTGGCAAAGCTTTTATATACATTTGCTACATTTGTAGTGAATGGGTACCCGGTATGAAGGAATTCCTTGAATGTTTTATAATATCGCCAATGCAGCCCAGCTGAACAGGGGTAGTAATAGCATATTATCATGTTAAGCAGGGCCCGCTAGGCATGCTAGGAGAACAGTTTCGGAACTGAAATAGCCTCCCTTGGTAAAGTTGACGATATAATTTTTATTTTGTTATTATTTCTTATTATTGTTTTCATATTATTGTTTCATGATGTGTGGTGCTTATGTGGACATGTCATAGAAGTGAGGATTAAAATGAACCCACTCTAGAATTCAATAAATTTTTTCTCATAACGACAAAAATGAAACACCCTCAAAAAACAAAATTGATCCATGTTGCGTGCCCCGTCCTTTCTCATGTTTATCAAATCCTGGATCCTCACGTAGCTTTTGCACTCAGAATATCAGCTATGTTGATAATCTCTACCCATCTAGAGAAAATATGCATAGTCCTTGTGAAATTGACATTCTGAAATATTTGGAGCCGCGAAACATCTGTGTTAACATGCCTTGCTCCCTTCAAAGGAATTATCCAACCACTCTCTTTTATGATAGATTTTGTATGGGTGTCTTCATAATGTTGTCATTTGTTGACTGTAGCTATTTACGAGTGATTCTATGACTGTGAAAGTATTATCTTTTAACTGTCGTGGACTAGGAAATGTTATGAAACGAAGAGACATCCTTGCATATATAAAATCTAAAAGAGCACAGATATATTGTTTACAAGATACTCATTTTGTTCCTGAAATATGTCTTTCAGTGAAGAGGGAATGGTTGGGTAAATGTTATTTCTCCTGTAACGATTCTCGCTCGAGAGGAGTAGCTGTTATGTTTGACACAAATTTTGTTGTAGAAGTAAAAAAAGAAAAAATAGATGATAAAGGTAATTTTATTATACTGAGCCTTTGTATTGGAACGTTGCAAGTAACATTAATTTCATTATATGGTCCAAATGACGATACTCCTGGTTTTTTTGATGATCTTAAAAGATATACCATTGAGTTTGATGACCCGCACATAATAATTTGTGGGGATTGGAATCTGGTGCAAGATTTTGATCTGGATACTTTGAATTACATTAGATTGAACAACAAAGAAGCAAGGAAGAAGGTGATAGAATTAAAAAATGATTTGGATTTGGTAGATGTTTGGCGTGAACATAATGTAGGGATTCGAAGTTATACATGGAGACAGCCTACTCCATTAAAACAGAGTAGACTTGATTATTTTTTGGTTTCCTCGGATCTCTTTTCTTTAATCACAAAAACAAAACATCTGTTTGGATATAAATCTGATCATTCTATAATCAGCTTAGAATTTGAATTAGATAAATACCAAAAATGTTTTACTTATTGGAAATTTAACAATGTTTTCTTGAAAGATGAGGAATATGTGGACATTATTAAAAGAAAGATAAGAGAAGTAGTATTACAATATGCAGAAGAAGAATCTATTCAAGGTAAAGAATATGAAGAGATGAGAAAGGAAGATATTATGTTTTCTATCAATGAACAGTTGTTTTTTGATACTCTTCTCATGGAATTGAGAAGTTCTACTATTCTATATTCGTTGAGAAGAAAAAGAGAAAATAAGGAAGAAAAAAACAAAATTGAGAAGGAAATTTTTAAATTAGAAACCAATATGATATCAGAGGAAAGAACTTCAACTATTGAAAAGATACGTATTTTGAAAGAACAATTAGAAAGCATTATTGAAAATGAGCAGCAAAATTCGATTAAGTATAGCAGGATACAAGAAATGCAATTTGGAGAAAAGCCTTCAAAATATTTTTTGAATTTAGAAAAACAGAGATCAGTGGAAAAGACAATTATAAGATTGATTGATAAAAACAACTGTTTAATTGATCAACAAGAGGATATTTTACAAGAAGTATATCTTTATTTTAAGGATTTGTATACATTTCAACCAGTATCAGAGGCCGAAAGATTGTTTGCTATGATTCCTTTGAATAAAGTAAGGACATTTACACCACAAGAAAGTGACGTTTTAGAAGGGGATATATGTTATTCAGAAATACTTGATGCAGTTAAACAGATTAAAATTGGTAAAGCGCCCGGTCAAGACGGCTTTACAGCAGAATTTTTTAAGTATTTTATTAATGATATAGGAATTTATTTGTGGCGAAGTGTCAAAAATGCTTATTTGACTGGTGAATTATCTCCTTCACAAAACTTGGGTCTTATAACTTTAATCCCTAAAGGTAATAAGCCCCGTCATTTTATTAAAAATTGGAGACCGATATCTCTTCTTAATGTTGTATACAAAATTTTATCTACATGTCTTGCAAATAGGTTACGAAAGGTATTATCAGTAGTCATTCACACAGATCAGAAAGGATTTTTACCTGGTCGTTTTATTGGGGAAAATATTAGAATAATATACGATATCATTGCTTTAGCGGAAAAGCAAAATTTACCTTGTACTTTAATGCTATTAGATTTTGAAAAGGCGTTCGATAGTATTTCCCATGAATTCATTCAAAAGGTTCTTTCGTTTTTTGGGGTGGGTCCGTCATTTCAGAGATGGGTGGATGTTTTGCACAGTAATGCTTACTCAAGCGTTATTGTTAATTCTCAATTGTCACACAGATTTAATATCCAAAGGGGCTGTAAACAAGGGGATCCAATTTCTCCTTACCTTTTCATTATGTGTGTGGAAATTCTTGCATTGTGGATAAGAAATTCAAACCAGTTTGAGGGAATCAGCGTAAACAAAAGAGAATTCAAAATACTTCAATATGCCGATGATACGGCTTTATTTATTTCTGGCTCAAATAAGTCTTTTCAAAAAGTGTTGGAGATGATTTCTTTTTTTACTCAATTTACTGGACTTAAACTCAATTCACAAAAGACACAAATTATTTTTTTGGGTAGCCTGAAAAAGACAAGTTTAGACATTGAATTAGAAGTAAACTTGATAAAGGATACTTATTTTCGCTATCTTGGTACAGATTTTCATGTGAATATTAACAAGATCCCCGATTTCAATTACGATAGGATTTTTGATAAATTGAAAAGACAGATGATTTCATGGTCGAAGAGAAATATTACACCTTTGGGTAGAATTACAGTGGCTAAATCCCTTTTATTGCCTCAATTCAATCACCTTTTTCTTTCAATCCCCAGTCCATCGGCTCAACTAATGAAAAATATTAAAGTTAAATTTTTTCAATTTGTATGGAATGGAAAACCAGACAAAATTAGTAGGGAACAAATACTTGGTTCATACTTAGAAGGGGGATTGAAAATGATAGATATAGATTGTTTTAACAAAGCATTAAAATTGACATGGTTGAGAAGAATTCTATTGAGAAAATGTGATGACGTAGAAAGTCTATTAGGATTTTCTTTAGGACAGCCTTTCCATCTGTTTTATGGAGATGAATATTTTTATAACATATCGGAAAAGATTAGTAATCCATTTTGGAAAGAGTTTTTTGCCATGCTATTTTCGATATTTCAAAAATCTGAAATTATCAATTGGTTAGCGCAACCTTTATGGAAAAATAGTAAAATACAAATAGATGGGAAGTCTGTTTATTTTAAATACTGGCAAGAAAAGGGTATAAGATTTATTAATGATTTAATAGATCGAGAAGGAAATATTATATCTTTAACTGAATGTGAATCTAAGTTTGGCTTAAAAGTCAATGTTTTGGAATATTTTTCAATTTCTCAGGCTCTAAGATGTGTGTTTAATCGAAAATTTCAAAATCTAGACCATAGAATATGTGAACCATTTGTTATGCCTTATATTTCTCCTATAATGAGTGATAAAAAGGGGTGTAAAAGTATTTACAAACTTTTGATAGGAAATAAAGATTCAGCTAAAACTATTGCAGCAAAATGGGGAAAAAATTCAAATATTCTTTTGGATCACACTAAAATACCAGAATTTAATAGGATGATTTTCAGATTTACAACTGACATTCGGATAAAGTATTTCCAATACAAAGTTTTCAATAGAATTGTGTTTTTAAATGATATTTTATTCAAACTAAAGATCACCAATACTGAGTGCTGTACATTTTGTTATACTGTAAAGGAAACAATTGAACACTTCTTTTACTTCTGTAATTTTAGTAGAAATATTTGGAGTAAAATAGAAACGTGGATATCATCTCCTACGTTTATTCTTAAATTTACTCCACAGAATATTTTGTTTGGATATAAAGAAAAGCGAAATGATGCCCTGAATTGTATTATCATTTTAGTAAAACAACAATTATATTTCTCGAGGTTGAACAAGACTGTACCTGATTTTAAGAAGATTAAGAAGGTAATACAAACTTATTATTTAGATGAATGTTACATTCATGATCTGAATGGAAAAAGGAAAGTTTTTGATTTGAAATGGAGTATGTTGAAACATTTGTTTGAATAATGTTATAATTTGACTTCTGTAAACGTGTTCTTTTTTTGTAAATAAACTTGCCCATTGGGGCAAAAGTATGAAAAAAAAAATCTAGAGAAAATAACTTGAATATTATAACGAGTATGAAACATGATCCTTTTCTCATCTCTTAACCCTCTTCTGCATGTTCTGATTATAGTTTAATTGGCTTAGATAGGTTACAAATATGCTCTCTTCACGATCCATTAGGGTCGATTATTTTCTGAAAAAATGCTTGTAATATCAATTTCTTTACATTCAGAGAAGCCTTGTCATACCTGAATTTCACCTGACTTATAAACTTTCAAATTTGGCGAAACGTGATGCGAGGCGACCAATTTTCCAGGTCTCCTTTATATGAGGCGCCGAATGTACCAATATTATATAGAACAATTATTTGTTATATAATCATTATTTATTAAATAATAACTATTATTTATATATAATTTACATTTTATTTGTAAATAACTACTATTATATAAAATATCATTTCTAATTATTTATATATAATTCCAAGTAATACTTCATTATTTGTAAATAATAATAGTTCGACATTCCATTATTTATAAATAATGATTATTTGTTTTTCATTATTTATAAATAATGATTATTTGTTTTTCATTATTTATAAATAATGATTATTTGTTTTTCATTATTTATAAATAATGATTATTTGTTTTTCATTATTTATAAATAATGATTATTTGTTTTTCATTATTTACAAATAATGATTATTTGTTTTTCATTATTTATAAATAATGATTATTTGTTTTTCATTATTTATAAATAATTTGTTGAGTTTTCCATTATTTATAAATAATGATTATTTGTTAAATAATGAAAACGTCTACTTCATTATTTATAAATAATTTTTTCGAGTGCACCATTATTCTCATTATTTATAAATAATCATTATTTAATGTTCGAGTTTTCCATTATTTATAAATAAAGATTATTTGTTAAATAATGAAATATCTACTTCATTATTTATAAATAATAATTTTGTTTCAATATCCCATTATTTATAAATAATCATTATTTATAAACAATTTTTACAGTTTGCCATTATATACAAATAATCATTATTTATATACAAATAACCATTATTTATTAAATAATGCCATTATTTATTAAATAATGCCATTATTTATTAAATAATGCCATTATTTATTAAATAATGGAAAACTCGCTATAACATGCAAATGTGGGACCGCCCATGATATGAATATTCATGATGCGATTTCCTTTTTCGTGATTTTTCTTCACAAATTTTTGTCCATTTCCTCTTCATAATGACATTTCTTGAAGCAATTTTCTAGGGATATGGTCTGATTGTAATATTCTTCATTTTCTATATAACTTCGTCTTCGTAGAAATATCAAAAAGTGTAATTTTATACGATTTTTCCTACAGTTCACAATCCCCATAGGCGCGCGTGTACGGTAGGGACAACCGGTGAATCGACGGAGTGCTCTTCATCGAAATACTACGTTGGTTGGTCCCCGGAAGTGGCGGGCGGAATTTAGCCCGAATCCTCGATGGAAGTCGATCAAGTGCATATGAGCTGAGAGAGTGAAATATCAGTGTACTTGTACAGGCCCTTCTACTTTTTATAAATATTTCTTGTTGCTTTTTTTGTTAAGTTAATTTTTCCTGGTGTAGAGATAAGTTTCAGTTCTAATAATGCACTTCAAATACATTTTGGAGTGTCTGTTTGAGGCGTTTGGGGCGATTTCACCCTGGCCCCAAAATGCTCGCAACGACAATACGGGGGCATGATGACCCCTAAATTTTTAAAAACTTATTTTTCTATTGAAAATTATCACAAAATTCACCAAAAGTGTGCACGAAAGCCTTCGTATTTCACTTTTAAAACTCCGAAAAGTGCCCAAATGACAAGCTTGGTCGCTTCGCTGTGTCGCTTTCAACTTGAGAACGTTTACGCGTCTGCTCCCCCCCCCCTCCTCCGAAAGAAATTCTGTATACGGCCATGCTCTAAAGAGCCTGGCGCATTGATTTATGTATACTTTCATTTTCATTATTTTTATCTCATTATCAACATGGCCTTACGCAGAATTTTTTCCAGGGGGGCCGGGGCTGGAGCATGACGCGCGTAAACTTTCTCAAAAAAATCTTGAAAGCGAGACAGCCACGGGACCAAGCCCAAATGACAAGCTTTGTCGCTTCGCTGTCTCGCTTTCAACTTGAGAACGTTTACACGCGTCTGCCCCCACCCCCCGAAAGAAATTCTGTGAACATGCAGCCATGCTCAAAAGAGCATATGGCACATTGATTTATATGTACTTTTCATTTTCATTATTTTTATCACATTATCATCATGGCCTTACACAGAATTTTTACCGGGGGGGGGGGGGGGGGCAGCTAGGACGCGCGTAAAGTTTCTCAAAAAAATCTTGAAAGCGAGACAGCGACGCGACCAAGCTCAAATGACAAGCTTGGTCGCTTCGCTTTCTCAAGATTTTTATGAGAAAGTTTACGCGCGTCCTGCTCCCCCCACCCCCCCCCCCCCCCGGAAAAAATTCTGCGTAAGGCCATGATGATAATGAGATAAAAATAATGAAAATGAAGTATACATAAATCAATGTGCCAGGCTCTTTAGAGCATGGCCGTATACAGAATTTCTTTCGGAGGAGGGGGGGGGGGGAAGCAGACGCGTAAACGTTCTCAAGTTGAAAGCGACATAGCGAAGCGACCAAGCTTGTCATTTGGGCACTTTTTGGAGTTTTAAAAGTGAAATACGAAGGCTTTCGTGCACACTTTTGGTGAATTTTGTGATAATTTTCAATAGAAAAATAAGTTTTTTAAAAATTAGGGGTCATCATGCCCCCGTATTGTCGTTGCGAGCATTTTGGGGCCAGGGTGAAATCGCCCCAAACGCCTCAAACAGACACTCCAAAATGTATTTGAAGTGCATTATTAGAACTGAAACTTATTTCTACACCAGGAAAAATTAACTTAACAAAAAAAGCAACAAGAAATATTTATAAAAAGTAGAAGGGCCTGTACAAGTACACTGATATTTCACTCTCTCAGCTCATATGCACTTGATCGACTTCCATCGAGGATTCGGGCTAAATTCCGCCCGCCACTTCCGGGGACCAACCAACGTAGTATTTTGATGAAGAGCACTCCGTCGATTCACCGGTTGTCCCTACCGTACACGCGCGCCTATGGGGATTGTGAACTGTAGGAAAAATCGTATAAAATTACACTTTTTGATATTTCTACGAAGACGAAGTTATATAGAAAATGAAGAATATTACAATCAGACCATATCCCTAGAAAATTGCTTCAAGAAATGTCATTATGAAGAGGAAATGGACAAAAATTTGTGAAGAAAAATCACGAAAAAGGAAATCGCATCATGAATATTCATATCATGGGCGGTCCCACATTTGCATGTTATAGCGAGTTTTCCATTATTTAATAAATAATGGCATTATTTAATAAATAATGGCATTATTTAATAAATAATGGCATTATTTAATAAATAATGGTTATTTGTATATAAATAATGATTATTTGTATATAATGGCAAACTGTAAAAATTGTTTATAAATAATGATTATTTATAAATAATGGGATATTGAAACAAAATTATTATTTATAAATAATGAAGTAGATATTTCATTATTTAACAAATAATCTTTATTTATAAATAATGGAAAACTCGAACATTAAATAATGATTATTTATAAATAATGAGAATAATGGTGCACTCGAAAAAATTATTTATAAATAATGAAGTAGACGTTTTCATTATTTAACAAATAATCATTATTTATAAATAATGGAAAACTCAACAAATTATTTATAAATAATGAAAAACAAATAATCATTATTTATAAATAATGAAAAACAAATAATCATTATTTGTAAATAATGAAAAACAAATAATCATTATTTATAAATAATGAAAAACAAATAATCATTATTTATAAATAATGAAAAACAAATAATCATTATTTATAAATAATGGAATGTCGAACTATTATTATTTACAAATAATGAAGTATTACTTGGAATTATATATAAATAATTAGAAATGATATTTTATATAATAGTAGTTATTTACAAATAAAATGTAAATTATTTATAAATAATAGTTATTATTTAATAAATAATGATTATATAACAAATAATTGTTCTATATAATAATGGTACATTCGGCGCCTCATACCTTTACCACTCGAAATGAATAAAGAGGAAAAGTCAAGTGCCCCTCAGCCCGTGATATCTCATTATGAATCGCTGCAAGTTATAGCGGTAAAACGAGTAAAATGTTTTGCCTCTGATGAGATCTCTCCTTTCAGAAATCTTTATGATTTTTCAGTATAAAGTATTGGATCGGGAAGGTATTACTTTTCCATATTTTTTTATTCTGTTTCTTGAAATCAGATTGATAGGGGTACTCGGTTTCTTCACAATTATAGAAATTCTCTCTTCAGGAATTCCTCCTAATATATATAAGATGATCGTTTTGAACTATCACGTTCGCGTTTGCGAACAGTCCATTTTGAGTATATTTGACCCCCCCCAAAAAAAAAAAAAAAAAATTGCTGAAGCCTGATTTTTTCATTCCCCAGATCTTCCCCATAACGTTTCTCTCTCACATTAAAATGCTCAAGCCTTAAACTGAGCAAGATTGCTGTAAGGGTGCAGTAAATCAATGTGTACACCAAGTAAGATGTTAAGATATTCCTGGAATTTCGGTCATTAAAATGGTAAGCCATAGGAGGGGGGGGACCACCCCTTATGATATTGAAGGTAATGAATACAACAATTAAAAGAACATTGTACATTGTAGTCAATGCAATCAATCTTAAAAATAATGTTTACGATGACTGGTAAGCTCCCCCCCCCCCCCCACCTCCCCTCTGAGTGGGTATTCAATTTAAAATCAACATATTTGTTTTGGATTTCTAATTTTGAAATTATATATGCTATAACCGACAGCAAATTTACATACAGAAAAATCAAAACTCGATGCGGCTTGAAATGCGGAAAATAGATCTTTTATTCGGGAGAGAAAGAATAAAAGGAATCCAAACCTTTTAGCATTTAATGTCCAAGTACCATTACGTCATATTATATAAAATGCTTTTAACTCCATCACGATAAGATTTTCTTTACATGTGAATGATGCTTAGATATTAAGTGGAAGGGTTCGTGATAGTTCGTTTAGACCATTAATCTCTTCCCTTCGTCCACATACAGACGCACGCCTCACCTCGTGCAGACACACGCACACCTTCCACACAATCATGCACGCACCCCCTCCCACAGATTCTAATTCAAAATCTACCGAACGTGCAGACGCCACAAAATAAGCACCTGCTTCCGTGAAGTCGAAGGCGAAGATTGTGTTGCTTCCCAAATTTGCAAACTAGCTAGTAATATTTCGTTAGCATTTCCAAAAGTCGGGCTAAGGCTTAAAAAAAATTGTATATGTGCAATTCAGCATGGCCCTGGGAAACGTCGGTGACGAGGGTGCTGAAGATTTGTCGGGGGGGGGGGGGAGGCTGCGTATATTGTACACCATTAAAAAAAGTAAGTGAACAGTCAGGCATGGTGTATCTTGTGTCTTTCGATAAGAGAGGCTCCAGAGCGCCTATCATTATCAGAGAAGCATTTCTCATATTTTTCAACAAAATTTTGACAACTTTTTTCCCCCAAAAAAGTGTCGTTTGCATTATATGCGCTGTACAAATGTTTTATCAAATTCTGAATATTTTCTCACATTCTACCCATCGCATATACCTCATTAGGCCCATTGCTAATTTTCGCAATTGCAACAGGGACAGATTGCTCTACGTAGTAAATCTTTTGAAAATGCCCGCCATATCACACTGGACAGCTTAGAGGTCTTTGTCGAAAGTTTTCGAACTGGGACAGCGATTGTCCTAAGATTCGGAGCTGACGAAAATTGCAAATAAAAATTATGTCGTTTGTCCAGAGTTCAAGACGACACCGATGTTTTGATTCACCGATTTTAGGCAAATGCTGCATTCTCAAGAAGGCTTTTGACGATAGATTCTCAACGTTCCAGAAAGCGTCTGCGTAGTGTTGTGAAAACCTCCCGAAAATACACTCTCCGAATGGTAAATTTTGCTTTGTACTTAGGTTTACTCCCTTCAGAATTGGTAGGGTTACTTGACATTAAATGACTATTCAATTTGGGGTTTGGAATGATTGATAAAGTGGGAGAGAAAATTCAATTAAATATGTCTTTGGAGGAACACAAGTTTGAGTAGGGCTAAGCTTGTTTTCGGAAGAAAAAATACAAGGACATAGGACAACTTGATTTAGGAACAAAATCCTTTGAGAAAGGAATACAACTCAAGCTTCATTATGTGGAAAACATATTAAGATCAGGATTCTATTTAAAAACACTTTTATAACAATAGTTAAACTGCCCCCTCTTTCCGCTCAGGGTTGCGGTGGACATATTATTAATTTGCTTTTGGTTCCCGTCCAAAGAAAATGGTGACTTTCACTCTTTCTTTAGCAGATTTTCACTCTCCTGACGATTAAAACAGATGATGTTCACTAAATTCTTGTTTGTTTAGAGCACCACAGGATTGTAACCTCACATCTTATCTTGCAGAAAATAGCGTGGGCGTATATTTTGATCGAATGCCAGATGAAAATATTGTTATTACGATGGAGCGAGTAAAAGACGTCTCAGCTGCCCAGGCGACACTTTTGGCGGCCAAATTATCGAGATATGACTGATCGCAGGTTTAAAATAGAAAAATACAACATATTATTGACATTTTATTTGAGGCGATTCCAAACTGGATTGTCATTGGGGAGAGTTATTAGCCAATGGTCAGAATATATTAATAAAGAGCTTTGAGTTTATTGTTATTGTCAACCAAAATAAACGAGGCTTCGTTCTGGCTATATTTTTCACACCTCATACAATTTTTTACTGAAAAAAAAATCAGAAATATTTCCATTTGGAACCACAGAGACATGTGTTTACATTTTATATAGTGAATAAATGCATCAAGTATGGTTTTTGCCATGGTTTTCATTGTGTCTTTGTCATGTTAGGATATCGGAAATCCCGTTTTAAAGGAACAAAGTGATAAAAATGAGTGTATAATCAAACTGAGTTTGAATGTGTGTTCTCGTTGACAGTGCCTTTTATAGGAATGAAAACTTTCTCGTTGATTGAAGTAAGAACAATATAGGCCTTGAAAGTTCGAGTGACTTTGAATTGATACGTTGTCATGTTATGGGGAGAACGTCTACCTTTCCTATACAATTCTTTGGGTATGAGAAGTAAATGGTATACTGGACAGAACTCATCAGGTCTGTGAAACAGAAGTGTGATTTTATTATTCCACTGCACTGTTGAATAACAGTTTGATGCTATCATCAACAATAATAACTCTACTTGTTGTATAAGGTCGCCCCTAATTTATTCTTTATTTACATATTTTTTATGTCAAAATACTTAACAGTGAAAGCTCACAAAAATACAGTGTGTTGTCAGCCTTGGAAAAGTGAGTTTTGATATTTCCAATACGAAATGTAAATGAGTTTGTAATCTAGCCATCACGGACTTTTGGCCATGGCCAAGTGTCATAAATGTTGTTTTCAATGACAGGTCATATGTTCTAGCTGGAAACGTGGCATCTGATTGGCTGATAGGGAAAGTTACAATAGGATCTGTTACTATGGGATGGTTTCAAGAAACAGCACCTAACACAGAAACATATTCAGGCTAACAGGCTTTGATGAAAGTAGTTTGTCTATTTCCTTGTTTGTTTATCTGTTTCTTTGTGTGATTTGTTGGTTAGTTGTCGATTTTGTTTATTAAAATGCAAATAAGTGAATTGAATTGCATCGTCTTCTTTTGCAGATTATTATACAGACTTCATGGATACTGTCCGACTGTTCATTGGTCAGTTAAAAATAGGTGCGGAAACTTTCGTCGAATACTTCCAGAACGGTTCTAATCATTTAATTGTCCATCTTTATGACTCGTTTAATCTTAAATCGTGACATCAAACTTCTACCAGTTTCACTTTTGATCGATAGCCTTGGAAAACAAGTGGAGCTGATTATGTCCTCTGGGGTGTATCACGTTCTATTTTCCCGCCACAAGCGGAAAATATATTTTTCCCTGTCCGCTAATCGATAAAACTTAATTATCTTACTTTTATGTAGTTCTTGAATGGAATAGCTATTGACCCAGATGATATTGGTCGACAGAAGAAAGGTCATATCATGCCCTCAAGGAATTAACTTCATAATGTACGTGTAACAGACGAAATTTGGAGCTCTAGGAGAATCTCAGCAGCATTTATATGATTTTATTTTCCCTAACTCCATGGCACGCCGAACCGAGGGGGTGAGGACTGCTGGGGGATGCTTCATCCCCTACTTTTTTCTCCAAAGCCGTTTAAAAAAACTTAAAAATAACCCTCTGATTTTGATGTTTTGCATGGTCTGCCCCCCTCCACTTTCGGCTCAGCCCCCCCCCCCCTCTTTCAAAACCATTCCGCGGCCCTTGACCCGATGTGGTCTGGGTGGACTGTCACTTGGTCAGCTTATCAATCACTTGGATCAAGGAAGTATCATTTAGATACATACTCATTATTTATGTTATTATTAAAGAGTAGAATTTCACTCAGAAAAGGTTAATGATGTGTTACTCGAGTAAGCTCATTGAACCCTTCTAGATTTCATAACCGGTATTCCCATTTTGAGTTCTTCAAGCTAGAGGAAGACACGACTTTATCTAACATCTAATGATTCCAGGCTTGGTGAAGTTTTGTTACGAATAAGAGTCATTCTTTTGTAGTTGTCTATAATCTATCATGTGGAAACTAACGCATTATTTTTTTAGTGCCTATACTAATACATTGTATGTTTCTTTTTTTATATTTAACTATCAACTATTCATGTAAGAATCAGTACTTTTCATTACAACATTTTCATTGTAATAAACATGATATTCATCATAAGCTGTTCATAAGCTAAGAGCGACTTTAAGAACGTCTAACGCGCTAAACCATCACCAATGAACATTTTGGTGTATACCATTTACCACAAGAAAGGTTTACCAATCGTTCTTAAAATCGCTCTTACCTTACGAATAGCTTTATAAAATACCCACTGGGACGTATTACATTTGAATGTTTTGAAGGGAAGTGTAGTATTAAGTTACAAGCCAGTCCTTGTCAGTAGATGTTTAATGCGCCTGCTACACCGGGACGGAGCCAGTAAATTTTCATAGGGCAAACAAAATTTTCTCCCTCTCTCTCATTCGGATTTCAAGAGAAGTATTGATATACACTTCCAATATGGCAATAACTTGCTTTCTGATGTTCTTCCTTCTTCCCTCTTCGTTTTCTTTTATCTTTTCTTCCTTTTTCTCTCTTTCTTTTACTACTTTAAAATCATAGGGACTGTCACCCTCATGCCCATATATAGCACCTGTCCATATTGCTAAACCACATAGCATCACTGAACAATCATTACGTTTTTCATGAATATTTGATTGTGTATCATGTAAAATAAAAGTACACAAATTGTGTGAGTTTCTATTTCGAGTATGCGCTATAAAGACTTCTTATGTTAAGTAGCTTAGGAATATGAAGATGATGGTAAAATCAATCAATATTTATAGTGATGAAACTGCACGCTCGTCGCAATCGATTATTTACTTTATAATGCAACAGATGGCTGCCAACTGTCAAAATAAAATCCATTGTAATCAAAGAATGCATTTCGTAAAATTGAACGTTTTGCTCGTATCTGTCTTTTCTGAAATCCAATCTCCACGTTTGCTCTACTCACTCCCCATACGCTACTCTGTCATGTCTGTGTGTTCTTTTAATCTAATGAATATTTAATGAATATCTGGGTTGTAATCACCTTAATTTGTATAATTTGCGTATTCTATGGATTAGCGTTTCAAAAAGCTTGTACTTATAAATGTTTTATTCTTTATTTTGAGAAATGACACGAGTTTATTGTATATATTTTGTTTGTACTGATATTACGCATTTACAACTGTATTCGGTACCGACATCTGTCGGTAATCAAAGGCCTCCATACCACCTCAATCTGGAAAGGCCCATCGACACCCCTGACTGTAATTATGCTTGTTTGTTTCTTATCATTGATTTGTATTTCTATAATTGTTATTTAAGAATTGATTTTTTTAATGAAAAAAAGCAATAAATATGATATAACCTTTCTGATCATACATGAACTTCGTACAGAGATTACATTATAATTTTATAACTCTTTAGAAAATAAACGGTATGACCTTACATGGCATAAAATCATTGCATGCGCCGAAAACACTGAAAAGTCAACAGTGTCATCATGCCATCATGTGTGTCAGGCAAAACATGTAAGAAATGATCGGGGTTTTCTACGAAAAAAAAATTCTCTAATATTAGTATGCTCTTCAATATTCACTGTACAACCTCCTTATTTTGTTCCTAACAACAATCACCATGCCAATATTGTTTTTTTTTTTGTTCAAACAACTGGACTTACATGTATACGCCTATGTTGACGCTATATAGATTCTCGTTAAGCAGGGTTTATTTCTGTGCTCTTTTATTTACAACAAAGGTCATGACCCAAACGTTCACATCTACCTTAGATAGCAACATGAAACTATTTCCGGGTCACATGGTGAATATACTACCACTTCCAATATATCTATGTAGGAATCTGAAATTGTGTCGATCGAGATCGAGACTGACCATCATGGCTACCTCTTGCAAGGTTTGGATAACCGGGCCAGACCTACCTAAATCAGCCCCAATTGACTAGATTAAGTCAGTTCCAGACAGTTACAAACAAGTTGAAGAACAACTCCACCTCGACAAAGAGAAACATCAAACAAGCATAACACTGAGAAAATATTAGAATCGGATGTAAAATATAAACGTTATTATATTTTTAAATTTCGCTTTATTTCGCAAAATTTTATATGCTCATCCTGGTCAGATTTTGTGGTTTTGTCAAGTCTGAAAAATTGAAATATTATTTGATTTAAACATAAAAAATGAATAAATGGATAGTGAGTGAGTGACATCAATGGTTTTCTGGAAAAATAACCAAAATCTTTAAATGTCCAAACTCTCTTATTTTACACAATTTAGCGTTATGCTTGTTTGATTTTCTCTATTTTTTGTAGACGAAAGCAGCCTTTTACTGGGATTGGACTTGACATTTATCAACCATGACAATTTTCTTTTGAAGAGAATTACCAGTTGTAGTATGATCTGAAAAAAGTTAGAACAGAATAAAAAAAATACCACCAAGTGTTTGTATGTGTAAATAAATGTGCCAAATTGCTCTGGAAGAAAATGCGTAATTAGTGAAAAATGAGCAAAATAAGAACGGAATTCCTCCACAGGTATTTTTCCAAGCAATATTAATACAATGTCTAACTCTAACATATGCTTTTTTTCGTGATCTTCATAACTACCGGTTTTGAGCTACGATTTCATGAGTTCACTAAGATAAGTTAACATTAATGTATCTAGATAAATGATAATGGTAACAAATTATTAACCTTGATTTAATAAAATATGCAACTACTTTCTATTACCTTTAACAACTGTACTATATTCCCCTGTAGGCCTATGCTGACGCTGTAAAGATCCTCGTAGCATAATCGAGGTGTATGTGTGAGGGTGTGTGCGTGTATGTAATTGAGTGTTTCGAATATGTATCGGTCAGATGTGATTATTTATTTTTATATTAGTGTGGGACTGACCGACCTATAACGTCACCATCAAGGGATCGAACCTCGAACCTATACATCAATTTGTTACTCCCCCACGTAGCTCTTATTACAGACACACGCCACAACGCCCCCGTAATCGAGGATTTCTTGATGAGCTTTTTGAATTACACTAGAGGTCAGGACTTCATCATACTTTCACATCTACGCGAGATGATATACATATTGCTGCCCACACCAATAATACTTTTGCAAGAAGTTGGAGTTTTATTGGTCAAGGCCGACTAACCACAATTATACCATTGGAGCGTTACAACTAAGGAATAGAACTACAAGGCCGAAGCATGTTCTTCATCCCTAAATAATTTTGTTGCATCAGGTTAGAAGATATCTTAGGTAACGTGAGAGTTCTCTTTGCATTAAGTTTTTTATGGCCTGAATGTATATTTTTCACACACTTTTAGGCCTATATCAACCCTATCAATTCCCCTTCAATTTCCAATTTTCTAATAAGTAGAAATGTCAACTTATTTCAATTATGTGTTTAAATTCTTTCATAAGATCTTCTACTTTCATAATATCATCTTCATGATAGAGCCATCTGATTTGAGTCTGATGTGAAGACCGTACACCGGTGAGCTTTGTTTCTTCCGTACAAGCACGTACAAGCAGTCAAACATTTCCATATTATTTGCCTTCCAGTTCTAGATGTCTGTGCAAAGTTTAAAACTACTCATCTTTAGAGGTCATTTTGCCTTCACAAGTCGTGTCCAATTTTTTATATCGGCCTAACCAGTATCCGGAATGCGGAGGATGATTCTAACATTTTCAATGATTTTCAAACCATTTCAGGAATGTTTGAAATAGGTTTAATCACCTCATTTTCATTGCTATACTAGGCAATAGAGAATCGGCCCACCACCTCCTAAATGCATTATAATCCCACTTAAAAGTCTATGACGCCATCGCGACATGATATCATTTGTTTCTAATACCGCTTCACATGCACAGATACTCACAATTCGCCAGATATTCGTATAAACTACAGATTAACCTATATAATTTTCTTATATTTTTATCAACATGCAATTACGATTTGTACTGGTTAAGTTTTCAACCTTTTCGTCGTCTCCTCTAGTAGACTGATGCTTATTGTTTCTTTGTCTTGTAATTCTTCTTTAAATTCAGTACAGGATTATTATTTCCAAGTCATTCTATTCCCATGGTATCCATGCCTTGAATTTCCGCCATTTCTACTTCCATCTTCTATTTAACAAAATTTCATTTGCTTTAAACCTAGCTTTCTAATCCTTCATGACGTAATTTTCATATTTCAATGAATGATTCAGTTTCATTACTACTTTAGCACGGCGGCACGAAGTTTGTCAGCATTTTTTTTAATGGATACTGAAGAAAATTCTGATTCAATTAGATCTATTGAAATTGGTTACCATGGGACATTAGTATTATGTACGATACCGAGGAAATAAAGGAAACTTGAAATGAGTAAAGAGGAGAAGGAGAAAATAAGGGAGCATGAGACGGCAAAGGGACGAAAAGAATGGGGAGGCAGTAGATTAATGAATCAGAGGAAGAAAAAAAAAAAAAACGAAATACAGAGAAGCAGTAAGAACGAAAGAGAGTGAAAGAGAGAGAAAGAGTGAGAGAGAGTGGGAGAAGGAATGAGTTGGGGTTAGGCGGAGAAATACATGAAAAAGGTCGCAAGAAAAGTAGCTACCCCCCCCCCCCAATCACGTTCTGGGCCCCTTTGGTCGATTTCACAGAGCATCTGGGCGAGTAAGTCCATGTATGCCTCTCAGTTCTTACTTCTACCGATCCCTAGGGCTATAGACCTCCTCTAAATCGCATTGATTGATATCCAAGGTATAGCATCTAACCTTGTGAATAAGCTATAAATTGATTGTTTGAAGCACGATATATTCATCGATGTCATACTAGTCTTACTGTAGACCCTGCAAGCACTTGTAAAGAAAATTAATTATGAATCTGTTATCCCTAGCATGCATCTTCAGTCTAATATTCTCCCTGTTTTCGGTGGCGGTGCCTTTGTAGCCGGAAGACAAGTTTGATATAATTTCAAATTATTTTCTAGTGCAGTTGTATGAATAAGTCTTCTCTTTCCCCTTTATATTCTATCCGCTTTTCCTTTCCATTTCCTCGCGTCTTTTTTTACAAGAAGGTGAATATCTAAAACCTCACTATCCACTGTGCTATTTGATATTCCGTGCACTGTTGCTGCATTATCAATTGGTTTCCATCTATTCAACCGCACTAATTCATTTATATTTGCATGGTAGATTTAATACGAGTCTATTTATATAACAATTTTTACTCTTTTTTTCTTCTGAAAGAGGTATAGAAAAATCTCATTTTCATTTTAGTTACGAAATAAGAGTTTCAACTCATCGTACCTTATGATTAATCGTATCGGGTATTTTACACACAGCATACATCTGTACATGATCATTCTCACTGGAACTTTAAACACCTGGTTACATAAGGATGACTTACAATATGCCCAGTAAAATCAAACGTTTCCAGTAAGGCCACGTCCATGTATTTGATTGATTTCCCTTGGACACTTAAAAAGTTAGATTATCATTGTATAGGCAGAGGATCAACCATATTTCAAAACGGTATTGTAAACTCCCTTAAATCTCCAAAACAAGATTCAACCATAATTTGTATAAATTGCGCAAAATAGTAGCCTATTTCAAATGTAACGTTTGGCCTGTTTTGTTCTATGTCGCTTTTGGTCATGTCTAATCAATTTGCAATATCACAATCTTCATTCAATTTGACACGTATTTTATAATTTGATTTTGTTAAAGAGGTAGCTTTCATTGAGTACGTTAGTGTGCATGCATGCTGTAATGTGTTTTGATGACGGCATGTGGTGTTGATCTGACATTAGCCACTTTTCGCATCCTCGAGTACGGCAACATTAGATTTGCGGTTCGTGTGCACAATTCTTGTTAATAGCACATGTATGTTATACAGCGACGAGTCGATATCAGCGCATGCGACACCATGCATGCCGTTCGCAAGTTGTGAGATGAGAAAATCCCGTGCTTTCACGTACGTACGACTGCTCATCACAGCATGCCCGCCTGTCCCCGGAACTCTGCTGGGCTGGAGATGCTAGGCCTACATGGTGTATTATGACATGGAAAAAAGTGGTTCTTCAAACAAATCGAGTACATAGTAAGTGAGAAAAACTTACTGAATTAAGGCTTAGGTATATATCATTACAGTCCATCGAATCGATATTCCATCTAACGTGGATTATTGGTGGATCACTGACAATCAAATCTGTTGGTCATAATCATCTCTCCAGCTAAATCACTTCGCATTTGCACAACAAATTCTGTCTGAAATCGATCCAGATTTTTTTTTGCTAGCTCCTACACAAACGACAAGCCATCTCGAACACAATGTGAAGGACAGATGCCCCGTGGCCATTATGTTTTACTTTCCTCCGAAATAGGGGATTAAATTTCAAATTATTCTTACATTGTTAGGAAATTATACAGAGGTGGCGATGATTATCAGATTCTATTTATTTTCAAAACCCGAATCCATTATAGACCTTTATTTTGATGAAAATCTTGTTTTAATTGGAAAATCAAGAATTTTTATTTAGGCATAGCTTCCCTGTACAGAGTGCAATAATATAAGAATCTATCTAGAGGCGCTTTGATTTATTGTTGCTTCCATATTATAGAGGCACTATCTAGCTCTACGACGACTTTAATGTGGCTCTAAAAACTCGTCCAAAATCGGAGATGACATTGTTACCATAGTAGGAACTAGCATTTTGCACACGAACCGCAGATCTAATGTCCTTCGTTGCGGTTGTGAAAGTCAAAACTTTCACCATGTTCACATGTAATACAAATTGCGTGGCGGGACAGTTTTTTTTTCGACGGGGCTAAAAGTCTCTTCCAACATCAACTAGTGTCGTGAAAGTCTGTTTCCGTCGTGGGGCAAAAAGTGTGGATTAAACCGTCAAGTAGGTAAATAATTCATAACCTTTGAGTGGGTGAATAGCCTAGCTTTTATCGTCTTCGCCGTCGTGGATTGTTTAATAAAACAAGGGGTACAGATCATTTTGTAGTTTACTGGAGCATGTGGCATAATCCCGCAGAAACCACTAGAGACATGTTTACCCGCTCAGGAGGAAACAAAAGAGGGGAAAGAGGGAAAGCTAGTCGCAGTTCATCTCAATAATATATGGAGTCTGTGCTCTGTGACATGCGTCGGTTACCATGGTTTCTCAGATGCATGTGGATGTTACGAACTGATTGGTGGTTCGACAACCTGGGTCACGTCTTTCGGATAATGACCTTAGAGGTCGGTCACCAGACGTACATAGCACTAGCGTACCTGACGAGTCACAAGCAAAAAAAAAGAAGCGAAAAAAGGGAAAGAAAAAAGAAAACAGGAAAAAAGAAAGAGAGAAAAAGGGGGGGGGGGCAGGGGAAAAAGAAGAAAGAGTTTAAGAGAAAGGGGAAAACAAAAACTGGACTGCAGACTGTCGGAAAAAATGATAAACTGTCGGGAACACGGGCTGTTCCAACTGATCCGGTTTTTTTAGTTCCACCATCTTTGTCGGTAAATGTCAATTAAACTGTACACTTTTATCGGTAAATTGTGATTTTTACGAAATTCGACTTTTAGAGCGCTCTGTACCGATAGTGAGGACGGACTGGGCTGACCAGGGACAGGAAAAAGGTAGAGAACAACTTCTAGGTAATATAATTATAACAATAAAAATTTCGCTCACGCTACGCGCTCGCATCAATTTTTAGGTTGGATACCTAAGATAAATGTCTAGTTTTCAGGTTGAAATATCAAAACTTTAAAGCTCGCACTTCGCGCTCGCGTCAATTGATTAATTAGAAACCAATTTGTTCACGGTTACAAAAAAGTGCTTATAATATCCAGTTCTTAGGCCGGAATATCAAAAAATTGACCTCGCGCTTCGTGCTCACATATAACTGTTTAGGTATATCAATCCATCCTGTTCATAGTTAAATGAAGTGGTTAGAATGTCCGGTTTTCAGGTCAGAATATAAAAGATAAAAATATCAAAAATATATCATAAGAAACCAATTTGTTCAATGTTACAAAAATTGCTTAGAATATCAGGTTCTTAGGTCGGAATATCAAAAATTTCAGATTGAGATTCGCACTCGCATAAAATTCCATCCTGCTCATAATTAAATGAAGTGCTAAGAATGTAAAGTTTTCAGGTCGAAATATCAAAAAAAATTCAGTTCGCGCTTCGCGCTCACACCAATTAATTGTTTTTAACTATCATCTTGTTCATAGTTTAAAAATAAAAGGTGCTTAGAATGTCCACTTTTCAGGGGGGAATATCTCGGATATTCAGCTCGCTCTTCGCGCTCGCATCAATTAATTATTCAGTTAGAAACCAATTTGTTCATGGTTCCTAGAAGTGCTTAGATTATCCAGTTCTTTAGTCGGAATATCAAAAGTTTTAGCTCGCACTTCGCGCCCGCACGAATGTTTATATACCCATCCTGTAAAACTGCTTAGAATGTCTAGTGTCCAGTAAGGAATATTAGGAACACACATTTTAAGCTGCTAACTACCTACACCCCGATCGAGTGAGTGGGTGTGGGTATCGGAAACATGTGAGTGTGTTGACCACTAACAATTTGCTTCATGTTGCAATCAATTATAAAGTTTATGTAGCCTTTCTTTATACTTTGAGGTCGAAGTTTTTATTATTCTTTTCCCGTCACTCACAGTTGACAGAATCGCTATGGAATTAGATCGTATTTTTAAGCTCCAAATAAAAGGGTCACCTAATTTTTCTAAATGATTTTATCTTCGTACGTTCCCTTTGGTCTGGCTGATGAGTAAGGTTCTGCGCGCATATGTGTATCCTGTGTGTGAGAGGGTGTGTATTTTGTGCGGATTTTCCAAAGCAGCAAAATTGATCTGTCCGATAAAGAAAAAAGTCATATTGCGTTCGACGAAATGTGCATGGCTACTCTAGTTTGCGTGTATAAAATGTTGCCTGCGGGTTCTCTATGAAAAAAACGTTAGCTGATTAATGAATTACTTCCTATGTCAATACCCATGAAAGTGCTAAGAAAAAATGTAATATTTCATTGTAAAAAGAAATTAGATAGAAATAAATACTTGTTTTCTATGGCCCGTAATCTGAAGTCAGGATCTTATTAAACTCTGGTCTAAAAATGTGGTTTGACTATCGGATAGCAAACTGACATAAATCTTTAAATGTACTCTATCAGCTCATCTGTCACACAGCTGCTTGGGAATAATATTACTGAATAAGTTTGCTTCGCAGTCATATGGCAAGATAAGACAGGATAGTAAACGTATATGAAAAATACGTTATTGCTAAAATTTAGACATTTTGGCTACCCATAATTCTAGCACAGATAAAAAATTCTAGCACAGATTAAAAATACGGGCCTATGAGAACAAACTATAAAAATCGTTTTCGCAGATTGTTTGCCTTTCTGAAAGGATGAAATTAATCACGAATAAATTTGCCTGTTTTTTATTACAAATATTACTATTATTATCATTATTGTTATTTCATTATAATCCTTTCATTGTTTACATTATCATTTGATCACTATTAATATGAGTATCACTATTCATTATAATACATAGTTTTTTGTAAATAATTTTCATCTGATGATAGCTCTTCAACAGCCGCATAATGCATTAACAATCTCATCTGAACATAATTATGGGATTCTCATGACCCTTGTTCCACTTCAAAATTTTACAATGTTAGTAATGGTAACTCAACATGTTCATAACCATGAACACATCCTGGAAAAAGAGCCATGATCCGTTTCAATCTGATAAGCATGCTCGCTATATTCATTCAATGCGATGGAGGTGATGAAAATCTTATATCAAGGGAAAATAGATGCGTTTCGTATAAGTAAAATCTCATTTTTAGCTTTGACGCTCATCAGCTTGCGTAGAATTCCGAGAAATGTGGTGTTTTGCTGTCCCTTGAAATAATGAGTAATAAGCAAGTTGCTAGTTACCGAAAGTATAAAACTGCCTCGACTTGCCAATGCGATTTTGTGTAAGCTATTCTGCATTTGTATGTCTGACATTTTAATTGGTAAGAATCGGGTTGTTGTAAGGTTGTTTTAGGGTTAGTTATTAACTTAAGTAGGATCCGAATCACATCCTTGGTACTTCACTGGCCCGAGATTTTATCCACGCCATCCGTTTATTTATAGACACCCATGTTTATTCATATTTTCATAACTTTCATATGCAGTAGTAGATAAGGTTATGAATGGCCCATGCAGGGAAGCGAGGAAGCACCCTCGAAGATCTTCCAGTAGGTATTGCTTGTGTTATGTACCATATTCAGAACCCCCTGGAAATCAGTTTGACAAGCAAAAAAAAGGAGAGATATTGCACCCAAAATGAATGATGGCGATTTTAGAGCAATAATATATTTTTGGCTGGTCAATTTCTGATTACAATTTCCTGAACATAAACGCCATCACCCCCTATTCCCAGGGCCCTGAGGTCGTGAGACTGCGAGGCTCCAAGTCCGGAAGTTTGGATTTCGTTACTGCACAAAACATCTATATCCAAACGTATTCATGTATGATTGTTTAATTTCTAAGTTTGCATATATATTTCTTGAAACCTTATTTAATTCTTTACTTGCTGCTTAGATCATTTTTGGTCTACCAGTTAAGGTGTACCACAAGGACGGTTCCGGGGAAATTTGATAACGGATGCAAAGCAAACACCCAGCCCTTTCTTCCAATATTCGTTTACATGTTGTTTGTTTTTATATACATATATATATATATGAATATATATAGTTTTCTATTAATGAACAGAATCTTAGAAAGCACGCGATCTCAATATCCTGCCCTTGCACGACGTGGCATCATCCCTGACTCGTAATCCTCAACTTATGTCTTCTCGTCTCTCTGGGCTTCACCTTCCTGATAATCCAGAGTTGTTCAGAGGATTTCTGACTCTGTCTTCAGATTTGTCAGGCTTAATATAGAATATCCTTGAGAGGAATTAGTAACCAGTGTGCTTGGATTCAACCAACCAGGGTAGTGTCGCAGTCACACCCCACGAAACCGTCTTCAAATTGACCGTGCGTATACCATTCACAATACTGTCATAGCTTTGGTTCGGTTTCGTTGGGAGGTGACCGACACACGAACCCGGGGGTTTAACATTCGCCACAGTGGTGTAACTTGAATCAGTCATGTTTATCTTCTTCCCGCTGTTAGGAAGAGTAAAGCGCTCTCAGTAAATATTCATGAACCTCGTGAGTTTGGAACTTTTTCTATTCTTAACTAGTATTGCTGCGGATCTGTAACACCATATGGGGATCTCAGAAACCGACAGCACTTTTGGATTGCACGGGATCACGCGTTACAGGAGTCTTGAGTTTCTCCTCTTTCTCGTTTCCCTCTTTCGTTTCCTCATTTCTTTTTATCTTCTCGTTCTTTGAGAGTCACATGCAAGTTCAAAATGCCCATACTTGACTGATTGACAACCAATTTGGTTTGTTGTGGATGGGGGGTAGCTTTGCGGTAAATTATAACTCTTCAAGAATGCACCGAGGCTCAACTCACCCCATTCTGTTCATAATCTATTTCTTGTCATTTCTATTTGGTAAGAAGATCATGACATTTTCAGATTCGATATCTCATCTTTAAGAATGGTTTAATAGAAAATTTTTCTATTTCAAGACCACTTTTCATTTCCAAGAACAATTGATGCTTTTTATTTATTTTAATGAAGGTTTTTTTCCACATTATACGCTGAATTTGGTAGATTAGTTTGACCATGACTAAAATATAATTATAATACTCCATATCCCTCTGTTATTTCTTTCCCATGATTAAAATCACGGCCCGAGTAATAAGACCCGATGGGTGATCGTGCACTTGCCGTATTTACCTCCGGCCTCTGGAATAAATTTTCAAGCCATATCCAAAATGATCATTCTATTGAATCATCAAAACTCATCTCTACACGCGCTCACTGGAGAAACATTGTTAATTTTTCATTTAATTTCCATTATCTTGCCCGCATTTCTAGATAGAATATAATTAAGGCGAAAATCACTCAATTATTGACAGATATTGTTGTTCAGTTTTTGTTTAACCGTTCTACTACGCATCAATGACGCACACCCCCCCCCCCCCCAAAAAAAAAAAAAATCCACATTGCGCCACTGTATATACCGCAGTCCATATAAAGGGGAAAAGACTACCATTGCGAAATATCTAATGGAGTGTACTTGCAATGAAAAGTTGCCTTGAACAGAGTTAAAAGAAAAATAAGCTTCGACAGCAAACTTTTCTGTTGGGAACGTAAATATTATGGAAGTACGAAGAGCAACTTTCGATGGAAATCCATGTAAATTTGACTTCTGGGGAAATATAAATCGCAACTAGGGAAGAAAAATAATTATGTTCTTTTAAGACAGGGAGTAGATGTTCTAGCTGGTAGCGCCAATATCTGGATGAAAAATTAAACTTCTCCTCAATATAAGCTCACAAAGACCACAAACAAGAAAAGAAGGAAAAGGTGTAACCTTCTCGATATTGTTTCTAATATTTCACCCTCTAAAGAGACGGTCTTTTCTTTAAAGAACAAATAATTCAGTGATTAGAAGCCATGACAGATTAGAAATACGCTGTTGATGAATTGATAAAATAACATACATAAAATAACACATACCTTACCTAATCATGGACACAATTTATCTTATATATCTTTTAAAGGGAAATTGGTATTAGTTTATCAAGTTACATTTATTAAAGCATTACCTTTTAAGTTTTGTAATATGGGGTAACTACGCAAGATTGAAGATAATACATGTATTTGCTCTCAACACTGGCGTACAGTTTGGGGGCTTGGTAGGGTCATTTGACCCCAGAAGTTCGACGACCAATTGAAAGAAATAATAAAACATGAAGCAGAGAAGAGAGAAAAAAGAATAGAAATGGGATAAATTGTGAATCGTAATATTTTGATAACTTGTCCAAATCTATCACAAAATAATATTTTATTTCAAAAGGGCCAACGACTTTACTCGCATGTTTTGAGCAATGTTGGCCAATCCAACATGCCCCCTTATTTTTTTTCCCGCTTATTATGCCACTGGTTCTCTGTATAGTATTATAGAGTTCACACCTACATCCTCAGTCACAACCTGAACCCCTCACACACCCTCACACACCCACACACACATACCCATACGTTAGTAGGGCCTATACCTGTGTTCCTGGTAAAAACAAAATCACTAAGAAATTCTAATATAAGGTCTCCAGAATTAGCCAGTGTCTTTTGTGTTCTTTGTCAAGCACTATCTATTCAGTTTTGTGGAGGTCGGTTTACGTCCACTAGTGGACTGAGTAAGATTTAATCTGATGGCGAGGGTTTATTTTTTGCTAAATATATTGCAATTCTTTTTCCATTTTCTCTTAAGGCAACTGTACTAGGAAGAGGCTTAAAATACAGAACTTTTTCTCGCATTTCTCTTGCAAATTTACACTAATTTATAGTGTGATTTAGTGACATTTCTAACGCAAATAAACGTGAGAGTTTTACAATGAATGTGTAAGCATCCAATCGCCATTATATCCAAAAACAAGAGGTTTTTTTTAAGGAATACAAATCTTAGGTTTATCCACAGGAAAATGGTTCTCGGGTAGTTCATCTGCGTGGTTTATTGATATACAATTCATGTACTCTGAATTGGAAGATTTTGGCTTCAAATCCAAATTAGATATTTGAATGATCGTTTCATTTTTTTTCTTATACACCGATTAAACAATTATTTTACCCACTCAAGAAAGTGTTGTCAATCCGTTCACTTTTGGAGAAAGACGGTTTTTAGTCTTTGACTAGAGATTCTTTGTCGATCGTCTCTACCCTCTTTTATATTCAGATGGCACCGAAAATTGTTTCAGGTTCACAAACTTCTCCCACTCACAGCCATAGTAAGGTCCTATGGTGAACATCTTGAACCCCGTCTAAACCATGCGTGCCGAATATATCACATCGCATAACATGAGCGGAAGAGTTTGGCGCCATGACGATGCCATCAGCTAGCGATGGCTGGTTAAAGAGTCCAACTGCGAAAGATACTGTTTCCTCAAACGGCCTCAATGCGGCGCACTGTCGGCAAGGGCATACGGAAAAAATAGGGTCGTATTCGAAGTGCTGTTCCCCTTAACATGAGAACGACTTCGGAAACAGGAAAGGAAATAACATTTCTGACACTCTTAGAACAAAGGTTCTGTTGACATTGGGCTGAAGGTAGCGGTTCCTTAATATGAGATGATATTTGATGCCCGATTCCTCATCCCTCATCATCTATGATACTCTGAATGTAAACCGGGGCGAGATGAATAGATTCAAGGAAATGAGATGAAATAGAAAATACATTCATCCATGAATGCCTAGGTCTCAAAAGCACATAAGAAGTGATACACAATACAGTGCGTCCCAAAAAAAACTATACACTTTTGAAATGGCTGCCAAATAAAAAATATATCACTTTGGGGGAAAACACTTACATGTATGGAAGCCAATAAAGTCAACTTTCAAATGATACCAAAAAGTTGGAAAACTATTCATGCTTGAGCCAGCACTGCCCACTGAAACAAAGGGTATGAAAATTAGGGTGGGCAGGAATTAGCCTTCCAATTTCTTTAAGTTTTTGAGATGCGAGTCCCTTGGAACTTGCAAAGTTGAGGATGTTTTGATAAATCAATGATCAAGCATTATCAATTTAGGTTTTTAGAGCAAATTTTAAGAATTATTAAATTGAAATTTAATGTATGAGTGAACATGAAATACAATTTTTCACTTTTTAAGTGGATCTCAGCAATGTGTTCATGGAAGTCAGAATATGGATAGGACTTAGGTGGGGGAAGTAGGTTGACGGGATATGGGTCAACAGAACACTTAACCCCCCCCTCTCTCTCTCTACCCCTTTCACCCCTCCTGAGAGACTAGCCTTTGCTAGGGTGAGCAGGAATTAGCCTTAATTCCATTTTTTTTAGAGGTGAGTCCTTTGGAACTTGCAAAGTTAAGAGTGTTATGCTAAATTACTGATAAATGGAGATCAGTTTTGGTTTCTTAAGCAAATTTCACGAGTTGCTAAATTGAAATGTAATGCATGAGTAAACAGGAATTGTAATTTTAGTGTAGCATTTTTCGTTTATTATGTGGATCTTAGCAAGTGTGCTTGTGAGAGTCAGAGTAATGTGATGGTACCTGTTACATGCAAGGGGATGAGATAGGGTAAGACTGGGTTAAAGGGGCATTCTTCTTTGTGTTCTCTTACAAATTACATGTCATGTACTCACCCCCGCCCTCCACCCCTTTCTTTCTCTTGGTTGGTATTTAAAACTTAAAATGCCAAGTGATTGATGGTTGATGGGTCTTTCTTTTCCATTGAATGATTTATTAAGAACTTGACTAATTATGATAATTTATGAAATCATTTATTGAAAAAGCTGAATGTTTGATTGGTAATTTATTGAAAAAGGTGAATATTTGATTGATGACATTGATTGAGTTTATTTACTAACAGATTGTTGATTGAATGATTGATAGATAAAAGTTGATGATCTAATTTTCAGAATTTATTATCAAATTGACAGTCCGCTTTGCACTTAATGCGTACATGTAATAGCAATCAGTCTCAATCTCAACAGGAGGGGGGAGGGACGGACCTGTAGGAGGGAGGCTAAACGTTCTGTTGACCCTTTTCCCATCAGCTTACTTCACCCACTGAAGTAATTTCTTACCCCTATTCTCCTGACTCCAATGAACACACTGCTGAGACCCACATTGTAAAGTTAAAATGCTTCACTAAAGATTGCAATTCATGCTCACTCATGCACGGAATTTCAATTTGATAATTCATGAAATTTGCTCTAACAATTTAAATTGATAATGAATGACCATCAATTCATCAGAACACCCTCAAGTTTGCAAGTTCCAAGGGACTCGCCTCTCAAAAACTGAAAGAAACCGAAAGGCTAATTCCTGCCCACCCTAATTTTCATACCCTTTGTTTAAGCGGGTAGTGCTCACTCAAGCATGAATAGTTTTCCAACATTTTGGTGTCATTTGAAAGATGACTTTATCGGCTTTCCACATATATAAGTCTTTCCCCCCAAAGTGATATATTTTTTATTTGGCAGCCATTTCAAAAGTGTATAGTTTTTTTTGGGACGCACTGTATAGCATACTTTCTATAGAATAGCAGAATCTCAAAAGTGTAAAATGTCTAAAGTGCCTTCATTATCAACGTGTTACCTATGGTTTTAACAACATATATAGTATTTGTTTAGCTTGGATTTTTCTTTAGTGTGCTTTACGGTGACTGGTCGAAAACATATGAAGATAAAAAAAAATACATACGTATAGGAATAACATCATACGAAGTTGCAGTATTTTAGGCCAGATACTCAAAATTTCCAAGTCACCATTTTGATACATGACCTAGGCCAAGATTAAGCCTGATACTTGACATATATAGTTTAAATCTGCCCTACAATGTATTTTTGTCTGCTACTGCTTTTCATTTGCTATGTACTTTTAGGCATCTATGTTGCTATCGTTGGACGAATTTATGTATCTAGACGTACAATAAGAAAGAAACACAGAAATACAATAATATCTGACCAGAAAGATCTTCTCCATTTTCAGAGTGGTGATATTAGAGAAAAGGTAATGAAAGATAGATATAAAACTAAAAGTCAGGAATTATAAGCATTTGTTTATTTTGCAAAGCGATATATGATAATTGTTTCGGAGAAATCTTTACTTCAAATGCTCTCACTATTTTGTCTACAGAAGAACACTGAATGTTTGCGTGATTTTTAAATAACATGGAACCATGAATCGATCCGAAATAGATATCTTGCAAAGGCTAGTACTTGCACCGGTTCAAATTTAGTTTCCTTTTCTTTTCCTTTTGATACACCACCAACTTCACTAAAGCCCATATATGTGCCAGTAAAAGTTACTCCTTATATTACCATTACATTCGATGGCATACAAATAAAATGTTTGACATTAGATATAGAATTTGACCTTCAGGGAGACTTTACATCACCGAGGTGTATTGTGTCCATAAACGAATTATGTATTGAACCTGTCTCCCATGGAGGCCGTGCGCGACTTTGTGACTTTCCTGCTGATGAAAGCAGTTTGAAGTCTTCGTTGCTCAGCAACATCGTCCATTTATTTTATTGTCCGCTTGAATTCAGGCCTATTACATATTTTTTCCTTATTGTAAACCTGATTACCGCTCAAGGTTAACCATTAATGCGTGTATCATTTTGTCAATAAACTTGTTACGGCCCTTTTCTACACCAATTTATCATCATGTATTATCCAGTGTGCAATAGTAAAAACTATTCCATGGCTAATGAACACGATAAAGTGAGGTGCTTTCCATTTTTAAGAGTGTAATCATAATTATCTTTAGTATTCTGTTCTGACGCACTAACGCAATTATTCACTGATCTATCTAAATGAGTACCCAATCCTTAATTTTATGGTCCATTTCCTGTTATTAAAAAGAACTATCATGCTTGTTTCATTAGTTTTGTGTTCGAGGTCATATCGGCCTCTTTTGACATTTATTAGGCAACGCCGTTTCAGTTGTGAATGTTTATCGTTTCCATCATCATGATCATTAGTTTCATTAACGTAATTCTGCTCAAAACCATTAGCGAAATGCATTGTTTTCAGCACTGTCGTTACTAATAATATACATATTAATAATATTTCATTATTGCATTCATCGTCTTTAAATCCGTAATCAGCATCAGTATCGTCAATAGCCACCTTTCGCAAACCTCTACAACGCGACATTAGAGTCCGGTAACACAAAAGTTAACGATTAATCATAGACTCGATTTTCTAGATTGATTGTACATTATAGTCAATACAATCGAACGTAGAAAACTGTTTTACAATAATTGCTAAGCTTTGTGTTACAGGCCCTATAGATCTTGCTTTTCGTGTGCAAAATTCTTTCATACGATACCAGCATGCCATGCCATGCCATTTGCCTGCCTGAGCTTGCGGCGGGACTGTACTATCAAGACTATCATGACTACAGCTGGCTGGAGACATGCGAAATGTAGATTGTGACATGGATAAGAAAGTGGTTTTTCAAACTAATCGAGTACATATCGAGTGAGGAAAAACTTACTGAATTCAGACTTAGATATAAATCATTATAGTTCATCGAATCGATGTTGCATCTAATGTGGATTATTGGTGGATCACTGGCAATTGATTCCATGGGTCAGATCACCTCTCCAGCTAAGCCATTTCGCATGCGCTGATATGTACACAGCATATGCAATAGGCTTATTCGTCTGAAACTCACCCAACTTTGCGTTTTCCCCTTTCCCTGCTCCTCCTACACAAACGATATCTCTAGCACACAATGTAATGGGCATTATGTATTACTTTCCCCCGAAATGGGTGATTTTTGGGGGGAACCACTTCCATTGACGAGTGGATACCAGGCGCGACCATGGGGTTTCGTCTTTTCCAGATTATGAAAATGCATCCCTTAACAAGAATTTGGCTTGTGAAACCCTACAAGACTTGTATTGGAAATGAATCCCCTTTTCAGTATTTTAAACATCGTTTTTGACACCCTAAACGTTACATATAGGCCTATAAGTAACGTACTTGCCCACTCTTTCCCTTTTTACGCGTGCTCGCGCCTGGTATCCACTCGTCAATGGAAGTGGGCACCCCGGGCGGCCTCTCGAGCTCTGGGGAAAGTCGTCTTAAATCGGATATGTCGCTGTTACCATAGTATTTTGCACACGAACCGCAGATTGATGTTTCCGTTGCAGATGGGAAAGCTAAACAAAATTCTCATGTCACATAATTTAAATTGCAGGACAGCCTTTTACGACGGGCCCAAAAGTCTCTTCCAAAATCAACTACCGTCGTAAATAAGCGTTCGCGTTCTCTAACGAAAGGTCGGGAATGTCATCATCACCGCCGCAGTCATGATAATCAAAGGCAAGTGACTTTCTAAGGGGAGGGGAAAAGTGGAAGTATCTCACCCAGGAATGCACAACTCGAAGAAACGGTCGTTTTTCCCCCCTCCCCTTGTCGCGACGAAAAATCTAATAAAAAAATCGCAACGCTGGACCATTATCAACATCATAAGTCATAATTACTATAACCCTCACAGTTACAACCATCATTGTCGTCATCATCAATATCAACATCAATAAAACTCTGAACACAGCACGCACCTTAGGCCTAATTCTCAGTTGACTTGTACTGGAAACCGGCAATTTGTTATCCCCTTTATAGCTCCTTTTTGTGAATGACAATAGCGGTCAACCTTGGAGAGGAAAAGTTAATTTTCTCTTTCAAATTGATTCCTTTGAGCGTGCAAATCGCTTTCAGCGCAGCACGGTTTAATATCAATAATTGTTTCATTGAAAATGTATAATTCGCTAAGCAACTATTTTCGTCATAAGATGCTTGTTCATAGATTGGGAACAATATCATATTATGTTCTCTTGGCACTTGCTATAGCAACAACTAAAAGTTTATTTTATGGAATTCTTTTATCTGATATACTTTCGATGTAACGTATTTCCTGTGACTGTTCAATGAACTACTGAAGAATAACATTAAGAGCAAAAAGTGCACTGCCTACACGAGCGACATCAGAGTATATTCATTGAGTGGAAATATGGCCTGAATTACATTTTTTCTGACATTAAAAAATACTATCCTTTCTTCTTTCTTTCTTCTTTCAAATTCCAAATTTTCACTTTTAAATAGCATTTCCATTAGCATCCTCCGAAATTTGAACAAACCGACGTACACGTACATTTTAATCATAACTTTATTTCAAGAATATTTTTAATACACATTATCATCATGCATGAAACACTCATACAATCATAATCAATAAGAAAATAACTTTACAATTTTACCCCGCCACCTATCTAACTCTAAAATGCTTTTAGACCCAATTGCAATGTCATATACAACTTTATGAAACACCTGCACGCAGTTTTTGTATCAATGATTAACACCAAGAAGTAAATTTAGAAAAAAAAATGGCTGAAAGTATTTTATATATTCACATTTTTACCCTTTCAATTATTTATTTTTGCAAAAACTTACATAATTGTAAGCAACCATGCATTAGATAAACATGAGATAAATTTGATTGCATTTTCTTTATTTCAAAGTGGGTCATAGCAACATTGTCATTACGCAAACATAGTTTTTTCTTCTCATTTTGTACATTTGAAATAGGCGTACATCGATGGTAGGTTTATTTCATTAAACATGGTAAACTTCCTTTTCAAATCAACGCGTCTGTTATTTCTTCGGATTATTATTTAATTCAGTCACTTCATGAGGAGTTATAGTATAGGCATGTAACCGAATATATTCACATTCATGTGCAATTCTGAAATCTAAAATGGTCGGAGTATAGGCATATAGATTTCATGTTGCAGTTTAATCATTTTTTTATCGTACGAGACTTCTGAAGGTTTCCATGGCGAATAGTGTAGTGGGTTTCATGCATGGTACACCATGTTGTTGGTACAGGACACCCAAACTCGACGTTTCGACAAGAACACACTTGTCGAAACGTGTAGTTTGGGTGGTCAATTGCCCACGAAAGATACATGGTGTATCGTGAAACCAGCTACACTCTAGAATTGATGTAAATTTCCTGTTGAAAAACTCCCTCCATCTCAAGTAAAGTCACATTTGTTTTCTTCTTTTAAGTCATCACGATGTAAAATGAGTGGACATTCCATTCCCATTAGGGTTAACCTCTTTCTCTCCCTTTCATGTATACCGACAATTATTGTAATGGAAATGAGTCTGAGTCGTCCGTTTCTAGACTCTAATCACAATAATGTATAAATATTTATGATTCTCTAATCATAGTATGATCAAGATCGCAATCAGTGGTAGCTGGGTATTAACAAAATAGTCAAACAATAGGCACTACTATTTTTATTGATCATGAATATGGGAAGAACAAATGTCTTCTTGATAGTGTTTAGATATTTTTTTAGTCCTCAGTAGCATAATAGAAAGGGTCATGCATTTAAGTGTTTCTGCCATATTATGCTTCGATATGTAACAATTAAAGCTTAATGACAAAATAGTTCCCGAGAAATGTCCCTTTTTTTACCCTTTTTGTTCAAGCATACACACATACTCACCCCATTCATGCATACATACGAATATAAACGAACCATCTTTCTCTCCCCCGACTCTCTCCCTCTCTCTCTTACACATACACCCTCACAAACACACACACACACACACACATCCTTTTTAACGCATGCACAAGTTTGTATTAATAATGCATATATTTATCATGTTCATTAGATGCAAGGTAAAAACAGCAATGGGTATACAATTCCTTGCGCAAGGACCATGCCGGGATCGCTGCCGGGAAACGAACACCGACTTTCATGGTACAATCAGGCCATTGTCATGTCAGACCACTCGGCACACACACACATCTTTTTTGTCAATCACGTGATGACCACGTTGATACAATAATGCTTAGATGATTGGAATAAATGAAAATGCCGTCTCCCTCTCACCCACACACGCAACATACCAACAACAAAAAATCGCCCAGCCTTACGTACATGAAACACATTTTTCTTTTCATCTGAATGTATTAGCTGATTATTTTTTTACCACGTAATTTCAGTTGTGTGCTGGAAATTTTAATATAGAGGCACGAATTGAGCTGCTGATTTAAATTTTGTTGATGTTTATACTAAACCTAAATTCCTAATTCAGATTTGTGATGTCGTGTTTTTCTTCAGCAAGAAACTTACCGAGTTTGTGCAGCACTTAACCCATGCCAGGTAAATGGGTACCCGGCAGGATTATTTTCTTGAACGCACTGAGCTCTGGAAGACTTGCTGGAGTTAAAGCCGGGGTAATAGCAATAGTACGCCTCGGAATAGAGTATTTCTAGATAGATGGCGCTACATAAATGCCTCCAATCATCATTATTATTATTATTACTATCATTATTATTATTATGATTATTCCTATTATTATGACGATGTTTAGCTATTTCATCAATCATTCTTCGCTATGTTTGATGAACGATATTGATGAGATATTCACCTATATATCTCAAGTGTCATTCAACCGTTTCAATCAACATAGATATCTTTGAATGTTAGTGGTCAGAGAGTAATGATACCGCCTCTGGGCCACTGCCATTATATCATTTACGTTATACGATGGTAGCTCGTTCATAACAAACGTATAATCGGTATAGCTATTTCCGCTTAAAATTCAAAGTAATACCAAATAGCTTCCTGACAATTTGTAGGTAGATTTTATATCGAATCAATATATTTTGCATTCACTGCAAAACAATTCGTAAAGTGATTCAAATAGTTATTTACCATTATTAAAACTTTGTTAAAAGTTAATCGATTTTGGTAGATTTTTCAAACCTCTTTTAAATACCAGCACATTGGTTCCTTAAACCATTACATTTTAAGATATCATAGAACATAATAGGCAGAAAATAGAGAAAAGGGAAACGCAGAGAGGGGGATGGGGAGGTAGAAATATTACTTCATCGATTATTCTTACCTTGAAATTGTAGAGGTACTTGTTCCATAAAAAGGATGACGATAGTTTATCGCGTACGATAAGAATATTATGTCTATCGTCATTGCCCCCGTTTTGTCCTAGCAACTCCATACCACCATCAGGTGTGGTCTTTGTCATTTAATATATTAGCGGGGATATTCATTGACCGATTACTGTCTTGTCTACGCTTTTTCCTGTCTACATCGACATCACGAACTTCACACTTAAACTATGGGGCAAGAAAGAAATGACTAATAATGACTCCATTATTATCCGATGGGAAAATCTTCAAAGGGGTATTCCTCATTTCCCCATAAGCCTGGACCCGCTCCAAAAACGTTTACTACACAAGGCAACTTTGCCACCCAATGCTATTATGTATATTATGTATAATGATGATTATGATTTGCCGTTTAGCCTTGTTACCATGGTAGTTGCCAATGGGAGAGCGACCTTAATAGGAACTTTTAAGCAGCGGGGCCCACATAATGTTATTGCTTTCATTTGGAAAACTTGAAGAGTGTAAGATTCATGAGCTAGTTATTGATTTTTTTTCTGTTCGGCTGGGCAAGATAGGTAGTGGAGGAGCGTGAGGATTGACTAGATCCTTTCCTACGTCACATCGCTTTACATTCAAGGTCACAATAAAGTAGATCTGGGATGAAAAAAATAGTTATCCCCATGGTGGAGTCGGTCAGGAAACCCTTAGAAAAGAAGAAAATTAAAGAGGAAGAAGATATGAGGCGCCGAATGTACCAATATTATATAGAACAATTATTTGTTATATAATCATTATTTATTAAATAATAACTATTATTTATATATAATTTACATTTTATTTGTAAATAACTACTATTATATAAAATATCATTTCTAATTATTTATATATAATTCCAAGTAATACTTCATTATTTGTAAATAATAATAGTTCGACATTCCATTATTTATAAATAATGATTATTTGTTTTTCATTATTTATAAATAATGATTATTTGTTTTTCATTATTTATAAATAATGATTATTTGTTTTTCATTATTTATAAATAATGATTATTTGTTTTTCATTATTTATAAATAATGATTATTTGTTTTTCATTATTTATAAATAATGATTATTTGTTTTTCATTATTTATAAATAATGATTATTTGTTTTTCATTATTTACAAATAATGATTATTTGTTTTTCATTATTTACAAATAATGATTATTTGTTTTTCATTATTTATAAATAATTTGTTGAGTTTTCCATTATTTATAAATAATGATTATTTGTTAAATAATGAAAACGTCTACTTCATTATTTATAAATAATTTTTTCGAGTGCACCATTATTCTCATTATTTATAAATAATCATTATTTAATGTTCGAGTTTTCCATTATTTATAAATAAAGATTATTTGTTAAATAATGAAATATCTACTTCATTATTTATAAATAATAATTTTGTTTCAATATCCCATTATTTATAAATAATCATTATTTATAAACAATTTTTACAGTTTGCCATTATATACAAATAATCATTATTTATATACAAATAACCATTATTTATTAAATAATGCCATTATTTATTAAATAATGCCATTATTTATTAAATAATGGAAAACTCGCTATAACATGCAAATGTGGGACCGCCCATGATATGAATATTCATGATGCGATTTCCTTTTTCGTGATTTTTCTTCACAAATTTTTGTCCATTTCCTCTTCATAATGACATTTCTTGAAGCAATTTTCTAGGGATATGGTCTGATTGTAATATTCTTCATTTTCTATATAACTTCGTCTTCGTAGAAATATCAAAAAGTGTAATTTTATACGATTTTTCCTACAGTTCACAATCCCCATAGGCGCGCGTGTACGGGAGGGACAACCGGTGAATCGACGGAGTGCTCTTCATCGAAATACTACGTTGGTTGGTCCCCGGAAGTGGCGGGCGGAATTTAGCCCGAATCCTCGATGGAAGTCGATCAAGTGCATATGAGCTGAGAGAGTGAAATATCAGTGTACTTGTACAGGCCCTTCTACTTTTTATAAATATTTCTTGTTGCTTTTTTTGTTAAGTTAATTTTTCCTGGTGTAGAAATAAGTTTCAGTTCTAATAATGCACTTCAAATACATTTTGGAGTGTCTGTTTGGGGCGATTTCACCCTGGCCCCAAAATGCTCGCAACGACAATACGGGGGCATGATGACCCCTAAATTTTTAAAAACTTATTTTTCTATTGAAAATTATCACAAAATTCACCAAAAGTGTGCACGAAAGCCTTCGTATTTCACTTTTAAAACTCCGAAAAGTGCCCAAATGACAAGCTTGGTCGCTTCGCTGTGTCGCTTTCAACTTGAGAACGTTTACGCGTCTGCTCCCCCCCCCCCCCCCACCCCTCCTCCGAAAGAAATTCTGTATACGGCCATGCTCTAAAGAGCCTGGCACATTGATTTATGTATACTTTCATTTTCATTATTTTTATCTCATTATCAACATGGCCTTACGCAGAATTTTTTCCAGGGGGGCCGGGGCCGGAGCATGACACGCGTAAACTTTCTCAAAAAAATCTTGAAAGCGAGACAGCCACGGGACCAAGCCCAAATGACAAGCTTTGTCGCTTCGCTGTCTCGCTTTCAACTTGAGAACGTTTACACGCGTCTGCCCCCACCCCCCGAAAGAAATTCTGTGAACAGCCATGCTCAAAAGAGCATATGGCACATTGATTTATATGTACTTTTCATTTTCATTATTTCATCACATTATCATCATGGCCTTACACAGAACTTTTACCGGAGGGGGGGGGGGGGCAGCTAGGACGCGCGTAAAGTTTCTCAAAAAAATCTTGAAAGCGAGACAGCGACGCGACCAAGCTCAAATGACAAGCTTGGTCGCTTCGCTTTCTCAAGATTTTTATGAGAAAATTTACGCACGTCCTGCTCCCCCCACCCCCCCCCCCGGAAAAAATTCTGCGTATAAGGCCATGATGATAATGAGATAAAAATAATGAAAATGAAGTATACATAAATCAATGTGCCAGGCTCTTTAGAGCATGGCCGTATACAGAATTTCTTTCGGAGGAGGGGGGGGGGGGGGGGGGAAGCAGACGCGTAAACGTTCTCAAGTTGAAAGCGACACAGCGAAGCGACCAAGCTTGTCATTTGGGCACTTTTTGGAGTTTTAAAAGTGAAATACGAAGGCTTTCGTGCACACTTTTGGTGAATTTTGTGATAATTTTCAATAGAAAAATAAGTTTTTAAAAAATTAGGGGTCATCATGCCCCCGTATTGTCGTTGCGAGCATTTTGGGGCCAGGGTGAAATCGCCCCAAACAGACACTCCAAAATGTATTTGAAGTGCATTATTAGAACTGAAACTTATTTCTACACCAGGAAAAATTAACTTAACAAAAAAAGCAACAAGAAATATTTATAAAAAGTAGAAGGGCCTGTACAAGTACACTGATATTTCACTCTCTCAGCTCATATGCACTTGATCGACTTCCATCGAGGATTCGGGCTAAATTCCGCCCGCCACTTCCGGGGACCAACCAACGTAGTATTTCGATGAAGAGCACTCCGTCGATTCACCGGTTGTCCCTACCGTACACGCGCGCCTAAGGGGATTGTGAACTGTAGGAAAAATCGTATAAAATTACACTTTTTGATATTTCTACGAAGACGAAGTTATATAGAAAATGAAGTATATTACAATCAGACCATATCCCTAGAAAATTGCTTCAAGAAATGTCATTATGAAGAGGAAATGGACAAAAATTTGTGAAGAAAAATCACGAAAAAGGAAATCGCATCATGAATATTCATATCATGGGCGGTCCCACATTTGCATGTTATAGCGAGTTTTCCATTATTTAATAAATAATGGCATTATTTAATAAATAATGGCATTATTTAATAAATAATGGTTATTTGTATATAAATAATGATTATTTGTATATAATGGCAAACTGTAAAAATTGTTTATAAATAATGATTATTTATAAATAATGGGATATTGAAACAAAATTATTATTTATAAATAATGAAGTAGATATTTCATTATTTAACAAATAATCTTTATTTATAAATAATGGAAAACTCGAACATTAAATAATGATTATTTATAAATAATGAGAATAATGGTGCACTCGAAAAAATTATTTATAAATAATGAAGTAGACGTTTTCATTATTTAACAAATAATCATTATTTATAAATAATGGAAAACTCAACAAATTATTTATAAATAATGAAAAACAAATAATCATTATTTATAAATAATGAAAAACAAATAATCATTATTTGTAAATAATGAAAAACAAATAATCATTATTTATAAATAATGAAAAACAAATAATCATTATCTATAAATAATGAAAAACAAATAATCATTATTTATAAATAATGAAAAACAAATAATCATTATTTATAAATAATGAAAAACAAATAATCATTATTTATAAATAATGAAAAACAAATAATCATTATTTATAAATAATGAAAAACAAATAATCATTATTTATAAATAATGAAAAACAAATAATCATTATTTATAAATAATGAAAAACAAATAATCATTATTTATAAATAATGGAATGTCGAACTATTATTATTTACAAATAATGAAGTATTACTTGGAATTATATATAAATAATTAGAAATGATATTTTATATAATAGTAGTTATTTACAAATAAAATGTAAATTATATATAAATAATAGTTATTATTTAATAAATAATGATTATATAACAAATAATTGTTCTATATAATATTGGTACATTCGGCGCCTCATAAGAAGAAGGAATATTTGTATATAAACCGAAGAGAAGAGGGCCTTCATCGTGAAATCCTATTATTTAACTATAAAATATGATATCCCCGGTCGAAATGACCTACTACCGTCTCGGCAAGAAGTCATGTGAAGAAAGCATTATCCCATGGTTTCCATCGAATTCTAGCTTAAAAACTTTTGTGTCTGAAAAGTCTTTACCTAAATGATATTCTAGATAAAATGATATGTGGATTAAATATCTTCTGGCCTCAGACTCTTCCATTAAAAACTTAGCGCAAAATGATAAACTTCAAGCCTATGACTGACAGTTACTGCAATAGCGACAAATGTTGAGGGTAGCAACACACGCAGCAGTTGTAATGTTTTGACGCCCTCTACGTTCGTAGGTCAACATAAAGTACTCTCACATCTACCTTAGATAACACCGTAATCAAAATTACTTCAAAGAAACAAAATAATCGCAATTCACTTTTATTAATTTTTAGGTATGAAGAAACATCGAAATCTAGTGCAAATTTAAAGAACGAGTTTGGTATTCCGATATCATTTGGAATGTAACCCCTTCTATTCAGTGTCGGTTGAAAGAATATTCCTTGAGTTATTGTCACTCGGTGCCTGTTTCATTCCCTCTTCTTTTCCATTTTTATTGAAGGGAGATTTAAGCCATTGGATCTGCGTTTGTATAAAAGTATAAGAAGCAAATGAGTGGAAATAATCTTGTTCAATGACCGTATCGGCAACTTTCTAGATTTATTATGACCTGTGAATGATTTTAAATTTATGAATTCACATCATTAAGGTTATTGTATGTTATTCAAAGGCACTTGCGTTGTAGGTTCATAGCACAGACTATTATCGAAAATATCCTCACATCACAATGAAAATATCACAAACATTCTCCACTTCGTTTGACCTTTTAAACCTTGCCCCTAATCATCTGATCACGTCATTCTTTCCATGCTTGTCAAGAAACTATACGCGTAGCTCATATTTTCAAGTCCCCACCTTTCATCAAGGAACTTACCTCACCTTTCCCCCGCCCTCAACATGTTTCAAGTTATATACATGCATCCACACGTTTCTGCTTTAACGGGACTGGCACTTTTTCGTATGTCATGTTAGCCCATAGTCATGAAAGTGTTTCCTCACAGATAATATATCTATGTTGCGAGCGTGAGTTGGAATTTAAAAGCCATTGCATCGAGTAGGCACATTTGGGTTTATTGATTCTTTTCTTTCTTTTGGACAGCTGAATACCAATGTTTATCACTCCATCTCACGCGATAAGCTAATTGAGTTTGTCGGCTAAGGTGTCCTTGATAATGCAATCACCCAGGTAAAAAAACCCTCTCTGTATTACTAAAACAGAATAGTTCATGGTGAATTGATCGGATAAAAGAACAATAGTACAATTCGGTCAAGTGAGCCCGCTCAAGTTGGTATAACCACGATTTAACTATCGACGTAAAAAAGTAATAAACATTAATGATTATTATAAATATTATTTCTTTTTTAATTTAGAGGTTATATCTCAATCCAAGCTGGTTCCTTGCTTATCACTTAGGGTGTGTTGTATACGACTTTCCAGCGGCTATTTACTACTTTGCGTTTGCTGATTAATCCTTCAGGCGTTGGTATTAATTTCCAGTGAATTTTTGTCACTTAGGCGTATTAAGAGTGCACGACAACCCCCCTTTAGCAGCTGATGTTCAAAATTCGAGATTTGAGTGGGAGGGGCGTCCCATCCCCCTATTCTCCAGGTGATAGCCATGATTGGTATTGATATGAATGAGAACACAAATTAATGTCTGGCATTTATATGAAACTTGCAATTTGATTTGGTAGTGACGTGATAATGTAATGGCCAAATTATTTTTTCAGATGACTATTAAAAAGGTGGCTTGCTTCACTTGCTATCTGAAGTATAATGGCGTATGTAACATGAATATTTAGAAACGAAACCCTTTGTTGCTCTGATCAGTTGTTGAAAAAAGAGAATTTATTATATTCAATTCAATTGCTTGTTTAATTAGAGCAGGTTAGTCGATGCTTCCATGGGGTTTCCGGTCATAGGATAACAAAACTCGTTGTAAACACGGTCGGTCTTCACGCCCAATTAACGGTCAAGCGCACCGTACAACTGTGACGTCATCTCTTCTACACTTTCTCTCACCCCTCTGGCATGCCCATCAATTAACACGGATAAGGTGGATAACGTGATACTGGATGATCATCAATTAGCACGCATCTTCGCTGGATTTAGGTGCAGTTTTAGTATTTCATGGAAAAATGCCTGCTCATCTATCTCCTCGAAGTATGACACTTCCAACTTGTTATTGGCCGGAGATTATTGCAAATCGCAGGTGGAAGATATAATGGATATGGCGATAAAACAAAGCTGCTGACATGTCAGGGATTTGCATTTGTTTATTCCTATTATAAGCCCCTTATTGGCATTTAGACTTCAAGTATAATATGGGATTGAATATGGAGGGGTACAGGCTTATATGGCATCGATCTATTAATGATATTTTTTAGAATAATATTGTTTATACCCAATGAATCTTCCTTTTCATTCTACAGTGCGTATCAAAAAAAAGTTTACACTTAGAAAAAATCCTGTAAAATTATACATTTGAAATACCCTGAAGATTTTTCCACATTTTAACATTGGTACAGATCCATTCAAGCATATGACGATATAACTGTCGAAAAATGTTTTCGCTTGAGGAGGCACCACTTACTTTTGAAAAGTTAGTGAAAAATGAATTGCGCAGAACTTTGAAATAGTTATGCGAATAAAAGTAGACCTTAATCATGAAGAACACGTGGAATTTAGCTAGTAAAATTGATTTGAAGCTATCTTTTACCTTTATTAACTTGTTCCCTTGCCCAAAACACTTCGAAGTGTGCATTGCGCCCCACCCCACTTCCCCATACTCCGAGGCCATCGTGACGATATTTGCTTTACACTGAGCTGTGATTTACATGAAATGGCTTAGGCTTGATTTTCATTTTGTTAAAGGACAAGTCCACCCCAACAAAAACTTGATTTGAATAAAAAGAGAAAAATTCAACAAGCAAAACACTGAAAATTTCATCAAAATCGGATGTAAAATAAGAAAGTTATGACATTTTAAAGTTTCGCTTCATTTCACAAAACAGTTATATGCACATCTCGGTCAGTATGCAAATGAGGGAACTGATGACATCACTCACTCACTATTTCTTTTGTATTTTATTATACGAAATATGAAATATTTTGATTTTCTCATCATTGCCATGTGAAATGAAGTTTCATTCCTCCCTGAACACGTGGAATTCCATTATTTTAACATTTTGTGCTTCAGGCAAGGAGGTCCTAATCATCAAATTCGTAAAAATTGAAATATTGTATAATTCAAACAATAAAAAACAAAAGAAATAGTGAGTGAGTGACATCATCGACTCTCTCATTTGGATGTAACTGGCTCGTTCATATAACTATTTTGTTAAAAATAAGCGAAACTTTGAAATGTCATAACTTTCTTATTTTACATCCGATTTTGATGAAATTTTCAGCATTGTGCTTGTTGAATTTTTCTCTTTTTATTCAAATCAACATTTTTCTGAGGTGGACTTGACCTTTAATCATTGTCAAGCTTGGAAAAAGTGTGGATAAACAAGTATTTAATGAAAAATGAAATGTAAACCCACTTTAAATGATAAAAACTTAGTGAATAAATGCTGGAGATGTCTGATATAAAATTTTGTTCAGATTCAGTTGTCCTCAGATCCAGCTGGCACAGAAGGGGTAAAGGTTGTGCTTACTAAGTGTTGAAATTTCAATTTGGGTGGCGAAATTGTTACAAAATGCTTGAATGTATCCGTTTTATTTCAATGGCAAAAAGAAGCTGCTGAAAACTGCTTATCTAATAAAAGAGAGCCAATGGAGTAAATTAGAAAGTCAAAAAGGGGCCTAAGCTTTCGATCCTAGCAGAATCTTCGTCGGAGGCAAATTTATTTCAATTGACTAAAAGTACAAGGGAAATGTATGAGAAATGTTTCGCAGGGTAAGTTTGATTTCGCCCTTTCCCCTTGACACAGCGTGAAAAAGAGCATTTCTGCGCAAACAGATTTCTGCGAGCTTTACAAAAATGGACAGTGCTCACTCAAATGTAACATTCTGTCAAAACTTTAACTTTCATTGGATAGATGAGACCCAAACCCAAGATAATATGTGAAAAACTTACCCACATGTTGTATATTTTTTAATTCCCAGGGCTTTTTCAAAGTGTAAACTTTTTTTTGATACGCACTGTATAAGCACATGATACGGTTGATATAAAGATAATGCGAATGAAACATTTATATAAGATGGGTGCAAAGGCAAACAAAGCTTTTCGAAGGATTGTAACGAAGGCCCATTTCACCACTAAAGCCCATACCCTTTTGTTTAAACAAAATAATGTGAAAATAATTAAGCTAAAGCAGTCTAAATGCTAAAGCCCAGCGCACACTCTGCGATCAATACGACGCGTTTTTTTTATCTTTTTATAAATCGCATTTTGCATTAAATATGAAAGCTCCAAGAAGTAAAATTATTTAATTTGAAGTTCGGCCTAATGTTCGGAATGATAAAATCATAATTTTCTTTGCGGCAAGCCGTGTGGTCGGAGTAATGTCCCAATCGGCTTCAAGTCGCAGCCGATGATGACGTCATTACCAATACGATTTGGATTTAAATTTGCTTTTATTCCTACAAGGAGGCTCAAGCTTTCCTTTTTTTCATTTCAGTTAGTCTTACCATTATTCTGAACACTGATCGCTAGGACTTCATTTGTTGGAACGTTCATATCAAGTGTTATTACAATCTCTTTGAAATTTAGATCGCATAGTGTGCGCTTGGCTTTAGACTCCATGGGATGAATGGAATTATGCCCTGTTGCTTGCGAGTCTAGACTACCTCAAACTATTGCTAGACTTCCATCGAGACCCACTGTCGATTTTAATTCCAAAAATATGGTCGATGTCTGTCATATTCCTTGCATGAGGCCATTAGTATTTTCACATCTACTGTAGATGACGTCACTGTATAACAACATTTTTAGGGGGAGGGGAGGGGGCTTTTTTGTTGTTTGTATCGAGTTCCTTTATGTTGGAAAACTGGAAAATGGAAGTCTGGATTTTGTTTCATCGGATTGTTTTAGAGACCGCTTGTAATGTAACACATCAATGATTATCTTGGATTTATGAACTCACTCAATGGATTAAATCCAAAAGGGCTCTGAAAATCTCCCTTTTATAAAATTCATTCTGACGGAAAGTTGCCCCCAGCACATTCTTTATTCATCAAAATGAGCAATACCTTGGAAATCCATGAATGAGGTTACGTCCAAACCATTTTCTTTCAAGAAACTTTTTTCCCAGCTTCTCGCAATCTAACAAACAAATCCGGTTTGCATTAGAAGGAACCGTTTCTTGAGCTCATGAATAATAATGCATGCGTCTTAACTGAAGTATGTTTATATGTTTGGAATGATAATACTGAGAAACCGGGAACGGAACGAATACCATTGATTTGTATCTCTTCCTCTCATAATGATATTTCTTTTTGTTCACTATTCTTTGGCAGCCCCCCCCCAAAAAAAAAAAAATGAATAAATAAATAAATAAATTGTGACAATAAGATTTTTTTACTAAAAAAATTCCCCCCAAATAACTAAAAGTATGTATAAAATCCTTCATTTCTACTTTAGAAAATGTAAAATCGCCCCAATGACAAGCTCTGTTGCTTCGCTCTCTCGCGTTGGAGTTTCTTCGAAAATCTTTACGTGTCCCCCCCCCCCAAACCCGGAATAGGGTTTTTTGCGTATGTAGGGGTATGTATTTATCATTTGAGTAATACAGGTTATATCTCTACTGTAATCTCTAAACATGAATGGAACTTACACTTCGAGGAGAGAATAATTAAAGAGGGATATTATAGCGAAATTGGAGAGCAATTCCACGGCACCCCCACACTTAAAAAATCAAGGGTCGGATTTACCCGAACTGAGCCGGGTGATACACTTCGTTAGGGGTCAGAATGCCCCGAGGTATAACGTCTAGTGTGACAAAGTAATATTCAATTTTCAAATCTGATCCAGAAGTAGTCAAATTGAACCTGATTCCGGGTCATTTTGACCAAGAATGAAGTGTGGCACCAACGGACCCGGGATTTTGTTTAATTTCTGCAGAATCCATTTGTGCTCCATTTTATCCATTAAAAAATTAGTAAAAATGAATTGTTTACTCTAAATTCTCAAATAATTGGCCTTTGAAATAAATCACTCTTGCCGAGAGTTTTCTTATTTGCTATTTACCCACAGGGTAATGATGTTGAAAATTATGTTTTGTGGTCAAACAAAATTACCAAAATACCTACTAAACGCTACAGATGTACAAACACAACTCGTAAGCAAAAGATAGCGCCTACAAGGGGTTTTTCAGAAATCGATTGACTTGTTTCTCTTAGACAAACCGAACGCGATGTTTTGAATGAAAATGAGAGATTCGGCTAAGTTTGTTTTCAATCAGTTTGGTCAACAGGTTCGTGGCAATAATTCGGCAAGAGATCAATCGTTCCTAGAATTACCACCCTACACTGAAAGGGATATCCTAGATGAGCCCTTTAAATAGAAGAAAATAATAATTCGAAGTCAATGAGAGGTGTTAATACTCTATGCTATATTTCTAGCTTAGCATGAGGACGCGTCTGTCAGATCGCCAATGACACGATACCTTTTCTTATCTCCCGTGGTACTCATCTCATCGCATCGGGCAGCTGTTTATAAGACTGATGCACGTCCTCCAGTGTTGAGGAAAATAATCTAAGAAAAGAACTATAGACAGGGGCCGCGGAACCGGGGGGGGGGGGGGCTGGGGGGGGCTTCAGCCCCCCCCCCCCCACTTTTTCCCAAAACCATGTACAAAAACGTAAAATTGACCATATGATTGTGATTTTTAGCATGGTCATTCCCCCCACTTTGAAAACCGTTCCGCGGCCCCTGATAGAGACGATGCTAAAGACACGTTCCAGAGAGTGGAACCATACACAACACCCTGTGATTGTCTTCGTCAAAAAGGGAAGAGTATCAAAAATGAAATTTGCCCCAAACTAAGGGATGAATCCAATGATTCCATAAAGTCATACATGAGTTGCAGTAAATGTCAGATTTTCATAATCTAATAAAATGAAATAAATAAACATCTATGATCAATAAATGATAGCAACAGGAATAAAAATTATAATGACGCAATTTCAAGCACCATAGTCACTCACATTAAATAGCTTTATTTAGCGTATAATAAATGGGTATTGAAAATAAAAGGAGGAAAATGAACAAAGATGTAACATTTGATGTTAAAATGTATTATAAAGATGATTATTTGTTGATTTCAGATCAAGGTTTACATTTGAACAAGAGCAGCATCAAACTGCAATTTTGAGCATGGAGATAACTTGATCATAAAATTGTTAAGGTATACAAGTCTGAACAGACACTTCTTGCTTTAGCTTTAAGTGTTTATTCCTTGAATGAACTATCTGTTTCATAATGCATTACAGTGGATTCCGACTCTATTAACTAATAAACACTGCCGGTACATCGTGCCTGGTAACGAAATATCGGCGCGGTGCGCCAGGTATTTGTCCTTGACTATGTTTGCAGACGACACTCGAATCCGTTTTGCTGGATGTTTGCTCTCGGGCAAAAAAACAAGAGGAAAACGTAAGGATAATCTTCAAAATATCAAGATATATTTGCTTGGTTGTCAGTAATGGATTGCATTATCTGACGGTGGAGGGCGATGTATCTAAATTGTGCTCACTGAAAAAAAACCAACAGATTATTACACCCGACAACAGGTTAAAGTATATTTCATAATGTAAGAATCTCTAGCAATTTGTTTTAAATCAGAAATTTATGTTTGTATTGACCCTCACACAAACTCGGTTTCTATTACCCCCCCCCCCTCTCTCTCTCTCTCTCTCCCTCCCCCCCCCCCCTCCCTATCCCGTTCTATCTCTCTCTCTCAGTTAGAAGCCCCCTCAAACATTTAGGAGCTTTGCCATGATTTAAGTACACAATGACATTGGGGAAATCAAATTACTGTCAAGTAGCTCGTTCGGCCTAGCTCACTCCAACATATAGGTTGATTTTGGATTTAAGAACGACACTTAAGAGTACAATGTGACATAATACGATAAAAATACCTGCTCATTTTAATTCAATTCAAATAACCCTTTATTTTCTTTCATTTCACAAATTTCTACATTTTTCGTAAACATAAATTCATACAAAAATCAGTTTGTCATGAAGAATATAAATATAGATTTATTTAATACATTCAGATTTCCACATAATATATGGTAATAAAAATAAAAGTGTCATTTGGTTATCATATTTTTACACAGTTCAATCCGTATCATCATTATTACAATAATCAGATAAAGAGGTTGATACCATTAACAACAATACTGAAATTAAAAAAAAACAGCTAACAGATCAAGAGAAATAAAGGCTCGTATTGAAATAAAAAAATAATAGGATACACTAAGAAAGATTTTTACAATAGTACATGTAAAACATACTGAATACAAAAGACGTTTGCAAGAAATATGTCTTGAACAATCATAACCATGGATGTGCTATACGGTAAAATGTCTCAAGACTGGTATTATAAAGTTATTTGATCAGTGGATTTGGGGAAGGAAAATCGTGTGTGGGTTGCATGACCTACAGCGATTTGAAATCACGTTCGAGCAATATTAAATGTGTCACCTTCGAAGTATATAATCTGGTTATGACAGCACCTTTGATTGGCATTATTGGGTTAGTCAATAGCTCCCGTGTCATTTTTTTAGGTATAGTTGGATTTAGTGAATTTCATTTTGTAAATTTGAACCGTAACCAAATGTAACTTTATTCCACTTTTTGTTTGTTTTCATTGTAGTTTGGATATGTTTTATTGTGTAGTATACAACAACTAGAACCAATTATACTGCATTTATTGTACACTATTACTAATTTCTACTAAAATGTGTTTAAAAAAAAAGTTCCTGCGGCAGAGTGCTGTGTAATTTAACATGCATTGTGTAAAAATGTATATAATCACAGACAATTGGTGATTGATTTTAAAAAAAAACATACAAATTTGCAGTAATAAAACCCTTTGCCCCCCCCCCTTTTTTTTATAACAGATTGTTGAATTAAAAAAAAATCTTGGTATAGGCCTAATTATTTACAGAATGATTCGTTTATTTATTCTATTTTTTGTAAAACAATAGACTTATGATCAAGTAGTAACTTTAGGAGTTATATAAGCAATTCTATTATTAATGTTATTTATTTATTAACAGGATACGCCTGTATATCATTCATACACTTTTGAATCGTAATTGGAATACTCTCAACGGCGCCTATATCCTGTGGCCAAAAACGGAAATAATTTATGATTACCACACTCGAATCATACAGCGTGAGAAAAAAAAAACCTACATGAATCAAGACTTTCTGTTAAAACATTCCATAACATCATTATTGCAATGTTAACAACTTTGAAATGATGAGAAACCTTCAGATTTGTGTCCTTATGCAACATGTCACGTTTTCTTATGAAACGTTTTTTTTTTTCTCAATATCCGATTTTCCTTGAAAACAGCAACTCTTATACAATCTCATCAATGACAAAACACTTTCGGAAGCTCATTAAAATGATAATGACAGAATATCACGAATCGACTGATAACGACGGGGTTTCAATGACATTTGTACAATATACTTCCCAAAATATGATGTATTGCATTCATATATACTGCAAAGGGAATAATTTTACTATGTCACGTTTCTCGTATAGTTCGTTCAACTTGCTTGATGACGGTCATGGCGAGGCAACCAGCCAGGTAGGTAGTAGAAATCTCTAAACACCTGCCCCGAAGCGGATATAGCTTTGATATCAAGTTACATCTCACCCTCGGGACTACATCCAATGCACCTTGGGGATTAACTGAGTCGATAATTAGGAATTCCTATTGGCTCCATCCATTTTGCATCTTTCAAAATCACCTATACGATGGAGGTGTCGTCTGGAGAATGGAAAGGGGGTGTATTGAGGGCATTGTCAAGGTGCACAATACTTTTAACCAACACTGGGAAACGTATTATCCACATAACTATTCGTTAAGATCTGCCCAAATAGGGAAAAAAACTAATAATTGGGTAATAAATTTGCTCAATTGGATAATGATTACCCAGAATATATAAACATATTTTACCAATATACATTACCCAACACAGTGGATTGCCCAACATTTTAGCAGAATATGGGCTCAATGAATATTTGAAGGGTCTCACACACACTCGTAATCTTATAGCTACTTTGAAGAAACGCAGGGTAATAAGAGGCAGCAAAAACAAGAATTTTCGTTTGATCAATCTATCTTGCGTCTTGAAGCCGTTTCCGAGGTAGGTGCTATATGGGCAATCATAACTATGTATATAAGGGGCAGACATGGTTGTGGCGAACCCAGGATGGCGTTAACGGGAATGGGCTCTTTAACGTCCTCATCACTGATGGCTGGTGTGTTTTTCGTTACTGCTTTCGTTACTGCCTGACGTGGTTCAGTTGGGCATTTTTTTTTTACTATTGCACTTCTAAAAAAATAATCGGTATATAATAATAAAGCAACTACTGACTGCTTTATTATTCGGACAATAGTAAAAATTTTACCCCCCCCCCCCCCATGATCTTGAAACCTGATGCCTATTAGTTTTCCCGGACCTTCGGTTTCGGGAAAATATTAAGCAGTCATGTAGTCTCAAGATAACTTCGGGGCAATAGATTCTACCATTTTGCTCTTAAGCAGTCAATATTTTTACATTATTTCATTTTTTATATACTGCAGGGACTCAGGAACATGACGAAAGATTGGCCTTTTCACTGGGTGTCCTGTCCTTTTGAATGGTTGTTAATGAAAGTTGTCTTTTTTAAAAGCCTTTATCAAAGAAAATTGTTATCGCGATTCAGATTTATAAAAAGTGACACTGCTCCATTAGAATGTCATAAAATAGGATGTCATAGAAAAATAAACAATTTCGACGGATGAAACTTTTCCTACTCTCTTGTGAAATTTTATTCAAGGTCGAAAATATGCATAGATACATATAAATTAAGAGAAATAAATATGACATGTTTAATCGTTATTAAGAGGGAGACCGAAAGTCAACTTTCGTTCAAAATACCGTGTTTACATGTGATCGGCTTTTGCATCGGCTTTTTCATAGCGTGTAAACGCGATTAACTTGCATCGGCTCTCGGTTCAGAATCGGCAATTTGGCACCACCAAAGTAGTAGGTTCAGAACCGCGAGCCGATGCAGAATCGGCTTTTTTACTACGTGTAAACAGAAAGCCGATTCTGCATCGGCAATTGGTGCACATTTAATTTACTTTACCATTGTGACGTAATTGTAAGCGCACGGATCCAGCGTTGTCTTTATTATGACGTATATTGTTGGTGTGCGTATCATTTCAGGTTTTTGACACGCGACCCGATTCTGCACCACGAACTGTAACAGCGTGTAAACACGGTGCAAGATAAGCCAAAAGCCGATTCTGCATCGGCTTTTGGTTCTGAACCAAAAGCCGATCATGTCACTGACCACAAAGATGGCCCCATTAATGAATATTACTTCTTCTTGGGATTGCTATTTTGGCCGAGGGTAATCCGATTAAAATTTCATGTTGAGGCAATATAGGACGCCTTCTTTTTAATATGTCTTCATCCTTAATATATGCTTGTGTAGTCCTACCAAATTTTCTATAGATAGCTTATTAAATTGTGAATGTTGTCTTGCATGGCATTAGATGTTTTTGAAATCTCAGTAACATTAAAACTTGCTTTTGTTCATCAATTTCATATAAAATGTTTGAAATTTACTTTGAAGTATATTTCAGAAATATTCGTCAGTATCCCAATCGCACACCACTAACCCGTATTGCATTTCATGATTTTCATCTCACGGCGTTAAACTCTAGAATGTATCAAAGCATTTTTGATGCATTCATTCTCAGATTTCAATATCATCCTGCCATTTACTTCAATTTCTTTGCGATTGCTTCCCAAATTCACTTTCCCATTTACACTTTATACTTTCAATGTCCATTTTTAATGTATGTGGTATGTACTCATAGGCGGTGATTTCGTGAGATTTGTGGTCTATATAGGGGGAGGGGGGATGAGTCGACTATATCCCATAGGCTCCTCTACAAAATTGAAAAATCGAGGAGATGCATCCAGCCCCCCCCCCCCCCTGATCAGGGCCATTGTATGTACTACATTGTTTGAATTAAAATGGCAATTTCGTAAAGTAATCAAACTTTTGTACATCCGATTCCCATTTTCTCAAGTTTTACTTCACTTCCTTAACTGACCAAGTTATGGTTATTTCAGAACATTACAGACTGTCATACGAACCAGAAATCAGAGACAGAAATTTCAAATTCCATAAAGGTCCCACATCTAGGGGGTCGGAGTTACATATTTTATTGAATAGCCCCAAAATGGTAATCATGGAACATGTTCAAGGAACAGCGGCCTAACAGGGGTCGGTGGCCGGCCAGCGGGGGGGGGGGGGGGGGAGAGCCAAAAATTTCCTCGTCATATCATGGTATGAACAGGCGTAATAGTCAGGCAGCATATGTCATGATTTACCGGTTACTTCGACAAATTGGCTAAGTCTGATTTTTCACTTTTATGTGATTGGTGACATCACAAGGAACAACTTTCAACTTGGTGACAAATTTCTAATGGTCATCTTGACCATGTTAGCAGTCAAAATAAGGTCAATAGGTGTCAATTTTTTAAATTGACCTGATTCTGTCGAGTGACACATCAAATTGTTTGTCTTGTTATACTGAACAAAAAAATGTACATAATCATATACTATTGACATTTTGTTAATAAGTTATGACCGGAAATGTCAAAAGGTCAATGAACTTTCGTTTAATGGCAAATTACACTGAAGGTGTGAAGAAAGCTCATTTTCCGTGTTTTTATGCATGTGGGTACATTTTTATTTTCGATTTTGATAAGTCCATCATCAGAAGTCCTTATCCAGAAGATATAAAGGGTCAAAACAAGGTCAGGGAAAGGTCAAAAGGTCAACAAACTTCCATTGGAAGCCAAAATACACGTCTAAAAGCGGTTACAAGTTTAGAAGTCTTATTTTTCGTGGGTTATTTATTTTGAAAAGTCTCTATCTAGGAAGACATTGTATATAAAGGGGTCCAATGTGCTTATTTAGGAACAAAATGGATAAACAAAGATAGACGTCGAATACAAATTCAGTGTGGTATCATGGTATTGCAGGAATACCTTGAAACGACTTGACAAACCCTTATGCCCTTAAAATCTTATCATCTTCATGATGTGATAATTAAGAGCAACCAGGGAGTTTTGTTTATTTAGGAATTCAATTCAAGTTCAATTCATTTTCAATTTGCAAGTCTTTGATATGTAACGAAGTATTTCCTTCATTTGCTTTAGTACAGAATATTCTAATTAACAGAAATTATTGTAATATATTGGGGTATAAGTATAATATGTTAACAGAATAAACATAAAAATTTATCAGTGCTCCCAACTCCTAAGAAAGTTGCCTAACATTTCATTTGGATTATCTTGCGAATAAGATAATGAGGTTAGGATTGAGGATGATAAGTTGGGCTCCAATTGCTCCTAAATTAAATCTAATGTATGACGGTTGTATTATTTCTGACAAAGAGGCAACATCGTGCAGGCATGCTCATTGTAGTCATGGGTGTCCATTATGCTGATGTGATAATATTCTGGCCATTACTTGATCTCTGGAGACAACAAGGACTACACATTTCTGGTTCATGTGCTGTTCTGATCTTACCATTGGGGCCCTTTTGCATTTTGTAAAGTGAAATTTAAGGATTTCGCGCATACTTTTGGTCAATTTTATTTATTTTTCAGTAAAAATGCAAGTCTTCACAATTTCCGGGGGCAGCTGCCCCCCCCCCCTTTAATTTCCGCTGCGGTATGGCCGTGGTTTACTTCAATGACATATGTGATTATTCTTTCTAGTAACATCCAGGTAGTTCAGCAAGTAGGAAAAAAACAAGAACGACAAAAGAACAAAAACAAAATCTGCATCTAGCATCTATGCACATCAGTTGTATGCTCTGGAAAAACACACTTGATAAAATAGTACAAGCCGTGTTAATGTCAGCACATAATCAGGAATGTGTAGTCCAGAGATCGAGTAATGGTCAGAATGTATCACTTCAGCATGATGGACACACATGACTGACTACAAACAGCATGCTTGCACGATATGTTGCCTCTTTGTCAGAAATAATATAAATAATATAACCGTCACACATTACAATTAATTGAGGGGATTGTAGTCCAACTTATCATATCATCCTCAATCCTAACCTCATTATCTTATTCGTAAGTTAATCCAAATAAGATGTTAGACATGAGGAGCTGGGAGCACTGATCAATCGATGTGTCTGTTAACAAAATGCACATACATGTATATACCCCAGTACATTACAATACTCCTTGTTGATTAAAATATTATGTACAAAGCAAATGGATGAAATGTATCTTTACAAATCAAAGACTTGTAAATTGAAAATGAATTGAACTTGAATTGAATTTCTAAATCAAGAAACTCGGAAAGAGCTGGTTACACTAATAACATCATGAAAATGATACGACTATTAAGGGCATTACGGTTTGTCAAGTCGTTTCAAGGTATTCCTGCAATGATACCACATTGAATATATTCGACGTCTATCTCTGTTTATCTATATATGTTCCTAAATAAGCACATTGGACCCCTTTATAATGTCTTCCTAGATAGAGACTTTTCAAAATAAAGAACCCACGAAAAATAAGACTTTTAAACTTCTAACCGCTTTTAGACGTGTATTTTGGCTTCCAATGGAAGTTTGTTGAACTTTTGACCTTTCCCTGACCTTGTTTTGACCCTTTATATTTTCTGGATAAGGACTTCTGATGATGGACTTATCAAAATCGAAAATAAAAATGTACCCACATGCATAAAAACACGGAAAATGAGCTTTCTTCACACCTTCAGTGTAATTTGCCATTAAACGAAAGTTCGTTGACCTTATTACATTTCCGGTCATAACTTATTAACAAAAGGTCAAGAGTATATAGTTGTGTACATTTTTTTGTTCAGTATAACAAGACAAACAATTTAATGTGTCACTCGACAGAATCAGGGCAATTTAAAAAATTGACCCCTATTGACACCATTTTGACCGCTAACATGGTCAAGATGACCATTAGAATTTTGTCACCAAGTTGAAAGTTGTTCCTTGTGATGTAACCAATCACATTAAAGTGAAATATCAGACTTAGCCAAATTGTCGAAGTAAATTACATATGCTGCCTGACTATAATGAGGCGACGATTTTGAGAGGGCCAGACATTGCGTATCAGGCAGAATTTATCTTTAAAAAAAAGTTGCAAGCTAGCGAAGCGAGCGAGCAAAATTTTTGACATTTTCAATGCAAAAATCAAATTTTGTGATAGATTTTGACATGATATCCAGAGAATAATATATTTCACTCTTCTCTTTCCATTCCTTTTTTGTGGTCTGTATGCCACTGCGAACATGATTCTTTGTGGCAGTACCGTGGAGAGTAAAAAACGAGAGGCGCAGTATGGCGCATGTGCTAAAAAGCTGCTTAATATAAATCACCTTTTCTTGAGAATTTAACTTTGAGTTATTTTTGACATTATATTTACTAAATAAAATCATATCCTACACTTTTTCTTTGCTTTTCTTTCCTCCTCTTTTTGTCTTGGTTGTAGAACTTTTGGGGACCATGGCCCAACCCTTCCATACTCATATACGGCAGTGCTATGTGGTTGGGGTCCGTCTGGAGCCACCGGAACTTCTTGCTATCAAAACCATTTAAACCTCGCAGATTGCCGCTATTTTTAATCAAATCGCGGGTATATACAGAATATAGCTTTTACACAACACATTTATTCAACCCAGTTCAACCAAATATTTTTTGGGGGCAAAACATAGCAATGTAGGAAACTTTGTAAAAAGCCGCCAGCGAGCTGGGAAAAAAATGCCTATTGAAATTAAATTCTAATTATGTGATAGATTTTTCCATTATATTCAACAAATAACACATTTCATTGTTTCTAATTATTTCATTATACGTTGGTCTCCTATAATTTCTTTAATTTCCTCTTGGGTGTGGAACCAAGACCCCCCCCCCCCCCGCCTGTACGCCAGTGATTGAACGTAAAGCTTAATGTAGGAAGTGTTCCTACAGGGGGGCGTTATAGAGCCATTTGAAGGTTATAAATGAAGAGCCCCTACTGCGTGGGGTCTGGGGCAAAGCCCAAGTAGCTTATTTGCATAAAATTTAGCAAGCTTATAGCACAATGTTGTATGCAGTCCATCTTTCCTCCCGCTCTTTATTTTCTATCCTCGGCAGCCCGGTCATGTTATTAAGTTTTTTTTCTTGACGCTTTTCTTTGTTTTCCAATTTAGCTTTTGACTAATTCCATTCTACCTTCATTTCCCGCTATTGTTTGCACCTTTTGTCATCTTTTCATTTATTTCCCATCATGCTATTGCATTACATACAGGCCTATTTCGGAATGAGTTATTCTTTCTCAAATGTTCGTTCGTTCCTTTTCCCGCTTTCCTTCCTTTTCCATTAAAAATATATTTTCTTCGTTTTCTTTTCACTATTCCCTTTCCTTTTCATCCTTTCCTTTCCCCCGTTCTTTCCCCTTTCCCTTTCTTTCTTTCTCCCTCCCTTTTCCCCGTTTTTTTATTTTCCCGGTGAAATCCGCCAGGGGGGGGGGGCAGCTTGCCCCCCTCCGCCTGTTACGCCACTGCGTAAGTTACGAACGCACGACTGGTAAGCCTTTCATGTGCAGACTATCTCCCTATGTAGAGTAAAACCTGAGAACATGTTCGAGTTGTGCGTAGGTCGTGCGTAACACTACGAACAGCTTACCAAAAAAAAAACCCACCAGGTATATTGAAATTACCAAGGAATATTGGTTTTCCGGAGTACCATAACGAATTAATGATCACGAAGTGTCATTATGATCATAAACAGGTTTGGCGCCCGTTTGGCGCTCCTGTCGATAAGAAACCCTGTTCTATTTATCTATTTATTCTCGAATATTTACACAGAATGACCTGATCAGCATAAAAAACATACAATATACGAAAAACATAGTAAAACAGGACATTATGAGATACAGAAAAAAGCAACAAATACAAAGTAAAAATACGAGAATATGTTACGAGATGGCAAGATACATGATATAAATATGCAAAATATTAACATTAAAATCTAGTCTTCCTCAGGGCTCTGTGATTATATTTATAAAAAAAACATTAAAAAAAAGATGAAAGATAGTTAAAAACATAAGGCAATGTATTACACAGTACTAATGAATTTAATTTTAGAATAAAAAATAAGCAGAAGACACATCGCATCATTTGGTAATTTTATCACTAATATACATCGAGATAAAAAGAAAAACAAACAAACAAAACACGACACGTTTTAATGTCTAAATAATAAGTGGGAATAGCAGAAAGACAAGAAAAGAGTAGCAATCGAGATTAAGTGTACTTTAGGAACGGCACGGACAATGGAATAGTGAATGATAAGTGTATAGTATACTGATTAAAATGAAAGATGTGATAAAATTATGTCTTTATGTGTTTAAGTTGGTATTTGAAAGAGTGAAGAGATTTTGAAAACCTTACATGGTCAGGCAGTTGGTTCCATTTGAATGAGCCTAGAAACAGGAAAGATTTTTGGTAAAAGGTCGTACGACATTTTGGCAATCTCAAGAGCAATTTGTCAGAACTACGTGTGGTTCTCGTAGATTCATCATCGACAAATGAAAGTCTATCGTATAAAATGGCGGGTGATAATTTGTTGACACACTTATACATAAGAACACATGAGGCTCTATGGAGAACGTGAATTAGAGAGGGCCAATTTAGTTCTTTAAACACGATTTCAGAACGTGCCATCCATGTGCGATTTGATATCAGGTACGCTGCCCTTTTATGTAACCTGTTAAGCGTGTCATAATTTCCTTCTGATCTGCCAAACCAAACAGAACAATAAAGGATATGGGGATTGACATATCCCCAATAAAGTTTGGAAAGTTGAGATTGATTAAAGTAATGTTTATTCATGCGAATAATTCCAAGCTTACGTTGATAAGGTTTGACATTGAATTGGTATGTTGCTTAAAGTCAAGGCAATTATCGATTGTTACGCCCAAACACTTCACTTCATTTACACATTCTAGAGTACAGTCATGTATATTTATTGGTATTTGTTGATTATGAGTAGTACTTAGTTTTTGTTTTGACCCTAATAGCATTACTTTTGTTTTATTATAGTTGAAGATCAGTTTGTTATTTCTTATCCATGAATAGGTCTCGTATAGTGCCTGGGTTAGATTGGTTTCGACCTCTGCTTTAGTCGTACCAGATACTGAAATAGTAGTGTCATCTGCGTACATATACACTGAGGCACTAGTAACATGATTCGATAAGTCGTTGATAAATAGTGAAAACAGAACCGGAGCAAGAATTGAGCCCTGAGGGACACCTACATTAATTTATTGTGTAGAAGACTTGTCATTACCAATAGAAACGAATTGTCTGCGGTTTTCTAAGTACGATTCAAACCATTTTAAACACGATCGAGAGCATCCACATGATTTAAGTTTATTGAGGAGAAGCGAATGGTCTACTGTGTCGAAAGCACGACGTACAGTAAGTCAATGAATGCAACACCGTTCAGTCTCCCATCATCTACCTGCTTCGACCAATCATCAACCATACAAAGTAGTGCTGTCTCGCATGAATGATTAGGCCTAAAGTCAAACTGATTAGGAGACAATATTTCTTGTTGAAGAAGATGTTTAAGAAGGCTTGAACTTACAGCTCTTTCAATGATCTTGGAGAGCACAGGTAAAATAGCTATCGGTCTATAATTCTGAACGAATGCTTTATCACCTGATTTGGGAATTGGTTGAATTCTAGCAGTTTTCCATTCAGTTGAAAACAGTCCTTCATTTAATGATAGGTTCAAGATATAAACAAGCGTGGACAGAACGATGGGGACAGTAATTAAAAGTTTTAACAGTTTTACAGACAAGTTATCATGTCCAGTAGCTTTCTTGCACGAGAGATTATTTATAGTTTTTACCACAAAGTCGTGGGTAATCAATGGTGCATTATATTCTACGTTTTCGTCTACAGAGTTACAAACATCAGTGCGAATATCATATTGAGATGTCGAAGAAAATGGAGAGATTTCATTTTCACTATTAATTTCACCCACAAGTTCTTCGATCGAGTTGGTAAAATAATCATTAAAGCAATCCACCACCTCCTTAGGCTCGGAGATATAATTTCCGTTCTCTGCCACCAAAGCAATGTGTTTTTCACTTGGTCCCTTAGTGATGGTTTTCATAACATTCCAGAGAGCATTCGGGGCCGAGTGATTATCATTTAAGAGATAATCCATGTAGTTGGTTTTTGCTCTTTTGAGTTCATATCTAACTTGTTTTAACAAAGATTTATCCTCATTCCAGTGAACCGGTGAGAAAGTTTTCCTAGCCTGTCTAAGACAGTGATCGCGCTTGTTCATTAACACTATGATGTCCTCGGTTACCCAGGGGCATGGGTTTTTTCTTAAACGCTTTCTTCTGTACGGTATATGTTTATTCACACATGACATTACTTTTGTATACCAAAATTTCCATGCTTCATTTGTGTTATTGAAGTTAAATATTTGATCAAGATTTTGTTCCGTTAGGTCACTATGAAATTCTTCGGTATTCAGGTGCTTGAAATCTCTCCATTCGATAATATTTTCAACAGATTTTGAACACGTCTTATTACCATAAACAGTGAATACAAGATAGTGATCACTGAAAGATGTCGTGTATACACCTGCTATCCTGTGTTTTTCCGGATCAGTACAAAATATTAAAATCTATCATTTTTTCAGAATACGATGTTACACGAGTGGGTATGTCATTAAGTTGATGGAATAATAACCCTGACATAATTTATTTTAAGGTGCTCGAGCATGGATCATTCTTTGTAGGGCTCATGTCACAGTTAAAATCGCCTAGTACAATTACATCATTATTCACAAGAGTTCCTATATGTTGCCAACCATGTTATTAATTGAATTTAATACGCCTGCGGGGAAATTTGGTGGTCTATAGACGGCACATATAGTTATGGGTTCGGTAGTTTTACTTGTAACGTTTATACTAATTGCTTCAGTATCACGTTCACAATGAGTAATAAGTCGTTTAAACGATACATTGGAACTTATATAGAGAGCTACACCGCCCCCATGCTTATTTCGATCATTCCAAACAATGCTTTAATCATCTATGTAGAGTTCAGGATCTGTGATTGTGTCATCACATTTCGACTCCGTAATTGCTAGAATATCAAAAGTTTTATTTCTTAGACTGAGTCTTAATTCCTCTATCTTCGATGGAAGTGAATTAATATTAACGTGACCGATTTACAGTCCATGTCCGGGAAGTTGGGGAAAAGAACCATCTTCAAGTTCACAGTATTTGCAGTTGTTCACTAAGTCTGTGTAGCTATTTTCTATTTCCTGTCGTTGAGAAGTTTCCGAGCTGTTTGAAGACAATCTAACTTTCTCGTAGCAGCTCGATGATTCTCCGCGACGGTGGATTATTGTTGAAAAGCAAATTTTCTTCGCTGGAGTAAAATCAGTAATCTGTTCCGCTAATGATTCAAGCTTTGCGACTATTTCAGCTGCGTCATGAGAGGAGATATCATTGGAGCCGAGGTGAAGAAGAACTTCCTTGGCATTAAGCTGAATAGCTTCCTCGCAGACAATGTCGCAGACGTTTCCAATGCGAGCGCCTCGAAGTGTTTTGCATTTAACGGGTCTCTTTGATAGCTAAGAAGGTATGATGCCCTTTATCAAGGAATCACCAACTATTAGGATATCGGCTGAATGAACGTCTTGTACGGATGTCAAAGAATGATTAATTGAAGCTCTCATGAGTTGATGTCTTGCTCGGTAGTGACGTAGCTGTTCATCCATTGAAGGTTGGTTTTGTTCGTGACAATGCAGATCATTTTTTCTTGTCACGGCAGGGTCGATTTCAGCTTCATTGGTTGTCATGTGTGTAGCAGAGTTAGATTCTTTTGTTGAGAGGACAATGCGATTAGCAGTACCGTTGACCCGGGGGGGGGGGGGGGGCACTCAGTATATAATGCATAGTGGGTATGTGCCGCGGAGGGGACCCCCATTTTCACACTCAAATTTTCGTTCCGAGGCATAGCATTTTTGTCTTATCGAGGCAAAAAACAAAGAAAGCCGCTCCAAGGCATAGCACTTTGTTCTTATCGAGAAAAAAAAAGAAAGAAATCCGCTCCAAAGCTTCGCATATTTTTCGTTACGCCGTTCCGGTCGCATTGATCTGCTGCAATTTTGGTGAAAAGCGGCCGCCGAGCGCTGTCCGACCATCGTCTCTGCGCTAGCGCACCCAGCGGAGGCCGCGTATAGCTGCATCATGCACGCATGCCCGTTCCATAGGGGTACATACGCACGTACTCGCACGCTGGCGATCCGTTCCAAGGACCCCCGTTTTCACAAAATTGTAGTTCCGAAGCCCGTTCCGAGGACCCTCCTTTTTACAATAAGCCCGCTCCAAGGCCCCCGTTTTTTGTCTCGCCCGCGGCACACCCCTACCACTTTTTTGGTCGAGTGCCCCCCCCCCCCGGGACCGTTGAGCACCTTACTACCTTTTCCATTGCTTGTAGACTGTGCGATCTTCTCTTGTACAGACAGCAACTGGGCTTGGAGGTCTTTTACAACGGATTCCAAATCCCTGACTCTATATTCAAGTAGATGAGGTACACCATTGTTTAGGACTTCATTGTCCTTAGGATTATCCGATACTTGTTGAAGTTCAGTTCTCATGGAACTGGCCGAGTTTTCATTGATATTCAAATCAGCAGTATCGAGAGGAAAGCCAACTTGACCATCAGCCATGTCAGCGCCATCTTGAATCAAAATCAAACTTTCTTGATCTTCATCATTTAAGTCAGAGATATAATTCTCTGAGCATAAATCTGTTCGGACATTCTCATTATTGTTAATAATAATAATAATATTCCGCATTTATGTAGCGCCTAATACATCGGAACGACGTCTCTAAGCGCTTTAAGGCGACCGCACACCTTACGACTGGTCTGCGACCCGATTTTGGAACAAATCGCATTTTTCTCATTTTCTGAAGATGTGAATGGGACATATCATTTTATTTGAGGTTAAAATTAATTGAAATAATAATATTATAACCATTTTGAAAGATTGCAAGCCCTTATTTTGGAGTAAAGACCAAATTAGTTTCAAGTCGTAGCCAATCGTACGACTGCTATGACGTCATTACGACTAGATATTAAATTCGCTTTTATTCTGAAAAGGATGATAGCATAGTCACAAATTTGATCATAGGTATTCATATGATGATTTAGAACATTACACAGTAAGATATTCCAAGTCTCAATATTAGCATAAAATTCTACTACATTTTATTCTGAAATCGGGTCGCAGACCAGTCGTAAGGTGTGCGGTCGCCATTACAGACATATTATTACCCCGGTCATCGGATCCTTGCATGCCCGCATACAATTTATGCACCTTCTCCACTCCCTGGAGAGCATTCCAACAAGAGTTCCAAGACTCAATTGCTAGGCATACTACATATAGGCTTTCACATCCTACCGGGATACAACAATGACGGCAAATATTCCTGTTTAGGTTTGGGTAGATAGAGCATAACTCATTTACAACATAATCAATATGATCATCTTTTAGGACTGCTTGATCGAGGTGATTTTTCTGAATATGATATAAGGCCGTGTTGATCCCTGACATAGTGATGTTTTTAGGCAGTTTGCATCTAAAGTCAGTTGAACCTGGGGTTCCATATCCGATGTTAGTTTTTGGTTTGGAGAGTTTAGACTTATCCATTCTCTACCATGTCTATAGCTGAATGGACACTTGGCAGAGTATCATATCGAGCATAAGCGGCTATAACCACAGTACGCATACGGAGAATATAATTCACGGAGGCTCTGATCAATTTGAAAAGCGTAGGTTAAAAAACGAGTTCTAATGACCAACCTGCGCATTGAAGGAATAAGGTGGTCGATAGTTTATTCAAGGAGATAATTCCTTGGTTTGTTTCAACTTAACTTTAAATGTCTATAAAATCTTTCTCAAATGCGCACTCCTCCCACCCCCTCCACATATGCACCAACTTAGTCCAGGATAGAAGGGGTCGAACCTTGTTTTTTTATATATACAATGTTTTTTTATGGTTTCTTGTCAATTCGAGGGTGCTGATTCCGAATCTGAATGATGCCACTCGTGTAACCTTGAGCATTTTCTGCAAATTGGCAAAATCCAATATGGCCGCCAAAATATTCAAATTACCCATGAAAATCATAAAATTGTCCACACATTGGCTTTCAAGTACATGCAATTGTGCTGCCGGAGTAAAATAATACCTGAAAAAATGATTTTTGTCAAAATATTTATTTTCTTGATATCATAATGGCCGCCATCATAGACCCCTGTACAATATGAATGGGGAAAATTAATTTTTACAAAATTGAGCACTGGAATGCAAGTAATTATGATCTATGAGTGAAGCAATGTCTGTAAACATGATTGCTAACGATATATATCATTTGTTATGTCAGTTATGTGATAAATCCTGTATTTTGATATTCAAAATGGCCTTCAAAAGCCCTAACACTATTATGTACAATGTGAATGGTGACACAAAAAAATCACAAGAGTGAGCACTAAAATGCATTCTGTTGAGATAAACGAGTGGAATACTGACTAAAAACATTATTGTTAACGAAATTTATTATTTAACAAGCCATGTATGTGATAAACCCTGTATTTCGATATTTAATATGACCGCCAAAGGCCCTAAAACTATGATCTACGATGTGAGAGAGGACAAAAACAATCACAAGGTGAGCACTAACACGTATTTTTTTGTGGTAAATTAGTGGAATACTGTCTTCAAATATAATTTGCAACGAAATATATCATTCGGGTTTCATATTTGTGTTAAATATTGTATTTTGACTTTCAAAATGGCCGCCAAAAGACATTGACTGTATTATGTACAATCGATCTGGGAAACCAATTTTCACATGAGTCAGCACCATAACATGCATATAATTGTGATTTAAGAGTAAAATATTGTCTGAAAACATAATTCCTAACAAGATATACCATTCATTCTGCCAGGTAGGTGATAAATAATGTATTTTGAAAGTCAAACTGGCCGCTACAGGCCCTAACGGTAGACCTATTATGTACTTTGTAAATGGGAACATATAATTTTAACAGAATTTGGCTTTGCTTGACTAAATGGTGTTGCATGTATGAGTGAAATATCGTCTGAAAATATGATTTTGTAACCAAATAGATAATTTCTTATGTTATTTAGGTGATAAATGCTATATTTAAATTTCAAAATGGCTGCAATATGTTTCTTTGTGGAAATTATCTTTCCCCATTCAAATTTTACATATTAAGATAAGGGACTATGGCGGCCATTTTTCATTTTTAAAAGGCTGCATTCATCACCTTTATGACACAAGCTATGATATATTTCGTTAGAAATCATTGGGTTTAGACAATACTTAACACTTACATCAAAATTAAGCCATTTTCATAGTAAAAATTTTGTCAAAATTATCTGTCCCCAGTTACAATGTACATACTACTTTGGGCTATGGCAGCAATTTTGAATTTCAAAGTAAGGCCTTTATTACCTTCTCAACCATTATGTGATGTATTTAGTCAGAAATCATGTTCAAGACCAAATTTTACCTATATCACATAGTTACGTGCGTTTTTGGTTCTCATTCTGGTGATGATTAGTTTCCCTATACGCATATTACAAAATTTGTAGGGGCCTGTGCGGCCGTTTTGAAAGTCAAAATACAGTATTTATCACCTATGGGAGAGGAAATGTTGTATTTCATTTAAAAAATCACGTTTTCAAACAATATTTTCCTTATACAACAGAATTATATGGATTTCATAGTCAGGCAAATCCTAATTCTTTCAAAAGTAATTGTCCCCATTTACATTGTAGATTATACTGTAAGGGCCCATAGGGGCCATTTTGAATTTTACAATACAGCATTTATCTCATGCATGAAAAATGAAATGATATGTTTCGCCAGAAATCATGTGTTTAGACAATATTTCACTCGTATAGATTACAATTACATTCATTTTATTGTTTTTACTCTTGTGAAAATTAGTTTCTCCATTCGCTTTGTTCATAATACAGATAGGGCCTATGGCAGCCATTTTGAATGTCAACATGCAGCATAATTACCGAAATTGCAAGGGAAATGATATGTTTCGTTAGAAATCCTTGTTGTCAGACAGTGTTACACCAATATTTCGCAGTTATTGGCATTTTAAAGTCAAACAAATTCAAAGGTTGTGAAAATTATTTGTCCCCTTTTATATATTGTACACAGTATGAGGGGTCTATGACAGCCATTTTGAATATCATAATACAGCATTTATCACATTAGATAGTATACAAATGACATAGTTTTGTTAATAGTCATGTTTTCAGACAGTAGTCCACTCGCAGGTCACAATAACATACAATAATAGTGCTCTTGTTTGAAAAAATATTTTCCCCATTCATATTCTACATAATAAAGTATACAGGGGTTATGGCGGCCATTTTGAATATCAATAAAATAAATATTTTGTCAAATATCGCTTTTCCAATTGGTATTTCACTTCTGCACAACAACTACATGCATTTTATAGCTAATGTGTTGGCAATTTTATGATTTTCATGGGTAATTTGCATATTTTGGCGGCCATATTGGATTTTGCCAATTTGCGGAAAATGCTCAAGGTTACAAGAGTGGCATCATTCAGATTCGGAATCAGCACCCTCGAATTGACAAGAAACCATAAAAAAACATTGTATATCTAAAAAAACAAGGTTCGACCCCTTGTCTATGGGGCCTATCCTGGACTAACTCCCCCCTCCCTCTCCCCCCCCTCTCTCTCTCCCTCCCCCCCCCCCCTCTCTCTCTCTCTCACACACACACACACACACACACACATTAAATATATATTTTTATATAATTTTTACGATCACCTTAATTTGTTTTTATATTATCTCAACCCAGACAAAATACACGAGAGGCGAGTAAATGCATTTTCCGTGGAGTTTAATAAAAATTGTTTCTGAAAAGCATCTTCCAAATGATGTATACCAAAATGTAAAATGATGTGTTGTCAAATAAAGCCAACATAATATAATGCAACAATCAAAACATAATAATATAAACGTAAAGCCTCCTGAGATGTGTCATATGCGAAAAATTAAAGTTATTAAACCAATCTCCTCAATTGACAATTAAAACAGTCCATCCACATTCATGACAAAGACACCAGTTTGTCATGTTGGCCAAATGTGGGCAACGTAAAATTCCATCTGCAAAGCTACGAAGCAAAGATTCCCGTTTGCAACACGAGCTTATGCAGGAAAACTTTTAAAACAGAAACTAGTGCTCAGAAGCCCCACCAACGGCCCTGAACTAGAATGTGAACGAGGCAACGTTAATGTTCGGTCCGAAATGGAATTCGCTGGTGGCCTCATCCAAATCGGGTGACGAACCAAGCCCCGTTCACATTATAACATGAGGAGTGGAATATACGAAATTGGTCTAAATAAATGAAAAATATTATCTCAGGAAGCCCAAAATAAGTGAAGAATCATAATGTGATAGGAAAAGGCCGAGCTCCAGCAAGGGCGAAAACACCCCCCTGAACACCTGATGATAAATTAACTAAACTGGTAAACCAAAGTAAAATACAAAAAGGTATCCAAAATTAGGTGAACAGGTTGGATGGAATTACCTTGCGGCCCACTTTGGGTGTGCGACCAGGCTTAAGGCCCGAAGCTCACATTTAGGTTAGAATGAATAACATGAAACAAAACATCTTGACGTTGAAAATTAGTGGGGGTGACAAGGGGATGGAGGAGGGAAAAATACAGGAAGTATGTTGCACAAGACAGGTGAATTGAGATGGAAGATGCTTTCAAATCGACTCCACGAAGAAGAATGCTAACTTGTTAGAAATTGGCTTTTGCCCCCTCCCGAAATTACCACGTCAGCTAACGCGACGTAGCATTTTTAGCCACGCCTCCTTGTAATGTCCGAAAAATACCAAAATTCGCAACGCAACATTTTTTGGCCACGCCTCCTCGTGAAGTCCGACAAAAATACCATATTTGGCATCACAACATATCTCCGCCAGGGCAAAGGAATTCGCCTGACCATGCCCCTTCCTTGTAAAACACCTGTTACGTACCGCTGGCGGGCTATGTTGTTGTCCAGCTAGTCTGACCTGAGATAACCTCTCATTAACTCGCTTCGCGCGTTAAGAGGTATTATCTCAACCCAGACAAAATACACGAGAGGCGAGTAAATGCATTTTCCGTGGAGTTTAATAAAAATTGTTTCTGAAAAGCATCTTCCAAATGATGTATACCAAAATGTAAAATGATGTGTTGTCAAATAAAGCCAACATAATATAATGCAACAATCAAAACATAATAATATAAACGTAAAGCCTCCTGAGATGTGTCATATGCGAAAAATTAAAGTTATTAAACCAATCTCCTCAATTGACAATTAAAACAGTCCATCCACATTCATGACAAAGACACCAGTTTGTCATGTTGGCCAAATGTGGGCAACGTAAAATTCCATCTGCAAAGCTACGAAGCAAAGATTCCCGTTTGCAACACGAGCTTATGCAGGAAAACTTTTAAAACAGAAACTAGTGCTCAGAAGCCCCACCAACGGCCCTGAACTAGAATGTGAACGAGGCAACGTTAATGTTCGGTCCGAAATGGAATTCGCTGGTGGCCTCATCCAAATCGGGTGACGAACCAAGCCCCGTTCACATTATAACATGAGGAGTGGAATATACGAAATTGGTCTAAATAAATGAAAAATATTATCTCAGGAAGCCCAAAATAAGTGAAGAATCATAATGTGTTGTGGCAAAAAATGGAATGCCGCCAAACGGGATGACTCATCGTCAGCCCGCCGCCACAACACAATATGATGCCAATAGTTCAAACCATGCTGTAATTACAAGGTCCACGCTAAGAAGCTGGGAAAAGGGGGGGGGGTGCATTAAACGAACAGGGACGCACAATTAAACCATCTAGGAGGATTCATGCTCATTCAGTCCACTTGCGAAGAGTCTAGTGCCCTAAGATAAAGGAGAGGCGGGGGGGGGGCGGGGCTTAGTAACTAAATATTGAAGTTTGTAGTGAGGACTTGAGATCTGATGATACCACGTGTGAGTTCTGGATAATGTATTCAGGTCATAACATCTGCTCATAAAAAAGTTCCAACCGTTCGCGACGTCCGAGCCAGCGAGTCCTCGACGGAGGTAAAACAGCTGTTACTCTAGCGATTTCGCTCCGCGACAAAGAAATCAAGTGTTCTCCTGTTCGCGGATGTATTGAGTTTTAGGACCCGGCCACGTGCCGAGTAGTGAGGGCCCGCCCCCAACTAGAGCGGGACTGCCCGCGTCAGCGAAACGTGAATTGTCCCCTTCCTCTCTTACGATTCTGTGGAATGCTGACACAACCCACGTTGAGACTCCAAATAACTGCACATGGAAGAGAGAAAAGGAAAGAAACAGCGGCACCAATTGTACATTCTAAAAGGGGGGGGGGTACATAGTTACCATAAACACGATAAGTGTAGCAAAGACCACAATCTACCAAGGAGAGTGATATCTCCTTGAATCTACTAACAGTGGGCGAGCAATTCTGCCTGCGCCCATGGAACTATAAACGGGTAAGATAACCATCGCCGTCACCATGGCAACAAGCGAGAGAAAGAGAGAGAGTAAGGTTAATATTTACTGCTCGTTAGGGGTTGTCAAAAAACAAAAACAAATAAACATTAGGTCGATATTAAATTGTGCACAAACTGGTATTAAACATAGAAGGGTGATAAACATACTGGCAAAATTGCTTAAATTAAGGGGGGAGAGGTTGTCGAATATACAATCTGTGTGTGTTGGAAGCCCAGCGCCCCATATTTTGAATGCAAACATCGGGAACACCTGCCATGGCTGCAGAAGTTGCCGCCCCAATACGGAAAGAATGGGAAGAGAAATGAGCAACGGGTAGCCCGCAAAAACTAATGGCACGCTTCAAAACTTGGCCAAATTGGTGCCTCGTTAGGGGTGACGAGTCAAAGTGACGGAAAAAGGCAGAGCCGACCGAGCTCCGCAGAGCGAGGTAATCATTTACCGCGCGAAGTGGGCATAAATACGAAACGACATTCTGTGGAATTAAAATCGAGCATCCACGTCCAGTTTGATCTGTTTTAGACCTCGCAATCACAATGCGCAATTTTGCTTGATTACCCATCCCTTGAATAATAACATCTTTTTCTGATAAAGGAACGGGTTCATGTCTAGATCGAGACGTGAACTCCCCTACTCGAAGAAAACCAAAGAAAGCGATTAGAAAGGCAGCCCGAAACAATGCCAGATCATACGTATTAACGCATACGTGAGTCAATGAATTTAGGATGGATTTGAGAATAGGCAGGGTTATGGGACACCGGGTATCACGGCGAGCATTTTTCCGCCTGCACCCGTCTACCAGCCGCCGGATTACAAACGCGTCAGTCACATCAGGCCAACCCAATGTTTGCATCGTAAAAGCCAGGCCTGATATATATGTACTTATTGTTGCCCCCGCATACCCATTCCAGGAGAGATAAGCAATAAATTGAGCGACCTGCTCAACGTCAGGACGTATACTTATATCATAATGATATTGCAGCCGAAACTGCTTAAACACAGACCAAGCGTTCCTATAAGTATGATGAGTGCCGGGCGCCCGCGAAGAAAACAACAGATGCTCTCTCTCTATATGAAGCTGCTCCAAAGATGGGCGGGAAGCTTGCTGCCAGCCAGATCTGCGCCTGGTGCTAACCTGCGAAACCTGTCCATCTGAAAACGAGAGAGGGCATCAGCCTTTTCATTGCGAGAGCCTGGCACGTAACGTGCTTTGAACATAATATTATGTTCCAAACAAAGAACTACAAGCAAACGAACCAGTTTCATTACACTAGGACATTTCGAAGTTAAGGAATTAACAACATGAACAACTGTTTGATTATCTGACCAAAATAAGACCTTAGAATTAGCTAGAAGAGCCCCCCACATACGTATACCGACTACTATTGGGAAAAGCTCTAGAAAAGCGATGGAATAATTCTTCTCCAGTATTTCAGCTGGCCATTTCCCTTGAGCCCACTTATCCTGGAAGGATATACCAAAGCCAATGCTACCCGCAGCGTCAGTAAAGAACTGAAAATGAGCATTAGTTACCCATGTTGAGTGTGAAAACATAACTGTGCCATTGAAATCGGACAGAAACGTAAGCCAGGCCTGCATGTCCTCTTTTGCGCCGCGTGAAAGCCTTATCCGGTGGTTTGGGGTGCGGACCCCTTTAGTAAGATCGATAAGTCTCCTTAGGAAGGCTCTTCCGGGAGCCACGGCTTTACACACGAAATTAAGGCTGCCAATTAGCGACTGCAACTGCCGTAACGAGAGCTTATCTTTCTTAACAAAATCAATGAGCATTGCCTGTAACACGTTTACTTTCTCCTTGGGTACCCGAACTCTCTGCTCAGCCGCGTCGATTTCAAGCCCTAAAAATATGATAGTGGGAACGGGCCCCTCAGTCTTCTCCTCCGCTATCGGGACGCCAAAAACCTCGCACATCGCCTTAAAATGATACATCAAGGAACGACATTCCTGCCGTGTTGCGCCAACGAAAAAGAAATCATCCAAATAATGCAAAATTTGCTCTGAATTCGCAATTTCACGGCAACATGACTCAAGAAAAGTGCTAAAACGCTCAAAATGGGCACATGAAATTGAGCAGCCCATTGGCAAGCATTTATCAAAGTAATACGCGCCATCAATGCAAAACCCCAGAAGGTCAAAATCGGAGGGATTCACTGGTAGTAAGCGAAAAGCGGATTTTATATCGGTTTTTCCCATGAGAGCACTAGCTCCCAAGCGAGCAACGAGATCAACCGCCTTGTCAAATGAAGTGTAATTCACGGAACATAAATCGGAATCAATGTGGTCATTAACCGAAGCCCCCCGAGGAGAAGATAGATGCTGAATTAGACGGAATTCTCCCGGATTTCGCTTGGGGACGAGCCCTACCGGGGAGCAGCGAAAGTTATCGAAAGGCGGGTCTTGGAAAGGACCTGACATTCTCCCTAAACTAACTTCCTTACCAACTTTCTCCAACAGCATGTCCCTATGCTCCCTAGCAGATTTCAAATTACGCGAGAACACAGAGCGACGCTCGCCTGTGAAACCCAATGAAAAACCCAACCTAAAACCAGAAATCAGAAAAGCTGCATTATGTTGATTATGGTGCCGTCTAAGAAATGGGAGCATGCTGCCAAGTTTAATTGGAGTTGGAGCTAGGCTTCTGTTTGGCGATTGCAGCGGCAGAGTTGCAGGCGTGTGAGCCATGCGCTGCTGAGGAGCATTTTCCGCACCGGTGAGCATAACGACAGGCGGTGCGTTGGCATGACCCAGCGTTAAAGGCGAAACAGACTGGTGAGGAGCGGAAGGGGGCAGGCGCGGCGCCAGGGGCCCGAATTGCCCCTTGTCTGTTGGCATATCCTGAGGATGGGAAACTACCCCGCCGAAACGACCGGTCGTATGGCCGAAAGGGCTGGTTACCCCCAAAAGACGAAAACGCTGCTCGACCGGGCGTCGAAGCTACTGTCAGCCATAGCTCGGTGTCTATGACAGCCCAGGAACGATGTGGATGACGGGCCTGACGTAACCGAAATTGAATGTCATAGGCCCGCCAATTGAAACCCCCAAAACGCACAATAGAGCGAACGATATCCATATACTTGAGGAGCTCGCGCGCACGCATACAGTGTCGCTCCAAGTATATAGACGCGTAAATAATAAACGCAGATGTCCACTGTTCTATGCTGGCGATCACCGGAGCCTTGCTTTGGGGGCGAAGCATTAAAGCGGACCCGGTGGCACAAAGGCTGAAGGCCTGCAACTGGGAACTTTCCTCACTTAAGCTTTCCCTTTTTAGTAATCCACCTAACTCTACAAATTCACCTTTCCAAATCTTCTCCTTAACACTGGAAGGCACCTCCCCGCCCAAATCATCACACACACAGCTAAGCATATCTGGCTGCGCAGACAGCGTAGGAAAAGGAGGGTTGGGGGCTGGTGTAAAATTATCATGACTATTAAGCCCATCAACTACAGGGGCAGGAGGGATAGAAGGGGGAGCTTGGGATTGAATTTGGGGAATGACCGGATCTTGTGGAGAAGTCACAATAGGCCAGGAGCCCCCCATTGTCCCGAACTCACCGTTGGTTGTCGACGCCGAAATTCCAGCAGCTGGGCTCTGCGTAGAACTAAAAACTTGGCCGACGTCTGTCTCGAGGTCGACAGGAGAAGGCTGGCTGGCGGCATCTCGGATCGAACGACGAGTAGACTTCCTCTTACTTAACTTTTTGCCTGGCTTAACCTTGGGCATGATTGAATAATGCAGGGGTGGCGAAATTGAAAAGTCCTTAGAGCAAACTGTGACTCCTAACAGCTCAAAAGTCCAACAAACGGATATAACACAAATATACAGGTATGTTCCCAGATAAAAGAATAAATTCTCAACTGCGAAGCGTTCTTTAAGATATATGAATGGGTAAGAAAGACAATAAGAAGGATCACAACTAAAGAGTTCAACGCACGAATAACAAAAATACAGGAAGTATGTTGCACAAGACAGGTGAATTGAGATGGAAGATGCTTTCAAATCGACTCCACGAAGAAGAATGCTAACTTGTTAGAAATTGGCTTTTGCCCCCTCCCGAAATTACCACGTCAGCTAACGCGACGTAGCATTTTTAGCCACGCCTCCTTGTAATGTCCGAAAAATACCAAAATTCGCAACGCAACATTTTTTGGCCACGCCTCCTCGTGAAGTCCGACAAAAATACCATATTTGGCATCACAACATATCTCCGCCAGGGCAAAGGAATTCGCCTGACCATGCCCCTTCCTTGTAAAACACCTGTTACGTACCGCTGGCGGGCTATGTTGTTGTCCAGCTAGTCTGACCTGAGATAACCTCTCATTAACTCGCTTCGCGCGTTAAGAGGTATTAAAGGAACATTGGTTTCCGGAGTACCATAAAAAAATAATGATCAAGGAGTGTCAAAATAATCATTACCAGGTTTGGCGCTCCTCTCGATTAGAAACCTTGTTCTAATGACCCACCTGTGCATTGTAGGAATTAGGTGATCGGTAGTTTATTTCAACTTAACTTAAACGTCTTTTAAAAAAAATGTTTATAATTCTCACTCCTCTTCCATTTCGTCCCCACCCCCACACACATGCACCAAATTCCCCCTCTCTCACACACACTCTCTTAATATATATATAATTTTTACGATCACCTTCAATTTCTTATATTCTCGATGTGTGATATTTTTGCCCGTTACCGTTTGAAAACTGGAACGTAGTGGAAATTGATACAATCAAACATTATGTAATTTAATACAGGCCTGGAATGATTAGTATTTAACCACTGACATCCGTTCACCATCGGAAAACTGAAACGATAAAACATAAAAATATCTCATTTAATTGGATCTTGTAATCATATAGACATTTTCCCAATTATAAAATAAAATAAAAGACCTGATATCAATACTCCTCAACTGATTCGATTACGATTGCTTTCAGGAGTGTTGGAAAGTGTTGTGCTATGAGAGCTGAACATTGCTCAAGTCGAATGAATTTTCGTTTTACATACAGAAAAGTAAGGCATAAATTGCGCTAGTTCCTCGATAGAAACTGGATCTGTTCCACTGAATGTCATTTTGATTCTATCACAATCTATAAAATATAATGAAATGTGAATAAAAGATGACACCGACCTGTGTCGCTAATCAGCGGCTTTATGAGCCGTGAATGAAAGACTGATTGGTTTCCTCACCTACCTATTCCAAATGCAGAATAAACCCGTTTCAACAAGTTCATCACAGTATGTTAAGCCCAAATCACGTGGCTTATTACAATCAGCCAATGAGCATTGAAGGTTTGATTACACAAAATGGCCAGTGGTTGAACTTCGCCAAGAGACCATCAAAACAAGTCGTGTTCTAGTTTACAAAGAACTTCACGGGCTTAATTTTCGAACCATTGGTATATATTTCCAACTGTGATCGTAAAATAGTTGAAGGCTTTCGTCAAGGTACGTACATATACATTTATCAATTTATGACAGCCCACAGCGAATTGTTTATTACAAATAATTATGACTAAGTAAAATCTTCTAACAACATTTTTAGTAAATTTGCATTCGGCCCGGTAGCATGCACATACTTATTTAACATTTTATTGGCCTTATGTGTGTGGGTATGTAAGGGTGTGTGTGTGTGTGTGTATTTGAGTTTTGTCAGACATGTATCAATCAGATATGATTATTTACGTCTGGGATCGACCTTTAACGTCACCATCCGAAAGACGTGACCAGAGCTCGAACCTCTGCATCAATTTGTAATTTCCCCAGATAGCTGGGATTACAGGCGCACGCAACAATGCCCAGTTGGCCGGGGTTGTAGTCTTACACGACCATTTTCTTTAAAGCAGCAATCATAATAAAAAGGAAACTTTGATTGTAAATGACAGAGAGTGACGGAAACGGAATGACATTGCCTATGGTAATAATGTCAAACACAACATGCTTTGGAATTAGCCCGCCTTGCATGTCTCGAGAATATCTGATGTTTTGATGGGAGGAGAAATGGACAGTATTTAACAGATTGAGGGCGTCCCAAGCACCTAAACTTCCCTCGAGAATATCAGACGTGGTGATTCCTCGAGGAATGATGATGAGGTAGATGACCCACAGACAAAGGGTCAAGAAGAAGGATAGAATAATCGACTGATAGGAATAAAGAGGTAAGAGAAGATATTGAATTGAAGAGGAGGAAATAAAGAGAGGCAGAGATAGAGAAAAACAGCACAAAGAAATAAATAGTACCAAACAGCCAGGTTGTGTGCTGCGTAAACTTATTTTATTATTATTTTGAGGAAAATCGCTGTTGCCTGAATGTGCAATCCATAGGCACTGACTGCGACCTGCGCATTGAATGAAACCTCCCACATCTATAATTGAAATGAGTTGTGCTATACCATTTTTTTCAGACCCACTTGTTGATTAAAGTTTCAATCAGGGTATGTACCTGCAGAGTGAGAGGCGGCCGATTGAGATGCATGGGTCAAGAGAGTACAATCGAAAGATGGAACGTCGGATATTGAGTGTATTTTAGTATATGTTGCGGTCACTTCTGGAATTGAACCTGATCGTTGGAAAGAGCATGATAAACCATCATGTGCAGTCATGATAGATACTACTTTAGATTTGTTACTTCCTATATATCTAACGTTGTGTACATATACTGGGGTTCGGTAAGGTTGGCTTATAGCTCCTATCTAGTTTATTATTTATTATGTTCTTAGAAATGCACTCCCAGGTAACAAGCCAACGTTGGCTCCACGTTGGAAACTTGAAAGTCGTTGGACGTTGGAAAAACTTGATGGATTAACGTTGAATCGATGTTGGAAACTAGTTTGATGGAAAGATGATGGACAATCAACAATGACACGACGTTGGCAACGTTGGAAACTTGTTAGTTGGAGAGTTGTTGGACGGTCGACAATGTGACAACGTTGGAAACACGTTTGATTGGATAGCTGCTGAACAGCCAGCAAAGGCACAACGTTGGCAACGTTGGAAACTAGTTCGCTGGAAAGTTGTTGAACAACCGACAATGGCACAACGCTGACAAAGTTGGAAACTAGTTTGTTGGAGATTTGTTGGACGGTCGACAATGGCACAACGTTGGAAACTAGTAAGTTGGAGAGTTGTTGGACAGTCGACAATGTCACAACGTTGGAGACCCGTTTGATTGGATAGTTGTTGAACAGCCAGCAAAGGCACAACGTTGGCAACGTTGGAAACTAGTTCGCTGGAAAGTTGTTGAACAATCAACAATGACACGACGTTGGCAACGTTGGAAACTTGTTAGTTGGAGAGTTGTTGGACAGTCGACAATGGCACAACGATGGAAACATGTTTAATTGGATAGTTGCTGAACAGCCAACAATTACACAACGTTGGCAACGTTGGAAACCAGTTCGATGGAAAGTTGTTGATCAACCGACAATGAGACAACGTTGACAAAGTTGGAAACTAGTTTGTTGGAGATGTGTTGGACGGTCGACAATGGCAAAACGTTGGAAACTAGTAGGTTGGAGATTAGTTGGATAGTCGACGATGACACAAGGTTGGCAACGTTGGAAATTAGTTCGATGGAAAGTTGTTGAACAACCAACTATGGCACAACGTTGTCAAAGCTAGAAACTAGTTCGATGGAGATTTGTTGGAAAGTCGACGATGGCACAACGTTGGAAACTGGTAGATTGGAGATTAGTTAGATAGTAGACCATGACACAACGTTGATAAAGCTGGAAACTAGTTAGATGGAAAGTTGTTGAACAACTGACACTGGCACAACGTTGTAAACTGGTAGGTTGGAGATCAGTAGGATAGTCGACGATGACACAACGTTGGCAACGTTGGAAAGTTGTTGAACAACAGACAATGGCACAACATTGGAAACTAGTGTGTTGGAGATTTGTTGGACAGCCAACAACGTCACAACGTTGGAAACGTGTTTGATTGGATAGTTGTTGAACATCAGCCAACAAAGGCACAGCGTTGACTACGTCGGAAACTAGTGCGATGGAGAGTTGCTGAACAACCGACAACGGAACAACGTTGGAAACTATTTTCTTAGAGATTTGTTAGACAGTCGACATTGGCACAACGTTGACAAAGTTGGAAACTAGTTTGATGGAGAGTTGTTGAACAACGGACAATGGCACAACGTGGACAGCGTAATTGGAATAGTTTATTGGAGAATTGTTAACAGTTAACATTGACACAATGTTGGAAACTATAGTTTGTTGGATATTTGTTTGACAGTCAACATGATATCCTGGCATATTATACACAGTGTTGAGAACATGAGAAACTGGTTCATTGGAGAATTGATATACAGACGACTACTCGCATAATTTCCAATGGGGCCAAGGGGGGGGGGGTCGATCAAGTAAGTTTGCTTGTCTATCCTTGTCACCCTTGGTATCCCCTAGCAATAAGGGGAAAATAAATCGAGAGAGAAGGAAAATAATGGGAAGGGAAAGAGGAACTAAAACTAAGGGGAAAACAAAAATAAAGATGGGGTAGAATAGAGAGGCTGCATGCACCGGGGGATGCAAATGTGTCGATTAAAGGACAAGTCCACCCCGACAATAATTGATTTGAATAAAAAGAGAATAATCCAACAGGCATAACATTGAAAATTTCATCAAAATCGGATGTAAAATAATGAAGTTATGACATTTTAAAGTTTCGCTTAATTTCACAAAACAGTTATATGCACATCCTGGTCGGTATGCAAATGAGGAGACTGATGATGTCATCCACTCACTATTTCTTTTGTATTATATGAGATATGAAATATTCTAATTTTCTCCTCATTGTCAAGTGAAACAGTGATTAATTCCTCCCTGAACATGTGGAATTTGCATTGTTTAATACTTTATGGTTCAGTCAAGTCGGTCCCTATATGCAAGTCTGTAAAAAATTAAATATTTTATAATTCAAACAATAAAAAACAAAAGAAATAGTGAGTGTTGATAGACATCATCGACTGACTCATTTACATGTCACTGAGTTGTGCATATCACTGTTTTGTGAAAAATAAGCGAAACTTTAAATGCCATAACTTTCTTATTTCACATCCGATTTGGGTGACATTTCCAGTGTTATGCTAGTTTGATTTTTCTCTGCTTATTCAAATCAATTTTTTGTTGGGGTGGACTTGTCCTTTAATATAGAAAATAAAGGAGAAAAACAAGAAAATAAATGTAGTTCAAGACCAGAATTTCCAGAAACGCCCTCGTCCTTTGCAGCTGGCTAGGCCTCTTACAGTAAGTACGAGATATATATAGGCCTACCGTCACGAAACTATATAGAAATTGAAGAAGGAAATACAAGCATCAAAATGTGCCTATTTAAAAATACCATACTATTCTGATGCGCAGCGCAGAATTAGTCGCGACGTCGGACTCCTTCTATGTAGTCTGCTTCCTTCAATTTTGAACTTGAAGAATCTGGCAGAATCTGGTTGGATATAGACAATTAAATTCCTGAATATCTAGTGATCTGGAACAGTACTTATAAGCTGCATATTTAGGACCTACAATCTACAGTGGAATTTTCTTTGCACTTGCAGATAATCGGTAACTGCAACCGTTGATCCCCTCCGAAAGATCCCGGAGTCAGCTTCTGTGCGCGTACTGTCCGACGCTAGGATTTTCGTGTAAGTACTTAACAGTCACTGCTCAGTATATATATTATAACATATTACCTCGTACTTGTGTGAGTGACGAATACTAACCTCGCAATACGTGTGAGTGGAAACGAGTATGCGATACCAAGGGCAAGACAACAGTAATTGGGTGATTTCAATAATTTCAAGTACAGTGTTGAAATCTGGTGTTGGTGTTGTGACAACACCGTACTTGAATCAGGCTGGTGTTGAGATTGACCTCGGAAAATATTGTGTATTTCCGGCAGTTTGTGTTGAAGGCTGGTGTTGATTGTCATCTGCTGAACCCAACACTGCACTGCGGCTGCATGGTGTTGATGATCTACGTGCAATTTTCCCATTCAGCGACACCGACCCCCAGGGATCGATTGGGAGAATTGTGATTTAAAGTTCAGTGTTGGTGTTGATGAACTGTAGCTCACGAACAGGGGGCGAACACGACAAACCATCTCCATAAAATTATCTTTTACATTTAAGATGAGAGCAAATCATTAGAGTTTTAATACATTTCAATGAAAAATAATATTACGCTTGGTGTTGGAGCTCAGTTCAGCAGCCCTTTCGCGTTCTCAACACCGTACACCGTACTTGAAATAACCCAATGACTTGCTACCTGGCATTCCTGCCTTAGTTATTGTACGCTGCCTTGAATTGACCTGGTCGGTCCTGCCTGGACCGAGTGTTTTCCAACTGCAGTCAAACCTGTAGTTGCTACGTGAGGCATGCTTACACTTGACGCTGAAATATCATTTAAGAGTTATGGCATGAGCGAGACTAGGCCATGGCCATGCATATTGAGATATCAGTTGACTTCTATCTTAATAAAAAAGAGGCGCTCTTTAGTTACAGTAGGCAGTAGCTACGTTACTCTGAGTGAGGCCAAGTTACGCGACCTCCTGAGAGACTGCAATTACACATGTGAGTTTTTGTGATGATTACTGACGTTGCAATTGGCATTGCATACCAGGTCATTAAACAGTTGTAGACAGAAGCATAGATTGCAACTCGCAAGAAAATGTAATACATCTTAATTCTTATTACATATGCATATGTTTTTTTGGTATTAGTCTTGTTTGAGAAAAAGAGGATGTCAAAAAAGTTTGAATGCTACAAAGGCCTCAATAAATATCACACGTAATTCTCTTGATTCCTCTTAATTATGTGAAGAGAATTGTAAAAGAAAGAATGAAAAGAAATGAATAGCTGTAATAATAGTTGTAATGTTTTTTGACAGAATCATGAACAGGTTACAGATGATGATGGCACAGTGTTGAAAACTGTTTGATGGAGATGGCGCATCGTTGGATTTGTTTAAAATTAGACCAACAAAGAATCAACGTTACAATAACATTTAACCGATATTAGACAAACATTGAATCAACGTTTACGCCAACATTGGACCAACATTAGACCAACGTTGGATCAACGTCACCCAACGTTGGATCAACATTGGACCAACGCTGCCATACCTGCCTCATCTGGACATAATGATTATGCACTCATGAATATTCATTACATCAGTAAATGACAAAAATTTTAGGTAATATTGCTATAATAATTAAAGTATTTATGTTTATTCAATATTTCCACCATGAAAAGTTTTAGAAAAGTATGTGGCTCCATTACCATATCATTTATAATCAAAACATATTATTCTAAGTGAAATTTTCAAGGTTAAGTGTGGAAAATGATATCAACTGTATTCTGCCAAGTATAGCAAAGTTGCTCTATATATAGGAGTCAATGACAGGATTCAGTGGATAGGTGTAGGATGATAGGAATAGGATTAGGATGTAGGATTTTAGGATAGGATAAGACATGATGTTAAAGATTAGAGTGTAGAGTTGTAATGGTGGACTTCACCTTGAAACCAATTAATGTTTTGTTAATTACTGCCATACGTTGGAATAACGTTGGAGCAATGTTGGAGCAACGTTGTGACAACGTTGTAACAATGTTGGAGCAATGTTGCCAGACAACGTTGGAGCATTGTTGCTGGACAGCGTTGAACCAACGTTGTAAACATAGTTGGACTGACGATGTATGCACGTGCACGTCCATCGCTGATTCAACGTTGCCCATCAACGTTGCAGCAACGCTGTTATTGATGACTCAGCTGACATTATACCAACGTTGGAGCATTGATGGTGGACAACGTTGAACTGACGTTGGAAATGTTGTTGGTCTGACGATGTATGGACGTGCACTTCTATCGATGATGCAACGTTGCTTACCAACGTTGTAGCAATGTTGTATTTGACTATTTAGCCAACATTGGATCAACGTTGCCAGACAACGTTGGAACATTGTTGCTGGACAACGTTGAACTGACGTTGGAAATTTTGTTGGTCTGACGATGTATGCGCGTGCACTTCTATCGATGATGCAACGTTTGCCTGCCAACGTTGAGGCAACGTTGGGAAAAAAATTCCCAACGTTGAACCAACGTTGGTCCAACGCTGTATTGTTACCTGGGCTAGGTTACGTAGTTACGTGCTGGATGACGACATTAATGTCATGGGAGGGGATATATACGCGGGAATTAAATGACTACAATAATATCCCTTTTCGTCAAGCGGTGAAACTAACCAATAAGTTCAAAGAAGCCGCATGGATACGGAGCAGTCAAGATCTTCATGAAAAGCACAAATGGCAAAGTCATTATCACAATATTGGAACGATTATCGACAAAGTTTTAATGAAGGGGAGAGACTTGCATTTCAAGTTTGTTTTTTTAACACAATCACGCACCTTAACATCTTGAAAAGGGCTTGAACTGCCGGCAATGACTTCTCAATTGCTGAATACAATATTATTCTTCTCATTTAGAAGTTTCGGAACATGGAATAGAAACGCTGTCTGAAAACCTGCTTCTGAATGAATAAGCATGTAAGCTCAAACTAATTCCGTTTCCTTTTTGTTGTCTGAGATAAAGAGGCTATAACATGACTATCAATCAATTATGGGTTGATAGGTCCCTTGGTGGGATTCGTCATGGTCAATCAACATTATTGAAACATTTTCTCGTAATTAGCAACCACGCTTGCACTTTAAAGATCATTGAAACTTCCGCGTTAAGGCAGAAGATGAACTATGATTGCACTTTACCTTGAGCTCTGACTCTTCTTGTGAACCTTTGGATAAAAATGTGACACTAGCGATGATCTAGTCAGATGTGGTTTCAAAGATTACCATATAATCTCAATCGTTTAAACTTCCTTCTCACTGGTCCAAACTTATTCTGTTTGATGAACTGCAGTAATTAGCTTGTACTGTATATGTACACTATGTTAATACTAAATTTGTTTTCATGTGCTTTTAGTCTCAATTTTGTTTTCCAGCATATCATCAAGGCCATCAAGGGGTTTCGCATCTGCAGATTGTATCTGAGAACCATGAGATGTTAGAAGTAAACACGTATAGATATACGAGGGCGGTTAGCTTTCGTTTTTTCCCACTATGCCCTCCTGAAAAATAGGTTATGGCCCGATCAAGTTTTTAGTGCAATACCGTTGGCTAAAGCAATGGATGAAGAGAAAAAGAGAAAGACAGCGACACAAATAAAGCGGGAGATGGCAGAAGAGAAAGAGAGAGGGAGAGAAGGCTGGGAGAATGTTGAAACAAAAGTCCAACTCCTTTTTCTTCCTAAGTCAGAAAATTTAATTTTAATTCCCTGCATGCTAGCGTCGAGAGGCCCCAACTTTAAATGGTTTAGACCATCCCATAATGTCACAAACGCCCACCTGTACTATGTCATGGTTTTCGTTGTCCAGCGTTCTCAATTATGCCAAATAGATAATTTACCTCTTTATCTAGGTCGGAGGCTGTATGCGCAATACTGGAAGTATAATGATGATCGGCACGCTGATTGTTTATCAAATAATTTAAATAGGAAATCAACTTTCCAGGCACTTGTCATGAAAACTAATTATGAACAAAATAGAAAACCCCCCGTAAATTCTAGGTTTCAATTCGACCTTATAGAATATTCAATAGGTTCTCGGAAAAGTGCCGTGAAAAGTTCCAGATCCTGGAGCATAGGCGGATCCAGCCCCCCCCCCCCCTCATTGGCTGAGCCAAAAAAAAAAGGGGGGGAGAAAAAACAAAAAGAGAGGAGGAAAAATAAGAGGAAGCCGAGTGAATAAAATAAGATGAGGGGAAGGAAGAATTGGTAAATTAAAAACAAATCTTTCATGTCACGATATCAAATTTTCGCTCGCGCTTCGCTTTGCTTGTCCGATGATACATATCTTGCTCAATAGGATGATAGTTTGACATGCCAAGTTTCGAAGTCAATATACAAAACATATTTCAACTCGGACATCGAGCTTTCAATATTTTGTTCGATTTAAAAATTAATTTTTAATAGTGCTTAAATGTCCGTTTATGGTATCAAAATTTTCAGCTCGCATTATTTGATTTGTCAAGTACCCTATCCTCTTCGTGTATTCAATTCTAAAATAAAGAATACCCATATTCTAGGTCTAAATCTAGAACACGAGCACGCATGTTTATTGAGATACGCAGCTTGTTCTTTATTTTAAAAACGTGCTGAATTTATCCAGTTTCAGATCAGAATATCAACAATTTTCTGCTTGCGCTTCGCGCTCGCATTAAATATGCAGGAAGATACAAATTTGCCCAGTTTTCATGATTTACAAAGCATGAATAGAGTGTCCCGTTATTAGTCAAATCTCAATTTTTCCTGTCGCATCAATCGTTTTGTTATATACATGTCCTGTTCATGATTACAAAAAGTGCTAAAAATTCAATTTCTTAGGTCAAAACGTCAAAAGAATTTCAACTCGCGCTCGCATTATATGATTGTTGAAGTATGCATTGTCTTAAAAAAAAAAATTAACAGGTCCCTTTTCGATCAGGCTAGAACATACATTGAAACTTTATTTAGTTACATACTCATCTTGTTCAGGATCATAAACATTGCCCAGAATGTTCAATTTTCAGGACAAAATACATGAAATTTCCAACAATTTTAGCTTGTGTTTTGCGCTCGCGCTATTCAAATAGGGCATATGAGATTATTATATATCTACGTTCTCTTAAAAGAATAAAGCTATCGTGACTGTTAGGACTACCCCTTCGAAGAAAAAAAAATCAATTATTGAGCGGCCGAAAAGAGAAAATATGGGTAAACAAATTTTCGCCCCCCCCCCCCTATTGGCGAAAGCTGGATCCGCCCCTGCTGGAGTAGGTAGACTGGGTCAAATTGCCTGTGGTCATGGTTGTTGAGTGAATTCAAGTGCGATGCTCGTTTTTTATGTTGGTGTTGAAAAGTGAATTTGACTGCTAAATAGCTTCAACCCAGGCCATGGTGAGTCCCGAGTATATTGCTCTTTGGCAGGCGCGCCGGAAAAACTTCTTGAAGAGGGGGCATACACCACAAAGGATCACCATTTGGGGGAGGGGGCTCATTTCACACAATTCCGACAGAACCTAAGCCTGTACATACGCTTCTTTCAGGTGGTAGGGGAAGAGTCAAGATATTTTGAGAAAAAAACCTTAAAGCGAGACAGCGATTTGGGCGAATTTCGATTAAGAAATTTCAGGCATGAAATTTTTAAGCTTCTGTTATTTTTTTTTTCTGGGAGGGGCTGCACCTTTCCCCTACCAATGCTTTGGCCATTGTGATATGACACAGTATTTGCATCAAAACGAGTTAAATATTTCACATTCATGTCCATTTTTTCTAACTTGTTTCTGGGACATCTACCTCTCCTTTCGGTTTCCAATCTTTGGCATTTTAGCATGAGGTACTTTCTATAGTCTCATATAAGCTTCAGCGCTATTGAATCGTTTTTCAGCAGTCCGCCCCACCCCTTTGGAGGAGTCGAAAATGTGTTTTGTCCGCGTCTTTTTTTTTGGGGGGGGGGTAAGTTGGCTTTCGCCTCCCCCTCCCCGCTTTTCCGACTCAACGTGGTGATGGTATATTCATGCAGTTGGTTCCTGTTAATTGGTACCGTATTGTGTTAGCAGTCATGATGTTTCATAAACGTGTTTATAAAACTTTGCGGACAACGTCATGCGAATAAAAAATGAGAGTTAAATGATTTTCATTATTATTATTTTTGTTTCTTAACAGTAGCTACAACTGAATTTCAAAATATTCAGCTGTATATCTGATTCTACATTCTGTGCGTTCCGTTAAGAAAAAGCAAAAACAAATTTGGAATGTCAAGAACCTTTCCAATACTTTTCGAGAATTATCTTTATATTGTAGATATGAATAACTTCTGCATTTATTTCATTCTGTATATGATCCGTTTTAAATTGATCTAACTTGGTTTACAGTGGTCACATCTAGCAAAGCTCCACTCATCTATTTTGTGGATTAACGTGGTTGATGTTGCGATGTTGAAATCAAAGGGAAATCTTTTATCATGATTACTGAAAGCTTTGGCTTTCACCATTAAGTAAAATTTCATGTCATTATTTACCTCCCATGCAAGATACGCTCGGCAATTTTTCTGATCAAGTAATTAATTCAACTCATTACGTCATAAAGCAATGGAAATATTGGGCGGAATACGCCTACAAACGTCATATTTACGACAGTGCATTCCTAAATATGCTAATTAATCTTATTTCTGGAAATGTCAATGAACTAAGCCCGTTTTCAGAGAGAATGTATACATAATGACCTATCGTTCTTTATCAATCCATATATTACATATGTTTGTTAGTCGATGAAATGATAAAGAGAAAAGGTTTTTGTCTTTTTTCCTTCCCGTCATCCCAAGCATTCTGTTCTTATGTCTTTTACTTTAAAAAACATTCGTTACGTTATTCTACATGTCTTAAATATCTTAGTCTGATTCGTAAAAAAGCAATACAATTAGCCGAGCCTTGAATGATTCCATCTCAGTGTGTGACTTCTCCCCAAAAGGAATATCAATAGACAACTATGAGTAAAGTAATGAAAAAAAAACCATCTGATAAGTGCCCTCTCCCCTGTGGAAATTTGATTTCCTTCGGGATAGAAATTGGATTCGCTAACCTGAACAATCTTTCTTGCAACCATTATAAACGGAAATTCAAAAGGAAATAAAAGTTTTATGTATTTTCAGCCAATGTTCAAAGCGCGTGTAAAGATGTGAGAGTCGAAACTTAATTATGAACCAGATCCTAGTTGTGTTATTCAATAACGGTTACACTTCGTAATTCCGAAGGTTCGTAATTCCGAAGGTTCTTTATTCCGAAGGTTCGTAACTCCGAAACACGCAAATTGCCTATACCTCGATGTTCGTTAATCCGAAAACGTAAAAGGGTTCGTTAATCCGAACATTTGTGGCGTTATTCCGAAGGTTCGTTATTCCGAAGGTTCGATAATCCGAAAACGAAATAAGGTTCGATGTTCTGAAGGTTCGTTAATCCGAAAACGAAATAAGGTTCATTGTTCCGAAGGTTCGTTTATCCGAAAACGTAATAAGGTTCATTGTTCCGAAGGTTCGTAAGTCCGAAAACGAAATAAGGTTAGTTAATCATTTAGTTTTCGGACAAACGAACCTTCGGAATTACGAACCTCATTTCTTTTTCGGATTAACGAACCTTCGGAATTACGAACCTCACTTTGTTTTCGGACTAACGAACCTTCGGAATTACGAACCTCATTTCGTTTTCGGACTAACGAACATTCGGAATTACGAACCTTCGGAAATACGAACCTTCAGAATAACGAACCTTCGGAATATCCGAACCTTCGGAATAACGAAGCTTCGGAATTACGAATGTATGCGCAAAAGGTTAAGGTCATTTTAACCCAAAATACATATATTATTTCGATTATGAATGATGTATTTTTATCAATCATAAAAGACCAAAAATAGTAGGGGGGACATTTGATATTGTGCCCCCCCCCCTACTATTTTGGTAGGGGGACGCGTCCCCCCTGTCCCCCTTGAATTTCCGCCCATGGTCATCATCAATAGATAAATAGATAAATTAATGAAAAATAAATAGAATGAAACATTTTGATAAAGTTGAGATTGAGGATCAGGCGAGCACGGATCTGTTTCCGGCACTGATCTGTATATTGATCAGTGGTTTCCGGTCATATCGGAGTCACTCACAGGGTCACAAGCTTACATGTGTTTGTTACGGATGTCATTGAAATCACCCGCTGCAGTGTGAATGGGTACATGAAATTTATCCTTGCACCGTGCCCGAATAACTCTTCTACTGTGAGTGCATTTATACAGCGGGTTTAGAGCGGTGTCGCTGTCCCGCAACAGCACCGGGATAAATCTGAAAACCACTGTGAAGACGGAATAAGGACGACTTATCATCTTCCGGGCCCCGTAACACAAAGGTTAGCGATTATTCGCTATTTTGAAAGAACAAATCTGATTGGATCTTCGTCAGTCTACCGAACAAAATGCGCAAGCAACGATGATCTTGATAGGCCGTTTCATTCAGCGATTCGTCGCTAACCTCTGTGTTACGGGGCCCTGGTCTTCACCAATTCAACTTGAACAGATTTGGAGTCTTTTTCCTTGTTCCCATCAGGTCTGCGTACCAAAATGTAATGCATGATCCTATTATGTTTGTCTCATCTGCTTCTTAACTAATGTTCTCATTCTGAATGATTTCGTCAGGTAATAAGACAGCTATGACCGAAGTGATAAAACCAGGGATCAAATATCCTTAACCCGGTTGGGGATGATAATGAACTTAAAATGAAAACGGTATCAACATCATGACAGATCTGGCACCCGTTTCATAAAGGACTTGCAATTGTTGTAACTTTGCCATTATGGCAACTACCATGGAAAGCTTGATTTTGATTGACTGCTGAGCCCTGTTGCCATGGTAGTTGCCATTATGGCAAAGTTACAACAGTTGCAAGTCCTTTATGAAACTGGTCCCTAAATACGATGTGTGAATATTTCACACATTATAGGGTGACCCTAGCTAACAGACGACATATAACGTAATATGAGTCCCATCCATGACTATCTTTTCCAAAATCCGATGACCGGGGTAATAATATATCTGTAAAGCGCTTAGACACGTCGTTCCGATGTATTAAGCGATATATAAAAAGCGGATTATTATTATTATTATTCCTGAATGTTGAACCTACATATGCAATTTCAGACGGGCTGATCTGTATAAGAGAATGGCGTTGCTTGAAAGTCTAGCTAAATTTGACATATTAGGGAGTTTTCGCACCAGGACGCAGAACACAGTAAATTATTGGAAATTCCCGTCAAATGACAATGAACAGCTTGGAGGTCTTTGTCGAAATTTGGTGAGCTGGAACAGCAGTTTCGTCCTCAGTTTCGGAGCCGGAGAAAATTGCAATTATGACATTTGTCCAGAGTTCAGGCCGAAAATGTTGTTTTGATTCACCAATTTTCGACAAAGACTTATTTCTTGCCCCTTGTCATGAAGGGCAATTTTCTTGAAAGCGTTCTGCATCACGGTGCGAAAACTTCTACATTGGACAGTGTGTGTGTTTTGTTGATCTTCCTTTGTCCTTACTTAGATAGGCTCCAATCCTTACTCTTTACGAAAGTCTGTCAGTTCATTTCGTCCCATCCGCTTCCACTCTTTCCCCTATACATGTATTGCAAATGTGCCTAAATCTGATATGACAGCTTAAGTCTGGACCGGCCTTTAGAGAAGCCTCGAAGGCTGTATAGATGTATGTAAAGAATATTCCCGGAATGATTGAAAGGAAGGCGAATGTGTGCGCGTTGGAGTATGATCACGTGTGTTCTTCTAGTAACGATAAACGGGAGAATACTAAACCTGTAATTCAGAAATATTGACGGAGGACCTCAGAACTTATGTTATTCAAGAAGGGGATCATGAGGATTAAATAACGGAGTAGAATCTTTCAAAATGGGGTAACCAGACGCGAATAGGGAGACATAAAAGCAGAAAAGGAAGGTGAGAGAGAAAAGGGATGTCATTATCACCTGACGGCCCTAGGGAAGATACCAATACACCTAATTTTCCTCTGCACACAAGTATCAAATAGGCTGTTCCTAAATTGGACAGGCGCGAAATACAAACAGACGATTTTAGGGCGAGCGCTCATTTCATGTGATCAATGGTGAAAGCAAATGATGATCCCGCCAACCATCCACACTTGTATATGGGCCATTCTATTGCACATGTAGGGATAACCCAGAAAATCATACACTTTGTTAGCTTTTCGGCATCAAAAATCTGTATTTCATATTTTAAAAGGAAAAGAAATGTTAATATTGAATCTTTTGAAATGTGGCAGGTTTCTTAATCGGGATGGCAGTTAGGACAACCTTGTAAATCAGATTCAGAAGTGTTTAACATAATTATTATGAGCCAAAATTTTGTTGATGAGATAGTTATTATGCTTTCATGCTTATCGTTAACCACTCCACTTACAATCATGTAATGAAGAAGATGATGATTAAAGTGTCTTCGCGAAGTTACATAAATTGGAGAACTTACTTCTTGATAGGAAACAAAGGGAACTTTACAAGAACGAGAAAGAGATGATCAGAGGACTGAAGAAAAAAGGGGTGCGAGGGGCCAAATGATTTTAGTCAGCAGTAAAGAGAATCTTATCAATTGGCGAATATGTGGGATGCTGTTTCATAAAATTGTTCATTAGTTACGCACGGCTTTCCTTACGACCGATGGCCCCTTCTTACATGTCTTTATGTGTCATTTCGATTTATGTTCCAATCAGCCCGTGTTTAAATCTGATCCTAGTTGTTAACGAGCATCTGAATGCAAAGTTTCCTGGTTGTTAAAAGCTTTTGCAAGGCTTCTATAAAAGATAATGGCATACCCCAACTTGGTATTTACCACGCGTACGTTTGTATGAAACTTACGAACAGCTTTATCATGTTTATGCAACGTCCAAGGTTTACTTAAATTGACAATGTCTCTAAACCCAACGGTAAACCTTGTTTTATGTGGTGAGTGTTATGTTGTCACTACTTAGACATCTTGAACGTGGAAATAAATTATAATCACCATAATCGTTATCACTGTAACAGATTGGGTATTTACCACCAGGGGCCCGTTGCAGAAAGAATAGCGATCATGCGCAACTTGATTTTCAGCCAATGAAGCACCCGTATTCGGGACTTGCACTTGATATTTTGACTTGCGTTTAAACGCAACTCTTACTGCAACTGGCCCCTTTTGGACCGTTTCATGAAAGTTGTCAGCGCCGACAAGATGTCTTTCTCCGACAGTTACCATAGTAACAGTCAGAGGCCAGAGCTTCTCAGCCAATCACAAGCAAGGATTTCACTGAAATAGTCAGCACTGACAATTTAGTCAGTGCTGACAACTTTCATGAAACACCCCCAGGTCCACAGGCTGAACACAAAGTATCATGTTTTGTAGGACGTTAAAGTTTTACCTTTCTAATAAGCTATCTGCCTCTGGGAATCTGTGTATAAAATCAATCATTACATCCACCATGCATTCAGTGTTCAGACACTTCCTCCTTTCTTTTTTAACAACTGTCTTCTTGCCCTTCTAATTCCTGAGGTTTTGTATTTTTGTTTCTCATCATGATCTTCTGCCTTAATTTTCCTTTCTCCTCTTCGTCTCTTCATCCGTCATCGCTGTTGGGATCTGCTCCTTTCTCCCTCTCTGTATCTATATTAATTTCCACTTTCATTTTCATTCTTATCTTATTCGTCTACTTACTACTCGTCTATCTGTCTTTCTTTTTTTCTTAACTTTCCTTCTTATTATTCTCCTCTTTTTTCTTCTTTTTCGTCATTTTATTTATTTTTCTTCGTCTTTTCGTTTCCTTCTGTATCATCATCATCGTCATTATCATCATCTTCTTCTGCTTCCCACTGCTTCATCTCTCTTCCTCCTCTTCATTTCTGATTTTCCCCTTTGTTTGAAATATCATATTTTGAGACATCCAAATGATTTATTTTTATGTATTTATTTTCCATATTTTTTTTTACATTAATACGATAACAGAAGTTACTTGGTAACGTTATACACGTACACATTAAGTAGAATCTGAAGCTAGTTTTAATCGCTAGATCTGCAATGTCATTATCATGCATTGGAAATCGTATCTTTAATGCATTTTAATGTGTTTTCCGCCATGTTTTCAAGAGCACGTTCCAGACGTCGTGTACCGTGATTGGAATGAATGAAATTGATCTAAAGATTTACGTATGCACAAAAGCATTGTTGGGACAGATGAGATGAGAAAACCGGAAAACCATATTGATCTTTATTTCTTTTCAAATGTTCATGAACAAAAATGATACTAGTAACTTAATAGTTATTTTATGAACAATAAAATGTGTGTGTATTAGATAATGAGCTGAGTGGTAAATATTTTCCTTCAAGCTCGTTCATAGATGCGATACATCCATTTAATAAGCCTTCGAGGCTTTCTGTAAAGCGAGCGACGTTCTATGGGAGATATCTTAATCTTTGTATTCTCTTCGCCTATTTGTTATTAATAAGAAAGAGCGTATAGTTTCGTTGTATTCCTCCATCTCCTTCATAAAGTTTTCACAATATGAAAGCTCCGTCACTTCTTTCCTTTAATCCATTATTAAATTAGGTTGAGCCCGTTAGAGAATAAAACGTGAAAACAGTTTGGACTATCATCTAGATTGATTCTTTAAAGATTCGTTTCGTTAATTTTGAACAAAAAATATCGACTGACACTTACCTTTGTTATCATTTTTTTCTTCTACAGGATGGATAAACCCGGACTACTCTTTGCACCGACAGTTCCTTGGTGATTAGGAATACTTCTGAAATCACACGTCTTTCATTATACTGCATTGTCCTATCAGCGCAACGGATCAGCTTCCCATGGCTTTCAGATCAACCCTAAGAAATTACCTCGGGGTAAGGGCCGGTAAAACCTAGGAAGAAAATTAAAACGGAGGTGACGTTAAGTATAATAATGCATTATTACATTCTGATTCATTGCACGTCATAAAGTACGACTCAACACGTTGATATCAATTGTATATCATCATCGGGGAAATCTGGCCGAAAGTGGAATTCTGGACTACTTCGTGCGTGTAACACTTTGTCACGTTTTGCTGTAGTACGTTCATATCTGAAGTAGATCTCGTATGACTTTCAATGACCAAAACGTGATCTCTTTATCTGGTTTCTTCACTTTATTTAGCCATACCTCATTATCTTGCCAGTGGGAGTAGATGATTGCCAATTTTCATAGCATTCGTTACTGTGATTACTGAAGAGTGCTCATTAAAACAACATGCCCTTCAAGCCCTTCAGATGGGATTGCGTGCGTATCACTTGGAAAAAAAAGAATAGTGGTATGGTGCAAGTGTAATCATCTTGATTATTTTTCACAACCTGGAATTGACCTTAGAAATAGTACGCAAGAGAGGAGATGAGAAAGTAGGGCATCAGGTGGAATCAAGGGGATGTTTCTTCAAATTGCTATCATTCACGGTAACCTCGAACATGTGCACGGGATCAGACAACATCGCCTTCATTCACAGTGACGGAAACTAAATCACTTTGATAAGCCTCTGCGTTGGAACGTTATAAAGGAGACATGTATTGAGCAATTCCACAAACAACGCACGACTTGTAGAGGGCAGTTTCGATGGATGTCATGGGAAACTTTTCTTCGAGTGTTAACAGTAATGCAAAGATGGTGTCAGAAAGCGAGTTTACAAGTGATTATTCCTTTGATTATAACTACACGATGCCTCCGTATCCGTCTCGCGACAACTTCAATATAATTTTCTCCGTGTTTGCTGGGTTTATCTGTTTTGTTGGGATCGTAGGAAACTCGTTAGTAATCGTTGTTACTCGTAACCGATTAAAGGGCTTACACAAGACCATGAGCGTCTTCATACTTAACCTCGGAGTAGCAGATTTCTTATTTCTTGTATTTTGTGTGCCTATATCAGTCGTCATTTTCACATCGGAATCTTGGCATTTAGGGTTGTTTATATGTAAGCTCTACGAGTTCCTGGTGCACGCGTCAATGTTAGCAAGCATATTTACACTGGTAGCTATGTCCCTGGACAGGTTCTCAGCAGTGGTGTATCCGTTAAAGTTGATACAACATCGTTCCATTTCAAATGCTAAAATCATTGTCATATCAATTTGGATTGTTTCATCCGCTTGTGCTGCTCCACATTTGGTTTACAATGAAGTCAAAGACTACGGCGAAGGTATGCAACTCTGCCAGACAGTATGGCCGACCCTGGAGGCCCGGAAAACGTACCTTACATTTGTATTCTTAGTGGGCTATCTGTTACCGCTGTTCTTTGTGACGTGCGCTTACGTGATGATCCTGCATGCTCTTTGGAAGACTCTCCGCATCATGAAAGGGTCGCGCGAATCCAATATGGGCAAGTCTAAGCGAAAAGTAACAATAATGGTTTCTGTAGTTGTGCTTGTCTTTGGTTTGTGCTGGTTCCCCCACCACCTCATCTTCATGTGGCAGAGCTATGGTGACTTTCCTTACAACGAAGGAACGATCAAACTCAAAGCCGCTTCTCTGTGCCTTTCTTACATCAATTCGTGTCTCAACCCAATCATCTATTCAATCATGTCCGAAAACTTTCGCAAAGCCATGAAGAAAGCCCTGCAGAAGTGTGGCGCGGACTCACCAAACCCTCAAGGTAGTGGACACGGCAGGGGAGCGCCTATCATTAGACTAACACCAGTCACACAGCACAATCATCATTTCCAAGCTAACCACCACCAGGAATCCAACAGGCGATATTATCCTCACCGTAATCATCATCGTCATCGTCTCAGCGATTCGAATCGATTACAGAATACGAGTACCAAACCGATAACATGGTAGAATGGTATAACTCAGTGACGTTCCAAGTCCGTCTTGTTATGTATATATAAAGTGATTCAGACCACTTACAAAGAGTCTTGTTGCCCAGACGTCTGCGTCCAAATCTACTGCAAGTCCACAATGCAAACGCACTTGATTTTCAATCAAACACGATTTCCTATCAATGAGGGACTTTGTTTGATGTTTTGAGTAATGGTCAAACGATACCATGGTACAGTGGACGGTAATACATATCCAAAATTTCTCATCCCTTCCCTCCCCTCCTTTCCGCTTGTATTGTTTAGCATTGCTTTTCCAGAAACTTTATAGTAAACCTTTGTTTCTAGAAAAATGGGAAATCGATGACAGTTCACTTGAATGCCACCTCGTCAGTCATTATTAGTGTATTGCGTTCTTTGGAATGTTCTCGCCCTTTTAACGTGAAATCGTCCCCAGTCACACAAACGAATCCGATCCTAGACCGACCAAACTTTATCACATTATATTAAATGGGACACTATCGGACGGAGTCGGTTTTGTTAGTGTAACTGGGCATTACACTTAACGAACTTTATGAACAGCGTATTTCCCCCTTGAATATACAATGTATTCAAGCGTATGCAAATACTATTAGGATGGTATGCAAAGGTATTCTTATCTGCGCGTAAAAACAGCTACAAGTTTATGGACAACGGTAATGATAACTTGTCCTTCTTTTATTGCGTTCAATGTTTAATAACTCTCGTCGATAATGCAAGTATCGTCATATCATTTTCAATATTTGTGTGAAGTATTTGGATTCTATGAAGCCTGTCGAGCTAATACTTTTTTTCATGCGTATTTGTAAGGTAGGATATAAAATAATATTTTTTTCCTAATTATTACGAAAATAAAGAGGCCACTTTCTTTATTTCCGCAAGAGTCCATCGAAAGTGTGAATAAGAAAGTGTATGGTATTAAATATTTTATATTTTGATAGAACCATACTTAATACATGGAAAAAAATCGTGTTACTAAGTGATCGTTGGGTGATGAATAGATATGCCTAATAGTGATAATAATTAGTTCCATGACATTTTGCTACGGCGACAATTGCTCTGATGGCAAATGTACACGTTGAGCAAAACATATAAACTAACGTCCAAAATTAGATCAGCCATAGTCCTCATATTTCCATTTTTATGAATCAGAAACTCTATTACAATCCTAACTGTAAACCTATGCCCTCTGAGATATTAAGGCCTGAGCAAATGTCGTGTAATAATATGGTAGAGATTCATACAACCATGGAGGTAGAAAGGATAGAGTGACAACGATATGCAAATAGCTTCATATTTCTCAAGAAGTACAAAAGAATCCACATGTGCACTGTAGCTTTTGGCGGTGACCTACGATGCCGCCAGTTTTAGGCGAAAACTGAAAAGTGATTAGTGTTGAAAATAGATAACTGGGATATTTCCATTTTATTCCATCACAAAACATGGATATTAAACACATGACGAAATATACTGCATACATGTATCGAACGCTCATCGTGTCCAGAAATAGGGCGAAATATATTTTGTCTACGATCTGCATGAAATATGCAATAGAACACATGTGTATCATATTATATCATTGCGGCATCAAAGTGACTATAAAGGGATTGTGTTTGATGGTTCTCCATCACTTAAAACTCCTTGATAGAACTCACAAACTTTCCAAAGACGCTCATGAGTCATGACAAATCACATTTTTAAAAGAATAACATGAACAGCGGGGATTTACCAGCGTTCTTTGTAACTTTTTAAATGTTCCACGGTTCAACGAAAAATGTGTGAACTTCCATATTTCTATAACAGGTGGCAACTGCCTCTTCGTTTCACCAATTTTCAACAAAGACTTCCCAGCTGTTCTCCTACAAATACAACTACAACAACTAACACTACTACTACTGCTGCTGCTGCTGCTGCTGTTGCTACTACTACTATTACTACTACTACTACTACTACTACTACTACTACTACTACTACTACTACTACTGCTGCTGCTATTGATGTTGCTACCTCTACTATACTACTGCTACTGTTGTTTCTACTACCATTACTACTTCTACTACTACTACTACTACTACTACTACTACTACTGCTACGACTACTACTACTACTGCTGCTGCTACTACTACTACTACTACTACTGTTTTCACTGCTATTATTAAACCATTCCTAATAGGGCAATTCCATGCTTGTAAAATCTACCATTTTCAATCGTCTTCTGAACTTCGTAACTAAAGTTACGACTACTTAAACTACTCTTCCTCCTACTACTACTATTACTACACTTACTACTTCTACTACTACTACTACTACTACGACTACTACTACTACTATACTAACTACTAATACTAGTAGTGTAGTAGTAATAGTACTACATTAGTTGTTGTAGTACCACTACTACACTGCAAAAACTCTGGTGTTGATTTAACACCAGCCCGGAATCTATATATGTCCACACCAGAGAAGTGTTAAACAACACCAGTTTCGTTTGGTCTAACACCAGATAGGTGTTTGTACAACACCAATTAGTATTAAAACAGCATCGGTTTGATTCCAAACTGGTGTTGTTTCAATACTTCTCTGGTGTGGACATATATAGATTACGGGTTGGTGTTAAATCAACACCGGAGTTTTTGCAGTGTACTAAACTGCGACAACTACCACTACCGTTACACTTACTACTACTGATTATGCTTCTCATAATGATTACACATATTACTCATGTTGTTGCTATTGTCTGTGTTATACTTCTTCTTACACTCTTTAAATATCAATTCTTCTGCAAAAACTCCGGTGTTGATTTAACACCAGCCCGGAATTTATATATGTCCACACCAGAGAAGTATTGAAACAATACCAGTTTGGAATCAAACCGATGCTGTTTTAATACTAATTGGTGTTGTATAAACACCTATCTGATGTTAGACCAAAATGAAACTGGTGTTGTTTGACACTTCTCTGGTGTGGACATATAAAGATTCCAGGCTGGTGTTAAATCAACACCAGAGTTTTTGCAGTGTGTGAATTATGATAGAAGCTTAACTAAATGTTAATAATGTTCAAAGATAAATTGTATTCGATACTGCAAGAGTCATTTATTTGGAAATACGCAGGCTTTTATTGCAGCAAACTTCTGCTTTATTTTGTCTGGAAAAATGAATATTTAAAGGTCACATTATAATAGTGGCGTGAGAATACTATACATTGTATGCACAATAATATACCACTTTCTATTTTCTTGAACAAGATTTAACCTTTATTAAACCTTTATAACAAACTACATGTGGAGTCATGCCATTATGCCATAAATGCGATCGAGGTGGATATTGGTTTTATATTGTTTTTGGTAGAAACGTGAGATATTTGCACACTTAGATTCAAGAAGTAACGGTGTTAGGTAAACGTTGAATCGTGCATCGCACTTACGTTGGGTTTGAATCATGTCACGTTTAGATATGACATACTCAGAGCCGGATATTAAAGCTAATATTTACCCCTTTCATCATGTTCATAATACTCCATTTCTTCATTGGAAAAAATAATGTATTCAATTCGTTGCATTACACATTTTATTTGTTTCAGAGTGTTGAAATGTGTTTGGTTATTTTTTTGGATCCAGAAACAAATAAGAAGAACTTAAATATTACCTCCGCATCCTATTCTAATATGATAACTACCACCATTTCTACCACTATTATTTTAATTACAAAAGACCACAAAGGCTGCAAATAACTCATCCTTGTACTGCTGAAATTACAACTAGTATTGCTACTACGAATGCTACGACTACTACTACTACTACTACTACTATTGCTGCTGCTGCTGCTACTACTGCTGCTACTGCTGCTGCTGCTATTACTAAGACTACGGTTATAATTATATTACAGCTTATTGCTATTACTATTTCTACTACTACTACTGTAACTACTATTATTACTGTACCACTAAAACCACCGCAGCCAATACCACGACTAACACCGTCGCTACAACGATATTTCTACTTGTAATATTAATGATTACCATAATTATGATAATGATGTTAAAACTGATAATCATGGCTATGATCATAAGTGAAGATTCTGATGACAATTTCACCCAAAAATATTGGGAATAATGGAAATTATAACAACCACAAGAATACCGGATAGAGCATTTATCAAACGAGTCTTTATGAAACTGAGAGCATCCTTAAAGGCTTCATTTTATAAAGGATAACAGGCATAATTATACGGGGCCGTAACCGGGTACCAATTACGGGGGAAATATATCATTTATGTATTCATGAGCTCCTGAAGACACTATACCGCAATCATGCTCGATTAAACAACAATTACCATCACATTACATCGAGATACACGCCCGTTTAGACAGCAAAAGTAATCGAGAAGTGAACAGATCGGATTACAGGTAAAAACGTATCCATAACATTGCAAGGGTTATACCTTTACATCACGAACCGTTGGCCACTGTGTACTGCAATGCCCAATTCTGTAATTTCTATTTTTGTTTATATTTGATTGCATTTTAGAACGAATAATATTTAAACAAATTATCTTCAATTAAATGCCGTAATGAGCCCCTCGGAAATTGAAGAATACAAATACTGCGATTTTCAATGCCATGATTTCCTCTCTCAAGATTTGTTTGATTTGATTTGAATTAATTTTGTTTCCACTTCATAACAATCATAAAAAATTGTGTAAATATTCTTATTTAAGTGAAAAGTAAGAAAGATAATACAAACATTAAGATGATTACAACGTTTTTTATGAATATACGACAGTAAGAACTTATGTAGTACAAAGTTATCCGATTAAATATTCACAAAGATTGGGGAGCGCTTATCATAAAAAGCGGTGTAACCTAAATGAAACAAAAACTCCTATTCCCTCGGTCCAAAGGTTTCAAAAGATATCGTTAAACTTCATGTATGTATCCGTTTTAACAGTGGATAATGGTATTAATTGTATCCAAGCTTATATTGCTGACTATGAATGTATAACTTTATTCTGTAGTTAACCATAATTTTTTCTTTCATCTTACAAATATTACTTTTCATAATTTTGTACCATATTAAATATGATAAGAAGATATATTTCACAAATTGTCACAAAGTCATTTTTCTTTATAGATGGTAGATACAAATGGTATGACCTGAGTTCTGAGTTCTGAGTCTACACAATATCGTATCCCTCAAGAGAACATGAACAATTTATTTCTATATTTTAGTCTGTTATTAATTTCCCCCGCCGTGGGCTTATCCGATTAAAAGATATATGGTTCTCCCATAAAAATGTCATACCAGAATACTCGGTCATGCAAAGGCTATACATCTTGTTTTCTTGACAATACCCTGAATATGATACTGGATTTATCAGTTTATATAAGATGATAATCTTCTGTAGATCAAATTTTACCGACTGTTTAACGATTTTTTTATCAGAAGTATTTGAAAACGAGTATAAGTTTTCTTGTTTTTGTAAATTAATTTGATAACTGTTTGGGTGATTATACGAACTTATAGGGATTTTTTTTATACAATACTTGATATAGTACATTTTGACATGCTTGGTGATTATTTTTCAAATATATGTATAAACTTCTTTTTAATTTTAAAAAGAAATCCCTGATAATGCTGGATACACTGAAGGCGATATTGATGACTTAGACTTTTCATCTTTTTTTTTCCTGACATAAGCACTGTATGTTTTTCTCTTCACCCTTACCGGTACCCTACTCACAAGAACTACAGGAATTAAGAATTACTTTATTCTATAGATTGTTATGATGTAACCACGTATCTATTTCAATGATCCCATCAGCAGCAGCATTGATTTTCTTAAGATATCGATGTTACGATGTTCATATGTTTCATATGTCAGTACTGTGCTGAGAAGAAGTTGAAAAGATTGTTATATATGTCCTAGGAACATTAACGCTAAGACCGTCCTAAAGCATGGATAGACCTGGCTATATATCACAAATGATTGAGATTGATCCAATCTCTCACAACTATGGAAAGCCAGCAACGCCTGAAATTGTCAATAAACGTATGCAAATATCAAGCCCTAATCGACGAGGATTACACTGGTGGACCAAACTAGGCACATACATTTACATATACATTGTACATGATGTATCACTGGCTTTCCATAATAACCGAATAAGTTATTGCAATTTTTGTAAGACTGACTCCCTAGCATGATTTTTCCTTGACAAAACAAAAATATCAGTTTAGATATATTGCCAACATCTTGGGACTATGATACAATATGCAAAAATAAGTATATTGAAACCATGTAAATTAATTATCTGATAAACAGATATTTTTCTGTAAGATCTGCACAATGTCTAACTACTGAATGTCTATCTGTCTACCCCACCCCCCATTTCCTTCCCCAATTATCATAGGGATGCGGTGCACTCTAAAAACAAATCAATCAAAATGACTAGTTAATATAAGGTCAGCTGGGTGCAACTGTTTTTCTAGTCGTATTTAACTACTTCCTAGTCGTATTTTACTATAACAGAGTTATTTCTGACTAAAATATATGTCAGAAATGTGACTAGACATATCAGTTGCACCCAGGTGACTACTACTAGTCAATTTGACTGATTTGGTTTAAGAGTGTGGTCTTAACATAACTGAGCAATGCCCTTTCTTCATCCCACTGAATATGTGCATGTCGTTTCCTTGTCCCAATGGAGCTTTTTTTCTTCCGTCGAATAAAAAAAAAAGACTATTCTCATTCTTTATCTTCATCCCTCCCCCGCTCTGTATCAATTATTCATGTCATGTAACAGGACAATGATTTTCCCCTGTAAAATGGAAACTCGATTCCATGTCATGTAGATACAATGCTTCATATAGCTACTATCCCCTGTACCTATACTCGCCATTGAAAGTCGCACAAATAACACACCGGCTTATATCAAACAAGTGTTTTAATGTCAAGATCGCGAGGCCGTATATAGAGACTAGAGGTTACGTTCTTACAAGAAAAAACAAAAGACCCATGCAGTTTGTAAGGGTGTATTCGTCTGAAGCGGCAGTCCTAAAACCCTGTGTATCATATTTTAATTTTAATTTTAATGAAATGATGAAGAAAAGGGAGAAAAACTAAAATGTGAGTAAATTACCTAACAGTTAAAGGGATGTGTAATCAGACGTAAAGAATTGATTGCTTCATGAGGATGCCATAACAAGAAATATGAGAAATATAATTTTTACACATTTAGGTGAAATGAAAACTGAGAGAAATCACTCTTCCCACGATGAAAGCCTGTGGGACGTTTCGAAAAATTGTTCGTCAATTATGCACGACAGTACGTAAGCACAACTGCTGACCTGTTGCTAAATCAGATTGCCATCAGTTAAAGTTAAATTAAGTCCTTTTTGTATAGTAAAGTTGATAGTGTTGAGATGCATCTATTTATTGTCAAAACTGTGTTAGGGTTATGGGAATTTCACGCATATTAAACAGGAAAATTTGGAGTTATCTGATAAAATGTCAGTCGTGCGTAAAGTTAAGCGTTTATTGTGCGATCAGTTTCATGAAACGACCCGTGAAACGACTGACAGAGTAGCGAGTACCCCATGGCATTTCGTGTGGGAAGATGTGATATTATTATTCGTTCTGCGTACCAACATGGATACGATGGTGTAATGTTAAAGTTCGGTAAACTCTGCAGCCATCTAAAACGACAGAAATAAACTCCATCATACTGTCAAGATTTGGATTGTGAGGCCCCTGAAAAGAAAATGTAACCCAAATGACAGTTGACCTATGTTGATAGGCTACGCAGGGAAGCCTGCAAGTAATAATTGGGATGTGCGTTTTATAATAAAATGTGTTTTTTCTCAATCTTCACCGTTTGTTTTACAAAATTCATCTGAGGTATGTTTTTTTCTTCAATTATCTTTACCAAATCTATAATTGTGTTATGATAGTATGTCTTGTAATTATTTTGACTTTGTTATATGTTTATTATATCATACACAACACTGTGAAACAAAAATCATTAAATTAAATGAAATGAAAACACCCCAGATATCATTCCTGATTTAACTTCATAATGTAAATTATTATATCAATGAAATGACAGTACATACCGGTGAGAGGCTCTTTGAAATTCGGTAAATTGCTTGTTTAATCATCGTATCATAGCCGAATGTATTATTCAACATTATGTATTTCATTGGGGAGTTTTCCTGAAAATCAGGACAGTTTGAGATAACATAATCTGTCATTCATTTGCCAAAACCAAATTGTGATTTGGGGGCTCAATCGCTAAGGTGTCTTGAATAGTGCATAATAATGTAAGACTCACCCACTCTCAATTGTTTTTGTCCCATTACATCGCTGGAGATTCCTGATAAAAAGTATATGTATTGCAAGGCATGATAAGCTGTTTGAAATCATTGGTAATAGATAGATGTTTGTTTTTTGGGGGGCGGGGGCTTCCAAACAAGGGAGGTAAATGAGACTATTACCCTTTAAACTTGTCAGATTTTTTTCGATCGGTTCAAACATCTGAATTCACTGAAACTGAAATACACAGCTGTACTTGTTTATGTACTTGTTTACATCTTCGTGCATGGCTAAAGTTTAAACGTGATTTGCCCTTTAGTATGTTTTTCTTAACCTCGTCTCACAGAAGTGAAGCTTTGCAGATGATCACACTTTGATAAGGTCAACGAGCATTAGATTGGAAATCAAATGAGACAGAATTTACCATAATGGATTGCGTATATAAGAGACCGTAACTCATGGACCTGATGGCTATCCCACGTGGGATTCACATTTTGTTTGCCTATCCAATTGTCAGAGTCCGAGTAGAAAAATTTGGCGTCGTTGTCTGTAATTTGGCGGACATCGTGTTGGGAAGCGGCATCAAAATGTCAAGCCACAGCGGTGGTCTAGAATCAGTATGACTTCTGAGATATTTGAATATCACTCCTCCAAAAAAATGTTGATATGTTCAACTTTGACATGAAAGCAGAACTATCGAGAGTCTGTATAAATCAATTATACACGTAAATAAGTAGAATTAATAACTAGCGAACGAGGCAGAAGTCATTTGAAATATTTTCTTGTTGAGGTATATAGGCTTATAATAAACTCCTCAAAAAAAGTTTAGAAATCTCACTTTGATCGATAATCCCTCCATGGAGCTATTAATAGCTCTATGACCCCTCCTCGGTTTTAGTGAATATCAATGTGTAATTAATATCAATAAATAGAACATTTAATTCTCTTTAAAATGATACCCTACATGATATGATTATGGTTCACATGGAGGTGCAATGCCTTGAAATGTGGGGCAATTTTCAAAATTCAAAAGTTGCAAAATGACACAATATTGAAAGTCGCTGTTCTTTTTTCCGTGGTGATGAGTGACTTTCTCAGCGATTTCTTTTGACTTTGGTCGATATTTTCCTCATTGATTTTAGTAAATATGAATAGATCATTTAATATTCTTTAAAATGATACCCTACATGATGTGATTATCGTTCACATGGAGGTACAGTGCCTTGAAATGTGGGGCAATTTTCAAAATTCAAAAGTTGCAAAATGACACAATATTGAAAGTCACTGTTATTTTTTCTGTGGTGATGAGTGAGTTTCTCAGCGGTTTCTTTTAATTATTTTCATGCACCTTAACATCAACATTAACATGGAATCAAACACACCTCTGCACAAGCAAACACATAACAAACAAACAAACATGCATGGGTATTTCAAACCACGAATCAAACCATGTTATCTCACAGAACCATCACTACAGAAGCAAATGCTTGATTTAAATGGATTTTCATCTCTATGTTCTGTATTGATCCTTCATTACTATTTCTGCTCGTTTTGCAGCTTTTCAATTCAGACCTCATCCAACACTTTTGAATCCTGGTCTTTTCGTGATGGCATGATCATAACAAGCATGGTATCATTTTAAAGGAAATTAAATGATCTTTTGAATGATATCAAATATGCATTGTGTAAAATTGGGAGTTGGGAGAAATTAATGGCCAAACTCAGATTTCCAAACTTTTTTTTGCTCGTTTTGCAGCTTTTCAATTCAGACCTCATCCAACACTTTTGAATCTAGCCTATCTATTATGCGCCGGGCTATAGTAGGCAAGTTACTGGTCGCGCGAAGCAGACTGACGGGCGAGGGCGAGGGCTGTGCCCTCGCCCGTCAATAGTTTGCCCACTAGCCCGACGCATATCGGATAGGCTATTTTGAATCCTGCTCTTTTCGTGATGGCATGATCATAACAAGCATGGTATCATTTTACTGAAAATTAAATGATATTTTGAATGATGTAAAATATGCATTGTGTAAAATTGGGAGTTGAGAGAAATTATGGCCAAACACAGATTTCTAAACTTTTTTGAGGGGTTTACATACGACGATCAAAATCCATTGAAACATTTAGTGAAATGCTGAGATAGTTTGCCCTTGTCAAACAATATTTAACCTCACATTAGTTTCAAAGTAAGATTGTAAAATATTAGATTTGTGTGTGAATAATATACCCGACTGATTAAAACAAATCAAATAATTTTTTTCCTAGGTGGGACCGGGGTCGGACACTTATCCACCAACACATGTGGGTTATTAATATTTTTGACTAACTGAATAAATATAGAAACAAATGCGGTATTTGGGTGGATTAAAAAACAAAAATAAAACGACATCAGAATTGTTTATCGATTAATCAACTTGATTTAAACTCAAGTTTTTTCCGTACCGAAGACGGCCATTATATCAATATATTCTCCCGATGTTTTCCATCATGAAGTCTTTATTCATTTTATCGTTTCCCCCTTTCTACCTCATCTCCTTGGAATAATGAAAAGGGCACATTATTTCGCATGGCTATGTTTTCCTGATGTTCGCTGTTGAAATTAGAGATCCTTTTGACAATTTCTTCCCTTTTGGTCACATCAACAATATTCAAGGCAAAGCCAGTAAAAAGAGAGATTGCACACACGTGTTTCTAGCTCAAATGTTACTTGAATTATATCATTTTTATTTAAAGGTATTGTATGCTTTCCTCTATGGTCTTGACGCACGTCCATAAATATGTCATTTTTTTTTCAAATAAATCATATCATATGTTCTCATTATACATACGTTTTTCCTCATATCAATTCTGTTTTTACACCAATGTTGTATCATAAGTTTTATAAAGGGACATTAATGCTATGATACTTTCCATGTATTATATATGTATAAAAAAATTGTATTCACTGAATTGTTATTCAACTCAAAAGATGATCTTATCAATTGCTCGAGTCGCCTTATGCAAAGAAGGTGGTGTTATAATTATCTTGAAGTCTTTTCAAATGAATTGTATAAATTTCACAGATACACTGATTCTAACCAAATTTTTCTTGTCAAGATATTCTCTTTTCATGTCTCATCCCTGTTGTGTGTGTGTGTGTGTATGTTAAAGAATTCAAATGGTGAAAGACTGAAAGTGTATGAGGAAGGTGGGATTTACGACTCATTTGATCTCTTGTTCTCCCTTTTCTCTGATTTTAAGAAGACGAATGAAAAAAGTCACTGTTATTTTTTTTTAAAGAGTAAACATTTTCTTGTGCCGTTTTGCTCCACTTAATGGTGACAACTCGAACATTTCTTTTCTTACAGTGACCCATAATATGAAATAAGGAAATATATATATATATATTTTTTTTTTTGATATATGTATGTATATATTTATATACAAATCAAGGAAGACTGCCCTCTACGGGGAACCACGGCCAAAGAGATACAATCACCAAAGTGTATTTTGGCCTAGCAGGGGAAACTTTTAAAGAAAGATTAAAAAATCACACAAAATCTTTCGGAAACTAGAAATATCAAAACGAAACAGAACTATCTAAATACATATGGGAGCTACAAAAGAAAGGGGTACAATACATTTTAAAATGGGCAATAATGAAATATCCAACTTGGCTATGCGGGGAAGTGGAATCTGCAACCTATGCTTAGCCGAAAAACTCATTATCGCAACTCACAAGAAAAACTCATTATCGCAACTCACAAGCAAAACTCACTCAACCCAAGGTCCGAACTAATCAGTACATGCCGTCACAAAAGAAGGAACAAAGAATCGCCGGACCGTGAAATGCATCCATTGCCCCAACCGAGGGCCCCCACCAAATCCAACTAGCTTCAGTGTCCTGATGAGCCGCCGGTGACCGAAGCGCGAAACCATTGGTAGACCAGAGGTGAGGAAAATTCATATATATATATTTTTTTGTTCTCATTATGTTCTTTTTAATAAATTTGGAAATAAAATACTGAATTGAATAACTAATTACTTATGCGCCATTCAGACGCATATATTTATTCTATGTCATTGAAATTCACTAAAATCACTGCTTTATGAAATAAATACTTCCCTGGTGATAAGATAAAAGACGGTTCGAGAGGGAATGAGATATGTGGGGAAGACCAGCAAAATAGAATGAGGGGCAAAAGGGAACAAAGTTACAAGCTCCATTATGTATGGCTAGAGGCTCCTATAACATGTATAATGACTATTCAAGGTCACTACCAAAATCTAAGAGGGAGGAGGGAATCCGGCGCCATTATGTCCGCTATCCGCCACTGATCTCTCTCGGTTCGGTGATTTTTTTTTTTTTTTTTTTTTAGAATGTTGATCGCAAAATTTATAACTTAAATGTATTTCTACAGAGGATTTCCAGTGAGGTTATACTGATAAGGCTATGTGATTATCACTTCAGACAAATTAATTAAAATTGATTGTGATGGGGACTTCAAAAAGGTTGATGCGTCTAAAGCTGTAAAAAAAGGAAAACTATCACATCGAAGAAAAAAAAATCACTTCAATTGACCCTAATAATCTCACCATTTTTTATATATATATATATATTCCTTTTGAAAGGGACGATGTTTAGGACATGAAGTGTGGTAATGTGTTCAAGTCAAATATTATAAATGAATATTGAAAAAAAAAAAGAGAATGCCTAAAAGTGAGTTATGTCTTTTGCAACAGTAAGAAAAATATAAAATTATTGCATATTAAATTACAAATTTGAGATCAAGAAGTTAAAAGTATGAAGTTTGAAAAGGAGGTGTCTTGGCTTTAACAGCATTCTTATGTTTGAACAATGTGCCACTTATGAATAGAGTCCTCTCTTAATTAAAATATATCCGAGGCCTCATCATAAAGACAATGATTAACGAAGAAACGCGTAACCAGTTATCTGGTCGTGCATTTTGGGGGGTGGATTTTTATGTTGCGAGTGGATAATGGATAACAAAAATCAAGAAAAGATGCTCGAACAGAGAGCATATGTCAACTTTAAAAGCTAATTTGTCATGGAGAAGGAAGGGCTAAGTGATTGACGACGCGGCTAATTGCGTGAATTGACCATCAAGGCCTAAAAGAGTCTATTTCAAGCGTTCATAGATGATTTTATTGCACATAGTACTCTACAAGAGTCAAATTTGGAAGTGTTGTAAATGTGGTGAAATTTAAGTTTCAATAAAAAAGTCAGGGTAGTTATCACCTCGAATGGACAAAAGCCCAATTGTGAAGATTTACCTTGTTTCTACACATTTCTACGAATTATGAATCTTGAACAATAAGGGGAAGCACATTATTAATAAAAACGATAGACAGGGTGGCATATCTATATTCAGGAAAAACAACAGTTATGTTTATGTTTACAAAAACTGCAAATGTCACCAAAATTGAACAAGGAATAACAAAGTTTTGTACTATTTCAATGAAACAGTCACACACAGAAATACACTGCGTTCAGACCATCCAAAAAAAAATGGTTCTGTTTGAGGGCTCTCGTGCGATTTCAACTGATTAAAATCGGAAAAAACAACACTGCAAATTCCACCAAAATTTGACAAGGAAACACAAAATTTTGTACTATTTCAATTGTACAGTTATATGTATGCCCTCACAAATATGCAACGGGCGAGCTGATGATATTTCTTCCCACTGTACTGGTATTATATGTATTCAAATTGTTCCCTCCAAGAATCTAAAAGTATGATTGACTTCTGATTTGCTGTGTAAGAAATCTCTGAAACATATATTGTTGGATGTGAAACATGTTTTAACATGTATAGAAATATGAAAGAACATGAAGAAGGAAAGTGTGGACATGGCATCATCAACCAACCTATATCCATGGCGGCGTACATGTACCATTATTGTTTAACCGAAAATGATATTGCCACACTTCAAAATTTAATAACTTCATTATTTTTTATTAGATTTTCATAAAATTATCAGTCTTTTGCTTGTAGAATAGTATACTCTCTTTATTAAGGTATTGATATTTTTAGCCTCGAGTACATTTTTAAAACTCCCACCAGTATGCGAGTGTGAAAAATTCTATCAGAGGTCGAGCCTTGGAAATTACAGAATTTCTTCGTAGAGATGTCCCCCAAACGCCACAGAAGGGCTTGAACTTGAAGGGTCCGTGAACCGTCAGGTCCTGATCGTGCGTATTAGTAAATTCATGGACTTACCTGTCAACAAAGTGACCTCGTTGACGTCACAACAATGATCTGTCACAGAGGCTACTGGCTCTATCAGGTAAATGTACTTTTGAACTCTTTGTTAGTCTGTAAATGGATGTATTTATTTCCTACTGGGCAAATATAAATTTAAAACATTTTATCGATTATCACAAATGATTGTTTGTTTGTTGTTTCATTGTTACATCAAGTATACGAAGAATGTTCAAAGGCAATAGTATAATTGAGGTCGCGAAGCAACCGAGCTTTCCACAGGGTAATTTTGTTGGTAATTTGTTTATGTATGAATTGAAAAAGAAGGATCTAATTTTTGAAAATTTTGCTATAAAAAAGAAATTTTGAAAAAGTCGGCAGTGGGGCTGTCCCCATCTGCCCTGTGCGCCCCACTCCCCACGTCAAAGACTCTTTATAAGTTCCTAAATAAACTATATTAATTTAATGATTATATAACTATCTTACTGGTATACATTTCACTTGCTTGCAACCTCATAATCATGCATAATGCATGTTTGTTGAAGGGGGGTTGCATGAAATATATAAAACAAATGTCATACGAAAAATAAGAAAATAAATGAAACGAAAATTTAATGAAATGATATATTTGGCTCTCCTCTGAAATTATGAATAGTGAACAAATGAAAATAACCCCTATGAACAATGAGCCTTGTTCTTATCATGACTAGCGGCCCTTCATTCGTAGGATTCAAACTTTCACCACCAAATGAAGGTCATTTGGTACTGAGAAATTGAAAAAGCACAACGAAGGGGTTGACTCCAGTAAAGGGGGGTTAAATTTAGAAAATCAAGTTTCTAACTATAACATCTCTTCCTATTCTAATATTAAACCCATTTGCATGGCATCATGAATTCACGCGATTCGGTAGAAACCCCTGCATAAGATGGCCAATGTGTTCCCTGTGCCTTCCTCGATTCACATCGGAGGTGGCATCTTTCACGAGGCGTATCGTTAATGGGTTTTAATGACAATTTTTTTTCCTCTGCCTATCAGATGGAATCATTTTCAGTAGCTTATAACATCTGTCGGTCACCAATCGTTCATGAGAAGCTCACCCGATGTCGCAAGACTTCACCTTGGAAATCCAAAAATGAATTTATGGGTTGACATTTCCTCATTCATCGAGATGGCGTGATTTAAAGCACATAACACTAAATGTACTCGTCTGTGATCTTGGAAGTGTTTCATGAAGTGTTGTCATGAATCTAATGAAAAACAATAGGCCTACTCTAGCTACTGAGAGCAATTAGTGTTAGTCAGTGAAAGTCACTGACGAAAAATTCATGTTGTTTGCAAGTTTTTCATCGATATTTGCCTCATGTACTCTACCACTGATCTGTAACTGGTAAACTTGAGTTTCTCAGATACCCCCCCCCCAAAAAAAAAAAAAAAAAAAAAAAAAAACAAGGGCGGATTATTCCGTGCGTGGTGACAGGCGTTATCGTTTCGTGTCATCGGGTTGGGGGAGGTTACTTCATCCGGGGAGATGTGTTCCATGAGATTTTCACTTGGGGGTTATCCTGTAGATGGGAGGCTTGGGGTCTCTGCCCCCCCCCAAAAAAAAAAAAAAATCACCGACGAAGGAAAAAGGGTGAAGAATTCGGTGCCATCACAAATGTAACAATTATTCAGAAGGACGTTGCCACGAGGGGCGTATGGCCTTAAGGCGACCTTGCATCTCCTACGATATTTCATGTTTTCCCAGTGTCAAGAACAGGGGAGCAAAAGCTAGACTTACGAAGTTAGGCGTAGCAAAGAGATATACATAAAAATGATCGATTTGGAAAATAAAGATTATTGTATTGGACGCACTGTGTTAAAGCCTGTCTGGTCATGGGTCATGTATGTGAATTAGATTGGGGTATCATGTAACATTTCATTTTTTCGAAAAAAAAAACTTTAAAAGGATTTGTTTTCGCCCGCTTAAATTTAAATCTGGCATTTTTCTTTCGTTAGATACTGAATGTAGCATGTGACGCCTTGTTTCGACAATATCTTATTCATTGATATGTATAATAGCACTTTGAAAATCGACATCACATATTTAGTAATAAGTTCCTGACAAAGATAATATCTTTAAATCTTAGGCCCTTTTCCATGCTTGAGAAGGCATTTTGTATAAATTAATATTTTATTTTAGCACCCGATCGAATTAAATTTTGATGTAAATTCAGTAATCTTATTCAGTAAAACACATTTTAGTTTATAGCCTACACTTCAAACCCACATACTACATTATCGGGCACGTTCATCAATATAATTGAGTAATGAATTGGAATAGGAACGTGAAGTTTTGAGGGGATTTAATAAAACTAGATTTATTTCATTTCATTTATTTCAATTTCTAACATTTTCAATATGTTTTGTTCCATGCATCTTGATATACAATATATAAAAGATTAAACAAGGAAAAATTATATGTACAATTGATTAGGCCTTTACTATGAAAAATGTATATCTTTCATTGAGAAAAATTCCTCGGAAGTCCATCTTACGTCAGAATTGCCCCCTCTTGAATCCGATTGAAATTACAAGTCGCATCCTCTGGTACCTGAAGAGCACAGTGGTTTTAATCGAATTAGCATGATGAGGAATCGGAAGGGCATGAATAAAGACGTAATACCTGCCTATTCATGACGGTTTAAATGATTTATTAAATGACAAAATATGTAACGTATTATTTATAATCTAACCATTTCCACCTGCCAGTGTACCCATATCCATCAACTTTTCAAGAAACCAGGTGTTGTTACTTTATTCAATGTTTGCAAAGAACGAAATACTCAAGTATGATTAATACCCCGTTGATAATCTCACAAAGCATTTACATATATATGATAGAATTAGCAATACCCGTTCATCAGAACCTTTTCCTTAAAAACAATATCGGTCATGATGGCTCGAATCCACAGCCATGGCCTTCATTTTGTGGTGAATTTTTTTTGTTTGTTTTTTTAGCTTTTCAAATTTCTCGGATACAAAATGACCCTCATTGTGTAGTAAAACCCCCTTTTCTTCCTTTTTCTTTACAAATTTCTCGCGACCAAAATAACCTTTATTTTGTAGTGAAACCATTCTTTTTTCTTTTTTTTTTTTGCTTTATAAATTTACATCAGCACTCCCAGTAAAAATCGTTCCCAGGGCCCTAGCCACACCCCTTCCGTTAACTACTTATCAAAAGAAGAAAGAAGAAGAAAAAGACCAAGAAGAAGATAACCACCGAAACAAAAAAGGATGAATAAGAAGGTGATGATCAAAACAAAAACAATAGCATCAGCAACAAGATGAAAAACAAGAAAGGGGAGTTACCGTGGCGTACCGTGGGTCACGGCATTGGTGGGGCACCACTTAAAGTGCTTGCCCCCTTTTAAGGTCTTAGTATAAAACATGTCCAGTCCGTGCTTACATTCGCATTAGTGGATTGGTGAGATATGTCTGCTCTTTATGAATTCCTAAAATCAGTCCTTACAATGTCCCTTTTCTGATCTGAATGTCAAAAATTTTCAGCTCGCGCTTCGCGCTCCCATCATTTGGTTAGTGAAATACGTATAGTTTTCGTGAATTCCTAATTTTCAGCTCGCGCTTGGCGCTCGCGATATTAGTAGTGATATGTGTATGTTAATCATGACAATGACTACAAAAAGTGCTTTGTGTATTCTTATGAAATTCTAACAAAATCAGCATACGCTTGTCACTCGCATTAGATTACTATGGTGAGATATGTATACCCCCCAAATGGATTCCTAAAAAATAGTCCTTAGGTCAATATATACAAAAATTCAGCTCGCGTTTCGCGCTCGTATTGTTTGTTTTAAGCGAAACAGGTACGTATCATGATTACAAAAATTTGCTTATGATGTCCCTTTTTACGTCTGAATATCAAAAATTTTCAGCTCGCGCTTCGCGCTCGCATTATTTGATCAGTGAAATACATGGCACTGTCCTTAAGGGTGATGCACAGTGGCGTACCGTGGGTCACGACATGGGGGGACCAGCAAAAAATTTGAGTCACTTAGTGGGCGCGCGAAGAGCACTCAATTGCCAGGTATACTGACCTAATAGATAAATTTTCAGGTCGGCTTCAGAAGACGGACAGTCAACCTGCCCGAAACGTCGAGTCTCTCTACTACTCATCATCTCTACTCGCCGACTCAAGCCAGCATCTCCTCACTAGCTCTACTACTCAAGCTGTTCTCAACTCATCAATCTTTCCTGGTTTACAGTCCTTTTCAGGACTACTTTCAAGAAAGAATACTCTACTCTCAAATCTCCACTTTCTCGCCTATCCATTTCTTCTCTTCTCCTATCCACTGTTTCTACAACACTACACATGGTGTACCGTAAACCACATCAGCGATTGTACATACCACCATGCAAACCTTCAAACAACATCTAATTAATTCAAGGGTTTTTCCTTGCACCGCCAGGTCTTCTCACATGACTTCGCCAGTATTCTGACACCCTGACACTGTTGTTTACACGAGTTTTTTACTGCAAGTTTTTGTTTATTAGCTGATATTAGATTTTGTACATGTACATCATTCCAGATCTTTTCAGACTGCACAGTAGCAGACACTTTTCTTGTCCACTTTTTCTCTCTTTCAAGTTTGGAATCCAAACACTCAATGACTTTGGAATCACTCCTTTCCCGAATGTGGACATGAGCGAGAGTGTGGCATTCAATGTACAAGTCAGAGCAAGGAGATATCAATCTCCTTGGTCAGAGATGGATGGAATATCCAGGCCTTCTGGCATGTGAATCATTGCCAGGGTGGCTGGGTGAGCAAGGCCAGACCACTTCTTTGCATATCTATTTGTGAGAGCATCAAGCTGCTTTAAATGTGTTTGACAAAGATCATTCACTGTGACATGGAATCTAATTGATGGTAGAAAATATCTTGAATAGATTTCCAATTTATAGACTGGACGTACTAAGGAAGCATCTATATTACGTAATCCTGACGTTATAATTTCATTGAGGTATTCATAAACTGACCTGGAATTATCATTATCAGTGACAAGTGACCCAAGGAACTTAAAACGGTTGTCAGTAACACTCAGTGACAAAACATTCTGGCCCTCTATTTGAAATGAGGTAGTTTTGTTTATTACTCCACTAGAGATTGACAATGACCTACATTTCGATGGCTTTAGTTTGAGACCCAGACTAGAGACATGAGAAGTCAGAGTATTCATGATTCGCTGGTGAGACCTACTGTTAGAAGTCAATAGGCAGAAATTATCAGCGAAAAAAGTAGTCACATATTTAATTTCAGACAACGTATAACCGAATTTGTCATTTGATTTCAAATATTCGAGAAGGGGGTTAATACACATTGTAAAAATGAGCGGTGATAGGGGATCCCCCTGAAAAATTCCTTTCCGAAATGGGAATGACTCAGTACTCCATAGTTGTGTTACTACGGTACCAGAAATGACAGAGTATAAGTTGTTAATATATGCTCTTAGTTCATAGGGAAGCAAATATTTCCTAAGGACATATTCAATCAATGTATGAGGCACTGAGCCAAATGCATCCTGTAAATCAAACCACGTAAAGTGGGCAGTTTTCTTGTTAGATTTGGCATGTTTGATTACTTCATGTACAATCATATTATGATCAACACAGCCTGAAACCCCTTTCATGAAACCTTTCTGAGTTGTAGTATCAATAAGCTCGTTTGTAGTTAAATAACTATCCAAGCGATTTACAATGATTTGGTGGAATATCTTACCAAACACACTCGAGAGTGCTATGTAAAGTTCTCGGGATTATCCACAGAATCTTTCTTGTGCAAGAGAATAACTTTTAGTCCAGGATAGAAGAGGCATAACCTTGTTTTTTTATATATACAATATTTTTTGATGGTTTCTTGTCAATTCGAGGGTGCTGATTACGAATCTGAATGATGCCACTCGTGTAACCTTGAGCATTTTCCGCAAATTAGCAAAATCCAATATGGCCGCCAAAATATACAAATTACCCATGAAAATCATAAAATTGTCCGCACATTGGCTATATGAAATGCATGAAATTGTGTGGCAGGAGTGAAATACTCTGTCAAAAAATGATTTTTGACAAAATATTTACTTTCCTGATATTCAAAATGGCCGCCATAGGCCCCTGTATACTGTATTATGTACAATATGAATAGGGAAAACTAATTTTCACATTAATGAGCACTAAACTGCAAAACATCGCGACGTATGAACGAAGTAGTATATGCAAATCATCATTACTAACGAGATATATCATTTATTATGTCATATATGGGAACATTGCTGTATTTTGATATCTAAAATAGCCGCCACTGGCCCAAACAGTATTGCGTATAATGGTAATGGGGGCCAAACAATTCACAAGAGTGATCACTAAATGCATATTATTAAGATTAAATGAGTGGAATACTGACTAAAAACATAATTGTTAACGAAATATATTATTAATATGCCATGTATGTGATGAATGTTGTATTTTGATATTCAAAATGGCTGCCAAAGGCCCTAAAAGTATTATGCACAATGAGAAAGAGGAGCAAAGAAATCACAAGAGTGAGCTCTAAAATGCATATATATCAATGGGATACTGTCTAAAAACGTATTTTCTAACAAAATATATCATTCAGGTTTCAAGTTTGTGTTAAATACTGTATTTTGACTTTCAAAATGGCCGCCATAGACATTAACTGTATTATGTACAATGCAAAGTGGGAAATCAATATTCACAGGAGTGAGCACCATAAATGCACGTAATAGTGATCTATGAGTAAAATATTGTCTGAAAGCATAATTTCTATTAAGATATATCATTTATTTTGCCAGTTAGGTGATAAATACTGTTATTGGAATGTCAAAATGGCCGCTAAAGGCCCTTACGGTATTATGCACAATGTGAATGGGAACAAATCATTTCAACAGATTTTGGCTTTGCTTGGCCAAATGGTGATGTATGAGTGAAATATTGTCTGAAAACATGATTTATAACAAAATGTATCATATCTTATGTAATTTAGGTGATAAATACTGTATTTCAACATTCAAAATGGCTGCCATATGCCCATTTTGTGAACATTATTTGTCTCCATTCAAATTGCATATTATACGATAAGGGCCTATGGTGGCCATTTTCAATTTAAAAATGCAGCATTTATCACCTTAATTATACACAACATTATGATATATCTCGTTAGAAACCATGGTTTTAGACAATATTTCACCCTTAGATCACAATTCACAATTATATGCAATATTTAGAGTCAAGCAAAGCCAAATTATGTCAAAATTCTATGTCCCATGTTACAATGTACACAATACTTTTAGGACCTATGGCAGCCATTTAGGATTTCAAAGTATAGCATTTATTACCTCTACGACCAATATGTGATGTATTTAGTTAGAAATCATGTTTAAGACGATATTTTTACTCGTACATCACAGTTATATGCATTTTATGATTCTCACTCTTGTGAAAATTAGTTTCCCTATTCGCATGTTACATAATATAATTAGGGCTTGTAGAGGTTATTTTGAATGTCAAAATACAGTATTTATCACCTATATGGCAGAAGAAATGCTATAATTTATATAAAAAAATATGTTTTCAAATAACATTTACTCATACAACAGGATTATATGGATGTCATAGTCAAGCAAATCCAAGTTCTTACAAAATTATATGTCCCCATTCACATTGTAGATAATACTGTTAGTGCCTATAGGGGCCATTTTGAATTTCATAATACAGCATTTATCTCATGCATGACAAAAGAAATGGTATGTCTTGCTATAAAACATGTTGTCAGACAATATTTTACTCGTAGATCACAATTACATGCATTTTATGTTTCTTACTCGTGTGAAAATTAGTTTCTCCATTCGCATTGTACATGATAAATATAGGGCCTATGGCGGCCATTTTGAATTTCAAAATGCAGCATTTATCACATAAATGGCATATTAACAATTATGTTTTTAGTCAGTATTCCACTCTTTATCTTAATAATATGCATTTTAGTGCTCACTCTTAATTGTCATTTTTTGGCCCCGGTCATTGCCATTGTACATAATACTGTTTGGGCCAGTGGGCTATTTTAGATATCAAAATACAGCAATATTCCCATATATGGCATAATGAATGATATATCTCGTTAGTAATGATGATTTGCATATATTACTTCGTTCATACATCGCGATTTTTTGCAGTTTAGTGCTCATTTTTGTGAAAATTAGTTTTTCCTATTCATATTGTACATAATAGAGTATACAATGGCCTATGGCGGCCATTTTGAATATCAGGAAAATAAATATTTTGTCAAAAATCATTTTTTGAGAGAGTATTTCACTCCTGCCACACGATTTCATGCATTTCATAGCCAATGTGCGGACAATTTTATGATTTTCATGAGTAATTTGCATGTTTTGGCGGCCATATTGGATTTTGCCAATTTGCGGAAAATGCTCAAGGTTACACGAGTGGCATCATCCAGATTCGTTATCAGCACCCTCGAATTGACAAGAAACCATCAAAAAATATTGTATATATAAAAAAACAAGGTTTGGTCAAGTTTCTATGGGGCCTATCCTGGACTATTTTGCTTAAGTCCAAAGTGAGGGTGGGGTGGGATCAGAACTCGACAACAGCTTGCTGAATAAAGTTGCAAGAAAATGATGTACGCTTGGCAATTTTTTCAATATTCCGTAGGCTATCCCATCTGACCCTGGTGCGGAGTTTGAACTTTTGTGACTTAGAACCTGTTTTATGTCCTTTGGACGAATTGGCCCCATATCAAATTGGTGTTGAATCATATCGGCCGTCGGTCCCTTCCACCAGTCGAGCTTATCCGTATCTATCGGTGGGGGCTCAGCAGCATATTTAGCTGAAAGTAGTCGTTAGCTGATTGGCGCGAAAAGGAAGGCTCAGACGCTGAAGAGTACAGGGTGTCGTTGACGACGTTTTTACTGAAAGACCAAAAGTTTTTCCGAAATTTACTTTCCTCATATTTTGTCGATCGACGCTGCTCATTAGCTTTTTGTTCTTTCCTCAAAAAGTTATATGTATGTAGTGCCTCAAAAAAATTTGCACGATCCTCGCGATTTGCGTTTGAAGAAAATGCTGTTTTTCGCAAAGAATTCTTTATTTTTTTCATTTCCAACATGGTCTTAGCTTTTCTTCTATGAAATGGTTTACATTTACTTGATGAATCATTAGTAGCTGAAAAATGGGGGAGTTGTCAAAATACTGCTGTAAAGTCTCGGAAAAGCGGTCGCCGGCGTGTGAGACGGGTATTGAACCATTGGCCAGCTCATGGTGTATTGTCTGTGTCACGGCTTTTATGTCATCATTGACACGATTCCATTCCTCGTGCGAGAGTTGTGGGCACGTGTACCTCCGAAAGTCAGATGCCTGCTGGTGAGCCATAGAGCCGAGTACATAGATTGCAAGCAATACGAAAATGGCGTCGTTGAAGAAAAGTGGCACACTCATTACAAATAGGTATCACACGAAAACTCACCACGAAACAACGATAAAAACTGTACAAACGTTGACAGTAACATCAAATAAGAATCCTAAGTGGGTGAAGCAGTAATATCCGTAGTTGATCTGTGATCGAAGATTACCCTAAATAACAATGTAGTAATGCACTAACGCCACACTTTACCGAAGTGAAATAGTTTGTTAAATATTTAATATTTATGTGATAATTGTTTCAAAAACACTTTTGATTACGTATACATTTGGAGAAACAGAAAATAAATCTACTTGAATCACAATTATCAGCACAAGTCAAAAAGAATCAGATCTTTTTGCTAGGGACCTTATCCAATCTCAGCGCTTCTCGCTGGCAAAGTGAGAATAATCTTGACTACAGATAAAACGAGGTAAGTTCGAGTTTCAACTAAAGTCTCAACTAAAGTAACTAAATTCGATACAGAAATTGAATGGACCGGAAGTCTCGACAATCTTTTTGTTATTTTATGTGGGGTACATTATACACCCTAAGGGGTAGACGTGTACACCCTCTAAGGTGCAGATAGACACTCAAAATAGGGGTGCACACTGTACACCCCTATTTGGGGTGTATGTGTGCACCCCTAGAGGTACTCGTATAGGGACAAGCCTGTGCACCCCTTGGGGTGTAAAATTGAACCCGAATTTCCTAGTGTGTAGTCGGACAATTTAGTAATCTTTTTTAACTGCATGAAAAAACACTGCACCTATTGGTCCATGGCTCCCACCAAGTATAACTTTTTACTTTGTAGGCCTACATTCATTTTATAAGATACATCTCTTCCACGGTCACAAAAGGTGAATAATTTTACACTGCCGGATTAAATCATGACTTATAAAATTACAAGATTATATGGATATTCGCTCAGTAGTCCCCTGGATTTGTCTCGCTTTTATTTGGATTTATTTTAGTTTTTATACTTTTTCTATCGATTCTTCCTGAGTGAATAAAAATATATCCTGCACGTCCTGCTTCTATTTCTTCCCACGGTTTCTTCGATTGAAGAAATTGAGACGTTCCTTTGCTTGATCTCCCATGTCTGGTATTGATGGTATCCTTTTCATTTACTTTTCCCACGTTTTGAATAAGATTGCTTTTCTTTTATTTAGGGTGAAAAGTAATGACAAATATAAGCGGGAGTATTCACACTGGAAGTGAATCATCGCGATGATTCGTGTGGGTTTTACTGAATGGTAACAGAAAACCCGCACGAAACATCGCGAGTCATTTCGCGGTTTCTGCTATCATCGCGAGTAATTTACTCGCGATGAAATGATAGTGTAAATCCGCGATGATTTTTTTTTCCAATAGGTAAAGCAAGCAGGATGCGGGTAAATAATCCTTTTCGCAAGCGCACTCTTGTCCAAAAGACCGTAATGCTTTTACGGGTCCAGAAAGATGGCCATATTTTGCTCCAGTGTGAATGAGGAGGAAGAAAGATCGCGATAAGGTCGCAAGTCAAATCATATCGGTCTTTCAAATAAGAATGGCCCTAGTTTGACCAACCAAGAATAAAAGATTTCTTATTCGGGTGAGCTGGGGCATATTATAAGAAATTTGTTGATATTGACAGAATATATTATAATGTATAACCAGATAAAGTCTTCTCAATCTGGTGACACAAATTAGGGCACATTTTCATGTAAAGCCGAGTACTGACGGGTTTTTTTTTTGGAGGGGGGGGGGGCTAAGCATAACTTGCGTCGAAATGAAAGAAAGATGCTCAATGAAGGCAATAGTCTGAAAAGATCTCAGTCAGGTCAGTTGCATAATGTATGAAAATCTGTGATTAATGTGTCGATTCCATACAATTATTTTACTTTTTTTGTATTTGTTTCATATCAAACCCCGCTATTTGACAGCTTTTCCTATAATTTACGTTTTTACTGGCACTGTATGCTACATCTTCGCTAGAATCTTTGAATTGGCGGAACGTGATAGACTAACATCAGGCGTTGTAATATTCATCTGATATGTCATGTCATGTCATAAGAATTTTTACTTATTACGTTTTCCGTGGCTGCGAATTGTCTTGGGGAGGAATAAAAATACCACACCGTTTTAAAGAATTGGAGCAGCGAAATGGTCAGGTATTTTGGCCATGGCTACCAGCGGAACGTCCCCAGTGCTGCCCGACCCCTGTTGGGATGATGGACGATGGGATGAAATCGACCATTATCATTGGAAGTAGCATGGGGTTATTTTATCATGACCAGCTTTTCATTGATTTAACATTAGTTATCAACTCAATAATGGCCTAATGCCAATATTAGCTGGGTGCGGCATGCACTCCATGCACGGACCCATGAGACCAAAGGGGGTCTTGCCACCCCCCCCCCAAAAAAAAAATGATAAGAAGGGAAATGGAGAGGATGAAATGGTAAGGAGGGAGAGAGACAAAGATAAAGAAAAGAAGGAAAAATAATTTGATTCTACATATAAAGCTGTTTGTAAGTTATGTGTAACTTTACGCATGTCCTTTGACTCTCTCTAGAGCTGAATGATAGACCTAATAATCATAATGCATCTCAGAACGTGTTGTGCGTATAAAGCCGTTGGTAACTTTACGAGCAGCTTTAATGCCCTTAGTAGGTAGAGGAATGCATCCATGATTTTGAAGTGGTATCATGGGATAATGCGTCATTTAAAAAAATCCGAGACTTTAATCAATAAAAGTTTTAGATTCTGGTTATTTTGCCTGACGGAGTTTTTTCTCTATCCCTGGGGTTTTTCGGGTATCAAGCGGCAGCGGTTGAGGTTGTGAACGAGGTTCAGGCAACCGACTCCTGAAATATTTCAAATTAAAAAGACGAAGGGGATCAATGAATAAGATATGATTCGGTTATATTTGCAACCCAAACTAATCCATCTATGGGTCCCCTGTCTCCCAAACCCCGCCTCCATATCCTGACACCTACCGAGCGGCCATCGCTATTAAAAAAGCTATTGAAGTTCCTAACAACTCCCTGCTGCGATAATGACTTTTAAATTTATATCGATGGTTATTCTATATTAAGACGAGATCGTGCAGGCGACCATGGTGGTGGGGTCTGCCTTTATATTAAAAATGATATTGCATTTAATCTAAGAGAAGATCTTACACCTGATGGTATTGAATCATTGTGGATTATATTACCACATACAAAGCCTATTACTTTAGGTGTAGTCTACAGACCCCCGAGAGACAATCACTTTATTGATTCTCTCTCTGATATATTGGACATATTAACAAAAGATGATGAGGTTATACTTTTAGGGGACATGAATATTTGTCTATTACAACAATCAGCACTGACCAAAAGATACAATAATATTTTGAATTTATATGGTTTGAGCCAACTTATAACAAAACCCACCCGAACTACACCTACCACTTCTTCATTAATAGACCATGTAATTTGTAGTAAAGAAGAAAATATTTGTCAAAGTGGTGTTTTTGAAATTGGCTTAAGTGATCACTTTTTAACGTATTGTTCATGGAAACTTATCAGGCCAGCATAGAACTATAAGCATTCGATGTATGAAAAACTATTGTGAAATTGATTTTAATTTCGTTTTATTTCAAATCAATTGGTCTGTTATATTTGAATGTAATGAAGTAAATATTGCTTGGTCACACTTCAAAAGTATTATCATGTCAGTAGTTGATAAGTGTGCACCTTTAAAACAAGTAAGAATTAAGCAAAGAACAGAAAGATGGATGAACAGTGAAATTATTGGTTATTGGTTATTAACGAAATATAGCTTTCAGGAAAATGAAAAACGATATTGGTAATTTAGAACTCGAAAGGAAATTTAAACTATTGCGAAATGTGGTACAAAGGAAAGTGAGGAAAGCTAAAGACGAATTTTTCCAAAATCAAATTGAAGACAATAAACATGATTCTAGGAAATTATGGAAGAATCTCAAAGAGTTAGGTTTAAAAAACAAACAAAAAAATATTCAGAAAAGTGTTATTAATATAAAAGGGGAATTATGTTATGGTAATCTAAAGATAGCCAACGAATTTAACAATTATTTCACAACAGTGGCCGATAAATTAGCGTGTGAGCTCCCCATTACGGACAGAAGTGAGTTTGGGGCCAACAGTCCTAATTTAAAAAAAATACGACAATAAAGGTATATAAAGAGGCTGTTTTAATTTTTTTTCCTTTCACAAAAAAGTTTGTATTTGATGAATTATCCAAGTTGAAAATATCAAAAAGTACCGGACTTGACTTGGTTCCTGCTAGATTATTAAAGGATGGTGCAAAAAAGTCTTTATACCTTTAACTTACAGTATTAACCTATCTATTTCAACTTGTACCTTCCCTGATGAAATGAACATCGCTAAAGTCACACCACTACACAAAAAGAAAGACAAAACTCATGTTGGGAATTATAGACATATTAGTGTGTTAAGCATAGTGTCGAAAATTTTGGAGAAATGCGTGTATTCTCAAATTGAGAAATACTTTAAAGAATACAAAATCATTTATGAATTTCAGTCTGGTTTTATGAATGGTTATTCTACTGAAACATGTTTAATTCACTTGTTGGATTTTGTTAGGAATGAAATTTCCGAAGGCCGTTATGTTGGCATGGTTCTTCTTGACTTACAAAAAGCATTCGATACGGTTAATCATGAAATACTCTTAAAGAAATTAGAAGTGATGGGTTTGAATTCAGCATGCTTGAATTGGTTTAGGTCTTACTTGACCAATCGCCGTCAAGTGGTATCCATGCAAAATGTACTTTCATATTCTATGCCTATAAAGTGTGGAGTTCCACAGGGGAGCATATTAGGTCCCATTCTTTTTATGTGCTATATCAATGATATGTGTATTTGTGTTAATGAAAGTAAATTACTTTTATATGCAGACGACAGTGTTTTACTCTATTATGATACAAGTCCTAAGCTGATCGGTGAAAAACTTAGCTTAGAATTATCAAATTGCGTTAAATGGATGACAGATAATAAGCTTAGCTTACGTGTTGGTAAGACTGAAAGTATTTTGTTTTGTTCGCGGGGCATATCTAAGCATACAGATGATTTCAATATATACTATAACAATCAATTAATTAAGAGACAGAATTCCGTGAAGTATTTAGGCCTGATATTAAATAGTGATCTCTCATGTACATCTATGGTTGACTCTATTGTCAAAAAAGCTAATGCTCGCTTGAAATTTCTATACCGGTACCAAAATTGCATGAATACGAAATCCAGACGCATTTTAAGCTTTTCATTAATACAGTGTTTATTTGATTATGCTAATGCAGCATGGTATTGCAGTCTTGGAAAGGTTGATCAAAAAAAGTTTATAATTATTCAAAATAAGATTGTTAGATTCATTACTTGCTTACACCCAAGAACACATGTTAGGAAGAATGAAATCGAAAAACTGGCCTTCTTCGCATAGACTTGAGGTCGCAACAACTTATACTTCACCATGTTCATAAAATTTTCTATTCAAACGAATATAATTACATATCAAAAAATTACACGTTCATCTAATATTCACGGGCATGAAACAAGAAATAGTCTGTTTAACTTTGTGGTACCTATGAGAAAAGGTCAAATTGGCAACACATTTTATTATAATGGTATACATTTTTGGAATTCCCTCCCTAATCATGTTAAATCGGTTAAGACTTTTACACAATTTAAAAGAGTATTGAAACAGCACTTAAAAAATGTCCCCACTCTGTAATGTTAAATATTCTTTCTAATTTCATGTGTATCGTGTAGTCTTATATATAACTATTTAGTAATGATTTATTTAATCAACTTGTTTTACATTGTTTCATCATCTTTTGTTGTTTACGTGAAAGTTTGATGTCAAACTTATTTGTACTTTTTCATATCTTAGGTTTTACGATTCATGAATATTGTATTAGTTATGATGCATTTAGCGCTACTTAAAACTGATTATTAGTAAAATTATCATATGTAACTTAGAAGTAATGATCGTTTACTCAACCTGTTATACAATTATTTTAATCATATTTTGTTGACTGCGTAAATGTTTTTCATGGCAAACTTATTTGTTTTTGTCTTTTTATATATTAAGTTTTACAATTCATCGTGTTAAGTTAGTGGTCTAGACTTAATTGATGTAGTTTGTAGATTTATATAGGTGTTTTTTTCATACATTGTAGATGTACATTGTCTTCAATTACTGATGTAAGGACCCCATTGGAAATAAGCCATCTCGGATTTCATGGGCAATCCTGTCAAGGTATACACTTCTGTTCATATTTTCTTGTACTTCTTCATAGTTACCTGACAAATAAAATAAATCAATCAATCAATGAAAAATTGTTTTTGAAAAAATTATATATTAAAAAAACTCAAACAATCTGCTTGACTATTTTTCCGCATTAAAAGAAAAAAAAATACAATAGAAACGTTTTTTACAAGAAAAAAACTCCAAAATATTAACATTTTAAGGACATGAACAAAATACGGCCTTGTAGCCCTTGACATGTATTTCTAGTGTGTGTGATTTATTTGTTTTGCCCATATTCCACCAAGATTGCTTTGGCAGGAAAAAATTACATGGATAAAAAAAGTCAAGAGTTGTAAGTTTTCATCAATGTAAGAAATAATTGCCAATACCGTTTTCCTTAGCAAAAATTTGAAGATAAACGAATTATGTTCATTACAGTGACTATCTCAGGTCAATCCATGAAAATCAATTAAGATTACCAAAGCAAAATTTCACCCTGCTGTAGAAAAGTTTGTTGTAATGATATCAAAGAATATAATAAAATATAAGTGTGCGGATTTCAGAAAAATCTATCAATGGTAAATAAAGTTATTAGAATTGTATGTTTTTATTTGTGACATCATATACGTTCAGCTGCTCCATATATTATGTTATATAAAATGCATAAATTTCAAATTTTTTAATGGTTCCTGATGACTATTTTTTTCTTTCAAGAGCGTGTGTGAAATAATTTTATTGTTGTGTACTGAAAGTACAATATAACCATTTCCAATCTTTTTTTTTAAATTATATTTCATTGAATTTTTTTACTATACGATTCATGGGAAGGCTGCTCGCATATGACGTCACAAATAAAGAATAAACCTCTCATCACTTTTTAAAAATCAGATGGATTTTCCTCAAACCACCAATATTTTTTGCTATCTTATCAATTTTTACAATAATTTTTTTTTCAGGGTGAACTTCCCCTTTTATGAGGGGATCACATAAATTCATTTGGTATGAATCCAGAAAACATAATTTATATAACACTCTCTAGCTGCATAGTTTCAAAATAAATGTAGGCCTACACTACACTCTATCGCGTGCTAAGACATGAAATAAAAATATGTATGAATGTATATCTACAAATGTTTTTCGGTTATTTATATGTTCTTATTTACATCGTTACTGTACATTGAACCAAAGAAAAACATGATATACAATAAAATCTAACATAAAACATTGACAACAGAGTATAGGAATAAGAAGAGAGAATATTCAACACAAATTAAATAGTAAGTGTGATAAACATATAATGCCCAATTTAATTTTTCAATGTTCTTTTTGCAATAAAAAAAAATCATAGTTGCTGTCCATTTTATTTCTTCTTAGAAGGTTATATCTAAATATACATAATAATTTTACGCAAATTAAACAATAAGTGGAACGCCTCTGGCAGTCTCGCCTGCATTACGCTATTCAATACAGCAACAGTGCTGTCTTTGAAACAGCTATTAAATAATTATTTACAAAAGAAAACACTCATCTGATAATAAAATACTTCAGGTGTGATCAATGTCGGTTTCCAAATTTAAATGGCAACATGGATAATGATTGAAAACGTGATAACAATACGCGGATACAATGAGAAACAAATGTTGTGTTCAATGAACAGTTCTCAATTTCCAGTCGTAAAAGTAAACGTCTTTCAAATCACGATTCGGAGGAAAAGTTAAACGTCGAAAAAATGCGTTTGTAAACGCAATCAGTTTAAATTCTACGACCTTGAGTATCGCGAAAGCGACATTGAACACAATTGTGTTCAATGTTTTGAAAACGTCTATAAGCTTACTTTCTCGCAGTGGAAGCCTTCACAAACACGTGCCAGAATTGACCTTGCTTGTGATAGGTCAAACTCAGGCTGCGCATTAAAGCTGCGCTTACGAAAGCGGGAAATTTTATAGACGATCAGCGTATAAACGCCTTTTATATTTTCGGCACAGAACAGTGCACCGCTGATCGTGTTTTTGTTTTATGTTTCGAAATGGAGGTTTCAATCATGATTCATGTTGCTGTTCAAATCTACAAATCGACATTGAACACACCCTATGTCCATTGACTCAACATATGACCTTTGACGAAATCATGTGACCTAAGACGTGTGCAAAACATACTTGATAAAAGCTTATGCCTATGTTTCATCAACTACATGTGTATATCCATAAACTTTCTAAGTTATGGTGCAAATTCAACAAATACCTTAAATGACCTTTTTATCTTGGTCATGTGACCCGAAGCGCACACATGATATTCAGGGATACATGGTTACTCTTATGTCCAAGTTTCATGAACTATATAGTTCCATACACTTTTAAAGTTATGATGACAATTACACAAATACCCCCAACATTATCAAAGTTTGTTGACCCTAAATGACCTTTGACCTTGGTCATGTGACCTGAAACTCGCACAGGATGTTCAGGGATATTGCATTGTTCTTCGGTGTGTAAGTTTCATGAACTAGATCCATAAAATTTCAAAGTTATGATAATTTCACAAATACACTCAACAAGGTCAAAGTTCGTTGACCCTAAGTGACCTTTGACCTTAGTCATGTAACCTGAAACTCAGACAAGGTCTTTAGTAATACTTGATTACCCTTATGTCCAAGTTTCATTACCTAGGTCTATATATTTTTTAAGTTATGATGACATTTCAAAAACCTAATCCTTGGTTAAGATTTCAATGTTGACGACGCTGCCTTTCCTTTATGGAAAAATATTATAAAATACAAATTGATGAAAAGTCTGTTTATTTCAAACGGGGGCAAGATAAGGGTATAAGATTTATAAATGATTTAAAAGATCAAGAAGGAAATATCTTTAACCCAATTTGAATCAAAGTTTGATTTCAAGTTGATTTTTGGCAATATTTTTCAACATGTCAGTCTCGAAGATTGTTATGCCTTTTATTTCTTTTATAATGCATGATAAAAAGGGACGTAATAATACATGATTTCAGTAAGATGGTTTTCAGACTCACAATGGGCGTCAGACTAAAATATTTCAAATTTTATTTCCAATACAAGGTTTTCAATAGAATTGTGATTTTAAATGATATTTTATTCAACTTGAAACTGAACTGCTGAAGATCATCAATACTGAGTGCTTTACATGTTGTAATACTGCACAGGAAACAACTGAACACTTTTTTTACTTTTGTATTTTCAGTAGACATATTTGGAGTAAAGTAGAGTCGTGGATATCATCTCCTATGTTTTCTATTAAGTTTACTCCACACAATATATTGTTTGGATACAAAGAAAAGCGAAATGGTGTTTTGAATTGTATAAATATTTTAGTAAAACAATTTTTTTGGCTGAACAAGACTAGAACTGATTTTAAATAGATTCAAAATTCAATTAAAACATTTTACGTAGAGGAATAATATATTTATTATTTCTTCTTATTATTATTATTTATTCATATTTCACCAGGGTAGCTCATTTAACAAAAGTTGATCTTCCATGAGGTCCTAGATAACAAACAATGCAACTATATACAATTAAAAACAACCAATGGTGATAATACATACGTTTTGAATGGGAAGGGAAAATGTTTTTAATGTGAAATGGAGTACTAGTATGCTGAAGCATTTGTTTGTATAATTCATATGATTGTTCTACTTCTGTACACGTGCAAGTTTTCTTCCACTGTAAATAAAGTTGCCAATTTGGGAGAAAATGTGGAGAAAAAACCTCGAGGTATAGCACACTTGTGATTTTTTTTCGGTGAAGCTGAAGATATCTATATAAGTAATATATAAATTGTAAGCAAAGGCATTTGTGTGCTTTCGGACCACATTACAGTATGAAAGACCTACAAATCCAAAAATCAAAATATTCAATATCAAACTATATCATTAAAATGAAATAATTCGAGTGGTCGATATATTTTTTTTAATAGGATTATAATCATGCAAAATCTATGTTATTGAGTGCAGACATCAGAATACCTTATAACGACATTATAACGATTATACAAGATATGAAGATGAAATTTCCTCAAAATGAGATTTCATGAATTCACAAGTTAAGTTTATTTAACTGTACAAGATCTGGTTTCAAGGATGTTATGGTGACAATTAACCTTGGTTATATAGACTTTTTCTCATGAAATCAGTGTTTACTGCGGCTATTTTCATTTAATTACAATGCAAAGCGCTTAGAAACAAAGTTTTAAGCTCTTTAAAAATGTAACTATTATTAATATTATTATCATCATTATTAATAATGGTAAAATCCCCTTATGAGGTCACAATACATCTTGCTGGAGCAAGATCTAGATGCTTGCGCACAGTCATGACTGATTTTTTTTCAAAGGAAACCTTGAATTTTCTTTTAAATCAAAATTGTTCTAGACGGATGGATATCGGTTGCCTCGAAAGTGATAATTTGCCCATCACCTACACCAATGGTGATTATTTGTTTAGCATCACTATCATTCATTCCATCATTCTTGTCGGATACCAAGTACTTCAAATCTCATGGATGGGTGGCTGAAATATGTTATAGGATGTATTTTGACGTATCGTGCGTTGATTGGTCGAGGAAACAGTATAGTCACTAGCGAACCACGATCAAAGTTAGCTGCGTATTTCTGAAAAAAAATCAGGTTATTATAGTTATATTTATTTATGTTTACCTAATTATTTTCTATGGTTCCAATGGACCTTGAGTTTAATTTTCAATCGTAAGTTTTATTTTCAAAATCTTGTTAGTATTTGGATTCCTCCTCCCTGGCTCGTCATGCATTTGTAGTATTGGGATTTTCAGTTCTTTTGATCGGTTTACTTTCGACATTTTGGATGAACATGATTCGTATAATTATCTTGTACAGGAAGACATGGGTCTTTGAACCGTCTATACTTGTTTTGTTTTCATAGTATGATTTAACAAAAAGAAAATATGATTGTATACATATTTATATCCTCAAGAAAAAGCCATAAATACCTGCTTCCAGGGTTCAAAAGCTCTTCCGACTAAATCATGTAACATGTATCAATATCAATCTATCCATCATTCAAATAAAGGCCAATGCACTGTGGGGTGGTAAATTACTAGATGAAATGAATTAAGATTATACTGAGTGTAGCCTATTTTACAGGGAGTATATGTGATGACGTAATAGCTTATGAAATCATTAATTATAATTCTTATTATTATTATTACTATTGTTCAATGGTAGTAGTGCCACCCACAGGGGTATGAATTAAGGTAGCGGACATTTAAAAATGGTATCGTTGCCCTATTGAATGCAAAGTTCATTCTTTATCTTTATTCTAATTATTGTTTAATGATAACAATTATGGTGATAATAATAATAATTATCATTATTATCATCTTCTTCTACTTCTTCTTATTATTATTATCATTTTATTATCATCATTATGATTTCCAACGTAAGGAATATGTCCTCTCCCTCTCACCTTTCGGTAACCACATTCCTGCTCCAAAGCAAAGACCCAATCTATGTCATTCAATGAGTATGAGATAAAGACAGAAGAAACCCATTGGTAATATGTATCTATTCCTTGAACGATAACACCGGTGACATAAGAAGGCTTTCCGACGTCAATCTGTATCACGATCAGAAAGTAAAAGTTTTGTAAAAGAGACAGTTTCATAATTTAAGGGGGTATCTGACTGACAGTGAGCGAGGAATATGCCTTGATTTAGCCAGGGCTTGTTAGAGGTATCAAATGCTTGTAACACCATCAAAGGAGTTTTCTGGGATTGCAGCAAACAGTTTTCTTGTTGGGAAATGCCCCTTTTTATGAAAATAATTATATAATCACACCAATTCAAATCATGGTAAGCTAACATCATGTCACATGACAAAGCCATAAGATGCTGCAATTTATTTATCTATTTATTTATTTAGTTATTCATTTATTTACTTATTTATCAATCTATTTTGGGGTGTTATTTTGGAGACGATGTTCCCATTCAGCTTGTTCGATTTTACTGGATTCAAATCAATTTGATATGAAATACAACAACATAAGAAGAAGAATATGAGGAGGAGGAGGAGGAAGAAAAAGAAGGGAAAAAAGAAGAAGAAGGAAGAAAAAGAAAGAAAGAAAGAAAGAAAGAAAGGGGATCGGTTAAAGGAGAAAATGCATTATCCACAAATCAGTGTCGTTGTAAAAAAACATAAGCAGCATTTGTGAAATATGACTGATACCATACAACAAAAGAAAAAAAAAAAGCAGTATCTCTGTTAAATGTATTTACCTTAACCCACATATCCGTATTGTTGTAATCAGTTCTCCAAGCTCCGGCAGTGTTGGTAGCATTAAGCCTCTGAATGAAATGAGGGTCCAAAAGTGATGAGCAAGTCACACTAGAGTCTGGGATGCGGCCATCTTGAATCCCCATAGGTTCCCCATGGATTGGAGATGGACATCCAGATTCTTGGTTCATAGAAGCTGCACAGATTACACATTTCGATCACACATTGACCTTAACTTTTAAAAATTCATGTACGTGATTAGGCCTACTGGTAGTTTCACAAAAAAACCGGGATAAACCTAATTTAGTCATTGAGAACATTTTTGTTTTGCTTGCCAGTGTCGGAACTCCACATCACTGTGCCTCAGCAGGAGGGTGCTCGTGCACCCAGTGCACCCCAGCTTACGCCCTTGTATACTCGGTTCTTCGGTCTGAAATCAATTAACCAATATCTGTGTAATTACATGATGGATCAATGATAAATTGGCTTTTTTACATCGTATTCGAAGTTATATACCAAAGTGCCGCAGGGTTTTATCCATTACGGTATCTATAAAACCATGCTGAAGCGTTTTCTACAAAACACAATTTTTGCAGGACTGCAATTAATGTAATACATACCCAGGGCATCATTTACTTGGTCGTACCCAGTTAACTCCAATATAAGCTCGAATAAATTTGGAAGCATCTCTGCATTAATCCTGAAGAGGCGACATAGTACAGGCTTCTCGAAGACGTGTGTCACACCATTCATCTCAGGATTAGAGGGGAATGTCTAATTATAAAATGTGAAAATGATAAGGTTTGTCAAGCCTAAAGGCTATGCCAACAACTTGTAGACAAGGTGGTTCATCTGTTCACGAATCACTAGTCACGCCTGATTTTGCATAGATGACCTTTGACGTTATCAACCTCAGGAACACACGTTTGGTATTACCCAAAAATCATTTGTACCGAGTAAAAACACAATCTATGTAGATATAAAGAAATGAGAGCAAGTTGAACAAAAACCTGACCTTTTTACCTCGAGATGACCTTTGACCCCCATCATCATAATGAACACACATGTAGTAATCCCAAAGGATCCTTTTTACCAAGTGTGATCAAAATTGATGCAGAAATAAAAAACTGAGAGGAAGTTGAGCAAAAACTTGAAAGAGGGATGGACATGACTTCATATCATTTGACATTTTGACCCTTAGAATACCTTTGACCCCATTATCCTCATGAGCACACATGTCATATTACCCAAGGATAATTTGTACCAAGTGTAAACACAATTGATGCAGAAATAATTAAATGAGAGCGGTTTTAATAAAAAAAATACCTTTTGACCCCTACATGAATTTTGACCCCATATCGTTCTCATATGGTCACATGTGTATTACCGAAGGATCATATGTACCAAGTTTGAACTTCATTGATGTAGAAATAAAGAGATGGGAGGAAAGTGAACAAAAACTTTTTTAACAGACTGACGGACTAAGGTTCAGGTGAGACAAAAATTAAATAAATTAATCAAATTGCCACACAGTCAAGCTAAGCTTATAGTGGCAACCCCTGCAAACTTCTTAAATTGTTATTCATTGTTCTGTGAAACCAACAATTACCAATATATATATATATATATATATATATATATATATATAAACTTTGACGGAAGGCTGTTGGACGGTTTGTAAAGTTTTATCCTGCATTGGGTGATCTGGTAGCCAGATGCATGTGAGGATCTAGTTCCCGTAGTACCAGGAAGTGGGACTATGATTTATTCACTGGGAAATCAACGAGATTGCAGTCATACATGAGCACCAGTCTAGAGTCTTTTTTACGTTTTTCAAGAGGTATCCAACCAATATTCTCTAGCATAGTTGTGGCATTGAGGCGTTGTGGTGTTTGTTCATCATACATAATGCAGCTCAAGACTGGGTCATTTCAGTTTGATAGAGTATTGGTGGAATGGTCCCAAATTGAACTACTGTACTCTACAAGTGGGCGTAGGGCTTTGTAGACTGTAGCTTTCAGTTTGGGTGAACTGGTAGGAAGGCAAGAGTAGTTTCACCTCAGTTGCGACAGAAGTTTGCTACATGCTCGTTCCATTTCGGGTTGTGACTCCAATGTATTTCATAGAATCGGTCACATGAGGGGAGCATTGTTCGGCGAGTAGTTAATAGCAATTCACCTTCTCTTCCTTGAGATCTGATGACTTCGCCTTTTGGGTGTTGAGTTCCATAAGCCAGATAGTATCCCATTCACTGGTTTTGATTAGGTCATCCTGCAACTGTTCAGTGTCATTCTGAGACTTAACAGCAATCATGTGCGAAGATCCTGACAGATGACAGTTTTTCTGACAGATCGTTGATGTAGTAGATGAAGAAGTATGGACAGAGAGCTAAGCCCTGGTGCACGCCAGAGACAACATCTACTATTGAGGAATGCTGACCATCACGCACTACTTGTTGTTTTCTTTTAATAAAAGGAAACATGAGATCCACTTGCTTTCCCACTCATTCAGTAGTATTTCAGCTTGCGTGAGTCTGTGGTGACCAACCTTCCCGAAGGCTTTGCTGAAATCCATGACAAGGACATCTGACTGTATGTTTTTGATCTGGTCCGAAATGAAGCCTAAAAGATGTTGCTGGCTATGATGTTCCCTAGAAGCTTGCAGCAAAAGCACGTTAGAGATGTTGGGCAATACTAATATTTAGTGGGATCTGTTCTCTTGCCTTTCTTGTAGACTGGGACCGCATTGCTTGACGCCAGTTATCGGCAATATCGCGAGTGTCATGATACATCCTGTAGATGGTGGTAAGGATTGTAGCGATGGTTCTCGATAACAGTTTCAACACTCTGGGTGTAATGCTGTCTGGCCCTCGAAATTTGCGACACTTGTGGTTCTCCAGCAGCTTATCAACACATTCCAAGGTTATGTCAATAGCTGGCATGTCTGGACTTCAGGTAATAGTTATAGCGATACCATTGTTTCGTGAGGACTTTCTCAAACTACCGATTTAAAGTGTTGATGTTGGCAGGTGTGTGTGTTACTGTGCATCCTTCTGTCTTAATTTGTGTTTTTGGTGGTATGGTCAGACCTGCTGTATTTGATGATGTCCCAGAAGCATTCCATATAGTCAAACTTCTGTAATGGATTAATCTCATCATCTAGAGCAAGGATGGACTCTACATAGTCCCAATACGCCTTCCTGAGATTAGCCTGGAGTTTGCGTTTAATATCGTGAAGCTCTTTCTCCATTGCAAATGGGACAGGTCCGGGTCTTTCCAGTATAAACTTCTTGATCCTCTTACACAATGTGTCTCGTTTCTTGACGAGTCGCCTAACATGACTGGTAATCCCCATGTAGATTGCCTTTAGTCTTTATCATTTTATAAGGGATGGACGTACTTTTCTACAGCACTCTCCAGACCTGTTTTGAAGATGAGCCATAGCACGTTTAGCATGTTTAGGTAAGAAGTTCGAGCCCCCTTTTTTCTATCTCTTTTGAAATCATTATTTTGCTTCGGGCAAGCTCATCTCAATCAGTCTTGCTGTACAGTATAATCTTCCTCTACTTGAGGTTACGTCTCAATGATTCATGTCTACTAAGGCTATAGAGAACACTCGTGGTCACACACACCGGGAACGACTCTAACATCCGTGATCAATGTTGGATTGGTAGTTGGAACAAGGTATAGCAATTTTTTACCTCTGGTGGGTTCAGTGACAAGCTGCGAAAGGCCATGGCCGTCTGTGAGTGTGTCAAATCTTTGGTGAAGTGCAGGATACCTACACCGGCCAACATCTTGGTTCTCCTAATGCTAGCCAGGAAGATTGAAGTACCCAGCCATAATTACAGAATGATTGAGAGGATGATAGTTCGAGTTCCACTAGACTTTCTCTATCACCTTCATTACGTCTGTAGAAAGCTACAATATATACAATATAGAGATCTTATAGCTCCGATCAGGTCTATCTAGAATCAGAGAATCTTCCAATTTGTTTCCAGTTCTAAATCTCGTACAGTCAGATTTTTAACGATGAATACACCACTATGACTGTATCTCCTGATCTGTCACGACGTTTAATGTGGAACCTGTCCGTAGGGAAGTCTTCATTACTGTAAATATCTGGGTTCCGCCAGGGCTCAGCCCCAATGACAATGTCTGGGTCGTAATCGTGAACCAGGATAGAGAAAGACTGCTACTTCGATCTGATACTCTGGTAGTTGACGTTCTATACCTTAAGCTCTCAATCTAGTTCGTGGCTTATTCTTAATGGAGTTTATACCAATGTTTAATGGTTTCAAGGAAGTAATGGATCTCCAATTGGTAGCAATGGATCAGATGTACCATCATGAGTAATTTCTCCGTGTTCAGAGTCATCAGCATCATCATCTCCCCATCGTAAATAGAAGTATTTTGGCTCTGAAGACAGGGGCCATCTTGCTCCAGAATTGAAATTTTAGTTTAGACCGACTTCAGATATTAAGAAATCGGCTGCTAGACTTGCCTTGTCTTCAAGTAAAACTGAATATTATTGCACCATAATTATGAAAGAGTAAATGTTACCCTTTTATAATGGTCGTTTATTTTGAATGACATATTTTGATAAATAAGTTAATTTTAGACCTGAAAAAATGTCTCAAAGCAGAATTTCTTCCTCTGTTTTCCCTTGCAAATTGTGCAAATCTTTTTATTTTGAGCCCCCAAAATATCTACATCATCGTAAAGCTCATTCTCTGTACTTTCTCACATTGTTACTCTTGATTTGTGGCACCTTGCAAGTGGGCCAGGATCCAGCTATTCCCATCAAGATACAAGACGAGATTTTTGACATTTCTGAGTAGCATGAAATCCTGAGTTCTGATTGGCTGGATGTTTCAAAACAACATACCCGGGAGATTTGAAGAGATTACCATATGTTGAGTGTGACATTGGAGAGGCCCTAGCGTGTAAACCGTTGGAATTTGGGTGGGTGTATGGTCTGTTTGACCATTCAGAGCAGTGGCGGACCGTGACCCGAGGAGACAAAGCATTGGAGGGGCACTGTATTGTTTGTGAACAATGCTGTGCCCCTCCAATGCTTTGTCTCCTCCGGGTCACGGTCCGCCACTGATTCAGAGTGTAGTATTCTTGCTTTCAAGCTGAAAATGTACTTGGCCAATTAATGGGTGGATATTGACCCACTTTATCATAATCTAAAAAATCATTTGGGATCGAACAGATATAAAGTGTAATAGTAACAACTTTTGCAAGGTGAAAAGATTATATTGTAGCATGTTTTAGATCAAAAGTTTCACCTACATCACAACATATTTGAATAAGTTCAAACACATGACCTGACAGAATGATTCTTCTTCTTTACAATGTTACCACAATAATGAAATTTTATATATATTTAGAGCAGCAATGAGCAAATTAAAAGAGGTGTTTTGGTTTTGGTCTGCACCTAGCTCATGAAATATGCAAAATCTTTCTCGTCATGAATATCACTGGGATGAATAAAGCTCATTTTTGAGGACCTGTTGACTGACTGTTTTAGTTAGGACGAATTTAATGCCAGGTAAAATATGAAGAGGCCAAGATCCGAAGCGAATCGTGACAATAAAGTAAAATAAATATTTTTTTCTCGGGAACAGAGGTGAGTGTCTTCGACATACACTGCATGTGTATTACATATTCAGCAAGCTTTAGTTCTATTTTGCAATTTTTCAGAAAATTTGTGAAGAGCGCAGCCACCAATTTTAACCAAAGAGCCGCGGTAATTTGCCTTATCGGGTGGGTGGAGGGCTCAGCTAGAACCATGGTAAGAGGAATTTTCCAGTTAGTCAAAGAGTCACTATTAGATGCCATAAAAACTAGGTTCAGATCTTTCAAATTGATGTAACTGTCAGGTTGGCAATGTTGATCCCTGGTAACAGCAGTAAACTTTAAAAAATACACTTGAAGAGATCAATATCATCGTCCAAAGGCGGTGCAGTCATTTACAGATGCCTTATAATTTCCAGTTGGTGGTCCGGGACAGAAGTGTCGTCTCGTGACTCTGGATAACGACATATTTGCAATTGTTCGACTGGTGCAAATCTTCGGACGATCTGCTATCCACCAACTTTCGACAAAAGCCTCTCAGCTCTCCGTTGTAATTTCACTTGCATTATTCAAAGGAATTCGTGCGTTGTAGAGAGCGGCCACGTTGTGATTGCGAAAACTCTCTAATTACAACTGAAGATAATGGGACACTTACAGCAACGAAGCAGATTCTATACTGACCGATGATTTTTTATTGGAAATAAGGTAATATTTCAGGTCGAACTTTAGTCCGTTTCACTGGTGTGACATTGGCATGAGGTTGTATATTGCAAAATATATTACGCTGACATATAGGGCCTATTATGTATTGAATAATGTGTGTTATGAGATAAGAATAATTTACCAGTTACAAATTAATGTTAAGCGAAAAATGATAGTGATAAAGATGCTATGATGATGGTGATGCCGGTGATTAATTTATTTTTTATAAAATACTTTTAATATATCCACTGTTAATGAATGTAGCATGAGAAGAATAAAATTTCAGATTATCAGATTCATTTTGCTCAATCGAACGTGTAAAGATCCATGATCCAATCTTACGCAATTATTAATGTTCTTGGCTTCTGTTGCGAAAAACTTGTTACAAAAAAAATACACTTCACCAGATTTCTGTTCTTGTGTGCAATCAATATCAGTTATGAATCCTTATAAAGGTCAATTTTCAACCGATTTGTTTTTCCGTGGTAAAAAATGTATCCACCGGCGCTTTATTTTTAAATATTTTTTTATTATAGTTACCTTGGTATTATTTGAATAGTTGTCCAAATATTCATTCCAACCTGTCCCATTAAGACTGAAGGAGACAGTGTAGGATGACACTGCCCATTGTATTCTTTTCGTAGTAAAGGCAGTGATGAGATGGGTTGAGTTAAAGCGAACTTGAATCCAATCCATGATACACCACCTAGAGTAGCAGACTGGCGCTGTGATATCCAGGTATTGTGTAACTGGACTACTTGGTGGCCTGCAAACCCGATTCACTGTTTGAAAATAACACCAGATATTTAGTCCTCTATAAAATAATTTGATTGCTTTATAGCGTTCTTTCAATCAGAAATAATAATAATAATAATAATGATAGGCATTTGTATAGCGCCATCTATCTAGAAACAATCTATTCCGAGGCGCATCAGCGCTCGTGCATTCAAGAAATTAATCCTGCCGGGTGCTCATTCACCTCACCTTGGTCGAGCAGCACAGTGTGGATAAATTTCTTGCTAAAGGAAAACAAGCCAGGGCTAAGATTCGAACCCATGACCCTCTGTTTGAAAGACGAGGGTCAGAACCACTAGACCGCGACGCGCCCACTAAGTAGCAACCGACTCCCCCCCCCAAAAAAAAAGATCCGTTTAGAAGGGCACCTAATTCATAATAGACGATGAAGACCAATAACAAATAAATATGACCTGTTTTCGTTTGTGTGTATGTAGAAGTCCTGTTAAATAGTTGGAGTTGTTTATAATAGTGGGAGTTGTGACGCTTGATTTCTTCTGTGCCAAATACATCGGATAATAAATTTCACCTGTTATAATCTTTTGCCCAAGATTGGAGTCGCACTTATTAGCGAAAATTACTGTTCATGGATAGCTATTTGTGCAGATACCACCCCCCCCCCCCCTTTACGAGGGCACAAGAAGGGATCCAACTTGTATGACTTGAAAGTGGGGGAATGAAAAGTTAACCAACGAATGCAGGAATAACAACAAGAACCAACTAGAATGAAGCCCCGACCAGATCAACACAGCCAATGTATTATGGCTACTTGTGCACCTGGGGAGCATTAATTTTCATCAAAACTTTTTTTTCTAAAAGTTGTCGGTTCTCACAACTTTCATTGATTTTGATTCACGGAGAAACTCTGTTATTAGGGTAACTGTTGGATAAAACAGGACATATGGGATAAATAATCATCCAAAAGTCTTACCATGAAACTCTCCCCTGATGCGCGCGTATAGGACTGCAGCCCGCACACGGAAAATAATGCGTCAGGATACTGACATTTGGCGCCAAAAAATGGCAATTGCACAGTATCGATTTTTTTTTTTAATACAGTGAGCCGCCAGAATTTAAAATACCTAGGAGTGGAATGGAAGACATACACTGTAAAAAAATATTGGGTAAAATATTTACCACCACGAGGGTAAAATGTGTCCAACCAATTTAGGGCAGTATTTTACCCAATGCGGGAAGTATTAATATGTCCAGTAAGGTTAAAAAAAGGAGCAATTGCTTTCGAATGGGTAAAATTTTCATTACACTGGATAAATGAAAATGCCCAAAAGAAATTCCCAATGGTGGTTGGACACATAACTACCCTCAGTTTTACCCAATATTTTTTTAGAGTGTACACGACGTAAGTAAAAGAAAATAACGGGTAAATCGAGGTCTACGTGTCACCCTTATACCAATCCCATGGGTATTTTCATTGTCATTAGTGATGCGTTTTTCTGCAAGAAAAATATGATCTTTAAAAAGTATATCTATCCACCGTCTTGTGCAACCTACCCTCCATTGCACTTTAGCAAAATATCGTACATAGTAAACGGAGCTAAGATCAGTGGTGGTGAAAAAGACACTAGGTCTGATAAAAACATATCAAATTACAGGGGTAAAAATTATAACACTAACAGGTTTGCACAAATTGATCCCGGTAACCTCACCCGAACAGCAGATGACACCAATAGATGTTTCTATCTGACCAACCCTAGTTTCATTATACCAGCATTCCGTGATGGCATTAGCGTTATCAGGACATTCCACGATCGCTGACTGGGTGTTATTATCCAAAGATGACACATTGAAATGTTTCACATTCAAGGTTGCATAGACTCCTTGTGATCATAACAAAGAATACAATGATACGCATTACCACTGATTTAAATTGGCTAACATAATAAAAGCTCGAAAATTTGTTTAATTTCATTCTTGTAAGGGCTGATATTCACATAGAAAGAGACAGCTATCAATACATACATATATATATATGTATACAGTATAATATACCCAGTATATGTGTGTATATAATGTATTGAAGCTTAAAGATGATCATCTCGTCATGTGTACATCTCGTTTAAGAGATGATCAATTGACAAGATCATGGATCCGAGATCTTATCATCAGGGGTCCGTAACATAAAGCTTAGCAATGATCGTAGAACATTATTCTACGATTGATTGCATTGACCACAATGTCCAATCAGTCGTGAAAATCAGGAGTACGATTGATTGCTAATCTTTGTGTTACGGCCCCTGATGATCTCTCCCACAGTATGTATAGACATGACGGGATCCAAGAACTTGTCATCTGGTCATTTTTATAAGGGATGTAGAAATGATAAAATGATTATCTCAACATTTGGGTTTCACATTTAAACTTCCATACCTATGATATTCATGGTTATAAATACGTCCAGATTATGCAGTTTGTTGTCCTAACGCGCCTGGACAAATAAATCAAATTGTCATGTCCCGCGAATTTTAACCCCATGTATACATGTGTGCGTAATACATATATTGTATATGTGCGATATTGATGTCAAATAAATTTAATCTATCAACTGCCTAAAAATGAATGCTCCATATATAAATGAGATATACCTTCAAAGCCCAGATACTGACAGACAAGTCGGGACGCATCTGAATTCCATCCATCTTGTTGTATCAACATGTAGGTGGCAGGATGTCCGATCATGGTACGAGAGGATATCATTATTACTCCTTCATTGGTCATGTTGGTGTTATCTCCAAGTAGCTTCACTGAATCGATTAAAGAGTCTGACAAAATGAAATTACACAAATACAGATTACTCAAGATGCAATAGGAGACTGAACTATAACCTCTGAAAATACGAGGGGCTGTATTGAGATTTTAGAATAAATACTACATTGTTTGATTACACCTTCACACAGTCGAAAATTGTCTTAGTTATTTTTGTAGGTCAGACTCCAAATCGCGTTTAAAATTGAAATCGATCGTACAATTCCAATTGGCATTAGTAATTACCACAAGGGCTCTGGCTGTACTATTCGTTTCAATAGCAACTATAATTTGTCTTTTGTCCTCGTTCTTTTAGATTCGCTGAATTTACCAGATGGGGAAAGATGATGGAGACTGGAATGACATGCTGTTTTTTTGTAGTTTGTTCTTTATTTGACATCAAAAATTTGCTATGTGAAGCAAAGAGCTACATTAGAGATTTTGTCGTCCTTTTCTCCTGTGAAATATTCAATTGTATTCCATAATGGCGTTCTTACTATTCTGACAAGTAAAGCCACTATACCATTCTGGACAGAAACAGTTAAACCTTGGTCCCGTGGAATAAGAGTTACCATTATGGTAACTTTGCCTTCCACTGGGAACTACCATGGTAACAAGGCTCAGCAGCCAATCTAAATCAAGGATTCCATGAAAGATACCCTTGGACGGCACATTTACTCTAATAGTAATTTTTGTGCAACGGGGTCCATATCTCGGTCTTCCTACAAAATCCTCCATGGCAGCAAGGATTCAATGAACATGCCAGAGCTATGACAAAGACTTGCATATTAGTTTGTACTATATCATTCTTTTAAAGGTGCGTTAACAACACTGCATGTGGTATCTCGTTGATTGTGAGTTATAAATAACTAGTCTAAACCAATACAGAAAATAAATTTGCCTCCTATTTAATTTGTGTAGGGAAATATTTTGAAAAGAAAAGTACCTGTTTTCTTACTTTGGAACTAAGTAGTTTTGCGATATGATTGTATTGATGAGTGAATTAGTGTGTTATTATTACAAGACTTCATTGAGAAGGTGATGAGTTGGGGTTAGGCTGCTGCTGGTTTGTAGGCCGTTTAAACTAGACAAAAAACTTTTGACGTTGCTTACCAAGGCAATATATATCCTGTTAAATAGTTGGAGTTGTTTAGAATAGTGGGAGCTGTGACGCTTGGTTTGTGCCAAATTAGAAGAGTTTGTATATTTGATCAAAACAATGTTGTTGTTTTTGTTTCAGAAGTGGTTGAAATAAAATATGTGACCCGCCACCCCGAAGCCAACAGTAAGGCGCTAATGACGAGTAACCTTCCAACATCAATTAAAAATAATTTGTGTAAGTACTACTTGATCGTCTGTATGAAGAATTCGGTGAGAGGCTAACAGCGAATATAGAGAAAACAAAATGAAGTTCGAGTTTCACTTAGCGCGAGACTTGCATACTGTTACATTATAACATCCAAGAAGAAGTGGTGTGAAAGAAACTCTTGTCTTTTAATATTCAACTTCACCACTTCACATCTTCAAATCTTGACACTACAGTGCGTCCCAAAAAAAACTATACACTTTTGAAATGGCTGCCAAATAAAAAATATATCACTTTGGGGAAAAAAACTTACATATATGGGAGCCAATAAAGTCAACTTTAAAATGACACCAAAAAGTTTGAAAACTATTCATGCTTGAGCGAGCACTGCCCACTGAAACAATGGGTATGAAAATTATAGGGTGGGCAGGAATTAGCCTTCCAATTTCTTTCAGTTTTTTAGATGCGAGTCCCTTGGAACTTGCAAAGTTGAGGGTGTTTTGATAAATCAATGATCAAGCATTATCCATTTCAGTTTTTAGAGCAAATTTCAAGAATTATTTAATTGAAATTTAATGCAAGAGTGAACATGAAATACAATTTTTCACTTTTTCAAGTGGATCTCAGCAATGTGTTCATGGAAGTCAGAATAGGGATAGGAATTAGGTGGGGGAAGTAGGTTGACGGGATATGGGTCAACAGAACACTTAACCCCCCCCCCCCCCTTTCACCCCTCCTGAGAGTCGAGCCTTTGCTAGGGTGAGCAGGTATTAGCCTTCCATTTTTTTTTAGAGGTAAGTCTTTTGGAACTTGCAAAATTAAGGGTGTTATGCTAAATTGCTGATGAATTGAGATCAGTTTTGTTTTCTTAAGCAAATTTCATGAGTTACGAAAATGAAATGTAATGCATGAGTAAACAGGAATTGTAATTTTAGTGTAGCTTTTTTAGTTTATTATGTGGATCTCAGCAAGTGTGATTGTGAGAGTCAGAGTAATGTGATGGTACCTGTTACATGCAAGGGGGTGAGATAGCTTAAGACTGGGTTAAAGGGGCATTCTTCTTTGTGCTCTCTTACAAATTACATGTCATGTACTCACCCCCTGTCGTCCACTCCTTTCTTTCTCCTGGATGGTATTTAAAACTTAAATGCCAAGTGACTTATGGTTGACGGGTCTTTCTTTTCCATTGAATGATTATTAAGAACGATTTATTGAAAAAGCTGAATGTTTGATCGATCACATTGATTGAGTGGACTTACTAACAAATTGTTGATTGAATGATTGATAGGTAAAAGTTGATGACCTAATTTTAGAATTTATTATCAAATTGACAGTCCGCTCTGCACTTAATGCGTACATGTAATAGCAATCAGTCTCAATCTCAACAGGAGGGGGAGGGACGGATCTGTAGGAGGGAGGCTAAACGTTCCGTTGACCCTTTTCCCATCAGCTTACTTCACCCACTGAAGTCGTTTCTTACCCCTATTCTCCTTACTCCAATGAACACACTGTTGAGACCCACATTGTAAAGTTAAAATGCTGCACTAAAGATGGCAATTCACGCTCACTCATGCATGGAATATCAATTTGATTATTCATGAAATTTGCTCTTACAATTTAAATTGATAATGAATGACCATTGATGAATCACAACACCCTCAAGTTTGCACGTTCCAAGGGACTCGCCTCTCAAAAACTAAAAGAAACCGAAAGGCTAATTCCTGCCCACCCTAATTTTCATACCCTTTGTTTAAGTGAGTAGTGCTCACTCAAGCATGAATAGTTTTCCAACATTTTGGTGTCATTTAAAAGATGACTTAAGTTCCCATTCCGCTTGTTTTAAATCATATAAATAAAAAGTGAAAAGGGCATTTTCTTATTAAGTTGTTCACAGACATACATATCGTGTGATATACACTCTCAGAAAATCTTTTTCAACCTACCAGGTTGGTTAACGTATGAACCTAAGAACTAAGTAAAATCTACATTCGCTTTTTATGCAATTTTCTTTTAACCAACAGTTGGTAAGCTTATACATTTACCAACCTTATCTGTGAGATATTAACATTTTGAAGGTGGATACATTTTCATGTCTCGTACACTTCAGTTTTGATTCAGGTACTAAAATGGATACCTAAATTCTCCACATTACTCATAACAAAAGTGGCTTAACCACCTTTTGGTAACAAGTTCTCATTATAGATTATCTATATTGGGACTATCTTCCCAGGTTAGAAAAATATATCAGCCTCCTAAACAATTTATGAATAAATTATGTGTTTTTGAGGTTCGGTATAGCGTCAGCCTTTTGCTCAGATGGTATAAAATGGTTATTAAAAATGGCGAATATTTTACTGCATATAGGTTTACTACTAGAAATATAATTTATGTTATGTTTACTATTCGCTTCTTGGGTAATGCTGATAAGCCGCATCCTTTTCCATGGAAACGGACAGGGTCTTTAGAAGTCGATTATACAGCGTGTCTCACAAAAATGTCACTTTAGATGCGTATAATATTGTAATACAACATTATATCATTTATACTTTTACCCAATTAAAATATGATTAATTTTCTATGACCGGATGAAATTGTATGTGATATGGTCTAATAATGATCATATATGGCCCGAATTCACAAAGGTGGACTAAAGTTATACCGGGGTTAAATTTAGCCCGGGGTTAACAAATACCCGGGTATAAAGTTAGTCCACCGCGCTATTCACAAACGGTGGACTAACTAATCCATGGACTAACTTTAGCACCCTGGGTTAAATTTAACCCACGGCTGAGTTATACCCCGGTATAAATTTAGTCCACCTTTGTGAATTCGGGCCATTATTATTATTAATCATAAGAATATGAGCAGTTTTTTCTTACACAACAGGAACACCCCCCCCCCCCATCCAAGTTTTGTATGAAGTATTATATTTGTTATCTATTCACGTTCAGCTACAGGCGTAAACCATGTAAACTGCAAGGATTTTTTTTCTTCAGGTAATGAAGATGACCTATTCATTCTTCTGATAAACAGACATTGTTGCATACATGACAAACAAAAGAGAGATGCATTTGTTGAAACAGGTGTCTCAAAGTGTAGGATATCTTGACCGGGACACATCTCATAATAAACCAACATTTTCATTGCATCTTGGTTCAAATGAAAAATGCAATTCTTAATCATTCATAATAATTATTTATTGTAGGGCAGCAGTTCGATCCCAAGCAGAGGGCTTCCTTGGTTCTAAGATATATTCAAACAAATAGAAATCTGAATAGGGTACGAGATGAGTTTGGGTCAAAACGCAATCAACGAGCACCATGCAAGATGTCAATACTCAGAAGTATTATGCTCAAATTACCATAGGACGACGGGTGAAAGCAAAAATCTTATAAAGGGCAGATCGGGGAGAAGAATAGCAGTTCGAACACAAGAAAACATTGACATGGTGAGGCAAAACCTCATTCAAGAACCCCGACAAAGCTGCAGGAGAAACAATATTTCATGAATAGCTAAATCAACATTCAACCGAATTACACAACAAGACCTAAAATTTCATCCCTATAAACTATGCATGAAAATAAATACAGATCTTTTCAAGGTGAGATGATGGATTAAAACATTTTGATTGATTTCCTTTTATTTATTTTTTAGTATAGTATACATATATTTTTATTTAAGTATGGGCCCGCTTTTGTGAGCCCGAAATTGAAAAAGGGAAATAAAATAAGAGTGAATGAAGATGTAAATCATCTTCATTCTTCATTCTTCAACGAAATAAACGAAACTTGGATTGAGAGGTTTTCCGACGAGTGTTGAAAGAAGGCTCATATCCCTATGTTCAACGGACCATATTGCATACAATTTGAGCCAGTTGTACAAATTAAATGTTAGTTTACGATTATAAAATCATACACAATATTTAAGTAATTTTATATGTTACTCATTTAAATTGCCATTAACATTTTTGTGGGACACGCTGTATTCATCTGCAAGACCTCTTCTTTCGTCATTTAAATTTTTTTTAAAGCAATGCTTGTCAACATTTTGTGCCATGGAAACGGATACCAAAATGGTTCCATACCATTCGCTCCGCCGGCAATTGCTACTCTACAAAATCTACAGTCTAATCGAATGACTAACTTTAACTCTGGATTAAACACTACCATGCCCTAAACCTAACATAAGTCCATTCCCGATCACAACCCTAACCCTACATATTAGACGAAATAAAGACCGGGACAATTGTCGCAGGAGCAAGTGACGTGTCACAATATATTATACTTTACCATTTTCACGAATCGAATTATTGGAAACGTCTGAAGAGTGGCATATAAAATGTGTTGTAGTTTCCTCGCACCAGCCGTTTTTACACACTTCGTCAGAGCAGTCTTCATCAAGAGATATAAAAGAAAAGAAAGGCAATTACATGAAACATTTTTGTTTTTACTCATTGTCCTGTTCTGTCAAAGAAAGTTGTATTCCTCGCTGAACATAAGGACTTGCCATTGTTTTATCATTTTATGGTTCAGTCAAGTCTTTCCTTATTGTAAGATCTGTAGAAAATTGAAATATCGTACAATAAATTTAAACAATAAAAACAAAAGATATGGTGAATGAGGGACATCACCGATTCTCTAATTTGAATTTCAGTTGTGCATATAAGTGCGTATAACTGCCTTGAGAAACATAAGCAAAACCTTAAAATGTCATAACTTAATATTTTATCTTACATCTGATTTTGATGAAATTTTCAGTGTTATGCTTGTTTGATTTTCGCTTTTTTATTCAAATCAGCATTTTGTTAGGGGAGACTGGTCCTTTAATAATGAGATACCTATGATGTTCGTGGAATCTTTAAACAATCTTTTAAATGTTAATTTTCAGATCTCAATATCAAAACCTTTGAGCTTGGGCTTCGCTCTCGAATTATCTAATTTACTGAGATACAATGTTCTTCATGAATTCCTACAAACAATCCTTAAAATGTGTCTCTTTTTCAGTTCTATACAAAATTCTAACTCGCGCTTCGGGCTCGCAATATTGATTAGTGAGATATATACTTGTCCTGATTATTTTAACAAAAAGAATGCTAAGAAGTGCTTGATTTTTTTTGCTTTTAGGTGTCAATTTAAAAAGAAAATCGGCTCGCGCTTTGCGTTCGAATTATTACCATTATTATTATCATTCTTATTATTATGAAGATATTTATCCTCTTCATCACATTCTTACATGTCAAACAGTGCTTAAATCGTTCGAGTTTGGGGTCAATATATAAAAAAAGATTTAGCTCGCTTCGTACTCGAATTATGATAATTATTATTGTCATCATCATCATCATCATCAGATATGTAAACTCTTCATCACATTCCTATATGTCAATCGCTGTTTAAAACATTCAATTGGGAGGTCAATTTATATAGGCAGTGACTCACAATATTTGATCGTGCCCCCCCCCCCCCCCCCCCCCCATGCCGTGACCCATGGTATGCCACTGTTCGCATTTTCACATAAAATCATTGCGGAATATATTTCTCCTGCGAAGCAATTCAAACCTTTTTAGTAATTTTCATGATATTCTATACAATTTCCCTAATCATTATCTCAGATAATATTACGAAAAGAGGTGTTATTTTTTACAGATAATGCACTGCACACCTGGTATCTACATCGGTCCACACCAGAGAGGTGTTGAAACAACACCGGTTTTGGCGTTAGGCCAACACCAATTTGGCATTTAAGCAACAATTAGTGTTAAAACAACTTCGGTTTGATTCTTAACTGGTTGTTTCAACACCTCTCTGCTGTTGAGGCTGGTGTTTAACTAACACCCGCGTTTTTGCAGTTTTACCACATCACTTCATCACATTGAATAGATTTTGATGACATACCTGGGATTTTACATACGCGCCTGCCCTCGGGTATTCCCAGTTGATTCTGTCTTATGGGGCAGCTATTGGTAATTGTCGGAATAGGGATAAGTTTGGGTATGGTTTGTATCAGACCCCTTTCGGCATGATTCTTCATTGGACACCGGTGAAACATCGGTAAGGTATAGTTGAGTTGGTATCCATCTGCACAACTTGTCTGGTTCTGGAGTTGGGTTTCCGCGATTGACAGCATAACTGACAATATGACTGAGGGTAATAATGAATAATAGTAATAGCAATAAGAAGAAAACGAACCACAACAACAACAACAATAACTATAATGATAATGATGATGATGATAATAATGATAATAATGATAATGATAACAATAAAAATGATATTCATTGAAATTAAAACTCTAATAATATCATAATTATTTACCCTAGGTAGCTACTTCTGTTCGCCCATAACAGGGCTGCCTATACAGTGCGTCCCAGAAAAAACGAAACCTAGATTAAGCGATGATTTATCATAACTTAATCACAAATACAATAGACAAATGACCTACCATTGTAAAGCTTAGAATCTCCTCTTTCATCTGAAATTACTTACATTATTTCTCATTCACGCATGAGTGAGCAAAAACAATTCGAAGAAAGGATGCCAAAAACTCATTTGGCGGGGGGTATCTGAATTTCAAAAAGAAAATCACATGATTAAAAAGTTCAATTTCTGCTTTTTTCTTTGATACCTTAATCACAAAAAATGGTCAAGAAGTAAAAAATTTATGAACCTTTGAAACAATGCTTGTATTTCCATAATTTCATTAAATAAACGTGTTTTCACCAGTTTCCCACAGAAGCTATCGCACGGTAACAAAAGACTTAATGCATGGTTGATCGTCAACAAAACGGAGTGTCGAGTGAGTTCGAACGCTAGCGTGTAAAACCTCTTCATTTTATGAAATTATTGAAATTCAAGCCTTATTTCAAATAACCAGAACTTTGTTATTTCTTGATCATTTTCTGTAATTGCGGTATCAAATTAAAGACCAGATATTGAACTTTTAAAAAGTGTGGTTTTCTTTTTAAAACCCAGATACGGCCCGCCAAGTTACTTTTTGGTATCCCTTTTTTTAATTATTTTTGCTCACTCGTGCGTGAATGAGAAATAATGTAAGTAATTTCAGATGAAAGAGGAGATTCTAAGCTTTAAAATGGTAGGTCATTTGTCTATTGTATTTGTGATTAAGTTATGATAAATCATCGACAAATCTCGGTTTCGTTTTTTGTGGGACGCGCTGTATAGGCGCTCAATCATTAGAGAAACTTCTTCCTACCGAGTATATTCATCTCACCTGGTTTGTGTGGAGCATACTGTCTAAGTGTAAATTTCTATCTGACAGAAAACACAACATGGCCTGGAAATGATCCCTCGTCCCTCGGATTGAAAGACGAGAGTCATACTCACTAGATCACCCCCCCCCCCTCACACAAAGGACATCAGACTGGCATGTCAGTTATTAGCTCATATACATTTTCGTTACACTCTTTCCTGAATTCTAACAATATTCTAACAATATTGAAAAAAAAATCGTTTATGGTCTTCAAATCATTTCTACGATGAAATTAAATCATTTCTAAACACTTTTCCCCCCATAGAATAAATAATAGTAATATTAATAAATAAATAAAATTTAATAAAAATGATAATTGTAGGATATATATATATATATATATATATATATTTATATATATATATATATATATATATATATATATATATATATATCCTAAATAAGACCTGCTTTACTTGAAGCTAATCATTACTTATATTGTGGTGACAACGTGGTAAAGATAATGAGACTTAAATAAAAGCAATGTCCAACTTTTCATTAGTATATAATTAATCCTTATTTTGACTTTATCTATATCAGCCAGCACTGGAAATCGTCACTTCAGGAAACCAGGGCTTTTAGAGGGGCGGATATAAACAGTGACCACTATCTACTAAAGGGACTGTTGAAAATAAAGTTCAAGAGACAGGAGAAGAAAGTTACAAGAAATAAACAATTTGATGTTGGAAAATTTAAAGACAAAGAAATACAGTTGTAGAAGCGCCGTGGTGTAGCGGTTCTGACTCTCGCCTTGTAATCAGAGGGTCGTGTGTTCGAATCCCACCATGGCCCAGCGTCCTTTGGCAAAGCGACGATCCACACTTGCCACTCTCACCCTGGTGCTAATTGGGTACCGGTAGGAAACAACCGTCATTGTGGTTAGTTTAGCAAGTGTGCGCCTGACCATGCTAACAGGCTGCTTGAAATGCTATGAATCCAGTGACCGGGTAATGATAACTGTGAAGCGCTTTGAACAGTCGTGGATTGACAAAGCGCTATATAAATGACAATTATTATTATCATTATTACAACAAAAATTCAAACTCGAACTACAGAATAGATATGCGATACTATGAGATGACCTAGAAGAGGATCTAGACGGTGTATGGAATCATTTTCAAGAGGTAGTTAAGGATGCCACCAAATCAACAGTGGGACTTTAAAGAGGGACCCGTAAAGAACAGTGGATCTCTGATGATACCTGGAAGTCCATTGATGAAAGGAAAGAACAGAGAACAAGGTATTTGTCTTTTAGGAAAGCAGAAGATGAAGAAAAATCCAAGAAACTGGATAAAACGATGAAGAAGAAGTGCAGGAGAGACAAACCCAAGAAGCCGAAAATGCAGCTTCCAGAAATGACACAAGAACTGTCTATAAGATTGTGAAAGAAATGTCAGGAAGGACTAAGAGAAAATCTAATCTTCCAATAAAGGGAAAAGATGGTGAACCACTTAAAACACCAGAAGAGGTAGAGCAAATATGGGTGGAACACTTCAAAGAAATTCTCAATCAATTATCTCCAGAAGAGGAAATCGATATAAATACAACAGAGACAGAAGATCTGGATATCAACACTGATGAGGTAACTACAGAAGAGATCAAACGTGCCCTGACTTAAAAACAACAAGGCATGCACCTGAACTAGATGGAATTCACCCAGAAATGCTTAAATATTTGGATGAGACTGCAATCGAAGATCTATGCCACCTGAGCAACCTGATATGGCAAGATGAGAAAAATAACAACAGAATGGCAACAGGACTGATATAGTAAGGCTAGCAAAAAGGTGATTTAACGAACTGTGCAAATTGGAGGGGAGTGACGCTTCTAGCGGTTATATGCAAAGTCATGGCAAGTGTTGCAGACATCCTGTCCCCTCCTTGTTCCTCCTCGTCATCGACTGTGGAATGAGACGTGTAGAACAAACGGCAACAGGTATACCTTATGAACAAAGCAAATTGTTTGATCTTGACTTTGCTGACGACATCGCACTTTTTTACCCAAACCAAGATAATTTACAAATGAGTTCAGATAAAAACACAGGAAATAATGAACAAGATTGGTCTCCGATTCAACAGGAAGAAATATAAGGTAATGGAAATAGGCCAGAGCACAACTCAAGTAACCATAGATGGTGAGGCAATATAGAAGACAATCTCATTCCAATACCTTGGTAGCACAATTAGTAACAATGGCAAATTTTCAGAGGAGTTTCACTGAAGGATTGGCAAGGCGCAGTCAATGTTTGGGAGCATGTATGCTGTCTGAAAAGTGAAGAACATCCGAATACAAACTAGAGTGAGGGTGTATGAAGCCACCATCTTATCAATCCTCCTTTATGCCAGTGAAACCTGGGAGATTACGGTACGAGACAGGCAAAGGCTAGATATGTTTTCCATCACAAATGTTTACGAAGGATCTTAGATATCTCACGGAGGGAATATATCACAAATAAAGATGTAAGGAACCAAACAAACCAAAGTAACTAATACAAATAATTGCAAAAAGGCTGGCATGACTTGTTCACGTCCTTAGGATGCCAGTAAGCAGCATAGTCAGGATGGCTTTAACATGGAAACCAGAAAGAGGGAAAAGGAAAAGAGGGAGACTGCATCTAACATGGTGGAGAGCAATTAAAAGAGATCTTACTGATCGGGACACAACTTGAAACGAAGTAGTCCTCATCGCCCAGGATCAACGCCAGTGGCGGACCCTTGCGGATCAATGTCCACATGTGGATGGAACGAGCTAAGGTCTAAGGTCTTATTTTGTAATCATAGTTTTATTGATTTATTAGCATAAAAATACTTACTTATTTGCAGAAAGATGGGCATCAGATGAAAAGGCGACCAATGATCCTGATGATAAATCCATTTTTGTAAGGTAGAAACAATAAACAGATACACTCTAAAATAAATCCAATACATATGAAATTTCCATACAGTCATGTTATATTTTATTTGCATAAACTCTCACATTTCTTAGCCCGAAACGATATATCCACCTTCAGAAACAAAATTCATTTCCGAAAAAGGGGATTTTAGTTGGCAGTATTGCAAAATCAGTAACCAGCATAACTGAATCGACCCACAAATCACCAAAATATATGGAATTGCCACTGTCACCTTAAATTGCACGTTTGACAACTTTCTACAGATTAGAAAGGCGATTCTTTGTTCAAATTGTGTAATGAGCTTTAAAAATTCCAGGGTTCAGAGCCACGATGCGTCAAAAATCTTGCAATATGTATATATATATATATATATATATAATTGTGTTTATATTTTTCAAAGAACATGATATTCAGGAGTTACATTGATATACCAAAAATCAAACAGACTGAAAAGAAACTATCCAGCTTTGTCTTTGTTATCAACATGTTTGTGTTTAGACTGCAAGGCTACATACACATCGCAAACATTCTAAAATTCGTGGGAGAATATCAGCAGATAGAAACACTTCATTTTTACGGTTAAAAACATATAGTCCTACGCGACACGGATTTTATCATTAAGCATTACCATGATTCACTGTTGAGCAGCAATTTTCATCTACCGATTTGGAACTTCTGTCCTGGCTGCGCTTGATCGTCTCTGTCAGTCTTTGATAGAGAAAAGAATGGCATCAACACTTGTCTTTTCACTTTGAGGCGAGCATTTTGAAGGAATTATCTAGGTAACAGGATCGACCTTGTCACCTGGGAAAAGGTAATTAGGCGCCATGCAGGCGCAGTGACGTTACCATTGTTACACACAATAATCAAGCTATTAGTTTTACCGCCCCCACCCCCTCATGCATTATTATCACGTTAAAAGCATCCTCCGTGATATAATAAACTTTTTGAATTCAAGAGAATGCATTAAAGTCACGTCGAAAAAACACACGAAAAAAAAAGACAAAGATGAACAGTAAAAACAATAAACCCAGTTCGTGCAGAGCTACCTTCCGCAAAATGCCATTTTCCCCCTTTCTGTTTGTGTTTCTGTTTATGGTAATTCCCGTATAGGAAATCGGCAAGACAGTTTTTTTTGCTGGTAAACCATAAGCTGGTATATAACCAATTACCTAGAAAACATTTAAATTGGTTGTAAAAAAAACAATTTTAGGAAGATGTTAATAAGCTTGCCTAGTATACCAACCTGGGATATTGAACTCTGATAAAGAAACCCCTGAATAGAACTGTGGCTTGTAACACAAAGCTTAGCTATGATCCAAGAACGTTTCTCTACGATTGTTTCCTTGCATTGACTACAATGTACTATCAACCGTAAGAATCAAGCGTACATCGCCAACCTTTGTGCTACGGGACCCAGGAGGGACGACTTGAGGGTGTCCTAACCTGGCGAGCTTTCTACCCATCTACCTCTATTTCATTATCAGCTTTAATATAACTCAATATTATTTGACCCGTTGTCATATACCCTAGGGGGGGGGCACTTTCATTGACGAGTGGATACCATGCGCGACCATGAGATCTCAAAAAGCACCCTAAACAGTATTTTCCATATTCTGAAAATACATCCCTTAACAAGTATTGGCGTGTGAAACCCTACCCTTAACAAGTATTGGAAACAAAACGATGCTGTTGGCAAGTATTCCCTGAATTGAACCCCTAAACAAGTACAGCGATATTTCAATTGTTACATGTATGTCACGGACGTCGGTCGTCGGTTCAAGTTACCTTTACCTACATCATTGGGTTTAGTACAGCCCCTCTCGTGCAAATCGTACTCTAAACACGAAGTGTTGAATCTTGGGGCAAAAAGTACATCCTTTATAAAACATTTTAGTCTAGATTTTTTATACCCTCCCAAATTTGACCCTAAACACGTAGCTTTCCTATCGAAAATAGATACCCTTTTTTCATTATTTTAGTGTTTTTGACACCCTTATTACGTTACGTACGTAACATGCCCTATCTTGAAAAAGACATCCTTTTTACGTGTTTTTTGGTCGCGCATGGTTTCCACTCGTCAATGTAAGTGCCCCCCCCCCCCGGTCATATACCAAACATGATTGAGCACTTGGTAGCAAAAACATGCATACATGCATGGTCGTATACACAGCGGCAAATATATAATCTCAATCGCATTAGAAGTTTCCTGGATAAGGACACGTTTCATAATGTTGTTAGGGCTCTTGTGCTCTCCAGCGGGCTCTCCAGGCTCGACTATGGTGGTTGCTTGCTTGGGGGTATTAGTAAACAGGATCTTAGAAGACTTCAACGCCTTCAGAACAAATGTGCACGATTAATCTGTCAAAAACCAAACTGGTGTCATGCTACCCCTCTTCTAAATGAACTACATTGGCTACCTGTTTCTGATAGAATACATTATCGAATACTTGTTCAAACCTATAAATCTCTGTCAACCACACTACCTTCTTACATTTCTTCATTATTTCAGCAACAAAGATCTACATACTCTCTTCGTTCTGCAGCTGCTCCTTCCTACGTCATTCCAAAATCCAGAAAAGGCCGGTTTCAACTCCTTTCAATCTCTTTGGAACAAACTCCCTCCATCTCTTCGAAACCTCTCTTCTCTTGACCTCTTCAAAAAACATCTCAAAACACACTTATACAGTGCGTATCAAAAAAAGTTTACACTTTGAAAAAGCCCCGGGAATTAAAAAATATACAAGATGTGGGTAATTTTTTCACATATTATGTTGGGTTTGGGTCTCATCTATCTAATAAGAGTAAAAGTTTTGACAGAATGTTACACTTAAGTGAGCACTGTCCATTTTTGTAAAGCTCGCAGAAATCTGTTTGCGCAGAAATGCTCGTTTTCACGCTGTGTCAAGTGGAAAGGGCGAAATAAAACTTACCCTGCGAAACATTTCTCATACATTTCCCTTGCACTTTTAGTCAATAGAAATAAAATGGATACATTCAAGCATTTTGTAACAATTTTGCCACCCAAATTGAAATTTCAACACTTAGTAAGCACAACCTTTACCCTTTTTGTGCCAGCTGGATCTGAGGACATAACTAAATCTGAATAAAAGTTTATATCAGACATCTCCAGCATTGTTTCACTAAGTTTTTATCATTTAAAGTGGGTTTACATTTAATTTTTCCTTTAATTCTTGTTTCTCCACACTTTTTCCAAGCTTGACAATGATTAACAAAATAAAAATCAAGCCTAAGCAATTTCATGTAAATGACGGCTCAGTGTAAAGCAAATATCGTCGAGATGGCCTCGGTGTGTGGGGAGTGGGGTCGGGCGAAATGCACTCTTCGAAGTGTTTTGGGCAAGGAAACAAGTTAAAAAGATATCTTCAAATCAATTTTATGAGCTAAATTCCACGTGTTCTTCATGATTAAGGTCTACTTTTATTCGCATAACTATTTCAAAGTTCTGCGCAAATCAAAAATCAAAAGTAAGTGGTGCTCACTCAAGCGGAAATATTTGTCGACAGTTATATCGTCATTTGCTTAATTGGATCTGTACCAATGTTAAAATGTGGAAAAATCTTCAGGATATTACAAATGTATAATTTTACAGGATTTTTTCTAAGTGTAAACTTTTTTTGGATACGCACTGTATAACCATAAACCTTAACTTGTCTTATGCAATCAACAGCGCTTTGTATCCTCTGGAAAAGCGCTATATAAATCAAATTATTATTATTAATTAAGTCCTTCAATTTTTACTTTCATGACTTTATAAAAGACAAAAGCGCCCCATATGACGAGCTCTGTCACTTTGCTTCCTCGCTATCGAGTTTCTTTTTAAAAATGTACGCGTCTCCCCCCCCCCCCGGAAAAGCAAATCACCTCATCAATAATATTTTCTTCAATTTTTGTGTCGGGCGATATACTGTCATGACTGTTGTTCTTCTTCTTTTGGGGCCTATTTCTCCTCAGTAGACACTCGTTGTTGAGAATTCAAAGGCAGAGAAACTGCTAGGTAATTATTTTGTTGGAAGCTAGATGTTAGCGCTGGTGGATCAGACAAATGCTACCACCGACGATATAAGAATAAATGCATTTGCTTGGTCATTGCAGGGTCGAAGCCAAGAAGAGTGACCACTGGGATCTCTGAAATGGTATGGAGGATTAGTTTTGCTGTATTATATCTCTATATTCTGTATCATGTTCAGTCTGCTGGACTCATAGAGTGGGCAGTGGAGAAGGACATGCTCTCTATGTTTTCCCTGGCTCTGTTGAAACTGCAGTTTGGTGAAGGGTGGTTGTTAGGAAAACTTCTGCGCATATTGTCATTGAGTCTGGTATGTCCTGTGAGCATCCTCATCAACGTCACCTCTGTGGATCTTGGAAGAGAGCTGTGCATTCTTCCTAGAAACTGTGGGCTGGAGTTGGTATGTCCATCTCCCTTTTGTACATCTTTCTTATCGTCGTTGCCAGAGCTTCTCAGTATTCGTGCTGATAATCTTGGCACTCTCCTCATGCTCCTTGTGCAGAGTAGATGCAGAAGCTAATGATGAGCTTGCAAAGCAGCATCCTTGGCTAGTTGGTCAGCAAGTTCATTTCCCATGATATGTGCATGCCCAGCGATCCGTGTGATAGTGACAGTAGTGCCTCTACTTCTTAGAAGAGTGCTGTTTTTTTATTGTTAGTTTGAGAGGCACAACCTCTTGAAGGATGTAAAAGTTGTTAGGTGTTCTCCTCCACTTGTATGTCTTCTTTGAGAGCTTACAAAGTTGGACGAGCTCAGACAGTTTAGAATTCCAGAAAGGCTTGCTCTGTCTACATATCCTTTTTTTTTGGGGGGGAGGGTATCAGAGCTCTGCCAAGGTTTGTATGGCATATGTGAAATATTTGCAAACTTGGTCGGGATCTGTCATCTCTGTCAGTGATCTTCCAAGGTCCTCAAGTTTATTTGACACTACATCTTCCCATGCGGTCCAGTCAACATCAGCAAGGGATAAATGACTTCTGACTTGAGGGCAACCTCCGATGGTTTTTAAGGTAATTCAAATGGGATAATGGTCAGACCAAATCGGATTTTTCTTATAGACTTGCCAAGATATGAAATTCGGGTTGCTTCTGACTGAAAGAGTGAGGTCTATAGCACTCTGCTTTAATAACACTGAAGTCCCATGTTGGAGTCCCGTCGTTGTGCAGATGTACACCATGATGTATTCCATTTTTTTGCCATTTTAGACCATGCTTTATCATTATCTGACCTGATAATTATCGTGCCAAGTTTCCCATGTGTATAGCTCCTAGCATTGAAGTTGTCTGTTAGAAGAACAGGTCCAGAGGTTTTGTTAAAGACCTGCTCCATATTTGAACCAAGCTTCTTTGGATGTGCAGAATTGCAGTCTGATCGAATGTACATGGAGCCAATAGTATACATGATGTTGCCAATTTTCGCAATTATCAAGCTCTAGATCGTTCTTTTTTACTATCTTGACGACAGGCCTAGGGAGGCATGCTACTCAATCATAGTTTTCTTGACTGCTGTTCCTAAACAATATTATCACATCTTGTGTGTTCAACGTTTCAGAAATTAAGGCGAACAATGCTAATGTTAAGTTTATCAACATACGTTTTGAGGTAAGGTTGTGAGGTGTTCAAGATACGAATGTTGGCTTGCAAGACATTGAATTGAATGTTAATTTGCCTTTAACTCTCTTTCAATTCTACTGCGCAGAATATGTTTGTACACACGGCAATGTCAGATGGATGGCCTTCAACATAGCAGTTGATGCAAAATCTGCGGGTGCACTGTGTTATTTGATCATGAGCTTGCCCGCAGTCCATGCAACTTTGTTCTCTTTTGCAGAAGCTGTCAAAGTGATCAAAGAGCTGGCAGTTATGTAGCAACGAATTATTCTGTACTTTCTCAGAGGCTCGTGAGGGATAGAATTCATGTTCAACTTCAAAACCTTCATGCAGTGAAGTAGCAACTGAACTAGATGAATGGAAGATCTTAATGATTGGTGTACGACGCTGAGAGCGATGGTTACGAAGGGCGTAGACCCGGGGGGGGGGCACTCGACCAAAAAAGTAGTGGGTATGTGCCGCGGGCGAGACAAAAAACGGGGGCCTTAGAGCGGGCTTATTGTAAAAAGGAGGGTCCTCGGAACGGCTTATTATAATCACTCGGGTCGCGTTCGCGTTCGAAATCACTCGGGTCGCGTTCGAAATCACTCGGGTTTTGGATTTTTTGCGATTTTTTTTTTTATTTCGATGCGATTTTTTTTCTAACGGTGTCTTAAATGGGACAAACACGCTGGGCAAATAAAATGAAATTGAAATTCTAGTTTCGTTTTAAGCCAGCAAATGCCTTAAATAAAATGCATCATCTTAAAGGCGCAAGTGCAATTAAAATGTAATAGAAGTCGCAAGCACGCGCGATGATTCGGAACATGTTATTAAAATGCTGTGGGGAGGTAACGTTTTCAAATCAATTTATTACTATCTTCAGAAATTAACTTTTGATAACCAAGAACAAATATAAAAGAAGCGGGGTCCGCTATCACCACGAGGTTGAAGAGAAGTGTCTATCATCATAAAGGAGGTAAGAGAGTAGTGCAGTGATGTCCGTCGGTAATACGACCTTTAAAAGTTCACGGCGGCGTCCGCTATCACCACGAGGTTGAAGAGAAGATATCTATCCTCGTAAACATCGTCAGAGATAATACTGCGTCTTTCTCCCTGATTAATGCGACCTCTAAATAGCTAGCACCTCAAAAAAATCTTGAAATATGTTCTGAACGATCACGCACTATAACTAGATCTACGCCGATATTTTATATCCGATTTTTCCTTCAAGGGGCATGATCGAAGATTGGCAGGTGATCGCGCCGATTGTGGTAAAATCGGGTAAAATCGGGAGCCGATTTTAAAATCGGTTAATTAGAACAGGTACAATTACGATTTTAAAATTAATTTAAAATCGATTTCCAAAATCAATTTTAAAATCGATCTAAGATCAATTTTAGATCAGTTTTAGTATTAGTTTTTAAAAGCCCATTCACATTTTTACTGATGCTGACGAAAAGTTAGTTTGGTTGTCAGAGCATTATTTGTCCTGCGTCTTAATAACTATGTCCGATCGAAGGACCGTTTTAATTTCGGAAAGGTAGGAGAGACAGAGAGAGAGACTGATCCCCGTTCAGCTCAACGTATACGTTTGGCACGCGAGCACAAAGAAGATCAATTAAGCACATCACCTAATGCAATGTTTCTGGCACTGTAACGTGGGATCTAACTCGGCTGGACTCACGTTACCTTGCTCCATGCTACCGATGCACGCCGTGTCCGACCGTGACCGGGTCCCGCCTTGGGGCCATTGCATGCAGGCATACATGTCCGTACATGGGGATGACGATGTAATATCGATGTGGCAGATATGGCAAGTTCCGACTCGGAGTCCTCGTATAAAAACAGTAGAAGTCTGGATGTATTCTAGGATAGTTGAGCCACATGGCTGATTTGCTTGTTTGTTATGTTAAGCAGTAGGCGAGTGCCTTTTATTTAAGGCACTTGCCGGCTTAAAACGAAACTAGAATTTGAATTTCATTTTATTTTCCCAGCGTGTTTGTCCCATTGAAGACACCGTTAGAAAAAAAAATCGCATCGAAATAAAAAAAATCGCCAAAAATCCAAAACCCGAGTGATTTCGAACGCGACCCGAGTGATTTCGAACGCGAACGCGACCCGAGTGATTATAACAAGCCCTCGGAACGGGCTTCGGAACTACAAATGTTTGTGAAAACGGGGGTCCTTGGAACGGGTCCCTGCGTGTGAGTGCGTATGCATCCCTATGGAACGTGCATGCAGCTAGCCCAGCGGCACGGGCGCCGGGTGCGCTGGCGCAGAGGCGATGGTCGGACAGCGCTCTGCGGCCGCTTTTCACCAAAATTGCGGCTCATTGGAGCAGAACAATGCGACTGGAACGAGGTAACGGAAAATATGCGAAGCCTTGGAGCGGATTTATTTCTTCTCTTTCTCGATAAGAAGAAAATGCTATACTTTGGAGCGGCTAGCTTTCTTTGTTCTTTTTCTCAATAAGACAAAAAATTATATGCCTTAATCTTAATTGGAACGGAAATTTGAGTGTAAAAATGGGGGTCCCCTCCGCGGCACATACCCACTATGCATTATATACTGAGTGCCCCCCCCCCCCCCGGGGGCGTAGACTGAAGGCTTTTCATGCACCAGTATTTCTTTTCTATCGCTGCTTCAAATTTTCTCTTAACTTGTAAAAGGTTTCACGCCTCTGCAGTAACATGACAAAGTGTTAAGCGATATATGCATGTAAGGAAGTATGATTATTATTGTACGGGGAAAAAGATGGTAATTTCGCCAGTTGCTTGGAGATATTGCAAGAACCAGTGCCCTCGAGTCAAAGAGTCGTTATGGTACTGAAATATGGAATAAAGTATAGGGCCTTGATATGAATTCAAAGCCAATTAGCCAAATATTATGTTGGTGAAAATAGGAAAGCTGTGTCCTTAAGCAATCTTTGTATTTATTAATTTCGAAGTAATTTTAGTTTTAGTACAAAATATTAATGATTTATACAAATGAATTAAATATTTTTAAACGTTACATAAACTGATAACGACGGTATTATTTAAATTTAAAAGAAATCGTTTAGAATTTATTGGAACACATCATCTATTGCTTGAAAGTTGAACATTGTTGTTTCAATTGTCAAAATTAAAAAAAAATGTTTAAACTCTCTCCATACCCTCTTTAAACTTACCAAAGAACAACCGTAAGTTCAAACCACGCTAGCTGTTTGAAAATTCGTGTAATATTTCATATTGGTCAGGTTTTTTTTTTTAGTTGTGTATGCCTCCTTTGCCCGTGTGATATTTCAAAAGGTACCATTTCAAAATACATCAGACCTTTGTCGTAGCTGGCGTAGTTCAGAAGTTGCACATGGGGAAAATTTAGCTGCTCGTGTAAAAACAGGCCGGGTTGTTTTCTTCTATCCATAGGCGGATCCAGGGGGGGGCGAGGGGCCCGCCCCCCCCCTCCTACTGGCGGAGCAAAAAAAAGAAAAAGAGGAAAGAAAGAAAAAAGGGGGAAAAGGAGGGGAAAGAGAGGAGGAACACGAGTGAATAAAATAAGATGAGGGGAAGACTTAAAAATAAATAGAATCTTTCATGTCACTATATAAAATTTTCGCTCGCGCTTCGCACTCGCATTGCCTGTTAGGTGATTTTCTTGTTCAATATGGAGTTTAAATATCAAGTTTGGAAGTCAATATACAAAACATATTTCACCTCGGAGATCGAACTTTCATTATTTTGTGTGATTTACAAATTGAATTTTTAAAAGTGCTCTGTAAAAATGTCAGTTTTATGGTCTGAATATTAATATTGTCTGCTCGTGCTGCGCGCTGCGCGCTCTCAAATTTTGATTTATCAAGTACCTATTATTTTCGCGTATTCCATACAATTTTCAAAATATCCCTCTTCAGGTCAAACGTATCAGTTATCGCTGCACGCTCGATTTTTGATTGGCGAGATATGTATGTCTCAATATTCATTATACAACAAACTACTTAAAATCCCCTTTTCATGACAGTTTATCAAAAATTTTGGCTCGCGATTTGCGCTCGCATTAATGGTTGAAATATATTAACTTGATGCATCCTATTTATAATTACAAAAGTGCTTGAAATGTCCAGTTTTCAGGCCTTAATACCAGATTTTGCGCCCTCATTAGGAATTAATGAATAAGAAATTAATATGATAATTAAATTGTCCCTTTTGTTTCATCTCGCACTTAGCAAGAGGAATAGGAAGATAGTCATCATTTTCTTATGCATGTCCTAAGGATGTCCCGGTCCTATGTTAAAACACAAAGTAATAATAATTGAAAATATCAGCTCTTTATTAAGTGCGATCCATATCCACCTCACAATTTTCCTACAAAGTGCTTGAAAAATAGAGCTGAAATTGACGTTTTTTCAGATAGGAATATCATATAGTTTAAGCTCGCGCTTCGCGCTCGCTTTGATTTTCATGATAGAAGATTATTTAGAATGCCTAGATTCTAGGTCTAAATATGAAACACGCGCGCGCATGTTTGTTCAGATAGTTAAATTGTTCTCTACTTAATCATTTTCCAGTTTCAGATCACAATATCAAAAATTTTCTGCTCGAGCTTTGTGCTCGCATTATTAATGTAGGAAGATCCCCTATTACTCATTCTTTTCATGATTTACAAAACATGGATAGAGTGTCCCGTTTTTAGGTCTAAATCTTGATTTCTTTTCAGCTCGCGCTTCGCGCTCGCATTATTTGATTTTTAAGATATGTAACGTCTTTATGGCTAAGTGCAAGCAGTCCTTAACAGGTACCTTTTCGATCAGTTCAAAACGTATATAATTTTTTTTTCGCATTATCAATGTAAAGAAGATCCCCACTTACTCATCCTTTTCATGATTTACAAAACTTGAATAGAGTGTCTCGTTAAGTAGATCTAAGTCTCGAAATTTTCGGCACGCGCTTCGCGCACGCATCAATTGTTTAGTTGTATACCTATTCTGTTTAAGTTACAAAAAGTGCTTAGAATTTCCATTCCTTAGGTTAAAATTACAAAAAAATTCAGCTCGCGCTTCGCACTCGCATTATTTGATTTTTAAAATATGTAACGTCTTCATGGCTATATAACTTCAAGGAGTCTTTAACAGCACCTTTTCCATCAGTTAATTTCTGCTCGCGCTTCACGTTCGTAGTAATAATTGATTTGCATACACATCTTTTTCAGGATAACAAACATTGCCCAGAATGTTCATCATTTTAGGAAAAAAATACCTTTTATAAAATGAATATTATTCATAGGGGCCTACAAACCAACTGCGATACTACTGGCCTGACTTCCGCACATAGATAAATTATTAAAATCATATAAAAGGCAACCAGTCTTTGAAATATAAACCAAACAAAAGAAAACAAAATGAGCATGAATTACTTTTGTCTCACTATGCCATACATATAGCTAAGATTAGATATAGCCTACACACAATTGTCATTTATGAAATAGCATAGACACAATATCGGGTCACAAATATCATTTATGAAATCCGTACGATCATGATAATATGGACACTTTATGTAATTTGGAGTATAAATAAATATCAGAAATTATAGCCAGAGAAGGGTTGCAGCGCAGGTTGTTCCTGCTGAACACAAAAAAAAAGGAAAAAAAGAGAGTTACTACCATGATATCAGTCATATCATACATACTGTTTTATATACGGGGCAGTGTGTTAATGAGATTTTAATAATTAATGCTTTTAATAATTAAATTTAATATTATGGTCCATGACTTGTGCCAAAGTAGGGCATGACTGCAAAAAAAAAAGTGGTAGACATGATAAATTTGACATGCACATTTCAATAAAATAATTAAGGCCCCCTTTTCCTTTATCTCTCTTCATATCCTTCTTTATATTTTTCTTTTGGTTCATGGAACTTTTTTAATCTTTATATTTTGAAATATGATATTTCAACATCCGTCACCAAAATTTATTCTTCTATTCTATTAATTCATTTATTCATTCATTTTCTAGTCACTTAATTATTCATCTATCTCAGTATCAGTTCATTATTTTTGGTTAGCTATTTAATTCTCTTTTATTTATTCATTTTTGTTTGTTTATTGAATTTCATTTTTAGGGGGGTGATTCAAGAGAATCCATAAGGTGCCCCCGCCCCCATGTTCTATATAGTAGTAGGGGAGACCGGGGTTAGTTGGAACATTTTTGACAAAAATGGCTGTAAAATCCAAATAGATTTTATTCGAGAAACAATCAATATATCAGCTTGAAGCATATATCTAAGGGCTTCAAATGTACCCCATAAATTTTTTAATTCTATTATGGTTACTGAAAAAATCCACCTTGAACAAGACCATCGCAAACGTTCCAACTTACCCCAATACGGGGTAAGTTGGAACATGATATGGGGTAAGTTGGAACACTGCATGGTCAATTAAGAACTATACTAAAACTACTTAAAACTGTAACATTACATGGTTTTAGCCTATTTGCTTTATTTTTTCATGTTAAAAATATTTGAAGTGTGGATTTGTTGAACTTTATGTTTTTTATTATACAGCCACTCACGCAAGCAGACTGTGTAGTAGAATTCCGCATATTTGGGTGCGTTTGATTTTACATGCAATTAAGTGTACTATCAGCAATTTCATGTACTTCTGCATCAAATTTACAAGACAAAAATTAATTGTTTATATTTTTTTCATTAATTAATTTCAAGGTTTTTCAAGGTTTATTTATTTCATATCAACAACATCTCACATTTTCAACAAAATCAACAACTCAGTACAAACAATATTATACAATACAGACAATATTATACAATACAAATTATCATAGGTAAGCATAAATAAATATCGTTAAATATGAAATTATACTTAATATATAAGGGAAAAAAAAGTACTATAATGTATTCTTGTAAACGGTTGTAATATAATGACAAGAAAGAAAATGAGAGGTGTAGATATGGGGAGCCAAAGGTAAAAGCAAAGCTTGTTGTTTAAAGGCTCCAAAGAATATGCAGTGAGAGTCCTGTGAAAATATCAATACGACAAGAAAAATAGAGGAATAAATAAAAGGGACAACGAAAAAGTAAACGAAAACGAGGGATACACAAATACATAAATGATGAGTAGGAAGAAACAAGTGTAAGAAGCAACAAATTGAATTGGAGCCTGTAGGGGAATGGAAATAATTATTGCTAAGGGTGGAAAAAAAAATCTATGCATGGCATCAGGAAGCAATGAGCGGAAGGGACAGCTTCCAAAGATTAAGACAACCCACGCGCAACAATAATAAAGAGCAATGAGAGAAAAAAAATAATAATTCAATATAAGCCATTAGAGCGAATGGAATGAGGCTATAACTAATAAAACGATACACAACTGTGTTCGTACTAAGTGTAGTCCTTGAGAAGATGGTGTTTCAGCTTACGTCTGAAGACATATATTGAGGGTGAATGTAATAGTTCACTATGGAGGGCATTCCAATATTTTGGACCTGTAAAAGTGATATTCCTTTTAGCAAACGACGTTCTTACACGAGGAAGATGAAAAAGATTACTTTGTCGAGTAGGATATCCATGGACACTGCTATTTTTAAAAAAGAGAGAGGCAATAACAGAAGGAATATCATTGGCATTTAACTGATACATAAAGATTCCTAAGTTATAGGTATAAAGATCAAAAATACGAAGGAGTTTATTTTTTAAAAATAATGGATATGTATGAGATAGGTAACCAACATTGTTAATATTTCTAATTGCACGTTTCTGGAGTAATAAAATCCTATCAAGCAGGAATTTTGCCCCGTTGCCCCAGGCTAAAATACCATAGTTGAGGTAGGATGATATGAGGGTGAAGTATAGTGATGGTAGAATATGGTGGGGAAATTCATGTTTAAGTTTATTTAAAACTCCTGAGTTTCGAGACAATAATTTACATAAGTAGTTCACATGAGTCTTCCACGATAAATTAGAATTTATATGTATGCCAAGGAATTTTGTTGACTCGACTAGGTCTAGAGGAGTATCATGTATAAATAAGTTACCAGGAAGGGTTGAGAGCGAATTGCTGAAGAGCATGTAATGAGTTTTATTAACATTTAGAGATAATTTATTGGCATTTATCCAACTTTGAACCATTTTTAACTCTTCATTGACAGTATCGAGGAGAGTTTGGGGGTTGTGATGGGAGTAGAATATGTTGGAATCATCCGCAAAGAGGATGAATGACATGATTTCGGAACTAAATTGGAAGTCGTTTATATAAAGAATAAAGAGCAAAGGACCCAGCAGCGACCCCTGTGGAACGCCACAGGATATTTGTCTGGGGTAGGAATCCTGACCATTAATACTTACAAATTGGTTGCGGTCCATTAGGTAACTCCTGAACCACTCCAAGGCCTTTCCTCGATCGTATACCATAATTGCTCAGTTTGTATAATAATATATCATGGTTGATGGTATCAAAGGCCTTGGAGAAGTCCAGGAAAATTCCAACGGTATGAAATGATTTGTCAATTGCACGGCTAACTTTATCCAAAAATAGAAGAAGGGCATGAGTTGTAGAGTGTTTTTGTCGAAAACCAAATTGGGTATCAGATAAGATTTTATACTTTGCAATAAACTTCGCTGTGCGTGAATAAATCAATTTTTCCAAAATCTTGGAGAGTGCTGTTAAAAGTGATATTGGACGATAATTACCGAGATCTTCTTTACTGCCCTTCTTAAAAATTGGTATAACTTTTGCAGTTTTCATTTTTTTCGGCACAGTTCCATTAGATAATGATAAATTAAAAATAAATGTTAGGGGGGATAAAATTTCTGTAATTGTTTGTTTAGCAAAGAGTTGGATATACTATCAAACCCAGCACTTTTGTCAGATTGTTCACTATGTCTAATACTTCATGCTCTAAAATTGGATCTAGAAACAGCGATTGAGGGTTTGGCGTTTTCAAAAACTGTTTGAAATTACAATTAGGTTCAGAAACATTTCGCGCCAAATTTGGACCGATATTGACGAAGTAGTTGTTGAAGTAGTTGTTGAATTATGCAAATAAGCATATGAAATTTGCCCTAGATTTGTTTTTTTGGTATGTTTTTGCCTTTAACTCTATTTATTAAGCTAGTAGAATGCTATTTTTTTTTAGAGTATCAATTTTCACATTTATAACAAATATCCACCAAAAATTGCAAAAAATATAATTTCTTATGTATTTTTTTATTTTTTATTTGTATTTCTTTGTTTTTTCGAACCATTGTTTTTTCCGATGAACTTTGTCGGGACTCTTTTGCGATCATAAAGCATAGAATAAATCTATTTGAACCAACAAAAGTAAAAAATAATCATACATTTATGACTTTTGGTTGAAAAACACAATAATTACATTGACCTTGTACATGGAATCACGTTTTTGAGCAATTTTGGGTCCGACACTGCACGTACCAATGTTGCATAATTTCGAAACCGCGCACACAGGCATCGCAAATTTGGTCTCAAATGATGCGCAAGACTTGAAAGTAAAAGTCAGCGAGCAGTGTAGTAAAAAAAAAATCGCGCGACGGCGTAGTGACCAAATTTCTCGAGGGGGGCTCAAATTGACCCCCCCCCCCCCCAGTTTGATAAGGTTTAATATTGCATTAGGGGCCTACAATAAGCCTTAAATGCACACTCAGACCTAACTGATAAACAAAACAAGCATGGTATACAATACATGTTCAGAAGAGTGTGAAATACTTTATATATTTTTATTCATAATTATGTTAGGGGTAAGTTGGAACATGTTCCAACTAGCCCCTTCAATTTCGTTCCAACTAACCCCGGAGGCCCATTTGACGTTTATAAGCTTACAGCACAAAAAGGGACTTCACCATGGCATATTAATAACCTCATTTTGTAGCTTGGTACAAGTGTGTATCATACCCCCAAACTGGCCAACTTGATCTATAAACTTCTCTGAAATAATAAAACATTTCTGAAAGAGAAAAAAATTACTCAGAAGGTAAAAAAACAAAAATTCCTTTCTAACTTAACCAGGCTTGTTGCACATGTGTTGTCTGTAATACCGGTCTGTAATATGGTGGATGGCTGTTGATAATGACAATAAATTATATTGCAGAAATGTATTTAAAGACGTTAAAGAAAATTACAATGTTTCAACTAGCTTACCCCGCGTTCCAACTAACCCTGGTCTCCCCTTTACTCAAAATTACCAACGAAAGAATATTCTATGGAGAGATTATTAGGCCTACATGTACATGTAGACTTTTCTTATCAACAGAATGGTCCATAAAGTGGAACAAACTTCCAGAAATTATGAGAGCCCTTATTAAAAGGGCTAATATGCTAATACATTGACAGTACAGTGCCTTTTATTTTTGACATTAATTAGTGCGTCAAAGATACCTTAGAGTTAGAAAAGGGGCCGTGCTGAACTGAAAATCAGAGTGAGAGCAGGAGAGGAGATGGATTTTTGTTGAATAAATATCGGTTTCAGAGGAATATTTGTTATATACATACCCGTGAGTACAGTTCTAAGATTATTAATCTACGATGAAATAATGAAAATTTATTAATTGGAGTTAGAATAAGCTTTTATTGAAGAGAAGAAAAATGTGACTGACTGTTTGTTTTTGTCTGCTGAGCAAGTTTTTTTCATTTGGCCGAGTTAACACTGCAGTGTGGGAGTGAGAGGGAGAAGAGAAGACAGTGCCTCGCAGCTCAGCGCTGTGTTGTGTACAGTATACTCATGCCTAGACCAAAAGCTTCAGTCTCTGTATTTTGGTTGTTCCGCTGAACTACGTTGGCTCCACTCACCATACATAGACTGAAGGGGATGGGGCCCCGTACCTACAGCCAACGTATAGTGAACTAGCGTTTTATAGATCGCGATTTAAAACTGTTTTTTAAGCAAAATTGAAAGTTTCATGGTTTCCATTATCAGGGAAATATAAATAACTTAAGTAATTGCATACCTTGGGCCGGAGTTATTGAAAAAAATCCTCTGGATGATTGAGAAATCTGTCATCTAAGACATTTTCACCTGACCTGACGGTTTTTCTTGCAAGTTGCCATCTTGAATGACGTCATTATCGTATATGGAGCAGATCGTATAATATCGAAAGCAATATCGATATCACATTCGTGATTGTTGACGTTCGTTTGTAAATATTTTATAGTTTGGCTGCCATTTTGACCATTTTTATCGTGTTCAACCCAATTAAACATCGGTAAAGTATATTTTTCATGCCTTTTTCATCTATATCGTTTAAAGTATTTAAATGTTAAAATATCAAGCTTTAAAAGTTTGTTGTTTATACATCCTTAGATTGTAAATTCGATGTGTAAAATTACATCAAACTTTGGACTGTGAATTGACAAAAGGGAGGGAATGAGAACACATGCGAGCCCACACGTACACCCTACCGTCGGTAAATGGGGATTACAGTAAAATGTCAGAAATTGTTGAATAAATCCCCAGAAACGACGGTTATTCCTGTCTAACTCATGCCTAGTCCCTAGCCCTAGGCCTAGACCAAAAGCTTCGGTCTCTGTTATGTTGGTTGTTCAGTTGAACTTCGTTGGCTTCACTCGCCAAATACAGAGACCGAAGTTCTAGCGCGATCTGTACAGGGGACTCAATGGCCATATGTTTATAATAAAGTTCGGATAAAACAGGGAAGTGAAGTTGCGTGACAGTCGAGGTAATTAAATTAGTCACTGTTTTTGTTCCTTTTAACTTGATTTTTCCCCGTTTTTTGGCAATTAATGGCAAGAGGGAATATTAATTTGCATTTCGGTCGCGTTAATTTTCAAAAGTTTGATTCATTTAAAGTTGAATTAAGAAGACGATTCCAAATATTGAGATATTTACATTAATAGCAACCTTACAACCCCCCAAACACTAATAGGTGATTCGACCCCCCATTTTCTTTTTTCAAAATAGTGAATTTGAACGATTTATCCCTACCCATTTTCCCTGAGTTCGCTCCTGCAATGCCTACCGAGACGGGTGTTCTTTGAGTGTGACGTCACCGGGGGGTATTCGGTCCCGGTGTAGTAAACAAGGCAGTGCCGTTTTGTGTACTATGCACGTACTCCTTCATCTTCTTCTTCTTCTGGAAACAGTACAGTCCACCATCTGGTGTATTGTCGTACTGGTGAAGTGCAGCGTGCAAGTGTATGTACATTATTCGATAAAAAATTGCTTACAGCGTGCAAGTAAAAACAACCACCGTTATTAACGGAGCTGGGTCTTTTGTACCTCTTGTTTAAAGATGTGTAGAGAGGTACAATTAACTATGCTGTTGGGGAGGGAGTTCCAAAGTCTTATCGAATCTGGGAAGAAGCTCCTCTGGTAGACAAGTGTTCTGGCAAAGGGAACAAAGATTTTCTGAGAATGACCTCTATGCATGGATGTGGATGGAGTGAGGAAGGTAGGTGGGATGTCAATGAGTGAGTTGGTAATACAGTAGATCATCACCACCTTGGCCTGTGCCCTACGCTCTTGTAAAGTTGGCCATTTGAGCTGGTTCAGCATGGCTGCTACACTGCTTGTTCTGCGGTGGTCATTACAGACGAAGCGTGCATAGCGTCGCTGCACCATTTCAAGCTTTTTTATATTTGCTTGCGTGTGAGGGTCCCATATTATGCTGGCATACTCCATGATTGGTTGCAGGAGAGCTTTGTAGCACAGTTCCTTGACCTTTCTTGGACATGGCCGGATATTTCTCTGGAGGAAGGCACGTGTGGAGTTGGCCTTTTTGGTTACAGCATTTATATGTTGATTCCAGCTGAGGTTCCTCTGCAGCTCAACTCCAAGATACTTTGCTGTATTTTTATCAGATATAGTCTGTCCATGGATGAAGTAAGGCTTGATGATAGGTTTGCGCTTATTTGTGACATGAAGTACTTGACACTTCTGTGGATTGAATTCCATCAGCCAATCATGCTCCCATCGTTGCAAGGAGTCAAGGTCCTCTTGGAGACGAATGGCATCTTCCTCTGTCTTGACGTTGGCATAAACCATGCAATCATCAGCAAAGAGCCTTACTGTTGAGTTGTTGGAGAGATACTCTGGCAGGTCATTGATGAAGATGAGAAAGAGCATTGGCCCGAGGACACTGCCTTGCGGAACGCCTGATGTTACTTGGCTGGTGTTGGAGATGGATCCGTCCAATACAACGCGTTGGGTCCTATTACTCAGAAAGTCAGCTATCCAGTGGTGAGTGTGATCTCGGATTCCATAAAATTGAAGCTTGTGTAACAGGCGTCCATGCGGTACTTTGTCAAATGCTTTAGAGAAGTCAAGGAGTATCATATCCAGTTGACCTTTGTCATCAATGCTTCTAGCAAGATCTTGGACGGCAAGAATCAGCTGAGAAACACAGGATCGTTTCTTGCGAAAACCGTGTTGAGCATCAGACAATACATTGTGGTCTTCAAGGTGGGTCATGACGTCACTAAGAACGATGTGCTCTAGAATCTTACAGGTCACAGATGTCAGAGAGATAGGCCTGTAGTTCTCTGGTTTACTACGGTCGCCTTTCTTGAAGATGGGGACAATGTTAGCCGTCTTCCATTCAGCAGGGATGATACCTTGATCTAGGGAGGCTTGAAAGAATATGGAGAATATTGGTGTCAATTCGGTGGCAAGTCCCCTCAAAAGTCTGGCAGGAATTTCGTCAGGACCAGATGCCTTATGGATATCAAGCTCAGACAGAATCTTATGGACGCCTGGGGGAGAGATGATTATATGATCCATTGATGGGTAAGCACTAGGCCCTTTGTCTCTCAGGCTGGTCATATCTTCATCATGGTTGAATACCGATGAGAATTGTTGGCTTAAGATGTTGGCCTTAGAGAGACTGTCAGCAGTAGTCAGACCATCATGTGACTTTAATGGTGCTTCACCTGAGGCATCATGGCGCTTGCTGTTTACAAAACTCCAGAAACGCTTTGGATTACTTGTGGTGTCTGGACTGACAATATCTGTCAAGTACTTGTTGTAAGCTTGTTTGCAGGCAATTCTGGAATGTCTCTTGACCTGCTGGTACTTCTCAAAGTCAGCTTGGTCATTGCTTGTCTTCGCTCTGATATAGTACTTTTTTTTCTTTCTTGAGAGCCGTTTGACAGATCGAGTTATCCAGGGCTGGTTGTATCTAGTTGATGACATCTTTGAAGGTACATGCTTATCCAGCAGCTTTGTCAGAGTTGTTTTGATGTCAAGCCACATGTCTTGTACAGAGCTAGAAGTACAGTATTGACCAGTAAAGCTGTTCTGGAATACAAGGCAATCCTTCTTCAGGTTCTCTAAGTCTGCCTGCTTCCAAAGGTAGATCTTTCTCTTCACGGGTTTGCGTCTGCTAGCTTTAATAGAGGATACCACAGACACAATATCGTGATCACCAATTCCAGGAAGAGGAGAACACTTGTCAACAAGGGTAGGTCTATTCGTAAGGAAGAGGTCAAGAAAGCTGTTCTGCCTTGTTGGAAAATCTACAATTTGTTCAAGCCCACAGTTATGAAGCATGTCCAAGAATCTCATGTTGACAGCATTTTGATATTGGTTCCTGTCAATAGCTAGGGTGGTCCAATTGATGTCAGGGAGATTTAAATCCCCTCCAAGCCACAAAACAGTGTTGCGGTGCTCAGCGTTAATATCCTCTATTACTTCACAAAGGTCATTCATGTAAGCAATCGAACTGGATGGTGGGCGATACATAGCACAGATAACTAGGGATTGGTGCCTGTCAAGATGAAGTTTTATAAAGACTGCTTCTATCTCTCGATCCAGTCTGTAGGTTAGACGCTCAAATACAAGGTTGTTCTTTATTGCAATGCATACTCCTCCATACCCATCAAGACGATCCTTCCGAATTACATCGTAGCCTGGGGGGAACAATTCTGAACTGCATATGGAACTGTTAAGCCATGTTTCAGAGCCAAGAATAATATCAGGATCAGTAGAGTCAATAAGAGAACCAAGTTCTTCCTTTTTATTCTTGATACTTTGGAAATTGATGTTCAAGATTTTCATCTTATGCTTAACTTGACCTCGTTTCCGCAAGGTTTTTCGACGGGTAGGAGATGAAGAAGCTAGTGGAGGGCCAGGGCTGAGTGGCGTTGTGGAGCTACATGTACTTGTGTCGGTAGAACTTGAAGACAGGCTGTCGTACACATTGCTCATCTCCATTTGGAAGGAATCAAATAGGCTGGTGGAGAATTGCGGCATGCCACAAGAAATACATTGCCATGAAACATTAGAATGGGCAAGGGCCTCGTAGACTGGAGTTGACATTTGCATGCATTCCACATGGTACCATTGATCACAGTCATCACATGCTACACCTCTTTGCCTCCATGTAACAGGACGGTTACAGATCTGGCACGGATACTTGACGTTAGGTCCAGGATTTGTTTCAACATCTGAGGCATTTGACAATAGAAGAAGGGTGAGATATAGGAGTGAGAGCGCCCTGCTGTGGCATGGAATGCCTGCAATAAATGCACCAGGTTTTCTTTGCACTAGGACATGATGTAGCGTGTTCTCTATTACATCTCCATGAGAAAAATGCCTAGAAAAACCTCCCTGATGATTGGATATTTGATGAGTATGCCACATGTAATTGAATGATGAGGTTTCAAACATGTGTGGAAGAAACTGTTGGGCTATGATAATGTTCACTACAGAAGAGAGCAGAATGAACAAACACATTTGTTGAACATACATGGTAATGGTCAGTGGTGGTAATGACTCAGCAAATTAACAATCATATTCTAGTTCCTAGCATAAAGAAGAAATGACAGAAATCCTCATAAGCTACAGTAGATCTACAGCAAGTACTCACTAAACAAACTGTTGAAGAGGATGCACAACTTGAAGAAAGGATGCAAGCTAGGCTCCTAACAATGCTGAAGAAAGGAAGGTACTAACTCACTACTGTAACATGTAGGTTGTAGAATGCAGCACAGAAGCTAGCATATGGGACTGAGCTGAGTTGCCAGAGTAAAAAACAAGATGGAGGCTGGTGAAACTATTCCTCAGAATAACACTAAAACACAATTCAGAATCCTAAGAAAGGCCCAGAATGGTGCCAAAATGCCAAAAGGCCCTACTAGCAACCAAAATATGAATGGTCATGCTAGATTTAGAACCAATTTATGGCTCAAAACTGAGAGCTAAAAAATATCACACAATGTACACACACTGCACACTGCAGTCCGTATATGGACTAACTTTTCATATGGAATAACTGCAGTTGAAGTTGTATCTGCGAGCCATAGAACTTGCATAGAGGAAATGATTAAAATATTTGTGGCCGTACTATTATTCCAAATATGTGAATTCCCTCAGAATGATACCATAGACCCTAAAGGAATAATTTCAAGGTGAATAATATGAAATTTGATCGAGATCTTCTCACCAGTCGATAACGTAGCAGACGTGTTATTATGACATATTTATCCGCGTGTGACGCGGCTCTTGCAAAAAAACACAGTTGGTTGCGGAATTGCTTTGTGCCGACCGGCCGCCCGCTCCGGCGCAGCTAGCTGTTGAGCTACCGTACCGTTCTTGTTGTCTTCAACCATAGAGATGTATACTAATTACTATACCGGTATATCTTTCTGTCTTCAACTCACTTCCGAATTGCGTTTGTATGTGTGACGGTGACCCCTAGCGTAATTAAATATAGAAAACAACTCAGAAGGCTGAGAAAGAATACTATACGTTTGGTTCAAGATTGTTCTGTGGAATGAGCTATGAGTGGAAATGATCCAGAGGATATAAAAGTGGAGTCAAAGACAAAAGAAAAGAAGAAAAAACGCCAGGGGATCGCTGCACGGCCATGAACTAAGTCGACATACCAGACCATAACAGTACACTCAATGCCTGGGTGTTGTGTGTACTAGTATTATGCGCTCAGCGCGCGCTGAGCTAGCCGCCGGAATTACTTTCCAGCTACTCACTTGATTGAACATCGTGATAAAATAAATGAGAAATAGTGAAAATATCATTCAATAACTCACTGTTTGCTATCTTACATCATGATTGAAGATTTCATGGTGGTTATTCATACTGTTTTTTATACAGGGAAAGTAAAGATTTGTACATATCAGTCCTATTTGTTTGATTTGAGTTGCTTTGAAAAAAAATTGTAAAATATCTTTCTCTCTCTGCATAGCATTTCTGTATGACATTCAGGCACCTCTTATACTAAATTCCCCCCGGTGACGTCACACTCCGAGTGACTTTTCTGTACACTCGTCTCTCGGGCTCTGACAGGTGGCTAATTTGATAGACTTTCAAAGCAAAATATCGAGAAGGCAGAGGATTATTGTGACATGCTATGTGTTTGAACAACTTATATATACTATATATTGTATGTAGAACCTATATTTATGGAAACTCACCCCCTTCTTAATTCAACTTTAAGACAAAAATTGAAGAGCCCCGACGGGGGGATTTTGCATTGTAAGTCCCCTAATGGTGGCTGCACGATAGCGAGCCGTCTGTGTACGAGGAGAAACTTAAAAAATTTAAAAACCTCCTCGAAACAGACGGCTGCCAGCTGTCTAACTCATGCCGTGTAATCTCGCAATTGTGCTGCACTGCTACTGTCTGGAGTGTACTTTTACTTTTTAATGCAGATCTAACTTATAACCCCTTCAGATCTACAGACCTCAGGAGGCTACCGCAGATCATTCTAGACAAGTCGTTTATATAAACGGTCTTCTTGGCACAAAGCACGAATCTGGGGGAATCGCGATGGAAAATACACTCCAGACAGTAGCAGTGTAGCACGATTACACGGCATGATCCACTGTTGGACTGTGTCTGTAACAGTTAGATCTAAATGGTCGCGGCATAAAAAAAAAAGTCAACGCGGCATAGAAAACGGAAGTCCTTTACCTGAGCACATGGACTCAATCGTTGTGCAGCGCCGCTCTCTCCCTTGACTCGTTGACCAAAGGAAAAAGAACAAAGAAGAGAAGAAAAAATGAAAGATGAATCGAAACGTAATTATTATAAACAAAGAAATACATAAAGAAAATTGATTAAGAAGATGAAAGAAGAAATGAAACAAAGAAATAGATCTACATAAGATTTTATAAAAATAAAAAAAAGAAGAGAAGAAAAAAGAAATTAGATATGAATCAAGACGTAATTATAAGCAAAAAAATGATACGAAAATTGATTAAGAAGAGTGGAGAAGAGAGAATGGTCATGAGCCTCATGATCATGATAGTTTTCGTATATCCATTGCTGGTATCTCATCTGTGCTGGAAGTTTGGACATGGAGCTGACAGGCAGACTTTTAATGCTTTTGATTTGGTGACTGCTAGCCCAAATACTTTGCAGTATCAAAACTCTCCTTTTGATTACATATTTTACATATCAGAAATGTTTGTTTTGAAGGTGAATACAATAATTTTTTCCAATTCTTATCACCTTGTTATCCAGTCAGTGATTGATTTGGGACAGACCTATTTTTGACATGTTTTGAAATCGCTCATCGCAGATCGACTTAATGATTGGTGTAATTTCCTTGATTTCTGCCGACACTAGTGGAAATGTTATTGTAATGTATTGAACATGGATTCATGATCGGTGATGTAAATTTTGACTTGTGCCAACATAGGGCATGACTGCAATGAATGAATGAAATGTGCAAAGTTGTAGAGCCTAGAGGAAAGTATACTTAAGACTTTCTTTCATTTGCTTGTTTTCAAGCTATCAGCACTTTTTTGAGCAAAAGTGCTTTTAAAAATACCCAAAACACACCAAAGGCTTAGTATCTTTGTGAGGAAATTTCAAAACCACTCTCCCATTTTATTTAGATTTGAGGCCATAATTGTCATACTTCACAGAATTGCAGAAGAAAGTATTCTAAAAGTACATGTATAATTTTTCGAACTCGAGGCAGGAGGGACCCTCATTCTCTAAATATTTTTCTTGGTGGACATAATATAACACAACTAAAAAAATTCAAATTTTTAGGAGTAATTTTTAATGATCACCTCTTGGAAACCACATCTCAATTCAATCTGTACCAAAGTTTCAAGATCTACATGTATTGGAATTATTTCTAAAATTAGACATTTTGTTCCCCATTCAATTTTAATTACTCTTTGTTCAGTATCATACTTCCTCACAAAATTACTGTAACACTGTATGGGGTCATACATTCAAAGCACACTTAGATAAATTGACAATTTTACAGAAGAAAGCAATAAGACTCATCTCAAATGCTCCTTTTAATAGTCATACAAAACCTTTTCTTTTACAATCAAATTTATTAGCTTTAAAAGATCTGATATCATTAAATTCCCTAGTTTTTATGTACAAGCTTAATGCCAGAATCTTACCACCTCTCTTCAGCGACATTTTTGTTTCAAATTCCCAAATCCATTCTCACAATACTCGTCACAGCAAATGCCTACGCCCTCCACATGTTCGAACGTCCATTGCTTTCAATTCATTTAAGACTTCCCCATACTATGGAATGAAATTCCAAATGATATAAAAAATAGTTCCACCTTATCAAGATTTAGATTTTTATGAAGGAAAATGTTATTTTCCGTTTATTGATCGTATGCATGTACATTGTAATCTCACATCATACATTAGTGGTTCTTCCCACCTCAAGAATGGACTAAATTAGAGTACCATAATTAATTGACCAGATTAAACCACTTTTAAGAAATCTTTTGAATAAGCTCTTAAACTTATTCCTGTTGTATGTATATTCACTTCTTTCTTTGTACATGGAAAGATTCATCTTTCAATATGTTTTATTTATTATCTATTCATTCCTAGAATATCAAGAATAGTACACCCATTTCCATTTTTTGTCTCTTTAGGTTTTGACATTTTTCAGTTTTTTTCTTGTGCATTTTCTTTTTTGTAAACATATACAGATTGCCTAAAGACTGACAATGGTAAATTATAGAAATGAAAAATCTCAAAAAGAAATAGTCCTAGATATATTTTTTAATGGATCATGTTCATGGCTAAGAGACTTGATTGTAATCAGTATTATTTATTATTGGGTCAATCCATGTCAAATCAACCAATGCTTGTCACCCGACCCTCTTCGATTTTCTTTAAACTCGCACCAAATGTTGCCCCAAGTGTCTGACGGAAAAATCTCAAATATTTTGCCCCAAGGTCAAACGGTTGCTAAGATACGGCCTCCCATAGCAACCAATGCGCACTCAAAGAAATTATTTTTAATAAAATTGCCTATTTTTGATTGACAACTGCAGACAAATTTGATGAGTTACAGTCCTCATTTTAAGTAAATTGGAAGAACTTTTTGATCTAAACATGCAGAGTATACTATTGCGCGGACCTGTCGACTGGATTTCGCACACGAGGTCACCGAAAATGGTGTTAAGCGTCCATGTCAATGTTTTCAGAAGCATGTTTGGAGGCTCATAAATCAAAAATTAAATTAGCTTTATAGAGCCAAATATTATGCACATTTATGGACTTTCATATACTCAACAGATTTACAAAATATTGACCCAAGAGTGTGCATCGTTTTCTTGTAGGGCGCCCTCAAAGTTGGATTGTTTTCAAAAGATGCCAAGTTCAAGGTCACGGATCACCTCCCGTCCCATCAAGGAGGGGGACCAATTTCTGTGTTTTTATAGACATTTACCCATATTTTTAAGTGTTACTTGAGAAATTTTGCTACCGGAATGTTTAGTGGCTGATTTACGCATTCCAAAATGGTCGTAAACACCCTAAACTTATTGTTAAGTGACACATACATGCTTTTCAACACTTTTCAAATTGTGATAACTCAAAGATGAAGAGCCAAGAGACAGTGATATCTTCTGTGATGATAGTCTGTAATTAGAATTGAAAGGATATATCTTCAGAAATAGTTTTTATTGTTGGTAATGACCTTGAAAACACACCTAAAATTCGATAAAAACAATAAATTGGTTAATTTTCCAAAATCATATGGCATTCAAGTGTGTTTACATTGACTTTCAAATGGGTGTCATTTCAATACTAAGGGTGAGTTTAAGCTAAAAATTGAAAGACATGTTCAACTTTTGTTTTACTTTTAGCAACATGAAATATTTGAACTCAAAACCATATCATTTGACCTTGAAATTATTTCAAATATAGCTACAGTATTTGTGCTTCATAAGTAGCATATTGGAATAATTTCAAGGTCAAATGATATGGTTTTGAATTCAAATATTTTAAGTAGCTGATTTATGAGCCTCCAAACATGCTTCTGAAAACATTGACATGGACGCTTAACACCATTTTCGGTGACCTCGTGTGCAAAATCCAGTCGACAGGTCCGCGCAATAGTATAATCTGCATTTTTAGACCAAAAAGTTCTTCCAATTTACTTAAAATGAGGACTGTAACTCATCAAATTTTTCTGCAGTTGTCAATCGAAAATAGGCAATTTTATTTAAAATAATTTCTTTGAGTGCGCATTGGTTGCTATGGGAGGCCATATCTTAGCAACCATTTGACCTTGGGGCAAAATATTTGAGATTTTTCTGTCAGACACTTGGGGCAACATTTGGTGCGAGTTTAAAGAAAATCGAAGAGGGTCGGGTGACAAATTGTCTGAAAATTGGTTGATTTGGATTGACCCTATTATTAAATATTGCTAAATGCCTGTACTCCTAATCACGCAAAAAATTACTTGTTTATTTTCACGGGTTACATTCACATTCCACAGCCAAAGTTTTGACATTGTAAAGAATGGGAAATTTCCAGTGCTCTGGCTGAACAAATATTGTACCTTTTTTAACGTACCGGTATACTGCGGTATAGTTTTGACATTTTTAATTCTTTGCTCATCCCCCCCCCCCACCCCCTCTATTTCATATTTGTCTACTTTCCCTCTTATTTTTCACCCCAGATTATACGCTAATCTTTGATCTTTGGCTTTTCCTTTGTAGTCTGAATTTTTTTGTTAGTGTCCGATCTCCTTGATTGCTAATTTCATATTACTTTTATAAGGAACCTGCAGACATTACAAGTAGGCTAATTTTCGCTCTGATTTTTATGCAGGTCCCTTCATATTTCACTTTATTTTTTACTGCCATTATCTTTTGTATTTTGTTATCTTGAGAAGTATGAACATAAATTCAATTCAATTTTCCAGGGCTCTTTTGATCATTTTGGGGGCAAAATTGCCAAAGCCCCAGTGTGATAATTTCCCTGCATCTAATAATGTACATGTTGTGAAGTCTCTTTCTGATATATTGTATTTTGAATAGAACCATGGCCCAGCCAGCATCCACTGAGCGTCAGAACCTCCTTGACCGTCTCCTGGATGCTGTCAAGCAATGCCAGGTAAGGTTCGGCGGACGTTCGGAGCTTGCTACCGATGCAGACAGTCGCGTGTCTTGCCTTTGTGCCCAGTATGAAGCAGTCTTACACCACGGTCTCAAGAAACCTTCAACAAATCCTCTCAGTGCTCTACAGTAAGTCAATACAAATATGCTGAAATGATTTAAATCTGTCCTCAAATTAGTTTCTTACCTAGCATTTACTGTACTGTTTTAGGACATTGGGCAGCCAAAACCTACCCAATGTTTTGCAACTGTTCATATTCAGAGTGTGAATCATGCATAAACATATACATGTACATGTAATTGATGGTTTTATATTTGATGTAAGTGTTAAAATGGACAGTTTGTCCGTGAGTAATTTGCTTGCCAATGTGTAAATTGGAATGAATCCAGAATTCTGAGAATTCAGTGTTACATGTATTCTCAGATAATATCATTATTAGTCTACTCACTTCAGACTGCATGAACTCTCTATTTCAACAGCCAGATTATTCATTTAAATGTGAATGTCAATTAAATTAAAATTATTGATTTTTAGAAATAGAATGAGTCTTGAAATACAACAGAATAATTATGCATACCGTACTCATTTCAGACTAACTTTTTTTATCATCCATCAAGACAATCAAGGATATTTCTGTATTACATACATTGTAAAATATGGGCCTCATTACGTAAAACTGTGCCATCATGACGATAATGTAACATGGTAGCCAATTAAAGTTAAAGTTTCGACTTCCTGTTGAGCAACTGCAATCAACTACATGTACATGGAGCTGATTATAATGCCCTAAATAGTGATAGTTACATCCACAAACAAACAAAGTTTTGTGTATCATTCTCTTCTATTATTTCCCTAGACCTACAGGTAGTGTACATGTAATGCTGGAAATGGAGAGAGCTTCTTCTTTTTTTTGCCTTGTATTTACATACTTCACTATTAAAGAATTTTGCTATGTCATATATGTTTTATTTTATGCAGATGTTTAATGAAGGGTTGTGATTGGTACATGTACATGAATTCAAACTCGAATCGATCAATCTTGTATTGTGAATTTGAGTTTAATGTCAGTCAAGTGTGATTTACATTGTTGATCACAGCTCTTTTTTAATGTACATGTACAAAGGCATTGCAAGCGGGGGCTTTGGAACGGTTTTAAAAGTGGGGGGGTGGGATGACCATATATAGAAAATCACAATCAGTTGGGGGGGTTTTTACCGATTTTTGTATGTTTACAACTCTCATGGCCCCTGGCAAGTAAATTTCAATCAATTCTGAGTGAAATTTTGGTCCTAAATCAATCATTAGTCATGGAATTCGCTATTGATTTTTCTAAACATTTTATTAATCTCTGAATCAATTTGAATTCATAATTGATCACAATTTGGAACTTGCAATCCAGTACAAATGATTACGTGTACACTTCCCCTATTAATTGGTTCCAGATGATTTGCGTTAATTATTAATTTATTTTATTTCAACATATACAGACAGATGACTGGTCTGACCATGCCCAATCTACCACTCATCAAACCTGATGTTGAACCTGGTAAGAAGAGAGAAGGGAGGGAGGGAGAAAGAAAGAAAGAAAGAAAGAAAGAAAGAAAGAAAGAAAGAAAGAAAGAAAGAAAGAAAGAAAGAAAGAAAGAAAGAAAGAAAGAAAGAAAGAAAGAAAGAAAGAAAGAAAGAAAGAAAGAAAGAAAGAAAGAAAGAAAGAAAGAAAGAAAGAAAGAAAGAAAGAAAGAAAGAAAGAAAGAAAGAAAGAAAGAAAGAAAGAGAGAGAGATATATAACAAAGGGAATAAAGATGGGCAGATCCAGGAATTTCCGCCGGGGGGGGGGGGGCATATTTGTACAGAAGAAATTTACAAGCCCCTCAATAAAAGGAAGGAAAGAGAGAGAGAGAAAGAAATATATTCTCATTCTTAACCCTCTTCTCATTAATAGCGCTGAAAACAATGTGTGATTGTTTCAAAGAAAAAACATAATTAAGATATATTTCATGGAAAAATTGATAGGAATAAAGTTCATGAATGTTGATATATATGTTGCATACATGTTTGTTGATAATTGCGGGACAGGCGTGTCTTTATAAGGCAAGTAGTGTACAGAATGAATTATCAGTATTAATGTCACCTTCCCTGTCTATTTTTGGCATTGAAACTCTCGGTTTCTGTTCATTTGCTTGAAGGATACTTGTGTAATTAATATTTTCACTGTCATTATCAAAGAAGTATGTGTACCTTGATGAATAGAAAGTACAAGGTTTTTTTTCTGTATATTCTGATAGCAGGGCTTGAATTAAGAGCTCATTGGGGCAAAGCCAAGTTTCAAACACTTAAAGGAAATGAAAGGTGGTACTAAAAGCATTAAAACTCATTAGACATTTACAGATATGATTTTTTTTTGTCCTCATATACAAGCAGCTGCCCCAGGCCCATACACATGTCATTTAAAACAAATTCCATGAATTTCCATTTTCCAATGGTTCATGACAGAAAATTTTTCTCTCATAGAAGCATGAATAAAATGATATGCTTCCTACGTAATGTATGTTGAATGCACAAGGAAGATTGTTTGCAATTTTCGCACAATTTTTTTTATTTTACTTCATGTAGGCCTACATTGTCATACTCAGGGAGCTCCCAAATGCGACAACATTTTTTTTTTAAATCACAAAATTAAAGGTCAAGTCCACCCCAACAAGAAGTCAATTGTAATGAAAAGAGGAAGCTCAAACAAGCATAATGCTGAAAATCTCATCAAAATCGGATGTAAAATAAGAAAGTAATGACATTTTTAAGTTTCGATTATTTTTCAAAAAACAGTTATATGCACAACTCAGTGACCTACAAATGAGACAGACGTTGATGTCCCTCACTCACTATTTTTTTTTTTTTTATTGTTTGAATTGTATGGTTGGAACTACCCCTTATCGACCACCTAATCTTCTCAGCATCGTATCTGCGAAAATATTCATCAATTTTACCCAGTTTTAGTCTCATTTGTGCAGAAAATTGAGCAGATCAGATTCCCATGTTTCGCTCGGCAACTCCGATTCAATCCGCGTATATATCGACGAACAACAAATACGACGATTTTACATTTGCTCATTTGCACCCGTCTTTTGAAACCGACCACCCGCGATACACTAAGTTTACGGCCGATTCTTGTCGCGGTGGCGAAATATTTTTACTCTTCCAAATCAGTTCTATGATGTCAACATGCTAAATCATGATCGTCTCACTACTTCCACTGCGAGCTCCGGCACATGATTCGACGATTGACGACGGATATTTGTTCTAAAGCCGTTTCCTATCGGATTTCTTGGTTTTTCAGCGGGAATTGGGTCTGGTCAATACATTTTTGATTAATTCTACTAAATTTTTACTTTTTGTTGCTTCTTTTTTTCTCGTAAAATCGATTCTTACCGTTCCTATGGACACTGCGCCTACTCTCCCGCGCGTATCGTTTGTAATACGCAATAATTTTAACGTGCGCAAGGTGGTCGGTTTCAAAAGAGGTGGTCGATATGTGGTAGTCTCACCATACAATATTTCATTTTTTACAGATTCTATTATAACAACCCTCTTGATTAAACCACACAAAGTTAAAACAATTATTATCCATATGTTCAGGGAGGAATAAAACTTTATTTCACATGGAAATGTGGAGAAAATTAAAATATTACATATTTCATATACATATTTATTAAAAAGCAAAAGAAATAGTGAGTGGGTGACATCGTCAACTCTCTCATTTGCATTTGTCTGAGTTGTGCAACTTAAGCAAAACTTTGAAATGTCAAAACTTTATCATTTTACATCCAATTTTGATGAAATTTTCAGTGTTTTGCTCATTGGATTTTTCTATTTTTAATGAAATCGCCTTTTCATGGGGTGGACTTGTCCTTTTAAAAAAGTCCATATTAAATCTGTATAGATTATTGGATGGATTTTTCACGAAATCCTCAATTTTTCTTTGCCTTGTACTTCCCCCTTAAGAGTTATTAACAAAACAAGCCAATGAATTCATATAGTGAAGTGGTTTGAAGTGCCTTGCATATAGGCATACATATTTAATAAGAAAAATGAAATGTAGTACGTATATGAAGTATATATTCCAGGTACTTCAAAGTTTTTATAAATTGAGACATGTTTTTAAAGTGGGTTTTCTCATTATTCAAATGGTTTTAGGAATACCCTTGGTTTAATATAAACCTAGACCATTCTTGAATGGAGTGCCAATCATCAGCAATAAATGAATTTGTTGTGCAATTAGGAGAAAAGGTATCATAAAATTATGAAATGAATTTTGAAACTCATTTGGTTCATTATTTTTCTCATGAAAACTGAAGAAGGGAAATGATCCCTTGAAGTTGCAATCCCTAAAAGTGGGGAATAAAATTGTTTTTTTAATTTGGAATTAAACCATGTTTTAGAAGATTAGAACTCATTCCATTGTGTATGGCTACCGGGTATTCCCCATTATTTTGTAGTGCATGAGGTTTGAGTTGTTCCGAATTTACATTATACATGTATACCATATGTTCCTAAATTCATACTTGTACCCCCCCCCCCTTAAAGTTGCAATAGATCACAATATTAATCACCAGTTGTGATACGTGTACAGTAGATCACATGTCTTAAAGGGTAAGTTCACCCTGACAAAAAGTTTATTGTAAAAATAACAGAAAAAATAATTTAAAGATATTGCCAAAGGTTTGAGGAAATTCCATCAAAGAATTAAAAACAGTTATTAGAATTTTAATTATTTGATTTGCGGCATCATATGTGAGTAGCTTTCCTACTTATCGTATGGTAAAAAATTAATGAAAATGTCATTTTCTCAGAAAATTGAAAATGGCTTTTACCGTACTTTCAGTATATCAATAGACAAATCATTTCACACTGGTTCCTGAAAAGAAACAAAAATAAGTCATCACGAACCATTAAAAGAATTGTGCATTTTATATTATGTAACATATGGGGCAGCTGCTCATTTATGACATCACAAATCCAAAACTTATCATTTTAATAACTTCCTTAATCTTTAATGGATTTTCCTCAAACCTTTACCAATATTTTTTATTATTTTTTGGTGCTATTTTTACAACGGCCTTTTCTTCAGGGTGAACTTCCCCTTTAATGATCATTTACAGTACATACATTTGTTAGCAATTACCACTCATAAGCATGTTTGTGCTATGGATAAAAAGCCACAACAAGGTCTTAAATGCAATATGCTGTTTGAAAGTCATATCTGATTATATTACCTCCTTGACTTTATTAATTATTATTTCCATGTAATAGTATGCCAACTGTTCCCTTTTTAGAGTATTTGTTCCTCATTTTTTGCTATGAATACACCAATACTTTTTTTGTATGATTTGTTCCTTTTTTTTTAAATTTCTGATCATGGAGTATGTATTATACACAGCGCGTGACACTAGCGCCGGTCCGACAGTCCCAGACCAGTAAAAATCACTGTCGGGCCAGTATTAAACTTGTTGCTTGAAAAGAACAAGTAAATTTTCACCTATGAGCACATGTTTAAAAGGGTGAATTATCAAGCTTTCAAGTAAAATAATTTCACATGTTTTTTCACCGATCTCACTACAACAGGCTCGTGATTGTTATGTTGAGCCAAATTTTAAAAAATACTTTTTCTTGTCAAAAAATACTTTTTTTCCCCTTCTAAGAATACTTTTTTTGGTTGTAGAAGGTTGGCAGGTCTGTAATACCCTTGGAAATGCAGTTACATGCACCTCAGAATCTTTCTTTCATTTAAATTCTATATTGCAATTCAATCTCATCTGCTTCAGTGTACTGGCCCATCATAAAAGAGCAACTGACACCGCATGAGATCCAGCGTTATAGTGCCCTCAAGCATATAACCACCGATGCTGGCCGTGGAAGGGCGTGGCTTCGAAGCACTCTCAACGAGCACTCCCTGGAGAGATACATGCATATGATTCTCAGCGGAACAAATATTATCAAGTAAGTGTTTTCATTCAAAATAGAGAAAATTATTTATTAGTATTACAATTTACAAACCATTTTTTTTATCTTAAAGAGTTGATGGTTTATTCATGGAATAGACTATTTTCTGCTGTTGATAATAAGATGAAAAAAATTGTAGGTCTGAACTTAAAAAAAAAAAAATGTTCTAATGAATGATTGTAGTCTTATTACAAATTGCCAATTGGGAAATCAGTTCACACAATATAATTATGATTTGGTGGATTCACAATATGGGGCACCATCTATCACTTGCAGCGGACAGGCCAAAATTTGCAATGCCTCATGGGAAAAAGTCGACATCTGTTGCATGCGCTAGTAGTAAAGTGCATGCATGCGATTAATCAGCGCTGGCCGATAAATTTCGATCGGATATTCTGTTTACCAGAGTCCAGGTTGGAGAGAAATATGACCACATAATTTTTTGTGAAATTTAGACCGTTTTTTTTTCTTTGTATGGTAGCTTGCAATTTGCCTTTGATCAAAAGTCTTAGATATGGATTTCATGACATTCGCTCCACGTCACATTTGATCCCATGTAAAATATATAGAGCGAGAAGGAAAATTCTTTTCTGTTATTGTGGTCAAACCAAAATCACTTCGTCAACACTTACCCTAAGGTTTCCTAATTTCTTTAGCGAACTTTAGGAATTGTCGCAGAGAAAATGTCAGGTTACCTCTTATCGCTTTAATATCTCCCCTAAATTGCCTGTAGGCCCACTATCATTTTACATGGAAATCTTCTCACTCTTTGACTATGCAGACAGTACTATGAGCCATGGGCTTTCTTACTAGATGAAGAGAGATCTACGATGTTACCCACTATGGCTAGAGGCCTAGGATCTATTCTCTTTGCTATCAATATTGACAACCCAGAGCTTAATGGTAGTAAACAGGTAAGAAACTATTTCATTATTAATCCTAAATAATACATTGTATATTGCTCATAAACACCAGTGCAATATGATGGTATATATTACCAATGCTTATCAGTAATATACTTTCTAAATCTTCATTCAAATGCATACCAAAGTACTGCAATATTGCCGCCATATTTCACTATTTGGACATAATAGACCAGTTGGCTACGGCACTTCAATGATTTAAACGTGGCAAGGTGGCCGTACATATGAACGGGGTCAGCTAGAGTACAGCAAATGCATGTCTTTTACAAAAAGACATTATTTATATCTGTGTTCCAAGGAAAATATTCGCATCAAAGTGCATAGTGTTGCATGTAAAGTATGTTCCTTTTACTTGCAAAGAAATGTGGGAGGAGGGGGGGGGTACTGTTGTAGAATTTTGTGTAAGCTTGTTCATGGTTGTAAACTGCGCATGAGCAATGAAAGGTCATTTAAGATAGGCCATGAAGGTGGTTTTCACATTCACTGACACGGGCATTTCATGTATTCCTTTTAAAGAATTTTATTCATCACATCCAAGCCAAAGAGTAACAAAGTCTTCATAATGCCTCGGTCACATTTGTTCTACGGCGGCCTTACGGCGAGTCCAAAACAGTCGTTTTAACATATTTTGTACCAGCTAAATATTGGTGGTTTTAATGAAAATGAATTAAATGGCTGTTTTCGACTCGCCGTAGAGCAAATGTGACCGAGGTATAGTCACTGGTATTTGACAGTAGCCCAATCAATAGTAAGATGTGCCAAAAGCAGACAATAAAACAAACAGATTTCCAAAGTTTACCCCTCATGTACATGCACTTTTCTATTCACCTGGTCTATGCAATACCTTTTGTTCTTAGAATTTGAATGCTCTGCCGGTAAAGTTATATGCAACTCCATTTGAAAATGTTAGTGCTCATCCTAAGAAATATCGCAAAAGGTCATTAAAGAAAAGTTGATCATGAACTATCCGTGAACTGGCTTTAATATAGAATGGCAAGTCACCAGGTAACTTAAATACCACAGCTAGTATGAGTGGTTGATACGTATATAAATTAAGATTGGACTTTAAGCAGCTTGTATTAAGCTGTGATAACTGCTAGTTCATCCCTCAAAATATTTGCTTAGTGTCAGTTTATAGTCCATCGGGACTTCAAGAGAACAAATATGCTTCAATATTTTGGGGGGTATGAATTGACAGGTCATATGACAAGCATATTAACCCGCTGGATGGAGACAGAATGATTTCAAACACAGGTTATCCATCGACCCAAGCCTACATTTATATAGGGCCTCAGTTTCCCTTTTCAGCTTGTCTGTGTAGTCTTTTTTAAAGTACACCAATCTCTACTTTCAATGTGCACTGTAGGAGTAATATTTCAATTTATTGTTCAGATCATTATGTCCAGGTTGTATGAATTGGCAACTTTCCTGTGCATACATGTAATCTCTTGCCAAATGATAATTTTGTACTTGGCTGTGATTATAGTCACCACTCAATGTAATTTCATAAACTGTCCTCTAATTTCATAATTGCATTACTTATGGCCAAGATCTAATGTTTCTATGGGGAAAATATGAAAACAGGTAGACAGCTAAAGCCAGACTAGTCTGAATTTTGGTTTGAACATGTTTTTGAAAAACTTTTAATATACATGTATTATCAACTACAATATAACCATAAAGTATGCCAGTACATGTAATGTGCATCATGTTCTGATAAAGGCATAGTTTGATGTATCCCTTAGTACTTGTCAAAGGATTTAAATCATATGGTGAATATTTCATTTATTTTTTTTTAATCTCAATTCAATTACATACTAGTACAACTACTTTGAGCAATGAAAGCTCAATTGGTAGAGCGAGTGTTTTGTAATCCGGTGACCAGGGCCCGTCTTACAAAGAGTTGCGTTTGATTCGATCAATCACAACTATGGAAAGCCAGCAAAGTCAACATATGAAATGCATGTTTGTTCAAAAAATTTCTAGATATGAATGTATATCCATAAAGTCAATGATTTCTTGACAATTTGATGCATTTTCCTTTGTTTACAAAGGGCATTTTGCAAATTTCCTGCAGAAAAATTATGACACTGATGGATTTCCATAGAGTTACGATTGATTGGATCAATCGTAACTCTTTGTAAGACGGGGCCCAGAGGGGTCTATTCCCACTTGGTGTGCTAGTGCTCCTTTTTTTTTAGTTTCTAGGGCTCTTTTGAGTATTTCATGGAATAAATCACCCCCCCCCCTGTATCCATGTACATGTTATTTTCTCCCTGTTTGGCAAACATATCTTATCCTTGTGTTTAGGAATGAGCTCACTTCCTATCGTAGTTTCCCTATCAGACAGAGACTAACTGCTATTAATACACCCTGGATATTGAATCGTGCAATGCAGGCGAGACTGTCGGAGGCATTCTACTTGTTCGATATACACATGGAAAGCATGATTAATGCATGAAGTCTCCATAAACCATGGTTTCAAAATCAAAAATCAAAATCACTTTTCTGAATTCAGGCTGTAATCTATTATGAGTGCAAGCCTGCCCCCCCCCCCCCCCGCCCTCTTACGATGGCATTGCTCCATCCCCCCCCCCCCCCACCTTGGTTTTCCTTTCATTCCAAAAACCATTTGGCCCAATATTTCAGACTGTGACTCATGAAATATTGGCCAGAGCTCATTGAGTATTTGGGTCCTATTATGAGCTGTTCAATATAATGTGTGTAAATGTCATGGTGCTTATCTCCCATAACAGTGGCGCATGTATCTCATGAAGATCATACTATGATGAATTCAGGGATGAGATATTATAGTCACATGTTGTGTCATGGGTCTAACTCTAAATTCTCTTTATCAACATAAACATGGAGATTCCATTCACAGACCAGACTGACTTCCTTAGGGGTGTGTATATGATATGCCCATGTTTACTTTGCAATTCACAATATTTACTTTGCAACTGTGCCAAAGTTTATATAGTACTTAGTTCAACCACATACCCGGTACACATGTTTTACTGAGAACAACGAGTGGATGGAAACAGTAATGTGTAAAACATGCAATATTGTTTGAGAAAAAAAAGTGGAATGGGGGTTTAAAAGGTTGGATAAAATTTGTGAAAAGATAAATATGTACATCACTGATGTAAATTGCTTTATTCAGACTACCAAAAAAAGTATGAAATGAAAACTGATGTAAATGTAGACCCAATAAATGACTGCCTGCAAGCAGAAGGGGGGGGGGTGGGAGGAGGAGATGTGAAGGAGACTGAATGCCTTTTTTATCAATATCATCCAAGTTCATCACAAATTTGAGGAATATCAGCAAATTAGGCTGAGTAAATGTTAGCTTTAGTTGCAATCCAGATAGGGACGTGTGAAAGAGCAATTACATACAGTTAATTAGCCACTCACAACTCTGGTGTATTGCATTGCAATGTACCCAGTATTATATATGTATGGTATGACATGGTGTAGTATGCATGGATTCCATGGCGACATCACAATATCAAAATGACTATATGAAGGTAGAGTAAAAATAACTTCCTAGGACGATTCCATGCTAGAAAAATCAGCCATTTTCACAACATTTTTCAACCTGCTGTCCAAACGAACAAAGAACTTCAATTTGCTTTGTGGTAATATTAAAGTACTACTGGGTAGACATGCAAAAAACTAACAACCAACAAAAATATGCTGTCCATAGTTAGAGCTAAAAATGTTGGTGTCGTACGGAACATTTCTGCGTCCCGTACGACACACAACATTTTCACCTCTAATTTACCCATAATCAAGTTTTTTGTGTTGGCTATTAGTTTTTCACATGACTACCCACTATGTAGCTTTAGCATTGACAAAAAATAATATTTTATTGCTCAAGCATTCGGCTAGGAAACTAGAAATTGTTGTTAAAATGTCCCGTACGACACGTATGGAATTACCCCCTAGATGATATTAATTATGAATGTTGAAGGAATATTTAAGGTGTATAGTATGCAAATTGAAAGAAAATAACAAATGGGCTCACATTTGCTCACCAGTAAGAAACAACTGTCATTGTGGTTGGTTTAGGAAGTGTGTCCCTATAAAAACACGCTGTTTGAAAAACTACATGTATGAATCCAGTGAATTAATTGTGAAGCGCTTTGAGCAGTCCCAGATCGATAAAGTGCTATGTAAATGCCAATTATTATTATTATTATTATTTAAAATGAAAAACTTTTCCTTTGATTATACCATACTCCTTCTCTTCCTGTATCTTATTGTTATTATAGCCTACAGCACTGGAGTCTCTCTCTTCATTCATCCAAGCCCCTGATACAGTCCAGGCCTCAAACATCCAGGAACAAGACCCAGAACCTGTTATAGTAGCCAGTGTTGCATCACAAGGTCTGTAGGTCTGGGACGAGACTCAAATAAATATAATAACATGTATAGCGCTGTGTACCTCTCTATCAGAAGCCTCTTAGTGCTCTACTATAAATGCAGTATAAATACCCTGGTTTTGTTGTTCATATGAGATCAGTACCTTGCTTGACTCAAAGCAATTTTTTTTTTATTGAAATAGCAATTATTTGGCTGTAGAAACTATGTATAAAAGGTGTATAATGGTGGAGATGCAATAATTAATATTATTACCAACTTTGTATTTTATGAAACATTTGATGAGGGAAAACAAATTAATGAACTGAGCAGCATTGAATTGAATATTTGGTGATTGAAAATGTTTCAAAACTCAATTCTACCAAATTTATGTTTGTTTTTTTTCCTTTTGTTTTCAAACAAACTGTACTTGTACATATCAAGATATTATAGTCCGGTCTGTTAGCGTCAAAAACACCCTACTTGTGGACACGGTGGACAAAAGCATGATTTTTTCTCCAGACCTTTGTTTTTGTATGAGAATTAAAAATGGGGTATGCTCCAAAAAATCTGGCTGCAGGAACAGAGAAAAAATGGGTGAAAAAGTCAGAATTTATGAGTTTAGATTGGTCTGATATATAGACTAGCGCTAGTGCAAAACTCAATAGCAGTGCATTATTTTGCATTGGTTTAGTTCTTGAATTCAGACCCTTTTTGAACAGATGTTCTGTTTGTCCTCACATCTCAATGCACCAAAGATCTGAATGCAGATGCTAAACAAGCCGAAGGGTGGCGGTGGAGGGGGTTGGATGTTGGATGTTGGTATGTATGTACATATTTTGGTCTTGGGGTAAAGATGTGCAAAACACATTTTTTGCATGTGTTGGAAATGGTGTTGCCATGGTAACAGTGTATTATGGCAAAAATAAGGTAAAAATCTTGCAGTTAGAACCACTTCCTCTGTTTTCATCCGATTCTCATGAAATTCGGCACACACATTGGTCTTGAGGTGAAGATGTCTAAGACACATTTTTGTGTGTCTTTCAGAAATCTCGTTGCCATGGTAACAACATATTATATGGTGAAAATTGGGAAAAAACTTACAATTCAAACTGCTTCATCAGTTTTCAATCAATTCACATGAAATTCGGCACACACATTGGTATTAAAGTAAAGATGTACAAGGCGCTTTTTGTGTGTGTTTCAGAAATTGTGTTGCCATGGTAACAGCATGTTATATGGAAAAGTTTAGGTAAAAACGTTACAATTTGAACTATTTCATCAGTTTTGAACCAATTAATTCTCATGAAATTTGGCTCACACATATGCCTTGGGGTAAAGATGTGAAAGAACTTTTTTTTGCATTTGTCAGAGAGTACATTGCCAGGGTAACCACATATGATAGCTAGAAATGCAGGAAAATTCATCGTGGATCAATCTACTTCTCAGTTTTCAGCCTGTGCTCATAAAATTTGACACAAATATTCATTTTGGGTAAAGATTCATATTCAGTGTTAAAGGGGAGGGAATCCAGCCTTGGTCATAACATGTTGTGTGGAAAAGGAGAAAAATAAGAATGGTGAAAGTTTGAAAGAAATCGGACAAGCAAACTTTATGGCTGCTTTAAAATTAAGATCCCTAAGACTACTAGTATGTAGATTTCAAATTGGCAACTGGGTAAGTAAATTATGACAAGGGGCGAGGCCGCAAGGACAACTTTCCCATAGGGCTTGTACTTAATTATCAGGATTTTTGGTTTTCTCCTAAATCCCTATTCCATTGGGGCCGTAATATGAACCTGGTAGTATATTGTTTTATGTCCTCATGAAAGAAAGATATAATATAAAATAATATAAAACTTTTGAAAAAGACATTTTAGCCAATTAATTATTCCTGTACATGGAAGAGTGGTCCTTGCCTAATTATTTCACTATGACATCACATATGCGGCCAATTTGAAGTCTTCATGGGTATAGTGATTACCAATGTTTACAACTTTTATATATTCACAACTTTCTTATGGTTTGTCCGATATTGTTCAAACTTTGAACTTGTCTGATTTTTCCTTTTCCTCTAAAAACAAGTGTTTATTTGGGTTGGATTCCCCTTTAACGTCATATAATAGCGCAGGGTATTAATCACCTTCAATAATATTTATAGGTTCTTTTTTTTTTGGGGGGGGGGGCAGAGGATGTCCTTAAAAACTGACAACATAAAAATATAGAAGGTTAAAGGCCATGACCATTAGGAACTTAAACACTCTTAAAAAAAACACCCCTTTCCATTTTTTTTTGGGGGGGGGGGCTTTAGGAAATTGCCACATAAAGAGTAAAAGGAAATTATTACTAGGAACTTAACCCCCCCCCCAAAAAAAAAAATAGGGGGGGGAGAAATATCCTTTACACTTCAGCGTATTAATTTAAAGCCTAAAACATTCTGCTTTGATAAAAGATTGTTTTCGGTGCCCAATTAATCAATGTTTTATTTATCTTCTTTTGCGCAGTCTTTGTTCATTTCAGTTCTTACTCTGACATTCTTACATCACTCTTTGTACTTTTGATCTTTACCGTACCTTCTTGATTTGTTTCCTCTCTCCCCCTCTTTGTCTCCCTCTCTAAGTACATTTTTCTTTGCTATTTTAATTATTTATTATCTAGCAACAATTATTCCATTTTGAATGCTTACACCTTCACCGAAATATAACATGACATTCATTTTTTTCATAATCTTTTAAACTCCATTTTGGCTACACTCTGTCCTGAATAATACTATTAACAATAGTTAATGTCTAGTTTAAAGAATTGAAGAAATGACTGTCATGATATTATATTTTGGTAAAGGTGCATCAAATTCATATTAACAAGGTTGCAGAATTCAGAATGGAATAACTGTTGCTTGACAAAAATGGATTTAGTTATTTTCCAAAAATCCTCTGTGAAAATTTTAGTTTTATCACTGAGTTTTCCCATTCCTGCAGTTACCACAATCTGAAAGGGAAATGACTAGAATATAATTATATGTAGAGAAATAAAAGTCATCATTTGCTCAATGAACAGTGAATGAGTTTGTCTTTACTCCAATGGAAAATTATTTGCATTTTTTAAAATGACAGTCAGAGTTTGCATCCAACAATTTTGCTACTGAAACATAATATTAATTTTTTGACAATGGGAGATGTAGGATAAAGCAGGGGCTGTCACAGAAATATACTGAAAAAATTAAATGAAAGAAAATAGAAGGCTAAAATCTATTGTGCACATATGGATATTTTTGATATGGTATGTTATTGAGTCATGGATTTGCAAGTGAATTTCTAAAACAAGTGCAGAGATTTTTGTATGTATTTATATTTCTATAATTAGTTGCATGATTAAAGGTACACTTTAAAATATGTCAGAAAAAATATACTTGGAGAGAGAGAGTAAAAAAAAGAGAGAGGAAACAGAAGGATATGGTATGGTGAAGCTCAAAATCAAGAGTGATGTGATAAAATAAAAAGAAAGAGTAGGAACGGAATATGAATATAAGACTGAGTATGAGAATATAAATAAACAATGATTAATTGGGTACCGTAAACAATTTTTTTTCAAATCAGAATGCATTAAACTTCAAATGAATGGTCTGAAGTGCAAAGGACTCTTCTTACCTTTTAAGGGGGGGGGGGCATTTGTCTGCTAAAAAAATATATCAGCCCCTATTATTTCGGGGGGGTTTAAGTTCCTAGTCATAATCCTTTAACTTTTACTTTTATGAGGTCATTTTCTGAAGACCCCCCCCCCCCCAAAAAAAAAAGGAGTAATGTCTCGCTTTAAAAATGCAAACGGCACACCTGAGGGGCAAAGGCGTAGACTGGTTTAAGCATGGAAAGGTAGAACTAAAAGTGGTATGGGGAGGGGTGCACATCTTGGGGAGGTGGAACTAAGGTTTGGAAAATCAGCTGTTGAAAGTAGAAGGGGTACACATTTCGTTTTGCTTGCCAGTGTTGAAACTCCTCTGCCTCAGCGGAAGGTTTCACATTCACCCATGCAGTGTACCCCCAGCCTATGCCCTTGAGGGGATGCTTATTTTAAGAGTGTTTATCATTTTTATGTTCCTAATGGCCACTGCCTTAAACCTTCTTTATTTTGATGTCAGATTTTACGGACCAATCCCGCCCCTCCCCAAAACCTAGAAATATTACTGAAGGTGATTAATACCCCCACACTCTCGCGTGAACATTTTAATGCAGAGAAGACATTTGGAATTTAATATGAATCTTTACCCCAAGATGAATATTTCTTCCAACTTTTATGAGCACTGACTAAAAACAGGGGAAGAAGTTTGATCCACAATGAGTTTTCATGCATTTCTGGCTAACATATGTGGTTACCATGGCAATGCACTCTCTGACAAATGCACAAAAAAATGGTTCTTTCACATCTTTACCCCAAGGCATATGTGTGAGCCAAATTTCATGAGAATTAATTGGTTCAAAACTGATGAAATAGTTCAAATTGTAACGTTTTTACCTAAACTTTTCCATATAACATGCTGTTACCATGGCAACACAATTTCTGAAACACACACAAAAAGCGCCTTGTATATCTTTACTTTAATACCAATGTGTGTGCCGAATTTCATGTGAATTGATTGAAAACTGATGAAGCAGTTTGAATTGTAAGTTTTTTCCCAATTTTCACCATATAATATGTTGTTACCATGGCAACGAGATTTCTGAAAGACACACAAAAATGTGTCTTAGACATCTTCACCTCAAGACCAATGTGTGTGCCGAATTTCATGAGAATCGGATGAAAACAGAGGAAGTGGTTCTAACTGCAAGATTTTTACCTTAGTTTTGCCATAATACACTGTTACCATGGCAACACCATTTCCAACACATGCAAAAAATGTGTTTTGCACATCTTTACCCCAAGACCAAAATATGTACATACATACCAACATCCAACATCCAACCCCCTCCACCGCCACCCTTCGGCTTGTTTAGCATCTGCATTCAGATCTTTGGTGCATTGAGATGTGAGGACAAACAGAACATCTGTTCAAAAAGGGTCTGAATTCAAGAACTAAACCAATGCAAAATAATGCACTGCTATTGAGTTTTGCACTAGCGCTAGTCTATATATCAGACCAATCTAAACTCATAAATTCTGACTTTTTCACCCATTTTTTCTCTGTTCCTGCAGCCAGATTTTTTGGAGCATACCCCATTTTTTATTCTTATACATAAACAAAGGTCTGGAGAAAAAATCATGCTTTTGTCCACCGTGTCCACATAATTTCGCTAACAGACCAGACTATTATAAGAGGAAATCCTAAGAAATATTTGACCAATTAAAGTAATAATAAAAAAAAAAAAAAAAAAAAAATGGTCCTATAAAGTCATATATCAAATGATACCAAAATGGTTGATTTAGTCATTTGCAGGATTTCAGTTTCTTTTCTTTCCTCTCTCTTTGCTTAAAATATTGGCAAGTTGAGCTCAATATTTTTTACTTCTTTTTTTCATCATGTAGTATAGTCTGTGACTTTCGTATTCTTGCTTGTTCCTTGATCAACAGCTAAACTGCTAGGTGTCAAAATTATTGTGTGTGTGTCAGATGATGAGATTTATGAATTATTTTCACAGTCCAATTATGGAAATATTTAAAATTTGATAACAGAAGAGCTCTTGACTGTGATTGCCTACTGTATCCTTTGACCCCATGCAGTGTTAAGCCATGAATACTATTGCTCTGACTGTTACTTGATTGTGGGTATGCCAGTTCATCCTTCCTTATGAATTGGAAGAGGAATAACAAGCAGTTGGGGGAATTACAACGTTTGTAATTATAGTTGAAACAAAGATATATGAGAAATTTGAATAATTACTGATATTTGATCATCTTATTTCCTTCTTTCACTCTTTATGTTGATATGTTGTCTTGATCAAAGCACTTATATGTTCCTAGTACTGTTTAGATATTAGGTTAAAGTCATGTGTGTCAGATGAATAGAAATAGAAAATTGACATCACCAGGTATAATTCATTTTACATTTTAAACCAAATGCATCAGGTGAATGTTGTAATAAGTGATTTTTTTCCTGTCTTATTGTTGTCAGGTCATAAAGAGAAGAAGAAGAAAAAAGGCAAGAAGAAAGGTTCTGTGTCTATAGTATCTTTCAATGACAATCAAGGCTCGTCATCATCATCAGTACTAGCAGGATCTCCATCATTTAAAGTCAATCTTGTAGATACAGGACGCAATGAATCTGTAGAATCCCATGATAGTTTACAAGACTTTGCTCTGAGTAGCGATACTGGACGATTCACAGCGCAAGGTGTGGGCATATCTAGTCAAAGCACTGGAAGCCCAGCCTTGTCCGGTGCCACAGATGGTAGTTCAGGTTCACTACGATCAGACAAAGACACAGAATCTACAAGTAGTAGTGGACGTTTGAGTGATCAAGGAACAGTTCAACCTTCTGGAGTGTTGGCACCAATAGTTAGAAGTGATGTAAATGATAATGAGGTAGATATACCCAGGGACCATTCTTCGACGTCTGAAGACCTCCCAGTGTCGTTTCCTGCGACCACGCCCCCTTCCACGCCGCAAGAGGCATCGCTTCTGGATCAATACCAGAGGATACGCAACTCAATGAAGAACCACGAGATGGAGATCACACGGCAGCAGATGGCACTCGTCAACGGGAGTGTCACACCGAACGCAGGGGGCGGAGATCCTGAGCTTCACTCGCGAGAGCTGTACTCTGCGTTCCCGGCAAAAACTCCACCATCGACGCCGCTGGAAACTTCCACGCTGGCTCAGTATGAGAAGTTACGGAACTCTGTGGATGCAACTGAGGTCAGCGATCAGTTGCGTCAGGACATTACCATCTCAACTCCTGAAGGAACAACCACAAGGAGTATCTATGATACCTTTGGTGCAGGAGAAAGATTGTCCAATGGGGATGGTGACATTGATGTAACTGCTGATGAGGAATCGTCATCCTCTACAAAAAGAGCCAGCGTAGAGTCAACGGATAGAATGAGTCCTGCTCTAAGTAAAGGCAGTTTTCATCTACTTGGTGAGGAGTCCGATGAGGCAATGTTTCCTGTGGCTCAAGGTATGTTCTCCTGTAGGTTTCTTTCCTATCAACAATGCTAATGCCACATAATTCGTACAATTATTTAAAGATGTATTAAAGATGCATCCACAATAAGGGAAGTACTTGTATAATTTTCATTCATATATTCTTTATCTGTAATAGTGTTGTATGATTTGAGGTCCAAGATGTAGTTAGAATATATAGGCCTACATGTACTTTATTGCATAAAGTGGAGAATAGATTGATTGATTTTTAGTCTTACCTCATAAGTAAAGATTAAGTATTTTTTATTTAATTTTCCTGACTATTAGAATTGCTTGAAAAATACTCTGCTAATGTTTTTTTTTATCTTTTCTTGCCCAGATGAGATCCAGTCTAATGATTCAAGTGTGCTAATGTTTGGTGCTGAGACTGAGAATGCTACGTTGGGTTTAGCTCTCGCACAGAAAGGACTCACAGATAGGTATGAATATGAAAAGTGTAAAATTTTTCACATTTTGCTGCAGTAGACCCAGTGGTAATAAATGGGTACATAGTAGGAATGTTCTTTCCTTGAAATGTATGAGTATGTTGGCCTGTCTAAAGCCCAATTCATAATTTCATTTACCAACTTGAGCACAGAGTTGATAAGAGTTAAATTATTATCAGTATAAATGTGAACAGTATTCACACAAGGTAATAATGTCCTTTTGAAACCTCATTGTGATGGTGAAAATATTGCACATTTTGAATTTAGTCTCCAAGCCTAATATCGACCAATCTTTATTTTGAATATTACATAATCCTTATTGATACAAATTTTTTCCATTTTATTGGGAGTTCACTTCAATTCATGATATTTTATTGTACTCTTTTTATTTTGACTAAATGCATTGATGAAAATGGCGGGGGATAGGGGTTTATTTTACAATTTCAGATTTCGGATTTCACGTGGTTATGTGTATTTTTTTTTTGTCTTGAAGCTCATTGGTAGAACTTGGTAGAACAGAGGAGACAGATAGAATAGCTTCTGACATGTCGACAGGTAAGTGACCTCTGACCTTAACATTCAGTGTTATTGCCTGTTTAACAAGTGTTATTGAACTTCCATAAGCCGACCTACATGTACATTAAGTTAAATGTTTCTTATTTACTGTATGATTATGAAATCTGCAGATAAGACTGGTTAAGGTTTCAGACTTAATCTCCCCTTGCTGTTAATCACCTGTGGTGATCTGTAAGAGGTTATTCACATTTTATCAACACTCGCTTTACGTAACAAGTTAGTATTGGTATAGATAACATGAGGAAAAAAGGGCCATTCTTCTTCATGAGTGTGACCAAAGTTATGATAGATTTTGACTTTAATCAGTTATAAATCTAGAATTTTTTTAAATTCAGTAATTCAAAGGTTATATAGCTTTAACATATTTAGTCAGCTATCATTTGGAACTATTTGTTGCTGTCTCCAATATGCAGGTTCAAGGTCAGAGGTCAAAAGAAGTGGGTCACTTCTTTGTGACTTCACACAGAAGCATGATTTTGAAAGTTTAATTTTGTTTTTAAATTCCTGTGAATTTCACAATGAAATTCAACATTTAAAATCATCATAATTAGTTATAAATCTCTCAAATTTATTGAAGTCAAGATTTGTCATGATTTCGGTGACACACGTGACCAAGAATGGCCCAAAACATTCCACATCGTCAGCATCGTGGCGTACACATATTTATGACTTACATTGCATACTGTCCAAAGTATCTTTTAAGATGACCAAAGTATATGAAATGTGCAAATTTGTCCCATCATATGCATCCAGAATATCCCGTTTTCAAGGTCAAAGACTACTGCATGACATTGTACCTGTACCTTGTAATTACCTTGTAATTGCACCTTTGTCAGATTTAATGTACTTGTTCATTTTCTTCTGTGGCATCACTTATACACATTATCATTAAATTTATAATGCAGTAGGGAATTCTCCCCCTATTTCTGAGTCATTTATTCCTGTTAAAAGAAGTTGTTATTCTACCCGGTTTTCAATATCTCAACTTCTTAGGTGTTGTACAGTACGTTGCAATATTTGTATTTGTTCAATGGTAGGAAATTCACATTCAATGTGAGAGTGAGAAATATCTGACTGGGCAACTTTCGCTGCATGCAAAATTGTCTACCATTGCAATATTTACCATTCTTTATTTGAAAACTAATGATTTTACTTGTCAACAGATGATTTGAGACAAGCGCTTCTAGCTACTATGAATCGTAATGATGATTTGCAAGAGAAAAACAGGTAGGTTAAATTCTCTTTCTTCAAACTTTTTGAAGTTTCTGAGAATAGATCTTTAAATGACAAGTCCACCCCAACAAAAAGTTGATTTGAATTAAAAAAATTAAAATAAAACATGCATAACACTGAAAATTTCCTCAAAATCAGATGTAAAATAAGAAAGTTATGCACATCCTGGACAGTATGCAAATGAGAGGACCGATGACATCACCCACTCCCTATTTTGTATTTTATTGTATGAATTGAAATATTTTCATTTTTTCCTCATTGTCTTGTGAAACAAAGTTTTATTCATCTTTGATCATGTGGAAATACAATTGTTTAATAGCATTTTGTGGTTTAATAAAGAGGGTCCTAACTGTAAAATCTGTAATTTTGAAATATTCTATAAATCAAACAATAAAAAAAAATAAATAGTGAGTGACATCATTGAATCTCTCTTTTGCATAATATCACTGAGTTGTGCACTGTGTTGATAAAAATAAGCACAACTTTATAATGTCATTAACTTTCTTATTATACATCCAATTTTGATAAAATTTTCAGCATTATGCTTGTTTTATTTTTCTATGTTGATTCAAATCAACCTTTTTCTGGGGTGGACTTGAACTTTAAAAGATCAGAGCGATTAATGTCAATTCTCTCTACAAATTTCCATACTTATTAAATGACATTCCAAAAGAGTGTCCAATTAGTTCTTCATATTGATGCTGTTGTGAAATTAAAATGCAAAATGATCTTAATGACATTTTTCTGGTCAATGATGTGTAGAATACCAAAGGGTAGATGTACATGTAGATGTTACTTCTGACATATTCCTGTGCTTTGTGGATCTGTGTTGACTACTTATTTTTATTTTCAGATCACTACGTGCACTGTTAGATAGCGAGATGGAACACTCGGCTTCTCTCAGGGGTCAACTAGAAGAACTGAGGGTCAAAGATTCTGACATGCAAGAGAAATTAGACTCACAAGTACAGGCTCTTACAAGGTATGAACGGTAAAGATATGGACCAGTGTAAGAATTTACTCAATGTGATTATTAATTGGAAAAATTGTTACAGATTTCTTTTTATGACCCCGCAGACGAAGTCCAGAGGGGGCATTAAGCGTTGCCCCTGTCTGTCCGTCCTTCCATCCGTCCCCCCACTTGGTTTCCGTGCAATAACTCGAAAAATATCCAATGGATTAAAAAAAATTTGGTGTGTAGGTAGATGACACCAAAATACAGGCTAAGTTTGAATTCGGAGTCCGCAGGTCAAAGGTCACAGCTCATTATATATGCGAGTTGGTTTCCGCGCAATAACTCAAAAAATATTTAATGAATTAAAAAATTTTGGTGTGTAGGTAGATGACACCAAAATACAGGCTAAGTTCGAATTCAGAGTCTGCATGTCAAAGCTCATTAAATATGCAAGTTGGTTTCCGCGCAATAACTCGAAAAATATTAATGGATTTTAAAAGTTTTTGGTGTAGGTAGATGACACCAAAATACAGGCTAAGTTCAAATTCGGAGACCGCTGGTCAAAGGTCACAGCTCATTAAATATGCGAGTTGGTTTCCGCGCAATAACTAGAAAAATATTTCATGGATTTTGAAAATTTTTAGTGTGTAGGTAGATGACACCAAAATAAAGGCTAAGTTTGAATTCGGAGTACGCAGGTCAAAGGTCACAGTTCATTAAATATGCGAGTTGGTTTCCGCGCAATAACTCAAAAAATATTTAATGGATTTTAAAAATTTTGGGTGTGTGGGTAGATGACACCAAAATACAGGCTAAGTTCGAATTCGGAGTCCGCAGGTCAAAGGTCACAGCTCATTATATAAGCAAGTTGGTTCAAAGGTCTAAATTTGTTCATTATATATATGCATATTGGTTTCTGCACTTAAAGTTCAATCATATTGAATGAATTTTTGATCGCGTTAAGCGGAGGCATCTGTGTCCTTTGAACACATCAAATTTCTAGTCTAGTTAAGAGTCTGGAAATTATCTAATTTGTCTTGTTTCTTATTGGTCTCATCCCACATAGATTAATCCTATTTCATCTAAAATCAGTTGTCTACTAACATTTTTGTCAATTTTTTTTAAACCAAGAATGCACGTAGCATTTTCATGTCAACACCCCCCTGATGTTGAGAGTGATGTTTAATCTGAGTGTATTGATGGTTTGACTTGACAGGGAAAATGAACTCCTGAAGAATCAGTTGAAGAAGTATGTAGCTGCTGTTCAGATGCTAAGAAGAGAAGGGTCTACTGGAGCAATTGAAGGTATGTTTAGATCTACCCAATCTTTAGTTTGATAGGGGGTTGCTTGTACAGATTAGACTGGTCCTTATTTGACTTGTAACAGTTCAATAAACATCGTGCATAAATATGTCACAGATTTTTACTTCCACTCTGGCAACTATTTGACCTTGAAAAGGTCACATAAAGATATTTATGAAATTAAAGCCGTTGAAAGTTTGGCTCGGAGAGGACATTTGTGTTATCAGTACTGAAGAGTATTTAACCAATATTAATGTAGAGCTTAATTTAGTAATTTATAGCAAAATGATAATATCATGATCAATTGGCATACTTGTAATTTGATGCTGTACCTAATTATAGAAATGAAATTATATGATATACCGGGAAAATCAACCCTGCAGATTCCTTGATAATGTCAGGGCCATCATGTAGGGTGATTTTGTGCCAGTTCTGGGCGTGATCATGTGGCCAATGGTTGAAATCTGTCCCTTATTATCTCTCCACCCCTGTCATATTGTAGCATCCACAGAGTGAGGGGGAAAAATAGACCTCACAAATCCCCAATTTAAAGGTAAAAGACAGTAGTTGCAGCAAACAACTATTTCACAAGAAAGTCTTTTAAATCCAGGTTAATTCCAAAATATTATCATACATCTAGATCTGGTACATTAATGTAAACTTATCTTTGTAAAATCATGAAATCTTAGCTCAAAATCGATAATTCTGATGATCACTAACACAGAAAAGCATATATGGGACAGTGTACTCTATTGCTTCCAAAAATACCCGACATTTGATGGAGTTCCTTGCTTATTTTGCTCATTTCTCGTTGATTATGCATTTCTTCCTGAGCTATTTGGCACATATTTTTTATTTATACTAGGCCTAATTTATACATACAAACACTTTCATTGGATTCTGTTCGAACTCATTTCGAGATCATTACCACAACTGGTATTTATCTTTAAGGAAAAATATGTCAAGAATGGATAATAATATATGTGGCCTGAGAGAATCTTTTTAACAAATAAGATGATACTATATTTATGTAGTATAGGTTTATGCTGAGATAATCAGGCATTCTTCACTGTGATGTAAAATTAAATTTTAGTTGCGCCAAAGTATTAAAGGTCTGATAAGGGTTAATAGTGCATTGCATGAATTGACTTGGTATACATGTATGACCATGAGATGGATTTAGTAAGATTTCCTTTCACTTCCCACTTGTCTCCTCCATACAGGGCTACCAGGTTTCAGACCGGAGGATACTCAACCAGCCATACCGGAACCTAAACAAAATCTCATAGATTACAGGTATGACACTTCCTATCCCAACAGAGCATGAGAAAGTCTGTAGGCTATATATCTTCATGTCTTTCTGGAATCTTCTGTTGATGTGACAGATGAGTAGGCAGACAAGTAATTTGCCTGGGTGGGTTCTCATATCAGAGTGAAGACCAATTTGTGATGCACACAACCAGCCACAGCTGCTACGAGGGAAAGAAAACGGAGAGATTTTGTTTACTTCTCTCCTTCTTTTGACATAATACATTACTGTATATTACTGCATATGCTCAGAGTTACAAACTGATTATGAACAATATGATTGTACATGTATGTGGAACAGGACAAGAACTTGTCTGCTGATTGTGTTTGAAGGCTGTATGATAATTCATTGAATTCAATACTTGGCCACTGAATAAAGGTTGAGAATGGACCTGGGTGGTTTGCATAAAACCTTCCTTGGTTACGAAATTAGATTCTCAATCATTTTGATTCTTATTCGATACAGCTGAAATCCGTAATTCTTAGATTTACATTTTCCTTGAATGGAAATTCAGTATTTTCCAATTGTTTAAAGGATGTACATCACCAAATATTTTGAAACAGGCAAAATTGGGATATCTTATTAAGTACAAGAAAGGGTCACTAGTCACTTATAAAGTTGGGCATAACTTATAAATAGCTTTATGAACGGCCCCCTGAAATAAAATGTTAGGATATTGAAGACTTAAATTTTGTTTTTGTTATAAAGTAAATCTGTATAATATATTAGATCATCTTTAACCACAGGTCACTAAGCTGGCTTGAAGATTTTGCAAATTCGAACTGATGAAAATAACTAAAATAATAAAGAATTTCTCATGTAGGCATCGTGGGTCAGTAGTACTGACTCCCGACTCTTAACCAGTGGGCCATGGGTTCATACGCTACTCCGGGCTTCAATTTCCTGTAGCCAGAAATTCATCCATATTGTGCTGCACTCAACCTAGGTTAGGTAAAATGGGACCTGGCAGGAATGTCTTCCTTGAAATGCAGTGTGTGTTTAATAGCTGATCTGCTAAAGCAAGGGTAATTATTATGCATTTATTGTGGAGTGCTTTAGTAGAGACTTCTGATAAAGTAAGTGCAAAATGCTTTTTGAGCAAGTATTATTAATTCCCATTTTTTTATATTTTAATTCATTGTAAGTGAACAAGCTGAGCAGTATGAACACAAGTTGATCCAGGTAGCTGAGATGCATGGTGAGCTGATGGAGTTCAATGACTATCTTACAAGACAGCTGAAGGCTAAAGATTCTCTTATCAAGGTATTGAGAGATGAATTGATTGATCTTAGAGGACCGTTACCTGAAGACAAATCAGATTCAGAACTCAACTCACCAGATTCAGAAACGTAAGTCTCTATTCTGGTAGCTTTCGATGTGATGCAAATGATTACAGGATGTTTCAGTTTCATACTTGGTTCAGACAATTGTTTTGTCCTAATTGTAGAGTAAGCTGCTAATATCCACGGAAGCTGATTGGGAGGGGGGACCTGTTTGCCAAACTACCAAAGTGAAAAGTGAAAAATCATGTGCTTTTTCTTGCATCAAATCTTGCATCCATGTATCAAAATTAGTGTTGAACCCATCAAAATGTTGCTTTTTGTACATGTATTTTGTAATTTAAGATCTATTTGTAGAACTTGTTTACATACATGTATACAGTGTATATTTGTAGTTTTTCTGCATATTTACAAAGGAAATGTCTCTGGGCTAGCCCCATGAGCTTCTTCGGGCGGTATTTGCGCTTTATGAAATAAAACCTTCATTATTGTTATTTTTATTTTGGGGACACTGCTGTTCCAACTGGGCATTTGTCTATTATTCAGACTTTGTGTAAAAATATTGTCACTCTATTTTACTTGGTACCTACCTGATGACTTTAATTGGCCTGTCATCGTTCCTTCTTGTTCTTATTCTGCAGAGCCTCATTAGCACCTGCAACTAGAGCCCTTATCAATCTATGGATTCCATCAGCTTTCTTAAGAGGAAAGGGTAAAGATGCTTTCCATGTATACCAGGTAGGTCTATATCCATACACATGCAACACCTCTTCTTTTCCTCACATTCTTCCTCTCTCTTCTCTATAAAAGGAGAGAGAGAACCATATCGAACCATGGCAGTTCCATGTATGCCTTGATTATAAATGCCTCTGGGCTGAAGGAGTGCAGACGCTTTAGTTTAACAATCCATTAATTCATCTGTGCATGGTTTCAACCTTATTCATATTGTAGTGTGGGGTCAAAGACTAAAAAGACAAGGGATTGTTTTCCTGGTGAAGTAGTTAGATTTTGTAATTAAATCCATAGATCATATATAATACAAATATACCTGAGGGAAAATAGTCATTTTGCCAGTACAACTGAGGATGAATAATTCTCTCTATACTTTCGAAATTAAGACCTGGTTTATTAATAAGTTAGAACAATAGGTCTTTATAATCTAGTTCTTGTACCTGTAGTTCATCTTTTTTTAAATCTGAACCAAAATATAGATAACGCGCTGTGCTGACTGATCTACTTTTCCTAAAGCCATGCGCTCAGCGGAACGCGGATTTGTGCCTGCACCGTCCCTTCACAGGACTTTCCCAGAAGAGTCACCTCGCTGAGCGGTGCGCCCGAGAGATCACGATCTGTTACGTCAATGATGGAATAGTGCACTATTCCATCATTGACGTCATGGAATAGTTAATTTTCTTCAGTGGGTGTTTCATTTTCAACATCATTGCAAAATAGTGAGAATATGTTTGGTCACATGATGCTATTTAAACCAATTAGTATACAGGATTTAATTTATGTAGAATATAAATAACATAAAGATTACTATTCAGACACTTATATGATGCATTGTGTTGGTAGTGTCGTTAAACCACAATCTATCGATCAATCAGTTATCCCAAGCTAATGACAAGACCCTTATTTAAAGGACAAGTTCACCCCACCAAAAAGATGATTTGAATAGAAAGAGATAAATCAGACAAGGATAACACTGAAAATTTCATCAAAATCGGATCTGAAATAAGAAAGTTATGACATTTTAAAGTTTTTCTAAATTTCATATAACAGTTATATGCACATCTTGGTCAGTATGCAAATGAGGGACCGATGACATCATCCACTCACTATTTCTTTTGTATTTTATTATATGAAATATGAAATATTTGAATTTTCTCCTCATTGTCATGCGAAAAATCCTTCCTCCCTGAACATGTGGAATTCTATTGTTTCAACATTTTGTGGTTCAAACAAGATGGTCAATATTGAAATATTGTATAATTCAAACAATAAAAAACATAAGAAATAGTGAGTGAGTGACATTATCGACTCTCTAAGTTGCATATTACTGAGTTGAGCGTAGAACTGTTTTGTGAAAAATAAGCGACTCTTTAAAATGGCATAACTTTCTTATTTTCCATCCGATTTTGATGAAGTTTTCAGCATTATTCTTGTTTGATTTTTCTCTATTTATTCAAATCAACTTTTTTCTGGGATGGACTTGACCTTTAATTTCATCATCTAATATTCTTTGACAGAAGGGAAATCCAGTTTTGTCTGCTTCTGTGTTGCTCTCCAAGTAGGTCCATTGCAAGGTATGCTGTACAATTTCACATCATTTCATTGTCTTTCTCCTTTTCCTTTTCATTATCTCTTTTCCTTGTCATTGTCCTGCTCAGATATATGTTCGAATCCGAGATGATGAATGGAATGTTTATCGTCGATATTCTCAGTTCCGTGAACTCCACATCAAGATGAAGAAATCTAATGCTGTCATCAACACTTTTGAATTCCCTCCCAAGAAGGCTGTTGGTAACAAGGTATACTCATTTACTTCTGTATGCATATTCATTCATTTATTCTTTCATTCAGTCAGTCAGTCATTCACATATTTATTATCAACAGTTATACTATTGTCCTTGAAGGCCCTACAACATAGATACAAAAATTACAAACAACTAAATTTTATTAAACAAATATTTGACAAATGAACCATGTTAAGATAAAGAATTTCAAATAGATGAGAAGACAACCTAAAACAACACAAAGGGCCAGCCCAATGATAAACGTTGTTTTAAGTCCAAAACAAAATCATGAATAAGAGGAATCATACTGGGCATTTCTTCAGTGATAACATTTTTTAACCTGTTGAATATGGATAGTTGTCATTCTCATAGGCTTACAGGAACCACCCAGTTCTTGTCAGCAAGAAAATAAAGTACAAGTTCAGTTTATGATATTTTTGGGCCCCGTCTTTACAAAGAGTTAGATTGATCCAATCAATCATAACTCTATGGAAATCCCATCAGTGTCATAATTTTTTCTACAGGAAATTTGCAAAATGTCCTATGTAAACAATGGAGCACACACCAAATTGTCAAGAAATCAATGAATTTATGGATATACATTCATATCTAGAAAAAATTTTGAGCAAACATGCATTTTATATGTTGACTTTGCTGGCTTTCCATAGTAGCGATTGATCAGATCAATCGCAACTCTTTGTAAGACGTACATGCTAAGCTGCTAAGTAGTACTGATTTTCAGTATGAAAAATAAGAATGATATTGATGGTTTCTTGCAAAATACTGATTTTTAAAGTTTCAGTTTTATATGTTGTCCTACATGTATGTTCTTTGGTAGTATTTCTTTGAAAATACTGATTTCCTCACCAATATCTTTTTTTCTTAGCTGTACAGGTAGCAATGGCCAAGGTATTTATTATGGCTATGGCTTTGCAATTATTTATGGATCGCAAGGGGTATTTGACAAAGTAGCTTGCAAAGTAAGAGTTTACAAATGAAATGAATAAAGAGCTTAACAAATTTGCCCAGTTGCTCTGAATGTTGTAACAAAAGAATAACTATAAATCTTATCACATTCAAGTTGGCACAAAAGTATACTTTACATAGGATTTTGGTTATAAAGGTAATGATGTTGTCCACATTTATATATTTTCAATTTTAACTTAAGAACAATTGAATCACATCCAGCATTTAAGATTATTATTTACTAAAAAATTTAACATCTATTGAATCGTACAAAAGACCCTATTCAGCTTCGATCTGTATTTAGTATGACAAATTTCATGTAGTATTACAAAAACCAGAAATTTGGATCTCACACAAGTCAATGAACTACATGTGTTATAATCTGTTTTGTGATTTCATAGGACACAAAATTTGTTGAAGAAAGGAGGAAAAAGTTGCAGCACTATCTACGACTGGTGATCAATTTTTGTGTACAGAACTCCCTCGAACTTACAGAGACACCAAGCAAAGAAACACTGATATCATTAATACCATTCTTTGGGTGAGTATACAATGATGTACTTCATCATTTTTGGTAGATGTGTCATGAAGCTGTCTGTATTTTTTATAGAAATGACTTTATACACGACTGGTGATCCTTTCTTGTGCTATATGATATATCCCTACGTAGCTGACCTAACACCTAAGACCATGTTCCAGTCTTGCATAAAGTCATGTGTAACTTCATAAAACACTCGTCAGGTTCTTTGGATTACACAACCCTATGATGTGCTTCCTCTACAAATGTTTCATCTGATTCTTACGCAAGGCCATTGCAATGCAGGAAGCCTGCTTAGAATTAATTTCTATGTAATATATTTTTCCTAAAGTGTATCAGGAATAATCTACACTAATATGATTTAATCAATGTACATGTATGCTTGAAACATATTGTAAAGATACTAGGAATAGAATGTCGAATACTTTTGGTTTGTTTGTACCTTGATATTACATGTATTAATACCTTTTCTCTTTGCATTGCAGGGATACTATGGCTAGGAAGCAGAGTAAAGGAAGCGGGGGAAACAAACCAAGACTGATGGCTGGTAGGAGGGCTAATGAGACACCAAGCTATGAGGGACTTTGAAAGGCTGATGGTTGATGGGGGTAATAATCAAAGATCGATGGTTGGCAGGAGGGGTAATGATTCACCCATCTATGAGAGACTCTAAGGAATAGGGGTAACAATTCAAGATTGATGGTTGGTAGGAGGGGTAATGATATACCCATCTTTGAGAGCCTCTAAGGAGTAGGGGTAGCAATCCAAGATTGCTGGTTGGTAGGAGGGGTAATGATTCACCCATCTAAGAGAGCCTCTATGGAGTAGGGGTAACAATCCAAGATTGCTGGTTGGTAGGAGGGGTAATGATTCACCCATCTATGAGAGCCTCTAAGGGATAGGGGTAACAATCCAAGATTGATGGTTGGTAGGAGGGGTAATGATTCTCCCATCTATGAGAAATTCTAAGGAGTAGGGGTAACAATCCAAGATTGATGGTTGGTAGGAGGGGTAATGATTCACCCATCTAAGAGAGCCTCTATGGAGTAGGGGTAACAATCCAAGATTGATGGCTGGTAGGAGGGGTAATGAATCACCCATCTATGAGAGACTCTAAGGAGTAGGGGTAACAATCCAAGATTGCTGGTTGGTAGGAGGGGTAATGATTCACCCATGTATGAGAGCATCACATCGTCTCTGGGCTGTTAAAACCTATCTCAAAATTAAAACATTTTGATGAGAGCTTTATAGAATAAGCTTGATTTTGGAGTGATAACATGGGTAGCGACCTTCTTTTGCCTAGAAAGAGTTCTTAACAGGTATCAGGAAGTTTTCATTAAAATATAAGATTATCAACTATTCCCATATTTCTAAAATACAGCTTTTTCTAAGCTGCCCTCAATTTTTTTTTTTTTTAATGCGAGGTTTTAACAGCCCAACCACGAATAATGATAGCTTGAATATTGAATAGTGCAGTATTGAACTCAAATGCCCAATGGAGTGATTATTATAAATCATGTGATCTTGATTATACATCATGTGATCTTTTTTGTGAGCTTGATTAAATATCATGTGATCTTGATTATACATCATGTGGTCTTGATCAAACATCATTTGATCTTGATTTATTTATCATGTGATCTTGATTGTGTATCATGTGATATTGATTATAAATCATGTGATCTTGATTATAAAACATCATGTGATCTTGATTATATAACATCATGTGATCAAAATTATTCATTGTGTGCTATATGTAGGTATGTGTGGATATGATTTATGGCTTTTCTTGAAGAGACTTGTATCACACATCAAGAAGTTCCATGATTTTCATGTAGGATTGAGTTTTAAAGTTATGTATTTCTTCATAACATTCTGATTGATTGAGGATATATTGCATAGGTATTTGCTGCTGTTTGTATATTTCTTTAATTCATTGGTTTCCTATTTTGAAAAAAAGACATAACACAGACTTTAGTAGTATGTAATGTTCATCCTGCACAAATAAGAGATATCACCCCAAATTTAATTGCATGTGTCTATCTTGCACCCAAAATTGGAAGTATTTCAATATGAATTTATTGTGATACATTGTTTTTTGGATTTTTTTATGTTTGTATATGTTGCAAGAAAAACATATATTTTATTTGCATTCTATGCAAGGATAGGTCCAATTGAATTGAATTGAATTGAATTGAATTGAATTGAATTGAATTGAATTGAATTGATTTGGGGCACCCAAAATATGCTGCATTTTCCTTTGCCTGAGAGATCTACCAAATTAGTGATCAGACTATAAAGACCATCTTGAAAATACTGCTCAAAAATCCTACAGTGGCTGCATACATTGAAGGGATTAAGAGTGAATGTTAATTGGCTGAAAGGCATGGCCTCTGACTGTTACTGTGGTAACTGTCGGAGAAAGACAACTTGTCAGTGGTCCCCTGATCCTTCCAGCTGAGAAGGTGTCCCTAAGGACTTGAATTATTTATTCCAGTAAGTTTGTAACAATGCACAATCTAATGGTTTGTATTCACTTGCAGACTCACAGTATGCAGATGTTCTAATTCTCAGATTGTCAAACACCATCAGGGCTAAACCCCACTCGGTCTACTCTCCATTTGGTCCAAATGCCACTTGATTCAACAATTACTTTGTCTAATACACACTTTGGCTAAAGATCATCTAGTCTAATGTCTAGGTGATTCTAATTCCCACTTTATCCTCAACACAAAGACAAAGTGGCGTTAGACCAAGCTGATATAAGACAACATTGGAAGAGCCTAACTGGGAATTAGACCAAATAATATATGCATTAAATGGAAATTAAACCAATTTGTTAGGAGAACAATGTTGTAGAATAGTTGGGATTAGACCAAATGGAATGTAGACCAAGTGCGTGTAGACCAAATAGCAATTCATCATTATATAATGACGTGCCTGAACCAATTCAGGCATCTCCCATCTATCTCTTCACAAGCCAATTTTATTTTTTATTTATTTATTTATTTTTTGAATGTGTGATTGAAGAGAGTTGTACAGGAACTTCCAACAAAAAAATCAATGATTGGTGTTCAGTTGTACTTAACTTCTGTTTGAAAAATATATTGAGTTATTTGAAGGCAGTCAAAAGAATAAGGAAGAACTTTCTGTAACCAAGCTGTGAAAGTATTTTTCTGATACTTAAAGTGATGTTTTTTTCAGTGAAAGGGGTAAACTTTATATCCCTTAAATATAAACATGCTTAAGAAACTAGATTTTTACATGAGATTTGTTTTGAATGATGGTGATGAAGAAGCAGGCCAATTGTAATTATTTTAAGATTTTTATCTGATCGCAATTACGTGTGAGGCACCAGTGCACTTTATCTTGAATTAATGTTATCAGAGCTAGTTAAGTTTGTCCGAGTATATCACATGAAAGAAAGCTGAAGTACAATAGTACTTGCGATTTTATTATGTTTAATTTCCAATCATGCGGGATGAGATTTTTAAAATTGTATTTGTTTCAATTTGTCAAAGAAAAAAATATTGTGGTTTGAAATGATGATTTTGATTTGATATTCACTGCTTCGAGTTCAGGTGCAGTGAAAGAATTTATGAGATATATGTATCTTTGTTTGTTTGTTTTGATAAAAGCAGGGAAATTAGAAAATCATACTGATTAATGGTTTGGAAAATCCATCAAAGATTAAACAGAGATATGGATACTCTAACGTTTGATTTTGTGATGTCACACTCAAGCAGCTTGACTCTATCATGTGATAGAAGTTCTACAAAATACCATTATGTCAGAAAATGGAAATGTATTTGACCTGTGCATTCAATATGTCATCAGACACAATATTTCATACATTTTTGCATCAAAAATAATTTTCATTCATGATGAACCATTTAAAAACTAATGCATTGTCTATTACATGATATATGGGAAAGATTCATCCTTTGTGACAAAAGTTCATAATTCTGGTGGATTTTCCTCGGACTTTCGTGAATAATTATATTAAGCTTTTTTATTTTATTTATTTATTTTATTTTTCTTTTAGTCAAACCAACTTGATGTCCATATGAAATTGTCCATTAAGAAATATTACAGTAAAAGTAATAATTTATGGTCATCATTATTGAATAGTGACAATAAATCAATTTAAAGAATATAAACTTATTTAAACAGGGGACAGTGCAAATTGCATCTTGATGAATATTTGATGTGTAAGGTTTATGCTATAGTCACAGATACCTTTACGAACACTGTAAAAACGATTTTATACCCCTTATTGCTATGTATAAAAATCATTCGCATGGTGTTCGTAAAGGTATTTATGACCGTAGCATAAGAAATAAAAATTATTCAATAATTTTATTGGGTTACATGTTAATAGTGTGAGGAATTAAGAGGAGGAAAAAGTCAAATTCGTTGAAATTGTAATTTAAAAACATTTTTAATGTACAGATGTTCTATGATTTTATACTACATGTAAAGTGGGTATATAGTTTGCAACGTTTTGATTTCATGATTTCTGTCATAATGAAATATGAAAGTTAAAGAAAAAAGACAGACTTGCAGAGTTGCACACAACCACAAATATAATCATTAAATACAGTACATGCTTTTTAATTCATCACAAAGAAGCACTTGTTGTGATGGTATATCTTGCCAGTACTATACTATACTATTTGACAGACATTACCTGGGTAAAAGGTATTGTTAACAAGTCTGGAATAGTTTATTTTTAAGGAAAGTTTATGTGGCTGGAATGATTATAGCCTACGATTATTGAAATATCAATATCTAGAATCTATCTTATGTCAATTTGGGAAAATTGCAATCGAGAATTTTGGATTATTAAAAAGAAACTTGTTTTTGGATACATGAGTAAATAGAATAGATATTAAGAATAATTGTCAAATGTAATAAAAATATCAGATGTTGACGACAAATGTCAAAAGTAAGAAAATTTTTCACTTAGATATTGATATCAGAAGTAAGTAAAATTACTTAGATATTATTGACAATATCAAAAAGTAGATTATTGTATCAATATCAAAGCTAAGTATATTGTTATGCATTAAAGATAAATTTCATGAAAGGTAATTTTCATGCTGTTTAACATGGGTATGAGAGTGAGGTCTCATTAAATATACAAAATAAATCAGAAAGCTTAAATTTTTGGAAAATAATTGATTATAAACTGGAAATACAACTCAGTTTTATGATGTTTCGCCAATTAGTACTGACTTTAGGGGCATGCAAGGCCATTGAAAAAAGGCATCAATATTAAAAATTTACTTTTCAATGGCACACACACACTGGATTACCACAGGGCCCCAAGGCCTTGGGCAAAAAGGGCACTTGTTTTGGACCTGAGTCTACGAATATTTGGAAGGGCATCAAAGCCATATCTAAGGACATCAGAGACCATGGCCTTGGGTGGCTTTGGGCTTTTTCAAGCCCTTCTATATGCAAGTTATGTGATTTGCATCATACTTGAACACACTGAAAAAAAAGTTACTGAGCTCCATGGCATCTTTGATATCTGAATTTGGATTTAGTTTTTGCAAGATTATTGAAGTCAGTTGCCTGTTCTCAATGTATATGGTACATGTAACCCTTATGCAATCATGCATTAAGATTTGTTACCATTCTTTGATATTGGTGTTTAAAATTGTACTGATACCTTTGTTGAAAAATATTTTGGGTATATGTTTATATCAGGATGGGTGTACTTGTGATATATTCAGTTTTTTTTTAATGAAGTTATATATTTCTGTTTATTTTGTATTTCAAGTACAAAGCACCAAACATTTAAAATATTTCAATGAGTAAGTATGTGATACAATGTGTAAAGGTGTCCAGTTTTTATTTTGCTTGGACTGTATAGACTGTATGTGTGAAATTATATTGAATAATGTAACCATATAATTTTTGTGCTGTAGAATACTGTGTACTGACTTATGAATGCACTATGATGTACAGTGTAACTTAATTAACATGCAAAACAAACTAAAAGTTTTCTTGAATACATGTTACTGCCTTTATTTGTGTAAATGATATTAATTACAGCAGGATACTGGAAATTGTTATGAAATGAATGGATGGGAGGATGTGTTCAAGTTTGGTACTTGTACTGGGGCCCGTTGCAGGAAGAGTTGCAATCAAACGCAACTCTAAAAATCATGCGCAACTTCATTTTCAACCAATCAATAGCACGCATTTTGGACTTGCGATTGATTTTTTTACTTGCGTTTAAACGCAACTCTTTCTGCAACGGACCCCTGGTGTTATTAGGAACACATTTTAAAACGTTTCCCTTGCAACTCGAAGTGGAGAAGGAAGGGAAGGGGAAAAGAGAAAGAAAAATGAGGGAGAGGCGAGGAAAGAAAAGAATGACAGAGAGAAAAATAGAAAGTATAGAAGGTAAAAGGGGGAAGGAAGAGAAAGTGAAAGGAGACGGGGGATAGGGAGGGGGAGAAGGAGAAAAGGAAGAGAGGAAAGAAAAGGAGAAGTAGAGAAGGGAAAGTGAGAGGGGAAATAAAGAGACAGAAGGGATTGGGAGAGAAGAAAGAATAAAAGGGAAGAGGAAGAAGGGGGATAAGGCGAAGGGAGAAGGGGAAATGAAAGAAGAGGAAAAGGGGAGAGAACGGAGATGAAAGAAAGGGATGGAGAGGGAGAAAAAGAGAAGGAAACCAAGGGAGACGGTGAGGGAAAAGAAAGGAAGGAGAGAGAGAGAAGGAAAAGGAAATAGAGAAGGAAAGAAAGAATGATAGCCACGATAGAGGGGATTAGAAGGGAGAGAGGAAAGAAAGGAACGGTAAAGATAGAGTAAAGAGAATCAAAGGAAATGCAATATGAGAGAGGGGAAATAAATGATGAAAAGAGAGATATAAATTAAGAGAAAACAAATTAGTGGCACGGAAAAAGGGAAAAAAAGTGAGGCGGGTGAAGTTTTAAAAAGGATTAGCCTCTGTCCATTAGTATGATCAGCAAAGGTTGATATTGGGGCAGGGCTAAGGGGGCTAACTGGGTTTGCCACGTGGCGAAGGGGCCATCACCCCCACCCCCCCCCCCCCCCCCCCCCTCAAAAAAAAAGAGAGGGAGAGAAAGAAATGCAGGGAAATGGAAAGGGAAAGAGGTTGTGGAGAAACGGCCCTGCACCCCTCCTTCATGAAGTAGCGAATGCCTTTAGGGCATTTTTTTTACGATGTAGTCCGGATACGTATACGTCCTCGTCCTCCTGCTGCTGGCTTACCCTAATTACAGAACATAAGCCTACAAGAAGGTATAATAAAAAGAGGGAAAGGGAGACGGACGCCGGGGAAAGAAGAGAAATGAAATAAAGAAATATCAGGAAGACAAAAATGCAAACAGAAAGATTAATTTGAAAAAAATTGAAAATCATAGTAAAGGAAGAATAACAATTATTTATCCCACAAAATTGTGAATCAATATAAACTATCAGTGGGAAACTATGGAGCCGAATAACCCGGCCTCGCTCTCTCTCGTAACACAGATTCTCGATCCGCGCTTCGTTTAATAATGACCACGCCCACTTCATACGTACGTCAATGCAATGTAAACAATGTTTGAGGGGGCGTGGTGTGTTTGGAATTTAGGCCGAAGAGGAAGGTTAATAAAAGTGAGGTGAGTATTTGTGCTGTCAACCTTCCCTTCTTTGCAAATCGGCCGGTATACGGTTTTGTACGCAAGTTCATTAAAAAATAACGTCATGAAGGTACTACTACCAGTATGTCGAGTAGCATTGAGATATATCATGACTAGTAAAAGTAGTAGTACTTTATCATTCATGTCATTGTCCCCATATGTAGAAATCTACGTTAGTTATTCAGCGCTTACTTAAGACAGTTAATGTGGATGTGGCGGTAGAGACTCACTCACACATGCATGCGAGGACCCTAGGAATCTCCAAATAGTGGAGGGATCAGCTAAGAGAGAGAGAGGTTAGCTATACTTGAGTCTTGAAGTCCAGTTAGTTTGAGAGTACGACTGTTGTGATTTGTTGTTATGAGCAATGATGCATTGTCATATAGTTCTAGATCTATATAGAATTTAGAATGGTACTTTTTTTGCGAAGGAAAGCTAGAAATTCAGGCCGGCAATTCATTTTTCGATGTTTTCAAAACGTAAAGTGGAGTGATTTTTTTTTATTTTTTGGTAAATTTAAAAAGAGCAGTGCATGGCCAGTGCACAACTTAAAGCTTTGAACTATTTCTAGACCATTTGTAATTTACTATTTCTTGTGTCTAAAGAATTAAATCGTGTTTCGCGTTGGGCGGCTTGGCTTTTAGGCTGCTGCAGTAGATTGTCTCCAACTAGTCCAACAAATCATGTAGGGTCCATGGTCCACCTGAAATTTTTTGTCAAGCCAATACGCGCACTCCTCGTAGTACCAATAAGTTCAATACAATTATTGAGGCGGGGGGGGGGGGGCCACTTAGTATAAACGTAAGTGCCACGGTCGAGACCCCGATTTTCAGCCTAAATTTCTGTTCAAGAGCATCACCAATTAGAAAGCCATAGAAATTCCTATTTTTGTGGTTTCTCATGATTTCACGCTTTTACACTGCCGCTATAGCCCTAGCCGCTACCATGCTACGTTCTGGAGATCCCCTTTTTTATGTGGTCAGATCCAGAGCATTGCATTTTTAGCAATCGTTGATCCAAGAGCCGTTCCGGAGACCCTCATTTTAAGACCAAGATTTAGTTCCAGAGTCCCCAATTTTCGACTTTGGTGTGGCACATAGGTATCATATAATAATAATTCGAGTAGCCCCCCCCCCCCCCCCCCGGTTTATTGACCTCATGCATGTATTTGACAATAGCTCATACGGGGTGGTGCATGCACCCGTGGTAAACCACAATGATGGCGACAAGGCTTGTCGTGGGGTGAGCTGTCAAGTGATTTTATTTTTTCCTCCTTATTAATTATGAACTCTTTTAAGTGAAATTAGTTATTGTGTATTGCAGTGTCGATATCACAACTTATATCTATGGTAAAAATTTTGAATAAGTATCTGTGGATTTTGTGCTATGGTGCTTCAAAGTCTGACTACTCTGCATGTCAGCTTTTTTCAACTTTATCTCAATGTTCCCGAGATTGGCAAAAACATCAAAATAATGGGGCAAATATTATGCATCGTAGAGGAGTTATGGCTCAGTGGATAAGTCTCCGGACTTTAAACCACACAGTCCGGGGTTCAAATCCCACCGCAGCACTTGTGTCCTTTGGCAAGGTGTTTATCTACATTTGCCATTCTCCACCCAGGTGTAGTGAATGGGTACCCGGTAGGAAGGAATTCCTTGAATGCTTGTTGTGCCCGATGAGAGTAGCCATGCTAAAGCCAGGTTGATATAGTATGCAGCGCTTAGAAACATTGTATTAAGCGCTATATAAATGTTGTATATATTATTATCATTATACTCTGTAGGATAAGTGAAGTATGAAGATGTAGCACCAAGGATGGTACATTTAAGGGAGTATAAATCTAGTTCTGTGACAGTCTTGCTGATAGTTAGAAGCACTCCCCTGCCTGAAGTCCTCCAGTGATTTTATTTAACTTTTAATGAGTTTTTTTTTCTAAACATATGATTTCTGAAAAATACCAATTTGAGAAATTAAAATTAGGATGTAAAATATTCACCAAATATGTTAATATTACATTTGACAGGAATATTGTGAACACAATTAACAGCAATCTTGAATACAATCAAAGGAATACAAAGTTGCATTAGGATGGCTACTACACCACAGCAGTCTAATGAGGTCACCAGGTAATAGTTCACATTCCATCTTTCTTCACCTTGTTGTTTCTAGATTCTTATAATAATCTATCATTATTTTCTCACTGCAATTTTATAGTACCTGAAAAAATATTAGGCTACTTTAATAATCGATCATAAGCACTAATTACTTTGGGGTGTTTTTATAATAGTGTATGCAGGGTTTTAAAACAATGAACAGGGGAAAGAGAGATTTTGCAACTTTTTGCCCCCCCAATTTTTTTTTTTTTTAAGAGCCCTGGAAAATCCCCACTAACTGCAATCTTAAACTATAGCAGATTTAGGCAGTACATGTAGGTTGTGAAAAATAGACCCAGAATATTAAAAAAAAAAAACATATTTTTTGCTTGAATGATTGGAATATGTTCTTGGGTGCCAAATCAGATTCTCATTTTTATTCTCATGAGCTTAAGGTAAAATCCAATATTTGTTCATTCAAGTTTTGTGATGTAAAATAACAATTATGTGAATGCACATCAATTCTAGACCATCAGTGCATGGTCCAAATATTTTGACCCATAATTAAACCATAGATTCAATCTTGGTTTTAGTTGTGAAAGTTCAGTATACAGATATTTGAACTTGTCTTTTTTTTTCTATCTCCAACGAACAGAGTAGCACTGAAAAGGAATGCTCCTGGGAGCAATGAACTTAATGACATACCTGTGAAGAGTCCATACTTTGAGAACTTGTCACAGTCACTGCCAGATCCTAATGCAACAGAGATTCCATTGGATCAAAGCCAAGCTGACAAAATGCCATCCCCTAGACTCGTTTCTAGACTAGGTCCTGCGTTCTTCCAGCAGCCCTGTATCCATCTAGCCAAGCAGCTATTAGGCCAGGTCTTAGTGAGGATGGTCGGGGACCAGCGGTTAAGCGGAAGGATCGTGGAGACGGAAGCTTATGTAGGAGCTGAGGATACAGCTTGCCATACATACAAAGGGAAACAGACGGCTTCTAATAAGAGTATGTTTCTCGATCCTGGTCATGCCTATGTTTACATGACCTATGGGATGTATCATTGTATCAACATTACCAGCAAAGGTGACTATCACTTTAAATTTTGAAGATGTTCCTTGTATGTTTTTTTTTGGTAACATACATGTAAATACCTGTATCTTATCAAAATTTACCATTGAATTTGGTTATAATGTCAGGGTATAGTGACCGTCGTTAACAGAAGTTGACATGTTTCCTAGAATTTTTTTTTCTTATGGCACTGTATTCATGTTATTTCTTTCGCATTCTGCAGAATTTATTTTTTTTATATATACCAGAGAAAATTAATGAAAAAAAGTTCAGCATTACAGTGTAGATATCTATGATTTAATGTCTCTTTTATACATCTCTCAAATTCTTTTACTACACATAACCCTTTAGTTTTTTTTTCTATGATGTGTTATTGCATAAGTGTAGAAATGAGTTCAATTGAAATTATCACTACATGGATCAGGCAAATATTTATAACAACTGATGAAGTTATTGAACTATTTGTTAACATATTCTATTTATTTTCTCAATATTGAAGTCTTTTTTAGCATATTGGTGTTATCCTCCGTTTTTGCAGTTGTGTGCAACAGATTTTGATATCTGGAATAAGCGTGAACAGTAGAAATGACATGTAACGTAGCCCTATCTCAGACCAAATAGTGTTCATACTCTATTTTAACATTAGATAAAAAAACATATCTATGGAATAAAGTTCTGCTTAAGGATGGCTGGAAATGTTTTCATAATTTCTCTTTTGTGTTGAAGGAGAGGGCCAAGCGGTTCTCCTACGAGCTCTCTCCCCTCTTGAAGGCAAGGACACAATGACAAGCCTAAGACAGAAAGCAAGTAAGAGATCAGACCGAGAATTCAAGAAAAAAGATCTTTGCAATGGTCCCGGCAAACTGTGCCTCTCATTAAACATTGACAGACAATTAGACGGCACCAATCTTACTGAGGGAGACTTTTGCATGTGGATTGAGAGCGGTGACCAGATTTTAGATGGTGATATTGTGAGCTGTCCTAGGATAGGAATAGACTCAGCCACCAAGGAATGGGTTGAGAAACCACTCAGATTCTATGTGATTGGTAATCCTTGTGTAAGCAAGAGGAATAAAGCAAGAGAGCAGGAAATCAAGAACGCAAAATAATCATTGGAATTTATTGATCAATGAATTTTCATTAACTGAAATAAATATGCAGTGTTCTCAAATGTGATAAGGGTACAGATATGTATTTTGATATTCTTAATGTCAATATATATATATGTATATGTTGATTTTAAATTTTAACATATGATGCATGATACTAGACAGTATATCTTATTTTCATATCTGTAAAATTATAAACATTTACCCTGTTCATATGCTAGCTATCGTACAAAAGCCACAAATATTGCAGCCTCTTTTTGGATGTAAACCTTTCAATGGAATGTATGAAAGGAGGCCATTTAATTGCTTCCTCCCTTTTCCGGCTATATTGTGGACAGGACTTGGGGCAAATAATGTCATATTTCGATATTGGTGCGTATAAACCTCGGTAATATAAGGGCTATCGTGACTTTTACTTTGTAAAAAAAAAGAATTCACTTAATTTTTTTGTACAGTACTCAACCAAAGAAATGTAAATGAAAAGAAATGTAAATGATTATATTTGTAAATCTATATTTTCTCAGGATCATATGATACAAATACTCTCTCGGTTACTTTCCCCCTCTCCTCTCTCTCTTATTCTCTTTCTCTCTCTCACTCATTTTACGGGGGGGGGGTCAGATAATTGAGTATTTTCAGTGATAGTGATTTCTTATTGTATTTAACAGATCAAACCAAACTACAATATCTTTTCTGATTTGGAATGTACATACTAAAGTGCAACTTCAAGTCATTTCAGCGAAAGACTTATTACCTTATCTCATGACATTGAATTAGTGCATGGGTATTTTCACAGTGCCCGTTTCTGTTCATACAGTTGGTTTTTATTTTTCAGTTTGAAAACTCTACTGATATCCAAAAAGACAACAGGACAATCTCTTTGCAAAATGTGAATCCATTGGTATGTAACCAATATTTAAAGAAATTTTCAAAAATCTTTAAAATACTTTATTTAGCTCTTTCAAATCATAAGTACCGGTACATTTAAATTTTGCCTTAGTTGAATCTGTTGCTCAACAAGAAATCTCTTTGACTTGAGAGAAATTTGACTAAGAAGAGGTATTTCTTTGCCATAATCTGGTGAAAAAAAATTGCTTGGACTTTTGACAAATATTTGACTTAGGCAAGCTACATTTAACTGTATCCTCTGTTATCTTTTCCACCTCTTTTTTTTTCTCTTCCCTTCTCTCTCCCTCTCTCTTGTAAAACTACTTTGCTTTACCCAGATTCATCACTTTACTAAGTAAGCAAATGTTTTCACAATGCTTGTATTCATTATTTCAATACCTACTTAGTTATTACCTTGGCAAGCATGTCTTTCAACCTTAATATTGGTCTTTCAATTGCAATCATTGTCATAATTTCTTTTTCTGGGAGAATGTCTAGTTTATGTTCTTTGTTTCTTGATAGAGTCAAATTTATACTTATCTTGTCGATTGCCATCCTATACATCGATGGCCCTTGCAAATTAAAATACAGCCATTTGTAATTAGCCTCCTCAGATTAATAGTAATTTGAGCTTGATTTATATAGCAAGACTCTGTGACGGGCCCAGGTCTATCGAAAATAATATGCATATTTGAGAATGATACATGTATGTGTATGATCATGTTTGGTTCGTAATTTATCCAGGTCTTCTGCCAGGGATAAGGGTAAATATCTCTCGAGATAGAGGCTGTTCTCACGACGTTCCAAACTAGTTTAACGGGTAGTGAGAACGGTCGAAGCGGTCTTGGAAGCGATCTTCCAAACCAGTTTGGAAAACCACCTCGCGATGTAGTTTTCAAGATCGCTTTGCCTCGTTAAACTGGTTTTAGCGTAAGTGAGGACACAACCGTTCTTCGGGAAGCGATCTTCGCACATTTTGAGCACGCTACTCCACGCGACAGGTGTAGAATGCCCATGCTGCGGTTTCGAATTTCGCGCAAAACGTGTCACCCCACTGAGAGTGATTCCATAGCAACAAGAGCGCTTTACGTGAAGTGATTTTGAAAACCACTTTCGTGTGATCAAGTGGGAACGCTAGCAAAGCGATCTTCCAAACTGGTTTCCTGAATCGGTTTCCAGTAAACTAGTTTTAGAAAGCGTAATGAGAACGGTCTCATATAGGTAGGGTAAAAAAATATTATTGAAGAAATAAAAATTATACACAGATGCAACAAAGTACTCATAATAATCAACTCATCTTGTAACTTCTCTTTAATGTGATAAGAATTTATGTAAATAAAACATTTTCATTTTTATATAAAAGAACAACCTGTGCCCTGATGTTTTAAGTTATAAACAGGCAGATACTTGTATACAAATAATACATCATAATTATATTCCAAATACTGTACATTAGACTCAGCATATACTAAATAAGTCAAATAATTGTCTAATTCGAAGCATTATTTTTCTTGCAACACCCCCCCCCCCCTCGTCAAACATTTCGTTGGTGGTCATCCGAACAGTTGTATCACACACACAATAGTGCAAACCCATTTTAGAGAATATTGACTTCAAAGTTTACTGTAATTCCACACTTTGTTCTCCAGCCTTACAACATTTTCATTGCAAGAAAAATACATGGTTGAAGAGACCAAGACAATTGCTTGACATTGTTGGTTTTAAAAAGTCAGAGAAAATTTTTGAAAAAGAGCAACATGCTTGTAATTTTGGTTTGAGCAGTTTAGATTTTCCTGGTACAAAAACGCAATAGGAGATGCAACAACCCTGACATAATTTTAATGTGCCCAACCAAGCAAAATGTCGCATCGCTCTATTACGTGCAAAGTCAATGCAATGCCGATATGACAGTTTGGCTGACTGCGCATTTGCATATTAAATGCACATAAGTGTTGTTTGCTTTGCTAAAGTACACATTTCCAATGGGATTTGCGCATTTTATCAAAAATTTGTATGGCATCACCATGAAAATCCCCACATATTTCAGAAACTAAAAAAATTGCTGCCTAGAAATTTAATTAGCATATATATTTTTCATAACTTCATAATAGAAATCAAATCTGAATTATATTTCTGACCTTTTTGTTTTATGATTTTAAGTTTATAACAGTTTTCCCCCCAATACACAATTATCTGAATACCAGTACAATTATCTAGTGAAATCTCACTTATGCATGACTCAATTAACTAACTGTTTCTCATTTATATGTGAATAATTTTTTAAGTGTATATACAATCTTCAAATGTAAATAATATTCAATGTAAACTTTGCACAATTAGTCTTCGGACTACAGCATTGTATTCTGTTTTATATCTAATAAACCGAATTGAATTGAATTGAATTGAAAAATAGGAATCGTACTTTAGTTTTCTGCAGAAATCTAAAAATCAATTTTTTGACTGATACGATGGTTCGGATGAATGCCATTGATATTTCTGTGGACCCAGGTGATGTAGCTAAAGCAGAGTCGCCTGTATAAATCTCGTAACTTTTGGGCCTATATTTTAAACTCGGGGGGGGGGGGGGGGGGGGGTGCCTCACAAAGAGTTAAGAGTGACTCAGAGTTGCACTTATTTTCCAATCTGCGTGCAGTATAAAAGGCATCAAAGCATCAGTACAATCATGCAAAAAGGACACACACTACTGTGTATTAATAATATTGCATGATACAAACCATGTGCACATCAGCATTTAAATAGGACTCTATGTCGTACTTTACTACATGTATTTGTGTAACAACACCCCCCCCCCCCCCCCCCCGTTTTCTAAAGTCACTTTAATGTGACAGAGAATTTTCATATAAAAGAACGTCACGTTCCCTATTGCTGTATAATGTAGTTGTAAACAGACAAATATAATAATACGAAACACATTTCAATTAATAATATAAACCCTGAAAGTTACAGGCCAAGTCTTTTGCCTGTATTCTCAAGGTTTCAATTGAACCATGGTTTTGTACCCCTCCTAGTTTTTTTTAGACCATGGATTGTACCCCCTGGGGGTACAATCCAATTTTCTGATTCACCAACGATGGTTTCATTTGTACCATGGTACAAATCATAGTACAAAATTAATCATGGTACAAACCATTGTAAAATACTGTAAGATGCTACTGAGCATGCTCAGTAGCTGGGTGAGTAGCTGTCTGCTATTGTCAAGATGGAGTCTACTGCCAGACACAGGGTCAAAGGAAATTGTCAAATTGCTGAGAGAAATACACTGCTAGATTTAATAAGTGAAAGGAAGGAAGTGTTGGTGTTCAAAAAGACAAGATTGGAAATCAAATACTGAGAAAGCAGATGGTTGGAATGAGGTTGTGAAGCACTTCATTTCTATATTCAGAGGAAGATGGAGATTGGGTCAGATAAAAGACCAGTGGAAAAGGATGAGGATCACTGCCAAAAAGGAATATGGAAATTATCAAAGAGAAGTTAGAAAGACCGGTGGAGGACCACCCCCAACCAATCCCAGCCATATAACCACAATAATCAAAGAATTATGTCCATATGACTTCGTTCAGTACTGTAACAAGTACGATGACAACGCATTTTGGGAAGCCAAAATAACAAATCTCTTTTTAATGGTCAAGTCCATCATGTAATGATTTAGCGCCAGCTATCGACGACAACATAACATGGCGATCTGTGTATCTGCCAAGCTACGGCAATCCTGTAAATAAAGACACAACTGTAAGTTAGAACTGCCAAGTTAGAACCCGATTATTTAGATGTCTTATAAGTTATAGCCAAACACTTATATGTCAGAAGTGAAAGGACTGTTTTGTTGAGTGAATGGGAATGTCTAATATGAACAATAATTAGTGACATTTTCAGAGGGAAACGGCTCCACGATCGCCGACTGACCGGAAATACCTGACGAGAAAATTTGCATTTGCTATAGTGACCGGAAATAGTATGGAACAATTGAAACTGCCATCTCCGTTGGATTTGGTGGCGAGAAACCTGCCTCAAGCAGAGAGCTCAAGTAGAGAGCTCTACAAGACCCTGAAGTTTATAGAGCAGGCAACCCCATCAACAACTGGTGCCACTGCAGCGTCTGCACCTGTAGTTACCTTGCAGGCAGTGTTAGATGAGTTTGAGAAGCACTGCAACCCCTAAAGAATGAAACTGTCAATAGATATAAATTCTTCACCCGCCAGCAGGCAGCCGGAGAGATGCTGGAACAGTATTTGACGGATTTAAAAGTACTGGCTTGCAGTTGCAATTTTAGGGACCTGTGTACCGGCGGATCCTGTGCCTGGCAGATACGGTTCTAGGCACCATATCCACCGGCGGATCGTGTTCTACTCCGGCGGATTCAGTACCAAAAAAAGGCCACACTCTTCGGAAGATATCATGCGCTATCGCAATATCCTTCATTCACATACGTCACGTGGAACGAGACCGCGTGAATCATCAATTGAACTGAACTAACGTTGCGCTATAGAGATCATCTAGACTAGAGTAGAGACTGTACATGTAGAATAGGTCCACCGGCACTACTTGCTAACGTTATCTAACTAAGGCCTCCTAGATTTATTCATTATGAAGTTCGAAGAAGAGGTGGCTCTAATTGAGAGCTACCTTTCGGATTCTACTAGGTCTAATATTACGCCTACCAAAGCCTTGAAGAGGAAAGCCTCAAAATTCTGCCTTCATCCTGATGATGAGGGACAGACTCAGACTAATCAGAGAAGTTTGCATTACGTTGGAACTAGAAGTTCTAGTGGAGACGCCAGCTCATCACAACGTCGGCCCCGTAAGGTGGTCTTCAAGAAAGAAGAGCAGCAGCGGCTGCTCAAATGATGGCATCATGAAAATGGTAATTTCCCTTTTTTATTCTAACCTTAACTTAGATCTAAAGGCGGACGAAAATCCCCCCCCCCCATTGCCAGAGCCGCGCACGCTGCCGAGGTTGTCTGTCCAAATCAATATTACAGTATAGTCAATAGAACCAAATCCGCCGAGGAACCAAATCTGCAAACATCAAGCCGCGTCTAACCCGGCAGATATGGTTCCGATTAAAAACGATATCGGCCATTTAGAACGATAACTGCCGGCGGAAACGATAACTGCCGGCGGATACGGTATCAGTCGCTACACCTGCACGATTCATTGTTAAGGGACAGGATAATAGGTGGTATCAAGGATGATGCGGTTAGGGCAAGACTACTACGTAAATCTGATCTGATGCTGGAAAAGTCAATCCAGATATGTAGGGCCACTGAATTATCAAGGGAAAGAATGACAGTGTTTGACAAGTCCCAGTCCCAAGATGTGCATGCCGTGAGGAAAGACAATGGAAAGCAGAGAAAATAGAGAAGAAATGCAAGTCTTGTGGGAAATCGCTTCCATGAACAAAGAGAAATGCCCAGCATACAAAAAAACAGTGCAACAAGTGCAAAAGAATGAACCACTTCGCGAGTGTATGCAAAAGGAACCAAAGCACATCAGATGGGAGAAGAGGTCGACAACGAAACTCCTCTGATGGATTACCCTTTTGGTGTAATTCAGTCATCTAATCCGATAGAGGACGAATGGTTCGTAGACTTGGAAGTCAAAGGCAAAACACTAAGATGCAAGTTGGACTCGGGGGGGGCAATGCAATGTTATACCCAAGGTAGTGCAAAAGAGGCTACAAGCACCGAGGTCCAACGCAAGACTAATATTGCATGTGTCGAAGCACAAGGTAATTCCAGCAGGAAAAACTGAGCTTGTATGCACATACAAGAGAAAATTCTACAACATAGAATTTCAGGTGGTTGACAGTGAAGTACAGCTGGTGTTGGGACTGAAGGCATGTCAAAGTCTCAACCTAATCAAGAGGGTACAAGCCATGAGGACCAACGTGGAGGAAAAATATGAGGATATATTCCAAGGCTTGGGATGCATGCCAGGTGAACATGGCATCAAAGTTCATTTATTTTAATAGTTGTATGATGTATTTAGAAAAAGAAATAAATGTTACTTGAATTTAATTGGATTTCAGCATTTCATCTAAAATGAAATCGAGCTGTTGGGGTAAATCATCCATCTCTATGGATTATCATCCGGCATCTTAAAGATGACGAACGAAAGGAGAGAGTGCGGCTGCAACAAGCAAGAATTGGGGTGCTCCAGCCCATCAGGAGAAGGAAATGGAGACGTCTTGAGCGGAGAATAACTCGTCTTCAGAACATGTACAACACCGGCGAGATCAATCTCATTGGCTATTGGAGAGCCAAAACATATGTCATCAAGGCTTATCACTGAGGAAATGGATCAATTAATGAGGGAACTATAGTTACTGAAAGTCAAAGTGAAACCAAAGAAAGTCAAAGACTGACAACCAAGATACATTTATTTCCTACTTATGCTTCAGACAAATCTTCATTATCAGCCCGATCACTTGCCAGCAACACAGTTTTATTGCCTTTGAATTCGTCATGAAAAAAAAAAGTGATACAAAATCATCAGTGCTCCTTGCATATTTGATTACCATATTTGTGTTTTATTATAAGACAAACCGCACCCTCTACATTCGCTACTTGCCAATTTTAAGCCTTTCTTTAATGCCATCTCTTAATATTTTTTCTTCTAAATTTAGATGAGTAAACATGGATCTGCTTCTTGTTCAGTTTTATCTTAATTATTCATCCAATATGTGTCTTAATGCATTTCCTAGTCATGTTAACCCCAATGTTATAAGATCAATGGGGTCAGTATATATAATTAGGGTATTGCTCACTGAACCCTGTGAAACGTTTTCTTCCAAATCACCTGTTTATTAGAAAAGGGTGAATAAAGTATTTATCCTACTCTCTTATTACACTCAAATTAAACAGTTTACATTCGTTTTGAGTTAAGCTCTGGTTAAATGTTGTTTTTCCCCCTTCAAGATACCCAGATTTCCATTTTTGTACTGGCCATACGATGTCCAACATTCAGTGTCATTTTCTTGCCTGCTGTTTTTTAAATTTTGTTTGGGTTAGGGGTGCGCTCCACTTAATACATGCATTCAGATTATCATTTATGTATACCACACACAACATCCAGATATACTGTCAAACAGAAAACTTCAATAACATGTTCATCAACTACATATTGACGAGTTCCCATCTTCAACATTCTTTTTGTTTTGTTATAGGGATCTTCAGGAAATAATGCAGGCCTAGGACTGAGAAGAAAGTGTATATCAGGAAAATCAACTTTGTTTTATTCCAAACTTGGGGAAGATGTGAGGCATGCACGGGAAAACAAAGGGCCACAATGGAGACAAAATGGCATGCACATTATGAATGACACTGACGAGAAGAGACAGAAAGACATGGATGCAGCAGTCTACAGTGTACATTGATCAATCAAGTGTAAGCTTTGCAATTGATTGCAAATCAAGAACAACTTATGTAAGATTCCTGAGGATGCACAATATTTCAAATTGAACGCGACTCCTCACAATTTCATCAAAACGGCTGAGGCCAACCATCGGCGAGTCCCCGACTCGTGAGTGGATCCCTTGGTCAATTTCACAGATAAACAGTTCAAAAAAAAGTACAGGTTCAGGAAAAATGAAGTAATCAGGATAGCCAACATGCTTAATAATCAGGAGCTAGAGAGAAAAACAGGTCAGAGTAATTCCTTATCAAAGAATCTTCAGGTATGCATAGCACTTAATAACCTCTTTGTCAAGGGTTTCATTCTCGACGAGATAGAAACCAACCATAGTGAAGATGTTTCTACAGTCAGCAGGTGTATTCACACTGTTGCACAAGCTTTGTGTGATATAAGAGGACAAGTGAGCATACCTATTTCATATTTATTTTTATTCTTTTATTCATTTAAGGCCCAATGTTAGGCAATTAATGTACGGTACACCCTGCACCAGTGCACAGGCATCTACATTGTAAGCAGGGCGGTCAGGCACAAGTACTCGAAAGCAAAATATCTATTACATCATATTGTGGATAGAGTATTTAAGATTGAAGGTACTGATGAAAACCCAGTACTCCATGAACAGTTCTGTTCCTATCTCCCTCCTGAAAGAAATTCTCGGAATGGATATCCAGACAGCCTTGTCATGCCTTCTACCTTTCCTCTTTCCTAGGTCATTTTAGGCACATTGGGAGTGTGGTCAATATGCAGAAACACTTTAACAATAAACAACTGGAAGGATTAAAGGTATCGGTGGTAACAGGTTTCTCTCTAAGGTTACAATTTCAAGATTACAATAGCTGGGATTACATCGACAAGCAAAGAATGGGAACTCTGGATGAATAATGAACTCAGTGTCATTGTTAATTCAAGATGGTTAAAGGATCTGAAGGATCATGCCCAACACTCACACCCTCCACTACAACATACTTGCACCAAATGCTGATACAAGCACAGGTATGATGTTGAAAGACATTCCTGCAATGCCCATAGAGCAAGTTATCAGGATCGTGATCATCACGCATCCAGCGAAAGGCCCATATCGATGGTCATCCAGAAGGTCACATTTTTGTTTCTTTTCACCCTCCTAAAAAAATTATAGGAAAAGATAAATTCATTAAGCTAAAGAGCACAACGCTGAAAATGACAGATGAGATTGACTTCACATATAACATTGAAAGTCCCTCCCACAAAATATCTGTGATAGCCAGTCAGTTGTAACATTTCCGCCACAAATATCTTGACCACCGGCCAGTGGCTGCAAACTAGGAAGGAAATGGAAACCTACGGGAACACTGCAGTTGACTTCACATGCAGGCACTTCGCTACAATCTTGCAGCAGCATAAGTGTGAGCTTGAGAACATAATGTACGAGTGGCAGAAGGCCAAGTACAGGTCTTCCTAGAGCAAAGCAGCACAGAGCAGGGAAGGATGTCATAATGGGTGAGGAACTGAATGCAAAGATACCCAACTTGCTACACATCATGGAGATCCTATTTGTCTTCATCTCGAGCGCTGCATGTGAAACATATACATGTAGGTGAATTTGGCTTTATCTAATCACTATAAGCCACATCCTTTACATGTGAAACCGTTTGAATGAGGTGAAATTCAGCTGAGAAAATGTTAAAAACACATGCTATGAATTTCATGGTCGGAATATTACTTTACTTTGGCGATTTACAGATTCATGGGTTGACCTACAGTATATGCTTGACATCATTTCTGATTGGCAGAATTTTGAAACTTTCCCATAATTGGCATCATTATCTTTAAATACAGGTAACTCTGCCTTAGTCTAATCTCTTGGGACCAGAATACTCTGTTTTACAGGTGAATATGTTTAGCATAATCAGGGACCAATAACACAAATGTTAATAATCATCGTAGAACTTTTTTTTTTAACGATTGATTGCATTGACTACAATGTACAATCAATCGTAAAAATCAAGCGTACGTTGAATCGCTAACCTTTGTGTTATGGGACCCTGGTTGGAAAATATAACCTAGACCTACTTTATTGAACTTATGTAAGAACCACTTATGCAGATGTAAAGTCTATTCCTTTTATGCTGACAAAATTTTGATGAAATCATGCTGACTATTTCTGTTCCTCAAAATGGTCTGTAATTAATTGTCTTTATGTTATCAGTGAACAAGTCATGCTTACACAAGCTTATTTCCAATCAATAATGGTGCTTGGATTTTCCCCAGGACACCACTATATAGCTCTTCTGATCATTTGTACTCTTTATACTGAATAATGGTTGCCTTTTGGTGTGAACTATTAATTATTAAATCTAAAACTTCTTTCAATACATCCTACATGATAGAATGGTCCTTTTCATGAACATGTCATGTAAGATGCCATGAAAGATGCCATGTTTATAAGAATTTGTTTTACCAAACACTAGCTGCATCTTAGTGTGAGTACATCAGGACATATGTACCCCCATTTGAGGATGGTAAAAAGATGCCATGTTCATGAGAATTTTTTTTACTAAACACTATCTGCATCTCAGTATAAACACATCATGACATAAACTAGTATACCCCTTTGAGGAAGATAAAAGATGACATGTTTGAGATAATTTGTAATACCAAACACTAGCTGCATGTAAGTGTGAACCCATCATGATGTCCGTAGTCCTATCATGTATAGCAATGAGATGCCCTGATCTTACGATCTCCTTGTGTGAATGCTGGCTGCATCTTGGTGTGAACACCTCACTGCAACCTCTCTTACCCTGTCCTGAATGGCAACGAGTTGTCCTGATCATCACACTTCCTTGTGTGAACACTGGCTGAATCTTTGTGTGAACGCCTCATCATCACATCTCTGTAATTTCATCAGCAATGCGTTGATGTAGCACTGAAGAGTGCCTGATGATCTCACTTGTACCAACAGATCACCATAACATCTCTAACCTTATCCAAAATTGTTGAGTAATATCCTGATCATAAGAATTCCTTGTACTGAACACTGGCTGCGTCTTGGTGTGAACACGTCACCAGGACCTCTCTAAACTTCTCAAGCAAGGCATAGAGCTGAGAGCGATTGACATTCTCGTAGTACATTATCTCTTCAAGGTGGTGCATCCCTCTCAAGTATGGACAGATCCTGCAACAGATCAATCAGAAGAGATTAAAATTAAGTTTTCTTGTCTCAACAATAATGCTTTTATTAATACACTACATCTATTGCTTTACAGATATATTACCACCTCTGCCATTTGATTCAATTGTAGTTTCACTTGCTTAAAGCACCATCTCTACTCCCTGGGGAGCATTCCTGCCACATGCCATTTCACAAATCTAATTTCACTGGCCTTGCATCTTTTATACCAAAAATTTCAAAATCCTATATTGAGAGTATATATGTACATGTAGCCATGACAAGGAGCAAATCAAAGTTGGCTTTTTCTTCTTACGAAAACACTGCATGTTCTAGCATAGTTTTTGCAGACATCATAATCAACAGTTTTATATACCTTGCAAATAGTTTTATATCTTCAGGATTGTTAGCATGAGGTATGGCAAGAACACTGGCTTTCTCTTCCTTGGTAAGATGTTCTGTCAACATGTCAAGTACCTTCCGTCTCGGATGACCACGCCCTTCTTCCGTTGAGTAGGAATCAAAGCTAGCAAAGCCTGTGCTCACACTGTATTCATCTGAGTCAACTGAGATGTCATAATATTGATAATAGCAATTATAAAGATGAAAGTCACTGTATCTTACAAAGAAATGTTAATAGTACAAATGATTATTTGCTCAAAATCACTCATTATCCTACTAATTCTTTCTCGCCACTATACCATGTTTCCTTATTCATTTGATGAAACAATTTAATTAGAAAATTATTTACATGATATCTCAAATAGAATAATTCCAATGCTCTTCGATAATGTCCTTTGATATATCAGCTTTATGACTTGTATGTATTATATGACTAGGATACAAAAATAGTAGCAATGGATGAAAATAGAAATAAATATGCATCAGCTACGTGTAATTATCACAACTAGAAGTAATTTTATACTGGTATTATCAACTATTTGAAAAATGAAATCAACTATAAATAACCCAAACTTTTGGTACTATAATGTATAATTATTCAGGAATTACAATCGCTTATTTAATCAAATAATTGCCTACATAGCAGCTGAGCTACAGCCAGAGTTTCAATATTATAGATACACCGAAAAGCACTGTAGAGTATACAAGGAATACACAGGCCCACAATAGGCATGCTATAGAAATAAACAATATTTTTAGAATGATCAATGGAACACTGATCAATACATACATGATAGATTTTCTCCAAGTCCACTTCCCTGGCCGCTGCCTGACCCTTGAGGAGTATTGCGCCCTCTAGTGACTGGTGATGATTCCGATGGTGGAGTGGATACTTCCCTCTCTAGATCATCGCTAGAAGACTTCTTGGCGAGTGTTGGGTTGGTGATGATGAATACATAGGTGTGAAGCTGAAAAAACATTAAATCCGTCAAATACATGATGAAAACATGAATGAGTATTGGGTCAACTAGGCCCCTTCAAAATGGCCCAAGGGCCTGTTTCATAACACTACCAACCTTATCCATATAGGTGTATAATTGTGGGGGTGTCGTAGTCTAGTGGTTATGACTCTCATTATTATATCTGAGGGACACGGGTTCAATTCCAAGCCATGTCACATTTTCCCTTGGCAAGAAATAGACACACATTGTGCTGCATTCAACTAAACCCAGGTGAGGTGAATGGGTACCCAGTAGGAAGAACTTCATTAAATGCTTGAACACCTAGGCAGCTCAGCTAAAGCTAGGGTAATAGTAATACCATGGCCCGTTGAGAGAACAGTTTTCAGAAGTGAAGTGGCTTCCTTGGGTAAATATACCATTTTTAGTATTATTATTATTAAAAGGTGATCATTCGGTATACAAAAGTATATGGGCTCTGTGTGGTATATAGTGTAGCATGGAAAATGTAGCGGCTTTGGTGTCAAAATCCTTCCATGCTTTTGCTGTGATCCAGCGTCCTTCACATGCATGTGTACAAATGGCAGTGTATCAGTTGGCGGATAGTGGTAGATTACAGTATGGATTAGTATTGTTTTGCTTGTGGTTCAATAGTGATTTTAGCTCAAACACAATAATCACATTTTGTCATTAATTGATCCATGAGGATCTAGACTCCTGTTAAACTGTCTATTGTAACCAGCTACTGTCTCCATCTCCAAACACCCCAAACTACTACGTTTTCTTTACTATACCACAAACAGCTTGTATAGTTTTGAAATTACAATTCGTTTATAGGTAATGGCTTCATGCATCATGAACCTCTCAGGAAATTGTGATTGTATATTCCACATGGATTAGGGAATCAAAACTATCTGGACTAATGATATAACTTTTACCTGGATCAATAATCTTTTTTGGAGAAGCCACATGACAATTCTGATCAGCTCACCCTCTGGTCTCTGTAAATCATGAATCAAATGATATTTCATTAATTTATTTATTTACATTCATAAAAACATACAAAATGGGACCAGCCACCTAAAAAACCAACATTGTAACCAACATTGTAAACTGGGCAGAGGGATCCTGTAAGAAAAACAAAACTAGCATTAAATTACCCACATGTGGCTATTTGTGTTGACGATATTCAATGTGATCTTTCTTTAGCTTGGATTTCTTGATTTCACAAAGTTCAGTTATTGTAACTGTACCAGATCTAGATCTCAGATGATGTAGTGATATTCAACCTTGGTTTTAAAACTTTCACATGACATTAGTGTTCACTGTAATTACTTTCATTTCTCTTTAATAGATTAAGTATTATGACTGATATTTTAGCCAAACCCAGGCCAGAATATCTCTGCCAGTGAAGAACACATCCCACTACCACCAGGACTACATAGATAAGACCTAAAAATAGATACCTCTCTCTCAGCCAATCTATTCCTATGATCACTCAATGGTAATGGAAGTGAGAAATCAGCTAGAACTTTGATCAAGGATTCGCCAAACTTCATTCGGAATTCCACATCCAGGGGAGTCCCACTAAAAATGATAGTCAATAATGAATTATTAATACTTTTTTCATCACAGCCCTACCTGATAAATGGAATTTCGACATGGTTCTGATTGCTTCTGAACTGCTATCTGCTTTTTTATAGTGATCATGATTAAAATGTTTTATTTCTTAATACTAATCACGGAATGTGCCATATATTGCTAGTGGCATAAGGAATACCAACTATATCATGGAAATGTGTATAAAGAAATGTAATTTCTGCAATCCATTACTAATATCATTAAAGTATAGAATAATGTAACGTGGAGGTTTACGGTTCACCGTGTGTAATATGAAGAAGGGAAAGGAAATACAGGCAGAAAAATTGAAATGGAAAGAGAAAGGATGAAAAGAGGAAATTAGAGGTATTATTTTCTTGAAAGTGAGTGAAGTCCTGAAAAGGACTGTAAACCAGATGAGATGAGCTGAATATGGCTTGATTAGCGCTGGTTTTAGTAGCAGGATAAAGTGAAGAGAGGTTACTCTACGTTTCAGGCAGGTTGACTGTCCGTCTTCCAGAGTAGAATAATGTAACTTGTTTTAAATACATTATGAGAGTAACTCATGTATAATCATTTTGTAGACACTGGGTGATTTCAAGTTTGGTGTTGACCTATTGGTGTTGGTGTTACTTCAGTTTTAATGTCAGCATAGCACCAAACTTACAATGCAACAGGTACAGGGACGAATTTCACTAGTGCTGAGGTGTCAATAATTAATGTGATCTCAATAATTTTTATAAATTCAGACTAGATTATGAAGCAAGGGGAAGCAGTCCAAACTGTGCCTCTAACACCACCATCACCAGTCCACCACCAACACCGAACTTGAAATCACCCATTACATGATATATCAGGGTGGTGTCTCATAAATGTGAATCATGCCTGACTGGAACATGTTCTTAGGTGCAAAGTCAGCTACAAAGGCAAAAAGCATTTAGCAAGAGAAAGGGTTACCATTCATGTATAGAGTATTAATGCATGACTTACAAACAGCTTTCTGACATGCCCTCCTGGAAATGTATTGAAATAACTATCAAGGGTACTGTAATTATATCAAAGATGAGCAATGTTGTTGAACTATAAATAAAGTCATGTTAAAAATATCAATCACATTGACGATTCCTTTGTAAATACAGATTATGTCCCCACATATTGGACAGCAATCTTAACTTACGGAGATGTAGGTGAATTGGGTGAAAGAATGTAGACATTACTTCCACAGATAGGGTAAATGACTGTAGCTTTACCCCAATAGACAAGATGGCCCACAAGCTGAAATACCTGAGATAAAGATAATCAAAATAATAATCAAAATAAACTTAGTAGTTCATCAGTAGGAGAACATGTATATATAAACCTAGAGATGCTCAAAGCAAATACAAAAAGAAAAGTGAAGTTAGGCTGGAACAAATGTATTTATTCATTTGTCTATCACATTATTATCAGTACTGAAATATTTTGGATAATCCTCCTATATCCTGCATCTATTCATAATTTTTCACTTACATCACAATATTGTAAAGATTGTTTCAAATTCACTGCTATTTTTATTGAATGAACTTTAGCTGAATTAGAAAAAGTGGGATTACATCATGCCATTTAGGACAAGTGAGATTAGGCAATTTAGGATTAGACTAAGTATAGAACATTTTACTATGTAATATCAGACAAAAGTGTTGATACCAGGTGGGATTAGGCCATGTATGATCATTAGATCAAGTAAGATTGGAAGATTCGACCATGCAGGAATAGAACAAGTAAGATTTTTAGATTAGAACATGTAAGATTAAACCAAGCGAGATTAGACCAAGTGATATTAAACCAAGTGAGATTTGACCTGGTGGGATTAAACCAAGTGAGATTAGACCAAGTGGGATTACTAGTACACAATCCTGGATAGGACACATGGATTAGAAGAAGCAGGATTAGACAAATGGCGATTGACCTTGGGGTCGTTTCATAAAGCTGATCGTACGACTAATGAAAGAATTGAAGAACTACTGGTGATCCTTTCTTGTGGTAAATGATATTCACCATTAAATGTTGATTGGTGATTATTTAGCGTAAGAAAGGTTCACCAGTTGTTCTTAAAGTCGCTCGTAACTTAAGAACAGCTTTATGAAACACTCACCTGTAGTCATAACTTTGATGCTTACCTGTGAGAGAGCTAGATCAGCATCTTGCGAGAGTTGTTGAAGTCGTTTCAAGGGCGTGGCAATATGAATAATTCTATGAAGAGCTGGAGAGCAATCTCGAGGCAAGGAAGCCCTCAACGTGTTTGGATCCTCCAATAAGAGCATGGCATGATATGGTCTGATAGCGCCAAGGCTCTTCTCAATGCCATTATGCTAGGTAAACAGACATTTCAATGTAAAAAGCAAACATTTTTTCTTAACAACTTTTGATTAACATTTTTAGCCACGATAGGAGAAAAGCTTTCAACTATTCTGTACAGCCCTATGTAAAAATCTGCTTCACAAACGACTTTTTGTTTAGCAGTGGAATGAATACTAGGAAAATTATTCCCCGGTAATGCAGTGTTAATAGCACTTAAACCGTCATATTCAAGTTTATGTCATTACAAACACAAGTAAATTGTTACTCTCATAAAGCCACTGATATTATGGTTCATGCTTTGACCACAATCTTCTTACGAAACTTTGTCATAGAAGGCTTCAATCCACTGAAATGAATTCAATTCTATATAACCCATTATGTTATCACAAAGCTCCCTCCCCATCCCAGTTAGGACAGGCATAAGCAACAGGATTTTTGTGAAAATAAATGAAATTCCATTCATAGACACCAACTCACCTTGATAGTAATAACCTCAGAAACATTGTGTACTTTATGAGGCAGACAAAAGCTCACTTCTATCCAATTATTGATGTAAACCCTTGCTATTCCATTCTTATGCAGACTGAAAACAAAACATCAAATATCGGATTAATACAAATTACTAGTTAAATCAAATGAGGATGCACAAAGCAATGGTCTCATGAGAAAGTCTCTACAATCAAGGTTAATTGTAAATTATAACTATATCATTGCAGATCTAGATCTGGTGGGTGTTTCATAAAGCTGGTTGTAAACTTACACACAACTTCACGTACGACTGGAACGCATTCTTAGGTGCTAATTCAGCTACATAGGGATGTATCACTTGGCACACGAAAGGGCTACCAGTTGTGCGGAACATCATTCGTAACTTACACACAACTTTATAAAACACCCACCTGGTGGGTGTTTCATAAAGCTGTTTGTAAGTTAAAAGTGACTTTAAGAACAACTGGTGATCCTTTATGACGCTCCAAACCATCGCCAATGAATGTTTTGGTATATAGTGTATACCATTTACCACAAAAAAGGTTCACCAGTCGTTTTAAAGTAATTTTTAACTTACAAACAGCTCTATGAAACACCCACCAGGTTCATTTACAGTGCACATAAACCCAAGTTAATACCCAAACCTGTGAAAACATGAAATATAAGCTGAAACACAATCACTAAGATCGCAAACACAGATAAGCACAAGCACATGTGGGCCAAATCATATCTTGGAAAAAGACCCGACATCTGGATAAATGACATGGTTAATTCGCTTGTTTCTCAGTAATATCACCTTTTACTACCACAATCATTTGATTTTTTCTTCATACTTACACAACACTTGGTATTTATTGGATTCTGTTTGATGTCATTTGGAGATCATTACCAAAACCGGCCTTTATGTTGGACGTATCAACAATATTATTAATTTGCATCAAAAAAACATTAGTGTATGAACATACAATCTTCAAACTGTCTCAGTCATCAGGGTTGGGTGGGTGAGGAGGGGGGGGGAGGAGGAGAGAGGAAGAATGGAGCCAGATAGAGGATGAGGGGCAACACTGGGTGATTTGCAGTTCAGTTTTGACCTTTTGATGTTGATGTCAGCAGAGCACAAAACGTAAAACAAAGCTTGTCCTATTAAAGACGAATCTCACTCATTGTTAAGCTGTCAATATTTTGGTCTGGATCGTTCAACTAAGATTAGATTTTGGAGCTAGAGGGAACAATCTGAATTGAGCTTTTACACACACACCAGCCCTGTAAATAAAAGCTTAGTGATTGAACATGGGATTGATTTTTACAATTGAATGCATTGATTATTGGGTATGACCAACCATGAAAATCAGTCCCACAATCAATCGCTAAGCTTTATGTTTACAGGGCAAAGTGTAGTATTACATCAGTCAAATAGTCACTGATTTTCACTGACTATTGTTATAAGCTACCAAAATCCTTGCATGTGATTGGCTCACGGCAAAGTATTCAGTGAAAATCAGTGACAAGATACTTCAAGAAACACTCCCCCGAACCAACATCAAACTTGGAATTACCCATTGATAACAATATAACACAATGGCCCGTACTTTGAAGTCATGTTTAACTTAGACCATAGTCTAACTCTGTGATAAAATTACGGAAAGCCAAAAATGTCAAAATTTTCCGTTCATTGTATGTTTCTTATGTTTACTGTGTTCTTTCCTAACTTGTGAATGGTGAAGAAAGCTATATTATTTACCCTTCCAAAACAGTTAAGAGTGATTTGAGAGAATAAATGTGCTGATACACTGAAATTCTACTGTTAGAGATTTATGCCACTATTGGCTATCCATAGTTGAACCACAACTTTAAACCTGACTTCAGAATACAGGCCAATGTGAAGTGTCCTTCTTACCCTTCATAGACATCTCTTAGATCCTGAGTGAGTTTGCTTCTTTGTAACATGAGATGAAACGGTGATTCCTTACAGTCTAGTCAGGAAGGAAAAATATAAGAGAAGTGGTGCCATTCATTACTAAAATATCATTCAATTAAATCAAATAATCAATTTAAAAAAAAAAGAAATTGTCAACGTCATATTTTCTGAGATTTAAGAATCTCTTAATTGTCAAACTCATCTAAATGATAATTGATGTTTAATTATGAATCAATATTCATTGGATCAAAATTTGATTAGCAATTGTGACTCCAGTATAAATTTTTACCAATTTCGAACTCAAAAGTGCATTAGATGGTGTGTATTTTTCCTTCTAAATTTGCAATTTAATCACCACAATCGCCCACCTTGCCAATATAATTGATAAATCCATACACAAATTAGCTGCCAGGTGACTAAATATTTGTCCAATTCCAATCATTATTGATAGAAAGTTCTTTTAACTGCCTATTGTACATGGGGTCCTGACGTTTATTTTAAACTCTACAGGCCCGTATTCTGAAGTTGGGTTTAATCTAAACTTTGGTGTAAAGTTGTGATTTAACTATGGATAGCCAATTGTGGCATAAATCTCTAACACTAGAATTTCAATGTAACAGCTTATTTTTCTCTCAAATCATTCTTAACTGTTTCAGAAGAATAAATGAGATTTGGCATTCCATAATTTTAGCATAGAGTTAGACCATGGTCTAAGCTAAACCTGACTTCAAAATACCGACCTATATAGGGATTTGTGAATTCTGTGTAATCAAAGGCTTGACTATGATTACAGAGAAGATACTATACCTTCAGGTTGACCTGCGACCTCGTCTTCTGCTCTGACCATGATGACAGCTTGATGAGACAGGTAACCACATCTCTTCTCTTCATGCTTCAAAGCCAGTGCTAACCGTTTGCTAAGATCCTGATAACAGTGGACCAGAGACCAGTCTGCACTCGCCTTCATTCAATCAAAGAAATATAATAAAGTTCAAAGGTTAATATAATAAAGGTCAAAGGTCAAGATGATACAGGTACATTTGCTTCATGCCAAACATGAAATACAAAACGTACACTAAGATCCTGATAACAAAATAGGGCCTGAAACTAGTCTGCACTCGCCTTCATCCAGTAAAAGACATATAATATAATAAAGGTCAAACGTCAAAGTCAACAAGAGACATGCAACCACATTCTCTAATTATGTTTCATTATTAATGCCAAATGTATGCTAAGATCCTGATAACGATGGACTAGACACCAGTCTGCACCTGTCTCCATAGAATGAGAGGAGAATAAAGGTCAAAGGTAAAGAGCCAAGATTGCACTGAAATTTAAACAATGACAGAGAGACCAATAGGGTCAAAGGTCAACATGATTGATATAAAAAGTATATGTGAGACAGTTACACTTCTTCATGATTAAATACACATGTATATGATGATCGCTTGTTGAGATTTAGACAAAAGTTGTTAATTTTTATTTCAAGTTCGGTGCTATCCTTTTGGTGTTGATGTTAGGTCAATTAATACATGAGTACAGCATGAGACTATAAAGATAGCAAACTTGAAATCACCCATAACCCTGGTGGGGTGGGGGATTATGGGTATATGGATGTTTGAAAGGTTTTTCACTTACCTGTAAGACAAAGACCACATTGAACAGGTTAATTGTTGACCCTTCCCTTGTAGATGAATCATCTCTCTACAAAAAAAAAAAAAAAAAAAAACATAGACCAAATGTACAAATTTTAGACAAGTATTAACCATTTTGCATTAATTAATCAATTAAATGACTAAAATACTGTTGAGATGCCATTCAGAATAGAGGTAAAGAGCTTTATCCTCGAATGCAACTCATATAATGAGGATCTGAGCAAAGATTTGAGCAAAGGCTCTCAAGTTGAAATGAATATTCCAAATGCAAATGGAATCGCATCATATTTAGAATATATTTTGAATAAAAAGGAATAGTCATTTCATTCTTGCAAATGCTGCCTCCTAGTGTGACTAGAGTATACTATGGAAAAAGAATAAAAGGCAGAACTTACCCATTTTGCATTGACGTCTTGTACTAGAAGTGGATGGCCAACAAACTTGACATCATCTACTGTGACTTCAAACCTCTGGTCACACAGATCTGTGTTACTTGGTGTAAGGATGTTGGCCAGAACATTGTCTAGCTCACTGAAAGTACAGTTTAAAAACATAAAACTGACAATATGACTTGGATCATGAACATGCTGAGCTATGATCAATATGTCTCTTTTGGTTGGTAGTGCCACAAACAGTATTACTGGATATCAATTGGAAATACTTGTCCCAAAGCTATTAGATTGTTTGCTTGCATCTTTAATACAACAGTCATATTTTATCTAAAATATACTTGGTCAAGTTGTATTGGAATACTTTAGCCCCCCCAAAAAAAAAATAATAATAATAATAACAATAATAAATGAATGTCCTCTTCTTTGCAGGGGAATAGCGATAAACTGTCAAAGATAGATGTATTAGATGGGTGTTCCATAAAGCTATTCTTGAGCGACTTTACAAACAACTAGTGACTGTGGTAAATAATATAAATCAGCTTTTCATTGGTGTTGATTCAGTTCGGAAGAAAAGATCACCAGTCATTCATAATCGCTATTAACTAATAAACAGCTATATGAAACACCCTTGTGGGTGTGACAGATTAACTTCTTAGCTGATTTCAGCTTATTTTCATTAGGGATCTCTCACAATCTGGATAAAGAACACTCTTGAAAAAATGCACATACATTTGTTTAAGATTGATTTATGTGGGAGGCTCTACATCAGTGAGGAGCAAGGAGGCAAATACCCTCTTGATACTTGATGTAGTAATCCCTTTGGCAGCTCATACAGAAGATATACTGGGATGATGAATAAAGTGAGCCACTGGAAGGAGTGTCATGAAGTGCAGAAATGGTGATGAACAGACATAGCAATTTTGTATATGTACAGTAAAACATGCTATGCTGAGTGCAAGTAAAAACCAAGCTTTTGACTTTAAATCATATGGGATCCAATAGGGGGCTGCATCATTCTGATGGCAGGGAGAGCAGCCTCCTTGAAACTGGACATTCCTTTGGTGTTGATAGCTGAGCTGGGTAGGTTGTTCCAGTTCCTTATCGTTCTTGGATAGAATAATGATTTTAAAGTTATAAAAATAAATGAAGAAAGAATAATATGGGGTGGGGAGATGGCTCAATCATACACTTAGCAAGCACTAATTGATGTGTTAACGTCGTGGTAGTATCTTGCACCTTATCACCCCCCCCCCCTCCTGCCCAATTTAATAGCTGTGTAAATACATAAGAAAACACACAATTTGTCCCTTAAATGTAAAAATGCACTGTTGAGCTCTAAAATGCCGCCCAAAATTTGCCATTGAATGTGATAAAAATGTACTGTATGAGCATAAGTAAGAAAATAAGCCCCCACCTGAAACAAACCAAAATAGAATACAAAAACCTACCCAGATATAATGCACGACTGTCTTGTAGATGACTGATTAGTTGAGATAGTATACGGATCATCCTCGGGGGTCTGAAGTGCAAATGGATTATCTGACAGATCTGGGGGGTGTATAAACAAATCAAGCATTTATCCACAAGATCAAGAGAAAACAAGCTAAAAACTGTCCAACGTTGTCAACTTTATTTCAACATGCTTGGACACAGGGGTTAATAAACTTCTAAAATATCTGACCATGAGGACTTGGCATAATGGAATTTTAGGAATGTCAGCTGGCGCTGGCAGCAGCCTGGACACAACCTCCCTGGTGATGTGACAGGGTGCTTGCACTTAAAAGGGAAGTTCGCCCTGAAGAAAAACATGTTGTAAAAATACCAGAAAAAAATATTGGTGAAGGTTTGAGGAAAATCCATCAAAGATTAAGAAGATAGATAGATACATTGTGTAAGATTTAGAAGATAGATAATATTTAATTCACTCTATCAACCCCCTCTCAGGGTATGAGTGTACACCATATAAAGTTTATAAACAACATAAAAAATATATATATATAACAAATGTATGCGTACATAAAGTATGCAATCAGTTATAACCTCATATCAATAACAAATTATACGATCTACTTACACATGAAAACAAAATGGTCGGTTCACTAGCGTACCACTTCCAGTTAAAAAAATTATAATTTTTTTCTTTTGAACTTTCTTTCTTTCTTTCCTTCCTTCCTTTCTTTCTTTCTTTCCTTCCTTCCTTTCTTTCTTTCTTTCTTTCAAAGATTTCGATACATGTAGCTTATTTCAAGTTTCCTCACATTCGTTTCTCATTATTTGGGGGATGGGGCCGGGGTTCAACATTTGATAACGTCCAAATTTATTGATCATTTTTCGAAACCCATTTGTTGAGGATTCTTTGTGGCTGTAAAAAGCAAGCACAGTGCAACACACAATGCATACTGATCATATAGATATAGGCTTGCATTATGAATTTCATGAATTTTCAAGGATTTTTGCTTGCATGCAGCAATGTTAATTAGTTAACACACAAGATGAGTATACCTATACTTTGTGCATGCTTGCGACATACAGCTGAGCAAGGTCCTGTTATGTCTCTGTATTTTGCGGCACACAAACAAACAATGACCTACTTTGGGCTTACCTTTAGAATCCAATGTCATGAGCTGAAGTATGACTATGATGATGCCTCGTTCTAATACTAGTGTGTAATCCATGCTCTCATAATCCATTATGACATTGGATTGTAAAGTTACTCCGCAACTTACTTTTTCAGAAATTATGGAATTTCTGTACCGTATTAGTAATTATTACTATTAAACTTTCATTCAGTTTCAAGTAATTTTCATTTTAGGTTTCTTTTTTTTAGTTTTAGTCTTTCTTTCTTCCTTCCTTTCCTTTCCTTCCTTCCTTTCTTTCTTTATTCATTTATTTCCTTCCTTCCTTTCTTTCTTTCATTCTAAGTTTCTTTCTTTCTCCTTCCTTCATTATTTTCTCCCCCCCCCCCCCCCCCTCCCCGTCTTTTATTTAACCGATCGAGTAAGTAACCGACCCAGGTTTCAACGAGTGGGACTGAGCTCAGTGAGATGGGAGCTTGGTTATTTATTTTTCACTTACCTCGTTTAACTAATTCTTGCTGTTTTTCTGCTTGAAATGGATATCTAAATAACAACCGGTAACCTTTTGATCCGGATGATACCAATATTATACTTAAAGGAGTGACTTTTGATGACATTTTTCAGTTGTGTGCTTTTCTCACAGTTTTGATCCAAACTGTCTCGCGTTGAATTTCGATAATGTTCGGAAGATCGAGGATCTAGAAACACATGATGCAGCAGGCGGTACAAATGTGGCAGCATACGAAGCGAGAAAAACAGGTCGGATCTTACGAGTCACACAAATTTTTGACGAGGTACAATACCGTAGCCGTAGGGTAGGATATTTCTTCTGGCTTGCACATCATTCTTCATTTTTTCATAAGTATTTCATGAAAATGTTTTTGTCAGTTACAAAACATTTCATTAATATTCTTGATTCACACAAATACTAATATAGTCCCAAATGTGTGTTTTTGTGTTGGAAAAGAACAAGGCCCGGGCGCGAAATTATTTTTCCCACCGAGTTCTGGACCAGCCACGTACGTGCAGTCGCCGTTGGCCTAACGTCAGCTTAATGGACGACGCCATATTGCCAGATTTGGCCCGCGCCCTCACCGGCTAACGCTCGGCTAAAGCTCGAACGCCATTCACCCATACACTAATTCCCCTTGATTACCGTTCTTAAAAACCACTGTCAAATCTTTTCCAGCATTTTTATGAATTAGCGATTGATGTTTTTCCGTTTATCAAATATCCTTCATTATACACATATTTTTTTCATATTTATAACATTTTTATTTTAATCACAATTTCAGTCCAAACGCGGGTCAGTTTTTGTTAACCCACGTTGTTTGTGCATGCCCACGTATAGCCTTACGCGTATTGAAAGGAATGATGTTGGGTGGAAAAACAGAATTGTTATTGTTTGTTCCTTGTTTGTTGGGGATGAAACTATGATGGCGACCAGTCACGTTTGACTGTACCGCCAAATAGTTAAGATTAATTAATTAAGGTCAAGGTGAGATAAGAGAAATGAGCAAGGGGCATTGTGGTGGGGGGGGGGGGGGAAGGGAGAGAGAGAGAGAGAGGGGGGGGGGGTTACGAGGGCCGAGTGGGGATACAGTTTCATCGTGCAGTACAGGGCGTCGATGAACACTTTTATTTTTTTCTCCAAAATATGGAAAGTGACAGAATAATCAGAAAAAGGTTGATTGGTTCTGATTTTGAAAAAAAAACAGAATTTATCAAGATTGCTGTTATTCTTCATGGTTGTAGAATTTAATTTAGTTTCTCTGATAAGTATAGAAAACAACTCAAATTTTGATTAATCGTATTTCATTTATTTCACTCTTTTCTTTCGCCTCGTTTTTTTTTCTTCCAAAAAATCAGGGAGCTGAAAAATATGAGAGCTAGAACCTAAAGATATGGGGTAGCTATGACGTTGGAGAGGGCGCAGCCTCATGCACTTGCAGATCCAGATCAATTTTCACAGGGGACACTTAGAGTAGCCCCTATTTCTTTAATATTATTTTTACAAGCAAAAAAAAGTCAATGAAGACATCAGGCCACCGACAGCTGCCTCGTCAAAGGGGGGGGGGGCGGTCGATTATTTTGAGTATTTTTTTTTTCATTTTGTCCTCAATAGGGGGGGGGGGTTCAATTAATTCTATATACACTTCTATTGTCTTTATATATGGGGGGGGTCTGCTACTGAGCATGTTTTTAAAAGGGCTTAATAAGGGGCTTAATATAACAGAAATTGTACGATTTAACACAATAAAATGTATCATCGAGGTAAATACTAAATTAATACATAATTAATAATTGTTTTAATTGAAAATGAAAATAATAAAGGCACCCATATATCTAGACCAAAAGCTTCGGTCTCTGTTATGTTGGTTGTTCCGCTGAACTACGTTGGCTCCACTCACCAAATACATGTGTACGAGGAGAAATTAAAAAATAAAAAATGTTTAAAAACTCCTCGAAACAGACGGCTGCCAGCTGTCTATTGTACGAGGAGAAATTAAAAATTAAAAATGGTTAAAAAACTCCTCGAAACAGACGGCTGCCAGCTGTCTACCGTCCATAGATCTTAACATCTCATAAATACAGGCCTAAACCTGTATTGGAAGTTGAACAGGCATAAAGTATAAATGTTTAGCTATAGCTGATGCTTTGATCCCGCAACCAAATAATGTTATATCAGTCAGTGGCGTAAGCCGTAACAAGCGAAAATAATTGAGGGTAAAACGATATGGCGTATCAGGCAAAATTTATAAAATATATAGTTGCAAGCAAGCGACATAAGCATAATTTTGACTCTTGGTTACAAAAATCCAATTGAACGATCTCGCAAGATTCTCTTACCTTTTCCTTTTTTTTTCTTGTTCGTGAATTGGGGGCATGCAAGACCCCCCCCCCATACAGCACCACTCTTTGTTGTCACTGTCTAAAATTTGATTTAAACTTTGAGAATTTGAATTTCTTATCTAAGTAATCCAAAGGGATAAGACAAAAATATTTGCAGATTACTTATTTCAAAGTATTTTTATACCTATAACTCCCCAACTCTGCTCTAGCTGCACTGCACGTTGCCTAACGGCCTTCCACCAAAGGGCCAGGCCGACTCACCCCGTGAGCAAGTGACCGCGTTCGCGTAAGTTCACCCGAAGCCATGACTAAATTCTGACCATAAACATCACCTAACTAATCACTCTTTGACAATATTTCAAAGTATCTTTTATTAGAGTCGATCCTTTGGGCCATTAAACGATAATATTTCCAATGTTATCATGACAAACAATTTTAATGAGATAGTGGCATTGTAGAAAAAACTAATTTATAAGCACGAAATGGCACCAGATAAATCATCAAACATACAGCGCAGCGTTCGGGACTGGTGAGTGGTACGGCTCGCTTGGAGTTTTCGCCCCGACGAATTCGGCGAAAACGCTACCATTGCGCCGTGCGAATGTTCAATCTGCGGCTCTCAATCAGAGACTTGAATGTCTCTTTTTGCATTATCAAAAATGTATCATAGACTTTGTTTGATTTGTTTACAAGTAAGTTGCATATCCGTCGTGATAATTAGGAAAATCCATGATGTCTTCTTCTAATTCTGTAAAAATTACCTCTTCAAAGTGCCTGTGTCAGAAAATTTCCGGAAATCGTAAAAACTTGCCTAAAATGTCTCTTTTTGAAAGTTCATCCATGGTCTGGAAAAAAATGTTATAATTTATGTAGACGTATACCGTAAACAAATACATCCTCGATCACTGAAATGAAGTGTTTGCTAAGCTTTTTTATCTCAGACCGCGTTACCATGGCAACTTGGGAAAACCTTTATTTTTTAGTAATAAAATTCTGGTTTTAAGGGTCATTTTAGAGACATAAAACTAACCATATTTTGAAGTATTGGGTTTAAATTTCACATAACACTGAATTATCTATGTTTTTACTTTCGTATATGAATATTCATATTTCTTATAGAATCTTAGTTTTTGATTGGTCAATGTTTCAGTCATGGATAATAACTGAGCGTTAAAAAATCTGAAAATGCGCATTTTATCGGCAACCAACAAGCAAGATGGCGGAACACATTAAGTTGGCGCTATGCACGTACGTGCAGCATATGAATATTCATGACTTGCGTCTTCGGATTGAGAGTACGCATGCGCAGTGGACTTGGCCTCGACCGTGCCGATCGTAAGCATTCACGTTGCTCAGAATGAATTTTCCTTGTATTATTTTCTTTGGCCAACAAGAATGTTTTAAGTCTTAATGATATTCTGAAAAGATTTGGTAAACTTGAACACAGTCTCCAATTTTGTCATATCCAAATGGGTTATGTCAATGGCATGATGAGCCAGAAACTATGAGGGGCCAAGCATGGCATATATAGAGCAAAATTTCTGTCAAAAAAAAAGAAGAAAGCGATTGAAGCGAGCGAGTGAACAAAATTTGTCCCCCTCTTTCTATAAGAAAAGCTAATTTTGCAATAGATTGTTTAAAAAATAATATCACATTTACTCCATCTTTTCCTTTCCCTCCCCCCCCCCCCCCCCCTTGTCTAAGTTTATTCTTGGTGGTGGGACTTCTTCTTCTCTCTATCTCTCTTCTAAATTTTATATTGGTTTTGGGTCAGATTGACAAAACAAAGGGGAAAAAGTTTTTACTTCTTTTTTATCATATATCGTTCAACATTGAATCTTATTTCTCTACAGTTTCAAGGAAATAAACAACGTATTTTTTTTTGTGTCAATATGGTTTCAAGAAATAATAATTAACAAAAAATAATTTAAAAATTAATAATTATTAATATTATCGATAAGTATTAATAATTAATGATTAATTAACTGTTTAATAAAAGTGGTTGTAAGCAGAAAAAAATATGAAAACGACAAGAGTCCTAAAAATGACTCATTTTCAGTTTAAGCATTTGAAAATTTTAGCTTGCGCTTTGTGCTCTCTTGCCCCCCCCCCCAAAAAAAAAAAATCCCCATAAGATTTTTTTGTCCAAATGAAAGAAATACCTTTTTTAATAATAAAACATAATATATTTTAGGTTCGAAAATCACAGATTTTGAATCGTGCTTGCATCAATTATTGTTTAGTACAGTACTGCTAATGGTTACAAAAATGTATAGAATGTTGCTTTATGGTTGAAATATCACAAATATTTGGCTTGCTTCCTGCACTCGCATCAATTATTGTACTCGTTCTCTTCCCGTTCACAAAAAAATGCTTAGAATGTCCAGTTTTCAGGTTGGAATATCACAAATTTTTGAGCTCGCGCTTTGCGCTCGCATTATTTTTTATTGGTGAGTTATGTATCTTATTTAAAATGCAGTAATTAACTGCTTAATTAATTGCTTCCATTACTGGTCAGTATATAAAAAGAATTAGCGAGCGCAAAGTTATTTTTTAGTTAGATACACATCTTTTTCATGATTACAAAACCAGCTCAGAATAAAATAATTTCCATGTCTTATTACACGACGTGTCAAGAAGTTTGAGCTGGTGATTCGCGCTGGCAACATCGCGCAAGGAAATTTCAACAATGATTAGCCCCATAATTGACCATAAATCAAGTTTTACAACATCAGAATTGATTTTTTTTTCTCAAAACCGCTTGCTCGCTATGCTTTCTCACTGAGAAGTAAAACCTAAAGCAAAATATCTATCTTATAATTAAAAATCACTTTAGAAAGCCTTTGCTCAACTTAATTTCTGTAAAACACACAATTACTTCACGCAGTTCATAATCTCATTTTGAAAATACATGTATCTGTTTGCACAAAAAACTAATTTTGATAAATGGGTGCCTTTTTGGCGTTGACCCCCCCCCCCCCCATAATAATTTTCTGCTGCCCCTGTCCCAGGGAGTGGAGAAAAACATACGTTGAGAATGCCAGGATCAGATGACCGTGGTAATAATAATTATTGCAATGTAAATCGCCTATAGAAAAATTATGGATTATGTGTAGGGGAAGGCGGGGTAAGTTGTGACACTTTTTGCATTTTGCATGATAGAATTGATATGACTAATGATATTGTAGAAATAAGTACCTCGCCTTTAAATATGATTCTTGGGAAATCTTTTTCACCTATATACAACTTTCTACCCCCACACAGAAAGTCGTTGTGACCTTTGAAAAAAACGATGTCAAGTGGCACAACTTGCCCCATCTGTGGGGTAAGTTGTGCCACCTTCTAGGGTAAGTTGAGCCACAAAAACTACATGTATAAAATGAATGAGGGAAGAACCAGCATGTCAATATTTCATTTAAAGTCTTTTCACTTGCTAATTCTCTATAAATACTAACATTCTCTAAAGTAAAAAGAACTGTCATGTGAATTTGCTCTTTTCTGCCTGCATATCGATGGATTTTTAAGGTTTGATTGTTTTTTTATTTACATTACCATAATAATTACCATGGCTCAACTTACCCCAGTCCGAACTTAATGCGATAATTTCACATCCACACATTTCTTATGCATTCATCATGTAAAAGACTATGACAAGAATGAAGGTCCATACCTGGACTAACAATATTGTTCTTATGTCTTTATTATATGTAAAGACGTGTGTGTGTAAAAAACACTTATCTATTTCACACCCGTTTTTACTTTTTTGGCTGAAATTTGTATTTTTCCCTCTAAAAAAGTACTTTTTGTTTCAAAGGTGAAAACAATGTGGTGGGGTTAAAGGTTATGTAATGGGTCATCAATACATGACACCACCATAATATCTGACTCATTCATTTTTGGCCTGGGGCTGGTGGCTAAACTTGCCCCTATGCTCAACTTACCCCGCCTTCCCCTACACAGGTAATATCATTATTTTAATATGTCTCTATCATGAAATTATTTTTGTTTTAAATGTACAAAGGTTAATTTTTTTCTCGCTCAGTCCCCTCGCTCACATACATTTTACCATGTGTGATGTCTCCCGCCTGAGTATTGTTAGTTCATTGTTCTGTATATCGTAAGTTTGAAATGCCTTGGCCTTGAGGTTTTCAGGCCTTGGCCTTGGGTTTCCATGCCTTGACCTTTGGTATTGAAATCTTGGCCTTGGGTATTAAAGCCTTGGCCTTGGAGGTTTGAGCCTTGACTACAACACTGAATAGCCGACTAATGCCATGGTTAACTTCGAACTGGTTAATTCCGAACTTCACGTTTAATTAGGTTTAGACAAATATTAGCTTATTTGCCATGGTTTAATATGTCTAGTCCGTATACAAAACCAGTCCTAGATCTAAAAAAAAATTATCTTAGTTCTAGTCTAGTCTCTATATCTAGACTCTGATCTACGCTGTATCAGCATGGAACCACTAGTGTACCAAGGGGGGGGGGGAAGACTGTCCCTTTGTAATGTAAAAATTCAATGAAAAAGACGTATGTCCCCTTTTTTGAACGTGAAGATCTTTTTTTTTTTTTTTTGCTTATCAATTTTTTTTCAGCTAAGAAATCCATAATTTGGGGGTGAAGACCTTTTTTTTTTTGGGGGGGGGGCTTGTCACATTTTTTCGCAGACGAAATATCCTCTTAAAAAATTTGCCCCCCTTTTGGAAAATCCTAGGTATACCAGTGCGTGCATGGAACGTATTCTAACGTCAGGCACAAATTAACGTCAGTGATCTTGATCCCCGTCTTCACCCAAAATTAAGGATTTCGTAGCTGAAAAAAATTTGACAAGAAAAAAAAAAGAAGATCTTCACGTTCAAAAGAGGGGACATACGTCTTTTTTCGTTGCATTTTGACATTACAAATTATTAATTTGGCTTCTCAAGGGGGGGGGGGGGCACGTCCCCTGGATCAGTTGTGACTCGTCAGGGGGGCACACTAGTAGTGGTTCCATGCTGATAGCGCGTAGATCAGAGTCTAGATCTAGAGACTAGACTAGAACTAAGATATTTATTTTAGATCTAGGACTGGTTCTGTATACGGACTAGACATATTAAACCATGGTAAATAAGCTAATATTGGTCCAAACCTAATCAAACGTAAAGTTCGGAATTAACAAGTTCGAAGTTAACCATGGCATTAGTCGGCTATTCCTAAATAGTATTAGGCATTAGACAGGTCCAGATTTGAGGTAAAGTTAATGCGCTAGCCTAAGCTAGCCCTACCCTAGCACATGTCTTGCCATTAATGGCAGCTAGTTTGATAAGTGTTTAAGAATTGGATGTATATAATATAGATCTAAGCCTATAAGGCCTATGTAACTATGTAAGGGTACCGGTAATTTGACGATGCTAATTCATTCTGAGCAACGTGAATGCTTACGATCGGCACTGGTCGAGGCCAAGTCCACGCGCATGCGTACTCTCAATCCGAAGACGCAAGTCATGAATATTCATATGTCGGTCCAGAACTCGGTGGGAAAAATAATTTCGCGGCCCGGGCTCTGCCCTCAGCTCTGGCTAGCCTGCATGCGCCTGGAGAGTAAAATCAGTCTATTATACGTAGGCTTAATAAGCCTAACTTACGTATTAGTAGACTGATTTTTGCTCTCCAGGAGCCTCCAGGCTAGCTCTGGCCTGAGGCCGTATTCTGAAAATTGTCTTATTTATAATTTTATTAAGAATAAGAGAAATATTCTTGTATGAGTTGTAATGACTTGTATCTTTAAAAGACTTTATTATTAGAGTTACAATAAAATCCACTTGATATGTTTGCAGCAATATTCATATTTTGCTTGTCTTTGGTTACTTTTCATGCAAAGGTATGTTTAAGTTTATACTCGAAACACTCGCATTTGCCATGTTTGCATTTCTTGCGTTATATCTGACTAAATAAAGTAAATAAATTCGATTTTTCACACGCAGCCTCTCATATGTTCCCTTTTTAGGATCTCATACAATCAGACACATTGGGTGATTTCAAGTTCGGTGTTCGGTGTTGGTGTTGAGAGTGTAAAAAGGCCGCTGAACCGAGCTCTAACACCGAGCTGGGTTCAGAGGAATGATACCGATTGCGTTATCGATAGCACATGACGTCACGCCTGTGCGCTAGCTGCGCTGCTATATCATCTCAACTTCACGCGAGAAGTCTCGACGACGAAAATGAAATCTGAGAGAAATGCATTCAATTCTCGTACAGAATACCAATGTTTTAATTAATTCAATCAAGAATTCGAAAGAGTGAACATTATTCTTCATCAAAATATATACAGCTCAAATGATTTGTACTCGTCTAAACTGTAAAAGCTAATTTTATGGGGATGTTTAATCGTGTTCGCCGCCTGTTCACGAGCTTGAGATTGCCAACACCGAACTTGAAATCATGATTTTCCCAATCCCTGGGGGTTGGTGTTGGTAAATGGGGAAATTGCATGTAGATCGTCAACACCAGCCGCAGTGCTGGGTTCAGCAGACGACATTCAACACCAGCATTCAACACGATCTGCCGTAAATACGTCATATTTTCCAAGGTTAATCCCAACACCAGCCTGATTTCAAGTACGGTGTTGTGGCTAGTGTTGGTGTTGTCACAACACCAACACCAGATTTCATCACCGTACTTGAAATCACCCAATTATTTTATTTATTCCATTCAAACCCTATTTTTACCTCAACAAATAACATTTAAAACATAATTATGCAAAATCACTATAAATAAGTATTCTATAAAAATTAATATTTAACTAATACAATGTTGAAATTACTTAGATCTAGTTCAATTTTTATGTCAGACAATTAGGGTCTCTTTCCTTGAAATATCAATGAAAGGTGTAGAAAAGGGCACCATGTCTAGATAAGGGAAATAATGAAAAAAAATCTCTTTTTACTTCATAAAATAAGCTCCATGCATCAAATAAAAAAGTATTTGATCTCCATTTATTAAAAGATATGATTCATGAAAAGTCGTCATTCCAAAATAAAAGGTTCAGGTGAAATGAAGACTAAATGATACTATCAATATCAAACGATGTCGGGAACTTGGAAGACAAAATTGCCTTTTTGAAATGGAAAGCGCCATAATTTGTCGCCAATCTTCCTATCTCGGAAGAATGGTCCTAGGACGTTCCTACTTATCGCTCATCTCATCATAAAACAGGTAGCATTCTTGATGATGATGGTGGGAATGTTGTTTTAAAGTATTTTCAGTCACGTCAGAGAAGTGCTCTTAATTGCTGAACATATGCAAACTGATTAACTGAAGAACTCTTCTTTTCTTTTCATCTTCCACCCCTCCCCTCACCCCACCTCCCCCCGGCTTGTTGGTGTCCATTTAGCCCTTATTCTCAAGTCGTATAGAAGCAAAATGGCCCATGCTTTGAAGCAGACCTCTCCACGTCTATGGATGCTTCCTAGAGTCTGTCAGGAATCCTGGGGTCAAAGGTCACGACCAGTCCTCCAGAGTAGAGTGCTCTCGTCACAACATTCCTCAGAAAGTTTGAGATCAGAAGGGGACCCGGGCAAAGATGGGGGAGAAAAAGGAGAACTGGATCTTGGAGAAGCGGAAGAACAAACATTTGGCAAGCTTTCTACCAAGTTTAAACATAAGGTAATCTTATAACCACTAAGTGAGACTCCGCCTTCTTTTAATTGTCAGAGTGCATTAGAATTAATGAAGAAGACCGATATAGTATCCTGCAATCATATTTTCCTTTGGTGCCTGAAGGGCGAGTTGAAACTTTACAAATCTTCAGTACAATCATTTGATTTGATTGTTAAGACTTGTTGTATGGCCATTGTATGGGAAATGTGCCTGCACCATAACTGATCCCTGATTCAAGAGTTTTATGATGAACAGTTCTAGTCATGAGGAAAACGATGATACTAATTTATCACTGCTAATTAAAATACTTTGAATACTTATTGTGTACATATTGTGCACATGCAGTGAATTTAATAGGGAAAACTACTGTGGACAAGAAAAAAAAACATGAATTTTATATTTCCAAAGTAATAGCATTTTTTTTAATTATAATTGTTTCAATCTTGACACAACTCGCTAAATCAAGTTCCTGTAACACACAACCAATGGGATTGATCATACAGTTGATTGTAAGCTTGATTAATGGTCACTACTTATGTGTGAAAACCAGCCCTACAATCAATAAATAAGCTTTGTGTAACTGGGCTTTTGCCATTATTCATTTGTTTTCTCTTCAGTTTCAACCACTTGGATCAGATCTAATCGAGGAACTTGAAGAAGCTGAGCTAGGTGATGAATGGGTTAAACCTCGTGTTAAGAGGAATACTCCTATTTGGTATGGAAATCAGATGAAGAAACTTATCAAGCAAGATAAGGTATATTTTATAAAAATGCAATGAATAGAGAAGGAAGTTTAATTTTTTTAGTTTGCTTTCAAATTGGTCATACATTTACCTTACATAAGACATTAATTTGAGGGGTAATAGGTGATTTACATTTCTACTCTTTTTGGAACATATTTCATTTGCATCATCCATCTTCAAAAATCTATTATAGGACAAACTTTCTAAAAGACGTACCTTAGCAAAATTATGCAATAGGGTGTACCATTACCCTCATAGAGTAGACCATTGTGTTGTAAGGCATTGTAATCAGTCAGAGATTTAGTTTCTTCCAACATATTCCTGCTCAAAGCCTTCATCTTAATTCTCTCTTTTGCATGGACTAATCAATCAGGAATTTGGTATGACTTCAATGAAACACTTCTGCTTTTATAATCCACCTAGCTTAAAAGAGTAAATTATTTACAATGTATTGTGTAGGCCAAAGGGTTATACATATTCTGAAATGTATTAAAGTACCCACAAATTTTCAGGTAGACTTCAACGTTTATTTGTAGGTGATAGTACTACATGTATATACTGTTAAGTGCTCAGATCATATTGTTTTTTCAGTACATATTTTGCAGTTTGAATCTGGGCCCTCCAAATATTCCTTGATTATAATTTATATAAAGCAGTTTTGCCTCTCGGGGGTCCTGACCATGATACGTAGCTTGTAACTTGTATTTGATTTGAGACTCTTTATATATTTTGTATTATGTCTTTTCCGCTATAATAGTTTGACATTTTTAATGGTACAGTAATTATATTGAATTAATGGTCATTAAAATTTAATTGAGTCTTCTGATATTTTTTCTAGTTATCTGAAGCTATTGAGATGCTGGAAGTGACAATGTTGAAAGAAGCCAATGTGTTCCCTACAGAGTATAACTATAATATCCTGATTGGTGCTTGTGGAAGAGCTGGCTATACAGACAAGGCTTTCAAATTATACAACAGGGTAGGATAATTATTGTTCATAATATTATTATGTTTAATGACAACTGCCATCAAGTGAAACCAACTATCTTTTTCATTGGGTTAGTAATTCTCTATTAATTCTGAGTATCAGATTCCAAATTGCACTGTTTGTTTCTTTAGGGCCTGTTTTATTTATTTTTTTTTTGTATGCTTTTAGTAGTGCAAGCCAAAAAACTTCAGCATTTATTACTCCAGATTTATTGGAACAAAACAAATTTTCATTGAAGAATATGAGTGTAGAGACATTGAATTGCAGCTGTATTAGAAAAAAAATATTTCATTCAAAATGTGAATACTATTTTCCCTCCCCCAGTATATTCTGAAAGTATATATTTGAATTAATGTGATTCTATCAACATGTATCATTCTTTGTTGAAGAAGACAAGCCTAGAAACAGGAAAGTATGAATGAAATTGCCTGAGTATCTAGAACATTTTATTTAAATAAAAAATCTAATGTTTGATCAAAATTGGGGGCGTTGTGGTTACAACTCTTGTCTTTCAGTCTGAGGGAGGTGGGTTCAAATCCCAACCATGGTGTGTTTTTCTTCAGCAAGAAATTTACCCACATTGTGCTGCACTCATCCCGGATGAAGTGAATGGGTACCTGGTAGGAAGAAATTCCTTGAAAGCTTGAGCGCCTATATGGAAGCTCGGCTACAGCCGGGGTAGTAATATGTTAACAACTGTTAAGCGCAGTAGAGTATATTTAAAAAAGAAATGTAATAAAGGGTCCATATTATTATCAAAAGTCGTAGGAAAAATAACCCTCCTACATGAAACTTATTTTCCCTTGTCTATGCTAAAAAGATGATCATGTAAAATGTATTTTTTGGAGATCATATATTTCCTGATACAATCAAATTGATTCTATTAACCACAATAATTTTCATAGATGAAAGAGAGAGGCCTTGAACCGAGTAGTGTGACATACACATCACTGTTTAACGCATGCTCGGAATCACCATGGAAACGGACAGACGGTGTGACAAGACTAAAGAAACTTCACCAACATCTTCTGGAGAAATCTGTGAAGGTAGTTCTTTTCTCTAATTTAACCCTCAAAAAGTGTCTTTTAAAAATGGAAAAATTTGATGTGTTTCATTGTTTCTGAGCATATTTTTCTACTTTGGACCATGGACAGGTCCATGTTTGGACCAAATTTTGTTCATAGCCTTATTTCATGAAGAGAATAGGGGGTGTTTCAACAAAATTTTCCCATCGGACAAGTTATCAATTGACAACTTTCCTTGATTTTGATTGGCTGAGAAGCACAGTTCTAATGGTCACTGTAATATCACATAAATCATCTGACAACTCCTTTTGTGAAAGCTTCTGAGGGAATGACTTTTGATGCTGCTAGAAACACAAACATTTAATCACAAATCTTTCTCATTTGTCCTGTGTTTTCACACCAGATGAATATAGAATCAACTTGCAAGAAGTCATATATATATATTTATATATTCATGGATAAATTGATGTTTTATATTTATCAGGACTTTCTTTATCCTTAATTATTTTTTAGGTACCATGTATTTTTCATTGAGATAAGAGATTATTCATGCTATTTCAAGGTTGATATGTCTAAAAATGTAATTAAGCTGATCTAAAGATTTTATTTGTTTATTCCTTGATCATATTTTAAAGGTGAATCTAATAACACACCACTCCATGATGAAAGCCTATGCAAAGTGTGGTGACCTTGAAATGACCTTTACACTGTTTCGTCACCTGGTGGAGTCTGGGGTACAGTTGATGCCCAAGAGCTTTGCTTTCCTTCTCTTTGCTTGTGCTGAAGACAAAGAAGCCGGTTTCCTCTATGCCATTGAGGTGAGTTTTTCTTTTGAATTGAATCCAATTGAATTTATCTTCAACTTTCATAGTAAAATTATAACATAAAAGCATTGGTATTCATCCAAACAGTCACTTTTGGTCCAAAAATTGATTTGGAGATTTTTGCAGAAAATGAAAAGTACATGTCCTACTCTATACATAATTAGATTTTTAGGCAGCAATTCATCTTTAATGGTTTCAGAGATATGTGGGGATTTTTTAAGGCGATGCCATACAAATTTTTGATAAAATGCATAGATCCCATGAGAAACTTGTAATGTAGCAAAGCAAACGACGGCTCCACGCACTCAATAAGCATATGCGCAGTCAGCCAAACCGTTGTGTCTGCAATGCATTGACTTTGCATGTGAAAGAGTGATACAATGGTTTGCTGATCGCGCGTATTGAAAGAAACTGCTCAAACCAACATAACAAGCTTGCAGCTCTTTTGCAATATTTTCACTTATTCTTGGATTTGTGTAAAAGTGAAGATACCAATGTCAAGCACTTGTCTTGAGCTTTCTTGTATTTTTCTACCAATGAAAACCTTGTAAGGCTATCGACCAAAGTGTGGAAATTATAGTAAACTTTGAAGTTGATTTTCTCTGAATGAGTTTGCACTGTCGTATCTGATACAACGGTTTGGATGACCACTGAAAAAATGATACTGCATGTATAACAGATAATTTAACACCACATTGCAACATTATCTAGCAACATAATAGTAAAACAAAAATGGATTTATAATAGATAAGAATACAACAAAATAGTGAATGTAAGAAAGATGATGGATCATCAGCAAGTAAATTGAAAATTATGAGTATGTGAACAAAATTAAAACCAGATTGTATTATGATGTATTATGATGTGTTTCATACTTATGGGGGATGGGGGGGGGGGTCAAAAAGACTTGTGCATGCTACAATGCATCACCACTTGTCTGGCCATTTTCAGGGGATGCGCATTAGTCATTTATGATATCAATGCATTAAAGTTTACAATTAGACTTTGATTTCAATGGTTCTCACCGACAACCACTAAGCCATTGACATTCTTGTATCTGATTGGCTGAGAGCAAAATTGCTAGTGAAACTCACTGATCAGACACTTTGTGAAACATTCTCTTTGTCTCAATTACTTCAAATGACTTATCTCTTTAATGTTTGTGTAGGCGTGGAGGCAGATGTTGTCCCAGAGTATCAAACCTGGGGCCCGTTTCCATAAAGAGTTACAACTGTTGTAACTTTGCCATTATGGCAACTGCCATGGCAACGGGGCTCAGCAGCCAATCAAAATCAAGGTTACCATGGTACAGTAGTAACAATGGCAAAGATACAACAGTTGTAACTCTTTATGAAATGGGCCCCTGATATCTATACCTATAACATGCTTCTACACATTACAAGAGACTGTAGTCTTGGAGACATAGAGGTGGCCAGCAGGGTTGAATGGAGATTTCCAGTACTCCCTGTTTTAGTTTCCATGGCTCATTTGATCATTTCAAGAGCTAAATCGCCCCAGCCCCGTGTAATTTTTTTCCATGGATCAGACACTTTGTGAAACATTCGCTTTGTCTTAATTTCTTCAAATGACTTGTACGATTTCTTTAATGTTTATTGTAGGCTTGGAGACAGATGATGGCCCAGGGTATCAAACCCGATATCTACACCTATAACCTGCTTCTACGCATCACAAGAGACTGTAGTCTTGGAGACATAGAGGTGGCCAACAGGGTTCTTCTGCGAAGTGTTAAACTGAAGGCACAGCAGACTCCTGCATTGCTGACAGAGGGTAGGGCCAAGGATCAACATAGAAAGGCTGACAGGCAGCAAAAGAAGGCTCTGGCAGTTCCTTTGCTGACTGGCAAGAAGGCAGAGATGATCGAGGTTGAACTGCTGCAGGTTGACGATGGATATCTGGAAGGATTGGAAGATGATCTGACAATGAAACTTCCTGCATTTAGGGAATCCTCAGTTGGTCCAGAGAAGGTAGGTCATGGAAGCATTCGAATGAACCATCAAGGTCATTCCCCCGAAGCAGATTCCAAGACACACTGGTGGGACACTGATGAGCAAGGTCTTAACACTTCTGTTGCGGATCTGCCTGTGCAAACGTCTAACTCCTTAATGCCAAGGACTTACACATCAAGTCTTGATAGGACAAGTGCTAGTGTTACGTTGACCAACTTGCCAAATCTCCTGGATGTCTCTTCTGATTTCAGCAATGTCCAATCTCTTGCAAAGATAGACAATCCTGCTGATAGACTTGCACTGCTGGGAGGACCTCGGGGACTTCTTGAGAACATGGAAGCTAAGAACGTGAAGCCAGATGTTAAAAGTCTCTCACTCCTTGCAGAGATTCTTCCAGGAAAGAAACAGGAAGAGAATCAACTCTTAGAATATGCCAAGGAACGCAACTTGAAGGTGGACATTGATTTCTATAATGTTTTCATAAGACGCAGGACAAGAAGAGGTGATCTGAAGGGTGCAATGGTAAGCATACACATTATAAGCAGAAACCTATTTGACTTATTTGCCCTTAGTTTACAATTGTAGATCAGCGCTTCTCAACCTTTTTTTACTTGAGGACCACTTTGACTCTCAGATTTTTTTTGAGGCCCTCCTACCAAAATTCTTTTTTTTAAATGTCCATTTTAATGAAAAATGTTGCGTGAAATTTTGAACACAAATCTCTGAAGCACTTTCGAAATGAACAGTCGGAGCTAATATGCATTCTCAAAGGTCTGGTAAAGGGGCGACAATAAGCTACATCAAAGACACAATATGCATGCACATGAGGTTCACATCAAAGTTAGATCGAAACCGTCAAAGTGTGCATATGCATGCTTTGCAACTTGCATGATACCTTAGCGTGCTTTAGTTTTGTTTGACCCACGTAGACCGATCGGACATAACATGTTCAGACAGGTCTGTGTAATATACCATAGTTTTTTCCCCATTTTGTTTTCTCCCTCAGGAGCTTCTCGCGGTCCACCGATTGAGAAGTGCTGTTGTAGATGGTTGAAAGAGATATCAATTACCTAATTACACCTTCTCTGCCATAATACATTAAAGGCCAAAACATAGAATTTAGAAAAATGTTTGACATTTATTTGGTATCTTTAGATACCAAGGTGCTTCTTGTCAGGTTAAAAACATGACCATATCAAAGCTGAGGAATTATTCCTCTGTTTGTAATATTGATTTTTGTGTTCATTGTCAAATGTGCAATATTGTTTGTTAGGCATTGGGAGTACTCAATAATGAACATTAGTGAAAGAGAAACTAAAATCCAAGGAGCTCTACCCCCACAGTGAATCTCCTGCCATCATAGTCCCATGTAGGGACAGTGATTATCCATTTAAAAAGTGTGCTTTTTCGCGTCTGGAAACCTGCAATTCTGTTTCAGACTTGATCTAAAATAGAAATTCTTATTTGTCACAGAAAATATATATAAAACACAAGAAGTTTGTTTTTGTAACTGTAATTTCAATGAATTTTCACATGAGAAGTAAACCAAAATTAATTTTCTGTAATGATTTCAGGCTATTCTTAAGCATGTCAGCGTTGGTAACACGTATCCCAATCTGAGGACGTATGTTAACATAGCGACGGGATGTGGTCAACCTGAAGAAGGTTTCCAGTTGCTGAAAGAGATGGAGGTAAGTCCGAGTGGCACTAGGGCACATTGAAGGCTTGTTCATACAAGGCACGACGTAGTCACATAGCCTGTAATTGTCGTTGCTGTTTTGAAAAAAAAAAAAGCAATACATCTGATGTGGCAAGAGTACCCTCTCGTCTTGTTTACTTTAGTCGCTATCTTCAATTTATTTTTTTCCAAAAAAGCCATACTGAATCGGAGAGGATATAGGCAGTGGGTGTAGTTTGAAGTCTCACCACATCAGACACATCACTTTGTATTTTGTTAACTATTTTGGACTTTATTTATTTCAAGAGGATAGCCTCTTCAGTTGACAGACTGCTATCATTGGGGGCCCTGCACAATTTAAAAAGAATTAGAAAGATGATCTCTGAGTTTAGAAACAGTGGCATTGGAACCTCATGAGTAGACAGAGGTTGGGATTCAAGCCATTTCTTTAAACCTTTGTCTGGCCATGACGTTCTTGACTTTTAAGTATTATCTTGTCAATATCCTATATTTGACTATGGTTGTTGGGTGAAGTTTCTCCTAAAAAACACACCATATATCTGTGGATTTAGATACAGTGGTGCTGGAGCATCATTAGCAGACAGAGGTTGGATGGTCAAACCATTGTTATCATCCAATAGCCCACTGCCCAAAACCTTGTCTGGCCAGAACATTCGGGCACCACTGTTAAGAATGATCTTGCTGGCTTGAATATGACTTTGCAAGTTTGAATGTTTGCCTTGTTTTCTTTGGGGCATGGTGGTCTAGTGATTAAGACTCTCGTCTTTCCATCTGAGAGACATGGGTTCGAGTCCAGGCCATGGCGTGTTTTCCTCAAGCAAGAAATTTATCCACATTGTGCTGCACTCAACCTGCATGTAGGTGAGATAAATGGGTACCTGCAGGGAGTAATATCTCAAAAAGCTGTGAGCACCAGAATCAGTTCAGTAGACTAGCTTAGCCGTAGTAATATAGGAGTACCTTGAGCACCTATCAATGTGGATACGTGCGCTATATAAACCTTATATTATTTTTATTATTTGTTTGTAGGAGGTTGGGATCAGACCAACATGTCATCTGTATGGCGCTTTGATCGGATCTACCCAGAAACACAGGAACTATCGATACCTGATCGATGTCTTGAAGCACATGGAAAGTCAAGGAGTGCTGCCTAATGAGAGAGTGTTAACACAACTTGAGAGAATTGCTGCTTTTGGACAAAACATGGTTTGTTTTTTTATTTTGACTTTAAACAAAGTAGTCTACTAAACTATCGAAAAAGAGTAGGCCAGTTCAACAATTGTTCAAGAACCTGTGTTAAATTCATTTATTTACCAATAAATGATATACCCCAGGCCCATGGCTGTATGGTAGATTTAGAAACATTTGAACATTTAACTTCAATAAAATTCTTAGACGATGAATACTGTATTTTCAATATGATGCAAATTTTTACTTGGTTGTCATTTCTCACAATATTGATAGGTTAAACATGTAGTTTATTTTTATTTTCAATTATCCCAGGTCGGGCAAACGAGGAGATCAAGTCAACCTATCAATAAGCGAGAACTGAATCAATTCAGGGGCTTTTATAACCGATGGCTGGAGCGAATGAAAGTCCAGGTCCCAGAACACCCTTGGGCTAAATACAGGACAAGAGAAAAGGCATTGCAGGACTACAAGTTCCATGAAACCTCAGTGTAGGAATGACATAAGTTTAGATACAGACTTAATCAAGGACAGAAAAATATCAATTTAGGAGTCTCTAATATCCATTGAAACTGAAACTGTTCAGATGCCAATTATGCTGAGTGTGGATGAATTTATGACCAGCAGATATTACATGCCTCTGGAAATGGCCTTGTGATAAAGTCATTATCTCACTTCCCCTGGGGAGCGTTTCATGAAAGGACTTGTAGGATTTTTTATCCGACAAGTCCTTTATTATCCGACAGTTGCCATAGTTACAGTGCTCCTCAGCCAATCAAGGAAAGTTGTCAGATCTGACAACTTGTCAGATGGAATTGTTGATAAAAGACTCCCCTGGCCTCATATTTGCCCAAGGATAAGCCGAGCTTGGCCAAAGAATTGCTCGCGGGGAATGTACATCAAGTTTGCTTTCCCCTGAATAAATTTCTATTAGAGGTATTTCCAATGCTTTTCACAAAGTATGGGGTCAGCAAATAATATGCACTCCTTGTGAAAGCTGACGCTTGTAGAAGCATTCTTGGCCCAAATGAAGCCAGGGTCTTGTAACATAAAGCATAGCGATTGATCATGGAGCTGATTTTTATGATTGATAATACACAATAATCAATGCTTAATGTTAAAATCAATCTCATGATCATTCACTAAGCTCTATAAAAATAACAAGAATAATAAAGGATATGTATAGCGCACGTATCCACCTTGTTAGGTGCTAAAGGCTTTCCTATAATATTACCCCAGATAAGCTAGTCGACCTTTTCCAGTGCTCACAGCTTTTTGAGGAATTACTTACTGCCGGTACCCATTTACCTCACCTGGGATGAGTGCAGCACAATGTGGGTAAATTTCTGGTAACTTGACCAAGAGAAGAAAAGCCCCAAGTACCGTGAAATTACAGCGTTTGTGTGGCTTTGCAAAGTTGGAAGTCAACAAGCTTTTATGATGGGATTCTAATGGACTGACAAAGTTAGAATGACAGGAGTACAACATAATGATATATTATATACTAATCCTAACCCTTGGGCACCTTTCCAAAACTTAAGCAGGGCTCGACACTAGCGCCGGTCCGACGGTCCCAGACCGGTAAAAATCACTGTCGGGCCGGTAGATTTTCAGAAATAGCAAGATTTACTGGTCCGACATGACCAGTAAGAAAATATCATTGTCGGGCCGGTAATTTTTCCAAAAATAGCAAGATTTATGGGTCCGACATAAACAGTAATAAAAACCATTGTTGGGCCAGTAACTTTTCCAGAAAACGTCAAATTCACTAGTCCAACATAAACATAAAAAATATTCCATGACTCAAATTGCAAACCGCAAACCATTTTCCTCCCGTTAAATTCTGCCATTCACACACAGAATACACACAGAATGAATCGCATGCAATTTTTACTAGGGTAACATACAGTGTACATATACATGTGCACGTGGCTAGCCAGCCAAACAACACACATGGTAAATCTTCTACTGGCTGCACGAACGAAGCTTGGCGAAGCTTGGCAAACCTCTGGCAGAAATCTCTCACAGAACTGTCAAAATTCACATTTCACACTAATGAAAAGCTCTTATAATGTCCATATTTCCTAAAAATTGGGGTAACTCTGTCATTTGTAAGCAGTAAAAGAAGAAATTTTCACTTCTGTTTTAGTTCAAAGAGATCGGGTTTTGAGTGATATCGTCTGAATACATGATAGCCCCACATATGCATTTGTGTGTGTGTTGATACACTTGGTTTATTTCGTAGCTATATCTTAATTGAGCCAAAAAGAAACTGATAATTTATTTCTGATAGTTTTAGCTTTCTTCCTCTGTTTTCTTTCTATCTTTCTTTCCTTCTTTCTTTTGAATCTTTCTTTGTTTCTTCCCTCTCTTCTTTGATTTTTTTTGTTACTGTCTTTTTTCTTTGTCTTTCGTTCTTTCAGTCTTTCTGTCCTTTTAATATTTTTCTCTATTTCTTTTTCTCTTTCTTTTTCTTTTTCTTTAATTCTTGAGTCCATCCATCCTATATTTATCTCTTCTTTCTTTCTTCCTTTCCTTCCTTCTTTTTACCCTTTCTTTCCTTCATTCTTTGTTTCTTTCTTCATTCCATCCATCCTTTCTTTACCATTTCTTGTTTTTTATTTCTTCCTTCTTTCAGCCCTTTCTCTCTTTCTTTCATTCATTCCTTCCTTTCTTCTTTCTGTCTTTTGTTTCTTTTTCCCCTCGTTCCATCTATCCTTTTACCTTTTTTTTTTTTTTTTTTTTTACTGTTTGCTTCCTTTCCTTCATTCCTTCCTTTCTTTGTCTTTTGGTCTTTCTTTTTTTTCTTTCTTTCATCTATTCTTTTACATTTTCTTTCTTTTTTATATTGCTTGCTTGCTTCCTTCCTTCATTCTTTTTCCCTTCTATCTATCATTTTACCTTTCTTTATTTGTTCCTTCTTTCAATATTTTCTTTCTTTTTTCCTTCTTTCCATCTCTCCTTTTACCCTTTCTTTCTTTTTTTATTGATTCTTTCCTTCCTTCATTACTTTCTGTCTTTCTATATTGCTTGCTTCGTCGATCATTTCTTTCCTTCTTTCTTTCTTTCTTTCCTTCACATTAATCCTTTCTTTACCTTTTTCTTCCTTTCTTTCTTTCTCTTTTTTCCTTCTTTCCATCTCTCCTTATACCCTTTCTTTTTTATTTTATTGCTTCCTTTCTTTCTTTCCTTTTTTCATTACTCTCTGTCTTTTGTTTTTTCCTTCCTTCTTTCTTTCTTTCCTTTTTTTCTTTTGTTCTTTCTTTCTTTCCTTCATTTCCTTCTTTCTTTCTTTAGTTCTTTCTGTTTTCCTTCCTTCACATCTATCCTTTCTTTACCTTTTATTTTTTCTTCCTTCCTTTCTTTTATTATTTCTTCCTTTGTTTCTTTTTGTCTTGCTTTCTTTTTGTCTTTCATTCCTTCTTTTTTTTTTGGGGGGGGAGGTAACAAGAAAGGACAGCAAAATAAACTCACGCCTTTTTTTAATGTTTTCTTTATTTTGGGGGACCAGTAGATTTTAGGTTCGGACCAGTAAAAAATGGAAAAACTGGGTATCTACTGGTCCGACATGAATAGGTTGGACCAGTAGAAAAAAAGGGTTAGTGTGGAGCCCTGACTTAAGAGAGGCATCTTTCAGACAGGAATTCTGCAAGCATCTCTGATCCTCAGACTACATGGGGAATGGGGGATAGATGGTGTTGGAAAAAAACATAATTCCTTCATAGCAAGATTGCTGGTAAAAAAGTCACGGCAAAACTTTGGGTATAAAACATGTCCCATCGCCATTGCATTAACCTGAACTAAAATACCTGGTACCTCTCACAACCCTTACCCTAGGTCTTCAGAGAATTTAAGATTGGACCCATTGTCACAGGAACAAATTTGTGGTCACCTCAAGTAACATGAGACTTTACACAATGGAGGTTGAAAAGGTGTGAAATTGATGAGTAACAAATTATTAGTTTTATTTCAATATATATAAAGGGAAAACATGTATAAAAATAAATGATTTGCATGGTTTTACCTATTAAAGTAGATACTTGTTTACATTCTTTATGCTCGAAATAGTGCATTTTGTAAAATCAGCATGAATATACAAAAAGAATTCCCAGGCCCTGTATCACAAATCTTAGTGATTGATCATCAGCTGATTTTTATTGATTGCATTGATCATTATGTGCAATCAAGCATTCAGGGCCCTGTCTTACAAAGAGCTACGACTGATCCACACCATATTTTTTTCTACAGGAAATTTGCACAAATCTCCTTAGTAAACAAAGAGAATCACACTGAATCTTCAAGAGAATGATGGATGTATGAATATACATCATATCTAGAAAATATTTAGAACAAATTTTCATTTTAAATATTGACATTGCTGGCTGTCCATTTTTGTGTTAGGACAGATCAATTGCAACTTTTTGTATGACGGGGCCCAGGTCAACTTTGTGATCTAGCACTTAGCTTTGTGTTACAGCTCCAGAATAATTGTTCATGAAACCTAAAAATTTGTTTAGTAATTGAACTGGCCGCATTAAGTTACCTGCTAAGGGCACCTTACCAGGGCCCCAAAACACAGGAAGCAATCAGAATTATTTCAAATATGTTTTTCATATCAGCGATGAATCGCTAACAAGACAGTAGGGAATGCATTAAACGGCTGTGAAAGACACTTGCTTTCTTTATAGCAGGATACTTACTCATTAAGACATTGCACAAACTGCTTTATCAAGGTTTTTTTAATATGACCAGTGGAAAGTGATTCCTTTTTTCAAGTTAGGCATGACTATGGAAAATGGGGTATGATGTGCAAATTGGGAGCCACAAGTTATCATGAGAACAAAATATTCAGGAAAAAATATATACTATTCACTGTAGACTTAAAGCTATTGCAATTGACTTGGTTTGATACACGCATTTGGCTTTGTCATACTACAAACATTCATTAGGTCATGCCTTACTTCAGGAACAGCTTTATGTAATGGCCTCCTGGTTATGCATCATTAACTCAAACACTGTACAAAAATTTGTAGAATGTTGGACAATAAAATATATTAATAAAATATATTTACCGGTAATTTGTGTACTGTACATTTTAAGGGATATTATTTCGAGTACAGATCCGTTTGAACTACATGTTATGCTCCCCCCCCCCCCCAAACAAAAAAAATTATATATTATGAGTTTTATTCTGCAGACAGAACAAAAAAAAATATTATACAAGTTAGCACCATTGATGAGTTCTATGAAAAAGAGGGGAATAAATTCCCCTGCCAGTGTGTGAGTGAAGCAAGAAACTTGGACATACATATATATGAGGCTAAATATAAATCAGATACAAATAAATATGTGCAAAATGACTGGTAGAAAAATAATTAAAATTTCACTTCAAAAGAAAATCCCGAATATGCATGACATTCTCTCTACTGATGGCCTTCTGTGCTATATTAATGAAAGTGCAAACATACGCTAAATATTTGTGTTGCCGACTTAATAGGTTCTAGCTTACAATGTCCGGATTGCTCTGCACGTTGCAAACAATTAATACTTTCTCCAACATAAGCAATTTTCAAAAAGTCATTAAAAACTCATCTCTTTCGTACTTTGTAGTTTTTAAAATATTACATTTAATTAATTCATTGTAAGTGCTTTGGGCCTAATGGGAAAAGCGCAGTACAAGTAATAATAATAATATCCGTACAATTCAAAAATAACATTGTAATAATTAGTTATCTACTTTTACCCCCACCGTTAGTACAGGAAAATTTACAAATGGCTCTCATTCTTGGGTAAATATCTAGAGAATAATTATCAGTACAATGGTGCGAAATAAAATCTAGATTCAAAGAAAATATTAAAATAATAAATTGTCATTATTATCCCCCAGAATTAATTCAGTGTGCAAAGAGTTAAAATGTGTAAAAACTCCTCAGGCGTATGATGATATAAATTTTAGAAGACTTACAAAGTTATTGCTCACTTTGACCTCCTGAGTTTGACCTTAAGTTAGTTTAGTGAGGATATGTTCTCATAACCAAATTAATCAGGCATTGCAAGAAAATTTGCAATCCAACATGTTTTGCATTCAATAGCACATTGTAAGTCCAAAGAAAAAAAAATTGCAATCTATTGTATTTCAATAGCACATTGCTGGTCCAAACATGAAAAAAAAATTGCAATCTATTGTATTTGTAGCTGATTGCAAGGGATGTTTCACAAAGTTAAAAAGAATGTCATGTTTAAAGGAGAATGAAACCCTGGTTAAGAACTGAGAAAGCAGAAAAATAAAAGGTCAATGAAAATTTGAGTAAAATTGGAAAAGCCATAAAGAAATATGAGTATTTTGAATGTCTAAATTACTATTAAATGCTATGGAGATCCTCCCCCTATTGGCAATGTGAAAAAGGTCTGCGATGTCACAAATGTACAACTCTCCCATTCGGACTCTGAAAATATACCCAAACACATCTGTTTCTACTCATTCAAATTATTAACATAACAAACCAGTCATCCATGATACATTGTTGTGAAAGCTCTATTACATGTTCTCTCAGAAAAATGAATATCTGAAAGAGAAAATTTAAGAAGAAAATGAGAAAGTTGTATGTACAGCATTACAGATCTTGTTCGCATTGCCAATGGAGGATCTACATAGTATAGTGACCTCAATATGCTCATGATTTTTATATTATTCATTCAATCTTCAAACTTTCATTGATCTCTTTATTTGATTTTTCTCTTTTATACATGAATTCATCTGGTTTCAAGAGTTTCAATCTCCTTCAACCCAAAACACATTTTGAAATTGCACGTGGGGTTTCTACTACTAAAGCATCATGTGGCCAATAGAGTGCTGCGCTATATACTGCACCAATTGGAAATTTATTGCAATTTTTAAAAGTCATAATCAACATTTTGTGACCCCCCCCCCCCCCCAAGTTCACATGGCAGTGGGTATTTATGTAGTGTATGTAAACTTTGTGACCTCCATTCACATGGCAGTGTGTATAAATGTGTACACACTCAATGACTGGTGTCCTAAAAAGCACACAAAATATTTTTTTCTGGGGACATCCCCTTCCAGAACTGATATGATTTATAATCCATTATCTAAAGGAAGACATGTTGGGCTGTACTTAAAATCCCCTGCATCTTCTAATACCCCCCATGGATGACATCTGAAGGGATCATTTGTGACTGTCTGCCAATCCAACAACTGCTTTTTAAGATTCACAATGAGTTTTTGAAACTTGCCAACATGAGCAAGGTTATTGACCTCTGTGGGGTCAGCCAAAAGGTCAAAGAGCTCCCATTCAGGTCGATAGTAGTATTCCTTGAGCGTCTTGTACCAGTTTAAGGGTTTGTGATCCCTAGTCCTGTTTAAGATGTCCTGGAATGTGTGCGAGATGAAGAAATCCTGGTCAATGGGAAACGGCATGGCAAAGTTCATATTGTGAATAAGCCTATACTGCGGAGTTCTGATGACACGCTGAGGGTAAAACATGGTGATCTCATGCAGGTCGTGACTGGACAGACTCACGTTCCATCCCGTAGGTTCCGATGTCAACGCCGGCAGAAGGGACTTCCCTGTCAGTTCAACCAAGCCCTTGAAGATCTTATACTTGGGGTACTTGATACTAAAGAAATCCAGGACTGTTGGTGTAATATCCATGAGACTGATAAAAGCATCACTCGTCTGGCCCCATCGATCTTGATGGTATGGGGAAGAGACCATGAAGGGTTCTCTAGACCCACTCTCATATAGGTTGGTACGCCCACTGGTAAATGGAATGCCATTGTCCGATGTGTAGATAACAAGGGTATCGTTCAGGTATCCTGCCGCTTCTAGTTCAGCCATCATCAGACCAACACCTATTAACCAAATAAAATGACCCAAAAAAGAGATTAGCATTCGCTAAATATGATGATCTCAAAATTTGGGGGCAGCTGGAAATAACCCCATAGGTTTTGGGGAGACATCAGGCTCCTGTAATACGGTAATAAAAAGGGTTGTAATCGATCGGAAATAGGCAATGGCCAATCAAGATGATCACTTTTACATCTACATTTTCTTCAAAACAATTATCAGTGACAAATCAGAATTACTGTCAAATTTAACTGATAGCAATCCTTTACAGTGTATTTAACAGGGACTTGAGGACCAGTTTCTGAATGATGAATTCTTGCCATTATGGCCTTACAAGTGCCACTCTATTTTTTTTCAAGGAAACAATTGCTATTTCTATACTAGCAAGATCATTATTTTCTGAACATTTAGACTAGTAAACATTTAATTGCCATATATTCTATTTCCAACCTCCTACAAGTTCATGTCTCAATTGAAATTGAACCTGCCATTTTATGAAATGTGGTTCCACACTTTGCTGATTTTTGTTGGACAATTTACACCCTTGAAATATTGACCCACTCACTATGTTTAATGAAAATCATTAATAAAAACTATACATTTCTATAGATAATCGCAATAAGAAACCATTACAACAAATTGTGAAGAGACAGAGGCAAAAAGGAATTGTTACAAACCTTGATCAAGCCTGCTAACTGTTGTGTACTGTGCAGCAATATCATCCCTGGCTACAGGCGTGTCCTGAACATGATACGGCACCAGCACATCTTTAGGGTCATATATGGCCGGTTTCCAGTCAGCTATGGTACCCATGTCAGGGTCACCATTGCCAAACTTCTCACAGAACTGACCAAATTCAGGATGTGTATGACCACAGCGATGGGCATCATGGAAACCAATATACAGGAAGAATGGTCTGGAATATAAGATTGGAAATGAGATGAAATGAAAATATGAAGACTTAGGAGCCTTTACAGTTAGTTGGATAATGACCTGACTGGAAGGGAACATTACACACCACCAATGGCAATGTCACACCAGCGAAACTGACACCAAGGCCCCATCTTACAAAGAGTTGTGATCGATCTGATTGATCGCAACTATGGAAAGCCAGCAATGTCAACATCTATTATGCATGTTTGTTCAAAAAAATTTAAAGATACCAATGTATATCCACGAATTCACTGATTTCTTGACAATTTGGTGTGTTCTCCTTTGTTTACAAAGGACATTTTGCAAAGTTCCTGTAGAAAAAATTATGACACTGATGGATTTCCAGAGTTACGATTGAATGGATCAATCGTAACTCTTTTGTAAGATGGGGCCCAGGGCCCCGTCTTACAAAAGAGTTGCGATTGATCCGATCAACCACAGCTATGGATGGCCAGCTACGTCAACTAAAATGCAAATTTCTTCAAAATACTTTCTAGACATGTACATTCATACATTCATCATTCTCTTAAAGATTCAGTGTGATTCTTTGTTTACTAAAGAGATTTTGCAAATTTCCTGTAGAAAAAATTATTGTATGGATAGATTCCATACAATTTGAGATTGATTGGATCAATTGTAACTCTTTATAAGACGGGGCCCAGACAGACCAATGGTAATTCTTTTTTCCCCAATGAAATACTATCAGTCGGTTTGGGGTCGACTTTGTTGGTGTCAATACAGCATTATAACATTGCAAAATATTTCCAAGTAACATCATGCTCCACATACTTTAATGTTCTATTTTCGCTCATCTCTCAAATTATCCAGAGATGGAGTCAGCATATGTTATCATCATCTTGAGTATGAACAAGGTGAAAGATCATGTGTTGTTGTGTTGGGGTGGGGGTGGTGTATTCCATCACATCTCAAATTTAATTTCTAATTTAACCTTAATTTAAGCACTATAAAGGCTCACCTTTCATCCTTGTCATAGAGAAATTCTCTGGCATATTGTTTGATGAGCGTGATGTTTCTACCGACCTGCATGATGGGGTAACCATCCTCTGGAGTCTTAGAATAATCAAATGGGTACACAGATTCGGGACCAACATGCTTCTTTCCAATGATTCCTGTCAATTCACATTAAACAATACGTATATTTAAGGAGATTGAATGAGAGATCTAGGCCTACTGTTAAAGTATAAAAAAATAGAATTTATTAACTGTACGAAGCAAGAAAAAAAAAGTTTTCTGTACAATGGTGCTTGTACCCAACGGACACAACAGGTGCCTGATTGGTACACCCTCTGTGAACGGCACACAGAAATTAGGCCTACTAGAATTTTCATGAAAAATTGACTGGTGATAATGCTTGAAATTCTAAAGTGAAAATATTAGGCAATTCATGTTTGACCTAAAAGTTTGCAAATAATTGTGATTTTGAATTCTGGGCTTAGTAAATTCATTTTAAAGCTGCCAGATTTAGATCCAAGAGCCTGCCTTCTATCCATGATTACATGTAGGTGCTACCTGAATTGTATCACACACAAACTGGTAAAAGTCTTATTTTCATTCAGATTTCAATCTGGCCCTGAGAAGACTCAATCCTACTACATGTTCATCTCTGATAATCTATTATACATGGGCAGATCACCAGGATTAGACATTGTAGTGATAAGGGACTGACTATTGTTCACAAAGAAAGAATATGGCCCCCTGAACTAGTGATGTATCCAACCAAGCAAGATTCATCACTACATTATCCTCTTAACTCTCTAACAATCCCCTATTGTGTGAATTGGAAAAACCTCTGCTCACCAATGCAAATCTTCATGACTTGAAATCCCTTTCTCAATGACAAATTATAATGGAATAACCCAACATTATGGCCAAATCCACCTTGAGTCTCTGGGATTCTGAACCCTACATGTACAGTTGTGCTCAAAAGTTAGTGAACCCCACTTCAAGCCGAGTTGTCTCTACAATGTTTATTGAAGTATTGAATGTAATATTTTATCACCCCATTGCCCAATTAAATATCTAAAAGATGGCAGAACTTGGAATACTTTTAATATGTTCATTTTCTGGTGGGGTTCACTAACTTTTGATAACCACTGTATGCAGTTGCTGAAGTTGGGTTCAAGGATAATATTTATGCATCAAAAGCTTTCATGACTTTCTAGTGTAGGCATCTTATAATACAAAATTTAATTTCAACCATCAGGTAATGCATAGCTAAACAAAATTGTTGCGCTATGGGCACTCAGTTTCCTAATAATTTATTCAACATTAAGTATCAAATGCAGATAAATTATGAATTGAAAATTACAAGGTATTAAAGTATTTGAAATATATGTTAACTTTTGCAGACTTGTTCATTCTATGATACCCCAAATATCTGCAATGTTTATAGAAAATTAAGTCTCACGGGGAGGGCTGGAATTGGCCCCTCCCCTGGTCGTGATATCCTAAATAACCATGATCATTAATTCATCAAAACTTGAGATTGTTTATGACATGAATAAATCACTTTGATTTAGGAATTTTAATGAGCGATTCAAATATGGTGAGAAATTTAGGGCCAGCAGGAAGGTAGCCTCTTGTCGAGGCCCTGTCGGCTGCTTTCCGAGCGAACATGGCAAAGCAAGGGAGAGAGCGAAGCAGAGCGCCGCGAGACAGGGCCTCTTGACATCTGACCCGAATTTCACCGACTTTCTTTTGTTTTTAATTGTTTTTACCAATTCACCGACCAAAAACTGGTCGGTGAAAATCATCCAATGAGAGCGCGAGCTGCTATGACGTCATATTAAATATTCATGAGCTCATCTTGAATGGCGACCCTTGGATTCTTGGCGAAGAGTGACGACGAAATATCAAAGAGCGCTGAATATGACTCTAAAATGCTGAATATTGACCGATTTAAGGATTTGCAAGTCGATGAAATTAACTCTGCACTGAAATGACGAGATGTCTTTGTAAATCTACCCACAGGATATGGAAAAAATGTAATATTTCATGCGATTCCACCGGTCGAACCGGGGCGTCGATTATCGATCTCCGCTGTGCAGTGCAGTGAGGGAAGCTGGGGTGGAGTTGCTGGGAGTTGACTCGAGTCTGACCAGCGGCTGAGCATTATCTCCCGGGAAGTTTCGGGGCGGTGATGGGTCTGTTACGGCCAGTAGTAGTAGTAGTAGTTGTAGTAGTACCACTACTTGTAGCATTTTGCTGGTTATATCCCCTTTAGTGTCCCGCTATTAAATGAATCCCCTGCAGAATAATGGACTACTATACTATTTAGTATTACAACCCAAAACGAAACAGGTCTGACATTTCATTGGTTTACTCGGTGACCGGTAATATCATGACTCATGTATATTCATTAGGAAGACGTTCCTCATGAATATATAATTCAGTTCAGATGTCAAGAGGCCCTGGCTCGCGCCAGGCCTAATTCGCTTCGCGAATTAGGGAATCCCTCGCTTCGCTCGGGAAGCAGCCGCCAGGGCCTCGACAAGAGGCTAGCAGGAAGGTGACTAAGTAGGAGCTCCAAACTCCAAAATTTTGTTTTCTTAAATTCTCACATAAAATGTTACTACTTTTTCCTACTCATTTCATGCAATTTTTCTTTATTATTCAGCACAAAGACCTTCAGAAGATGTTTACTTTTATATGGAGATTTTTAATGTTTTTTACATGAAGACACTTTTTTCCTGATACAGTGTAGGTGCAATATTTCAATATTTTTCAGTTAATGGCCTTAAACACAATAGATTGAGTTCAGAACACAATACATTCTATTGTTTTCAAAGCATATTGATGACTTTTGACATTCCAACTACAGTATCATAGGTATCTCAATGGCCAACTATGAAATGAAAACAACTAAAATAAATATGCTTGTTGTTTTAATAACTTTTGCCACCACTGTATATAAAAATAAACATGGACCCCAATGCATATCTTCATTATATACTTTGGCATTAATAGAAACTAATGGTAAACATATTTAACAGCCAATAAACAAAGTTCAATGCTGGTTATACAGTCAGACCGCAGGTCCCTATGCTAATGAGCAAAAAGGCCAGATTCATCCAAATCATCTCGTGACTGAATCTGCAAAATCTCGTGATTCGTGAGATTTTTTTCTCTAAGAATTTACCTGTTTTAACCTCAAGTTAAATGAAATATTATTGCACCATCAGATAGAGTAAATGTTATTCTCTCATATTGGTCATTTATTTTGTATACAATATTTTTATAAATAAGTAAATTTTTTGCCTGAAAATGTGCCTCAAAATTGAATTTTCTTCCTCTGTTTTCTTTTGCAAATTGTGCAAAACTTTTTATTTTGAGCCTCAATGATATATATATCACCATAAAGCTGAACTTCTGTACTTTCTCACAATGCCACTCTTGATATGCAGCACCTTTTAATCGGGTCAAGATCACACTTTTCCCACCAAGGTACAGGACGAGATTTCTGAAATTTTGTAATTGCATGAAATCCAGAGTTCTGATTGGCTGGATAAGGTTCACAGAACAGGCGCGGGTAATTTGAGGAGATTACCACTATGGGAAGTATGACCTTCCCAATGAACCCAGGCACTGGAACCGTTGGAATTTGCCAGTGTGTGGTCTCTTTGACCAATCAGGGTGCAGTATTCTTGTTTTCAAGCTGCTTTATGTACTTGGCCTATGAAAAGTGTGATCTTGACCCCATTAAACCAATTCTTATTTTGAAACCTATACCATTTTAAAGCATACATATTCAGCTTTATCGTGATCTAAAAATCATTTGGGCTCAAACAAAAATAAAGTGTGAAAATAGCAGCTTTTGTCAGGTGAAAATAATTATTTTGTAGCATATTTTAGATCAAAATTTTAATCTATATTACAAAATCTTTGAATAAATTCAAACACATGACCTGAAAGAATGATTCTTCTTCTTTACAATGATACCAAAATCATGAAATTTGATGCACAATTAGAGCAGCAATGACCGAATGAAAAGAGCTGTTTTGGTCCGCATCAAGCTCATTAAATATGCAAAACATCTCAAGTCATGAATATCACTTGGATGAAAGAAGCCACTTTCTTGGGACCTGCCGTCTGACTGTATATAATTGTAATGCAATGAAAGCATTTGTGCTATTAAAAAGCATGCAATGTGGTCTAAAATTATCAATTTTGTCTGAGACAGGTCCAATAAATCAATATCATAACCCTTTCAAGAAATTACAAAAGGCATCAACCATGGCCCTATATAAAGTCTCAAAACTTTGATAATGAGTAAATGCCTTGGGTCAAAAGTAGACCATAAGCACCGGTCGTGTACAGGTCACAGAAAGGCGAAATGGAAAACAATGCATGAGGTGTTAAAGGTCAAAGGTCACAAGTGGAGATGGTTGGCTGCAAATTATTGATCACTAATGTGTGCTTCATTCATGCTAATTGGGATTGGCCATACTATAGGGGGAAAAAGTATTGAAATAATCAAACTTGAGCGGTCGATGATAGTCTTGATTTGTGGAGCGTTGTGGCCCAGTGGATTAGTCTTCTGACTTTGAAACAGAGGGTCGTGGGTTTGAATCCCAGCCATGGCGTAATTTCCTTCAGCAAGAAACTCATCCACATTGTGCTGCACTCAACCCAGGTGAGGGGAATGGGTACCCGGTAGGAAGAAATTCCTTGAATGCTTGAGCGCCTAGGCAGCTCAGCTAAAGCCGGGGTAATAATAATAGCAGGGCCCGCTGGTAGAGCAGTTTTCGAAACTGAAGTGGCTTCCCTGGGTAAATATACTATTATTATTATTATTATTTCAACCTACATGTAAGGTCTTGAGTTTGAATCCTACAACAGCAAGGGCATCCTTGAGCAAAAGACAATCTACATTTACTACTCTCTATCCAGGTGCTAAATGGGTAACAACTACGATGTGAAAGCCAAAACCTGTGACCTCTCAGAAATACATGAAAGTTTACATGCAAGACTATACAACGCAAAACTTGTCAACTGCTTGTCCTATGCCTGGCAACCAAACTTGAATGGCAGATGGCAGATGCTCTAAAAGTCAAAACTGGCATCCTCTGCCTTCTAGCCAGGTGCTTGGTTTATTAGAAGGGTAATTATGACAAAATATGTAATGTAAGACCCACTGGAAGAATTACTGATGGTTATTTAATAAGAGAACATGTGCTACCAAATCATTACCTGTACGCACTCCTGCTTTGCCGAGAAGGAGAGGCAAGCTTCTCACTTCATCAAAGGACTGGAAGTGATGATAGCCATTGAGTAACCCGTACATTCCGTTCTGATGCTGAGGTAGTCCCGTCATTATGACAGACCGGCTAGGTGAACAGCTGCTGACAGAGGTATAGGCATGGTTAAACACAAGACTTTGTTTTCCTAGGGCATCTAGGTGAGGTGTATTGATGACAGTATTGTTGTAAACTCCCATCTCAAATCCGCCATCATCCGCTGAAAGTAAAAGCACAAAATGATGGAGATTCACGATATGTAATAATAAATTCTATGCCATGTAATATAGTATAGCGATGGCAAATCATTTGCAAGAATTATATTACAACTAAAAGAGAGTTACCAAAGCAAAGTAAGATATTTCTAAACTTTGATACTAACAAAGTTGTTCAAAGACAAGTAACAAGCAACTCTATGTTAAGTGTTCATTTCAATAAGACATTGTAACACAGTCACAGAGCAATTAAGAAACTCATTTTTTCTGTACAGGACATTAGCCTAGAATCTAACCCAAACATAGTTGTCAGTAGTACATCACTCTAGGTGCTTAGAGCAAAGATCATAGAGAGCCATACATGTACATTTCAACTAAACTCATCTATAGTTCTATACCCTCTCCTACTCCAATGCATTATACCATGGACCTACTACTCTAGGTCCATGATTATACTTAAGGCCCGGGGGGGGGGGGGGGGGGGGTATTCTGCATATTGTGGACAGTGTGTACATTTTATGTATGTGCCGCGGAGGGGAACCCCGTTTTTACACTCGATTCTCCGTTCCAGGGCATACTAATTTCCCCTCTGCAGCCAGGTGCCAAATAAAACCCTTTCTGAGGCATATGGATTTTTATTCCTCCCGTTCTTGCTCTCATTCCTCTATTTTTGCATCAATTACGTTCACGCTTTGTACATATGACCCTTGGGCAATCAATAGCTCATGTATGTCCATGAGGACGATGGATCAGAGGTCATCTAGGGGTCAAAAGGTCAACTTGCTCTCATTTCTTTATTTCTACATCAATTATGTTCACACTTGGTATAAATGATTCCTGGGTAATACCACGTGTGTCAATGAGAATGATGAGGTCAGAGGTCATCTAGGGGTCAACAGGTCAACTTGCTCTCATTTCTTTATTTCTACATCAATTATCTTCATACTTGGTACAAATGATATTTCGATATTACCACGCGTTTTCTTGAGAATGACAAGGTCAAGGTCATCTAGGGGGAAAAAGATCATATTGCATATTTTACTGATTGCGAAATCAGGCAAGACTCATAGTTTGAGAACCATCCTGTTATTATGAGAAAAGTATTATCAGGGGAGATCAAAACAATAAATCAGTAGAATACCTAGCATAATCTAGGCTTATAAAGATCATGTGTAAAATAAACTTACAGTATTAAGTCATTTGACATGATATTGAGCACTGTCTAGGCCAAGGCCAGCTTGGTTGTAACTGGCATGTTTTGTTTCTTTTGCCACAGCTGAAAGCAGAATTATAACACTCTTTAAATGTTCTTTATTATTCTAGATCTCGCATAGATTTGCCGAAAATGAATACCACAGCAATGTGATCAGCCAAGTGCTTGGGTACCCAAGTTGGTACAATGTGAAGTATGACAGTGACGAGGCCATCTATTCATACAAGATCCTGGAGGAATACAAGAATGGAAATATTGTAGAACAGCGAGGGAGACAAAGGGCGCAGTTCTAACTTACACAGACATGAATGGACAACCTTACTTGATGATTGCCTGTGATGAACTGCCCTGGGCTGAACAATTTTGAACCTAAGGGGATTATTTGGCATAAGATATTTACATGCTTGATCTATATTCTTGTTATATATATAACAAATAATAATATTCAAATAGCAAAGATAGCAAATAAAAGAAATATATGAATATACATGGCATATGAATAGCTGCTATTGAATATTAACGAACTTAAGTCAGAGGGAGAAAACCAATCAGAGAATAAGAACTTAACAAGAGTGAAGTATGTGTTAACATGAGCATGAACAAAACAGAGGGATGGAAGAGTGAATCTGGTATGTTGAAAGGAATGTAAAGAAGGTGATGGAAGAAAAGATGGAATTTTGATGACTAACAGAGGAGAGAGGATGATCAAGAATGATGAAGAACACATCTATAAATAACATTAACTATTCTTGAAACCCTGTTCACACTACAGCTCTAAAATATGATAATTACCAAGTACGACTATACTCTGTAAAGAGGACTGTACTCAACGGAAGGAGAAGATGAAGATTTTATATTATTATTTTATTTGGCAGAATATCAAACAAGTCAAATACAATGATAAAAATCAATTGTTACAACAACATAGTAATACAGTAACACAAAAACAACAATGAATTCACCTGGATGAGCTGCCAGGCATTGGGCAAAGTTAACCAAATAACCATAGTCCACAGACCGCCCTAACCCATACCCCATCCAGGTGAATCCACTGTAGTATTTTCATGTGAAATGAACATAACGTACATTACATTTGCATTTAAAGTTACATACAAAACAAAATGTTAAATTTACTCAGAATCTTGAAGCATATAAAATCCTGCAAACAAAGAAATAAATACACTACATTACAATGTCTGCATTATTTGCTAGAAGCCCGTCTGATGACCAACTGTCTGTCTGGAAGACTTGGAACAAGCCTATGAGACACAGCCTTACAATTCAGTAAATTGAGTTATATACTTGCACTTTTATTATGAGTGACAAATGTTACCAAGGCATTCATTATTGTGTAGTAGCAGGAAAAAAAATGAGTTTGATGTAGAGTCTACCACTTTATGATTCGTTCCTATACATTGTAAAGGAGCAAATATATGCATAAATTAGAATATATCTATATATGTAAAATGATGGAATTTGCTTTTTACAAAACTGTTGTGCCAGATAACACTGTCACTGTAATATTACTTTTTATAACAGCCGAGTCAAACAATTGTAGGGAGACTGGAACATAATGTGGAAAAATAATATATTATATGCATACCCGTATTTAAATATTCACAGAAACTCATTGTGCTCATTTGCATAGCATCCCATACATAATTGGAAGCTGATTGAAGTCATTGGAAATTATTAAAGAAATGCTGCTTTAAAAAAATTTGCAGATTTTTTTTTAATAATTTACATAATTAATTAGGCACTGATTTGCATAAGTTTCAGTTGATAGATAATTACCTGACCTTTAAAATGAATACAAACAAGCCACACTTTATATGAATATTTTAAAAATCATGTGGCATTACTAAGGGTCCTGCAACTTCTGCAAGTATCAAGATCCAGAGGAGCATTTCATCAACACTTTCCTTGATGATTGATTGGCTAAGAAGCAGTGTTACTATGGTAACTGTTGGATAAAACAGGACTTGTCCAATAAAACGTCTGACAAGTCCTTTCATGGAATGTTCCCCAGATGTATGTTAAGTCTAATAAAAGTAATAGCCCCTTCCCTTTCCAGGATTAGCCTAAAGCCAAGGCAAGGCCTAACTTAAAGCCTTTTTCATCCTTGAATTCCCCAAAACGTGCATGCCACCATTCCAAGATCAGTCTTACTCTTGAGTCTACATGGAGTCTGCAGTCTTTGTAGATTAGATCTAACGATAATTCTCAGACGGACTTAGTAACTTTAGTTTAGCTCTGTTTTCTTTTTGTCTGTTTTTGACATCATAAAAATTAAATGGACTGAAACTTACAAATACAACCCTTAGTACTATACAGCATACACACACACTTTATATTGGCAGAAAAAGCATGGAATATCAAGTAGATCTAACGTCGCTAGACTTGGCGCACCCAGTTTCAGCTGAGCTCATTTGGCTTGGCTGTAGACCCGTCACTAATCGTAAGTGGTTTTGCCTGAGCTGTGCATGCGGGCCGAGGTGCCGGGCTAAGAAAGGGGAATTCCCTGCAGCTGCACCTGCCACGACGCCGCATCTCCTACCATTAAGATCAATCAACTTTTCTCCATTTCTTATCATAAAACATGCTTACCGACAAGGACCATGACATTTCTTCCAAATGTTACGTCATTTTGTAGCAATAGTAATAGTAAGAACATCTGTGCCACCAAGTCCAAGGAACACATGATGACTCCCGGAAAAGTCACTCGATCATTAATTTCATTCAATTCAATGAACTAGCTTAGTCTAATCCGGTCAGGCAGCGCAGCGCAGTGACGTGACGTGGCCGTGGTCGGCCGCAGCTAGCTAGCTAGCTAGCGCGCGAGCTCCAATACCCAGACTAGCCAGTGTGTGCATGTGACGAGGACGGGGGGGGGGGGCTCGAAGGTTAAAAGCGATCTTATATTGTTTGTGAGGTCTCCAACAAAAACAACAGTGCTCAGCAACAACAACAAAATAAACTGAGCCCCCCCCCCCAGCCCCCTATGAAAAAAAAAATAGAATTAGACAGCAAGCCGCAGAACGGTTTAGATAGGAGGGGGGCGGGGCCCGGGGGGGCACTCGACCAAAAAAGTGGTAGGGGTGTGCCGCGGGCGAGGCAAAAAACGGGGGCCTTGGAGCGGGCTTATTGTAAAAAGGAGGGTCCTCGGAACGGGCTTCGGAACTACAAATGTTTATGAAAACGGGGGTCATCGGAACGGATCTCCGTATCTCTGTGAGTGCGTATGCATCCCTATGAAACGGGCAATCGTGCATGACGCAGCTAGCGCGGCCTCCGCCGGGTGCGCTCGCGCTAGCTTAGGCGATGGTCGAAAAGCGCTCTACGGCCGCTTTTCACCAAAATTGTAGCAGATCAATGCGACCGGAACGGCGTAACGAAAAATATGCGAAGCTTTGGAGCGGATTTCTTTCTTCTTTTTTCTCGATAAGAAGGAAATGCTATGCCTTGGAGCGGCTTTCTTTGTTCTTTTTCTCAATAAGACAAAAATGCTATGCCTTGGAACGGAAATTTGAGTGTAAAAATGGGGGTCCCCTCCGCGGCACATACCCACTATGCATTATATACTGAGTGCCCCCCCCCCGGGGGGCGGGGTTGCTGAAAGGGGGGGGGCTGACCACTAATGCAAAAAATCACAATCAGATAGTAATTTTTATCTTTTTGTACAGTTTTAGGAAAAAGTTGGGGTCGAAGCCCATCCAAAAGTCAAATTGGTCCCCCAAAATTTGAAAAGAAAAAAAAATTAATTAAAAAAATAAGGGTTTCACTATATTTTAGAAAAAATTTAGAATTTTAGAAAAAATAAGGGTTTCACTATATTTTAGAATAATACACGCAGCAACCCTTTGGTGCTTCGATCAGCACCGCTTCACCAGGCCCATGCACTCGATCTAGCTGCATTGGGGGACGATCGAGGCCGATTCAGCCAGCGGCGTAACAGGGGTCGGTGGCCAGGGGGGACAAGAGCCAAAAATTTCCCGGTCATAAATATCATGGTATGAACAGGCGTAATGGTGTAATAAGGCGACTATTTTGAGAAGGCCAGATATTGCGTATCGGGTAGAATTTATTTTTAAAAACAGTTGCGAGCGAGTGAAGCGAGCAAAAATTTGGACCTTTTTAATACAAAAATCCAATTTTGTGATAGATTTTGACATATCCAGAAAATAATATATTTCACTCTTCTCTCTTTAGATTCCTTTTTTTTGTGGTCTGTACGCCACTGTAAACAGGATTCTTTGTGGCAGTAGCGTGAAGAGTAAAAAAAGAAAAAAAAACAGGGGAGCAGTATAGCACATGTGCTAAAAATCTGCTTTATATAAGTCCCGAGCGAGCGAAGCGAGCGAGAAAGAAATTCACCTTTTCATGATAATCTAACTTTGAGCTATTTTTTACATTATATTCAGTAAATAAAATCATATCCTACACTTTTCCTTTGCTTTTCTTTCCTCCTTTTTTTTAATTCTTGTTTGTAGAACTTTTTGGGGCCATGGCCCAACCCTTCCATACGCAGTGCTGTGCGGTTGGGGTCCGGGGCAGAGCCCCCGGGACTTCTTGATATCAAAGCCATTTAAACCTCGCAGATTGCCGCTATTTTAATCGAATCGCGGGCATATACAGAATATAGCTTTTACACATCACATTTATTCAACCCAGTTGCGTAATGAACCAAATATTTTTAAGGGGCAAAACATAGCAATGTGGGAAAAATTAGCAAAAAGTCGCCAGCGTGCAAAGCGAGCTGGAAAAAAATTGCCTATTGAAATTAAATTCTAATTATGTGATAGATTTTTCCATTATATTCAGCAAATAACACATTTCATTGTTTCCATTCATTTCATTATACGTTGTCTCCTATACTTTCTTTTATTTCCTCTTGGGTGTGGAACCAACCCCCCCCCCCCCCCGCGCGCCTGTATGCAAGTGATTGAACGGGGGCGTTAAAGAGCCATTTGAAGGTTATAAATGAAGAGCCCCTACTGCGTGGGGTCTGGGGCAAAGCCCCGGTAGCTTATAGCACAATGCTGTATGAAGTCCATCTTTCTTCCCGCTCTTTAATTTCAATCATCGGCAGCCCGGTCGTGTTATTATTTTTTTCTTGTCCCTTTTCTTTGTTTTCCAATTTAGCTTTTGACTAATTACATTCTACTTTCGTTTCCCGCTATTGTTTGCTATTTTGTCATCTTTTGATTTATTTCCCACCGTGCTATTGCATTACATAGGCCTCTTTCGGAATGATTTGTTCTTTCACAAATGTTCTTCTTTCGTACATTTTCCCGCTTTCCTTTTCCATTAAAAAAAGTCTTCGTTTTCTTTCCCTTTTCCCTTTCCTTTTTCTCCTTTCCTTTTCCCCTTTCCTTTTCCCCTTTCCTTCCCCTTTCCTTCCCCTTTCCTTCCCCTTTCCCTTTCTTTCTCCCTCCTTTTTATCTTTTTCCCGGTGAAATCCGCCAGGGGGGGCAGCTTGCCCCCCCTGCCCCCCCGCCTGTTACGCCACTGGATTCAGCCATCCCCTTTTGTACAAAAACGTGAATACACCACCATCCATTTTTTTTTAGGAGGGAGGGGGGCACTATCAGCCTCCAACATATCCTCGTGCGTATAATACAATTTTTTAATATGAAACAAAAATGAAGCCATTTACAGTCGCGCGTACGGTGCGCATATAGCTCTGTTGAAAACTTGGTTCGAAGTGAAATAGATGATAAAAATGACTGGCTTTGTCGATGGAGTGTAAATAAGAGGGGAAAAATGGGAAATAGCGAGGCGAACATGACGTCATCGGGCCTATGTAAACAATTACACCTCAGACATTTTAGATTTAATGAAAAAAAAATGATCATGGTCACAAAGCTTTTTAAAGGACAAGTCCTCCACCCCAACAAAAAGTTTATTTGAATGAGAATTATGAGAAAAATCCAACAAGCATAACACTAAAAATTTCATCAAAATCGGATGTAAAATAAGAAAGTTATGACATTTTAAAGTTTCGCTTAATTTCACAAAAGTTATATGCACATCCTGGCTGGTATGCAAATGAGGAGACTATGACCACTCACTATTTCTTTTGTATTTTATTATATGAAATATTCTAATTTTCTCCTCATTGTCATGTGATACAATGATTAATTCCTCCCTGAACATGTGGAATTAGCATTGTTTAATGCTATATGGTTCAGTCAAGTTGGTCCTTATTGTCAAATCTGTAAAAAATGAAATATTGTATAATTCAAACAATAAAAAACAAAAGAAATAGTGAGTGATGGACATCATCGACTGACTCACTTTGTTGTGCATATCACTGCTTTGTGAAAAATAAGCGAAACTTTAAAATGTCATAACTTTCTTAATTTACATCCAATTTTGATGAAATTTTCAGCACTAAATGCTAGTTTGATTTTTCTCTACTCATTCAAATCAGCATTTTCCTGGGGTGGACTTGACCTTTAATATAAATCGATATTTCCTGCGCAGGAGCGTATAGGCCTACAATGATCTTCTCAGTCCCAAATAATTCAACAATAGAGTTTTGTATATACTTTTGGATTGCCAATAGGTAGGCCTCATTTGCTGCAATATGCAAAATGCGATTGGACTAGCTTAGATCGAGGGGTACTAGCCGGGCTGAATAAATAGAGTGGAATTCACAAATGCTGAAATTTCATCTAAATCATAAAACAAATTGAATTTTTAGTTTCGTAATATTGTGTGAAAGCGGTATACGGTAAATGTATATCACTGTTATTACAACCCACTATTATAGGCCTATTCATTAGGTGGACTGATGATGTCACATCCCCACTTTGGCTTTTTCACTATTTTATAACATGAAATCATAATTGTTTCATATTTCATTATACATGTGTGAATGATGATCTCCCTAATTGTAATGAAATAATTATGTTGCAGCAATGAATATCCAATGCACATCACTGTCAATGCAGCTATTTAAGTTCTAATTGGAGGGGGAAAATGAATAAACCTAATTTCATATAATTGAAATACACTGCAAAAGAACAATGATCACATCATCAATTTGCTCATTGAATATTCATGAAGACAAGCCTAGAACTGTTTATGAAAAACTTTAATTTGCCAAATTTGTCGTTCCTCGTCCGATTTTAATCACTGATTTTCAGTGTTTTGTTTGTCTGATTTTTCTCTGTTCAAATCATGATCGTCAGCCTGGTGTACCCCTTTAAGTGAATAAATAATTTTTTTTGTAAGACCACATTTCTATATGGCACATTTTTTCATCTGAAAGTAAAATTAAAAGGTACAAAAATCCATGTATGTAAATGAAATGAGGTGATTTGCAGTTAAACATTCCAACCCAGGGGGGGGGGGGGGGCAGTCAAATGTATTGCTGTGACACGCGTGGCCACATTATTTCCAAACACCCCCTAAACAAGGTTTTCTCTCACAGTGTGCAAAATCCCCCTGGCATTCCAATTAAATTAATATATGAATTATCCTTAATGAAATAGATATTTGTATCAGATCGCATGTTAATTTAATTGAAAATATGATTTGTATTCAATTTGCAATTAGTGGTTTTTCTTGGTGGAGCGTTGTGGCCCAGTGGATCAGTCTCCGGACTTTGAAACAGAGGGTCGTGGGTTCAAATCCCAGCCATGGCGTAATTTCCTTCGGCAAGAAATTTATCCACATTGTGCTGCACTCAACCCAGGTGAGGTGAATGGGTACCTAGCAGGAATTTATTCCTTGAAATCTTAGTAATTACGGCTGCCAAGCTACAGCTGGGGTAATAATATCCAAGTCCTTTGGAAGCGCATAGAGACATTACTAATAATTGTGATATGCGCTATACAAGAACCGTATTATAATATTATTATTATTATTATAGACAGTTGATTAATTAATTTCAGTTATACCTTACTTTATCATATTTTCCATAGCAAATTGTACCTCCTGCACTGATGGTGTGGTGGCTAGGTGCCCCCCTTCTACGACCCCATAGGTTCAATTATATCGAACTCTATGAAGATTAGAAAGTAATTGAATGAATGAATGAATGGATGAATGAATGAACGAATGAATGAATATAAATGAATAAAAATAGATGAATAGACAAACAGTTTAATCAGTGAATAGATAAATATACAATTAGATATATAAATAAATAAATAAATAAATGAATAAATAAGCAAATAAATAAATAGATAGATAAATAAATAAATAAATGAATAAATGAATGAATTTGAAAATGAATAAATGAATGAATGAATAAATGAATAAATGAATACATACATGAATAGATAAATAAATAAATAAATGAATAAATAAATAATATTCGACCATAAAGGTGGATCCACGGTATAGGCCTATCTGGGAAGCCTATAGATTAGCATTAGACCCTCCCTGGCCCTCCATCGTCCCCCGATTGGCGTGCCATAGAATCTATTGCACGTGGCTGAGTTCGTCTCGCAATTCGGAACAGTTTGCATCATTATTTTAATGCAAAAAGTCGTATTTTTCCTTTACGTAGACTACTAGCATATTAAAGCATGGATACATCTTTTGGTGGTAGCGTGAAAAGGGAAAAGGTGAGCTTGGTACTAGTAGTAGCTTTTCTGATAAGCTGATAAATTCGTTACGTACAGTACTACAGTCTTACAGACTCAGACTGTCTGTATTGTCCCAGATATAGGTTTTCATGTTTGTTGCATCGTCAATCTGTGACTAATTCTGTAGTCTCAAGCCCGGGTTCATTACCATCCTGCCTGTAGGGAATCTACAGCCACAGGTAGGACTATGGTATGCCAATGCTGTACACAGCACACAATTAAAAAAATTATTAAAATATCACTTTTGACTTGTGTCCAAAAATACTAATTTCCATTCAGTTGCAATTTTTCATTAGTAGTAGTAAATAGTAACTTGGGAGTAATTTAATTTTGTATTCACCAGACTCAGCGCTCAAAAACTTGAATTTTTTGCATATTTTGTGTACGCCCTCTATTGGTGGAAAGTAATATGGCAAGACAATTGTCATTATCCAATCTCTATTTTTATTGAAGGAAAAAGAATCAAACAGTGGTAAATCGTGATAGACTGTGTACAACGGATAGACCGTCTCAGCGAATCGGAGACCGCTGATTGATTGGTCAATTGCACAGATCACGTCATGACTACGTGGTCGCCAAAACAGGGAGTAGTTGTTCATAGAATGAGTGATTCTGTATGGGCTGCCACGCGGCAAAGCGCGATTAGTCTGCTGTGCAAACCCTTCATTCGAGTTAAGGGTCTGAATGTGCAGCCTACTCATGCCTTGTTAGGTACGCTACTCTAGCGCGAGAGGGCGCGATTTTCGCGTCATCATTTTCGCGTACGAAAATGGCGACAAGCTGCTTCGGGAGCCGGTGCGAGCAATAACGGCAAGCCCTACTTGAGTCTCCTGTCTAGGATGGTAAACGTATATCAATGGGAATGAAAACGATGACATCATCTTCCCAATGCATTCAGCTATACTGCACGGTAAGCTCTTGCGACGGAGGGTCGAGATCGGAACAAAAATTGCACTAAAACAGTCTGTAAGTACAGTTTATGCATCAAATCATCATTATATGTTATTTTCATGGAATTATCAGACATATTACGCTAAAAATACATATGCTACTCGAAAATTGAAGTCGTAAGCTTTCATTTCTTACCTCATTCATGGCAGCATTTCTTGCCACCATTTGCCACGGACGAATGTTAAACGCCCTTGCTATTTGTTTCGTGGGATTTTCGTGGGAAGTTTGGCGACGCGTTTCGCGGGCTAATTTATGGCGGCTGCTAGGGTTTTTGGTTGCCCGCGGTGTGTAGTCCTGCGCATTGGAATTTGTGTAGCAGACCGTCTACCGTGATATGTCTGGTATTTCTTTGATTTAAAAAAACTTTTTCTTTTTTATAAATTAGGAATTGAAAACCAGACACAAATGTAGAAATCAGAAATACATCCCACACTGACACATTCATTTTGATTGAATAAAATATTGAAAAAAAATGGCAAATGACGCAACAACTTTCTGAATCTTCTCGAACCTAATTTTAGCCTTTACTTTAGGTAATTTACTTTAGTCTTGATTTATTATTTGATGATTATATTCTGTTGAAAATTCATGTAACATGATTTCTTTTGGCCTAATCAAACTTAAATTTTTTATTATTTTAAAAATGAATGGCCTAGATCTAATTTAATTCATTATCATTTTAATTTTCTTTTGTTTTCATATTTTTATTTTCATTCAGATTAATTTCTTACCTCCATTTGAGCATGGCAATACTTACTGATCTGAAGTCGAGGGGCCCAACAATGAACAGACTTGGGCTGCATGAGCCGTCGAATATCTGTGGTTCCAAGAAAGCGTGATGGAAATGCCGCCTTAAAAAAACCAACCCCACCTCTGCCTCTGGGCTTTGTTCTTGGCGATCCTGCATTCCATTCAGACTGCAACTTTAAGCAGGAATTGTTCTACCAACTACTTAATTATTCACAAATGTGAATTGCAGCTTTTAAATTGACAAGAAAGAAACAATTGATTTATCTCACCCCCCCCCCAACTGTCTTCTAACATTTTCTATCACCCCAAACTAACACTTTTTTTCTTGTATGTCTGTTTAAATATTTTTATTTAGACTTTATGTAATTTTTTCATGATTTATTTAAGAAGTATGAGCAAAAAAACAAACAATTTGGCACATGCAGTAGAGAAGAGAAGGAACAGTGTTGAAAAAGGATACACATACAGATCTGAATATTAAAATAAATTTAAAAAAGAAATGACAAATCCACACTGACACATGAAAGTATTCATTTTATTTTTTTTCCTTGTTGGCATTGGTTACATTAATTAACTCCACATAAAAATATAAATTGGATATTTTAACAGTATTAATGAAGTTGCTCAATAAAATTTAAAATTAGGTATTCTCATTGGAGGTAATGGTTGATACAGATGGGTGGGTGGACCTGCAGCCACTAGCGTACCTATGGGGGGGGGGGCAGACTGCCCCCCCGACGAGTCACAACCCATGCAAGGGACGTATCCCTGCCCTCCCCCCCTGATGAGCCACCGGTGGCCCCCTCCTTTGAAGTTTAAGACCGAAAGTACGAAATCCTTTATTTGTGGTTGAAGACCTTTTTGCTTGTCAAATTTTTGGGCGGACGATTTTGCCCCCCCCCCCCCCCCCCGTGGAAAATCCTAGGTACGCTACTGCCTGCAGCTCTATTGTTTTATTAGATTTTCATTTTTTATTGCTGGGGGGGGGGGGGTATTATGTAGAGCTGAAGCCAAATGATCTTATGAGGCAAGATTCAGTGTACAGCTCAATATGATGCATGTAAAGTGATTTATTAAACTTTTGAAATATCAATTAAGAACTGGAATGATGAATGATATGAATATAAGAAATATATTAAATGCATGTAAAGTGATTTATTAAACTTTTGAAATATCAATTAAGAACTGGAATGATGAATGTTATGAATATAAGAAATCTATTATATGCTAGTTCATCACAACTTTAGCTGGATCTTGCTGCAGAAAGTGCATCGTGTAGTTCTACAAATATCTCGGGTGAGAGGCAGTTTGGCAGAGCGGATGCAATGCTTCATAGGGCCCCTAACATTTCTGTGGTAAGGTCGAATCCAAACTGATGTTTTCATCAAATGATTCAGCCTCCTGGCTACAAAAATTTCCTGTAGATGAAAGAGAAAACAAAATAATGAATGCAATGAAATTGGGAAAAAAGTGAGGCTAGAGGAGCAAAAACAAAAGCAAATGGTTGTAAAGTTAGTACAGGAGAGGAACAAAATGAGAAGAAAGGAACTCACAGAAAAGGAAACAAAACAGAGAGACAAACGTGAGACTATAGCTCCTTTAAAAAGAGTTCTGTATGGTGTACTATGGATCTGTAAAAATATTTTAAAATTATGTAAAGTTTCAAGGATTGAGCATGCATAGGAAATCACGTAAAGGCAAGGATATCAAGTCACGAATAAAAACAAAAAATGAGGGGGGGGAATGGGAATTACATCACCCCCCCCCCCCCACCCCGCCTCTCCAAAAAAAAAAAAAAACGACTTTAATAACTTGTCAAAACTCTATCTAGTATCAGCTTATGTTATTATCCTTTTTAATGTTATTGTTAGGGATCGAGAGAAAGGATGAACGCGGGGGGGGGGTGCATTTTTCGGATTCATACTTTCAGGCATCAGTGTACTGAAGGGGAACATTTAACATAGGACTACAAAAAATTGCGGTGGACAGACAAGAAACAAGAAATGATGATTAAAATGAAAGAAAAAATTATCGATCTCAAAACAACTTGAAAAAAGAAAGATGCAAAACCAAATGTTATCAACTCACTTACATATTATATTTGAAATCCATCCCAATGGTCTTCCATGTCGTAATTGTGCACTGTAATTCAGATAATCTAGTTAAAACATGTGAAATTAACTTCAAGTCTCAAATCAATCGTCTTGCACACTGTGCCTTGCAAAACAACAAAATACTCCGATATATGCGTATCATGAACGCACATGCATATTTATGAGCACCGCGAAAATGACCAATCTCATTCACAAATGATGCGCACTTACGCTTCGTCACCATGCCGCGAGAAGCGTTTATGCGCGATGTAAAATCTCCGCCCCGAATTGGCAATCCCCGAATGCGCATGCGCGGTGGTGATTGATACTCGATGGTCGACAATTCGTTCGGAATGGATAATACTTAGAAATCATTTCTTAAAAAAATCATAACTTGAGTTATTCTTCATCATATGTCTTAATCAATACATCATCGTAATGGGTGACACATTTTCTTTATGTTGAGGTAAGTTTCAACAGATTTGGATGAAGATTTGAATTATCAGTGGCGTACCTAGCCTTGTGTACTACTCAGCCCTTTTGCTGTATGTGCTAGACTTTGCGTGGAGACACACTTGCACTTGCTGATCAAAGTTTCATTCAATCAGGCCAGGGGCAGACTAAAGCGCGCTAATGCCATGGCAATGCTTAGTATCGCCCTGGCCGGCGCGGCCGACTCATTTGAGCAAATTTCTCGACAGGCCACAAGTAATTGTTCGCAAGCATGGCAAGCCAAATGTCATAGCAAGTCTCTCAATCACATTGCAAGGTTAAAATGCCCAACACCGGCATGAACACTTTTCCAAGTAAAATTCAAATATTGCAATTGATTGGGAACCGCTGTATCAATGACAACAATCAGAATAGGGCAGGATCCCAATTCAAAATTAACAATTTTCAATATCATATATTGATTTGATTCCATTTAAATTAGACCTGATAATAATTCTTCAATGTTTGAAGTGTTTGGATTTTTGTTTCGTAGGTGAAAGAAGCGGCAACTGCACTGATTGCTTTTCACAAGACACAAAAAGATGGAAATGAAATGCTGTTTGGAGAACCATTCAAGGTCCAGCTACAGCTGTCTGTCTGGAAGATAACAACCAAGAAGAGTTCCACTCATAAAATGTAAGTATACAATTAAAAATCCTGCTGTCAGTTTAAGTTCTCGTTTGATTTGTTAGCTTTAAAAGATTCAAAGGTTTGACTCAGGAAAGTATGTACCAGGCAGTGCCCTTTTTGTTTGTTTTACTTTATCATTGGTTGCCACAACATCTAATTCTAATGCCATCATGCAGGGTGCTACATAACTTTTTAGAAGCACTTGCCCAGTCGGGCAAGTGAATTTCTAAATAATTGGAAAATACTTGCCCGAAAAAAAACCTTCAAAATAATGTTTTACCGCTTCAAAAAAAAAAGTATGATTTTATATACAGTTGCCCCTTTCCTCTTATTTTAACGTGAACTATTATTGTACGTTGTAATTTTTTTTTTCAAAGTTATTTTACCTCCTATGACCGAAATTGGTGTCAATACACCATTTGATTCATTTTCTCTCTCATATATTTTCATGTGCTTTTGTATGTGACTGTGACACAAAATAAAAAGGGGAATCACTGAAAATAACTAAAGAAAAAAGAAGGAAAGGAAGGAAGGAATGAAGAAAGAAAGAAAGAAAGGAAAAAAGAAAGAAAGGAAGAAGGTAAATAAATGGGTGAAGGAAAGGATGGAGAGAAAGAAAAAAGGAAAGAAAAGAGATGAATGGAGAAGAAAGAAAGAATAAAGGAAAGAAAAAGGGTTTCCTTCATTCTTTGAAATTAATAAAGAAAAAGGGAAAGAAAAGAACATGAAAGGAAGGAAAAATGAATTAATGGGTAAAAGAAAGAATGGAAAGAAATTAAAAAAAGGGGGAAAAGAAAGTAAAAGGGAAGAAAGAATGAAGAAAAAAGATTTCCTGCATTTTTTTTAAGAAAGAAAGAAAAGAAAACAAAGAAAGAAAGGGGGAAAAACAGAAAGAAAGGAAGGAAGGAAATAGCAAAAAAGGAAAGATAGAATAAGGAAAAAGAGAATAAAAGAAAAAAATAAAGATTGAAAGAAAGGATGAAACTTTAGTGGAAGGAAAGAATGAAGTGAAGAGAGCAATAAAAAAAAAGAAAATAATGGAAGAAGGAAAGAAAGAAAGAAAGAAAGAACAAAAAGAAAAAAGAGAGGAAGGAAGCAAAGAAAAATTAGAGGAAGAAAAAAAATGAGGAAATCTAAAGAAAGAAGGAGAGTACACGATGTAAGAAAACAAAAGAAACAAAGAAAAATGAACAGAGAGAGAGAAAAAAAAGATCAGGAAAGAAAGCTAAGAAATTTGAAAAGATAGATGGAACAAAAAAGGCAACTGGGAAAGATAGAAGAAAGGATAGAAAAGAAAGAAAGAAAGGTAGCAAATTAAGTAAGGATTAAGGAAGGAAGACAAAGAAAGAAAGAGGAAGAAAGCTCAAATTTGAAACAAAACAAAATATGCAATCATTTAACAAAAATCTTGCTATTTGTTTAAAATATATTTAAAAAAATTGTTGGATAAAATTAACGTTTTAGAAATAAATAAAATTTCACAGAGAAACATTGACAAACTTAAAAATCAAATGAATCATCGCGGCATCGTGGACTTGCACGCATCTTTCTTCCCACTACACCGATCACAACACTAAAAAACAACGGCTGAAACTAGTTATGAAAACTCAATAACTTGCTCCTCCGATCACATCACCAAATCAGTAATCTGAGTATCCATATAAGTATAACAATTTCCCGCCGATTTTGTGATTATTTTGTTGCAAAAACTATTTTTCATGTGAGCTTGTTCACTAATTTGATTCAAAGTTTGATCGGGGATAGTACAGGACGGTGTGCACAGTGCACAGCAGCATAGAGATCCATGCATGCCTAGCCTGCCACACAGGCTGGAGGCTGGGCGCACCAGCCACATGTATGCTGACTCTGTGTGTGTGTTTTTGTGTGTAGATCCCAAAAATGTTGCAAACTGGCTTGCAATTTGAATTGAGGGAAGTTGTTAACTTTGTTTTGTCTCTTTCTCTTCTGTCTTTTTTAGTGTGAAGTATGGGGAAACTTTGTAAAATGTAATTTCACAATGAGAATTTTGCTTGCCCGATTCGGGCAAGTAGTTGTTGTCTTTACTTCAAAACACTTGCCCGACTCTAACTTTTACTTGCCCCGGGCAATCGGGCAAGCGCTTATGTCGCACCCTGCATCATGTCATGTGTCTGTCAGAATACAATTTCTTACTTTTGTCAGCAGATTCTAGGTCATGAATGAAAGGGAAAAAAAATCTTAAAACAATATCCTCCTTATATGATTCAATAATGACACTAAGCATGTTAAATTCACACTCAAATCTTGCATGAAATTTTTAGAAAATGTAGTTTCATACACTCCAGACTGCAGTTGCATGAAATGTAATACATTGTAAAACAGACACCTATGACTTGGAAGTATGGCTTGGACATGATGCAAATGTGTTGAACTTAGATAATAGGTCTTTCATACTGGGCCCGATACAAGAAAAAAATTACTACATGGTAACTTTTCCGTCAAGTGGTATCATCCATGGAATTCTCGCTATGGTATGTATCTGAGGTTGCCGTTAGAATGACAAATGTGTCAAATATCTATTTTCAATTTGTATTTTCTACAGAAAGCTACCTCACAGACCGCATGCTGGAAGCCTTAATGTGTGTCTGTTTGTCAAGGATGAACCAAATATCGACTCAGAGAGATGCCAAGCCCTTTTTAAAGACAAACTCCATAGCAAGGGTGTAAACAATGTCAGTGAGGTTAGTTGAGATGATTTTAAGCAACAGGTTTAAATTTGTAAAAAGTAGAAAATTTGCTTTGAAAAATTGGGAGGTACATGTATGTAAACTTTATCTATTACTAAGGTATAACAAACAATATCTGAAAGTTAAGACAATCAGAAAAGGCATTTATTATATGAAATGGCAAAAATATTTGAGATTCATTAGGCCTGGGTCAGAAGATTTTACTGAAGGTCAAACGACCGTTAACACAAGGGTTAATAAATTTGACAGATGTTGATATATATGATATGATTATTCATACCTGGGATCGAATTACCATTTGAAAGTTGTATCCCAGGGCTTGAAACTCTTCATTGATTCATAACTTCCCTTTATAACTTGGAAAATAATCAGCAACAATTGCATGCCACAACACCCTGTTAATGTCCTACACTCCTTAATCCATTGTTAAGGTTTAAAAATATAAGGTCTTGTTGATCGCTTAACACCAGTCACTGCACCATAGTTATTTTATCTCAAGTTTGATGCTGTAGCTGTTTTGTCCCAACACTAGCTCTCAAATCATCACTGAACTTAAAATCACCCAAACGATTAAAAGGTCTGTGTATGTGATAGGGATTGGTGTTGACCAATGAATTTTTTTTTCCTACATGTTATTTTACTTGTCTGTGAAGGTTATTCCTTTGAAGACGTTCAAGAAAGAGTATATTCCGTTTGAGGCTCGTAGGAAGATGGCAAGGTCGTACGATCTCTTCTTGGCAGACGATAGAATCATCCGATTGATGCATTCAAATCTTGGTAAAGAATTCTACAAACGCAATAAGTAAGTGTATACTGGGGGCTTTCTAGTCTGGTGTCGGGGGTCAGTGTTGGTGTTGAGAGCCCGAATCAAGCTATCTCAGTTCAAACCAGAGGTTGATCTAGACAGGTTGAGCAATCAGCACCTGACTGAAACACAGTTTGCGGGCTATATCATTCAAGTTATTGATCGCTCTGCTTCTAACTCTTTATGTTCCAAGCACCAGCCTCATTAAAATCTGGTGCTGTGGCCGATGTACAAATCCGTCAAACGCCAACACCTGTTGGTAACAGTGGACACTGTAATTGGCACCTCATGTTGTAGTTCTCAGAACCAGTGCTTGATTATCTGAATGGCAGGAAGAGAAAATGATACTGGTTGTACAAGAGCGTCAATAACATTTGGCAGAATGTTTTGTGTGAAATTATATTGATTAAATGATTGATTTTCAATGTATAGTTCTGAGTGTTTGTAGAAAATTTAAGTTCTAATTTTCTTTTTTTTTAAAGTGAAAAAGTAGATTACAGTTTCCCATCTGACACCAGTAAATTCTGAAATTTGAAGTATCTTCCTTTCCTGCTTTGATTTATAAGGAAAGCACTTATCCAATTATTAAGTATGCATCATATATTTAGAAAAAACAGGAATCGGGCTTGTGAAGTATTGAGGTATATGATAAAGAAACTAAAGTGTTTTTATAAATATGTGTCTTATTTCAGTTGTCTTTAAAATATTACTAGATGTAAAAGGGGGTTGTAAGTTATTATAAAGGTGTATATTCTGTGGATAATTATTAATGTGAGAAGGAAATCTACCAACCTTAAGTTGATATATTTGTGTCTTACAACACTATCTTGAAATATGCATTATTACTATTATCCCTTATTTAGTAGTATTCATGAAGTTCAAATACTAATAGTTGGATATATTATTATGTTCCAGGTATCCAGTCACAGTGAATCTTGGAAAAACAGATTTGAAGAAAGAGATTACTGAGACAATCGATGCTGCCTATCTTATTCTCACCCATAGAGGGAGCTGCAGGTATGTCCTCTACAGTGCCATATTAGAGAGTCTGGGAAACTACAAAATATATATTTGAAACACATAATTACTTGTTTGTAAGTGGAATAGTGATTGGATCTATAGTAATAAAATGCAAAAACAATTATGCTTTTTTATTGGTAATAATTGAGTAAAGTCAATCACATGACCAGTTATTTAGTTTAGCTCTCAGGAAAACTTGCTACTGACTGGCACTAATAACTAGTTCTATTGACCTGTCATGGTTTTCGGAAGAGGATGATCTATTACCAAATAACTGAGATCAACATCACAATCATAAACAATATAATACTTCCAATGAACTTCCCCTTTAATATTAACAGTTTTATGATCTTACCAAAGGATTTGTCTCCATACCCTGTCCATGGGAGTAGATACAGAACAAATGGTGAAATGATTTCTTTTTATTTTCAGCACTGTCACTGTGGCTAATATTGGTATGAGCGCAAAAGAGATCACAGATAACATCATGTCTGCTATCACATCGCTGAAGAAGATTGTACCTGAAGGCTGGTCTAATGTCAAATCTATCTTTGTAAGGACGGAGAAGTCTGTCTCGCTCCCTATCTACACATCCCTAGTCCATGAAGAATGGAAACAGAATGAGGTGGAAGAAAATGTGCTTGATAATTCAGACATTACGCAAAGTAAGTTTTGAAACATTTTGTAAGGTTTCTTTTTTTTTCTTAATAATCTTTATTGCTTCAATAAACAAAATAATGTATACAACATTGTATTTTTAATCATTCTGTAAGTCAAGTATGGCATGCTATCCAGGGAGGCGTTTCATTGATATTTGTTGTTGAACATTTGTCGGATCCTTGGCTTTTGTTTGGACGAGAAGCACTTGTGTCAAACTTGTGCTATGGTAACTGGCAATTAATGACTACTTATAAGTTTAGACAACTTTCACAAACGGTCCCATAAGGTAACATGAATATAATCCCTCGGTTAAAGTGTTTGGACTTGATTCCAATATGCACTAAAAGTACTCTAAATTATTTTGAATACAAATGGACTGTTGTCTTGAGGATCTTTGTGGATTGGGACCAGGAACAGAACATGTTCAGATTCTCACAAATCTTAATGTTGTAATGAAGAAATTAACCTTTCATATTTCATTTCTTCTTTTAAAGTGCAAACACAGCTGAGATTTGAAGCGGAGGAAGCAGCAAAGAAGGATGGATCAGATGAGGATGGTGAGGTGGAAAAGAAGACAGTAAAAAGAAGGAAAGAAGATTCAGTCACACCAGGAAAGCTAGCCAAGAAAGCAAAGCAAGGAAGCAGTGGTCAAGCTAGTACTAGGAAACCAACACCAAAGATTGGGGGAAAGAAAAAGAAATGAACTCTACTTAGGACAACAGATAAGATAATCCCAACTAAAGATGAACAGTTGTTGACTATATTACGCCCTGTTTAATGGATCATTTCATCTTTCACTTTATGAAGTATTTCGTCCATTGCACTTAAAAATAATAAGGATTTGTATTGCACACATCCACCTTGTTAGGTGCTCAAGGCGATCCTATATCACCCCGGCTAATCTAGTCTACTGATTCAGGTGCTCACAGCTTTTTCAGGAGTTACTTCCTGCTGGTACCCATTTGCCTCGCCAGCGGGTAAATTAAAGGAAAACACGTCATAGCTTGGATTGAAACCCATGTCCCTCATATTGAAAGACGAGAGTCTTAACCGCTAGACCACAACGTCCCCACATGAATGTTCTTTATTTGTATAATAGACTTTTTATAGAGCTCATATGGAGGCATAGGCTCACAGCTTAGTGATTGATCGTGAAGTTGAATTCTATGATTGATTGCAGTTAACGATCAATGCAATTAATCATTAAAATCAATCCAATGATCAAATGTTGAACTTTGTGTAATGAGAGATAATTCATTAATGTGGATGACTTTTAAATCATAGTTATGATAAAAGTGTATCATTCTTCACAACAGGCAGAGTAATGCTTAGTCGAGTCAGTAATGGAGTAGGCCTACAGTCTCCATTTTTTTTTTTTTTCATTTCAACATTTTTGATACCATATTTTGTTACAGCATGTTGAAAAACCCCCACTACCAAAATTCGGTGGGAATCGGTCCATGGGGCCGTAGATATGACCTCATGAAAACATAATTAGCCCCACTGAAATCAATATATTTTGGCCTGGTTCTAAATAATACATCTCCAAAATCTCACAAATAAAAAATCTCAAAATCAAAGTGAAAGGTCATTTGAGGTCTGAGTTTCAACGGAATTAGAAACAAATTGTTATATTCCCCCAATTTAAAAAAGATTTCAATCTTCATGCCAACACATGGTTAAAGTTCATTGACCCTAAATGACATTTGACCTTGGTCCTGTGAAACTTTAAATTTGATTTAGCCGTGGCAAATTCCAACAGTTGAATTTCATGTGGCAAAAAACACAATTTAATGTTTTGAAGCTTTGTGGATTCGCTTTGAGTCACTTTTGGTTCATGAGTAATTTTTATTTTCTTAAAACTTATGAACGAAAAGCGATTGCATTATTTATGAGTGAATTGAAATTTATATAAAAGCAAAGGTATTTAAGAGCTAAATTCCATTGCCAGGTAAATCTGCTTATGTTCCACAAGTCAAATTTATCACCCAAGAAGAATAACGTTTTTAGATCAGCTCATGTAAAACATGTTAACATCTTCCAAGGCAAAAAGATTTCTGTGATCCCGAAAGATTTGACTTTGGTAAAGTTACTTGTAGTTTACATTTCCACATTTATATTTGTGTGTTTTATTGATTCAATGACAATTTACCCTCTTGAAAATCTCCACATTAGTTTATGTAGACCCTAAACTAAAACCAAAATGTTTCTAAGCGCTGCATACTACTACCCCGGCTTAAGCATGGCTACCCTGATCGGGCACATCGAGCATTCAAGGTATTCCTTCCTATCAGGTACCCATTTACTACACCTGGGTGGAGAGTGGCAAACGTAGATAAACATCTTGCCAAAGAATGCAAGCGCTGTGGTTGGATTCGAACCCTGGATCTTGTGGTTCAAAGTCCGGAGACCTATCCACTGAGCCACAGCACTCCTACAAATGAATACAAAAAATTAAACATGACATACAATGACTGGTCTACTAGTACATTTCATTTTATTATGAAGATTATAATCCACTTCATTAAATGTTTTTCAATGCCACTTGTGTTTCAAGGGTCCATTTCATTCAGGTATAACTTTTATGAATTTTTGATAGATGATGATGAATAGTGATGAAGATGGTGATGATAATGGTGGTGATGATGATGATGAAGATGGTGATGATGATGGTGGTGATGATGATGGTGGTGATGATGATGAAGATGGTGATGATGTTGATGGTGGCAATAATGGTGATGATGGTGGTGGTGATGATAATGATGGGGGGGGGATGAAGATGGTGAAGTTGACGATAAAGATAATGGTGAAGACATTAGAGTCATGGCATGATAGTGATGAAGATGATATTTTAATGGTGATTCTAATGATAACGGAGAGTGATCTTGGTGATGAACTGATGATTATGTGCTAATCATGGTGGCTGTGATAAAAGTGAATTTTCGCAATTGCGACAAGGATAGATTTTACAACAAAAAAATGTAATGTCAAAAGCCCTTCATGACAAAGCAGTCTGTCGAAAATCAGTGAATCAAAAAAGCAGTAACGTCCTGCGTCGGCTCAGAATCTTACGATGATCAGCTATCCCAGTCCACTAATTTGTGACAAAGACCTCTCAGCTGGTGATTGGACAGGCAGGTTCAATAGATTTTCTATGTTGTAAAATCCGTCGCAATTGCGAAAACTCTATAGTTTTGATGAGGATGGTAACATTGATGATGTGATTATATTTATAATACTAATGAAAAAAATAACTACAATAACAGTGATGATAATGATAACAATCAAAGATAATAATAGACAATGTTCATAGAGCTTAAAGCAAGTAGAACCGCAGGAAATACAAAGGGACAAAATGTACCTGTATGAAAATATAAAATAGGTATACATAAATGTCAAACACAAACTTCAGAATTCTATTCTGAAATCAATGAATAACACCAAGTAAAATATTTGTTGATGGGAAGAAGCAATGATACAGCAAAATATTATAATGTCCAATTACTATGATTATAAAACTCCAAAGAAAGAAAAAAACATAACAAATATGTGTATACTATGCTATATTACATACTCGGATCATATGCAATATATGAACAAATTTACACATTTTATGGCACCATAATCATAAAAAAGGCATAGCAAACAATGCATTCACACAATTCATAAACACTTGATCCATCTACATGTACTTCTTATCAAAAGGAAGGGAGGTTCAATCCATGTATATAAAATAGGAATAACCAAACTAAAAAAAAGCATGCTCTACACTTCAAACTATGTTAATGAATCCCAAGTCAACTTTCAGATAATCAACTTGTTGAGGTGACAAGATATTTTAAATAAATAATTTGGTAAAAATCTGTAAATTTTGACTTGCACTTTGGATTTGGTTTCATTCTCTCCTAAGATTTTGTCTCATACAGCAAAGATGAAAACATTAATACCTAATTCAAAGTTGTATGAGTGATATTCTACATGTTGTTTGCTGTGCAAACTCTTCACGTGATGAAAGTTGTCTGAATATACAGCCTAAAGTTCCTGACAATGACCTACATACAGAAGGTCTCTCACAGCAAGTTGAATTTGTGTTAGTCTTGTGTGAAGACACACCTGTTGTTGATTACAGTTTCAATCAGGGTCTGTGCCTGCAGACAAGGCTATCACTGGTAATGGACAAATCATTTGGTTAGGGTTCATGCTGTTCTTTCAGGGTCTCCCTCAAAGATGTTAAAATTCAATGTTATTAATCCAGCCACCATTGATGGATGAAAACACAAATATAAAAAGGTCATAATTTTGTTATTATTCACAACATAAAGTCAATTGATATTCAAAGAATATCATTTATGACTGATTGCATTGGTGAACATATACATGTACACTAAATCAGTAAGCCTTGTGTTTTATCAAGACCCTATGCTCCATCGGAAAAAAAACCTACATTACATTCTAAATCTTTGTTGACATTTTTTTTGTCAACACTTAAATGAAGGACAATATCGCCTTATGATATTACAGTTGGTGAAAAGTGCATACCCAATTCGTGCAGTCTTTAAAAGTACTTGGAAGTTGCATCGATGTATATTTGGGTAGTAACAAATACAAATAGAATGGAAAGGAAGACTGAAAACATTGCACTTATCCCATTCTATATCATTCAATAAATTATTTGATATTTACCCATGATTTATACTGAAATATTTTTTTTTTAATTACCCAGGTTTAAAAAAATGAATGTAAATACAATACTAATTTTCTTAGCAATAAAACATCAGTTTTCAAAATATATGAATTCATGCAAAGCTCATTGCACAAAAGTAGTCTGAAGTTATATAGAACGCTAATGGTCTTCTTTTATCTCAACATTCAATACACCCTGCAATCTTGCATAATTCAACCTTCTAAAAGGTAAAATATCTGCCCAAGTCAAAGCAATTTGTTTAAAACCAGAATATGCAAAACATGCAATATACCTGTCATATGTAAAAGGATTACTGTGGTCTCAAAGATGAAACAAAAGAAAAAAAAGTTACCAGCACATTTTGTTTCTAGTGGGGGAAAACAAACCACAATTGTGCTTTCAGTGTAACATCTTTTTTCACAAGTTGTTAAACTGTCCAAGCATACAATCATGCTTCATATAATAATATAATTCAAGACAATTATTTTTTTCTTCTACTTGCTTAGTCACTAATATCTGATATAAATAATGTAAATTCATATAAAATTTGGCACACCCAAATAGGTAATAGAATACGTAACAATATAGTTTCAATCCCAGTTATCTTCATTCCTCCTTATGTTCAGGTTTATCTATTTCAAGATATTTCCCCTGGAATTTTTTGCTTTGTGCATTAATCTCCTTTACCCCTAACTTACCTGGCGAGGGGAGGGGGGGGGGGGTGGTCAGCCTTTCTGGCCCCCTTTACATTTTTCATGATAAATCTGCTGCACGCATTTTTTTCAACACACCAACTTTTTACTTCCAAGTCTTATGCAGCTTTTGAGACCAAATTTGTGACGTCCGGGTTTAGAAATAACAGAACATTATGTTAGTGTCAGGCCCAAAATGGCTTAAAAACATGATTTCTTGTACAAAGTCAATTCAAAATGTGTTTTCAGAGCTCTAAAATTCATAAATGAGTGATAATTTTTACTTTAAGTGACAGCAGTCATTCAATTTGATGTCATTTATGGCCAGAATTGATGTAACAGACGTATTTTGTCAAAAACAAACAATACAAATGAAAAGAACATAAAACAAAGAAATACATTAGAAAAATTAAAATAAACAAAATTAAATATAAATCTAAATACATATGAAATTGATTTTGTTACTGGAATTTTTTCATAATAAATTCAATGTTTTGAATGCTAAAAAGAGTAATTCAATCAAAATTTGCAAGTACCTACATGTATGCAACTACATAGATTATGTCATTCTCTACCTTCGTACCAATTTTTGATGCGATCGCACGATCCATGGTTGAGATCTTGGGGGGCATAATCCCCCCAGGAATTTAGGAATTTAAGCTCGCAAAATAGCCCAGGTAAGTTATGGGAGAAATACAATGTACAACATCTCCTGGACTTGAGAGAGTTTTCAAGAAGTGATTTATCTACGATTTTCCCAGGCAAATATCTAAGATTGATTCTAAATAGCAAAGAGGAAATGATGATCACTGACAACATATTTCATGAAACACCCCTATTAATATAATCAGAAATTATTTCTAAAAACTATTCATTAAATACAAAGCACCTGATTCTCACAATTCCTCAAACTGGGAATCGGAGGTCATTCTTACATTTAACATTCCTTGCCTGGAAACCGTTTCAGTGAATTTTGTCAAATAACTAAACAAAATTTAATGTTGCCAAATTGGAGAAGATCTAGTGATCAAATCGACCAATACATGAACTCTAGTCCATAAAGGGTTTTTAATAAAGTAGATTCTGCAGAGGCACTGAGTAAGGCGTAGATCCAAATGGAGTTTTCTTCTTGGTAACCAGTTCAAGTTCTTGAAAATCTTGTAACCTAACAACATCCTTATCTTTCCGAATGATGGTGTTGGGCAACTTCCGGATCTTCGAAATATTGGAGGGCTCCACCTGGAGTTCTTCGCAGCACAGTTCAACAAGATTCTCAAATGTGAGAGCGTTTCTTGGAAGTTCGACTTCGATGAAGTCACGCTCGGCTGATTCTGCTTCTCTGATTTTCAGTACTAGCTCTGTAAATAATAATTATAGACAAAAACTCAATTAGCAATGCTTAGTAATCATCTATGATTTCTTGTTAGGAAATATATGAGGTGTGTTTAAATGCATTCTGAAAATGAAACTTTATTTTTAAAAACAATTTAGGGAGCAAAGTCCGCTTCAGTCAACCTTTAATATTAAAAGTTGAAAGGCGATTATCATGGTCTGGAAAACAAGTGTTATTATACATCTTCTGTCCTTTCTGGGCCTAATTTCGCCTAAGTCTACAGATTAATGAGGCCCCGAGTGATATGATTTATGTAGATAGTACTGTGGTTCCTTTGCCTCTAAAAAAAAGAATCCTTCCTGTACTGGACCTATAAGCTCAACAAAGAGTAGGGGAAGAAAACATGAATTTTACTTCAAACAGAATACTTGGAATGAGAGCCCATGAATCAAGTTATTTTGATATGAATTATTCATTGTGACACCAGTACTGCTGATGTGCAGACAAGCAAAAAGACAATGGGTAATTTAAAGTGTGGTCAGGTGTTTATTATTAAACTGGTGTCGATGTGGGGGCAATCAACACTAGTGACAGCATCAAATGTTTAACGAAGAAGAATACTGGTATTGATCACAGAGCTTTGAAACTGATCTTCAAACAGAATACTTGGAATGAGAACCCATGAATTTAATTATTTGGAATTGAATTAATCATTGTGACACCAGTACTGCTGGAGTTCAGACAACCGAAAAGACAAAGGGTAATTTAAAGCGTGGTCAGGTGTTTATTACTGGTGTTGATGTTTGGGGCAATCAACACTAGTGACCAGGGCCCTTTTTTGACTAGGGTGCTGATTTAAATTTGAAAAGCAAAAAAAAAAGGTTTTCACTACAAAAATGGAGGTCATTTTAGTTACATTTTTTTCTTCATTTTTACACATCTTCCAGAACACCTGGAGTCCCTTTGGAGAATATTACACTCAGCACCCCAAGGAAATTTTTGGGGGTGCTTCAGCCCTGCTTCCGAGGGCCATGCTTGTGACAGCATCGAACGTTTAAACAAGAATGCTGGTATTGACATCACAGAGTTTTTGAGTTGGATCTAGTGTGATTCATATATTTTCTGTATCAATCACTCTGCCTTTAATGTTAAAGCAGGGTCCTGCATCCTTATGATATTTATGCTCTCGTCATTAACAAAACAACCAACCTCACTATGAATTCCCCTCAGGATTCAGGAATAAATTTCGTGGTATCATATCGCAGATTGTAAAATGTATTCTTTGATGGCTACATGTTTGTTAAAATATATTGTGTACAGCAGTTTTCTACATACAGTTGTACTGTGAAGAACATCATTTATTTTTTACCCCAATTAATACCCCTTTATTTTGAGGAAGTAAATAAATGTGTAACTTACCATCTCCATACATTGGTCCAGTCTGCTCTGAAGGGTGCCCATTGATGTTTCCTTGGTAACCCATTGACCTCTGACCTCTTGTTTGTCCATGTGGAAAGGGTGGGTTCTTCAGGTAATTTGGTGTGAAAGGAAGGGCCTCCTTCTCTACTGTGACAGATGTTCCTGCAAATATGTATACACATAATATAGAAGTTATAGTCGTAGTATAGACTTTTCATGTTCACTAGTGAATTAATATGAAGTACACATGAATATATACATGAGGGTGACGGGTGATTTTGCCATCATGGCAGCCAAACTTGCCCCTAAAATTTGCAAAATGGAATGCTTCATGGCAAAAGTTGTCCTTATAATACCCCTAATATACGTACATGTATGCCACAAAAAATAGTCAAGAACATTTTATAGAACCTCAATATTCTACATGAATATAGCAGAAGAATGCTTTTAAATCATAATTGCTTATTGAACAAGTAAGCCTCGAAATGAAATAAATTGACCCCCCCCCCCCCACCCAAGTTCAGCAATCGGCCCAATGTGGCAAAAAAAGGTAGACAATTAAACATTCAAATTATCATCTTCTACCCTGGTTTAAGGTACACAAAGTCAGTGTAATGAAGCAACATGATACACAATCAGAGAAGATCTTTAAAATATGATGAGGAGGATGGTGATGAGGATGATGATGATGAGGAGGTGGAGGATGATGATGGTGAGGAGGATGATGATGAGGAGGATGAGGATGATGATGATGAGGAGGTGGAGGATGATGATGATGAGGAGTTGGAGGATGATGATGGTGAGGAGGATGATGATGAGGATTGAGGAGGAGGATGATGATGATGATGAGGAGGTGGAGGATGATGATGGTGAGGAGGATGATGATGAGGAGGATGAGGATGATCATGAGGAGGAGGATGATGATGAAGAGGAGGATAATGATGATAATGTGAGGATGACAATGATGAAGATGGTATTAATATTATTGTTAAATGCAGTATCTATGGGTCTACATTATATAGGCCTTAAACTCCACCATACATGAGCACCTGATGCTTGTGCAAATGTTTGTGCTGTACCAAGTTTAAATTAATATCATGTCTGAACAGTAGTTTCACACTAAAACAATATGGGTTAATAAAGGCAGGTCTTACCGATCCCAGATATGTTCCCAATCATCTTTTTAACTTCTCCATTATCGGTCATCTGAACAGGGAGTTCCCCTTTGTGGTTGCTTACTGATGGGTCAGCACCTCGCCCCAAAAGAAAGTTGACAATAGTAGGATGCCCTCGCTTGCTGGCCCAGTGAAGAGCAGTCCTTGTAAAAAAAAATGATTTTACAAACTGGTCAAATGAGAGGCTCATCATGAAAGATAATAAATTGAAATGAACTGAATCAAACCATAACCATCAATAATTGTTTACATCCATGTAAACAAGACCTAATCATTGGGGGGGGGGGGGGACATAGTCGACGTACCCCCTTTTTCGAACTTTTTGTTGCTGACAAAAACATGTTCAAAGGATAAAGCTCTCTGTAAAAGGTGATTGTTTTTTTCATCTATTGGTAATTTTTTTCTACACATAAAAATCCAACTCCAAGTGAAAGAACCTTAATAAAAACAAGAGAGGCAGGGAATAAATGTCATAATCAACTTCATCTATCATTCCAGTAGGCCTACAGCCCGGGCCTACAGCTTCCTTTGTGAATCAGCTTCCAAAGGAACGAGATCATTTACCAAATACCACATCAAGAAGAATCAAGAGCAGGAACAGTAAACATCCAATTATCAGAAGGTACATTATCTTAAAAATGCAATTTCGCATTTTATACCTTTGATATTTTTTGCATGATAAATGTTCCTTCTCTTGTAGACAGGAATAAGAGTCGTTTTGGTGATATATTTAACAATTTCTGAAATTTTACAATCATCCCCATTGGAGCCAACATAGTTCAGCGGAACAACCAATGTACAGAGACTAAAGCTTTTGGTCTATTTCACTTCATGCTTTTTGATAAATGATCTTCACAAAAGTCGTTTTTGCGATCTCATATAGTCACAGGCCTACACCACTTTGTTGAGAAGCGTTGAGAACACTAAATAAAAAGAGTAGGCTAAATCAACTCACAGGCCTGCGCAGACAGTGAGATTTTTAAAATATAACATTATCAAGTTTCTCCACATTTTATTTATTTATTTATTTATTTATTTATTTATTTATTGATATATTCATATTCCACAATCATCAAAGTACATTTATAATAAATCATTTTAACACTGAAAAAAAAATGCATAACACACAGGATTGAAACGTAGCAATGAAATGAAAAAAGTGGAGGGGCCTACTAAAAAGCAAAGCTTGTAAAATGTAGACCCCCTATCAAAATTTTATACAAGGGTAATATGATATAAGTAGAGTAAAATAATCAGCAAAATTCTATAAAATTATATATAAACACTGTAACACAAATGGATTTACACTATATACAAAATTAAATATTGACTTTAAAATAATCAATACTACCGTGGGTAAGTATGAGGTTCACAAAATATTTGATTGAATCAATAAGAATTCAGAATAAATTTTTTGATGAGTAATTTAAATCGGTTTAGATTAGCTGCCTCTTTTATTACTCTGTCCAGAGAATTCCAGAGTTTTGGTCCTGTGAAAAATACAGTTTTGCTAGAAAATACTGTTCTACTTTTGGGTAAGTGATAGTCATTTGAATGTCTCGTATTATATGAATGTAAAGTATTGTTTCTCATAAATTTCTTTTGTAGGACATTAGGTACACTATTTCTATCTAGCTGATACATGAATTGGAATAGTTGCAAGCGGTACAGGTCATTGACTTTAAGGATACGTTTATGACGAAACAATTCATCTGTATGAGCTCTAAAGGACATATTGCATATTATTCTCAGTACTTTTTTCTGAAGTAGCAAGACTTTATTGAGTCTCGTTTGAGAGGCATTACCCCATGCCAGAATTCCATAATTAAGATATGGTAGAATTAATGCACAATACAACATGGATAGCGACTGTGCTGGAAGAGCGTTTTTAAGCTTATTGATGACTCCAATATTTCTTGCCACAGTTTTGCAAATATTGTTGATATGAGCATTCCACGTAAGCTTGTGATCAATAGTAAGACCTAATTTTGTTGTTTGCACTTCTTTGATTTCAGTATTATCTAAAAGTATTTGATGCGGTAGATGTTTCAATGAATGACTAAAAAGCATATAATTAGTTTTTTGCAGATTCAATGACAGTTTGTTGGCTTTAATCCAGTTTGTTACTTTTTTTAAATTCTGCATTCATAGTGCTCACAAGTACATGTGGATCATGATGTGTAAAGAAAATATTGGAATCATCAGCAAAGAGAATAAATGAGAGAACATGAGATGAATTTTTCATATCATTAACATAAAGTACAAATAGCAAAGGGCCAAGAATACTACCTTGTGGAATTCCACAGGAAACTGGCCTTGTTGGAGATTCTGATTCATTTACTGTAACAAACTGAATTCTATCGGTAAGATAACTCCTAAACCATTGTAAAGCTGTCCCTCTGATACCGTAATTTGATAGCTTACATAATAGTATTTCATGATCTATTGTATCAAACGCTTTTGAGAAGTCGAGGAATAACCCTACGGTGTGATCAGAATCGTCAAAAGAAGTAGATATTTTATTTATTAATGTCAATATAGCATGAGTTGTATTATGTTTTTCTCTAAACCGAATTGATTATCACATATAATACTATATTTCTTAAGGAAAGCCACTGTCCTTTTATAAATTATCCTTTCAAGAATTTTTGAGAACGAAGTTAACAAAGATATTGGGCGGTAATTACTAGTAATTAATTGGTCTCCCTTCTTGAAAATGGGTATAACTTTAGCTATTTTCATCTTCTTTGGGACCTGGCCAAGCTGCAACGATAAATTAAATATATGAAGCAGAGGATCAGCAAGAGAATGTATTATCAGACATGAGGTACCAAATAAAAGAGAATATAAGTCAATTACTCTACAATGGCAGTTTTGTATCCTCGGAGCCTGAATTTCAATTTCTGCAAGAATTTAAGATTTCAGTCAAATCAATTTACAGATATTCAACGTAAATTTTAGCAGCAGATTCATAACTTCTCTGTTGTACCGATATCTCGGCCTAGGGTTACAGACTGTAATTTTGGAATAACTTAAAACGACAAAAAAAGCTCAAATAATTAGACCCAATGATTATAACCTACATATAGTCGAGGTTAAATTTGATTTCTGAAATTTTATCAAAGATACACATTCACTGATTTCAGGCTGGTTACAACTTACAAATCCTCACCAGCACCAAATTGGGTCTAATGACATGAAAATCAAATGAGGTTAATTTTACAAATCAGCCAACAGATTGCTTAAAGAAAATGTCCTAGATTATGAACAGTCCCTACTCACGTCTCATACTTTCAGAATTTGCTTTGTTTGTTAAAATAAAAGACATGCAGAATTAAGTTAATGTTCATTCATTAAATTTATTAAATGCAGACGCAGATCCATAACGGGATGAGAACCTGCCTGAAAAACTTTGACAAGCAAAAAAAAATGTACATTTTACAGGGTGTGTCCCAGCTTCCGCCCCCCCCCCCCCTCCTGCAGTCCTGGATTCGTATCTGAAATGAATATGTTCAATCACTCAATATCATGAAAGTATGATACTCTAAACCGAAATTCCTTTCTGACTGAAACTTTTTTCTAGTAATGTGATTAGTAATGACAGTACTCAGTAGTGAGACTGAGTTTTCACAAATGAACTAGCTCACCATCCATTCATTGGGTTTTGAGAATTAATGTCTGCTCCCTGGCACAAGCATTCCTCAATTCCATCTTGATCACCAATACTGGCAGATTCTCTTAGCTTTTCTTCAACTACTTTTAGTCCATCCATTTCGTGAGTAGGTCTAACGTTATAAAGTCTAAGTAACTGCACAACGAAACTAGCTGCGAACGGTTAATGGATTCCAGCAGCATAAACTCCCCACAACTCCGGCCTAGCTGCACTATCCCTCCGTCTCCGTTGACGACCCGCTGTTCCAGTTGTCGACACGTCACAAGTAACACGTCACCGATTGCGGCACCGTTAACTGAAATCAAACTAATTGTTGGTGAGTTATAGATCACAAGATTTCAGTGGCGAGTCCTTTAGAATTGAACGCAATTAAAAGGGTACAAAAAATCCTCAGTTTGGCCGACAAGTATTAATTAAGAATCGCCGATGTCCAGGCCATGTAACACCACCCACTGAACGACCTTTCGCGCTCTCATCGAACCGGAAGATAAATAGAAACACGTGTGACGCACCTTGATGAGGGAAATCCCCTGCTGCCATTACCGGAGCTGAGGCCAGAGGCTGAACAACATCCTGGCTGCTGAGTCTGAGGCTGAGATGATTGAATTAGGAGACCAAATTTTGTCTGATGTACATGTTACTGCGATTCGTTCTGGTATCTCTCGAGGATATGAGAAAGGTAATCATACATACCGTATGTGAGTGGGTATAATGGCGAAAATGTAAGCACTAAATAAATATTTATAAAAAAATATTTTACTTAATAATAAATATTATCCAGCCCAATTCAATTGGGCTGGATAATATTTATTAAGTAAAATATAATGGTCTTGTCTAGCTGGGTCTGACAATTGGCAATTGTCAGACCCAGCTAGCAACTAGACAAGACCATTTTTTTCTTTTTACTATTTTGTAAACAAATTTTAGCAATTTTTCCCAGATTTACTGTTTGCAGTGAATTGTGACCATATTTTCTTTTTTCAATAAAGAATAAAAATAATAATTAGTGAAATTGTATATTATATAGGCCTAAACAAATTGACTCCCATAAACACATTTATATTTCAATGTTACTATTCCCTGTGACGGTGTGGGGAAATAAGATTGGCTATGTTTGGCTTATTTTCTCTTGTTGTTGGAATGCTTGATTTGTTTTACACTGTCGGTATCCATTGCAACTATTTTTCATCATATAACTAATAATTGGCTTTAAAATAAATTGAATTCATTTAAATTTTTTTTTTTCTAAATTAAAAAGAGAGCGATTTTTTTGCGACAATTCAGGTCCACAATCGAATCCTTCATAAAAATCAGGTCCACATTCAAATTAGCTTTATGTTATGGGACCCAGCAGATTGAGTTCTGGTTTGTATTATTGAGTATTGACTGCTCTGGAGCTGGATTGTTATGATAATTTCATTAATTAGTTAAAGTCAATGTTTTCCAATTTTCTCATAGGATTGCAATTGGTATCAAGATTCGTTGTCAATTACCAGGCTGGAGAGAGAAGGGAAGAAAGAATGAAAGAAGAAAGTGAGAAGGACAGTCAGGATGACGTCAATGTCATGACTGATATAGATGGAGATTTGGTATTAACCAGGAAACACAAAACAAAGGATGTCATTACTACTAGTATTGGTAAGATGAATAATTCTTTGTTCTGACTCACTGCTCAAAAGCCATTTTCTCTTTCTGATATCACTTTCCAGTTTTCTTCTCTCTTGTATCCTCTCAATCTCCCTTCTATTATATTTTAGCGAAAGTTTCATAAATTCATATTTTGCATTGGCTGCCTTGCCTGCAGACATGCATACCTCGCCTTCTTTACGTATGCACTTTTTAAATGTTTGCCTGCAAACTGTGATCGAACTTGTATTTGCCACACAATGATGTTTTTAATAACATATTAATTTTTCACTATATAATAATAATAATATAGAGTATTTATAAAGCGCCAAATCCACATTGATTATGTGCTCAAGGCGCTGAAATATACTTGGTATATCATTATTACCCCGGCTGTAGCTGAGCGGCCATATAGGCGCTAAAGCATTCAAGGAATAAATCCTACCGGGTACCCATTCACCTCACCTGGGTCGAGTGCAGCACAATGTGGATAAATTTCTTGCCGAAGGAAATTACGCCATGGCTGGGATTCGAACCCACGACCCTCTGTTTCAAAGTCCGAAGACTAATCCACTGGGCCACAACGCTCCATATAGATCAATGTGCTCTTTGTAAGTTCCTATATGTATATGGTTTCCAAAATTTTAGATGTAATAATATTGAATAGGAATTGAAGTTATGAAATGCATAGAGGCCTACACTTGTAGGTTTATCTGTAGAACTCTAAGGCTTGTGGTATTTATCCATTTGAAGGAATAAACTTGCTGATTGATAAAAAAATAATATTATCACATTTTATGTGTGAAAAAGGGGCATGTGTAAGTATTTCATTTGTATTTGCCTCAGTGCATGAATAGTAGTTTGTTTGTCACAGGAGGTAAAGCATTAAGAATTCATCATTTCATTTTTTTAAAGAGATTCACCATTATTATTTTCACCAATTTTCAACATCATTGTCAGGATGATGTAATTCTAAATATTCTGATAAAATCTTAAAATAAGGAATAAATTTTAAATAATAATTTCATGACAGGCCTATTACATGTCTGCTCCTACTAGTATTGGTCAAAAGAAAGGTATTCAGTTTAGCTAATCCTTTTTTAAAAAGCATGCAGTTATGTAAAAATTATGTCTTTCTTGGTTATTTTTAAAGCGCCCTCTGTACGGGGCTCACAAATGTTTGCGAATGTTTGCCACACAAATGTAAAAAAATTGTAAAGTCCACATGTATATGCTACAAAAGTGTGCAAAACATGCACTTAAATGTTTGGAAGCTTTGCCATTTTTTGATGGAGTCAATATTCATTTGGAAGAAGTTTTAAAAAAATTACTCTTGAACAAAAAGTGACCCGTGAACAATTTACGAAGCTTCCAAACATTTAAGTTCACATTTTATGCGTTTTGTCGCAAAAAATACAAATGTTGGACTTGAAAAAAGTCATCTTGATCAGCCCTTTGTAAACGTTGCTTTTCTTTTCATCATGATATTTTCTCAGAATTGTTTAATTGTTTATTCTTTACTCATCAACAGCCCATGCGATGCAAACCAATCTACAAGATGTCGGAATGCAGGTAGGCGATTTAATTATTAACCGAGGATTACACTTACAGGTTGGCATTTAGGAAAATAATGTTCCAAATATTGCACACTTAAATTCATTGTCTGCGTACATCATTAAGAACTAAAGAAAGGACAAACATAAACTCAAAATCATACAATATAATTTTGAGCTGCAGTGATTGCATTTTACAAAAGGAAAAGCATTCAATATTTTCCTGATCCTGATAAAATTGTCCCTATCATGTCTAAACTGCAAGAACAACACTTTATTAGTGATTAACACTGCATGTTAATTCTAAGTTCAAAGAGCATGTTTGAAAATGAACACCGTGGCCTGTATTAAACCTTGCAAACCTTTTATCTTTGTTTTCCAGGTATGGATGGGTTGTCTTTTGCTTTGTAATTTCATTCTCAGCAATCATCCAAGATTTGAAAATTCTACAGTCTTAGAATTGGGAGGAGGGACAGGATTAGCAAGTGTTGTCATGGCAACCACTGCAAAATTTGTTATTTGTACAGGTAAGTTTGGATCACAATTCATCATAACAGGAAGAGAAGAGAAGAAGAAAAAGGAGGATAAGATGAAAGAAGAAGAAATGGAGAAGGAAGATGTATATTGAAGATTTTTTTTTTCAAAAAAAAAAGTAAATTGAGGATAGAGATAGAGGGGGGGGGGAGCTAAAAAAGGAGGGGATAAAAGATGTAATAGATTACTTCTACACCTGACACTCACTTAAAAAGGTGAGAGAGAGAAAGATGGAGAAGCAAAGAGGGGGCAATGGTAGGGGAAACGAGACAGACATGGGATGTTTAATGCCATAGCATAAGTATACAGGATTTTGATCTATTGATCAATAACGGCTGCTCTGCTAAAGCCTGGGTACTTATGCTTCATTACTGTACAGCTCTTAGAGATTTATGATAGTGCTGCAAACCAGTATAATAAATTATTATAAGTTTAAATGTCACTTTTGGATTTCCTTGATTCCCTTGTATATACTGCAGAGATGTTGAAAACATCAAAAGCTTTTACAAGTAATAATAATTTGATCTTTTTGTACTTGCAGATACTGGAAAGGATGTCCTAGAAATGTGTGAGAGAAATGTCATTGCAAATACGGATATTTATAATAGAAGAGGGCATAAAGATGAACTAGAGAGACTGGTTATAGTACGAGCTTTAGATTGGATGGATTCAGACATCCAAACAGGTAGAATGATTACTATTTTACGATTGTCTTTCAATAATTTGTTGTGTCTCAGTGGATAGGTCTCCAGACTTTGAACCACATGGTCTGGGATTCAAATCCCACTGAAGCACCTGCATCATGCAGCAAGGCATTTATATAACTATTTTTCCCCCAGGCATATTTTTTTAAAGTATTGACTGAGGGAAGTATTTATCCTTGACTGGGCTCGAAATATTTCTGTTCTTTCCATGGGGCTTTGTCCCTTGGTAAGATAGTAGTAATTGCCAGTCAAATTCTGGACAAATAATTCCTTCTTTTATACTCTGTAAAACCCGGGTATACATTAATGTCAGTTTTCAGTAGTATTGTTGATCAATGAATGATTGTATTTATATTTTCAGATGAATCTATTCCATTTTCTTGGAGTCAAAAGGACCTTCAACTCTTATCTGACGTAGATGTAATTATGGCTGCAGATGGTAAGTTTTTAAGCTGTATTTCAGCTTTAAGATATTAAGTGCCCTTGAAAGGAATCTTTTAAGGCCAGTCTAAATTAAAAGGTCAGTAATATGAATAACACAAAGACTATCACCTAACATTCAAATCTCCCTGGCCATTGGCATATTTTTTCAACCGTTTATAATCTTTTTCATTTGGAACATTCATATTTTATTTATTAGGTACCTTCTGCCCTATCTCTGTAATGAATTATTTTTCTCTAAAAATAATCCTTGAGTACTTATCATACAAATTGAGTTATTGGATATCAGGAAACTACAGAAAAAGATGATGTCCTGAATTTTTAGACCATTCCATGCTTTTATGAGATATGGATGAATTGGAAAGGTGGCATTCACTTTGAGGGGGAATTACCAAAACTAAAAACTAAAACTTAATAGTTTTGTGCATCTTTTTCTTCTTTTTTAAAATGAATACAAGTGGTCTACAGCAACGATCTGACCGATGCCTTTTTCACAAAACTTCAACATTTAATGAAAACTGGGAAGGAAAAGACCTGTTTCATTACTACCGAGAGAAGGTGAGCCTATGAACATCAGCTTTAGTCTGCTGTGCAGACCCTTCACTCGAGTTAAGGGTCTGAATACGCAGCCTACTCATGCCTCGTGTACTGAAGGCCCTCGAAATACCAAGTTTTATATGTGCTAGTCTTTGCATGGAGACACACTTGTTGATCAAAGTTTCAATCAGGGTCTGTGCCTGCAGACTAGGCTTGTATAGCACCATGTCAAATCCTCAATTACTCAAACCAGGCCAGGTTCTTTGCCCATCACATACTTGTAGGCCTACATGAATACTATACTGTACTCAGTACAACAATGTCGCAATTTACCAACTAGCTAACAAGTACTTTCCTCTAAAAACATTTCATTTTCTGTGTATGAATAAAATTATATTGTTTGTCAGTATGCTACCCCCTTTAAATGATTGGTTTTTTTGGTTTATAACAGCCCCCATCCTCACTTTGTACATCATCATGTTGGTTTAACTTTAGGGGTGGATCTAGGGCCTCATATAAAGGAGGGGTATGCCACAAAAACGGGCATATATATATAGTTTAGGTTTTCTGACAAGATAAAAAAGATATTGCTTTGAAAAAAGCTGCATTAAAAAATGACAGTAAAAAAAAGTTTTTTTCAATTTGAAAAGAAAAGGCACATTGCAAATTTTGTGTTAACAAGAAGGGGGGGGGGGGGGAGGTGCAAATGGCTCTTCTGCTCTGCCCCCACCCAATGTTAAATATGTTGTTGCTACTTAGTATAATATAAAAGTCAATGGGTGAACATCAATTCAATGCCCTTTCTCTTTTTCATAATTCAAATAACAAAATGAAAGCAGGCAGTATGAACATGATTGAAAAATATTTATAAAAATATACAGTTTTTGGTCCCCCGTTGCACTTTCTTACAGTGCAGTTCATCATACCACTTGGATGTCTTGTGTTAATACAGCATTTTATTTTTTTTTTGTATTCATTCTACTGTAGGTTGAATTTCACCTTGACAGATTTGGATGTAACATGTAAGGAATATGATCATTTTAGGGAATGGTTGAAGAGATTGGAAACTATTTAGGATTATCATATCAAACAGCTGGACTCGGACGTACCACAGTTCATTCAGTATCCTCAATCAAGATATTTGGTAAGATTTTAAGTTTATCCCATCTGAGATAAGACCTTGGAGGGAAGGGGGGGGGGGGAGGAGGGTGGTATATGTTGTGGTATATGGGATGATTTAAAATCTCATCTGGTATATAACTAATTCAATTTTCACACTTCATCAGATCAATCTGAGCATGGTGGCTGATATTAGGTTTTTTGGTAGCATTAGATTTTATTTTATGCTGGGCCAAATTCATTTATTTTCTATTTCAATTCTTTGTCTAATGATAAATTGATGAAACTATAGGCAAAAGTTATTGCAGTGTATTCAACCTCGGCAAGATGTGTCCCAATTACGTACTTTTATTTTCTCAACCCCTTTTCTTGTCTTCTCCTCTTCCTTTGCCTTCTCCTTCTTCTCTCTCTTTCACCCCCATTGCCACAGGAGCTTTGGCAAATCAAAAGAACTTCTTCAGAGCATTTAGTTCCAACTTCGTGAGGGATATCTGGGTGATAAGGTTACAGGACTAGCAGCTAGACACTGATAGATGCCAGGTGCATGGAACCAACAACGAAAGCTTTCCTATTCCTACAGAATATGTAGTCCATTACCTATGTAGCAGAGACTATCATCTGCAACATGGAGCCATCATGGCCACAGCTTTCTTAGACCTACAGAACATGCAGTCCCTTGTCTATTATGTAGTAGAGGCTATCCACCATGGACATTAAATGATCAAGACCACAGCTTTCTTAGACCTACAAAACATGCAGTCCCTTGTCTGTTATGTAGCAGAGATTACCACCATGGACATTGTATGATCAAGATCACAGCATTCTTAGACCTACAGATCATGTAGTCTCTTGTCTATTATGTAGCAGAGACTATCCACCATGGACATTAAATGATCAAGACCACAGCATTCTTAGACCTACAGATCATGTAGTCTCTTGTCTATTATGTAGCAGAGACTATCCACCATGGACATTAAATGATCAAGATCACAGCATTCTTAGACCTACAGATCATGTAGTCTCTTGTCTATTATGTAGCAGAGACTATCCACCATGGACATTAAATGATCAAGACCACAGCTTTCTTAGACCTACAGAACATGTAGTCCCTTGTCTATTATGTAGCAGAGACTATCCACCATGGACATTAAATGATCAAGACCACAGCATTCTTAGACCTACAGATCATGTATTCTCTTGTCTATTATGTAGCAGAGACTATCCACCATGGACATTAAATGATCAAGACCACAGCATTCTTAGACCTACAGATCATGTAGTCTCTTGTCTATTATGTAGCAGAGATTGCCACAATGGACACGGAACCAACATGGCAACTGCTTTCTTTGTCCTACAGATTACATTTTGTCCCTTGCATATGATGTGGCAGACTACCACCAGGTGGAACACATTGACATGAAACCACCATATCAAGAGCTTTCTCAGTCCTGCGAACATGTAGTCCTTGTTATGATTGATAGCAGATACTACCACCATGGAACTATAAACATGGCAAAATCTTTCTTTATAATAGTCCTACAGAGCATTTAATCCCTTGCATGTGATGTAATTTACACGTAGGACTGTCGGTTCTTTACCATTCTCAGTGTTGTGAATGCTCCAACTGCTTGATATTAGAGGCCCAATCTGTCCTTTGATTTGAAGGCAAGCAAGAAGATTGAAAGTCACAAGTACCTTCCGACATTGATGATAGATGCCTTGCAGAAGGTCACTTGTGCATTGCCTTGATGTTTGTCTTTTTCTACTTGGGCCATAAGGGTTCTGAAACGCATCAGATAAGCAATGATCTCATGACCATCCCTATGTAAATTATATTTCTAGTTTCTAATAAAAAATTTTGGAAAGTGAACACCCACTGAAGAAAATATAAAACTTCTCTTTGAAGATATGGATATTGATGACTCATTTAAATCAAGTATAAATACCCAGGTAATAAAATATAATAAAACGTATTCCTCCCCCTTTTTTTTTCTCTATATCTGGAAATTTGAAAGTGTGCAATCAATCGCTTCATGGCCTGAATCCACAAAGGTGGTTTTGAACCCATGGTTTATGCAGATTTCCTGTAAAAATTATGCTTAATATACTGCATATACTAAAAAAAGTCCACTGCTGATGCGCCCTTTTGTCAGTGCGTCAAATTAATGCCTGTTGTCATGGTTGAGTACGCTATTTTATTCAGTTCACTATTTTATTCAGTTCACCGTTTTGAACAGTTGACTCATTAATTGAAAAATAGTGGACTCGTGAATAAAATGGCTGAAGCGTCGTACTCCAGGCATCAATTTGGCACACTGTGGCAAAAGCATGCATCAGCATTGGACATTTTTAATGTACGCGATAAAATTAAGCCTAATTTATAAAGGAAATCTGCATACACCGTGGTTTCAACTGATGGTTTCCAAAACCACCTTTGTGAATTGGGCCAATAATTACAGTAATCACCCATTTTTTGTACTATAGCCTATGTACAGTAATTGGGTAATAACTGGACTATTCAGGTTTTGTAAATATATTATAAAAATATAAGTTTTATGATAAGCATTGTTACTACAGACCTCCAAACCTTCTATTATTACCTTTACTTGACTTTATTCTTGCTATGATATAAAATGTACACGTTTATGATTTTGTGTTTTTCCTATGTAAAGTGCTTAGATACACTCGTTAAAAGCGCTATATAAATGCAACGTATTATTATTTTTAATTGAAAAATAGGGATGATTTGCCTAAATATGTGAAGCCATACCTGATAATAGGAAAATCCTATGCAAATATATATGTATAAAGGCCACCACACACCTTAAATTGGTCTGCAACCCAATTTTGGAATAAAACATCGTAAAATTTGATGCTAACATTCTGACTTTTGTAATGTCATAGCAATCTTACGATTGGCTACGATTTGAAACGATTTTGGCCTTTACTCCAAAATAAAGGCTTGCAATCATCCAAAATTATGTTAAATTAATTTGAACCTCAAATATTGATACTTTTTATTCTTATTTTTAGAAAATAAGCAAAATTCTATTTATTCCATGATTGGATTGTAGACCACTCGCAGTTTTTTTTTTTTCCACTCGTAAGGTATGCAGCAGACTTATAGAGGTGCAAGACAGGCCCGATATAGTTTCTCCTGGCACCTTCCAATGTGGTTCCCAGGGAAAAAATGCTCTTACAATACAGTTACTCAATCTATCAAAATCTCTGCTTTAGTATTAAAAGAAATGTTTGCAAATGTGTCGTTTTAAAGACTAGCCTTTGAATATCAAGAATTCACAAAGATGTAGACAGGGTGATATTTGTCAAAACAGTTTTCACATTTAATCTCAATCCAGTGCATAGTATCAATGCCAGAATTTACAGCAAATTTACAGAATTGAAAAAGGCAATAGAAAAGACAAATTCAGATGACATGTAGACTTGAGGAATGTTGTATGACAACATACCAACAATAGCCCTTCAAATTTGATACCATTCACATGAACAAAATAATGTCTAGTTTACAATAAACTTTTTCATACAATGATACAACAAACAATTATCATAAGACTGTACATACTTCATTTTATATACACACACCTTTGTTAATTCGTAGTCTGAAGTACGAGACTAGTCTGATCACTGATTCATGATATACGAAATTACTTCTTTTCAACACACAACTGAAACATGTTAACAGTATTCAAAACAAACCAGCCAGTATTCTGAGCTCCAGTTCAACTTAAATCATGATATAAAGTCTGGGCTAAAATTTTATTGGAAGCTGTTAAAGCTGTGTAAAACACATGTTCATACTGTTTGCTTATTACCAATTTATTTGAACTTTTCCAATGTTAAAAAAGTGAAAAAAATTACTATCATATTTATCATTTTTAGATGGTCTGTGATGTTTTGAGTGCGAAATGAGATGGTACATGTAGTTTAATTATGGGGATTTGCATCACACCTGGGCCCCGTAACACAAAGGTTTGCAATCGCTAAATATCAATGACCAATCAAGATCGTTGCTGCACGCGCACTCTGTTTAGAATACTGACTGGGAACCAATCAGTGCAGTTCTTTCATACTTGGAATTCATCGCAAACCTTTGTGTTACGGAGCCCTGGTTACACATAGGTAACCACATTAGATTTTTATATTAACCAGAGTTCAGAATACAGGCCAATATCATAAATTGGTCAAAGCTGAAATCACATAATTCGAATACAGTATTCAAAGTTGAAGCAATTTTTAACACCATGAAATACATAGATATGAAGCTGAATTACCCCTTTATGTCAAACAAGTAGATTCCAAACATGCACATTGTGCATGTTATAGGAGTGAACACACTTGTTTGCAATATGCTTCATTTGTATTCAAGTCAAGCCAACACTACACACTAGAGCACAGATACAGCTCATCTATTAAAAATTATTTTGATTAAGATTTCACAGAAATCGTGCATGGGTATGAAACAATAGGCAGAAAATTGGTGAAGACATGATTTTCCACAAATAGTTATTTTTGTTGCATATCACTGAGCATTTCCTAACTCCTAAGACTAGTATAAAAATGTTTTCGTTTCTTTTTTAATGAGTATGAACATTTAATTGACAAAATTCATTAATAGTCGGTCTCAATGGCCCGAATACATAAAGGTTGTTTTTAAAGCAATCGACTGAACCCATGGTTCAAGCAGATTTCCAATATAAATTATCCTTAATTTACAGCGTATATTAAAAAATGGCTGATGCGCGATTTTGTCACAGTGTGCTAAATTGATGCCTGTTGCCGTGGTTATCCACGCTATTTTATTCATGAGTACACTTTTTTTAATTCATGAGTCGACTCTTCAAACAGTGGACTCATGAATACAATAGCATACTTAACCACCGCAACAGGCGTTAATTTGGCGCACTGTGACAAAAGCGCGCATCAGCATTGGACAATTTTTTTATATAAAAAATTGTAATTTATACAGGAAATCTGCATAAATCGTGGGTTCAACCGATAAAACCACCTTTATGAATTCAGGACAATAAAATTAACCTTGGTGATTCATCCTGGGGCTGATTCGATGACGGATTGCACTGGTAGTTGTGTATAATCGCTCGTAACATCAATCCCAAGCTCAGTTTACTAAAGCTCTATGGGCCCAGGGGCGCGAAACACAAAGCTTTAATAGCAATCATCATTTAACATCTTATAACGATTGATTGCATTGATTACAATGTATAATGAAAATCAAGCATGACATCAATCGCTAACCTTGGTGTTACAGGACTCAGGGGACCGTTTCATAAAGCTGTTCATAAGTTGCGAGGGACTTTAAGAACGACTGGTGAACCTTTCTTTCGCATCGCCAATGAATATACCATTAACAACACGAAAAGATCTATTATTCTTAAAGTCGCTCTTAACTTACAAACAGCTTTATGAAACACCCACCTGGTACAATAACAAAAACGCCAACAGAGTCTTTCTGCAGCTATTACACTCAGCACATATTCCTTGCTGAATCCTCACATTTCAGCATAGGTAGAACAATGTGGAATACAGATGAGAAACACCGAGTGGGATTCAAGCTAAAAGATGCGACATAGGCATTTGACAAGGTGCCTCATCTGCCCACAAGGCAAAGTTTCCATACAAACAGTATTGCCCATACTCTGAAGTCTGGTTCAAATTTAGAAAATGTCACGGTTTACTTGTATTTTTATCATGCTAACTATATCGTTTCCTCGTGCTTTAATGACAAAGGAAGTTGTTTTATTATTCCCAGACAATTACGAATGATTCAAGTGTAAGTTAAGAGTGACTTTAAGAACGACTGGTGATCCTTTATTATGTAAAATAACTTTCACCATTAAATGTTCATTGGTGATTATTTAGCGCGGAAGAAAGGTCCACCGGTCGTTCTTAAAGTCACTTATGAACAGCTTTATGAAAAACCCATCAGACTTTGAATCATCCCAGAGTTCAGAATATGGGCTTATAATATGTACATCTTCAAACTGTTTATTATATGCACAGAGAACGGCAATGATGAACTCGGCGTCAATCAAAATTTTTTGTTAAGTTTTAAAGAAGTACATGAGTAGGAGGTAGATTTGCTTGACATACAAGTAATCTAATCAATATCGACACAAAAAAGACCATCTCTTCAGAGAATATCTTGAAAATGCAGCATAAACATTTTGCATTTTTGTGATGAGAAAGATTTGGTCGTGTTGTAATAAAGTGAGGGTGAGAAGAATGGTTTCCTGGATAACAGACATAATGTGATGTTATTGAGCAGCATTGGTAATTATCAACCTGATATCTTATGAGAAGATTTTCACATAGTGTACAAAAAAAATTACCACAGAATGAATTCTGGGGGGGGGGGGCGGAAATAAAGACAATAAAAATCAAGAAATTTCAGGTTATATAAATACATGTATAGATTTTAAAAGACACTCCAGAGTGTATCAGAAAAATACATTGTATTAGGAAAGATTTTCCAGAATATTCTCAGTAAAGGAACTACAGAGAGTACAAGAAAAAAAAAGGCTTGTCAACAAAGGTTTTTTTAGAAATAGAAATACAAGTATCGGGGATAAAGATTACAGAGTGTATCAGAAAAAAATAGACCACAAAGTGTCCCTGAATTAGACTACAGATCGTCTAGGAAACAGATACTATTATACAGACTGTACAAGAAAAAGTAGACATAGATTAGAAGTGTGGGATAAAATCTGAAAATGAATTACGGATTTATTTTGTCATGTGTTTATGGAACCTAGAGTATAACCTTCAGGATTAATGGAAGCACAACAACAAAAATGAAAATAATATCAGTATAAAATTTTGCTCTAAATATGTGTCTACTTTTTAAATGTTCACATTGCACAGCAGTGTGAGGGTTTTTGTGCTTCAATGTACTGGTCAATATTAATCCCTCTTTTCCCATAAGTAAAATATTATGGTAGTGAATGATCTTCTCTTTGTAATGATGGTCAAGATCACCCAATAGTCTAAGCTGAGAATCTTCAGCAGGGATTAAACTAAAAATTCATTTTTGGCAACTTGTTGTGGGTTTTGCCATGCCTGGTTTACTCTTAGTAGAAGTAAATACTTCCAAGTTTATTAGATTAAATAGGGTAATCCAAACTCAAAATCCAAATCCAAACTAGATGGTTTATGTATTATGATATTCAATGAATGCTCGAAAATATTGGGAAGAAAATAACCTTCAAATATCTCATGTGTACTCCTGATAATAAGAATTATAGTCCATTCTACAAAAATTGCATAATTACTAGATAGGTTTCATGATGTGACATCCAAGTAGACTGTCTTGCTCACTAAGACTGCTAAACGTGAAGGAATATATCAAGAAAACAACTCATCAAATGCAGCACATACCAAGAAGTTTGTATGTATGATGTAGCTTGTGAAGCACCACGTTGTGTAGTGTTGTGTATGAATTGATAAAACGGCTGGCTGATACAACCTAGGAAGGTCAAGGTGTTTGATTGAATCTGCTAATATAAAACATGAATAACTGTACATTCCACTCAGAAGGCCTATCTTCATACAGTGTCTTCAATCCTTTTATCAAGTTTGGGACTAGATTCATCGCACGATATGTTCGGTGTTGCCTTTTCCAGCTGAGGTTTATCATCAAGGCTCCTCCTGCCCAGCAGAGGATTCTCTTCCATAGTCCCACCCGTGCTCATCTCCCCTTCTCTGTTCATCACCATGGCAACGTCATCCCTCTTGACGGCAAGCTCCTCCTGAGGGTAGAGAATGGGCGGTCCTATATCGGCGTCTTCTCTCATCTGGTTACCTTGGTTACTGTTCTCTTCCTCAGGATTGACCTGGTGCCTTATGACATCACGCCGCTGACCCGACCTTAGAAGCTGATTCATGAATCGAGTGACGAGATGTGGATGTAGGAGGCTGAAGTCATAGAGGTTGATCAGATGAAGCAGGAAGTTGCTGGTTAGGTTCTGTCTCAGGACGTCCTCACCGTGGGCATCGATGAACAAGGAGCACGCCCTCGGGATCTGGGAGTCAGCAATGAAACTGGGAAAAACAAGCAAAGAGCTTAGCAACCAGGAAAAATAGATGCGCAGCTGGTATTGCTATTTATGCATCTGCCCGTGCAAGACCAAGAATATATTACACACCTAACTTAATTTTTTCATATAAGAAAGTCTATAACCTTTTGGCATTGTGACCCCAAATCTGAACTGATCCCTCTTAAGATTCTTCAGTTATCACAAGATAATAGATATAATACTAGAAATTCAGCCGATACTTGTGCAATATATGGTCATTCTTTCTCAAACAATATATTTTTATGTAGGGGTCCCATTATTTGGAATAAGCTCCCTCAAAATATCAAAGAGTGCAAACCTCTACAAAGCTTCAAAAGACATTTAAAATCCATTTAATGCAGAAAGTCTAATACTAGTAGTAATACTGATATAGATTCAATTGTATACATGCCATGTTTGTTTGTTCTGTATCTCCCGAATGCATGTGTTTATATTGTGTTGTTTTCAGGATCATTAATTTATAAGTTCTTTGTAACATTTCTTTGATCCTTCCATTATTCTTAAATATTCTCACTTATGTTATAATGTATTTTATTTGAAATATTCATATATCTTGATTTGTATGTTTTTTTATGAAGATTGTGGTAAATAAAGTTTCAATTTATTATATCAATTTATTGTAATATGTAATGACCACTGTGACCTCTGACTTTGTCACTACCATAGGTGCATACTTTGACAAATTTGGTGACCTATGCCATAGTACACACCTAAGGGGTTCCAAGAGTATATTCGAATAAAATCTATATAAAAGATTAAGGTATCGTACAATAGACCTTTCCCAAGGTAAATATTTGTAAAAATCACATGGAAATTAATATTTGTAACAACTTACTTGTGCTTCATACAGTGGTTGTTCCATAATTTCATTAGTTCCTTTTCTCCTTCATTCACGTCAGAGAATTCATCAATCATCTGTTGACGATAAACACATTAACTTTAAAATAATGTCTAAATCACAATACAATTTAGTCTGTGAAAAGATTTATAAAAAAAAAAATGGCATGGTGTTTAAAGGACAAGTCCACCCCAACAAAAAGCTGATTTGAATAGAAAGAGAAAAATCAAACAAGCATAACACTGAAAATTTCATCAAAATCGGATGTAAAATAAGAAAGTTATAACATTTTAAAGTTTCGCTTAATAGTTATATGCACGTCCTGGTCGGTACGCAAATGAGGGGACCGATGACATCATCAACTCACTATTTCTTTTGTATTTTATTATGTGAAATATGAAATATTTTGATTTTCTCGTCATTGTCATGTGAAACAGAAGTTTCATTCCTCCCTAAACACATGTAATTCCATTATTTTAACATTTTGTGTTTCAAGCAAGGGGGTCCTAATTGTCGAATTCGTAAAAATTGATATATTGTATTATTCAAACAATAAAAAAAAAGAACTAGTGAGTGAGTGACATCATCGACTCTCTCATTTGCATATCACTGAGTTGAGCATAGAACTGTTTTGTGAAAAATAAGCGAAACTTCAAAATGTCATAACTCGTATTTTACATCCGATTTTTATGAAGTTTTATGAAGTTTTCAGCACTATTCATGTTTGATTTTTCTCTATTTATTCAAATCAACTTTTTTCTGGGGTGGACTTGACCTTGAACTTGATTGCAGCTTCTTTTCCATGGCATTTTTAATGTTGAAAACCACCCTTCCTTTTAATAATTCACTAAAGAGTGTGTACATAAATAAAAGAAAATCTGAATTTCGGGGGCTAATATTCCAAGATTATCAAATTTACCAAAATATGAAAAGCCACTCAACTTTTTCAATTTTATATGACCTGTACTTCTGGCACAATGCATATCTCAACTAATTTAAATAATGAAAATAGCAGGTATGAATCCCCCCCCCCCCAGATATTGCAATGCAGTGCCCTGAAGTCAACCGGCCTTATTGACTTCACCGACACCCTCAGTCTGAAACTCCCTACTGATCAGATTGACATGACTTTACCCAGCGATGCTAAACCTTGTCAACCAAAATCATGTATTCTGAAAAGGAAGAAGCAGTATGGCACCAGAACAATTTATGCCCCTGGTCACTGTAAAGAGTTTCATAGGCACTAAACTGAGTAAAGGCACTGCATCTCTATCAATGCAAAGAAGAGTGTGCATTACACACAACTATTGCATATACACAATGATCAGAAATAAATATTAAAAAAAAAACATACAAAACACACAAAAAACGTTTTGCCTTTTTCATAGCAATTAAAAAGGAAGTAATATGCCTCCAAAACAAGGTACAGCTCATTCATGGCAAAAAAAAAAGAGAGGAAAAATATGCAAAAAGGGTGAACAGTTGGCATTTTTTTCTTACCATTCTTGTTCTCTCTTTGATCCAATCAGGGTCGATCTCATCTTCACTATCTTCATCCATCTCCTGAGGTCGGATTGGTTGCAGCGAATGAGTGTGGAAATATGTTCTGGGGAAAGAAAGAAAAACATCCAGTATGAATGCTTTATATCCACTTAACAAGCAGTATTAAACAGTATATAAACCCAGGGTAGACACTGCAGTTCCGAAAACTGTTCTCCCAGCGTTCTCTGTTATTATTACCCGGGCTTTAGCTGAACTGCCTAGGCGCTCAAGCATTCAAGGAATTTCTACCAGGTACCCAACCACCTTACCTGGGTTGAGTGCAGCACAATGTGGGTATATTTCTTGCTGAAGAAAAACATGCCATGGCTAGGAATCAAACCCACGTCCCTCAGGTTGAAAGATGAGAGTCATAACCACTAGACCACAACTCCCCTCAGTTAGTCTACTTCTTTGTATAATACCATAATACCATAAACCCATTGGCCCGAATTCACAAAGGTGGTTTTGAAAACCCACGATTGAGTCCATGGTTTATGCAGATTTTATGTATAAATTACGCTTATTTACTGCGTATATTAAAAAAATGTCCAATGCTGATGCGCGCTTTTGTTTGTGCGCCAAATCGACGCCTGTTGCCGTGGTTATCCACGCTATTTTATTCATGAGTCCACTGTTTTGAATAATGAGTCCACTCTTCAAACAGTGGACTCATGAATAAAATAGCGTATCTAACCATGGTAACAAGCGTCAATTTGGCGCACTGTGACAAAAGCGCGCATCAGCATTTGAAATTTTTTATACACGCGCCAGATACGCGGTAAAATAAGCGTAATTTATACAGGAAATTTGCATAAACCATGGACTCAACCGTGCGTTTTCAAAACCACCTTTGTGAATTCGGGCCATTTGGTCTGCATTAAAGTCAGTCTACTAATTCAATGATCTTACTATCACTTGGTGTAACATTTACTTGGTGTAACTAATATTTAGTCTAATGCCCAGTTGGTATAATTTTCACTTGGTCTCCTTTACTTTTTCACACTTTATCAAATACAAATTTGGATCACTCATAACAAGTTCATCTAATATTGTCTAAGTAGTGTTAGACCAAGTTGGTTGTATACAAAATGGGTAGGTAGTCTAAATGGTTATATATGAACTGGTTGTGGAAAAAAAATGGGTTTGGACCACCTGGAATGAGACCAAAGAGGAAGTATACAAAGATGGTTTAGATCAAGTGTCAATTTACGGTATGAACATGTAATGATTGGTTCTTGTATAGCGCCGGTATCCGCATCTGCTAGGTGCTCATTGCACTTGCTCAAAAATAGGAAATGTCTCATAAATTTCAATGTTTTCAAACGGTGCTTAGAATTATCATTTAGTTCAAATACTTCCCTAGTAATGCTACAATTTAGTTATTCTTGTGATGATGTTGGAGGGGGGGGGGCAGAAACATCATCAGGCAAGACTCAAAAAGTGGTTTGGGTCTCTGCTCTCCTCATAAATTGGGGAAGGCTATTTCACATCAATGTCATACAGGCTTACATCACAAAACAAAAACAAAAATCTGTTTGAATAGTTAAAAGGAAAGCCCACTGTACCATTGACTTTTTAATTAACACAGAAAAGTGGGAGACACATATAAATGAGTTTTGTGAAAATCAGTTCAAAGGTCATACCTATTATGTCCTGAGATGTATGGTCTTTGCATGAGGTAGTCTGACTTTTCACCTTCTTGAAATTCTTGTAGAGTCTCTTTCTGTCTGAGAGGCCTGCACATCAAAAGTAATGACATATTCTCATACCGTAGTGAACAGATTTACACCAAGTAAGATCACATATTAAAATTTATTACATTTTAACACCCTTATAAATCTTGTTGTAAGATTGGTCAAAACTTATCAATATGAACAGTAGTTTCCATTAACCAAGAAGAAAATTCAATACACTTTGATCTACAATAAGGAGTTTGATCAACCAAGATAAATTGTCAATATATCATCATGGTTCCAGGGGGCCGTTTCATAAAGCTGTTCGTAACTTAAGAGCGAATTTAAGAACGACTGGTGATCCTTTCTTCCGCACTAAATAATCGCCAATGGTGTGTACCATTTACCACGAGAAAGGATCACCAGTCGTTCTTAAAGTCGCTCTTAACTTACGAACAGCTTTATGAAACACCCACCCGATCTGGTACAGTTCTATAAACTGAACTTTATAAGATCATAAGATCTAAGCTATTACTTGGAAAAAATAAAAATTTTGCTTGAATCCCATGCTTATTTTGATAATTTCTCACCCATGACATATTTTCTTCCAGAATCCTTTTGTGGTGACATAACATTTGCTCCGGTCTGAATATCTCAGAGGGCATAGGGTTAGATTTAGATTGGTAAGAGAGTCTTTGGTTCAAAATAATGTAGAGATAAGGATAGGGTTTGTTTAGTTTAGGATGTTAGGTTTTATGTTTAGCTAAACATACAAATTTTCTATCGGAGCAGTTGTCGCCGCAGCAAATGTCATAGAACCTCTTTGGTACATATTTGTTTTTACGCAAACAGACACTAGGGTGGTCATATTATTGGATTCCGCACAAATTCAATTTGAACTCTTCACCACAACTGGCAGTTTCTTTAAAGAAGAAGTCTACCCCAAGAAAAAGTTGAAATGAATAAAAGAGAAAAATACAACAAGCATAACAGTGAAAATTTCATCAAAATCGGATGTGAAATAAGAAAGTTATGATATTGTGAAGTTTCGCTTAATTTCACAAAAGAGTTTTATGCACATCCTGGTCAGTATGCAAATGAGGGGACTGATGACATCACCAACTCACTATTTCTTTTGTATTTTATTAAATGAAATATCTCAATTTTCTCCTCATTATCATGTGAAATAAAGTTTCATTCCTCCCTGAACATGTGGAATTAACATTGTTCATAATTTTGTGGCTCATTCAAGTTCATCAAAATTGTCATATCTGTAGAAATTGAAAAATTTTATAATTCAAACAATAAGAAACAAAATAATGAAGGACATCATCCACTATCTCATTTGCGTATGACTAGTTATGCATATAACTGTTTTGTGAAAAATCTTCTAAATTATAAAATGTCACATTAAACTTTATTTAACAGCCGATTTCGATGAAATTTTCAGCATTACGCTTGTCTGATTTTTTTTAATTGATTCAAAGAAAAAATTTTCTGGGGTGGACATGACCTTTAAGGCCTGCCATTGGTACTCACTTCATGACGAGAATCTGTGTAACAGGTGTTCTTCTACAAGGTCCGTTCCTCTGGAAAGCGTATCCCATATGAGACGTAATAAGATTATGAGGATTACCGGAGTAGGAACCATCATAATGTTCATTGATTGCAACATCTATCCTCGCATTCTTGTGATGAGGCTGAGTTGAACAAAGAAAAAGAATGGTTGATAAATTTATATTCATGTAGGAAAACTGCAACCTTTGTTGAAATTGATTAGTCATATCTAAACAAAAAGTTAGACACTACACCGATGGCTTTACTAAACAGATGGTCCTCAGAGGAGAGAATGAACATGGTAAAAGTGGATCCAGAAAAAAAAAATTGGTACCCTCACTCCCCCCCCAAAAAAAAAAAAATCATCAATTTGAAGAAGCCCTTGTTTACCCCTAAGGCCTTGGGTGCCCCTCTCACCTACCTTGCTGGCCTCAAAATTAATCTTTTATTGACAATGGTTCTAAAAGCAATGTTTATAAGGGGACACATTGTGTCTGTCAGGGAAAAAATTAGAAGGGGTCTAGGGGCGATTTAGCCCCCCCCCCCCCCCCCGAAATGCTTAAGAGAGCCCTGGAAACTAAACAAAAAGGGGAGCCCTGGACATCCTCATTCATTGCAAAGTTAAAGCGTATCCAGTGTTACAGATTTAGGCAGTAAGTTGTGAAAACTAGCCCCGAAAATACTTTTTTTTTTTTGCCAGCTGCCTGTGCTAACCTCTATTAACACTTACTAAACAAAGAGAGAAATATGACTTGTTCTTAATCAATACATTATTTCAGGGATAAAAAGCCTGAAAATAAAATGCCAGCATCCAACATCTACTTTCCAACCTATCACTATGCGTACAAACTCTTCGCCCTTCTAAAACTCCCTTCTTTTGCTCAAGAGGATCCTGAGAGAGTTCAAATAAAAGAGATCAACTAATGATTAAAACTTCTGGTTTTATCGAACCCAAGGATGACTTCCTACAAAGATTAGTTAGAAAATAAAGGTGGTTGAGCCGCAAACCTACCACATAGGTGAAATTAAATCTGCTGTGACAAGTGGAAAGGTGTTTTAGCAGAGAGTAGAGACGTTGACAGTTGAGGGAGCACCAAGGACAGCGTAGGTTGTCCCTTGCTTCTGTCTGTTGTCTTGTGTTGTTATTATAAAGGAATTGATAGAAGACGTGTTCAACAGTGTCTGGATCTGAAGATTTGGAAGCAGATCTAGACGGCGAACCTGTGTTTGATGATGACGGGTGGATTCGTCTGGCTAGTTTTTTATCTAGTACTGTCATAAAAACATACACAATTGGAACAATAAGGTTATACAGTAATAATAATGCAACTCATAAAGCCTACTTTCCCACTCTGCAGGAAAAAAAAAAGGGAAACAAACACTCAAATAAGGCAAAATGGAAAAAAAAAACATTTCAAAGATCTCATAAAAGTACTGCTTCAATACATGCAGTATAACCCGTTGGTAACTGAGATCGCATATATGTGGGCTGGAATGTATGGAAAATATGTGTTATGGCAAAATCATCCAGTCTCCAACGGGTTAATAAACTTCTATGCAAGCATTAAGAAGTTTGAAAAGCTGGCAAGTAACAGGCAAACCCATCAATCATTAAAAATGTTATCAACAAACTCAATGTTAAATAACAAAGAGCTGGTGGAGATAAAATGTAAAGAGAGAGAGAGAGAGAGTGGGGGATGCTAAGCAATAATGAATTCTAAGATGTTGAGGACTGAGCCTGCATATATGGAGGCTTGGGTCTATGAAAAATGATTGGCAAGCCTCTAACAGGCTATGAAGATCCATCCCCCCAGACATAACAGCTTAACTATCAAAGCTTATCACCATGTTTGGCAAATAATCCAATTTTCACCATCCTACAGCTAAATTTGTTTTAACTATTGAATTAATAATCAAAATGCAAACAAAAAAGCTTCATTCCTTTATAATCTTATATTTCACATTGTTAATCACTCAATTTTACCCAAGTTCTGACATGTTTGTAAGATATTTTACATGTGTTACTGGAACTGAATAAATATTGAATTGAACTGAATTCAATTCAATTTTTAAGAAACTTTCCTTTAGGTGTATGAGCTTAAAGTCTTGCTCTTTGCTGCTGTATATTTCCTATTCACATTGAGGACATATGTAAATCTCTACTGGCTTGTGAGTGGTTCTCTTGACTTGAACAGCAATCAAGTTAAAATTTAATAGATGAAACAGATTTGTTAATTTTAGGGGGAACCTTTCTCGAGGTGGTCAGTCATGCAGTGGGGTTCCTATCATTCTGTTTATGGTAACTCCTGTAGGAACTCGGCAGGACAGTGTTTTTGCTGGTAAAGACATAAGACAATGTGCTTAATTGATAATCTTGATATTCAGTCCTCATTCTAACATCAGATGCAGGGGAAAAGGACTTGTTACAACCAATAATGTCGCAGCAACGCATAAAGTCACACCAACCCATAATGCCGCAGGAAATGACATTATGTGTTGATCGTCCCACGCATTATCATTCACATTCTAACATACTACAACTGGTTTCCCTTTTAAATGAAGAATTAGATAAATTGAATGTTTGGTTTAAATGTAATAAGCTGTTTTTAAATAATGATAAGACAAAATATGTTATTTTTCATAAGAAGAAAAAAAAAATACCTAATTCAATTGAATCTGTTAAAATAGACAACGCAAGGCTCCACATTAACTTTTTTTGGTGGTGGCCCGTTCGGGCCACCAAAACCATCAAATAATTTTTTTTGGTGGCCCGATATTAAAGTTTGGTGGCCCGAAAAATATAAAGAAAAACATTAAAAATGAATAAAACAAACTTCTGAAATATTAATTCTGCAGCCACTACCACTAAGTTCCTTTCACTTTATACATCTTGTATGTAAACCTTGTTTGCTGTTATTTTACTTTGCTAATTGATAATTGTTTCTATCGTTGTAAAAATGAAATGATTGAAAGTGAATAAATGAATTGTATTGTTCGCAGGTTGTGTGGACTTTTTTTTAAATCTCTGTATAGAGATAATGGTAAAGTAAATAAATAGTGCATAGCAAACTCAGATAGATGTACAAAACAATGGTTTTTCCTTCCTTCCTCTTTGAATCCTAAAACCTAGATTATGCATGCCCCAAATCCAGTTTATTTCTGTTTTCTCTTTTGCAGCATATAGAAGGAGAAAATCACAGAAAAATATGCTGCAAAATTAGAACAATGCATAAAAGGGAGAAACAAACGAAAATAATTTTCAAAAAGTATATAACAAAAAGAAAACAAAAATAATAAAAGGAATTAGTGAAATAAAACAAAAGAAAAAAAATGAAGAAAGAAAAAAACAAAGAACAGGGAAAAAAAGAAAAAAAAAGAAAAAAATTAGAGAGAAAAAAGAAAAGAAAATTAAAGAAAAATTAATAAAACAAAGTTAATATAAAAATGGGGAAAAGGGGAAAATTAAGAAGCCATTACATATATTTTTAACAGCTGTTGCAACAGTCTATTCTGACTGGAATATGATTAAAAGCCAAGCATATAATTTTCACTTACCTTTTGGGAATGGCACATTTCTATTTTTATATCCTTTAGTTTGTATTATTTTATTTTCAGTAGAAACATATTTTTAATCAGGCATATTCAATGGAAGGGGTATAAATGGTTTAACCACTGTCAAAAAAAATGAAAGAAAAAAAAAGAAAACGGCAAAAACTATATTGGAAAAAAAGTGTGAGAAAAGTCCTTCCCTATAATTGCCAAAATGTTGGAAAAAAAAATCACATTTCATATCAATGAAATGCCTTCCCAAAGTATTTACTTTCTCAAGAGTGGTTTAAGAAGTCATTCATAAACAAGAAAGAAAGAAACTGTTTGTTTAAGGCTAGAAAATACACAGCTTCGAAAGAAACCAAGTATCAACATACATACAAATGCACACGTGGGACTGTGATATACTTGCCTATGTGTTTTTATGTGCATTAATTCATGTGGAAATCGGTCTTTTTTAGTCAAAAGAGAGGTCATAATTCCTCTTCTTAATACTTGCAAATAATCAGGGTACACCAGATTTTCGTAATATAGACTGTAGAATTTCATTTCATTGGTGTAAAAGGTGACTTTGACTTAGATTTTCAAAGTTCTGTGGAAGATTTCTCAGCAGCAACATTTTTTATCGCAGCTCCCCGAGTCTGAATAGGCTGAGCTAGATCTAGAGCACAGCTGTATGCAGTGGCTTCATGCAAAGCTCACGCCAGCCGGCCGGCGCGGCTGGCTGGATAATAGCTACTGAATGCTATAGCTGTAGGCCTAATATGCAAACTGTGTGTGTGTGTATTTGTGTGTAGATCAACAAAAAAGGCGCATGACGAACTGGCTTGCAATTTGAGCTGTAGAAAGTTGATAAATGCGTGCAAAATTGGGAGAAAAATTGCGCTACTTTGAAAATTATTGGTTGCCCGATTCGGGCCACCAAAACTTAACATTTTATCAATAATGGTTGCCCGAGGTGAATTTTTGGTGGCCCCGGGCCACCGCTAATGTCGAGCCTTGGACAACGTTTTTATTGAACGTAAGCAAAATATATTTTTCTTGGGTATTTACATCGAGGAGTGTCTTGATTGGAAATGTCATATTGATTATGTCTGTTCTAAAATTTCTCGTAGTACTGGTGTCTTGTATAAATTAAAAAATATTCTCCCAAGGAACATATTAATGAAAATTTATAATTCAACAATCCTTCCACATTTAAATTATTGCAATGTTATTTGGGGAAATACATACAAAACAAAACTAGACAAAATTTACAAGTTACAGAAACGCATAGCTCGGTTAATTACAAATAGTCATCATTTATCCTCAAGTTTGCCACTGTTTTTAAAAATGAAAATTATTCCTGTAACTTACTTAATAAAGCTTAATACATCCATGTTCATGTTCAAATTTCACAAAAACCTTTTACCGCCTGTTTTTATTGGTATGTTCCAACAAAATTCTGCATTTCATAATTATCCAACTCGTCAAAGCAAAAACTTACACATTCCTCTTTGCCATTCAACATTACTCTATAATTCTTTATCTTCTGTTGGGGTACGTGAATGGAATAATCTAAATTTCGATATAAGATCCAGTACTACGATAAATCGATTTAAGTGTCTGTATAAGAAACTTATATTTAGTAAAATGTTTTCCATGGCTGAGTAGGATACTTATCTATTTCATCTTCTAAAGTTTTTTGTTAATTTATTTTTTTACTTGCTTGTATCACTCTCTTTCCTTTCCTTCTTTTCTCTATGATCTCGAGCTATGTGTTTGCTGTGTTTGGATTGATGCTTGGATGTACATGTATTAGGATGGGTATGTACGTGAGTGTATGGGTGCATGGGTGTGTGTATGTGTACAGACTAATATTTTACATGTATTTTTATGTAGGGCCCAGTTTACAAGCAGTTTTGCTTCTTTTGGGTCCTGGCCATTTTTGAATTGTTATCTTGTTTGTCAATGATTGATTTGTATGATACTTATTTTATGATGTTCATGTACTATGTTGATTTTAAATGGTCAAATAAATGAAATGAAATGAAATGAAATTATGTCACAGTCAACGCTTTTCTACTAATGCATAACATTGCCAGTCTTAACACAAAATGTTGCAGCGGTATTCGCTTTCTAAAAAGGTTCAGACAGAGCTTGAACAAATTACCAAGTGAAAAACATATCTCATATCTTATCTGTTACTTGAGTCCTGAAGAAAATACCGCTGCAACATTATACGTTAAGACTTGCGATGCTATGTGTTAGTAGAAAAGCTAGGACGTTATGCGTCATCTGTGACATAATCCGTTGGATGATCAACGCACAATGTCAACTATCAACATTATTTTACTTAAGTGGTGCAAAGGGCACAGGGACCCTTCCTGAGCTATCCCGTTGTATGCATTGATTACAGGAATTCAAAGGAAGCACTCAAACCTGTTTCTTGTCCGTTGATCAAGGCACTATGCTTGGCTGTATCGGGTGCATTGGTTGTAGTATGAATGGAATGTGAATGGTCAGGTGATGAGGTAAGGTTTGCAGCTGATCGAGATGACCTCTCAGGTGACCTACCAGGCGTCTCTGGGGAATCCCCTGTTGTTGTTGTCGTCGTAGTATGCCATGAAAGATTGAAGTTGAGCCTTGGACTCAGGTCTGGTACTTCAAATGGACCTACTGGCTGCAATTTCAAATGTGGAATCCAAAAAATGTTCACATAGCTCAGATACAGTATACCATGGTGGAAAACGAGGACATATACACTCAATTCACATTTGAACTGAGGACACACCAAGGATTTCCTCAGTACATGAACATGAAACATGTCCTAAATTTCATGCTTTTGCATATATACATATATGTTTAAAGTACCTTAAAAATTCTAGATGTAATAGTTTTTTAACAAGTAGACACCCTACTTTATCCTACTGAAGTTGACCTTCATAACCAGCTGTAAATTCATCATAAAAATAATTTACATCACAATGCCAAAAATCCTGTCTTGACCAATACACTTTCATCAAATTCTAGGATAGACCGCCAATAACAGCTCCAGACGGTCCTTTCTGTGCATACAAGACAATACTTCTGTTGCTAGATACAAAGCATTTCAGGAACCCAATTGTTTGAGGACAATAGTGAATCTATTATGCTTGTGCATGGGCCCATACATTTCTTTGTCATAGTTGATGCTGGATACGCTAGTGCAGACGATACCCACTTTTGGCTTTTTAATATCAGAAAATGGAAAATAAGGATGAATCCATATGAGAAGTCTACAATCACAGAACCTAACCGAACTAACCTTTCCATCTGATATCGTTTCCCATGATGCACTCTGATATTTGCTCTTTGTTTGGACTTCCTGTAGTGTGAGTTCATAGCTGCCATCTAGGAGCTGACAGCGGTTCTGTTTATCAACAACCACCAACTCAGAGGTAAAGGAAGCTATGTGTTCATCTTCATAGAGCTGGGATGGCTGAGATGGTGACATATCTTTGTCTTTTAACCTTGTCATCAGTTTCCTCCGCTTGGCTTGCTGGCCATCTAAGAGTAAATAGGGAGGCCTTTTTATAGTTACTTCATAGTTACACCAGAAATTTGCTTACAGTCAACAAAAATTTTAGTCCATACATTCATGGGAATGCTACATGTAGGGATTTTTTTTCCTCATTTGATATTCATCATTTTAAGACAATTCAAATATTCATTGAAATATTTATTCATAATCCTGTATCCTTTTTTCAGGAATTTCACAGCATTTTCTGTTTGGGAACTTTTCATTGCAGTATAATATTAATCCAAAAATCCCAAACAAGCAAGGACTTTAGAATTGATCAATACTACGAGAACATATAACATCTATTTGTTTCAGAACTTCTCTTAACCAGAATAAACCTTCACTATTTCTTACCTGAATCCGAGTCCACATCTCCATTACAAAGACAACCGTTTGGCAGACTTGGTACTGAGGGACAGGAGACCTGTATCAGGAGTCTGTAGGAGCGTACAGTGTGACCATTGGAATGAGTGAAGGAACCACTTGGTATTGTCATCTCTTTAGAGTGTGAAGATGAATTAATGGTGGCAGCAGTGGGATTTATAGGAATCTCGCATTGCCCAAGAGATACCCTCATGACAGGTAGACAAATGTCCTTCAAAGAAATAAAAATAATAATGAAAATTACCAAATGTGGCCATTGGAATGACTGAAGGTACTCCAAAATATTGTCATCCCACTCAGAAGATGAATAATTGGTGGCAGCGGTGGGATTTATAATTATCTCACATTGTCCACGGAAAACTTTTTGATAGACAAAGGTCCTACAAAGTTGGCTTAGTCGGTAAAGCATCTGCCTGTCAAATCAAGGTCATGGGTTTGCGTCTACCCCGGGCAGTTGACTGAAGCATGCGTTGTGTGTAAATGTCTTTCCCCTGCTCCATACATGCAGGCTATGTTAAAGTGGAAAACACTCGGCCCCTTGGATACATGCAAGACGTCTAATGGAGGCCCCATGGAGAGGAGAGTCACCTCCTTTGCACGTTAAAAACCCACTGAACTATTCGTAAAAGAGTACCCGGTAGGCGGAAACCCTGGCGTAGTGGTCCACCTGCACTCTCCCAATTAGTTATATCGGGAGGAGCGACCTGCAAATCATAGTGATCCAGTTCGGTTTTCGCCTCCGAGGCACAGGTGACGCCAAACAAATAATAATAACAACAAAATAATTTTGAAAAAAATATTAAAAGGAAAAAGTGACTAAATGAAAATTTGGTTTTGTTTTCTCTGTCCAATCAGAAAATTAATTATTGATGGCAGCACTGGGATTTATAACTATTTCACATTGTTCAAAGAATTATATAATAATAATTATACTTGCTTTAAAATATAGCGCTTAAAACTTTATACTTTATCAGAAGTATCTGAGCGCTCTACAGTAATGCAGCATAATTACCCTGGCTTTAGCAGAGCAGCTGTTACGTGTGCTGCATTTCAAGGAATAAATTCCCACCCTGTACTCATTCACCTCACCTGGGTTGAATGCAATACTCTCAAAATTGCAAATGTCCTGCATAATAATAAAAAACAATAAGGAATATCGTACAGTGTGACCCCTGGGCCCCGTTAACGCGCTGCATTTCAAGGAATAAATTCCTACCAGTTACCCATTCACCTCACCAGGGTTGAATGCAATACTCTCAAAATTGCAAATGTCCTGCAAAATAATGTGAAATCAATAAGGAATATCGTACAGTGTGACCCCTGGGCCCCGTTAACGCGCTGCATTTCAAGGAATAAATTCCTACCAGTTACCCATTCACCTCACCAGGGTTGAATGCAATACTCTCAAAATTGCAAATGTCCTGCAAAATAATGTGAAATCAATAAGGAATATCGTACAGTATGACCCCTGGGCCCCGTTAACGCGCTGCATTTCAAGGAATAAATTCCTACCAGGTACCCATTCACCTCACCAGGGTCGAATGCAATACTCTCAAAATTGCAAATGTCCTGCAAAATAATGTGAAATCAATAAGGAATATCGTACAGCGTGACCCATGGGCCCGTTTTACAAAGAGTTATAAATGATCCGATCAACCACAACTATGGAAAGCCAGCAACGTCAACATCTAAAATGCATGTTTGTTCAAAATATTTTCTAGATGTGATGTATAATCATACATTCATTGATTTCTTGAGAATTCAGTGTGCATTTCTTTGTTTACAAAGGAAATCATGCAAATCTCCAGGAGAGAAAATTATGACATTGTTGGATTTCCATATAGTTCAAGGTGATTGGATCAATTATAACTCTTTTTAAGTCAGGGCCCTGGTGGGTGTTTCATAAAGCTGTTCGTAAGATACAAATGAATTTACGCACGACTGGTGATCCTTTCTTGTGCTGTGTGATCACTGTCATTGATTTAGGACCTAAGAACATGTTCCAGTCGTGCGTAAAGTCATGCGTAACTTTACGAACAGCTTTATGAAACACCCACCAGGATTGACTGAAGAAACTAATTGGTAACGTCATCTCCTAGCTATCAAAAGATAAATTAATGGTGGCAGCGGTGGGATTTATAGGTATCTCACATTGTCCAAAGGATACTCTCATATCACGTAGAAAAAAAATGAAATATTGTACAGTGTGATCATTGGAGTGACTGATGGCAGTAATTTATGTATTGTCATCTCTTTAATACCTAAAGCAACATTCAATAATTTGACTTGACTGTCATCTCATGGTTTGGATTGTATCATTAATGAAAAAAATAAGGACCAAAATCATACCTTTCTTCTTTTGTGGCACACTTTGAGTAGAATAAGGTCAACAGTGGCTTTGCTATTCTCCATATGAGAAGTTTCTCCTGTCAAAGAAATATAAATGAAAGAGATAATGAATTGTATGGAACACAATACACAGACTGTGTCATTCTCATTATTCATAAAATTGGGTAGTCTAACCAAATGCATATATACTGTAGCTCCATCGATACCAAATGGAAAATAGAACTGTTGTGGCTTGAATACAGCTCTTCTTTTTTATGAAAGATGCATCCCTACAAAACGGATCATTAATACGCAAGACGTCGTATGGTCAAGTCTAGCTACATATAGGAGGAATACTAAAGGCAAGATTGGGTAACTGTTGCTCTGGACTTCAATATTCTGCACGCAGGTGTTACTAATATAGCAATATACATGTACAACAATTACTCATTCAAAATCGCATCAAACTACATGGTAAAAATTTAAACAAAGCAAGAAGAGAGAAAGTGGCAAGATAGATGAAAGAATAAAAGATGGAAACAAGAGTGTCCCAAAGGCAAGCACATAATACGCCCATCTGTAACGCGGAAAATGGAGTTATTGGTCAAGCAAGAAAAGTGGAAGGTGGCAACTTCCCCTTTGACCTTCTGACCTCAAAATCAATAGGCTTCCTGGGATCCATGCTAGTATCATACACACCAAATTATATAAGCCTAGGTTAAGTTAAACAAAAGTTATAGTGATGTGGATGAGGTTCATTGTGGTGAAGGATTGAGTAGAAGAAATAACCAGTTGTCTCATGATGTATCAACCGTAGTTGGAAAGTGATGTTTCGTCTGCAAGCTGCAAGACTTCGTCAGGCAGAGTTATCGTGTTTACAAGGACTTCAGATGGGTAAGATGAAAACATATCATAGTGATCTTGACCTTTGACCTTAAAGTCAATAGGCTTCCTGGGATCCATGCTAGTATCATACACACCAAATTATGAGAGCCTAGATTGTTTACAAGGACTGCAGAAGTGTAAGATGAAAACATGTCACTGTGATCTTGACCTTTGACCTTTTGACCTCAAAATCAATAGGCTTTCTGGGATCCACGCTAGTATCATACACACCAAATTATATGAGCCTAGGTTAAGTTAAACTGGAGTTATCGTGTTTTCAGGGACTGCAGAAGGGTAAGATGAAAACATGTCACTGTGACCTTGACCTCAAAATCAATAGGCTTCCTGGGATCCATGCTAGTATCATACACACCAAATTATATGAGCCTAGGTTAAGTTAAACTGAAGTTATCACGTTTTCAGGGACTGCAGAAGGGTAAGATGAAAACATGTCACTGTGACCCTGACCTGTGACCTTAAAATCAATAGGCTTCCTGGGATCCATGCTAGTATCATACACACCAAATTATATGAGCCTAGGTTAAGTTAAACTGAAGTTATCACGTTTTCAGGGACTGCAGAAGGGTAAGATGAAAACATGTCACTGTGACCCTGACCTGTGACCTTAAAATCAATAGGCTTCCTGGGATCCATGCTAGTATCATACACACCAAATTATATGAGCCTAGGTTAAGTTAAACTGAAGTTATCACGTTTTCAGGGACTGCAGAAGGGTAAGATGAAAACATGTCACTGTGACCCTGGCCTGTGACCTTTTGACCTTAAAATCAATAGGCTTCCTGGGATCCATGCTAGTATCATACACACCAAATTATATGAGCCTAGGTTAAAGTTAAACTGAAATTATTGCGTTTACAAGGAAAAGTTAACGGACGGACAGACAGACACCAAGCATGATACCATAATACGTCCCGTAGGACAGGCGTGTAAAAAGAAGGGGAGGAGGAAAGAGAATTCATAAGAAGATAAAGAAGAAGAAAGAAAAAATAAAGAATACTTACCATTCCAATTTAAATGGTTGAATGTTAATTTTAGATATTTTCCACTATGGCTGAAAAGAAATAGAATGAAAGAGAATTTAACAAAAAAAATTACATACCATGCATAAAGATGTCAATGTGAAGGACAAATGTGCAAGCTACATGTACATTGCAAATGTGACAAGATTTCCATATTTGTAATAAAGATAAATAAATGATAGTGCTACACTGCAGAATATTTTATTCATGAATGACTATTATTTTATTTCAATAGCAGTAACACTGGTTTTCATAGTTAAAAATGATTCATCAAGAAAAAAAAAATTCACATCATAAAATTCAACAAATGTTACATTATCTCCTCAATCGTAAAAACCCAAGCTCTTCAGATTGAAGTTAATATTAAAGATACTACCTCTGAGGGAATTCTATATGATAATTGTGCAATTTATAAAATAATAATATGCAAACCTTGGTATTTGTTTTCCTTCTTTAATCTTATTTTCCTTCATCTCCAAGAGGTTATCCACTGAAAAATTCTTCTTTACTGGTTTCTTTTTCAGCATGTATGTCAGTGTTCGTCTCAGAAATACAGGCTGTTTAGAAAAAAAAGCCAGAATTTATCACAAATCAGTTAGAGATTACAGGCAAGAGGGCAGGCAAGAGGGCAATTCCATTTTCATTCCAACATCATAAAGGAATTTGTGTAAATTTCTTGATGCGATAAATGTAGACCCTATCATTCCTTCTATGTAATACCAACAAATGAATTGAAAAAAAATCATCTGTCTGCTCCCTCTAAATACGTTTACCAATTAAATTGTATTAACATGCACATTTTTTTGCACAAATCCTCATGCAATGACTGAGAATGAATCACTGTGTACCAAATAGTATGAGTCATGATACTCTCCTAAATCAGTTTCTGAATTTCACTAAATCAGAACACAACTTCAAACACAACGCTGACTTTTTACTTTGAAGTCTTGCGCATCTTTTGAGACCAAATATTTGATGCTCGGGTATGCAGTTGGAAAATTATGGAACAGTACATGTAGATATTTAAAGGCATGTCAGACCCAAATTGCTCCAAAATGTGAATTTGTGAACAAAGTTTATGTACATTGTAAATTGAGTTTTCTCATCTTATTCACAAAGATAGTATGACTACTTTAACTTTCATCAGCTAGAATTAATTGATTTTAGCATAATTATGCTTAAAAAAGGATCTGCTATAACTTTGGGGGGAAAAACAAAGAAAAACAAAAGGTCGAAAAACATATAAATACATAAGAAAACTCATAAAACAATAAAATACATAAGAAATTCATTTTCACACCAGGATTTTTTTCGTTGGTAATTGTTATCAATGGTATAAATAATGTTAACGTACCAAAAAATTGCAGTCTAGGAGCTTTTTAAATTACTAAATTAGAGCAAAAAGTATGATTTACGCATGAAATAGCATAATGCATATATTTATATTTTAAAAAATCTGATTATTTTGGAACAATTAACAATTAACTTTACTTACTCCATATAAAAGCCACAACAGCTCAATTCCTGTTCAAGAGTTTTTTTTTTTTTATTAAAGGCTAACATTGGGAATTTGTTTACTGTTAATAGGAGACTCCATAGTTAAACCCTTGCCTATATTCATTTTTGTCAGTTTGTGGGATATTCTGTGCTAATGAAGTAGTCTTGATTTTTTTTCTTGCATCAAACTTTCAAAGTAAGAAACTGAAAAAGGCCAACTATAAATTCCATAAAACTATTTTTTAGCCCTGAACGTGTCAAGGACACACTTCAGTGGAATTGTACTTATTGTCAATACAGTACAGCCTTCATAAAAACAATATTCCTCGTCTAGTCAATCTTCTGTATGTGAATTTCCAGTCATTCACAACAAGCAAGGAATACATGTGTATTTTATCTTAAAGATTAAAAAAAATCTACTTTTTTTTATTTTACAAATTAATGTTGCATGTTAAGACAAGAGTTAGTAATGGAACATGATGCATGAATCAAATATTTTTTTCCCATAGAAGGGGTAATGTGTCAACAATACACCAATGCACAAATAAAATTACTGTTAACTTTTTGAAAAACGCAATTTTTAAAGATTTGTATTTCACGACATATAAAGTGCTAGCCTTGTGACGTCACAAAATCAAAACTTACAAAGTTCATAATTCTGTTATTCGCTAATGAATTTTCATCCAACCTTCACCAAAATTTTAATCTTTTTTTCCTGCTTTTCAGGGTGAACTTCGCCTTCAAGTGGATATTAGGTGGTTTCAAACCGCCTCGATCACAAGAATCCCCGTTAAATTACGGGAACTTTTACATACCAGATAATTATTTCCACATTCAGACCGCCTCGAAACACACAGCATGCGCAGTGTCATACACACCAATCTCTTTGTTTTTTCACATAATTCAGGATGACTTTATAATCTGCATTTCTTCCCAATAATGTTGCTAGATCTGATATTGGCTTGTTTAATTTCAGGCTTCTTTGCATAATTCTTCTTCATATTTCTTACATTGTAGTAAAAAATGTTCTATTGTCTCAGGAACCTGACAATGGGAACATAGACCATTTTCATGTTGATTACATTTATACAGATAATAATTCAATTTACATTTTCCGAGTCTTAGACGGTGTATCATAGTCTCTTCAAACCGAATGAGTCCTTGATAACTATAAATTGTATCTGCCACGTTGGGTTGGATGCTAAATAAATGTCTTAATAGTTGAGGATACCCATTGAGCCTGCCAGATTTCTTTATAAATCAAAGACATGTGGATTTTCCATTCCTCTTTGATATATGGAATGTTTAATTCAACTTGTTCTTTTGATGCTCCCTTTTTGGCTAAAAGGTCTGCCACTTCGTTCCCATGAATACCACAATGGGATGGTATCCATTCAAAATTGACATAAATATCTGATGATTGTAAAACTTTGATTTTATACAAGATATCAACAATAAGATTGTTTTGTATACGATTGCTTTCGAGTGCTTGAAGAGCAGACAACGAATCTGTAAAAATTACCATGGACATACCTCTGTTATCTCCTAGCCAATCAAGTGCCATTACCATTGCTGTTAATTCGGCTCTCATTATACTTACAGAATTTAATCTATAGAATCTTTTAATATCCAGTTCTGGTATATAAAAAGCAGAGCCGGTTCTCTTGTCTTCTTGTTTTGATCCATCAGTGTAGATCTTTAAGTAACCTTTCCATCTTGTATGTATCCTTTCTGAGACACAGTTTTTCATATCTTGTACTAAGTTTCGTTGTTTATTGATAATCTTATGGATATAGTAAGATATATTAGGTATTTCATATGACCAAAAAGGTTCTCGTAATATTCTTTGGCTTAGTTGTTCAATTTGGATCTCTTCATTGGGCTTACATGCTCTGACTACAAAGGGTCCACGACCTGATTTCCAAGTAAATTGATCAATATACCAGGAAGGTTCAATAATTTCTAAAGTAGGATGATGAGTATCTCTGTTTATTAAAAGATAAAACATGTATTTGTCAACAGACAGTTCTCTTCTTAGTTGTAAAGGTCTTTCACCACCTTCTACCTGCAGTGCTTCAAGGGCAGGGTTATATACTGCACCAGTTATTATTTTCAGTGACTGATATTGGATTTAATCTAATTCTTGTTTCAGCGAAAGGCTAGCCAAGTCGTATAACTCACATCCGTAGTCTAATATGGATCTAATCTAAGACCTTTGTATATAAAGAATCGTTTTACTATTTCCCCAACTTGTTCCTGCTATACACTGTAACAAATTGATTCTTTTTTAACATTTGAGTTTTATATAATCGAAGTGCTTTTTCCAGGTGAGTTTCACATCAAACCAAATACCAAGAAACTTATATTCTTTGTATTGTGGTATAGAGTTATCTTTAACCTCTATATGCTGCCTATTGGTAAAAATCATAACAGCAGACTTTTGAGGAGAAATAATCATACTCCAGGTTGAGCACCACTGTTCAATTTCTTTTATAGCTTTCTGCATTTTCTTTCGTAAAAAGTCAAGATTTCTGCCTGAGCACCATACGGCAATATCATCGGCATACATAGAGATTTTACAGATTTTTCTATCAGTTTTAGATCATTCAACATTAAATTGAACAAAATTGGACTAATAACACTACCTTGGGGCGTTCCATTTTTTTTCAGAACAAATTGTGAAGATAACTGGCCATTAATTTTTTCCTTGCAATATCGATCTTGTAAAAATGAATTAATCCACTGTAACATTTTTCCTTTTATACCAGCTTGATGACATTTAAATACTATTCCCTTTCTCCATAAAAGGTTGTATGCCTCTTCAAGGTCAATGAAAATAACTAGGACATACTCCTTGTTAGCTACTGGCGCTGGCTTGCTCGTTCGGTAGGCCTCGCATATCCATGCATGTCGAACAGCGCGCGCTATGCACCGGAAATTCACTTATCGCGGTGATCGATGGGATACAAGTTCCCGTAGTTTGCTTTCAGATTGCCAAAATACCCACGACCTGGGAAAAATCCCCGCGAAAGTTCTCGTAATTTCGCCAAGTACCTACTATTTAGCGGGTATTTTCTTTCGGGGATATTACGCGTAGTTTGCTTTCACATTACCAAAATACCTGGTATTTTCTGATCGGGGTAAATTTCCCGATCAGAGAATACCTGGAACTGACGAACTTCGAGACGGTCTGAAACCACCTAATGATAAAAATGTTGAGGCTATGAAAATCTAAACCAATCAGAGCATTACAATTTTTATTTGAATAGTCTGGCCTACATGTAAAACATGAAGTCAGTTGCCTACACATGTATGAACACTACACTGAAGTTTCTTACTTTGATGTACAAAAATCACAATTACAATATGACCACTGTATGTCCCACAAACTGACACAAATATATTTCAAAATAGTCTTCGGATTAATCAACATTTCATTCTCTATTTCTACACTATACATCTACAATAAACTTTGTAATCATATTTATGATAAAGCACATAAAATCCAGCTACTTACTGATATCTTGTGCCTTGCAGCAAGAAAACGGTAGATTTGAGTTGGTTCTGAAAAATTAAAAGAGAAAAATATTATAGTGCAACTATATAATAGGATTATTATGGGAATCGCAAAGATTATAACATTTCATTATATCTTTTCGCAATTAACAGAACATGAAATTTATTATACAGGTTGTGCAAAAAAAGTTGGTGAGTTTCTGGATGGATATCATGTTTTTTATACAGATCTATCTTCCCTCGTCCCATCCTTAGCTTGGCAAGTTAATTTTTACATGGCTTGACTACATGTATATATCACCCTCTTCAAAAAACAGTCCATTGCCTTTTTTGGTTGACATACTCAACAAAAGATGAGTGTGCCGACTAGGAAATGCAATGCACAATGGTCATCCCCACCCCACCATACAATTATTTTTGTCATTTAAATAAGTGTCAGTCTCCTCTCCTTCAAGTCTGCCATTATCATGTTACATTTATTCATTCATTCTTTCATTGCCTTTTATGCTTTATCTAAATTGCATTAAATTTTAAATGTATAACCTTTTTAATGCATTTTACTATGGTTTTTACTATGTATTTATTAAATTGTGCCAACACCAACTTGTAAACATGATTTTTCCAGCTCCTGCTGTTTTTTCATGTATGATTGTTATTCATGTTTGATTATCAATAAAGACCATTTTTTAATTGAATGGAAAAAAAATGATAGTAACTTTTATATAAGCTTTTCTTATTTTCTCCTACAGTGTACATTGTTTCAGGCAGCTATTGAGGACCTTTGCCTCTGCTCATTCTTCAAGAGTTGTCACAAAGAGAAACAGTTTTTCAGTTCAGCAAGACCTTTACCCTTCGGTATGACCATGCCCCCTGCCCCTGTGTGATAAAAAACAAAGCAAATTTTACACACACATACATTGTCATGCCATTCTACCCCTACATGTACATTGTTTGGTCAGGTACATGTACTGAGGAAATACATTGTAGCTTTCTCAGTTTATAGCTCACTCGTAAGGGGCATGTCTTAGCAACAACAACAACTTCATAATGATAATAATGATAACAACAACAACTATAATATGATAGTAAATTAATATAAGAATGACAATACTACTAATAATAATAATACACATATTTGTATCATCATCATCATCATCTTTGGAAGGATGGGGATGTTTAGGCAATATATAGAAAATACCCCCCCCCCCCAAAAAAAAAATGTAACCTACATGTACATGTAACTACATTTGTAGGCTTCATTTCAGATTGTTCTTCCCATTTGTTGTTTTGGTAGGCTAATTAGGTGGTTTTATAGCTGCCTCAGCTGCCCCCCCCCCCATAAAAGAAACAACTTTCATATGAATTCTCAATTAATTCATTTTTTTCACTTGGGAAGTACATGTATATATATATTTTTAAGGAAAACTAATAAATTAATAAAAGACTATTTCCCACCCCAACCCCCCCCCCCCCCAAAAAAAAAAAAAAAAAAAACCTGCAGATAATTATTTACAAATATCTTTATTTCACATCCTTCTTTCCTTTGTTGTGGTCAGCTACTGAGCTACTTTTCAGGTTGCTTTTATGTCTTTGAATTCTGATCAATAATTTCAATACTCATTGGACAGGAAGGGAGAGGGGGTGACTTTAAGGGATATTTTAATGCTTCTTAAAAAGACCAGAAATCCTCATGCAATGACTGAGAATGAATCACTGTGTACCAAATAGTATGAGTCATGATACTGTACTCAATCAGCTTAGAACTACATTTCACTAAATCAGAACACAACTTCACTCACAAGCCTGGCTGAAATGGGATGTCATTCATCCCAGAATAGATGGATCATGCGACGTACATGCATTTTAGAGTTTGGATGAAGACATACAAGTACTACAATGTACACATTATTATCACCATATAATTGTGCAAGTGCCTTCACAAGTTCGCAAAATATAATAATGAAGCAAAATATACTTTTTTTACTACTATACTGTTTATACATGTACATGTATGTATCTCTTCCTTGATTCATTGATTACACAAATTTTGAACGATATTGTTACAAATTTACAAACAAGTTGATAAAGGCAGAATTTTCAGTTGATTAATTCTCAACAAATTCATACTTCCTGCAAGATATTACTCTCTCACTCTCTCTTTCATTTCTTTATTACTATTTTTCTACTTTATACATGTATATGGTAAATGATTTTTTAAGAGCTCTCTTCAAATTCCATTTGAAAAAAATCACATTTTTATTCTATTTTTAATCAAAGATCTATATTTAGGCCCACTGTATTTACATTATTAATTATTACTCTAGAAAAGGATCTACATGTATGTTGTTTAACAAACAGGACTACATACATGTGTATGTGGGAAGAGTTTCAATTCTCAACCTACTTCAAGACAAATCTCAAGATTTTATTTTTATTCATATCTCATGATTGACAAAAGATTACATCCAGTTGTACATAACATGTGATTCTTCCATTATTAGCTCATTTGAATATAAAGGAATCAACTTAAAGAAAGAAAAATGTGGATGACACCCATATACAGGTATTTATTAGAGGGGTACTCCAGGCTGAAATATGATTTGAACAGATTAAGAAAAATCAGACATACAAAACGCTTAAAATTTTATCAAAATCGGACAAGGAATAACAAAGTGATAGTATTTTAAATATTTGCAGTATTCCAGTGAAACAGTTCTAGGCATGTCTTCATGAATATTCAGTGAGCAAACTGATGATGTCATATCCCCCCTTGTTTTTTCATATTTTATTATGTGAAATTAGGCTAATTCAATTTTTTTCCTTCAAGTACCAAAAATATTTTAATAACTGATTATTGAAGTGCATTAGATATCGCACTGCAACTTATTTCATTACAAGGGAGACATATCATTCACACATGTATGAAAAAGATAAACAATTCTGATTTTATGTAATAACATAAGAAAAGTGGGGATGTGACATCATCAGCCCATCTAGTGAGCATTTATGATGACATGAAAAATACTGTTTTCACAATATATTGCTACATGTAATTGTAAACTTTAAATTCAATAATTAGCTATTTGTTATCAGATTTTGATGAAATTTTCAACATTTTGCTATATGAATTTTACTGCCTTTAAACCCAACTGGTACTACCGTATCAATCTAAACACACATGAATGTCAATTTTGATCTACATGTACAGTAAATAGAATTTGCACACTACTGAGCAGGGATACATTACATGGGCAGACCTGCCAACCTCTGGGAATTAAAAACTGTATTCTGTGATAAAAAAACTGTATTTTTCACAAAAAAAGTGTATTTCATAATAAAATGCTAGGCGCACTCGCTCATCGCGGCGCTCAAGCTGCATGCAAGCTAAAATGCGCACTGCTCTTGCAGATGAAAAAAAAAACATTAAAACATGTGTATATCTTCACCCTGGTTTTAACAAAATGATTGAAAAAAAAAAGTTACCTGAAATTACATTGATCTAATAACCATATTTGTGTACGTTTTATGAAATAGAGATTTTTTTTTTTCAATAAATTACGATTTAGTAAAAAAAAAAAAGAAAAGAAAAAACGTACTGCCGTATTTTGGTTGCAAAAACGTACTAAATACGGCTAAAACGTACTGGTTGGCAGGTCTGCATGGGGCTTGGGGCGATTTAGCCCCCAAAATGCTCAAGAGCCCTGAACACTCAAATTGGAGCCCTGGAAAAAATCCCCATTCATTGCAAAGTTAAAGCTTATTCAATGTTCCACAGCTGTGGAAAGTACATGTACATGTACATGTAGCCCCCGAAAATCTGAAATTAATGTTTTGCCTGCTACTGAGGGATAATGGTATTCATTATTTAATTTATTTTCTTTAAAACAAAGACAAAACCTGAAAAAAATACTGTACTACAAATAATCAGTTGGCATGTTTGGACAACAAAGTTTCAATTATATGAAAGCCCATAGCTTTGATAAAGGTTCAATAAGTATCAGCTAGCCCTCCACTCTTCCAAACATTTTTTTTTTTTTACAATTGCTGATTCTCTGTGAAACTTTAAATTTTACATAAATTTGCAAATATCTCATATATTTCTCTTTAATGTCCATTAAATGTCATTTACAACAATTGTCATTAAGTACCTGACAAATTTAGTGATACATGTAAAAGTGTAAATGAATATTTGGTCCTGAAACTGTAAGATGGTGTGGAATTTGGTGTGGATAATTAAAAATCAAAAGAAAAAAAATTTAGAATGTATTTTACGATTCCACATGAAAAATTCATTTCGATCGGACAACAAATAAAAAAACTGTATTTCTTCTTTTATAAATAGCCCACAAAATAATTTTTCGAAGCAAGGAATGGCCTTAAAATGTTAGTCCTAATCTTTGCTTGTATCTTAAAGTAGACATACATGTATTAAGAAGATGATGAAAAAATTAGATTTTCACATCAATAGAAAGATTTCAACCCCTAGAATAGTATCTAACTCCATCCAGGTAACAAAAAAAATAAAAAATTCAACCCATGAACCGCAACCCAAATCTGGGAGCTGGAAACGCGATTTCACTCACAGAGAAAGAGCCCGTTCAGGTGACATCACGTATGAGATGTGTGTACATGTACAGTACAAACCAACATACTCTCCCAACAGCAGAGCTTATATTTTGCGCTGGAACTGCGATCATATTCTTTTCATCATGTGTGGCTGCCTATTAAAAAAAAATATCACAAGACAGGCTTCATACTCTGATATTTTGAAAATAATCCTCATAATACATGTACATGTAATAGGCCGATTAACTCGAGTTTTAGCCAAGTTTTCCTGTCTCCTGGTTCTAGCTTACCAGACTGAAGCATTGTACATGTACTGTAGAATGGCTTGCGAACAGTGATAGCATGCTTTGCACAAACTCCGCTGAAGATATGTCAATATAATTTCTACTTCTAGTGAACTACATACATGTATATGAGAGTGATTTTACCCCAGGCAGACCAACATGTAATTTTTACACCAATAAGTGACTTGGATCGTCATGTCAAGGGCCCAATCAGAACAAGGGAAAGGAAAATAATGAAAGACCGCACCCCCAAACTTTATCTAATCTTCCAAGTAACCAATGTGCCTGTGTGCATATGGAGCTAGCGAGCAACCACGAGTGCTACCGCAAAAAAAATAACGACCTGATCTACATGTTTATGGCATACACGGGCAATATGGCCAGTCAGCAAGAAAGAAAAAAAAATACTTGGTAGAAACATCAAATAACCCATTGTAGTCAGCAAAATGTTATTCATAGTGTGAACTACATACATGATATGAACAATCGTACATAGGGTTTCGGGTTATACGTGTACATAACTTTTAACCTTTTTAAAAACACAAAGTTTCTCCATACATGTAGCTCTTGCATTGTTTTCTGTGCACAGCCGGGGACATCAATATTCTAATGCCATGATGTGACATCACACGAACTAGCCCAGTACATGTATGATGCAGAGTTTTCACGCTCATGGTCGAGGCCATTTGGGGGTATTTCAATTTAGGATATCAAGAAGCTAGAAGATTTTTGAGATTTAATATGTTGATGAACAGGTTATAAAGGATGTAGGCTTTGCTTTTTTCCTTCCAATATCAACTTAAACAATTCATGTACATGTAGTTGTATTTGCTTGAGAAAGCAGATTATAAAGAGAGGTTGATATCAAAGTTGAGAATGATTTATTTTCATCAGCAGCAGTAAAATTTAACAGTCAAGTCCACATCAGAAATTTTTTTATTTTAATCACTAGAGAAATATCAAACAAGCATAATGCTGCAAATTTGATCAAAATCAGATGTAAAATAAGCCCTCACGCAATTTTCAAGCTAGCCGCTGAACCATATTTAAACAATGCGACATGTACATATAATTCCACATGATCAGGGAGGAATTAGTTGTTGTTTCACTTAACAATAAGGAGAAATTAGAATATTTCATATAATAAAACACAAGGGAAATAGTGAGTGGACGACATAATCAGTCTCCTCATTTGCATACCGATCAGGATGTGTATATATGTAAACACTTATGTGAAATTAAGCGAAACTTTGAAATGTCATAACTTTCTTATTTTACATCCGATTTTGATGAAATTGTCAGTGTTATGCTTTTTGGATTTTTCTCTTTTTATTCAATTTTTTTGTTTGTTGGGGTGGACTTGTCCTTTAATGTCAAATCTGTAAAAATCTGTAAGTGTCAAAATTAAGCACTAAAGTGCGAAGTGATCATTACAAGGGGAAGAGGTACGTGGAAAATACCACCTTACACCAGTATGGGACTAGATATCCGTCCCCGCAGACACGGCGATCAGCCCGTGTGCGCACGCTAAAATTTATCATTCTGCGGCTCGTGTGCTAGGAATGAACTTGATTTTTCTCTCAATTACGAAACTCATCGTGGAAAAGGTTATCCAACATGCATTGATATACTCGTAAAATTTATCGTCATGTATCATTTACAACACAAAACATAGAATATAACTCTTCTTTCGGAGAACTATTAGTAAGTTGTTCGAATCTAACAATTTTCTTTAAAAAATTTACCTGATTTAAAATGCCTGTCATTTCCTTAAAAAAACTGGAATCAATAATCCACCACCGTTATCAGTTATGAAAAATTCTAGGAAATGTACTAAGATGCTTTTAAAGAAAATAAAAAATTAAGGTGATTCAAAAATAAGGATTTTGCAATGCTATATCAAATTTCTGTTATTTTTTCATCAATTTTGGGATTGCATCGAAATGACTGATAATTCGACGTCTTACCAACACTTGCTTTTAAATTTGGTATATGTTGGTACACTGATAGTCAACGTAAATGATAAACATTCATAGCCTCACTGAAATTTAACGATTCCATTGTTTTTATGATTTTAATGTCGCAGACATTTTAGAGAGTGAGCAAAGTGATGCTCACGAACGTCGCTAACAATACGGCTAGGCGGAAAGGCCTTTCAATGGCGCGCTCCACTGATTTGAGGCCGTGAACATACGTGAAATGAATTCAATATCTAATTTCTACTCCATCTATTCCAGTACAATAACCTGTACTTGGCCATGTTATATAAAGGCCCACATACCCTAACTTTTCCTAAATTTCTTTGAAAACGCAGATCTCCACGAACATTGCATTTCTCTATGGGGGAGTCTAAATTTGGAGAGAATGAACTCATTAATAACTTAAATATACATGACAATGAAGAAATCATCAAACATTATTGGCAGTTTTTAATAATATACCCGAAATGTAAACTCTGTCTGAAACAGAAAATCACCATCATTTAGGCCTTTACTGAATGAATTGTCCCCCAGAGCTCTGGCAGAGAGACAGAGCTCAGACTGGCTAGCTAGTACAAGCGCCAACGCGGGCGTGCGTGAGCCTCCCGTCGGCCTTGTAAAATAGATGGAGCTTTGTTTGATGATTTATTGTCTGATATTTACCTCATCCCCTAGAAAAATAAAACAAATGATTTTGAAGTAATAATCAACAAACAAGGTAAGTTATTTTGGATGTTAATAGGCCGTTTTGAAAAGCAAAGCCAAATGACAACTCACCAATGCGAGGTTACTAGACTCTGGGATTTATTTCCTGTGTAATTCGAATAATTTTATCACAGAATTGTGATATCTGTAGGGGAAAATGTGCATTAGAAATTGCACATGGTGGTAGTCATAATGGACCCCTATACATGCAACCGTTTACCGACAGTTGCGTTGATATTTTTCATACCATGTGTATGGAAAAACGCGGTACAAAAAAAAAGACGCAACTTCGGAATTTGAAACTGTGCTCCTCGCTATTTTCAAGGCTTGTTCATGATTGTGAGTGCAGATTTTTGATGATTTTTAAATGGTAAGCGGAGCTCGAGCATATGGCGCTCGTGGGCCGCTGAGTTGTTATCGCTCGGCAATAATTTCGGGGGTGACATTAAGATTTTATGTTGCCCCCGAAAGCATGATTTTGGGTGATTTCGAGGGCGACTTTAGGCATTTCCGGGGGAAATTCGCCCGCCGCCCCCGTGTATTTTTTCGCTGTCCCTCACTATTTCTTTTATTGTATTTTATTGTTTGAATTAATACAACATTTCAATTTTTACAGATTTGATAACAAGGAAGGACTCAACCATATGATGCTAGATTCCAATTCAGGGAGAAATAAAACTGTTTTGAATGACATGAAGAGAAAATTAGAATATTTCATATAAAATATAAAAGAAATAGTACATGTACATGTACAATGTAGGTGGATAATGTCATCAGTCCCTTCATTAGCATACCAACCAGGCTGCGCATTCTTTAAAATCTGTTTTTGCTTTTGTGAAATTTATAACATTGAAAAAGTTAATAACTTAATTAAAAAATACAGTGTACATGTACATCCAATTCTGATGAAATTTTCAATGTTACATCACTTTATACACTGTACATACTTTGTATGCTTATTGGATTTTTCTCTTTTTATTCAAATAAACTTTTTGTTTGGATGAACTGGTCCTTTGAGTAAAATTAGTCAAAAACACATTTTTAACAGTAAGTTTGATTAAAGTTCCAAAAATCATATCCAGATAGCACAGTACATTTAAATATCTGTAAATTTGACTGTGCTTTTAATAATGATGGGAGGTAAAACTGAAGTTTCTTTCCCAGAAAAAAGGTTAAATTTGGCTGCTATACATTTCCTAACTACAAAAATGAAAAATGTTTGTTTTAATTTTACTTCTCTGAGATCAGCTCTGCAAGTTAGTTGAGGCAAGACCAAATGCATACAATATGGGTATCCAAATTATATACAAAATAGATGATCAATTTATCAGAACATTTGGCTATATAAACCACAATATATGTCTGGGAAAATAGCTTTTTTCACCAATGTACATCAGCTGGAAACTTTAATAAATTGTTTTCTAATTTTTGTCTCCTCATAATTTCAGCACAAAGACCATGGCCCAACCCAAGTTACACCAGACTTTTGAATGATACATACACATATGTACATGTACAAATTCAGATTTCTTACATGTACAATGTAGGAGTCAGTATGAAAATATACGGTACCTTATTGGATAAACAATTGAAAATATTTAATGTATGTACATGTAGGCCTACTCATCATGAAAAATAAAAGAAATGGACACCACTAAAATAAAAGAAATGGACACCACTAAAATAATAGAATTGACAAATTAAAGTGTAATGCGAGTCATGCGACTGACCATAGAATCCCCAATATGCATGCCATCAATAGGTAATGATTAGAAAATGAAAGCATTGTTACATCACAATTTAATATTTTGGGGGACACCAAAGTCACCTTCAAAATATAATAATGACCGTATTTTCAAAATTTTCTATATTTTTGCTATTAAATTACAGTCCTTCACGTTTATAATTTCGTGGAGCTCAATGAATCGCTCTCCTTACTTTTTGAGGAGCTCAACTGAGCTCCTCAGAATCGCTCTCCTTGAGGAGCTCAAATCAATTCAATACAAGTATGATAAATTGTAGATTTTTCTTAACATCGTATATGCAATAGCTGTGTAGCTATTAATTAATCTGTGGTGAAAGTAGGCCTGGGTCAATACGTTTACAAAATATCACGCTCCTGCTTTTAAAAAAATTAAATAAATAAAATACTGAACAAAAAAATTGCTAAAATTTCACATTTTACATCTTTAAATCCATGAAATGGCCATCTATTTTCTATAATTCCTTGAAATTATTTTGATTTAGTTGAAAACTATCAGAAAAATGAAGAATATTCACCTCTTTCCCGACTCTGATTTGAATTTACACTCGGTAAATTTGTAGTCCCACATGTAGACTTCCAAGGTGTTGCCATGAAAATCTACATATGGGACTACAATATTTACCGAGTTTAAAATCAAATCATGAGTCGGGAAAGATGTGAATATTCTTCATTTTTCGGTAGTTTCCAACTAAATCAAAATAATTTCAAGGAATTATGGAAAACAGATGCCTATTTCTTGAATATAAAGATGTAAAATGTGAAATTTCAGCAACTTTTTGTGAAGGTTTTTTTTTTTTTTTTTTTTAGGAGCGCGATATTTTGTTCTTATTTTTTTTATGGAGCGCCGCGATCGCGCTCCTCAAAAATGAAGGTCTGAAATTACATGTATTCTTTTGGAATACGGTATTAAAAACTATGTACAGGCAATCAGAAAAAAAAATCTCTCAGTTTGGAAGGCTAATATATGGATTCTACACTAAAGTCATACCCCTTTCATAAACCCAATAAAACCTATCCTCCAATTAGCCGCCTAAGAGTAATGCGGATAATTCAATAAAAATTGCGTTCACAAACTCCGAAAATTATCCGCATTATTTTTACGAGCGCCCATCCTGAAAAAGGCGGATAATCGTCATGACAACTGGACACGCCCCCTCCGATGCGGTTGTGTTGGAAAAGGGTGACCTTGTGACCGCACCATGGCAATTATCCGCATTATTTAGAAATACGTTCATAAACTCAAAATCTTGTCCCGATGCCGCTATTATGCGGATAATAGCAGCATCAGAATAATGCGGATAACTCTTGTCCTCCTCTGATTTTACGACCAAATTATGCTGCTATTAGCCGCATAATTGGGTTTTATTGGGTTTATGAAAGGGGCATCAGTTGTTCCTATGAAATTGATTTTGGGGACACCAAAGCTTTACTACAAGTACATGTACTGTACATGGTGATCACATTTCTAATATACAGTATGCCTACATGTACATGTACTAGTACTTAACAATCAGATCTTGAATGATTTCTGATTTTAAGTTTCAAAATCAGTTTGTTAACTATCACTAATATGAGACTGTACAAATATTTTACTCACAAGTCAAGACTATAAATGGGCAATTCCATGAAAATTGTTCACTTCAGTGAATAAATAAAGTTTCAGATTCACTTAAGCACTCAAATTTTCTTAAAAAGTAATCTATAAAGTTTAATTTTTCAATAGACAAATTGCAATACTGACAAAATTTTGCATTTTTTCAATCAATTAAAAAATAGAATAGTGAATTGCAAAAAAAAAAAAAAATGTGGCTATTTTTAAACAGTTCATCCTTCCTGTCTCTACAAAAAGCAAATAAGGTCCAAGAGGTCTCTTTCCACTTTTAAATAGTTGATTGATGTTTTACCTCAAGAGAAAATCATCGTTAAATTTAATGCCATTCATCAATTTAAGAGAAATCGATCTTCAGATTTGTGTGATTTCTTTAACATTATCAGTGTCATGTCTGTTACATTTTTCACTTAAAGTTATCATAGCTAACAGGAAATTTGTCTGAAGTACATCTAACTGTAAATTCAGATTCTATGTTAGAATTAAATCTCCTACCATGTGTAGCATCATTTTCCCTTTAATTACCGATTCTCATTTTCGTAAAAATTGCGTAACGGACCTGACACTTTACTTAATGGACATGACACCTTATGTATAACACGAGGCAGCATTCACAAAAATAAATATTGGGCTTAGTGTAACAGACTGATGGTCAGTCTCAATTGATCAAGGGTAGCTGGATGTTAGATATAAACACTATTCACTCATTAAAGGAGAATGAAACCCTTGAAACCAGCTGAATTCATATCAAAGAGAAAAATCAAAGAAACATATTGTTGAAAGTTTGAGGAAGATTGAATGAATAATAAGAAAGTTATGAGCATTTGAATATTGAGATCACTAATGCCATGTAGATCCTCCCATTGGCAATGCAACCAAGATCTGTGATGTCACACACGTACAACTCCTCATTACTTTAGTACTTATTTCACTTATATTCTCACTTTTATAGAGTCTATCACAAGGTGAGGTGTTCTCTTTATGAGAGGACAAGTACAGTGGTTTCACAACATTATATCATTGATGAATTGTTTGTCATATGATTAGAATGAGCAAAAAGAGATGTTTTGGGGTATATTTTCAGTGTCCAAAAGGGGAGAGTTGTTCATCTGTGACATCATAGATCTTGGTCGCATTGCCAATAGGAGGATCTCCATAGCATTAGTGATCTCGACATTCAAATGCTCATAACTCTTCTATTGCTAGTCCTATTTTACTCAAACTTTTGTTGATCTTATTCTTTGATTTTTCTGCTTTCACAAAAGCTAACTTGCTCCAAGAGTTTCATTCTCCTTTAATTCATAAAGTCAACATGTCATTCAAGCGAAAATTGAAGCTGGTGAATGATGAAAATTCAGCTGTTCTGGTAAATTTTTCTGAGAATTACAGTCCCGGTACGCCACAGAATATCAGGATAAGATGCAGCTAAATCTGGGAACATACTCAGATCACAATCTGCATTATTTGTGTTTGGACAAAATTAAGACAATTGATTCTCTTCTTGTTTACAGTGACAGTTTGGAACATGATAAAATTGCAACTTGTGCATTCATGAGATCATTGTTAGCACTGGCTCGCAATTAAAAACTAAGCTGGTGAGAATAGGAAACAATTTCAAATAATCAAACAAATACACAACTTTGACACCACTTTGAATGTGAGCAGGAAGTCTATAAAGAGTCAAGACTAGATAACCAGTGATGATGAGCCACATTCAACTCCATCCTCACTTTGGAAATACAAGTGAACACCTTTGCAAGAATTAATTTACTACTAAGAAAACAGAAAAATACCTTGCTGCCCATGTGAAATTTTTCAGCAAAACAGGGAACTCATTCTCTTACTGTCATGAAAAGGAAACATTTTTTTTTTAATTAAGTAGTGGATGTTTAAAACATCCACGATTTGATGAGAAGATAATAATTTATACTCAGGATGATATTAGTTCTTAAAAGAAATTCTCAGAAGTGATTAACAAACATTCTAAATTCCTTTCAACTCTATAATGAAAGACTGGTTTCCAGGTACTGCTTTTAATTTTAAAGTGCATTTTAATATTATTTTTCAATTAAAAAGAAACTGACATACGAGTATATTCTTTATCATAAAATACATTTTCATGTGTTTAACTAATGATAAATGTTTTGTACATTTTGTTTTCTTCACCCAAAAATGAGATTCCGTCTTCTCAGTGTGCCGTAGTGGTACTATGAGTATTGTATTCTATATGAAATATCACATAGCTAGATTATTAAAACCTGCCAATAAGATCTACCGGTACATGTTTTTCTTAAGAATGTTAGTACTTTGCTTTTACATTCATCATTCATATTTCTTTCATTTTGAAACTAAGAAGTGCCGATATCGTTCACTTTATAAGATCAAATACTGAAGCCATGAATAAAAAATAACCTTTATCATCAACTTATTTTTGTTTGATTAGATATGGTGGGTGGTAGTAACTGGAATATATTCATTTCTTTTTACTTTCTGGTGTACTGTAGAAGAAATTTTTCTTAATATTTTTTTTAAAATAAATATTATAAGAAAAGCCCCCCTCTAAAATTACAGAATTATATGAGATATTACAGAATAACAGTAATGATGTGTGTAAGACTTATACCATATCTTGTAATAAAAGAATTATATTCGCTTACAAAAAGTGGACAAAACTGTCATGTCCGTTACGCTACGTGTGCCATGTCCGTTACGCTACGTGTGCCATGTCCGTTACGCTACATTTTGAGCTACTAATACAGAATGCACTGCAAAACTGTTGTTGAACATCATTTGATGGACAGAACATGATCTTAAGGTGTAATTAAATGCTTCGTCCATTTCATGTCATGTCCATTACGCTCACAAAGAGTACATTTTCTCTGCAACTGTTCAACGAATCAATTTGAAATTTTATGTGTATGTAACTGATACTTGAATGTGTCTGATAAGCTCACTAACAATTATTCAAAGACTGCCAATTCTACTGTGTGAAACTTTGAATTACAAAAATTTGTCTGACTGTCATGTCCATTATGCTGGAATTGACCACATGTCACACATTTTTGCCGAAAAAAAGTGATAAGTTTGCTTTTTCCTCATCAAATTTTATACATTCTTTGCTGTGGAAAAGTAAATAATTTCTATCACTGCAAGTTTTATAAACTGGGATAGTAATATCTTAACCTGAAGGTGGACATTAGATTTGTAATTGTATTTTCTTAGATGTACATTGTACATTGTATGGTTTGATGAACTTCACTGAGGGTGGTATTTTGCTATTAAACTCCTGAGTTCCTTATTTATGGAACACCCATACACAAACATTTGTACACTACATAACATTACCTGTAAGTTGTCTTTCTTATAAATAACTTGCAAGTACATGTATGACCTTTATCTGAACCAAATGAACTTTTTTTCAGCAAGTCATTCACTGCTTTCTTTAATACCCCTTCACCTTGTATTTATATTTGAATTCATAGAAACATAATTGTCTACATGTAGCTACCAGACTACATGTACAGATGGTACAACATTGTGTACATTACATGTACATGTACACAATGTTGGCATTTCAATTACAAATACTACATGCAGGGGACAATGGTCTTATAATTGCCATTAGCTCACAACATGTAATTATCACACAATAATGCACTTTTTTTCATTAAAAAAACCAAGAGAACACACACACACTACAGGACTTGTAAAAGGAAATTTTTCATTTAATTCTGGTTTTGATTGTGTAAACCATGGCCAGTAAAATTGATTATCAAAATTGATCTCTGGGTATAAAAGCAATGAGCAAACATTAAAGATATCAATAAGGACTCATTTTGAGAATTCAGAAGAATTTAACATCATGTTCATCGTGAAGAGGTTTATTGTAAAAATACCAGAGAAATACAGGTGTACTAAAACAAAAAACTTTGGTGAAGGTTTGAGGAGAATCCATCAAAAGATTAAGATTTTAGGAAATTATTAGAATATTGTGATTTGTGATGCCATACATGTACATGTACAATACGAGCAGCTGCCCTTGTAAATTTCAAGTTTTTTATGGTTTATGATGACTCTTTTTTTTGTCAGGAACAGGGGTAAAATAATTTGTACAGTTATAAATATTTCCTTTTTTTTAGAAACAGGTGTTTCATTGATTTTTTGACTACATGCATTATGGTATCACAAATGAACTTCCTTTTGAATTAATCAGAGGACATCAAAGATTAGGCTTGGATACCCTATTGTACAAGTATGTACTACCCTACTTACTGGTCCTTAAAGGTAAATGAAAGTAAAGCAAACAATTGTTTCATGAGAAAGCCTTTAAAATCAAGGTTAATTACCACCATCTCATACATGTAGATCTAGATCTGGTACATTGAAATCAATCACCTCATCTTTGTGAAATCATGAAATCTTAGCTGAAAACCGATAATTCTGATGATCACAAACAATATTGTTTGAAAAATACCTGACATTTTATGGAATTCCGTGCTTATTTTGCTCATTTCTCAGCAATTACACTTTTTTCCAGAGCCATTTGGCACATATTTTTTATTCATACATGTAGACAAACACTTGGGTGGTCATTTGTTGGATTCTGTTCGAACTGATTTTGAGATCATTACCAGAACTGGTATTTATCTTTTAATGCTCCTTTTCACTGGCCTTGGATATTTTGTGTCCTTTTTTATTTATCCCAATCAGTAATGAGAACAAATGCAGCCTGGCCCTGAATTTAGGCCAGCTCATACACATACATGTACTGTTTCAACTTCTGTTTCTTGAAATTGGTCATTTCATGTCAAAGTTTAAACCTTGCATGTTACCTTTATATCAAAAGACTGTTATAAAACTATTTTTTTAAAGTACTATAAAAAATAGGTTTTATATTAATTATGAAGTTCACAATTTCCCTTGTCCTAATGAGATATTTTGAATGGGATGGGGGGATTAAAATATCTTACATTTTCAAATTAAAAAAAAAATCCATGTATGTATACTAGTACTCTGTATTTTGACTCCCCCAAGAATGGGTGAAATATTGAAGGGTATGGTGGTGGTGGGGGGGGGGGCAAAAGGAAGATTATTTCTTCTGTATTTTGTATGCTCATACAACTCTCCTTTAACTCATTCTAATTTGTTTCCTGCACAAGTATGACAAAATTGAAAGTTCCTAACTTCAAGATCATGTATTTCATTTGCCAAAACAATACAAAGCTTCTTTATACCTAGCACAACATGACTGGCTTGAACTTTGAAGTTGAACGGGTGACCACAAAAACCCTTTTTAGCTATTTCTCGATTCTAGGGCTTTTTGATCTACATGACCATATACAAATTACAAAAACTGTGGACAAATGAAAATAAAACTTGAAAGAAGAATCACACAGATAAAATGATGTTACATAGAAGACTTTATATTTACTATTGAAGTGGAAATTGACAAAAGTAATACTAATAATAACAGTAATTATAAAACCAAGGTGGGGCACTGTCATTATTTCACACAAGGAGATACCATGCTTTTCAGTGAATTGGAAAATGAATAGATTTATAAATTTATGTATTTATGAATTACTTATTCTACTGATACATATATATGTACATTGATGTATTATTTACATGTATGATGTACTTATGAAGTTATGAAATTTATGAAGCCAGATTATGTTTGTATTCACTGGAAAAAGCAAAAAAGGATTACTTTTTTATGCTTGTCCATGGACTTTCATAATGGACCCATACATTGTAAGAAGCCTACCCATTAGTAATTAGTCATGTTTCCTCACTGTAAATATTGTATTTTGTTTATCTTCACATTTTGTCTCTTAAATTGATTTTCTTTGTGTGTTTGAGTACTTTCATCACTATAATTAAAGACCAAAAACAATGCGGATGCAGGGGCGGTGGAACCAGAGGGCACTTTTCCCAATTCCCTTTTTTTCAAAATTGAAAGTGCCTTTTTATTTCAAAATGAAATATGACCTTTTTCAAAATGAAATACCCTTTTTGAGGGAAAACATACATTTTACTAATCTCAAACATACATGTAAGGGTCTACGTCATGAATGAAAACCCTTTATGTGCTTTTTGTGGATGAGCATGGTGTCTGTCTTGTTGTAATAACAGTGCCCCCCCCCCCCCGACAAATTTTTAATGATAAAATGAATGAACATGAAGGGAAAAAAAATAAAGAAAAGGGGGAACAGGGGCGTTCAAGGCAACAACTGCACATTTCCTGCCATTATTTTAGTGCCAACCATTATCATACATATCCCTACTTATGTACTTAAATAATGAGCATGTAGGTAGATCTAGCTCTTTTTCCAATCACAATAGAAAAACTCACTTTCAGAAATCACAAAACACAAATCAAGTTTTCTGAATAACATTAGATCTTACATACTGAAAACTGTGACAAGAATCATGAGAATTCAATTAAGGACGTTACCCAGTTATGTTTGCGCGCACGCTGATCTGCGTATATATTTTACGCGTTACACGATGACGTCACAATGAATGAAAAGGTGATTCATCAGCTTCACATACAGCTGATTTTTCCTGCGGTCTGCACTCTAACTGCAGATCTAATGTATTATCTTATGAAGCTAATTCGCTGAAAATAATCCATGGACCAACTTTCAAACTTCCTCTACAACTTCATTACTTTCTTCTGAAGAGCTGCAAAGTATGACGAATATGGCCTTGAATTTGAATAAATTGGAGAGTGGTTTGGAAATTTTCCTCACATAGAAACTAAGCTTTGGCCCGTTTTGGGGCGTTTTAAAATCACATTAGCTGGACAACAAAAGTGCTGATAGTTTGAAAACAAGCACATGAACCCCTAACTTTGAATGTTTACACCTCTTAAGTATACTTTCCTCTACAACTTTGCAAATATTAGTGAAAATTACATGGATTTTAATTAAGTGCAGCATTTATTGTACTTCTTAAATTCATTACAGAAGTTTCAAATATCTTGGATATGATTGTCATTTTCACCTCATTTTTTATCAGAAATGAATGTGCTTTCTAGTTCTACATGTCATGTAGGATGGGGGGTCGGTTGTCCGGACACTTTATATTTTTGAAGCCTTCTTTTTTGTCTTTGGATTACACTAAAAATATGAATTCAATAGTTGTAATCATCTTCCATTTTGTTCTTTATAATATTTCCTTACATTTTGTACTAAAAATTGAGGAAACTTCGCTTGTAAATTTTTCCAAATGACTTTCTAAAATTGATCGTCCGGACACACAACCTGTCCGGACACACAACAACTGGGTATACTTAAAAGAGCAAATGAATATGAATTAATTTGCCATCTTTGGTATTAAATCTTGAACTGGACTGTAAAATTTGATGAAATTTAACATGAATTTTAAGTGAGCAATAAAGGTTTTAACTCAGTACTGTGTGTGAGGTCTACAACAACAACAACAACAACAACAACGTGAGGTCTAAAACTAAAAAAAAGTATTAAACTGTCCAAAGCAGCCCGGCTCTAGCGTAATTCTCGAGAGCTGTCATTTAGTGTCAATTTGGTGAATTTCGGAGCACGATAGCAAAAAATCCAGCACATGAACCCATGCTATATTTTGCATTTTTGGAACATTCAGATTCTAAAGTAATTCTGCGCAAAATTTGGTGAAAATAACATGGATTTCTTTTTAACTGTTGAACGTCCTTAAAAAAATGTAAGTCACCAGACGCTGACTCGGATCCGACCTACTGACGTGTGAATTCTTTGTTACTTTTCAAAATGAAAAATAGCCTAAAATGAAAAGTTATTTATGTTTGCAATGGTTTGGTATATAATCTGGTCTGTAACATTTAAACATCAAACTATTTCAACCACTCAGTCAAATTTCATTTCAAACATCGATCACTTTTCACTTGTGCGCTACACAGACTCACAGTCCCAACTCATAGCAAAGTGTGTTTTCAGTCCGCCATTCATTTCCAATAACAAAGCCACAGTCATTCATGCATCTTTCAATCATTACATTGGTATCGTACCGTATATAGCAATTGAGTGCCACATGCAGCTCCGGCTCGCGATCGCACAATTTCACACGCCAGGAACACATAAAAGTTCATGAAATTAATGAAATAAACTTACTTTCAAAAGCTTGTAAGAAAAGTTCATGATCTGCCTTTAGTTGCTCCAGTTTAGGTTTCCTTGGACTCGCCCGAGAATGTTTGTGGGGAGCCATAATTTCAGATTTTCAACCCGAATTCCAGCCGGGCGAGGACTCGATTCGCATAGCAGCCAACAATCACACTTTGCCGCGGGATCCGACGCATTGCATGTTGGGACTTTTTGAAAAAGAATTCATTAAAGTTTATCAAAACCGAAAAAAAATATCTTCGTTTCATTTCATATACTAGTACTGTAGTACAAGAACTAAAAAAACAACATCATTACCTGTACATGTATCTAGATATTATGTGAAATGAGACAATGACCCACTGAATTCGGAATATTCCCCTAGCCTTCGAGAAAATAGTGATTAATTTTATAGGCCTATTCTTTGATATTTTTGTTGTTTATAATAATAATAATATTATTGGTATATGCATGAATTCAGGTTCTTTTATTGTGGTCGCCCTATTTTTTTTAATGTAGATTTTCCTTTAGGGTATTTTTTTCTTCTTTTCTTTCAATTTTTCCGTTTCCATCTCGGGCTCCATCGCTTTCTTTGTCTCTTTAATTGTTTGTTTTGCTTTATCAGTTACGTTATCAATTCAAAAAAGCTTTATGCAAAAATTAAGCTATTTTGAAGTGATAAGATGTATTCAGGCTTTAGTTCTTCCACTAGAAAACCTAAATATATATCTAGCGAGCGAGCGGTTTTGACATAAGTCAAATCTGAAATTATAAATTCCATCACTTACATGACTCGCTTTTTGGTCAATTATGGCGCCAATTACTATTAAAAGGGCGACAGAGGCAGTCAGTGGAACCAATTCGATGGGGGGCACAGCCAAAAAAGGCAAGCACTTATTTAACAAAATTTGCATTATTAAAAAACTAATATTTTCACCATGATAATCATCTGCGTGAAGAAGTTTTGTGTTTTGTATAGTAATCAAGTTGCAAGCCTTTTTGAAGTGATCATTCTGATTGATAGGCCTAATATTTATATTAAGAGATGAAAGACATGAAGAAAGAGTTGTGAATTTTTATCATGATAAATCAAAACACAAACAATTTTCAAATTTTCACTGTGGCTTCCTTGTTCAATGTCCAATTGATGGATGGCCAATTTCTACATTCCAAATGCCAATCAATTCACTTCAATTCAATCGCGGATTCGGAGAGAATTAATCATGGGAACCTAACAAGTTCTGCTGTTCACTATAGGCCTACCAAGAAATATATAAAATATCTGAAGGGGCTTTCACAATTGCTCATGCGATCGTTTGCGATCATTTAAGTTGGTCAAAATATATGTTGTACAGAATCGCAACGGTTGTAGGCAGTCGCACCATGCACCAATTGTGAAAATTTCCATAATGGAATTGTTTTATTCGTAATGTGACATTTCAAAACAAATAAAACCATTGAGAGGAAAGTAAAACCATGTTTGTAGACGGTCTAATGTTACGTTCAAACACTAACTCAATTTGTCTTGAATGGGGAGCGGGTTCCAACTCCTCACGAAATGTTTCGCAACTGCAGTGCGGCTCAAAAAAAACTATGCACTTTTGAAATGGCTGCCAAATAAAAAAAACATGTCACTTTGGGGGAAAGACTTATGTTTATGGAAAACCAATAAAGTCAACTTTTGAATGACACCAAAAAGTTGGAAAACTATTCATGCTTGAATAAGCAGTGGGTATGAAAATTAGGCTGGGCGGGAATTAGACTTCCAATTTCTGTCAGTCTTTGAAAGGCGATTCCTTTGGAACTTGCAAAGGTCAAGGCGTTTTGATAAAATAATGATCATTCATGATCAATTTAGGTTGTTTGAGCAAATTACATGAATTATTAAATTGAAATTTGATGCATGAGTGAACAGGAATTGTAATTTTAGTGTGGCATTTTAAGTTTATCATGTGGATCTTCGTGCTCAATGTGTTTGTGACAGGAGTAATGTATACCTGTTGCATGCAAGGGGGCGAGATATTAAAAGGGCATTCTTCTTCTTTTTGTTCTTTTACAAATGACCATTCATGTACCCAACCCCTCCCCTCTCTCTCTCTCTCTCTTTCTCCTGGATGGTATTCAAAACGTAACTGCCTAGTGACCGATGGTTCATGGGTCAGGTTTTTTTTTTCGTTGGATGATTACTAACAAAATTAATGACTGACAATTATGGTTTATGAAATAATTCATTTAAAAAAAGCTGAATATTAATTTTGATTGATCACATTGATCGAGTTGATTTACTGATAAATTGTTGGTTGAATGATTGATAGGTAAATATTGATGACCTAATTTTCAGAATTCATCATTAAATTGACAGTCCGCTCTGGACTTCATGTGTACATGAAGTTAGCAATCAGTCTCGATCTCAACAGGAGGGGGGGGCTGTAGGAGGGGGGCTAAATGTTCTGTTGACCCTTATACCATCAACCTACTTCACCCACTGAAGTTCTATCTCACTGCTATTCTCCTGACTCCCATGAACACACTGCTGAGATCCACATGATAAAGTTCAAATGCTGCACTTAAAATTGCAATTCATGTTAACTCATGCATTAAATTTAAATTAATAATTCATGAAATTTGCACGAAAAACCTAAATTGATCATGATTGGTCATCAATTTATCACAACACCCTCAACTTTGGAAGTTCCAAAGGACTCGCCTCTCAAAAACGGAAAAAAATTGGAATTCCAATTCCTGCCCAGCCTAATTTTTATACTTTGATTAAGTGGGTATATATGTGCTCACTCAAGCATGAATAGTTCTTCAACTGTCATTTGGAAGTTGACTTTATTGGCTTTCCATAAATATAGGTCTTTTCCCACAAAGTGACATGTGTATTTTTTTTAGACACACTGTATAGGGGTAGGCCTTATAAATTCCGTATTGCTCCATAATGCAATCAGTATAGAAAGCACGATTCTTTGTCATTATATAACGTGTCCAGTTAGCCACGCTAAATCATACTTGTAGTCTTTTTTATATGCAGAAATGTCCAAATGAAATTCATTGGTTTCAATAGAGAGAATTCGAGAACGAACTGAGTTTGATTGGCGTTGATGTGAAATAATTTTGTTATGCGTGACTATTAATATCCAAATATGATCCGGTGTTTTATGGAATAATGTTGATCACAGCCAATTTGAAAAGTTTCGAGGTATGAATATTTGAGATGTTGGTTTTCATTGTTGAACATTTTAAACTAAATGAACAATTTCAAGCTTGAGGGATAATAATCTTTTTTGTTACTGCACCATAAAAAATGAAACTGGTATCACTTTAAAAGACTGAATAATTTTAACATAATCACAGAATACACAGTTGCCCTAAAATTTCAGAAATGTATATTGCAAAATGCGTTGTTTTCTAATCTAGGTTTCATTCTTTTGATTATAAAATGTGTTGTGTATTGTAACCAGGTTAAGTGTTTGCTTGAAGTGAAAGGTTCCATAAATATAAAAAAAAGAAGAAATACAAGCAATATTCATTTCTCGTAAACATACAAAACACAAACAATATACAATAGAAGACATACGGGGGAGCCAGCAGAGGACATTGGCCTTTCATAGGCTGCATGGGCTCCAAAATACCATAATGGATTATACAAATATACATAGTGTGATTTTGATGGGCAAGTTGTATGAGATGTTTACTATATACTTTCGTTTAAATGAAGCAATAGATGGGGTCATTATAATATCAACTGGTATTGCATTCCAAGTAATTACTCCAGAATATTTTACTGACTTTCGTGAAGTCTGATATTTTAGCAAAGGAATATACAAAATCATTGGCATGTCTAGTGTGATGAGGATAGATATCCTTTATTATTTTGAACATATCATTAAAAATGTGGGGTAACAAATTTTTATTATATATATATATATACATGAATGATGCAACTTGCAATTCGTGTATTTGAATTATATTAAGTATGCTAAATATAATATACCAACTGCATGACGTTTCTCAGCAAATTTACTCTCAACTTCCGGCTCAATAAATGTTAAGTCTTCATGTATTTGATATTTCAGTGATTTATTTGTAAATATACCAGCCCACCGCCTAAACGGTCATTTCTACCTCTACTAACAAAATTGTATCCTTCTAATTTGTGGGTTGGCAAGAGTTTTTTCATCTTCTTTTAGCCATGTTTCTGTTATAACTGAAAATGTAATAGTGCTAACGTTAGATAAACATGGCTGTAATATGAAACCAATATGAAACCAACATCACATCTCATTTTTTCTAACATAATTATGATCATGGCAAGGTATAAACAAATGGCAGGATTAGACATTCTTCCAAAAAGATTTAATCCATTAAAAAATGAAAATACACCATGAATTTATCTCAATCCGTCCTTGATTTGAGATTTTGCAACACGTTACATTCCTTTTAAACTGCTCTTTCTATGATTACATTATAAACATAGACATATCATCATAAAGAGGGGTAATTGTGCTTTTATAATGATACGATCACTGACCTATAAAGGAGGAGCAATACAATGATGAATTTGTAATCCAACAAACATGAATTGCGAAACTTTCTTGAAGGGATTTAAATGCCGTATGAAATTAAACATGGTATATTCTACAGTTGAGCTTGGGGTTATTCGTATCGCTCTTATTGCATCCCCCAGAAATTATGCAGCATCATAAGATATCAACCCGACTGCCATTGCTGAATTTCAGGAAAAGGTGTGATAAGGCCGAATATATTAGTATCTATTAATAGCAGACGAACATAAGACATAATCATGATGGCGCTATAATATCTGCTCAAAACCAATAGATCATCCGATCCAACCCATTACGAGGAGCTAAGGAGGGGAGGGGGATGGGGGTGATAAACAGTATTTGTTGGGGGTGATGGGTCTTAACAATCGCCCCTACCAAATTATTTTCTATATGACCAAACAATGATGAAACAACACACCTGAAATAGGGAGATTAAAGGTAAATGGTATGAACTCCGCTCTGTCAATCAATACTGTCTGTGAATTCTTTACTACTACGAGTACTACTACTACTACTTCTATTATAGTACTACAGCCTACCAGCCCCTCGAGGTAGGCATCCCGATGGGGTGTGCCATTTCCCCAATTCTATTTGTCATGGCAATGGAAGTCATAACTAGAGCTGCAAGTTCCAGTTGCAGAGGTGTTGAGATCGAACCTGGGCTTGAGCTGCCACCAATACGAGCCTTCATGGACGATCTTACCCTACTCAATCCATGCACAGCCGATGCACTGAAGGTTCTGGAACGGCTGGGTCAATTGATAAGCTGGTGCAGGATGAAGTTCAAACCGAGGAAGTCAAGGAGTTTGACCATGAAGAAAGGAAAGTTAGATGATAGGACACACTACACCGTTGGTGGTGAGGCCATTCCATCGATATCAGATGCCCCTGTCAAGAGCTTAGGACGCTGGTTCACAAAGGAGCTATCTGATAAGAACCAGATAAATGAGATCCGAACAATGGTAGAGGATGGACTTAAGCGTATCGATAAATGTACCCTCCCAAATAAACTCAAGTTGTGGTGCCTAAAGTTCGGTCTCTTTCCAAGGATCATGTGGCCATTGATGATGTACGAGATTGCAATGACGCATGTCGAGAGGATGGAGCAAAGAATCTCAGTGCACATCCGGAAGTGGCTTGGCATCCCTCCATGCACAACAAACATAAGCTTCTATGGCCATTCCACAAAGCTGAAGTTACCCCTGGGCGCTCTTACAGAGGAGTTTAAAGTGAAGAAGGCTCACATGTACTCGACACTTAGGGGGACTGTGCCAGACATTCGCACAGGACGCAAATGGAATGCCCAGCAAGAAGTTGAGGAAATGGAATCTCGGCTGAGGCACAAGGATATGGTTGGGCCTACACAAACCAATAGAGCAGAGCTAGGCATGAATCCAACCCAGTACTTCTTTAAGGCAAGCACAAAAATGAAGCGGAAGATGGTTTCTGACGAAATCCGTCACAAAGAGGAGGAACGACGTGTCGCTAAAGCAGTTGGCCTTGTGCAGCAGGGAGCTTGGTGTCGATGGGAGTGTGTAGAACCACCCAGAAGGAAAAACCAGTAAGACCAGTAAGAATTTTTACTGGTTTCCAGTAGAATTTTACTGGTTTCCAGTATATTTTTACTGGGCCAGTTGATTTTTAACTGGACCAGTAAAAATCAACTGGAGACCAGTTCCAACAATTGCATTCCAGTTGAAGCAATTAGTAATACCAGTTAAATTGTTTTTCATCAAACTGGTGTTTCTGGTCCAATAAATGGTTTCCAGTAGATTTTTACTGGTTTCCAGTATATGTTTACTGGACCAGTTGATTTTTAACTGGACCAGTAAAAATCAACTGGAGACCAGTTCAAACAATTGCATTCCAGTTGAAGCAAAGTAGTAATACCAGTTAAATTGTTTTTCATCAAACTGGTGTTACTGGTCCAATAAATAATGACTTTATTTCAAATCAGATCATTTGACGAATTATGGAATATGAATCTTGCAATTCAGAGAAAGTTATTATCGTTATCATTGTTATCATCATTCTTCTTATAATTATCATAATTATTATCATTATGATTATTATGATCATTGTTATCATTCTTATTACTGTTATCGTTGTTATTGATATTGTAATTATTATTATTAATATTATCATAATTATCAAGTATTAACATTATCATTAAAATAATTATTTCCTTTAATTATGATTAAGATCAAAGCAAGATATATTCCTCTGATATAGTCAACTGGTCTAAAGTAATTCATTGTTTGAAATTGAACTGGTCAAGACCAGTAATACCAGTAATTCTGATGATGCTGATCACGTGGTTTACCTCATTTGCATATTTCCTATTTTATAAAGAAAAATCAGGATTTAGAATGGAATATCCTTGCAATGGCACTCATTGTTGTTGAAAAACTTTCCAAATAAGTGTGTGAACTAATTCACAATGAAAACGTGTAATTTCATATATCACATTTAAAATAACAGCAGAAACATTAATTTACTAACCATCTTTTCCATCACATTTTTACTGACCATGGTATATAACAAACCAAATGCATGTAATAAATTGATCCAGTAAGACCAGTACGATGACCAGTTCGACCAGTTCGAGGACCAGTCAGACCAGTAGAAAATACCAGTAAAGACCAGCTTGAATTGGATGAAGACCAGTGAGACCAGTAACAACCACCAGAAAAAAGACCAGTATAAAATTCCAGTAATTCAACAACAGTTTAATTTTTAACTGGACCAGTAAAATTTTAACTGGACCAGTATGACCAGTTAGACCAGTTAGACCAGTAAACCGATGTTCCAATTTCCAGAGTTACCAGTTAAAATTCTACTGGTCTAACTGGTCCAGTGGAACTGGTTTTTCCTTCTGGGCAAGGTCCCTATCCTGGAAAGACATATGGAAAATGGAATCAGGCACACTCAAATTTTTGTTACGAGCAACCTACGACGTTCTTCCTTCTCCTCATAACCTGAAGAAGTGGGCCAAGACTGAGAACGAGAATTGCCATAGATGTGGAAAGAAGGGTTCACTCAGACACATTCTATCAAATTGTCAGGTGTCTCTGGTAGAGGGCCTGTATACATGGAGGCACAATGAGATCTTGAAAGAACTGAGCAATGCCCTAAAGATCACTATTGAGAAAGCAAACCAGACAAAGCCATTAAAAGCTCCAGCGATGATCTCATTTGTGAAGGCTGGAACAAGTACTGGAGCCAACAGAAAAGCTAGACAACACACAAGTAGGCTCCTTTGTCTAGCAAGAGATTGGCAATTGGTCTCAGACTTGGATGAGCAGATGACCTTTCCCAGTGAGATTGCGACTACCAACATGCGACCAGATATGGTAGTCTGGTCGAAGCAGTCCAAGTCTGTCATCCTCTGTGAACTGACTGTGCCATGGGAGGAGAACATTGAGACGGCCCATGAGTACAAGACGTCAAAATATGCCGGACTTATCCTAGAATGTAAGGAGAGGGGATGGAAGATAGACTACTACCCAGTAGAGATTGGTTGCAGAGGTTATGCGACAAAGTCTCTCCATTTCTTCCTCTCAAGAATGGGGACAACCAACAGAAGGAAGCTGGCTTTGGACCTAATGGAGATCGCCACAAGGTCCTCGGCCTGGATTTGGAATAAATATAAAGCCAACTTACCAAACAAGCAGCTGGAGGTGGCATCTTGTCTTGATGCTGCTGGCCCGCCTCCTGCCACATAGCCATATCGAGGATAATGGGCCGAAATGGCTGGCAGGAGGACCTCGACTGAGGATCCAGCTGTTCTGGAGGACATTTCTCTGCACAAGGTGTGTTTTGATTATCTTACTACTACTACTACTACTACTACTACTACTACTACTACTACTACTACTACTACTACTACCACTACTACTACTACTACTACTACTACTACTACTACTACTACTACTACTACTACTACTACTACTACTACTACCACTACTATACTACTACTACTACTACTACAACTACTACTACTACTACTAATAATAATAAAAATAATAATAATTGGACTTAGAGCGCTTTTCCAGAGGGTACAAAGCGCTGTTAATGCATGGCCTAAAACAAGTTAAGGTTTATGGCTTCAAAGATGTGTTTTAAGATATTTTTGAAGAGGTCAAGAGAAGAGATGTTTCGGAGAGAAGGAGGGAGTTTGTTCCAAAGACGGGGGGCAAGAGATTGAAAAGAGTTGAAGCCGGCCTGTGTTCTGGATTTTGGAATGACATAGGAAGTAGCAGCTGCAGAACGAAGAGAGTACGTACATCTTTGAGGGACCAATACAAAATTAGATTAAAAATTTCAATCTTATAGATTTAGAATTCAATCTTTTCTTCAATCTAGTTTTGGATTGGACCCCACCCCTGATTTTCAATCTGAGGAATTGGAGAGAAGAGAAGGTCAATTATTTTGCACATCCCTTCTGTATTAGGCCCACTTTTCTTTCGCAAATTTCATTAGTCCAGTCGGTCAGTTTTGATATCTATAATAAATAACAAATCTTGAAATTATTTCTTACAGTGAAAGGGCGTGGAACATAAAAATAAGGAATGAAATTCAGTGCAATCATTTTGATTAATAAACCCCCAAAATTACAAATAATAGAAAATATAACAACGCAAAAAACAGGATCCACACTCTAGAAAAAGAATTTATAAAGTTGTATTATTAACGAAGTGGCACTAAAGGGAATGATGAGAGCGTGGGTCCACATTTTTAAGATTCAAGTTTATTTTATTGATTCCATATCCAAGCATAAATGATTACAATAAAAGAAGATTAGATGATAATAATAATAAACAAATAATAAAGGATTTGTATAGCACACGTATCCACCTTGTTAGGTGCACACCAGGGTGCACAATGAGTTCCTATACAGTTTTATATGAATTTCTTCCTAGTATACCGGGTATTCATTCACACCACCTGGGTAAAGCTATACATGAAGAGTTTGGTTGCAAAAGGGGTTAGATCCTCTTTGGACCATTCCGAGAAAAATCATTTTTATTCTCCCATATTGCATTATTCTTATGAGAAACTAAATTGTCAAGATGTACTACCCTGCCGTGTATACATAAAATTGGGTATAAAAGAAATCTACCTGTCTTCATTTTTTTTTTTTTTTTCCAAAAAAAAATTACCATTGTAAGTATCTAACCCCGTTTGCAGGCAAACTGAAATGGATCCAATCCCTTTTGTTCACGATTTCATGGGAATTTCAAAATTTTCTTTGGCATCATCAGAGCGACTAAAATTCTAAAGGTTTTGATACAAAACAATAACAAATTTATGAAAAAATGGATCTAACCCCTATTGACAAATGAGCTCTTCAGACATGTCAGAAGAGTTTGTTTGCAAAATGGGTTAGATCCACTCCTGGAAAATCTTTATATTTATTCTCCCATATTGCAATATTCTTATGCGAAACTAAATTTTTCATGATACCCTACCACGTGAACATAAAATTGGGTATAAAAGAAATCTACCTGTCTTCATATGTTTTTAAGTATTCTTTAAAAAAATCCTTTGTGGATCTAACCCCTTTTGCGAACAAACTGAAATGGATCTAACCCCTTTTGAAAAAAGTGATTTTTCTTAGTCATTTTTGTTCACTTTTTAATGGGAAATTCAAATTTTCTTTGGTATCATCTTATAGAGCTACCAAAAGTCTATACATTGAGACAAAAAAAAAATCAAATTTGATGAAAATGGATCTAACCCCTTTTGCTATTGAGCTCTTCGCATACTTAAAACTGCAGTCTTAAGAATTACCCCCCCCCCCCCAATAAATAAATGAATAAAATTTACCCAAAAAGTTTCACGACCAATAAAAAAAAGGAAAAAAAAAAAGATCTTGAAGAATGACAAAATTCAGAGCGCTTCTGACAAAAAATAGACAAATTGATTTGTTATTTTGGGAATTTTTTCGAATTTGAATAGTAAAAGCATTAATTTTAGAGCATTTATGACGTGAATGGAATGCATTATTCAAAACATAATAGATTCAACAATCTTTTTTTCCTTTGTGGTCGAATTTTTTCTTTTTGGAGGGGGGGGGGGGGTGAGCGAATTTCTTGAGCTTCAGTCCCACCCCCCCCCCCTAGAATTTCGCCTGCAAACTATTGAAAATTATTAATTTATGAAATTCATGCAGGATAAAAGCGCAGTTCAGTCGAGTATGTCACTTGTATACGATTGTGTTTTTTACGAGCAATACTTATCCTATCGTTGAATTTGATAAAACTGTTATTGATACGTATCTCTTAAAACCCTCTTTTAATGCGAAGGGTAGACTTTTCCTTCAATAGACCATAGAGCTATTAACATGAATAGACTTAGACATCGACATGGCCTTTGTTCATACCTGATACTATTAATGATACACATCGTGGGAATAATTACAGCTTGAATAAACAGAGTACCTATTCTCTTATCTTCTGTTTGGCTTTTAAAACTAACAATTTCATCATGAGTAGAACAAAGCCACGTTGCTTTGACCTGGACCCTCCTTTAATACACGTGGCATATTTTTCCATAAAGTATCATATCTTCTTGGCGAGTTGATGATTTATTTTCAAGACTCAAGCTACCAGGTATCACGAGTATTATTTGCTGTGAAGCGAAAAAAAGGCCTTCCTCCAGTTTTCGATTCGACGTTTAAAAGACTATATAGTTTCAGCGCGGTTTACATAACTACAGTCACACAAATATGGAGTACAGACAATTGTTCATAGTTGGTTTCATGCTAATGTGCCTGGCAATTCCCGTCTTCACTGACGACGATGTAGAAATTGAAGTTGAGGACGAGGGCGATGATGACAAGAAAGATGACGTCGCGGCTATGCCCCCTCCCGAGATCGAATGGGAGAACATCAAGGAAGTCGAGAATTGTAAGAAGAGACTGTCTAACGATGACAGCGCCGGGATTCATTTTGTTGGAAAACTGGAATCAGACGGCTCCGTATTTTACGACAGGTCAGACAGATTGATAATTTTGAATTTTGACGGATGATGTTCCAGTAAGAAAAATATATAAAATCATTACTGTTGCTGAACACTTTTATAAGTACTGTATATTTTGTATTATACGCCCATGATGCATGTAGGATTATATTCTTTTCCAGTGATCGAAACTGAATAGAAATCACGCGAACCTTGAGTTTTATCCTTTAATAGAATCATTTCCTGAATACGAAAATAAATGTCGTCTTAGCATGGCTAGTATATCTCCATGAATATACATACATTTAGCATATATTACAATACACTATGTTATTATGAAAGCATTGTGTTTGTATAGGCCTATATTGCGTGGAGTAAATATCGGGAATGTTTTGCGGCAATAATTATTGATGAGGGCAAAGATCGATCAAATAAATTAAAGGTTATTGAGGTTTGAGCTTTATATGCAATAGTTTAAATTCGCTTTGTCTAAACCCGACAGGTCCAATTCACACTTATGCCAGGATGGCAATACCAATATCAGAATTATCTTTTTGACAATCAGTTCAATCACCACTTCGTCTAATACCAATTGATCATTTAATGTCCACCATTTCCACATTTTGTTAAAAAAAAACAGATTAGAATGGGGTTCCCCAGAGTAAAAACATTATAATTTAAATATATAAACAAAAAATCAGACGAACAAAACACTGAAAATTTGATCCAAATTGGTCAAGGAATAACACTGAGTTAAACATTTTAAAGGTTTGCTCTATTTCGGTGAGACAGTTCTGTGCATGCTTTATGAATATATATGAGCAAACCGACAGGATCTCCACTTGTTCTTTTGTATTTAATCAAATGAATTTATGTTTTATTCAATGTTCTCCTCCAAAATTGAATAAATTGGAGTAATTGATTTAATGCATTAGATATTAATTCCTGCAACTTATTTATCATGAGGGAGATATACCATTCTCACATTATGAAAACTGAAATCATCAAGATGTCATGTATTAACATAACAAAAGTGAAAATGAGGATGCGACATCATCAGCCTACCTAATGAATATTCATGACGATGTGCATATAACTGTTTTCACAAAATATTACTAAACTTTAAAATGCAATAACTTAGTTATTTTGTGAAAGATTTTGATGAAATTTTCAGCATTTTGAAATGTTACTCTACTCATTTAGATGTAATTACTTTCAGCCCGGAGTTCCCGTTCAAGTACATACTGTATATCCACAATAAAACAAAGCAAGGATTTTGGCAAGAGAAATCATATCTTTCTTTTGAATGCTTTCTGTCTTAATAGTCGTGAGGGTAACGTGAAGGATGACTGGACATCGTTTCCGATGGGAGTCGGTGAGAGCATCAAGGGACTCGAACTCGGTATCATAGGCATGTGCAAGGGTGAAATCAGGAGGATCGTTGTCGAACCAGACATGGTGAAAAACGGACGAAACGTGTTCGATCCCGAAGGTAATTCACAATTGGCGTATCTCGCCTCAGGGGCAGGTTGATGCCCCCCGATTTCTCGATCTCTCCCTAGCTTCACCATCTCCCCCCTCTCTATCTCACTGTCTATCCCCCACTCACTGACCCCTCGATCCCTCTTCACAGCCCCCCTCTCTCTCTCCCAAACTCCCTCTAAAATAGCAAGTACCCTGATTGAAACTTTGATTAGCAAGTGGGTCACGCAAAGACTATATAGCACATAACAAAACTTGCAGTTTCGAGAGCCTCAGGCCTTCGGTTATGTCCGTAAAATCTAACCATCTAATCATCTTTCTATCTACCAACCTCCCTCTACCTACCTACCTATCTATATGTCTATCTATCTATCACCAATCTATCTATCTATCTATATGGTTTTTTTCTTTATCCTATTCGATCAGATGGTGTGATCCCGCGTGGGAAGAAGTTGATCTTTGAGGTTGAGCTGATGGAGATGGGTCCTAACTACGTCAAAGGATTACCAAATATGTTCAAGGTTTACGATGTCAATGCCAATGGTCAACTATCTCATGATGAGGTAAATAACAATAGTAGGTCCATGATTAGAATTATACGCAAGATGCAGGTACATTTGGAAAGTTCCAACACACCCGGGTATGATACAGGGTGTTTCTAAAAATAAGGTAACCGAAGTTCACAGGTCAGCTATATCAAGAATACATCAATTACTCATGTGATTTCTATTTTACATAATTGAGGAACTCATCGACTTTAATTTTAAACCGTGCTTGCGTCACAATTGTAATGTGTCACAGAGTTATGAACCTTTGAAGGCGAACCTAGGTACAAATTTTTTTTTCAAGAATTGGTTTAATGTACGTGCACGAAACCAACTTTGGTGTAAGTTTTTGGTTTCATCAGTTTTTCACAGCTAATTTTATTGAAATTTTATCACTTCTGCCATCTTCATGCGAGTAGATGTAAAGTTATATAGTAACCATGGTAACTAGTGTCTAGCAGCAATTTTGGTTGAACACATCCTTTATGATTTGAAGGCATTACGTTCAGCAAGAGATAGATATTCTTCTTCTCTTGCCGCGCCTACATAATAATAATTTGCTTTATTATAGCGCTCTATCAATCTGCGACTGCTCAAAGCGCTTCACAATTATTATATACCCGTTCCCTGGATTCATACTCGTTTTAGCATCCTAACTTGTTCAGTCACATTTGAACTATATACGGCGAGTCGAAAACGGCCGTCTATAACCACCCATATGAAGCGATTACAAAAAAAAGTGAAAACGGCTGTTTTCGCCTCGTCGTACGGCCGCCGTAGATCAAATGTGACTGAGGTAGGGCCTGTAAACCAACCACTATGACGTTTGTTTCTATTCCCAATTAGCACCTAGGTGAGAATGGCAAAGTGCGGATTCGAACGCCTTGCCAAAGGACTCTAGGGCATGGTGGGATTCGAACATAAGACCCTCTCTGATTACAAGACGAGAGTCAAAACCGCTACACCACTGCGCTTTCACTTCATAATCCAGCAATGTTTAGAAGAGTAGTGCAAGGCATACAGCGTCGATAGAGGATATACTGTGGAAACGTTGAAGCATTTTCGTGTAACTATTAGTGTTCATGAAAGACAATGGAATCAAAACTTACAGAAAAGATGGTTTTATCCTTCACAACCCAAAACCTGGGAAAAACAAGTAGGTTCTGTATCCTTCACATTGGAAGGACCCTACCTCTGTGATATCCCTGACAACGGTGACGCAAACAAGGTGCCAAAATAAAGCTGATCAGGTTTCTTTGTATATTGTAGTATAAAAATCACAACAAATCATGTATTTTGTTAATATTGCTGACCTTTGAACTTCAGTCACTTTTTTATGAACACCCTGTACCGCCGTTTTGATTGTTTTTAAAGGTAACACCTCTGGTTATCTATTCTAAAGCCCGAGTAAATTGATGTATATATTTTCTATGATCATGTGTTTTATAAAATGTGAGTATAGTGTAACTAATGATGTTGGCCCTAATTGTTATTTCATAAACCTCCCTTATCTCAAAACCACGACCGGTCAGTAGCAGTCATAAAGCAAATTTGCCAGGTAGCTAAAATAAAATAAATGACTAGTTACGTGATTTATTTCATTCAATCACAGGGACGGCGGAACGAAATTCCGTTTGGGAGGGGGGAGGGGCAAAACTAAAAAAGGGCACTTATATGTCGAAATGGGCATATTGGTGCAAACGGATATTTTCACCATGGGATTATCATCTGCGTGAAGCAGTTGTGTGTTTTGTATTAATTAAATTAAAGTATTAAAGTGACTGATGAATAGGATACATATCTCACCAATCGAATGAAAATTTTTGATATTCCGACCTGAAAACTAGACATTCTAAGCACTTTTTGTAACCAAGAATAACCAAGAACAAAATGAGTATCTTACTAAACAATAATTGATGCGCGAAGCGCTGGCAAAAAACGTGATTTTCTAACCTAAAATGTATTATGCTTTACTTCAAAAAGCGTATTTCATGATGAAAAAGAGCACATTTCATTTTGAAATAGGGCACTTTCCATTTTGAAAAGAGGGCATTTTTCATAAGGGGAATGCCGGGGGGGGGGGCAGGTGCACCCCGGTTCCGCCGCCCCTGTTCAATCATTTTGTTTAGGATATATCATAACCATTTTATAAATGGATATAATAAAAACACAAGAGTACCATAATGATTATAGTATTGACAATGTTTTATTGATGATCGATGAAGATAATAATGATGATTTTAATTGTTATTGTTACGATAATAATAATTGGAAAGATGCTTGACTTCAATACTTCTTAGCTTACATTGGAGAGCGGAGGAGGGTTTATATCGTAGTAGGATAACTGTGATGCTATACTCAGAAACACATGATTGGAAGAGCCAATAACTGCAATTTATTTTATATATTTGTTATGAATATTTCTTTTTTTAACATTGGGACATAATTGAAAATTTCCATGGCCAACCCAATTTACGGAAAGCTCGTCTGTAGAGAAAGACTAAATTAATTATCTTGTAAATACTAAAAATCTATTACCTGAATATTCCTCATGGATGAAAACGAATAATGATGCAGTTTTTGACGATGTTGCATTTTAAGCAATTATAGCTTACAGACGGTCACCAGTTCTGTTGCGATGAATAAATGCTTTTATTATTAATAATCTCACCTTTTATTCGACAGTTGAAAGTTTATTTGCTTAAGGACGGCACATTTGGACCGGATGGACCCCTTGTTGACAAACTCGCTCAAGAGGTCATCGATAAAGACGATCGTAATAAGGACGGAATTCTAACTTGGAAAGAGTTTTCAGGACCAAAACACGACGAGCTTTAAGGTGCTCAGCTCAGATCTGGCGAGCGTTTCATGAAACATGGAGTCGGTGATTCGCATCGACTATTTGTTATAATCTACTGAAATCATCGCATCTGATTGGCTGTGAGCTGGTTTGTCATTGAATATCACTGACTATTAGTTTCATGAAACACTCCCCTGAAATTTCAGTTCCCCCTAATCTTTACAACAGTATGCCTCAGCAGAGAAGAAAAAAATATCGTGATAACAAAGAAACATGGCGATACGATTAAGAAGTTAATTTCACCATCAAGAAATTTTGATAATGGTGATGGTAGCTAAGAATATTAGTGTCAAGTTTATTTCTGGAAATTCATTTATAGAGGGAAAATTACTATTTTAATTCTTATAACAGGAAATAAAACACTGAAATATAGCTACCAAGGTGATTTTTTTAAATAATGTACCTAATAATGATGATGATAAATAATAAGAATAATGATGATGATGATGAAATAAAAATAATAATAAATAATAATAAATAATGATAAATAATGATAATATAGTAGAAATAATAATAATAATAATTTGAGAAATTATCATTGTTCACCTTTCCAAAATTCCGGAATTGCTAAATCTATTCAGATTATTTTAGTAACACAATAGCAAAAGCATCGTGAGTCATTGTACTCGGAGAATAGTTCAAATTAAGTGAGATGCTTTTTAGAGAGGATATGCCCTTGGACAGGGTTTATTTATCCATTGCGATTTCCAAGTACTAGAAAAAGATTTGTTATTTTAGTTCTTTATAGTTTTGTCGTTGTTATTGGATTTTGGTTTACCCCTTCCCTGTCCCTGTGTTACCATCATAACATCATGTAAAAGAACGCTAGGGGAGCGTTTCAACACTTGTAACCTGACAATTTCCTTGATTCCGATTGGCTGAGAATCCTAGCCTTCTGTATAACTGTGATCAAGTTGCTCAAATCACTCTTTGTCAGATAGATCGCCCGACAAGTCATTTCATGGAAGGCTCCCTCTGTGTCAGTTTTCGTACTACCTACTGATCTGCATCCTTGGTAATAAAACCCCGGGGGTGGGGTACTCACGAAATAAGGCATACGGGGATGTGCCGCTGGAATGGGTCGCTTTTTTGGAAGAAATCTCTAAACATGGGGTATGGTTTTATGCTGGAAAATCCCTAAACATGGCCCCAATTTTTAGATACTGGCCTTAAACATGGGTCCATATTCTCCTCCAATGATTAAGGTGCAAATACGAAATGACCTTAAATTTTGGGTTATAACTTGGTTTTTTTTTCTTCTTTTTTTTTTTTGCTTGCTTGTCAAATTTTTCAGGGAAAAATGTGACCCCCTTTTGGAAAATTCTGGATCCGCCCCTGTAATACATCCCTAATAATGGGTACCTTTTTAGCCAAAATGACCCGTAAATATGGGTATGGGTCCGGGGGGGGGGGGCACTTCCATTGACGAGTGGATACCATGCGCGACCATTGGGCCTCGAAAAGTACCCTAAACATGTATTTTGCATATTCTGAAAATGCACCCCTTTACAAGTATTGGCGTGTGAAACCTTACCCTTAACAAGTATTGGAAACAAAATGATACTCTTGGCAAGTATTCTCTGAATTGACCCCCTAAACAAGTACAACGATATTTTTATTGTTGTGTCAATGTCGTCGGTTATACCTTTACCTGATTGTGTTTAGTACAGCCCCATCTCCATGCACATCTCGCGCAAAACCGTACTCTACACACGTAGTGTTGACTCTTGGGGCAAAAAGCAAATCCTTTAAAAACATATTAGTCTTAATTTTTACACCCTCGCAAATTTGATCCGTAAACACGTAGCTTTCCTAGCCAAAATATATACCCTTTTTTCATTATTTTAGTGTTTTTGACACCCTTATTACGTTACGCACGTAACGTGCCTTATTACGTTTTTTTTTGGTCGCGCATGGTATCCACTCGTCAATGTAAGTGGCCCCCCGGGGTATGGGTTTTGAACCTTAGCCGCACAACCCCGTCCAAACCAAATCTAAGTACCCCCCCCCCTACCATGTATGTTGATCAGCGTCGAAATTGCCCCATTTTCACAGGATGTCGCCACATGTCGTCTAATGGAAAAAAGGTCCGCAGTTTTCAAAACCATACTTTGGGAATATGAATAGCACTTTTTCATGTGTGACGCCTCACGTTGGGAGACGATATGGAGTAAATTTTATTCTCTAGTAAAAGAAAAAGATGCATGTAATTAAATTTCGAAATTATTTATGCCTTGACTGTTCGACTTGAGGATATCAAGTTTGAAACTATTATTACAAGTTCTAGATCAGCTGTGGTCCCGGGGATTAAGGAGATGTGCCCCTCCTCCCGAATTTCGAATTTTGTAGAGCAGCCTATGGTAGAGGGTCGTCTCTTCTCTCCCAATCGAGTGACCAACAAATCATAATATCACCGCACACTGACAGAATAGATTTCACTCTATCCGCCATTTTTGGATTTCGGTGTTTACATCATCGGTGGACTCCTCTCTGCGGAGCGGTTTGAAGCGGGTGGTTAGCAATCCGGGTTGGCAATAGCACAATTGACACTATCCTATAGGGAGAACATTAATTGGAAATGCTTATGCTGGAATTAGCGATTATTGCAAAAACATAATGGGTTATTCGGCATTATACGTTATATACTGGGCCTGTGCAATCAATACTTAAGGTTTTATCTTCCTTCTCGAAATGTACTGGAATGTTGAATATAGTTAATAAATCTTGTGCCATAGAAATAATATTGTGTCAGAAAGATTCTGTTCGTGATTTTGTTCAGGGTCATGAAGATTGTCTTTGCAGGAAATGTTGGTTAATCATGAAAATATTCTCGCGGACTTCCACGAACCGTTTATATTCGCTTACACTCAAACAGAATGTGGAATGGTGATGACCGGAGATACAAGACCAAGTCACAGCAGGTGAAGAGTAGCTGGGGTGAATACATATGCCTACTTAGGAGAGGGAGGGGGGGGGTAAATGATTTCAATTACAATATTCAATCAGGCAATATAGTTAACCAATGATGCTCTCCTTCATGTCACAGAATTTCTGTAAAATAAATAAACAAATAAAATGAACAGTAGCATGCAGAAGAATGATCAATCATCAAAACGAAATGAAAGTCAAAACAGTACGTTATTCTATTATTCACATTATTCTATTTAAAATAATTAGAACAACCACCAATATGTCTGATATAGTGAAAGCACAGCTTGGTAGGAAACAGACAAAAAGCTGAAATGAGTAAAGAATCGTTAAAGTTGAAAATAAAACTGAGTTAAACGACGCCATCTGGAAGACCTGACTCCCTGGGTAAAATAAAGATAAGGGATAATCATAACGTACATGTTATCACTGTTATGTGTAGTAGGATCAGCTGCGTGGGTTGACTACAGGTAAAGCAGGAGAGATTTCTCTAGATGAATGAAAGTCATTACGGGAAATATGATTATTTCATGTTCCGGCAGCAATGAAGGCCTGCTAGAAGTCTGCAAATAAATACCAAAATGACAACCCTGAATTAATAAAGAAACAGAGTGATTTCCCTAGGTATACAATTCATTATCATGGGAAATTAAAAATCATGTTCAGCGATTAAGGCCTGCTGGAACACAGCGAATGAATGCCTTCGTGACTACCCTGGATTTTTTTTGTATTCAAGTTTAAAAATGCATCAAATTCATACAATTATACAGTCATTATGAATACAATATAATACCACAATGTCAATGATGTTTAGCAGAATCTACCGTAAGACCGATAAAGGTTCCTGGGTAGATAAGAACATTCATAAATAAGATTGTATATGGAGGGTTTGCTGAAAGTTCGGTAGTAAACAATAATGTTTTCACCTGCATCAAATAGAAAATAAATATGTATCAATAAATCATTGGGCCTGTTTGGAATGCTGCAATTATGGGAGCCTAATTTCTACAAGCTCTGCTTTTTATTTAGGCCGCTCACTTTCATGACATTCTGTAGAGTACCTTGTGCTAAATACTTATGTGAGATAGTTAATTTGATATTGATACACTATGTTTATGAATACATTTGTTATGTCTATATGTTATTTGTTTTAAAAGTGGAATAAATGAAATAAACAAATAAACAAATTATGGGGTTTATAATATTGCGTTAAAACTACGTCCTCCAGCCCTGAAAGAGATATTTTGACGTAACAAGTTTAAAACAAATGCAATATTAAACAATCATCTAGGATATCTTTACATTTCAAAAGAAAAGAATATATATGTCGCATTGTACGGTATCGATATTGGTACTTCTGTATTCTTATGAACTACTTTTAAAAATGAAAAGGAAAAATATTAGAAGACAACCGGTAAGACCCGAAAGGGCGAATTAAGGGTTATAATTAATACTGAAAAATATTTTAATTCTGTTAGCAATACAGCATGGAGATCGTCATAAAAATCCGACCGAAGTGGCTACCTGAAATAAAGAGTCACTTTTTAATAACAGAATAAAAACTTCATGAAAATGACAGCCAATAAAAGCGAAAATGTCTATGCTTGGCAAATGACAGGCATCGATATAACGTTCAAGACGCATCCAGTCTAAAAAGAGAATGGTCAAAAGTTACAGGCTGTGGAAATCCACATAATACTACAAAAAGTTGAATTCTAAAATGAGACCTCTGCCTTAAATGTTGCAGTGTCACTGGGTTGCCGCCTAAATTGTCAAATTTGTTACACTGGTTAAATAAAAGCTATTACAACAAATAATAAAACACATTAGTCATTAGGAGGACCATTGGATGTCGACCGTCAATAAAAATACTGAAATGGGTCCTCTGGACAAACATTAAGCAGAGCTCGGTTGTACGTCCGCTACTAGCTGGAGTCAGCGGTGTAACAGGGGTCGGTGGCCAGGGGGAGGGGCAAGAGCCAAACATTTCCCGGTCATATCATGGTATGAACAGGCGTAATGGTGTGATGAGGCGACAATTTTGAGAGGGTCAGATATTGCGTATCGGGCAGAATTTTTCTTTAAAAAATGTTGCGAGCGAGCCAAAATGTTGACATTTTTAATACAAAAATCCAATTTTGAGAAAGATTTTTACATGATATCCAGAAAATAATATATTTCACTCTTCTCTCTTTCCATTCCCTTTTTTGTGGTCTGTACCCCACTGTGAACAGGATTCTTTGCGGCAGTAGCGTGAAGAGTACAAAAAAGAGGGGCGCAGTATGGCGTATGTGCTAAAAAGCTGCTTGATATAAGTCTAACCCTATAGCGAGAAAAAAAAATCACCTCTTCATGAGAATCTAACTGAGAGATATTTTTTTACATTACATTCAGTAAATAAATCATATCCTACACTTTTCCTTTGCTTTTCTTTCCTCCTTTTTTTGTTGTTCTTGTTTGTAGAACTTTTTGGGGCCATGGCCCAAACCTTCCATAGTCATATACGGCAGTGCTATGCGGTCGGGGTCCGGGGCGAAGCCCCCGGAACTTTTTGATATCAAAGCCATTTAAATCTCGCAGATTGCAGCTATTTTTAATCAAATCTCGGGTATATATAGGATATAGCTTTTTCACAACACATTAATTTTATTCAACCCAGTTGCGTAATGAACCAATGGTTTTGAGGGGGCAAAACATAGCAATGTTGGACAATTTGTAAAAAGTCGCCAGCGAGCAAAGCGAGCTGGGAAAAAAATGCCTATTGAAATTAAAGTCTAATAATGTGATAGATTTTTCCTTTACATTCAGCAAAATAATACATTTTATTGCTTCCATTCATTTTATGTTGTCTCCTATAATTTCTTTTATTTCCTCTTGGGTGTGGAACCAACCCCCCCTCCCGCGCCTGCACGCCAGTGATTGAACGTAAAGCTTAATGTAGGAAGGGTCCCTACAGGGGGGGGGGGGGGCGTTATAGAGCCATTTGAAGGTTATAGATGAAGAGCCCCTACTGCATGGGGTCTGGGACAAGCCCCGATAGCTTATTTGCATAAAATTTAGCAAGCTTATAGCACAGTATTGTATGCTGTCCGTCTTTCTTCCCGTTTTTTATTTTTTCAATCCTCGGAAGCCCGGTCGTGTTATTAAGTTATTTTTTTTCCCCTTTTTGTTGTCCAATTTAGTTTTTGACTAATTCCATTCTACCTTCGTTTCCCGTTATTGTTTGCCACTGTGTCTTATTTTAATTTATTTCCCATCGTACTATTGCATTACATAGGCCTATTTCGGAATGATTTATTCTTTCTCAAATTTTTCATTTCTGTATATTATATTTTTGTGTTTTGCTATACATTGTAACTTTTGTTAAATTTTGGAATGAAAAAGAATAAATGCAATCAAGCAAATGTTCTTCTTTCGTTTTTTTTCCCGCTTTCCTTCCTTTTCCATTAAAAAAAATCATCGTTTTCTTTTCACTTTCCCTTTCCTTTTCCTCCTTTACTTTTCCCCTTTCCTTCCCCTTTCCCTTTTTTACTCCCTCCCTTTTTTCCTTTTCCCGTTAAGAATCAGTATTACCTGCAATAAAAACTTCATGTTAACCAGGGCCTGTTGAAAGACAGCAAATAAAAGCTGAAGTCGCTATCCTGGGTATTAACTAAGATACATTGTCGATATGTTTAAAACGCATCCAGCCTGACAGACAATGATTAAATGTTACAATATAACATGCTATGGAAATCCACATAAAAGGAACAGTAATTTTTAAACGGGACGTCTGCCTTTATATGATGCAGTGCCACTCACTGGATAGCCACCATAAAGTCAAAGTTGCTAAATTGGGCAATTGAAAGTTTGTTAGGGCCACTTGAATTAATAAAATAAAGGCCCTGAGTGGCTACTAATTGATTATAACCCGTTGCCTACGGGAAAAGGATAGGCCCTGTACAAAGTCTATGGGGATTTTTTAATCTTGTGGTGAACGGGTTAATATGAGTCATTGTCAATATTATGCGTTTTAATACTCATCAAGCCTGAAAATAGAATGTATCAGAAATTGTGAGAAACGAATATGCACGCGAATTACAGCTGATAAATTAACCAATTATACAACCGAAAAATATATTTTGAAATTTTGACTATCCTGTCTTTTATCATCAACTCTCCTTTTGAAAATGAAAGAATTAGAATAAAATCATATTGTGCACATGTTAGCAGGGCATGCTGGAACACCGCTAATAAAAGCTAAGTTGGCTATCAGAGGGGAAAAAAGCATAATTAAGGGTAAAAACAATCTAAAAATATCCAAGCAGGGTCCCCTCTCCAGGAATACTGCCAATATATGCTGGAGTGAAGTGGCTACCCTTGGTAGATAAGAATTGTTATAATCATCGTTTGGTTTAGTCACGTCTACCCTGTAAAGAGAATGATATATCAAAATGAAATATGAATTTAGCTCTTGAAACTATCGTAGCGATATTTTCTGTACACCAATATCTCCATTGGTCATGGTTGCCATCATACCAAATATGGTGCCACTAAAGCTCTCCTGAATATAAAGGAAACAATATTATTAAACCGATGTAATATAAATAATTTATGAAGCAATAAAAAAGGCTGCATTTGAATATTATTCTATCTGCTGAATAAACATTAAATTATACATTTATAGGCATTTTCATTCGAAATTGCCCCCAAAAGATGCTCTTTGATGAAAGGTTGACGAAAAATTATTTGGAGCTCTTCGACGAAGGGTGACTTGATGTTCTTTGATAAAAAGGGTGACGAAGAGTGGTAGGCGAAAGATGATTTGTTGCTCTGTGGTGCAAGAGTGACGAAGAGTGATCTTATGCTCTTTGATGAAAAGGTACCGAAGGACAACTTGATGTTTTTTTTATGAAAGGGAGGCAGAAGGTGACTTGATGCCCTTTGATGAAAGGGGGACGAAGAGTAACTTGATGCTCTTTGATGAAAGGAGGCGAAGGGTAACTCGATGCTCTTCGATGAAGGGTGACTTGATGTTCTTGGATAAAATGGTGACGAAGAGTGGTAGACGAAAGATGACTTGTTGCTCTATGATGAAACGGTGACGAAGAGTGACCTTATGTTCTATGATGAAAAGGTGCCGAAGGACGACTTGATGCTCTTTGATGAAAGGGAGGCAAAAGGTGACTTGACGCTCTCTTAATGAAATGGTGACGAAGAGTGACTTGGTGAACTTTAATGAAAGGGTGACATAAAGTGATTTGATGCTTTTTGTTGAAAAGGTAATGAAGAGCGATTTGATGATTTTTTTATGAAAGGATGGCGAAAAGGGTTGATATTCTTTGATGAAAGGGTGACGAAAAGTTACGATGCTCTTTGATGAAAGGGTGACGGAAGAGACATAATGCTCGTTGATGAAAGGATGACGAAAAGTGTTGATGTTCTTTGATGAAAGGGTGATGAAAAGTTACGATGCTTCTTGATGAAAGGGTGACGAAAAGAGACTTAATGCCCTCTGATGATTGGATGACGAAAAGTGTTGACGTTCTTTGATGAAAGGGTGGTGAAAAAGTTACGATCCTTTTTTATGAAAGGGTGACGAAAAGAGACTTAATGCTCGTTGATGGAAGGGCGACAAAAAGTGACTCGAAGCTCTTTGATGAAAAGGGTGACGAAGAGTGGTAGGAGAAAGATGATTTGTTACTCTATGGTGCAAGAGTGACGAAGAGGGATCTCATGCTCTTTGATGAAAAGGTGCCGAAGGACTACTTGATGTTTTTTTATGAAAGGGAGGCAGAAGGTGACTTGATGCCCTTTGATGAAAGGGTGACGAAGAGTAACTTGATGCTCTTTGATGAAAGGAGGCGAAGGGTAACTTGATGCTCTTCGATGAAAGGGAGATAAAAGGTGACTTGATGCTCTTGGATAAAATGGTGACGAAGAGTGGTAGACGAAAGATGACTTGTTGCTCTATGATGAAACGGTGACGATGAGTGACCTTATGTTCTATGATGAAAAGGTGCCGAAGGACGACTTGATGCTCTTTGATGAAAGGGAGGCAAAAGGTGACTTGACGCTCTCTTAATGAAAGGGTGACGAAGAGTGACTTGGTGAACTTTAATGAAAGGGTGGCATAAAGTGATTTGATGCTTTTTGTTGAAAAGGTAATGAAGAGCGATTTGATGATTTTTTTTATGAAAGGATGGCGAAAAGGGTTGATATTCTTTGATGAAAGGGTGACGAAAAGTTACGATGCTCTTTGATGAAAGGGTGACGGAAGAGACATAATGCTTGTTGATGAAAGGATGACGAAAAGTGTTGATGTTCTTTGATGAAAGTGTGATGAAAAGTTACGATGCTTTTTGATGAAAGGGTGACGAAAATAGACTTAATGTCCTCTGATGAAAGGATGGCGAAAAGGGTTGATATGCTTTGATGAAAGGGTGACGAAAGAGACTTAATGCTCGTTGATGAAAGGATGACGAAAAGTGTTGATGTTCTTTGATGAAAGGGTGATGAAAAGTTACGATGCTTCTTGATGAAAGGGTGACGAAAAGAGACTTAATGCCCTCTGATGAAAGGATGACGAAAAGTGTTGATGTTCTTTGATGAAAGGGTGATGAAAAGTTACGATGCTTTTTGATGAAAGGGTGACGAAAAGAGACTTAATGCCCTCTGATGAAAGGATGACGAAAAGTGTTGATGTTCTTTGATGAAAGGGTGATGAAAAGTTACGATGCTTCTTGATGAAAGGGTGACGAAAAGAGACTTAATGCCCTCTGATGATTGGATGACGAAAAGTGTTGACGTTCTTTGATGAAAGGGTGGTGAAAAAGTTACGATCCTTTTTTATGAAAGGGTGACGAAAAGAGACTTAATGCTCGTTGATGGAAGGGCGACAAAAAGTGACTCGAAGCTCTTTGATGAAAAGGGTGACGAAGAGTGGTAGGCGAAAGATGATTTGTTGCTCTGTGGTGCAAGAGTGACGAAGAGGGATCTCATGCTCTTTGATGAAAAGGTGCCGAAGGACTACTTGATGTTTTTTTATGAAAGGGAGGCAGAAGGTGACTTGATGCCCTTTGATGAAAGGGGGACGAAGAGTAACTTGATGCTCTTTGATAAAAGGATGCGAAGGGTAACTTGATGCTCTTCGATGAAAGGGAGATAAAAGGTGACTTGATGTTCTTGGATAAAATGGTGACGAAGAGTGGTAGACGAAAGATGACTTGTTGCTCTATGATGAAACGGTGACGAAGAGTGACCTTATGTTCTATGATGAAAAGGTGCCGAAGGACGACTTGATGCTCTTTGATGAAAGGGAGGCAAAAGGTGACTTGACGCTCTCTTAATGAAAGGGTGACGAAGAGTGACTTGGTGAACTTTAATGAAAGGGTGACATAAAGTGATTTGATGCTTTTTGTTGAAAAGGTAATGAAGAGCGATTTGATGCTTTTGTATGAAAGGATGGCGAAAAGGGTTGATATTCTTTGATGAAAGGGTGACGAAAGAGACTTAATGCTCGTTGATGAAAGGATGAAGAAAAGTGTTGATGTTCTTTGATGAAAGGGTGATGAAAAGTTACGATGCTTTTTGATGAAAGGGTGACGAAAAGAGACTTAATGCCCTCTGATGAAAGGATGACGAAATGTTACGATGCTCTTTGATGAAAGGGTGACGAAGAGTCATCTGATACTCTTTGATGAAATGGTGACGAAAGGTAACTAGATGGTCTTGACGATAGGGTGATTAAAAGAGGCTTGATGTTCGTTGATGAAAGGGAGACAAAAAGTGACTTGTGTCTAAAAGTTACGATGCCCTCTGATGAAAGGGTGACGATTGGTGACTTCATACTCTTTGTTGAAAGACGAAGAGTGACTTGATGTTCTTTGATGAAAGGATAACGAAAAGGATTGATGTTTTTTATGAAAGGGTGACGAAGATTTGTAGAAAAGGGCGACTTTTTGCTGTATGATGAAAGGGCGACAAAAAGTGACTCGATGCTCTTTGACGAAAGGGATACGAAACATGACTTTTTGATAATCTTTGAAAGGATGACGAAATTTTACAATGCTCTTTGATGAAAGGGTGACAAAGAGTGACTTGATGCTCTTTGATGATAGACCTGCACCCCCCATAAGAAAAGAATGAAGGGGGGGGGGGAGATTTTGTCCCTGGTCGAAACAGCGTCATCTTTACCCATCCAAGTAATTAAGATATGAACGCATACAGGGAAAGGGAGAAGGAAAAGAAGGGAAATGAAGTAAAGAGCGAAAGTAAGAAATAAGAGGAAGAAGAAGAAAAGGGAAGGGCAAAAACAGAAAGGGCGTTTTTTGTTATTCCCCCTCCAAAATTGTGAATCTAAGAGCGCAAGGGCCCTTGCTCCTCATCTGGAAAATAAATAAATTAAAAAGGAAAATAGCTGTATTTTTGTGGATGCAGGGGGCGAAGCGTCCGCAGTCTCTTATTGGCGACGCAAAACAAAAAAAAAAACCAGAGAGAGAGAAAATGGTGCGATTAGAAAAAAGGGAAAAGGGAGAAATGGATGAAGAAAAAAAGTTAGTCAACGCTATTCTCAATTACAGTCATGGGTGGATCCAGCATTTTCTAATAGGGGGAGAAGATCTCATCAACATTTTTCTCGATTGCAGAGGTGTTGACAAAAAGTAAAATACAAAACAAAGGGACCCCCTCTAATAGAATTTCGGATCCAACACTAGTTCCCCCTCACCCAATTCTATTTTACCTCTCTATTACATATACAAACACAAACAAGTATACTTGGGGTAGGCACCAGTGTATTTTGTCAGGAAGAAGCAGGGCCGTAGATAAGGGGCAGGGGTGGAGGTGCGACACCCTCTCTAGATATCGTCAAAAAACGAAGGAAAAAGAGGAAAGAAAAGGGAAAAGAATTAAAGAAAGAAGGAGAAACGGGAAAAATAAAGGGAATGGGGAGAGAGGGGAAAAGAGAAAGAGAAACAACAGGAAAATAAAATGGAGACAAAAATAAAACTAATGACAAAGAGAGAAAGAGAATGGGTTGGGGTGAGGCGGGGTTGGAGATGTCTTGAGGTGACATATGAATGTGCCAGCTTAATTATATATTTGGGGTTGGGAAAATCTGTAAATCTGTTGGAAAGTGATGAATTGTCAATTCACGCAGGGCTGTGGTCCAACTGCTTCGAGTAGGCTTACGGTATCCTTGCTTGGCCTTGGGTTCCATCATCCTTGTCGAAATGTCAAATTATATTCACTCGCTTTTATCATAAGATGGACGTGATTTTGCGAAATCTATCTTTGCGAGCTCTCTGCGCCGACAGATACGCATCCTTGATTAGAAAAACAGTGATTAAAATATCCCTGTTTTACTGAGGTCTAAATCTAAAAAAAATAAATAAACTCGAGCTTTGCACTCGCATATAACTATTTAGGTAAACATCCTTTTCATCGTTACAAAAAGTGTATGCCCATGCAGGTCTGAACATCAGCAGGTTTCAGCTCGCGCTTTGCGCACGCATACATGCATGATCATGTGTTTAGTTACAAGTGCTTATATATGCCAAGTTTCAGATCGGAATATCAACAATTTTCCAAATTTTCATCCAGCGCTTCGTATAATTTATTCAAGAAAATACCAATCTTTTTCATGACCACACGAATTTAAGTGTATAATTTTTAGGTGTATGTTTCAAAAATTCATCTGGCGCTTCGCGCTCCCAATAAGTGTTTATTGAGATCATACATATCTTATAGATTAGTTTCATTTTTGTCATTACATAATTTATTAAATCCATCCCAATATAGTTTTCGCAAATTTCATTCTGCTGATCTAGCTCTTGTTGATCTTTATGATAAAATTTCTTATCTTTTAGCAAAAAAGGAACATGTAATTTGTGTTTTCATGGACTTAAGTAAAGCGTTCGATACCCTGGATCATAATATATTGCTTTACAAATTAAAATATTTTGGTGTAAGAGGTACTACTCTTAATTGGTTTAATAGTTATATTTCAAATAGGCAACAATTTACATGTATAAATTCAGTCCGTTCTAATTTACAGTATATTAATTGTGGTGTGCCCCAAGGCTCAATTCTGGGCCCGCTTTTATTTCTTCTGTATATAAATGACATAGTATATTCTTCACCCTTATTACAATATATTCTTTATGCTGATGACACAACAGTTATTTCTTCAAACTCGAATTAAAGAATGCTTTTTGAAATGTTGAATAATGAATTGCCCAAAATATCCACATGGTTCCTAAGTAATAAATTGTCTTTAAACTTGCAAAAAACATATTATGTTAATTTCAAGAACTCCAAAACAATAGCTGATCATTATACAGAAGAAATAAAGATAAGTGGGATTTCTATCGGACAAAAAAATAATGTGAGAATTTTAGGTGTCATTCTAGATGAGTTTTTAACATGGGATGACCATGTATCTAAAATATTGACGTCTGTATCAAGATGTATTGGTATAATGTTTAAAGTTAAATACTATTTACCTCCCCAAGCATTACTCTCAATTTATAATTCTATTTTACTTCCACATGTCACTTATTGCAATATTGTATGGGGCTCATTCAAATAAAAAATCACCATATTCTTTTACTTCAAAAGAAAGCTATTCGTTTGTGTGCCGACGCTGGTTAATATGAAAATACTGGTCCCCTCTTTAACCGTTTCAAGACTTTAAAAATTGATGATATACATAAATTTCAAATTGCTTTGTTTATGTTTAGGTTTCACTGGCGCCAATTACCAATAACATTTGATCATATGTTCTTTTTGAATTCATTTATTCATAACTATCCCACGAGAACCTCAACAAATTTACATTTATCAAACCCGCTAACCGCCTTAGCCCATAGGTCAATAAGACATACTGGTCCAGATACCTGGAATGATATACCTTTAACAATACGTGGTGCACCTACATTGAACAAATTTAAGTTTGAGTTTAAGCATTCCCTTATTAGCACTTATTTGAGTTAAGATATTGTTCTATCATCAGTTTCATCATATTACATACTGTATTTTTTGGTATTATTTTGTACGACGTATCTATGTTAAACATAGTAATATTAATCGATACACGGCTGGTGTGTTATTATCATTTGATTTATTCTTGACATGCTTGATGTGTTTTCCTTTTGGCCCTGCTTTTATTGTTAAATATGACTTACATTGATTTTATTCAGGGCCGTAGTCTTTCTTGAGGGGCGTCCTTTTTCAAGCCTTTGTGCTTATGACTGTTCCCTCCCATGCAATGATTGTTTATTGTTATTTTACCGTGAAATATTGTCAATATATTTTCTGTTGTATGATTTATCTTTTGCATGGAAATAAAGAATCAATCAATCAATCAATCAATTCTTAACGAAACTTGACTCATGATCATGGCCAATGATATTATACGGTTGAATATGTAATATTGCTCGGACGTCGGTGATCGGTACCGACATCTTTCGGTAGAGGCCTCCCGGAGGGGTCTCAGCACCCCCACCCCAAGCCATTTATTTCGATTGAATACATACATGGGTGTATCCACCATTGTTTAATACGGGGTTGGGCGGGGGGGGGGGGTTAATGAACATTTTCCCCGATCATCCATTCCAAATATAGCTAATCAAAATCTGTTTTAGGGGGACGTCCTGATCCTAAAGACTCGGAATTTTAAGCAGATTTTAGTTGTATTCTATTAACAAGATAAGGTAATTAACTCATAAAACATGGAATATAAAACCATAATCATGATAATGAAGCGAGCTGATTATTTTTAAAGTAAAAAAAGGTCCATCTAAGACCTCATACAACATACCTTGTAACATACCTAGGCGTAAAGTTTTACCTATAAAACTTGTTTGCCTCTCTCCTCCTTCCAATTTCTTGACTAAGTCAGTAAAGTGGAAGATAGACCGGTAGGGCCTACTGGTTATATGGCGATGTTTGGTTTCAGCAGGTAAAGGTATTAATGAGAGCATGGGCAAGTAAAAGATTGGTTAGGGTAAAACTTTTCTTTTTTAAGCTCCCGAGTTTTCTCTAGACTTTTAAGCATTTTCTTGTTTTGTTTTAATGAATGAGATGTTATTCAATCAAACAAACAAACCGTATCAGCATGAAGCGCGAGGAGAATTTTAGATACCTGAAAAAGGGAAATGCTTATCAACCAAACAATATTAATTAGAGAGCCAAGTTTTGACCTGATTTGTTTAAAACACCGCCGCCAATGAACATATACGGTATTAATCTCATAAACAGGCAATACGAGTGCGATCGAAGCGGTATTGGAATTTTTATTTGTAGGCCTGCAGCCAGTGACCTGATTTGTTTTTCTTCCAAATTAACTTCCAATTATCCACCTCCGGTATCTTCTAATTGGCTTCTTCATCTCTCCTTTCTCGATCTTTCTCATTTTGCCCCCCCCCCCTTCCTCGATCTTTATCAATTTAATTTTAGTCACCGTAGACTCGGTGCCGTGATACATTCAGCCCCAGCCTATAATTCGCCTATTTTTTTTTAAATGATCATGGGATGCGGTCATCCACGCCCCTCCCTTCTCACCCCTCCCCCTGTCTGTGGAGCTGCTGCACCCCTGTACAGTACACGTACACTAGCTGTTCTTGATTGACGGTACGGTACCGTATACGGAGTTGATTGTACTTTGATAAATGAGCAGCATACTCTACCGTAACCGGTACACTTTCAATCTATAAAAATAAAAAATAAAACAAATGACACAGCAGCAGCTAGCGCTCCATAATCAATGTAAGCAGCCACCTCTCTCTTCCTATTTTCGGTCACTCATTCAATGAACAAGGTTATGATATAACCTTGTTCTCAGTTATATCTCCATGTGTGGCAAAATAAAGGTGGCAATGTTTAGCTTATTTTCTCTTTTCCTTTGGGACAAATGCTAGATTTTTTTACACTGACAGTTTCCATTACACCTATTGGTCATACAACTTGGCCCTTAAGTAAATTTGATTCTTTAAATTATTTTTTTCTTAATTAAAAATAGAGATTAAAAAATGAAAATTTTCTTGCCATATTACTTTCCACCAATAGAGGGCATACACAAAAATATGCCCAAAATTCAAGTTTTTGAGAGCTCTAGTGAATACAAAAATTATTCTCAAGTTACTATTGAAAAATAAATTGCAACTGTATGGAAATTAGTAATTTTGGTCACAAAAGTGATATTTTAATGATTTTTTAAAGTGTGTGCTCTGTACAGCATTGGCATGCCATAGTCCTACCTGTAGATTCCCCACAGGCAGGATGGTTGCAGTGAACCACTCATTCAATGAACAAGGTTATGATATAACCTTGTTCTCAGTTATATCTCCATGTGTGGCAAAATAAGGATGGCAATGTTTGGCTTATTTTCTCTTTTTCTTTGGGACAAATGCTTGATTTTTTTTACACTGACAGTTTCCATTACACCTATTTGTCATACAACTTGGCCCTTAAGTAAATTTGATTCTTTAAATTATTTTTTTCTTAATAAAAAATAGAGATGAAAAAATGAAAATTTTCTTGCCATATTATTTTCCACCAATAGAGGGCGTACACAAAAATATGCCCAAAATTCAAGTTTTTGAGCGCTCTAGTGAATACAAAAATTATTCCAAGTTACTAATGAAAAATAAATTGCAACTGTATGGAAATTAGTAATTTTGGTCACAAAAGTGATATTTTAATGATTTTTTAAAGTGTGTGCTCTGTACAGCATTGGCATGCCATAGTCCAACCTGTAGATTCCCCACAGGCAGGGTGGTTGCAGTGAACAAGTGCAGTGAACAAGTGTTTTCGGTGATCCCTCGGCCCTCCACGTCTACTGTTCTGGAAATTCCTAGAATCCAATAGAACGAATCAAGTCCGGTGAGTACTTAGAGGGCTAGACTCCCCTAGAGATTTGCATAAAGTTGGAGCGGTAGTCATCATGAATTTTATGAAGAAAGAAGAGAGATTTGAGAAGCAGACTCCGTAACCCAGATGAGCGCCCGGCTTCGCCGGACCTATGCCGGACCTTCGCCGGACGCTCCGCGGGCGGCGCTCGTGTGGCACTCTTTCTATGAACAAGGTTATCCCTTTGAGTTTGAGTGCGACGGGCTTCCACAGAAGCCCAGCGAGTCGTTCACTTAGGCTAGCTACGACGGGCTTCTACAGAAGCCGAGATTTGTTTGGTTTAATTCGATTATGTTTTTCAGCTTTTTGGTAATTGTTATGTACTAAAACCTCTGCTACTATTTACTTTATAAACTTATTTCGATAACAGAATGAAAAAAATACACAGCTACGTGGGAAAAAATTGCGAAAAAAGGAAATCATTTCAACTTTACCCGATTTTTTCGTTGGAGTCAGACGGGGACGACAAATTCTGTGACGAGCATGTACGCGCGCGCACAAGGCCTGATCACGTGATTTGATCCATATCGTTGTTCTGATAGATACGCTAGTATTAAACATTTTTCTGCAAGATCGTCATGTAATAAGCTACGCGTTTATTCACCATTTTCATTTTATTATTTGCTTCATCAAGGAGATATCACTCTAGAATGACATTTCCTTGGTTTCATCAATTGTATTTTCAGAAAAACAACAAGCTTTTACAAAAGTAATGTCTTAGTACTTGGAGGTGATCTCGGTGCGCTTTTGAACTTTTCCCTACCCTCTTCTCATTATTTTGTCTACTATTCTGAAAAAAGGAGAAAAGAAAGCAGTTTAGCACACCATTCATCTTACGCTCTTTTCAAAAGGGAAAAATCCATGTAGTTCATGATATCGTCACTACCCAAACAAAAGAACCTCTGGGCAGCCACTCAAACAAATTCCTTCCGAAAAGAGAAGGATACAGATGGTCAACGCCCCGAACAAAATGAAGATTAGTGTTTATCGGCAGGATGACCTATTGAATGCTTTTCTTACTTAGCAATACAAAAAGCTTTTATGAATACTCTTGTTCGACCAACATACTGTTTAAAAAAAAAAAACTTTGTCTCATTTACTGACAACACAGGTGCTTATGACATCCGTCAGTGATTCATATTGCATAAAAGCGCTTCCCCTGGGTAATGATGCATATAACGATGAAAGAAGAATTATTTAGGGAAATTATAGAAAACAAAAATTTCAGATGTCACGGAGAACGAGAGAGAATGAGATACAGCGATAAAAGGGGAAATAGACAACTGCACTTTTGCTACAATTCCATAAAACGAATAACATGACTTTAATTTTTGGTTAGATTACTTTTAAAAAATCCCACGTTTGTTTGTCGCAACTTGGTCCTCAGACCCTTGTCAAACTGATTACTTTTTATTATTATTCTTGTTTGACCTAGCCTCCCCCCCATGAAAATGTTCTGACCTACACTCTAATATTGCTTGTTTGTCTCCTCTCTTCGATTTTCTGTTTATAATTGCGAGTAACGCGGTAGAAAAGTTTAGAATAAAGACTGTCCTGGCCAATTTTTCCCCCGTTACATAATTGGTTAGTCGCGTGTATTTGAGTGTCCGAAAGTCCACACACACAGCTTCAACACAGAGAACAGTGGTTTTCATGAACGTAATATTGCAGAAATCCGGGTATATCTTTATGATTATTAATAAACTCACACCAGATTGATAATAGTGTGAAAATTTTCATCAAATTCCATTAATTTGATGTAAATATTATTACAATTAATTTACTATTTACGTCTCGCTGTACTTCATTTGAAAGTGTCCATGTTCACAACTCTTGCTATGGCAAACGGTCTGAAATCACCCATATTTTCAAGACCCTGGCACCTTTGTTTTCCCAGTGGAATATCCCTAAGGGTCAAAGAGGTCGAGATTGATTGTCATCTCAATGCTAAATAGATTACCTACAGTTTGATGTATAATACTTTATGACTGGTATAATGGTTACATCTCATTTTTCCCCAAACTTTGAGATCGAGCAGGCAGAACATGGCATATTTCTGTGTACAAAGTCACGTGACTAACGTATGATAGTTTCTGTTTCTAGACTCTTTTCATTTGAAACAATTAATGCAGTCCAAATAAACTTAATTAAAGCATTTAATATTGAAACTAAAAATGTTCTACTATAAAACTTTGCCTACTGATATTTATAATATAGCTACAGTTTGAGGAAGCAAATATCGAGTCCAGAATTGATTTTGATTTGCAATAGGGTCTGCGTAAGTATACTATATACTAGCAGGCTAGCATCGTCTGCTACGTAAACCAAATGAGCGATAATGACCGAAACTAACCATTATGGACAAAAAAAAAAAAAATTGCATTTGGAGCGCTTACCATGGTTAGCATCCAAACCAAAATTGTTGGAAAAGGATTTATGTTATACAGGGACAGCAACATTTTTATGGTGCAAGGGTTGAGCTGTGGGACGGGGGTGAATCGGCTAAAAAAATCATAATTTTTAAATTCATGTCAATTTACAGAATGAATTTATGATAGTTTAGGTTTTAGAACCACTTCATCTTATTCTCCTTTTCTCTCCCAGATGAAAACTTTTGCATTGAAAAGTTGATGGAAACATAATCACTTCAAAAAAAATAATAATGAACTAAAAGTTTCCTCGCCCGAAATGGAGGAAATAGAATGATACAGGATGAGAAATTACGTTAATTAGGCATCCCCTATAAAGAAAACACGTTTGTCTGGCGTGTCCCGACAGAACCCTCTCAATCCTACAAACTTTTATTTATGTGTGACCTACACCCCCCCAAAAAAAAAAATGTTGATACCGACCCAAATATTATTGATTTTCCTACTTTTTTTCCAATTTCTTTTTTCTTTTTTAACCGGCAAATAGCGTGGTATAAAGGATTCATATACACTACTCAAAAAAAGTTAAGGACCACTTTTTAAAACGTACATAAAGATTTTATACAAGGTGTTTTATTTCTGGAAATACCTCAGTACAACTGTCCTAAATGTCCTTAAACACGCTGTAATCAATTTCACGCATGGGTGGTTTCAGTTGTTGCACAATGTCTCTCGCATCACTGCACATCCTGAAAAGTGGGCCCCGAGGGGTATCAGCTACCGACATGAAGTGGTAAAAACGAATGTCTGAGTGTCTTTCAGGCAGTTCAGTAACGAGTGTGACCACCTCCTGCAGCAATAACGGCTTCACAGCGCTGTCTCATGGAGCTGATGAGGCGATTGATGTCTCTGACGTCCAGTGCATCCCATGCAGCCTCCAGAGCCACACCCAGCTGCTGCAGTCCAAGTGGATGGGCTTCGAGCTGGTCGAGACTCCTCCCCATCATGTCCCAGACGTGCTCTATCGGGTTTAAGTCCGGGGACCTCGCTGGCCACTCCATACGCTCAATCCCCTGGCCCTCAAGGAACTCGGTCACCACCCTAGCTCGGTGGGCACGGGCATTGTCATCCATGAAAATGATGTTTTGTCCCACATTTTCTGCAAATGGCACCACTATAGGTTCAAGGACCTCATCCCTGTACCTCACTCCTGTCATTGCTCCCCCTGGGACCACGTAGAGACGAGTACGGTTGGCGTAGGTGATGCCTCCCCACACCATGACGCTGCCTCCCCCATAACGGTCATGTTCTGCAATACAGGGGTCTGCAAATCTCTCTCCTGGTCGCCTCCAGACTCTCTACAATCAACAAATTGCTGACAATAGCAATGCCAAGATACAGCTGTCCAGAATGCCATCAAACACAATGACATCAATTTCACACATGCAGTTCTTTCATGATGTCTCTGGCATCATTGCAGTGGGCCATAAGACAAGTGTCTTCCAAAGCATTTTCCGTCTTTAGTCTGTACAATCAACAACTTGCCTACAACAGCAATGCCAAGACACCACCTAAGTGAAACAGATGTAGCCAGAGCCCTAGGGATGCTGGAAGCTGGCCTCAGTCAGCGAAGAGTAGCCAGAATGATGGGCGTGTCACACAGTGTCATTAGCAGAGCAAATCAAAGACACCGAGAGACAGGGCTATACTCCGAGAGACCCCGCAGTGGCCGACCAGTTTCGACAACCCCTAGAGATGATCGCTACTTGACGAATCTCAGCCTCCGCAACCGCTTTCACAGTGCACGCCGCCTCAACAATGACTTCGCTGCAGCAACTGGAGTGATTGTTTCCACTCAAACAATCCGTAACCGACTTCACAGAGCCAATATGCATGCCAGACGGCCAGCTCAGTGTGTCCCACTCACCCCTGCTCACAGAAGAATTCGTCTCAACTGGGCCCGGGAGCATGTCAGATGGACCAGACAGCAATGGCGTAGAGTTCTGTTCACAGATGAGAGCAGATTTTCCCTTGACCACAATGATGGACGTTCGAGAGTCTGGAGGCGACCAGGAGAGAGATTTGCAGACCCCTGTATTGCAGAACATGACCGTTATGGGGGAGGCAGCGTCATGGTGTGGGGAGGCATCACCTACGCCAACCGTACTCGTCTCTACGTGGTCCCAGGGGGAGCAATGACAGGAGTGAGGTACAGGGATGAGGTCCTTGAACCTATAGTGGTGCCATTTGCAGAAAATGTGGGACAAAACATCATTTTCATGGATGACAATGCCCGTGCCCACCGAGCTAGGGTGGTGACCGAGTTCCTTGAGGGCCAGGGGATTGAGCGTATGGAGTGGCCAGCGAGGTCCCCGGACTTAAACCCGATAGAGCACGTCTGGGACATGATGGGGAGGAGTCTCGACCAGCTCGAAGCGCATCCATTTGGACTGCAGCAGCTGGGTGTGGCTCTGGAGGCTGCATGGGATGCACTGGACGTCAGAGACATCAATCGCCTCATCAGCTCCATGAGACAGCGCTGTGAAGCCGTTATTGCTGCAGGAGGTGGTCACACTCGTTACTGAACTGCCTGAAAGACACTCAGACATTCGTTTTTACCACTTCATGTCGGTAGCTGATACCCCTCGGGGCCCACTTTTCAGGATGTGCAGTGATGCGAGAGACATTGTGCAACAACTGAAACCACCCATGCGTGAAATTGATTACAGCGTGTTTAAGGACATTTAGGACAGTTGTACTGAGGTATTTCCAGAAATAAAACACCTTGTATAAAATCTTTATGTACGTTTTAAAAAGTGGTCCTTAACTTTTTTTGAGTAGTGTAGAAAAAACCGACCCACCCATTTTTGTTTCCGTTACTGCAAACAATCATTTAGGGCGCTTACCCTGGTTAGCATCAAAACCAAAATATCTGATTTTTTTAAAATAAAAAACAGGGGCCACTGAGCGTTTTTGATAATACGTTTTTGATTGCGGATGCTATAATTCATTCAAGAAAAATACTTTCTCTTTCAGTAATTTCTAGCATGGCTCTTTTTGAGGGAAAAGTAAGAAAAAGAAAGAAACATAGAAACGTTGGGAGGTATGATTTCAGACTTACAATTCTAGTCACTTTTATTTGTTTAACTCTTTGAAATAATTTCAGGATATTACAAATCGAATACCGGTGCGCAAACTTCAGGAACAAAACTATTTTGTTATAATAATAGCCGCGTGGAAAATCGAATTAAATGAGACATATAATTTATGAAAAATCTATAAAAAATGACTATTGGTGAAAGATGGAGGCCTCTGTCTTGCCATAACCCTAAGCCCCAAGTTAAAAAAAATAGTTTAGTCGTGCATTTTTTTTACGATGATCATCATCATCATATTGTCTTTTGCGAAAGATATCTACCCACGTTATCAATATAGAAAATGGAAGATGATATACACATGTAGAATTTATTGTGAAATGACAGTTACAATAGTAGTTTTAAAAGGTTTTTCGGGACATTATTTGAGAAACTGGGGGAAAAACCCCTAAATTTTCGACATGATGGCCATAATGCAATAGGACGAGAGGCCCACAAATGCAACAATCTCCAATCAATACAAGTTGGCAAAATCGAGGCATACTCTCGGAACGGTTTCCGATGAAGAGAGAGAGGGGGGGGGGATGTTTGATGTAATGTAAAATGACAGGTACTGAGAAGAAAAAATTCAGTAGCTTTCAAGTGTTATTTAAAATTTGTATACAAATTTTATATAAAACGGACCCCTGGTGCACTCTTGAAACCCCCCCCCCCCCCTTTTTCTCATTCTCTCATGTTATTGCTCTTATTTTTGTCTTCTATTTCATATAATTCCCCCTGAGTGATGATACACATAGGGACGGAAGAAGATGCAAGTGAGATTCAGAAAAAGAAGAGAAAATGCAAATCGAGATACATGTATAGGAGAATGATAAAACGACAGAAAGGATGAGAGGGAAAAAAGAGGAAATAGACCAAAAAGGTATCATGTAACCCATAGTGTCCGAAACATGCGCTCTAACCGACTGAGCTACGCTGCCTTCGTGCTTTTGTTATTATGACAAGTCTTTATGAAAAGGGATCCTGATTGATCTGGGTTAATAACACTTGTTAACTGGAACCACCATGTGGGGAATGCAGTATACAACACACATTAAAAAAAAAATTATTAAAATAGCATTTTTGTAACCAAAAAATAGTAATTTCCATACAGTTGCAATTTATTTTTCATTTTACAATTTAATGTTTTCTTCTCTCTTTCAGGCCTTGTTTTAAAAAAGGTTATCAAGATGGGCTTGGTAATCAATCAAAATGCACTTGCCTACTCCATGACGTTTCTGGCAACAAAAATGATGAACACAATCTTCCGCTTCTATTATGTACAACTCTTCACCGATTACTACCACATATCAGAGTCATGGTTCCACGTGGCGCAGGTGGTCTACATGATATGGAACGCTGTCAATGATCCATTGTTTGCATACTGGCAAGACAACTCCAACATCAAGGCATTCCGCTCCCGTCGTCATGCCATCATGTACGGAGCGCCACTGTTTGCCATCTGCTTTCTCCTGCCATGGTTTCCCTGGAAGACCTATGAAGCCAATGAATGGATAATTGGAGTCCATCTAATGGTTTCTCTATGCTGCTATGATACTCTTTTTACCTTTGTGCTCTTATCGTACTGCGCTCTCTTTGCCGAGATATCCACTCGACACGAGGACCGCGTTAGGCTGACCAGGTACGGCCAAGTTGCTTCTATTGTGGGATCAACGTCGGTTCTCATCAGCCAGTTTGTGTCGGACAACTTGAAAAACTTCCATGCCTTCCAGATGTGGTGCGTCATTGTAGCCTTTCTAAGTTGGGCTGCAATGCACTACACAGGGCGCAACGTAAAGGTACAGTGTGATGTTAAATCAACTGGTATAGCACTTTCAAGACAGGACAGTAAGAATATGAAATCACAAGGTCTCTCCAATCAAGATAGTTCTCTCTCCGTATCGTACAAACAAGCGAAACAGATCATCTTCAACAGAAACTTCTTGATATTCGTATTCATCAACTTTTGTCAGATATTTCAGGGTGATTACGGGGCAAACTTTCTGTCTGTCTTTGCGACCCAACTCATTCCGGAGTCTGACCTCTCTTCATCTCAAAGGAAAGTGATGTTTGGTTCATTATTTATCTTGCCACAGGTGAATACAGTATGAAATTTCTTTTCAACATGGTTCAACCCCACCTTGAATTCTTATTTGCATAGAGTTGCTTCAGAGAAAACTAGTGCAGGACGATATTTCAATAAATAAATTATGCAATATGAAAAAAAATTGAATATCCGATAATGGTGTTATGATTCTGTTGATATATTGCGGTAACAAATATGACCAAAATATTGTTGATTATGAAATAGTTAATCATTGTTTATTGACCACAATTGCTGCTCTGCATTGCTGCATTAAACCGATTGCAGAACTTCATAAGTTGGTACACAAATGCCTGCTATTCATAAACAAGCACGGATGAAACAGAAAGCCTTAGTTTCATTTCCCCCTTCCCTGCTCTCAGGTAATTGAAGCTCATAATGAACATATTTTTTAGACTCTGCAATATATCCTGTTATCCATGTATTTCACTGGAGATAATCTACTAACAAAGAAATTAAATATTGACCAGAACTATGGCAAAACTTTTTCATTCTGACTCTGATGAAATTTTCAGTGTTCTGCCTGTTGTTTCACTGTTTATCTTTTATGCTTTTCACACTGTACTTTTTTTCCTTAACCCCGGGAAATTGGTGGGCTAAGGGGGCCTTAGCCCCACCAATTTCCCGGGGTTAAGCTTAGCCCACTTCGTTTTCACACTACGTTTTAGCAAAGTGGGCTAGCACGGTATATAGTACGGTACTATCTGGCCCTGCAAAAAAGCAGGGTTAGCCAGCTTATTGTGGTGCTAGCACCACAATTGCGGTGCTAAGAGATGCAGTGTGAAACGAAACTGGGCTAAGCAATAGCCAATCACGGAAGTCAAAATTGCACGTTAATCACGCTCTGTATGGTAAAATCATCAATATTCATGAGCTGTGGGATATTCCGGGCTTAAGGCGTTAACCCCGGCTAAGCAGATAGTATGGGGTTAAGAATGACAGTGTGAATCCAAAAAAAGATAGAATGGGGTTAAGAATAGTCCGGGGTTAAGGATAGTATGGGGTTAAGGAAATGCAATGTGAAAAGCATATTAGTGTATCTGCACATTATTATTATATGATTATTATGTAATATTGATGAATTGTTTTTCTTCTATTTTTAAGTTACTTGTCTTAATCCTGAGCATTTTCGTCAGTCGACATGGTTACTATCGGATCATTATCTGGTCATTTTATTTCAAAATCTGTTCATCAATCCTCATGTTTCTGATTGGATCTCAGCACACCTATATTCTAGTTATCTTCTTTTTTACAGACAGGTATGTATGATAAACAGAATTTGATTTAGAACTTTTTTTTTTTCACTTAATCCTTAGCTTAGCTGTCCTCAACAAATTTTCACTAGGGCCGTCTGCACCAGCCCGAGTTTTCAAATTAGCGCGCTATTTCTGATCCGGCAAATTATCCCGATCTCGATATTATTTGTAATGGACACGCAATTATCGCACTAGTTCGCAGGATTAATCTTGAGATTGCAATCCCAAGTCAACTTGGGATTATTTGCTAAATAGCACGCTATTTTACGAATTATCCCGCTAATTCGCAGGTGCAGACGCATTCCGGATTATTTTATTCACGGCGTCAGACCATAATGCATCAATGCCTTGCTCGAGCAGGAATCGCTCTTCTTGCGATGGTGGAGACAGGGTTTCTTGAATCTCGAGATTAATTGCGAAGAGGGCCAATCGGGCTAAAATCTCGATATTGAGCAAACTCGGGATGGTGCAGCACCGCCTACTGTGCCATTAGCTGACTTGTTTTATTTTCAAGTCTTTCGCATCTTTTGAGATCAAATTTGTGATACCCATGGTCAAATTGACCCCCCCCCCCCTCAACATATTGACTTTGCCACAGCACACAAGTTTTTTAAGCCCATCATTTTCTGCCTTTTCATTTTCAAGTCTTTCACATCTTTTGAGATGAAATTTGCGAGGCCTATGATGTGGTTCAAACCTGTGGATCCGAGATCAAGATCATTCTGTTTAAGTTCAAGATCAAGAACATAGAAGTTGATATATGGCGCTGTTTTGGTGCTGACGCCTACAATGTTCTGCTCTCAATTTTAACATAATTTACTGATCCTTCAGCGATCTCATTAACTTCGGATCATTATCATCTTTATCTTCTTTATATTTTATTCAACGTAGTGATGTAAGTTATACAATCGAGTTTTATGTCAAAGGACCTGTATTTTGAACATATAGCAATGACTTTTGTGTGCTTGTTCTTGACTGTCGTTGTGTGCGGTGCAGTGTATAGCTTGGACGGGCTAGCGATGGGGAGTCCGGAGAATACATACAGCCTCGTGTTTCAGCAAGAAATAAACCCGGCGTCGAAAGGGTTAAGTTCTCCAAAGACGATAACCTATTCACGGACACAGCTAATGTCATTACACATTCCACCGTTTAAACTACCTGATGAAACGTATTCTTTGATAAAAGACTGTGGTATTGCGAAGAGAAGAAGAGGCCGGAGAGCCGGTATACACATCAAAAGAAAAATTCTGGTTATGATTACACCGCAGCGATTAAAAGTTCAATGTACTGAGACTAAGAAAGGATCAAGTGCAAATGTTAAAGTCAAGTTGAGCCATCAGAAAGTGACCTTGCCCTCAGTGTACATGACCAATACACAATCACTGAACAACAAATTTGATGAGTTTTCAACTGTTGTGAGAGAAGGTGATTTTGACATTGTTTCTGTGAGCGAGACTTGGTTCACTGAGGAAATACCTGATCAAGTGTATAACATTTCTGGTTACTCTATGTTTTCTAAAAATAGGACAGGAAAGCGCGGAGGAGGTGTGGCCTTATATGTTCGAGACGAAATGCATCCAACTCCAGTGAGTCTCTTTACAGTGCCTTCACATCTTGAAATGTTATGGGTTCAAGTACGCCCTCATCGCCTACCGCGCACATTGTCATGCATCTTTGTAGGAACGCTATATAGCCCTCCTAACAACCCCGAAAGTGACTCCTTGATTCAGCACATATCCCATGCTAATGATGACATTCTTGCCAAGTACCAACAAGCAGGAATTATTATTCTTGGGGATGTAAACCGCCTGAATCTAGACCAACTTATCAACGGACATAATCTAAAACAAGTGGTTGACAAAGCAACAAGAAGAGATGCAATTCTTGACAAGATAGTTACTAATATGCATAGTCTCTATTCCTCTATTGAATTGATGTCTCCAGTTGGCCATAGTGATCATAGAGGAGTCAAGTGGCTGCCTAAAGTATATATGTCGAAGCATACTAATTGCACCACGTCAAAAACCATTCAGCCAATGAAGGAATCTGACATTAGACGATTTGGTAATTGGATAGTTCATCAAAATTGGTCTAGTGTCACGAACGCAGATGATGTCAGTACCAAGTGTGATAACTTTACAGTGAACTTAACTCTGCCATTGAAGTCTTCTTCCCATCAAGAAAAGTAAAGGTTCACTGCAAGGACAAACCTTGGATCACACCTGTGGTAAAGGAATTGATAAAGAATAGACAGACCGCTTTTATTAAGTGCAGTTCCGAGTGGTCATCATTAAAGAACAGAGTTATAAGAGAAATCAAAAAAGCTAAAGTGGATTACTACAAGAATCGGATCCAGAGATTAAAAAGTCAGAACCCAAGTGCATGGTTTAAATTTGTTAAAATTGCAACTAGTAACTCAACACTATTGAATGTTATAGAAGTACCTGGACTGGAAAGCCATGATGACCAGGCGATTGCTAATGCAATCAACCACCACTTCACTGACATATCCGCGAATGTTCCTCCATTGGATGTACGACTACTACCAGCTTATCAGCCCATAAATCCTTCAAGTGTCGTAGAGGTCACTCCATGGAAAGTATACTGTGAGCTGAAGAAGACACCAGTTGGGAAAAGTTGCGGACCAGATGGAGTGTCTGCAAAGCTGATTAGAGAATTCGCAGTAGAGTTGAGTTCACCCATATGTGACATTATTAGCACCTCTTACAAGGAAGGAAAGGTCCCATCGCAGTGGAAAAGATCTATTGTGGTCCCAGTACCTAAGAAGTCTCCTCCTACAATAGATCAATTAAGACCAGTCTCCTTGACTGACCACTTTGCAAAGTTGGCTGAACTCTTCATCTATCGTCAACTGATGACAGATATTGATGCAAACATCGATCCCCAACAGTATGGAAGTCGAAGAGGGAATTCTACTACACATTATCTCGTCAATCTTCTTCATTTCCTCCACACAAACGCTGATCGGCTTCAGACTGTTTCCACCGTCGTGATTACCGATTTCTCAAAGGCATTTGACTTGGTCAACCACAATATCGCCATCAATAAGTTGTTCGCGATGGGTGCTCGACCATGTCTCTTGCCTTGGATCAGTAGTTTTCTTCATGGGCGAGAACAGATGACGAGATATAATGGAGTGGTTTCGTCTCCCCTTACTCCTGCTGGAGGGGTACCCCAGGGTACTCGACTTGGGCCAGCAATTTTCCTGGTGCTAATAAATGACGCTCTGAGAAACACCACTGGAATATCGAGATGGAAATACGTCGATGACCTAACCTTTGCAGAAGGCCGTAGGATGGGCTCAAACAGCGTGATACCTTCCACCTTGATAGAGTTTGGTCAGTGGTGTCTAGATAATGGACTTCGTATCAACTCGTCTAAGTGTAAATTCATGAGAGTGTCATTTGCACGGACTGGCCCTCCACCTTTGCATCTTGAGTTAGATGATGCAACTCTCCAAGAAGTCAAAGAGCTGAAGCTTTTGGGTGTCATGCTGCAGCAAAACCTATGTTGGGACGGACATATTCGTGATATCACAAGACGTGCATCGCGGAAATTCTACATCATTCGAGCCCTGAAGCGGTATCGCGCTCCTGTTGCTGACCTCTTGACTGTATACACATGCTATATTTGACCTGTACTTGAATATTGTGTTCCTGTGTGGCACTCATCAATCACGTCGGAGCAGGGCAGTGATATCGAACGAGTCCAGAAGAGGGCACTCCGTATTATCTTCCATGATCGATATCAAAGCTACGAGCATGCTCTCCAGATCTCGGACCTTCAATCGCTCAGTGAGAGAAGAGAACACCTATGCCTACGATTCGCTGAATCACTCTACAGACATTTCCGTGATTGGCTGCCGGACATGCAAAGTATGAACCGAAAGTTGAGGCACAGTGAGAGATTGAGAGACTTTAAATGCAGAACAGAAAGACTACGAAATAGCACTCTTCCTTACTTGGTTAAGACTCTAAATCAACATTTTACTTACTAGGCCCATGTTCTTTCTTTTTGAATTTTATGTGAATCGAATGGACAGATCAGTTATCTCCGCGTTATTGGATCTTCTTAGTACTCAGAATTTTAATAATGTCGTCGTTTTACTATTCATTGAATGTTTACACAATTGTGAATAAGGTATTTATTTATATTCATTTTATGTTTCTTTGTATTTTGATCGTGTGCAATATCAATATTTATTTACCAATATCAATACAGGAGCATTCTTTATTAAATGTTGTAATATTCAATTAAAATATTTTACTTAATATATTCCCAATTGCATATTTTGTTTAATCACTGAATTAGTACGATTTATAATTGATTACGTTTAATCATGAATGATATTAATTTTATCACAATTTGAGTAGAGATTGCATGACTTTAGTTTGATTTTATTTTTACCATATATTAACCCAGATCATTCAATTTTATTTTAAACCTGTGCAATATCAATCTACAAACAACCAATTTCAAAATACAAGCATTCTTGTATAATAATATTCAATTTTAATAACTTTCTAGTAATATCATACTTCCTAGATTGCATTGTCATTCCCAGAGAATACACTTTTATTTCTTATTAATAATTGTTCCAAAAAGTACTACTTTCAATTGTGCATGCATGTAACTATTTCATTTACTATTTATTTTTCGAACCAAATGTTTAATTGTATCATTTATTTTATCTTGTACATACATTGTAACATTTCGAGGTAACTCTTCGTTATTTTCTGTTTTTTGTGTTGTGAACCAAAGTTCAACAAAATCGATACATTGTAACCATTGCAATTCAGTCTTTGGACTGCGAGAATGGATATTTTCAATAAAATCCTTCAATCAATCAATCAATCAAGATTTGCAGGTCAAGATTGAGACCACAATATCAGATTTAAAACCATAAAGATGATATTCATTGATTATCAATCGTAAATTACCTGCATAGAACATATCGGTGTGCAAATAATGAGCCTACATTATGTGTATTTGTTACTATTCTTTTTATCAAATCATTATTATCTGCCTAAAAGCCACCATATAGGGAATTAACATTAGGAGAAAAAACATTGTTGAACATGGAAGAGGTCAAAACAATTCCCCCTAACGTTTGGTAAAAAGCGATTGTTTATTGTTATTATTATTAGCCCATCCAACCTGTGGACCTGATGAGCTTATGCCATGACGTGGCATCCCTCGTCCGTTGTCTGTTCGAAATGCTTGTTTCTCATCATTTTATCTCCACTTTCAATCCTGTGTGCTTTATTTGATAATTCTATGTGGGGGATTCAAACTTTCTACTCAGAATTTCAAAACTCATTCAGTACCGGTATGCTAATATATGCACATTTTTCAATATTAACAAATAATGCTGGTTCTTTATTGTTTTGCCCTATTTCGATTTCTTTTTTCTCCATCTGGTATAGGTACATGAAGTTCACTAAATTTCTAGACAGAATTCTGACATTTTGAATTAAAAATTTGCACTCCGTCATTTTATGTTATCGATAAAAAAAACACAAATGTTTTTTCATTCACTCCAGTGTCATTTGGGTTTAAAAATGACAGTAATTTCTTGGCCAGATGAGAGATCATCACCACGTCATTGAGGTGAACTATTCTTTTTTTTTTTCATTTCCTTGGCAGAATTTTACCTGGTTCTGTGACACCTTTCTTCAACCTTTGTGTGTCTGACATCATCGATAATGATCAACAAAGGTACCAGAGAATGTAAGTATTTCAAGACACAGCATGCAGTTGGCTATTTGCATCACAATTAGCAGTACCGGTAATCTAATTTAATAATTCACACTCACAGGAAAAACAATCGACTTCTATAAAAAAAAAATTCTCTGTTGACGTGTCATGGTGTGATGGCTCTGACTCTCACCTTCCATTTTTATAGATTATCCTACACCATGGCCCGTATTCTGAAGTCAGGTTTAACTTAGACCATGGTCTAACTCTGTGCTAAAATTATGGGAAGCCAAAAGTGTCAACATTTTTATTAATTTGTATGTTTCTTTTTTAACTGTGCTCTTTCCTGATTCATCGATGGTGAAGACAATCATCTATTTATACTTCCTAGACAATTATGAATGATTTGAGAGCCACATGAGCTGAACTATGATATCATTAGTGATTTATGTAACAATTGGCTATCCATACTTAAACCACAACTTTAAACCTGAGTTTAAGTTAAACCCGAGTTCAGAAAACGGGCACATGTGTTATAATTTCCTTCAGCAAGAAGTCAACCCCCATTTTGTTGCACTCGACTCATGTCAGGTGAATGATTACCTGGTAAGATCAATTCCTTGAATGCTTAGCGATTATAGGGTGGCTCAGCTACAGCAAAGATAATAATATGATATCATGTACTGGTAACTTTGCTTCAGTCAGAATCTTTTGGGATGGCACAATTTTTTTGGGATGCTGAATCTTATGTGCATTAACCTACATTAAACCCAGTATAGTACATGTAACTACGGTATATAAAGGGCGATAACCACATACATGATATTGGGTTCTTGTATGTAGGCCACACGCTCGTCAGATGCGATATTTCTGGTGCTCTGCACCCATTCGTCATCATCCATTGCCTTCTCTCACAAAGGCTTGTTCTATTAACTCTCCCTAACATTCTTGGCATCATCAAACCAAGTACCAAGTACTTTACCCTGTACCATACAACCTTGGCTTTAAAGCATTATGCTAATGAGGCAATCTGATGTAATCTGAAGGCCATAAATTCATAGAGGTTTAGTGGCTCAGTGGAAATGTCCCCTGACTTTGATCCACAGGGTCTCTGGGGTTCAAATCCCACTGCAGCACTCGCGTCCTGTGGCAAGGTGTTTATCTACATTTGCCACTCTCCACCCTGGTGTAGTAAATGGGTACCCTGTAGGAAGGAATTTCTTGAGAAGTCTTGAGAATTCCTTGAATGCTTAAGAGTCCAATCAGTCCAATCAGTGAAGCCATGTTAAAGCTGGGGTAATAGTTTACTGCGGCAGCCCGAACACGTACTAAAGACGTCGTGTCGAGGTCCCCGGGGCAAGGGTAATAGCCCATCAGGGAAAATTATTTTACTTCTTTCCACTCGGGAAAAATCAGAGAATTTGATAGAAAATACCTCAAATCAGGGGGAAAATGCCTCAAATGAGCGGAAAATCAGGGAATTTTGATCAGCCCAAAAGTCAAAAGCACAGTAGTCATCAGTCAGACTCTGTTATATTTTGTTGTATATCAAAACAACATCCATTGAATGACTGGTTATGGTGGTACTAATTAATTTTACATTATTGTTTTTATACTGAAAATACATGTAATTCACTGCAACAGCTTAAAAAACATGCGAAACTGGGAATGGGTTTAAACAATTATCAGGGAATTTTTAAACTTCAGGGAAAATCAGGGAATTTTTTTATCTTGAAAAGCTGAGAACCCTGGCTTAGAAACATTGTATTAAGCGCATTTTGCATATTATTATTAGTATATTTGTACCTATTTACCTCACCAACGCATGGCAAATGTATATTGATGCATTGCCTGAGCACACGAGCACCATGTATATCAATAGAAACTTGGTTTGATAAACAATCACCATATTACAATGTGCAGGCAAACATTTCTTTGACTGTAGACTCTGCTGACACCATCGTGAATTATGTGACTGAAAAGAACTAAAAAGAGAAGGAATCTGTGAAATTTGCAAATTTTGAGATGAGATTTATGAGAAGTCAAAATACTGCAAGGTTAACTCCATACTCTTTGTATCACTGTGCGTATCCGAAACATTGTTTCTATAAGAACTAATAGCACTCGTAATTGTTGAAGACATCCCCTTCTTGCTTCTTTTCAAATGCCACTCCCCCCCCCCCCCCCCCCCAGGAATCCTCTGTCATCCACAGTCTTTGGCTACAATGCTTTGTTCACCAAGCCAGCATCCTCCTTAGCTCCTATGATGGTAGTAAACATTCTCAATCGCTATGGTTACCAAGAGCTACAGGATGAGCGTCTCTCACTCCAAGGAACCACTCAGCTCAAAGAAACCATGTTCTTACTGACCTGTTTTCTACCGATCATTGTAGGTTTGTTGCAGCTTGTGGCATGGAGGAATTACACGATACGCAATAGTCACATCGCCATAGCCAAACATGTAGAAACGTAGTGTAATAAATCATAAAAGTTACTGTTGGCCGCTTGTTTGGAGGCGCCTTTAATGACTTGTCTTGTATCTGTTTGGTATCAGGGTACTGGTGTATAAGTAGGTACCTTGAGATGGTTTATGAAAGTTCTCGGCACTGACCAAATTGTCATCAATTTCAGTGAAACTCTTGGTTTTGATTGGCTGAGAAGCACTGGTCTCTAACTGTTACTATGGGAAATGATAGAGAATGAAAAAAACTTGTCAGTGCTAGACAGTTTAATGAAATGATGTCCTGGGTCCCATCTTACATAGAGTTGCAATTAATCCGATTAACCTCAACTATATGGAAGTCCATCATCGTCATAATTTTCCCTGCAGAAAATTTGCACAATGTCCTTTGTAAACAAAGAGAAGCTTACCAAATTTTAAAGACAGCAATGAATGTATGACTATACATCACATCTAGAAATTATTTAGAACAAACATTCATTTAGATATTGTTGGTGGCTTTTCATAGTTATGGTTGATTGGATCAATCGCAAATCTTTGAAGACTGAGCCTGGTAAGTTTCATTTGTTAATTTCCCTTGAAGATCTGGTGCCATTTAAAGGCAAAGTGTTCATATTCAAATTCTTCTGAACAGACTTAAATTTTTTTAAATGTATTCAAGAAGAGCTTGTTACTATTTTTCCAGAGCTTAAATTTTGGAATCACAATAACAAAAAAAGGAATCTCTAAGATTTTGATCCATAATTAACAGCACATGGTCATCAGTCCGTATAAGTAAAACTCCATTTTAGTAATCCACCGATGAATCCCAGCCATGGCGTAATTCCCTTCAGCAATAAATTGATCCAAATTGTGCTGCACTCAACCCAGGTGAGGTAAATGGTACCTAGAAGACATTTCTTCCTTGAAACGCAGAGCGCATAACAGCTGCTCTGCCAAAGCAAGGGTATCTACATGTATGCTTCATTAGTGTAGAGCGCTTAGAGAAGTTCTGATGAAGTAAATGTTAAGCATTATATAAGCAAGTATAATAATTATTAGTAGTGTTAGTTTACTTTTGAGTGTTTCTGTATTATACTACTATCCTCATTCATTCCCTGTGGCACAAAAAGGCCTCCATGCTTTTCTTTCCACTTTTGGCAGTCTCTAGCACAATCCCTGGTCTTCTGTATACTTCTCATTATATGGGAATTTTTGGTTTATTAAAACCTCTTGAAATCATTTGATGTGGTTCAAGAATGTGAATGGAATTGGAATATCATCCTGACATTCCGCTTGTTCTTGATAAAGGCCCATTGAATATTGGTCTTATGAATTTAGGTATTGTATAGTATCAGAAAGCTATACCATGCTTCAGAAATGGTTTTTATTGAAAAGGCAGAAGGAAAACAAGTTTAGTTTTGGACACAATTTTTAGTTTTGACAATTTCCATCCCAAAATACCTATAAATATGAGACTTAAGATCACATCTTTCGTAAAATATTTGTTATATGATATACTTTTGCTTCACATCTTACAACGAATTCCAACAGTAAAGAATCATCAGGGACAACAAAAGTATACATGTATCATTTTCATTCTTGTCATTTGGAATACATTTGTCTGTAACAATGTTTTATTTTTTTAATGGGCACTTTATACCCAGAATACCCTCAAATGTGCATAGAATTTGAGTACCAGTATAGGTACTGTAAAGTATGAAAAATAGATATATTATTAAGAATATTCATAGGACATTCAAGGTGCAGTTCGAATGGGGATTATATGTCTATGCAGTAAATTTAGGTGATGTCTCTATTAGTATAAAAGGGCATTGAGCTTGCGTTTTCCATAGCTATCAGTTGGATATCTGTTGTCATAATATGTTATGTATTTTATTTTTTTAAGTCGTTGGTTGAGTATTTTTATATTTATACATAGACTGATAATTATGTATCCATTGAAGTGGATTTTCTGGCTGCAATTTATTCAAGCATTATTATTGTAAGTACTCCTGAAATACATATAGCTAGATCAAAAAAATTATTAACTATTAAGAGAATATATTTTGTATTGATTTTTATTTTATAATCTTTACATTGTGCATTATTTCAATGCATTCAACTCCGTTGTGACCATATCATTATATGAATTGTAATACAGAATGGATCTTTTTGTTTTGCACTTATGATGGTATTATAATTGTACAGGTTTTTTTTATTAGGGTTAAAACAGTAGCAACACATTTATAAAAAACAACCATAAGCGACCAATTATTGGGCAGCTAATGATATTTCAGCATACAAATTCTTTTGTGCATTGTGTTTAATTGATAATTGCTATCTTCATGATGGTCCTTTGCTGGTTACCTACTTTAAAGTCTTTCAGAATTCCAGTGCATAATGGTATTTGAAAATTTCATGTTAGATTTTTGTACTAGATTGATTTTGATGCAAGAAAGATGTACCCCAAATAGGAAGGAAATAATTATTCTTCTGCATTTAACAAACTTTGCATAATTATACATAAGGCCTTTCCGCTTAAATGAATTTACTTCAATAAACTCAGTACTTGGGATGGTGCATGCTTCGATATTGGTTTTATAGAGTGTCACTTTTTTGTCAACTATAAAAAAAAGTAATTAGGGTGTAAACTTGTACATTGTAATAGGAATGAGTACTATTATAATTATTTTCACATTATCATGACTAATTTCAGACTTAACAATATCCAAATAAATATGGGGGTCACCTTGATGTGACATTAATAGGCCTTTTAATAGTTGGGGGGAAAATCTTTACTTTATATGGAAATTTTATTGAAATTGAGTAAACAGACAATTATATTAATTAATCAATTATTTAATGACATTTTAATGTCTGATTCTTTCACCACGCAGTGAATGCGGCTGTACTGTATGCAAAGAAGTGAGCCAATGATGTCACAAGCTCATCTTTTTTGTATCTAATATTCATAATATTTCACATTCCTATTTTGCAGTATCCAACAGATGTGAAACATCGTTTCACATAAACTCAACTAGAACTCAATTGCACCTCATCACCTTCAAGATTCTTTAGAACCCAAGTAATTATGAAATACTAAAGAGAAATGACAGGATACATCATTTATAACCTCCCACCCAGAGGCGGTGGAACGTCAGGCTCATACAATGAAAGTGGAGGGGCACCTATTGTTTGGCAGACAAAAGGTGCCCCTCCATTTTCTTTCTCCGAGCCTGATGTTTTGCCGCCTCTGCTCCTACCCCAAAACTAACAATTAGTAGCCAAAAATCAACTTTGATATTTTTATTGAGATTGAAAAGGGACATCATAAGCTTCAAAATGATATCTTAATATAACTCAAAATTTATCTCCGATACTCCACACAAGTACTTGAATGAACTTAGACAAAACACATTGAGAGCTTCAATTAATAAAGGAGAAACATAGTTTGAATTTGAAGGTTACTCAAACATGAGATGTGCACACTATGCAATCTCTGCGAAACTTCCAAGAAGTCTTCTTTTTTTAATGGTGTCAAAGAAACTCTTGTATCTTGTCTTTTATTTTACTTTGCAACTTCAAATCTCACAGTATGAAGAAAAATATTTACTGGTACTCTTTCAGATTAGCTTATTTTCAAGATTTTATGATTTGATATTTTAGCTTATTTTCAAGATTTAGTGAATTGATATTTTAGCTTATTTTCAAGATTTTATGAATTGATATTTCAAGCTATTTACTGAAAACCTACTCTGGCTACTTATTGTTCTTTTGGGTTGGCTGGTCACATTGGTTGTCACTATGAGGTATTTGTATTCAAAGTTATGTTAATTAATTAGCATACCCACGAGGAGTGTAATCATTTCTGTTGGATGTAATAGACTATTATTATTTGAAAACAAGGGTATGGTTTTGTCTCATGAATGTGTATGTAACATATCATTTACCTGAAGACGGCAATAACATACTTTTTAGGACCAAATATGCGCATTAAATTATTTAATGCTGTCATGTGAAGCCCCCAATGGTTCAGTACTGTATATTATACTTGCACATGTTTTATTATATTATACTTACACATATTATACTTACACAATAGTTTTATTGCACAAATCTATAAATAAATTCTATGCATAATATAATAATGTAATAGATACTGTGAGGTCATTTCATGGACTCTTGTTTTGTATGTTACAGCCCATTTTAGTGCATGTCATACTCACAGTACTATGCACATTTAAAGTGTCATTTCATACTGCCATTTGGATATTTGCCTTCCTATTTCATTAGATCTTTAAAAGTTTTTACCTCTTTAATATTGGTCTATTCATTCAACTCGATGTCCTTTTTAAAAAGTGGATTCTTTTGTACATTTTAAATGTCTTGCCCATTTGACCTATTCACTACTTAATTCAGTTACGTTGTATATTCAGGGATTTCCTGTTTTGAGAAGGAAATGGATTATATTGATCTGAAATAGTGCATAGTCAATATAAACTATATTTTATACAATAAAAGAATCTGATTCTATTATCAATAAACATAGTGATGAAAATAAAAGACATGTTGTGTACTCATTCTCATAAGCTTACTGGGGTAACTAGAGAGTATTTCATCAACAGTTGTAGTCTAACAATGTTCCTTTATTTTGATTGGCCTAGATGCACAGGGGACGTTCATGAAGACTTATCTATCCTAACTTTACCATCTCTGTGACACAGATATAAGGATCCTTTGATGGTTTGGTCTTACCATGAAAACCTTGATTGTCTTTGGCTGTTTAACCCTGTTACCATGGTAGTTGCCAAAATGACAAAGCTACTATAGTTATAACCCTTTATAAAACAGGGATAACATGTCCCTGGTGTTTGGCTGTTACTATGATAACTACCAGAAAAAAAAACAGACTTACAATTTTTCATGAAACGCTTTTCTGGTCACTAATCATTTCAAAGTTTATTTAGTAATCATATTTATTTATTATTTATTCATTTATTGGTATATGCACATATATTGACCAGCAGCAGGGCTGAAAGGGTCAATTTACAATAATAATACAAAGTACAAAAAAAAACATAACAAGTACAGTAAGTATAATTTTGGCCAAATGATTGAATGGCATTATGAAAATCAATTTACATGAAGGTATATGTATTTTTTTAATACAAAAGGATCGATAAGAGAAAGAAATGTGAGAGAGCAGGGGGATAGAAGTAGAAATGTATTACAGAAAGAGAAACCTGAGACGGGGAAATAGAGGGAGGTTAGAGAAACTAAAGAGGAGACAGAAACCAAGAACATTATAAATGTTTTCACAAAATTAAGTACATTAGTGAACATTCTACACATTCACATATATAATATAATTATCATTTTCTAATTATCTGTCTACATTTCATGGCAAATATTAGAACATTATTCAATGGAATGTTCTTTTTTAAGGTTTTATTTCTCTTGAAGAAACAAAATTATTACAATAAATCATACATAATAATAAATGAAAATAAGAATATCGAATTAAACAGTGATATATTTTTCCATCTAACAATACAGAACCATAATGTCATTACCAAATTATTAAATAAAATCATGTTATGTAACAATTGAAAACTTCACATCCACCGACCTATCCTCTTCAGTACAGATTCAATGACTGCCACTAATTAGACAGGGGGTGTATTGTGGTTGATTTAAGATGGTTTAAGAGGTTGGGTGGGAGAGGTAAGATGGTATAAGAGGTTGGATGGTAGAAGTAAGTTGGTGGGAGAGGTAAGATGCAATAAGAGGTTGGATGGTAGAAGTAGGGTGGTGGGAGAGGTAAGATGGAATAAGAGGTTGGATGGTAGAAGTAGGGTGGTGGGAGAGGTAAGATGGAATAAGAGGTTGGATGGTAGAAGTAGGGTGGTGGGAGAGGTAAGATGGAATAAGAGGTTGGATGGTAGAAGTAGGGTGGTGGGAGAGGTAAGATGGAATAAGAGGTTGGATGGTAGAAGTAGGGTGGTGGGAGAGGTAAGATGGAATAAGAGGTTGGATGGTAGAATTAGGGTGGTGGAAGAGGTAAGATGGTATAAGAGGTTGGATGGTAGAAGTAAGTTGGTGGGAGAGGTAAGATGGAATAAGAGGTTGGGTGGTAGAAGTAGGGTGGTGGGAGAGGTAAGATGGAATAAGAGGTTGGATGGTAGAAGTAGGGTGGTGGGAGAGGTAAGATGGAATAAGAGGTTGGATGGTAGAAGTAGGGTGGTGGGAGAGGTAAGATGGAATAAGAGGTTGGATGGTAGAATTAGGGTGGTGGGAGAGGTAAGATGGAATAAGAGGTTGGATGGTAGAAGTAGGGTGGTGGGAGAGGTAAGATGGAATAAGAGGTTGGATGGTAGAATTAGGGTGGTGGAAGAGGTAAGATGGTATAAGAGGTTGGATGGTAGAAGTAAGTTGGTGGGAGAGGTAAGATGGAATAAGAGGTTGGGTGGTAGAAGTAGGGTGGTGGGAGAGGTAAGATGGAATAAGAGGTTGGATGGTAGAAGTAGGGTGGTGGGAGAGGTAAGATGGAATAAGAGGTTGGATGGTAGAAGTAGGGTGGTGGGAGAGGTAAGATGGAATAAGAGGTTGGATGGTAGAATTAGGGTGGTGGGAGAGGTAAGATGGAATAAGAGGTTGGATGGTAGAAGTAGGGTGGTGGGAGAGGTAAGATGGAATAAGAGGTTGGATGGTAGAATTAGGGTGGTGGGAGAGGTAAGATGGTATAAGAGGTTGGATGGTAGAAGTAGGGTGGTGGGAGAGGTAAGATGGAATAAGAGGTTGGATGGTAGAAGTAGGGTGGTGGGAGAGGTAAGATGGTATAAGAGGTTGGATGGTAGAAGTAGGGTGGTGGGAGAGGTAAGATGGAATAAGAGGTTGGATGGTAGAAGTAGGGTGGTGGGAGAGGTAAGATGGAATAAGAGGTTGGATGGTAGAAGTAGGGTGGTGGGAGAGGTAAGATGGAATAAGAGGTTGGATGGTAGAATTAGGGTGGTGGAAGAGGTAAGATGGTCTAAGAGGTTGGATGGTAGAAGTAGGGTGGTGGGAGAGGTAAGATGGTATAAGAGGTTGGATGGTAGAAGTAGGGTGGTGGGAGAGGTAAGATGGAATAAGAGGTTGGATGGTAGAAGTAGGGTGGTGGGAGAGGTAAGATGGAATAAGAGGTTGGATGGTAGAATTAGGGTGGTGGAAGAGGTAAGATGGTCTAAGAGGTTGGATGGTAGAAGTAGGGTGGTGGGAGAGGTAAGATGGTATAAGAGGTTGGATGGTAGAAGTAGGGTGGTGGGAGAGGTAAGATGGAATAAGAGGTTGGATGGTAGAAGTAGGGTGGTTGGAGAGGTAAGATGGTCTAAGAGGTTGGATGGTAGAAGTAGGGTGGTGGGAGAGGTAAGATGGTCTAAGAGGTTGGATGGTAGAATTAGGGTGGTGGGAGAGGTAAGATGGTATAAGAGGTTGGATGGTAGAAGTAGGGTGGTTGGAGAGGTAAGATGGTATAAGAGGTTGGATGGTAGAAGTAGGGTGGTTGGTGAGATTGAATAACAGACTTAATAAAATGGGTTAAGACGGTTTAAGAGGTTGCATGGTAGAAGTAAGGTGGTAAGAAAATTGGAGGAATGATATTGGGGATCGGTGGTAGGAGAACGAGGGTGGCAGGAGAGGTTGGGTGACAGGAGAGACTGGATAGCGGGAGAAATAATGAGGTAGAATGAAAGAGAATTGTAAGAGAAGTAGCGTGGGTGACGATGTAGAGGTGGGATGTTAGCCTTGGTAAGAGATGGATGTTGGCAAGAGAGAGATAGGATATCGGGAGAATAAGAATGTAAACTCCGCCATGGTAATAAACAGCGCTATGAAAGTAAATAGGGGTCGAATATTTGGGGGCAGTATAGGCCTATGTTGTCGGAGCGTTGTGGCCCAGTGGATTAGTCTTCTGATTTTAAAACAGAGCGTCGTGGGTTCGAATCCCAGCCATGGCGTAATTTCCTTCAGCTAAAAATTCATCCACATTGTGCTGCACTCAACCCAGATGAGATGAATGGAAACCTGGCAGGAATTTATTCCTTGAAATGCCACCGCGCTGTAAAAAGGCTGCGGGGCTTAAGCCAGGGTAATAATATCCAAGTCCTTTGGAAGCGCATAGGGACGTTATGACATAATGTGATATGCGCTATACAAGAACTGCGTTATTATTATTATTATGTTGGAAGAAGAGTACATTGTAAAAACGTTTAAATTTTAAGTCCGTCACTCTTCCAAATACTGTTTTTGTTTAAACAAGTTGTTTAGAAAGTTTAAACAATTCTTGAAGTTTAATATAATATGAAAGAATAATATGAAATAATAATATTAAATAATGTTCTTCTATTGATTGATTTAAGTCAATGTTCAAGTGTTATATTACCTTTTCCTCGAATTAATTAAAAATATTGATTCACTGTATAGTCGTTCCAAATTCTCTAAATTCAATCTCAAATTCGTATAACAGTATTTAGTTTCAATATAATTTTTTCTTGCTTTTCTTTCTCTCTCTCTTTCTCATACTACCCTTTTAGAGCGCTAAAAGACTTAACTAAATTTGCGCTGTATGAAAATTTAGTATTATGATTATTGTTATTACAATGTACTTGGTAGTAGAAAATGGTGGAGCTGAAGCACCGGTCAGGAACCGGTTCTGCGGCCTCTGTATTGTCAAAAGCATTATCATGCACATTGATGAATCTAGAGACATACATCTACGTTTCATGTCTTTTCAGGTTCATATTATGTTGGCAGTAATTATGCTTCATGTATGTATGTATGTTTTATTTATTTAAATACGGGATAAGAAAACCTGCTATCAGCCGCAAGGCTGTTTTTCAGCAAGTCCGTACATAAAAGTTGAAAAAAACATAAAACAATAAATTATAAATCAAGAACAAAATAATAAATACAAGTACAAACATTTGAACAGATATAAGTTACATTGTACATGATGAAAATAAAGATTTGAGATAAGAGAATAAGCACTAAAAAAGCAACAAAAAATATATATACACATTCAAAACATTAACAAAAGTACAATCAATATACATGATAAAAAAACGAAAACAATACAATGGTCAGAATCTCAGTCAGCAACAATTACGGAAAACTAATAGGAAAGATATTTTGGATGCATTTTTTAAAAGCCGGTAGATTTGTTTGTGTTCTTACAGATTGGGGGAGATTATTGAATAAATGACTGGCAAGATATAAAGAGCTATTTTTCAAATAATTGGTGTGGGGTTTTGGAAGATAAATATACTGTTCGATATTTCTAAGTGAATGGTGCGTGTCCTTAATTGTAAGTTTTGAGTCTAGCACATTTGGAAGCAGATTATTTAATAGTTTGAATAGCAAAGTGACGAGGTCTTTCTTTAACTTTACATTTAAGCAGTCAACAGAAACAGTCTGATAAAGAAGTGTTCTACTGTAGCGACAATCCACCTGTAGAATTATAATCAATGCTCTGTTTTTTCAATGACCAAGTTTGTGAAAACGAATTGTTTCCTTAAGATTTAAATTATGCTTCATCTAATTTATTATGCATCTTTGGGGGGATATTACTGTCTATCCGAGAAGTGATCTTCGTCTAAATATTCAGATTAATTTAAATCTTATGGAAACAATTCGTTTTCACAAACTTGGTCATTGAAAAAATTAATTTCCCTTTTCATATTATAATCAGCACTAGTAAGTTTTATCATTCTTATCAAAATCAATCGAACCCAATGTGTGCATTTACGAGTTCATATCAATAACTTAAAAACTGGACTATATTTGCTTATTTTTCTTAATTAGGTAGACCTACGAGAACAAAACACGCAAAAATAATTGCGTCATGCTTCTAGACAATGCCGAAGATTATTTAATTCTTATATAAGTATTCATCAAAATCCCTTCCCTCATTTTCTTCTTGAGCTCAGCAGTAGCCTCTTATATAGTAACAAGCGCCCCCACACGCTAATTTTCGGTGATGGGCTGCATCGAATGTCACGAAGCATAATTTACGAATTGACTTCTACACCGCGGCGTCTCGTCACTGCGGCAGAAGGGTTGCTAAATACGACTTCTGATTGGTCGACAAGAATCTCGTCATTCTCGTCTGATTAGTCACTTGTACTTTACTGCTCCGTCTTTGAGGAATCATAACTTCCTTCTTTTTTTGATTGGACAGTAAGTTAATTATACAGCCAGTCTCCATCTTTCTGCGTAAGAGGATTGATTTTATGATCGCAACATCTGTAATGGTATTTGCAAACACATGTTTAGTGCAAGTCGATTTCCAAAAGTTTTCTGATGTCGAAACAAACGGTGTATAGGCTACGAAAATGATGCACATCCTCGCTTCGAACCTCTTACCGGCATAGTTGAAGAAAGTCATTATGGGAAGATAATATTCATTCGGCTTGTAGGCAACACTGACAGCGGAGAACAATTATGAATTATTTGGGGTTTTACCAACAAATTGGTTTATTTCATGCATATCACGCTTATATTTCGAAATAGCAAAGGAGGAGGGTTAAGAAAATCTTTGATGAACTATACAGTTAAACATTTGCTTTGTGTAACAAGAAACCCTCGAATGGGGGATAGATCAACAGTTGAATATCTTAACATCTATCAATCGTGTGTTTGTTCATTCTATGGTGTTATTCACCCCGCTGAGTTCACCTTCTTCTAATAATATCAATGCATAATACATCAACGTACTAAGACTAAACCATCAATGTGAAACCTTATATCTGAGTCTGTTTGCCTCACCGAATATTGAAGAATTTTAAGCACAATAAACCTCCTGTCTAGCCGGAACATTATTGCGATACCTTCTGAACAACAGACTGTTAGCTGCCGGTCCCATCACCATGGTTGCTTCGGAAAACCTCCTAGGTGCATCGACCATTTCATCGTCGCCATCATCTTATATCTATCCCAACTTTACTCAGTCATTTGACAACATGAATGAGAGCACGACCACCATCAACACCACCTTCGACCAGACCTCCGTCTTCGACTACGCCTCGACGTCGTACTACGACGACATCTGGGAAGAAAACCCCGCCGAGTTCTGGGTGCCCGTCATCATCTTCGGTCTCATCTTCTCAATCGGTATCCCTGGTAATGCCATCGTTCTCTACATCCTCCTGTGCTCTAGGAACGCCAGGACTGTGACTAACATGTACTTGGTCAATCTATCCCTGGTCGATCTCATCTTCCTGACCGTGGAAGCACCGGTCAAGATGAAGGCCTATTTTATGGTTCATGAACATGTTGATTCCGGTGGTACCAATATTATTCTTTGTAAGATCAGTGTATTCTTGATCTATGTCAATCTGTCTGTCAGTATCACCACCCTAGCAGCTTTGGCAATCAACAGATACTGCGCTGTCATGCATCCAGTTAGTACAAGGATACAAAGGTAAGTCAAATCAAACGGCATGCTTTGGTGCTCAAAGTATTTTCATACGATGGTGAAACGGCAACGTATAACATGTATAAATGCAAATGTATTGTCCTTTTTTATACTTCTAGGTATTTACCAAACTCAGAAACTACGTTTTTCAACTCTTTTGGAAAGAAGAAAATTAATCATTCTTGCATCGTGTCATCTTGAATGTTCTTGTGAGAAATCGTTAACAGCTAATATCACTTGGCGGAATTGTGTTCTTCTTATCTTTGATGATTATTTCAAATGGTGTGATGACTTGTCCTCAATCCACTCACGTGTTCATAGAAGAACATAATTACTCCTCGAAGTCTATATACAATAGAATGATTTGAAACCTACACTGGCAATGGAATATCACTTATTGGTTTTCCTTCCGATGGTGTTAATAGCTTACATTAGGTTTCTCTAATGAAGAGGATTATCATTAATAAGCATCTAATGGCTCTGAAGTTAAATCTAATATACTTTCTCAAATCGGAGTATGATTGTTTGCCATTCTTTTCTGTATTCAACAAAATAAAACATGATGAATTAAAAAGCAGAATATCATAGATTACATACATAGGAACATACAAATATTTTCAATTCATATTTTTATATTTTTTATCAAAAAGTTTCATGGACATTTTACATAGAAAAAAAATTATTCGATGTATATGGTGTAATAAAGGGTATCAAAAATCATATAAATGGAAGTTATGGCAAGAATATGTTGTCTTGACCGATGGCTGATACAAATGCTGTGAAACAACGTCCGGTCGTGTATCCATCTATTTATGTTCTCTAATAAGGAATATAAGAAGTCGGCGAGAAGTCACGAAACATTCGTCCTTTCCAGGAAAAAATTGTAAAGATACCTGTTTGGATAGAAATACTTTCTTTTGAAAGTGTTGTATTTGCTGTTCAATGGGGGAGATATAGATCAAGTAAATTTGAACAAGTCCTGTATATTTCTGAATATATGTCTTTTTCTTGTGTAAACATGCACATGTTACTTATTAAGTAGGGGAGATTGGATTTAAATAACATAGATTCTATGATTCTGTGGCGGTTTTCACCTCATGGATTCACAAGTTTAAAGATTTATTTAGGAAACAAGAGAGAGTTTTTATGTGGGTGGAAATGAATATACCCGGGAATAAATTGATTGCATGGATGTTTGTGGTTTAGTCGAATTGACCGTATCATTATTCACCGGTGATGCAGAAATCCTGAAAAAGTTCGGGATGCACGTTACAACCCGGCTAGGCAGTTTTAGATTAGGATAGTGTAGGCGCAAGTCTTTAAAAATAAGAATGGTTTGATGACAAAGAGAAAACATATAATTTTTAAAGAACAAGAATTAACTTTTTTCTGATAATATTTATTTGTTAGGGGAACAATTTTTTTAAAAGAAGGAGAACTTCACGTAGAGATTAATTTAAGCATGAAGCATGTCCAACATTATTGTTTAATTTCCATCATTCCTTATGACGGGTTTTTCTTTTTCAGTCATGCTGCTGTCATCATCTTTTAAAATGTTTTATAACGATAAAGAAAATCGGAATAACTGACACAAATTTACATAGAAAAGTCATAAAGCAAGGTTCAAATTGCTTTGCAGATGATTACTAGAAACAACTAGATATCAATTATGCCCCCCCCCAAAAAAAAAAAGAAACTGGTCGTATCCGGATGATAATAGATTCGTTAGTTCTAAAGTGAAAAAGCAGTGATACACAAACTGAATAAAAATTCAGTGATAACATTGACAATCAACTATGCTCAAAATGGATTGTATCAAACTTATATAAGCATAATATACTATACGCTTGAAGCTAATACCGCATTCTCCAGTAATGAATTAAATATATCAAATACTTCAAAATACGAGTGGAGGATTTTCTTAGTCTTCTCTCTTCGTTTACAAAGGGGAGAGCGGAGAGAGGACGGGAAAAAAGTCTGTACAATTGCGTTGAAGACAATTTTTTCTAAATGCAAGCAGTGAGTATAAGTTTGGGGAAATGTTTTTTTTTATAAGCTTACCTTATATTTTGCGTGATCTCGACCGCACTCAGGTGTCCTTACTTTGGTCTGACGTTGGCATGTCTGGGAGCACAATTACATACAGTCATCAAAGGATAAAGAATAACCAACAATCATTTCCCCTCGCTTTATTGTCTTTTATCTAAAAAAGAAAATGGTCTGAAATATATGCTTTCCCTGAAAAAAAATACGTAAATTCGATTTTATTTAGATTTTCAACGATTGTTTGTTTCCCTTCTATGTAAATAAAGACACCGATATTATTAGGGGTATAATTACAGGTTTGGTTCGGCAATCATGTTCTGGAGCCTGTTACACAAAGCATATAGCAATCATCGTAAAAATTTATTTTACTATTGATTGCATCAACTATATAGGGTACGATTAATCGCTAACCTTTGTGTTACGGACCCCTGTTCTATCATGGGATTAGTTATCATCTTGAATATGTTGGAAAGCATTCAATTGCCACGTTTTATAGCGATAATAAATCATGATCAAATATTTTTCTAGTATGCGATTGGTATTAGCTTCATGTCTTTTAAAAATCGGTGGATAAGCATTTTATTTAAAATGCGGAAGTATGTAAAAAAAAAAAAAAAGGCCAACAGTCACACTTATGATGCTCCAATAGTGCTCCGTATTGTGCGATGAGATTTGGAGGTGTTGTAAATCTAAGAGTTCCAAAATTGGCAGCAAATTTTCTGTGAATATTGCTTCCCTTCTCGGTACAAATTTTCCGAAATAAGATGAATTGTTTTCGACGTATCGCATCCTTCGTAAAACCTTTGCCTAACCCTGAAATCGTATTGATTTTTTACGATTAACTTAATAATAGGCGTTAAGGGTCTAACCGTCATGTACAGTATAGTCTCTCCACTCTTTATTCTCCCTGGTGAAAAGTCTGCATATAATGATGTAATCCTTGACAATGTCGTCGTAAGAACACCCTCTCTTGTTTACCAATCAACAAAATATAGTAATGGTGGTGATAGTTATATAGTGCTTAAAAATCAACATATGAAGCGCTGTATATAAATGTAGCTAACACCACCATTACTATCAAACGAAACAACCCCTCCCCCCTCTATATTGTGTTCAGTGTCACCCCTGCGTGCAAAGTCACCCCAGTCAGCCCAATTTATGGGTGTATGATGTATACTTATACTATATGACTTGAGAAGTGTGACCATATAGCTCGATTGCATACATATTGCTTGTTGCTCGAGAAAGGGACGGCAAAACAATTTTGAAAGTTAATTGGGGTGCTGGCCATGCAAAAAAAAGTCCCAGCGTCAGATGGTCATTTTCACGTTTTGTACACGATTATTTATTTATTTCTATTATTATCAGTTATTATTTTCAAACACGTGCACAAAATGCATAAAGCATTTTCATTTCTTTGATGCAAGGTAAAAGAACGATTTGAATAAACAACGCGCCTCGGAATAGAATATTTCTAGATAGATGGCGCTATATAAATACCTATTATTATTATTATTATTATTATTAGATCAATATATAGCTAGATAGATAGATAGATAGATATATAGATAGACAAATAACTTTGGAAGAAGCGCGAAGCGCTGAGTGCGATTTTTGGGGCGTGTTCACTTTATAATTATGATAAACTTCACTGATGCTGGTATAAGCACGCCTTTTTACCAAAGCGAGTTTCAAACAAACAGAAAAGTGCACCCTATCAAAACAAGCAGAAACACACTTATTGTCTTAAAAGATGAAACTTCTTTACGGACTTTGGCGATTTCCTACCTTGAAAAAATATATATCACCGTTTGATCATGTTGATCCTAGCAGATGTCAAAATGAGTGTCCTTATCTTCACTCAGCTTAGCTTCGCGGACTAATGGCTAAATTCGAAACGACTCTATAATTATAGCTTTGACCCATATCATCTTCACCAATAGTATAGGCCTAGGTAACTATTCGCTTATTACATTGAGACCAGTTGGTATGTCACCAACTGACAGTCACCGTATTTTTACCATATTTTAAATTCTCTTTGATTTCAAATCGCTGTATTATTTAATTCAGATAAATGCTGCCATGTCTGATTTGTACACCATGTTAATTCTTCTGATGTTGTATTTTTCGTATTATGTTCATGATTTTGTGAAATATGTAAAGTAAAGTCAAATATCAAACTAGCAAACATGATTTAGAGATAGTCACTGGGGATTTCATTTGAAAAGATAATCAGTGATGATATACTCACACTCTTGTATTATCCTTATTTGCATTAAGCCTCTTGCAGTTCATGTTTCCATCTACTTCTTGCCACGATTCTCGTGGGACTTCATCGCCAGAGAAAGACATTGGTATTTATGATAATCTCTGTCTGTTATTTGTCGCATTAAGACTGCCATAGTATATAATACCCCCCCTCCCTGTTATTCTTACACTAATACACGTCAGGTTATACCGTGGGCTAGATTGCCTACAACCTGTGGACGATTTCCGTAAGAAGCGAATAGGCAGCCGGATAGGCAGCTGCAAAAATCGGTCAACTCTTCCTCCGCCTATGGCTTCCTATACTTCTCCTTTATACGATGAGAGGTTATTGCATGTAAGAAGCAACTTGATATGAGAAATAATCTCAAGTTATTTTCGCAGCTGAGATTAGTGTTGTCACGGAGTGTTGTATGGGCTTTTCACTTAAGCCTAACTGTTGTGAGAAGAATGTATTTCCTTGCCAAACCCAACCAACGAAAAATTCAATTACGCACGATGGCATTCGTTTCTGATAACAGTAACTATAATGATAATAATAGTTATAATAACAATAATAATGATGATAATATAATATGATGACACCTGGGGCCTGTTGCATAACCTGAGAAAACTCTGGTAAAAACTGAAAACTAAGGTTAGTCTGATTTCTGCCATTGACTTTAACACAGGGAAAAAACTCCGGTAAAAACAACCCGAGTTTTCTCAGGTAAAAAGTTTTATGCAACGGGCCCCTGGTATACTCGAGTAAAACAAAACATTCAAACGTTCCTTCGGGACTTTTTAATGGAGGTGACAAAGATTCCACAAAACCCTACCGATTTACATTGGTGTATATATTATCAGCGTACTAGGATACCGTGTGAGTACTTGACACCTAACAAATCCCAAATTCAAGAAAAAAATGTTTCATAAACACATAAGTGTTATTCATGACCTGAAAGAATATCTTCTCCCAAATGATATTATACCATATTTATGTGGAATGTGTTAACGCTTTGATAATCAATGGTGCAATAACCCTACATGGGTTAGTTTGTGCAAATATTTTTTTTCAATGAAATTAACTTGACAATTTATACTAAAAAGTATTTATTGAACAATTCTAATGTCAATTATTGAAAAGTTGGATTGCAATGGTTTTAATGCAACCCTTGTAGGATTATGAAATCATTGACGTCTGGATTCATTAATTGCAGTCATGTCGTAATTTGGCGCAAATCAAAATTTACACCACTGTAAAGAATACCTACTGATTATCCAAGCGTGAAGATATACCACAAAAATATGGCATCAAATTATTTGGATGTAATGATAATGTGTTCATGACATATTTTTTCCTTAATTTGGGATTTGTGAGTTGTCAATTTGTTTTTTTTACCCACGCGGTAGTAACTACACATCTACCCAAGATTGTCCCTATTTAGGTAAAACTAATTCAAACATTCCTTCAAGAAAAATTGATTCAAATTGAATGTGTTTATTGAAAGAAAAAAAATGAAAGAGACCGATTAAAATGTCTCTGACCTCCAAAATTTTATTGATGCGCGCGCATTTTTGAGGATGTGATTACACAAGGGGAAACAAAAATTAAATACAAGTAGATTATGGGAGAAAGTATTTCAAACTAGGAAGCATGCCCTCATATATAGAATAACCGCATGATGTAAATCATTGTAGAAGGTCACAAGTGATAGCATGCTTCCAAACAGCCCGTCAGTTAATTAATTAAATGAATTTTTCAAAACCAATCCTTAAAAGATTCACAGATCCATTCTCTACTTTATTGAAAGTCTTAAAGTTTCACAGTCTCTATATAGCGGAAATGAATACGCTTGCAGGAGCTCTTTGTTTCCTCTTTCAAAATAAAAATGACAAAATAATGCTAATATTTTCTTTTCTCAAACTCAATGAGCTTAAGGACTCTGCCGTTTGGTGATAGAATAAATTCTTTTACCTGATTATCAATTTACTATATCAAGGCTTTTCCAAATCGTACGCACAGAAAGCACTGTTAGGCACATGTGTTGTTAGTGGGTTTGAGCCTTATAGTTAGACAAAATCTATGACGTACTATAGTGATCTATGTGTGGATTGACACAATGAAAGGGCCTTTATCCCATCTAGGCTCAATGTATTATTCCCATTCACAGGGGCTCGGATTTGCAACAGAGATTCTTACTTTGTGATGACATTGTACCACGGTGTTGATTACCGAATTATGATTATTTTAACCATAGTAGGTCCCCAGGTTCTGTTTTAACATAATTCATATAGACCTTAACATCGATGAAAAATGATCTATGAACGGCAAAAATCAATTATTGTTTGATAGGGGGAGGCTATATAGGTTTGCTCGTAGAGTGGAAGAATGACTTCCGTCTATGGAGGTGTATATACGGAAGCAAGATGTGAAGTATAGTCATACAAACAATTGAACATTAATTTTAAAAAAATGAATTAAAAATATATGATAGAGTTTTGCATAACTTCCGTAAAAATCATAATATATGTACTGCAGGCGAGCTGATGATGTTTTGTTTGTTTGTATTTATTTCCATAAAAAAAGATAAAATATATACATGCTCAATTTAACATAACATATAGATCATATGGAGTATGGCCCATTTCAGCGGTATTAATAAAATACCACTGTTCTTCCATGGGGTCCTTTAAAACATAAATACATGCATATAAAGCATATATACAAAAATATACACAAAACTTCAAAACTTAATTTAATGCATGAAAAGAAAGAAAAATCACTACCCACCCTTAAAGCAACGACAGGCAAAATGATTATGGAAAACCGAGATACAATTGAAGGTTTGATTTAAAGGACTGAATAGTTGAATTTGTTATAAAGTGTAGCCCCCCTATACAAAAATGTCCGTTTACAGCTGTTTGAATTTGGTTTTGGGAGACTGAGATGATTTTCAGTACGCAGAGAGTAAGGGTATGTTTTACGAGAAAATTGTGTTTTCATATAATCAGGTGCAAAATTATTCAAAACTTTAAACATCATTACGTACATATGTTCCATTTGCCGGGTATTTAAAGTCTTCCATTTCAAGATATCATGGGTGTATGAGGATGAAGTATGATGGCATTTGTCATTTCCCAAATTATTAATTTGTATATATGAAATTATGTTCATTTAAATTGAATTTGTCCTTACAGTGGAAACTAGATATGACCACTGCTTCAGTAGTCATCATGACCATTGCCAAGTTTTGCATAGGCCTATACTTGTTGAAACATAATTTTACCAGTTCACGGTAAAATCAGGAAAAGGGGAATGAGGTATGGGACCTTTTCTATTTATGACTTTTTTATTGGTTTTGCAATCACAAACATAATCACAACATGTATATACCGTTGGCATGGTTGGTATACTTAATTGGGGAAAACAAGGTAATAACAGCAGTAATAATAACAACAATCATGAAAAAAGGAAAATGGGACTTGGCTTCGTAATTCCATTCTAGGATATTCATGGTGGCATGGATAGGCATCAATGTTTTAAAAAATACTGTACAGTGTTCACTTTATTCAGTTTATTTATTTATCTTTCTTCATTATTTTCCATTGAAGAATTCTGTTATTGATTAAAATTACAGTCTCATTCTAATTTCATTCTCTTTTCTGTTTGCTCTCTGGAGCACTGGCGGATCCAAAGCAATAATCAAAATTTTTAATGTAAACATGCCAGCCATTTTAACCCAAGTGTGCCCCCCCCCCCCCTGGAAGCAATTAAGGACCTTTTTTTTTGCTTGTCAATTTTTGTTGGGACAATAATACCTTCAATTTTAGATATTAACACTTTTTTTTTGGCTTGTCAAACTTTTTCTCCGGAAAATGTGTCCCCCTTTTAGAAGAAACCTGGTCCGCCTCTGGGCTGGAGTACCCTTTTAATTCGATCTAGGTCACTATTTTAAAGCACTTGATATAAAAAGTAGACAGGTTTTACCCAAGACACGCAAGATATATTCATTAACATTGACACTATCGGTGCCCTAGGCACTGTTAGTAAATAGTTCAAACATTAGCGCTAATGTTAGCTTCTGTGCGACCTTGTAATGTTAGTCTAACAGCGCTAGCTAGTGATTGGGTTAACATTATGCTTCTGTGCGGGCAAAACCTCGCTATAACAGTGCTATTTGTGCTCTGTTAGCGCTAACAACGTTTCTGTGCGGTCGGTACTGGACTGCATGCAGAGTTGATAGCTAAGCAAAATATTGCTTGTCGCTTCGGTTATTTACCCTTTTATCTTTTCGACACCTCTGTCTTTTACTATTTCTGGTATGAAAATTGAAAATAAATCAAATTATTTCAGGAAATAGAAACAAATATCATGTGATGAGATTTTCTTTCGGATTAATCATCTTAGTTATTTTCTAAAGTGGAATATAAATCGTAGATGCGAGAGGCATCAGGGTATAGTTATATATATATATATATATATATATATATATATATACATATACCCACTTGAAATAACGCCATGGCTGGGATTCGAACCCAAATGAAGACCACTTCCTCCAAAGTCCACTGGGCCACAACGCTCCACATAATGATAATAATTGTCTTCATGTACGGAAAGAGAGAGAAAAGGGGGGATAAGGTAAATGTAAACCATTTGCAGTAACTCTCTTGTAAATAATAAACAGTGAAACAAATGAAAATGAGAGAATAATAGATGCGTAGCTTCACTCGAGGTCCCTCAGAGCTGTCATCCATTCTGAATCAAAGGTTGACAAAACGCCTCCGGAAGGAATCGAACCCGGCGAGCCAGGGACCCGGGTTCAATTCCCGGAGGAAGCATTTTTTTCAACTTTTGATTCAGAATGGATTTCAGCTCTGAGAGACCTTTAGTGAAGTTATGCATCTATTGTTCTCTCATTTTCAATTGTCCAATATATTTATTTATATAGTTTAACTGGATGAAATAACGGGAGGCTTTCTATTACGCCCTGTTGTTTCTTAATCAGTATACCTAACATCGTTTCCAGAATTGTTGTGTAATATGCATGGCCTGTTCATGGAAAATCATCATTCAAAATGTCCATGTTTTCCTGTCCTGAGAGCAGACGTCTCTTCGCAAATTAATATCTATTTTGTTTCATCGTGAAACATTGGATGACGGAAATGGACGTAAAAGAAAAAGAATCCGTCCTTAAAGCATTTTCACGTCCGCCCGCGTGAAATACAATCTGAGGGGTAAACAAACCTCCCCCATCCGTTTCCTATCAAGAGAGGTGTAACAAGAGGCGAGTGTGGGGGTTCATTGGCTGAAGGAGGTACAACTACATGATGATTCCTGGTATGACAATAGTCTGTCACTGTATATCCTTGCGTTATCTGGTAATTTCCGATAAATGGAGTTGTTGAATTCATGGGTAAATGACCAACATCGATATGGTTCGGCGCTATAAACCCTGAAAAGAGTTGTGAATATTTCAGAACGAGGGGGGTTGTTTGGTGCGGACATGTTTGAGGGTGTCTCCTGGCAGCCATCATGCATTCGTTATAGAGGGGTTAGTGGAGGGTGGTGAAGTAGGCTTCTAGCCATCCCAAGGACGAGGCTTACCAATCGATTTTGGATGTGGCAGTCCAGGACGAAGAAGATGGAGGTGTTCCAAGATGTTTATTTTCGTGCTGTTTTCACTGGACAGAGTTTACGTTATAAGCTCTGTATATCCTCCTGATCACGTGGTATCTCATTATCACGTGATCTGTAAATTACAAGAAGTCACTGCCCAACACTCCCTGACACCCATGCAGACGTATTGTTTAGATGTAAAAATTAGTGAAGAGTTGAAAATGGATCTATTATTTTGTACCTAGATCAGGTAATTATCTCACATGAATCACTCATGTGTCTCCTGATTATCTTATTGTCATTTTTTAGTACTCTTGATGCACTGATATGGATTAGAATTCCGATTTATTTGATACCGGGCGCTAAAATGATAGTAATAATAATAATAAAAATCTTGTCAAATTTCAATAGGTAGCGTAACTCATAAGACACTCCCTAAGTTTTATTTGAAATGTATTGATTCCCTGTTGAAAAAAAAGAGCTACAATGATTTCGATAGAGGCTAGACTTTTTTATAGAGCAATAAGTTTCACTCCGACATGTTTGTTGCAGTATCTATTCAAACCTCTCCATCAGCTTTAGGGGGTTGGATTGAATTAATATGAATCTATGTGGTATTCACTATCCGCTTATTGGGGAATTCGTTTTTCATGGGTGATGGATAATAATACAAAATAGTATTTACAACGACCTTACGAAAGTAGCTAACACTACCAAGGAATTAACATTTACCGGTCTGATATTTCTGACAGCATAGATTCAAGGTTGGACATAATATGTAACAACATATTAACATGATTAATAAAAGTATATAGTAAATGAAAAGCAGGGGAAAATGATTGAGAGAAACCCGTCATCCGGGATTTTTAGAAGGATTGATGGCAATTCGTTATGAATCAAAGAACAGCACTTCGACTATGCAAATACATTGTGGTTGGTATGAATGATTGCTTCATATAAAAAGATTCCTAACCTTTTGTGGTGGCCTTATCTTCTTTCTCTTTGATTGTGAGATGTTGCTGATGGTCTTCTTTCTAATAATCACTACTACTAGTTTGTCTGATATTTACTGGAGCTTGTTACATTTAGACGATTTGAAATGTTTGAATGTAATTACAGTATAAACATTCTCTTGGTCAGTAGTTTTTTTTTCTTTCCTCCCAAATACTTTTTTTCGAAGTCATAAGTCTGCCGCTGTTTCCATGAAGTCAAGGAAGTTGTGTTACAGATTGAAAGTGGATCTCAATCTATAAGCCCACGGCAGTTCATTTTATTGCAAGTACCTGAACAAGGGTTGATGAATTCGAAATGGACAATATATGTTCACGAATATTTATTGCTACGAATAGAATTGTTTCTGTCCTGATCTATATGTATTCTAGCCCCGGGCTGATAGAACACGTGGTACAGCTGGTCGACCACGCGATTAAAAGTATGACGCATGGATTAAAGTGACCAAAGCTGATAAATTCAGTTTTATATTCAACCCGGTTATAAAAGCTTTGCTAGTGATTACCCTCAGTTATTCTATTCATTATTTACTAGACTATAGCAAATCAGATAATAGAGTGAGCTTGTGATTATTACTTCGCAATCTATCCTGACAGGGGCCGCGGAAAGGTTTTGAAAGTGGGGGCTGACCATGCAAAAATTCAAAATCAGATGGCAATTTTTGCGTTTTTTTTTTTACATGGTTTTAGAAAAAAGTGGGTGGGGTGAAGGCAATTCAGCCCCCACCCCCTCATTCCGTTTCCGCGTCCCCTGCCTGATACTGTTATATGCCTTTCATTCTGTTCAATATTCAACGTTCTTAAAGAAAATCTATCAATTTGATGCCTGACAACATTCTGGTGCAGACCGGGCTGGAGAAAGTCAATTACCAGAATGCGATACCTTTTCTCTATATCGCTCTATCCGTAAGCATTAAGAGTCAGGTCGACAATAGCTTAGGGATATATTGATTTTAATGTTTCGAAGGAGACCAAACAACGTAAAATAATGGATATGGAGAAAGTGGAACGAGTATAAGTTTTTGATGTGAGAGGTGAGTTGTAACTCCTTCGGTCTTTTGGGTTTGGGATGAGCATCGGGAAATGATTGACAGATTTTAGAAAAACAAAGTTTTGCCGGCGAAACCATTGTATTTTTTTTTACGAAATAGCAGTTAGTTTCTTATCCAAGTTATCCCAATCACGGTGATTGTGCTCATAAATTTGATAAGATTCCTTCCAAAGTGGTTTATTCAGAAACAATTCACGCATCCTAATGGTATGATGATAAAATTACCATTACGAACAATTTCCGAATGAAAATAATTACCACTAACCTTCATTTCGTATAAATTGGCCTGTGATGCGTAAAAAAATATGTATAAGGATAATCGTCAGGTATGCATGATATCCCGAAAATATTTTAAATCGTTTTATGATTTGTTTGATAGATATAGTATTTAAAATGATCCTGAATTCGTAGATTTGTGAAAATCCCATTTGTAAACTGTGATTCACTTTTGATTTTTGATCGAGTGAGAACGACTGTGTCTCTTGACGTGTGTTTACAAATGACTATTCATTATTATTTCTTTATAGTTACCATCCGAGACACTTTCTTTCTAGTCATCAACTGGCCTATTCATGGCTTAAGAACTAATCTTCAAATGAGATTTCATAATTTACACACAGCCTTTTAAATAATAACAATAATAATAATCATAATAGGCATTTGTATAGCGTCATCTATCTAGAAACATCTATTCCGAGGCACATTGTAATTATTGGTATTACCCCGGCTTTAGCTCGAGCTGCCTTTCAGCGCTCGTGCATTCAAATAATTAATCCTGCCGGGTACCCATTCACCTCACCTGGGTCAAGTGCAGCACAGTGTGGATAAATTTCTTGCTGAAAGAAAACACGCGATGGCTAGAATTCGAACCCACGACCCTCTATTTGGAAGGCGAGAGTCAGAACCACTGGACCATGACGCGCCCAACAATAATAATTATGTAAGGAGAAGAGAATGGGAAGGAAAATATCTTTCTTCATGATTTTTTTTTTACTCGTTCGACAAACTTTTAAACATTGGTTCTTATCAAAATTGGATAATAAACATATAAAAATTAGGAAATTTAAACAACTTTTAAGCCTACTTTTCTGTTTTCTAACTACTGAATTATTGAATTCGTTGTCGAAAAAAAAGAATATGCCAACCGGTCAAATAACATTCTGCATAACAACTTCCTACAAAAGAGATACGGTGAAGTATTACCAGTCTGAATATTCACCTCTTCAAAGTGCGATCACATTAATCATGATGATATATCATATTTCAGAAACGCAATAAGGGCAACTATGAATCTATCAAACGCTATTGGGTATATCTGACACTTTAATCAATAGCGTCCAAATGTTTTTTTGTTTATTTCACCTCTGTCTTGCCGACTTTGGTGTCAGAACACCCCCTACAAAATTTCCTTACGATTCTCTTAATACATATATGTACTTTTCTCGTTTCCCTTTTATCTTCTGTTAATCCCACCACATGATGTGCTGATCTCTGTTTAATCATGTTAATCATTAATTCTGGGGTGTTTTTTATAGGCTACTGCTTACGTCTTGCTTCTATACTCCTTTATATTTCAGTAAGAATTCCTGTAGTATTTAAGGAAAGATTTTGACCCGAGTATTCATCAAAAGACGATCTTGAGAAGATGTGAAGTTACTATCCTAATACATATATACAGTGCGTCCCACAAAAAACGAAACCGAGATTTATCGACGATTTATCATAACTTAATCACAAATATAATAGACAAATGACCTACCATTGTAAAGCTTGGAATCTCCTCTTTCACTTGAAATTATTTTGAAGAGGGGATACCAAAGAGTAATTTGGCGGGCTGTATCTGGGTTTCAAAAAGAAAACCACATTTAAAAAAAGTTGATTATCTGTTCTTTAATTTGATACCTCAATTACAGAAAATGGTCAAGAAATAAAAAAAATTCTGGTTATTTGAAATAAGGGTTGAATTTCAATAATTTCATAAAATGAAGAGGTTTTACAGGCTAGCGTTCAAACTCACTCGACACTCCGTTTTGTTGACGATCAGCCATGCATTAAGTCTTTTGTTAACCATGCGATAGCTTCTGTGGGAAACCGGTGAAAACGCGTTTATTTAATGAAATTATGGAAATACAAGCATTGTTTCGAGGGAACATAACTTTTTTACTTCTTAACCATTTTTTGTGAGCAGATATTGAACTTTTTAGGCATGTGATTTTCTTTTTGAAATTCAGATACCCCCGCCAAATGAGTTTTGGTATCCTTTCTTCAAATTGTTTTTGCTCACTTATGCGTGAATGAGGAACAATCTAAGTAATATCAGATGAAAGATGAGATTCTAAGCTTTACATTGGTAGGTCATTTGTCTATTGTATTTGTGATTAAGTTATGATAAGTCATCGCTGAATCACGGTTTCGTTTTTTCTGGGACGCACTCGATTTGTTCCTGAAGTTGCCAATCGGATGGTAGTGTTGGGAATATTATACAGATATTGCCTACCTAGAGTTTGAATATAACATTTCCTATTCCCGACGGAGTTATATTTTTCCCAAGGGATTATATTTCCCCCGAAGCGCTTCGGGAAAATATAATCCCTTGGGAAAAATAAAACTCCGTCGGGGAGAGGAAATGTTATTTTCAAACTCTAGGTAGGCAATATCTGTGTAATACTATATATATATTGTCGATCTGCTTTGAGCCTGCTTCAATATAGATTTTTTGTGCGGCGACGCAAAACAGATTCAAGAACACAGTAAATGTATTGAATGTGCACTTTAAATTACAAAGAACAATTGGGAGGTCTTTGCCGAAAATTGGTTAACCGTAACAGCAGTTCCGTCCTAAGTTTCGAAGCTGACGAAAGATTGCAAATATTTCGTTTGTCCAGAGACCGGAATGAAGCAGCTGTTTTGATTCACCATATTTCGACAAAGACTTCTTGGTTTCTCTCCGTCATGAATGAAAATTGGCAGTACATTTTTCTATGTTCTTGAATCATTTTTGCGTCGCGGAGCGAAAGTGCCCTATTTACAGAATAGTGTGACTGTCATAACCTCCGGTCCAACATGTATTTACGTCACATTTTGTATCATTCCTTCGGGCCTTTGTTATACGAGAGGACACCACGGCATTAAAGGGTGCACTACGTGTCGTATGGATGCTTTTAATACCGCATTAATGTTGCACTGGTTGCCCGTTGACTCTTAATAAAGGATCTGTTTACAGCTTTATTCGTGATCATTAGCTCTCGCGTGAAACAGCGATAACATGAATAAACCTTTCTCGAATCCATCTCGTCTAACTCCCTTCCCCCTTCATTGCCCGAGGCCTTCGAGGAGGAGTTGAGAGAGTAGCTTCCCCACGGAGCATTAGATATTATGGTTTGAACTTGAGATCACAGATAATGACGAAATCCCTCCAATCCAGAGATGAGAGAGGTGACTACTTCAGATGAGAGGAATGACTGCTGAGGGAAATTGATGAAAATTGAAATTAATTATTGATTTAGAGCTATATGTGGACGGAATCGTATTGGGTCGTTCACGAATCCATTATAATAACGCAATAGAAAATGGCCAACATTTTATAAACATTCATAAGGAAGAAACGGATTTTAAGAAAAGAATAGGCGACACTGCAATACCTCTCATTTTATATTTCTTTTCGATTGACTACGTTCTAGATTCATAAGGTTAGATCACTTCCATGAAAAACTACTGATTTTTTTTCACTGGTAATGATCACTTTTACCAGGTATGTGCCATTATCAAATGCTGTATAATGTACCTCGTTGATTGTAATTTGCTCCCACCCCTTGCACTTCGCAGATATTCCTTCCATTCAAATTGTGGCATTGATTCTCCCAATCAATGCCACTGTCACACCTACCAAAAGGACTGCAGAATGAGATTTCCAATGCAAACTATCGTTTGGTTCGGTTGGTGTAACCGAGGCATTACACCTGACGTTTCTTGCCCTAATCAACACATCCTCGAATTGATTGAGCCTGGTCAGATCTGATGAAAAATTTGAGAGGGCACGCCATAGGTCATTACTCTCTCACATTAGAGAAATTACTTACTCATATAGTATTTTTTAACAAGTGCTGCTAACAAGAATGCTTGGAACATTTCCATTTATTTAAATGTAGGATGAAATAGTACATTGGGCATAGGTTCCATGTCCTCAAAAGATAGATATGAAAATTACATTTTAAAACCATTTCTGCAATATGCGTTAGCAAAGCCATGGCCATATTGCTCGGGCAAATCAAAATTATTACAGAAAGTTACTCCCCTGTTATTTTTAATATTTGTTCCGAGATTTAATTTTTTATTTTGGACAGCACGGACAAGCCGAGGGTTCTTAAAACTCGCTGTAGTTATTATTGATCTCGTAGATTGGATTAAACGGGATTTTCTGATTATTCGTCGCCCTCCCTTTTCTTAATGACTCTGATATTTTGTACATTCTCAGATTTAATCGTAGTTTTGCCGGGACTGGCTGACAGATTGATGTTGAATTAGGTCAGACATTTATGGTTTCTGGCAATAATTAGTAAACGATTATCATTGATTTGTATTAAAATTTTCTACACTAGTTCCCAGTACATACAATATTGAATTGTATAATGCCGGTCCATTTTACGCGGGAGATCTCTTTTCTGGACCCATTGCATAAAATAGTATTATGGCTACTTTGCCATCCAGTGGTAACTTGCATGAAGTCCTTCATTTTGATTGGACGTTGTATTTTGTGGCCTGGTGTATTGAAATGCAGAGTTACCATGATAGTAACTTTTTGTGCAACTATAGGTCTTCTTCTAATCCTTTAAAATAAAAACCCCTTTGATCCACTGTGTTATCAATTTACTTCTTGATTTTCCTTAGAATTGTTTTTCCTCAGGTTCACTATTAACCTATTGTTTTGTATGTAAGTGAAGACAAATACAAATTTCTACATATTGCGGGCCTTTAAAAGACCAAATTGCGTGGACAGGACAGTAGCGTAATAAGCCAAACATTTTAGGAGGCACGGCAGCATATAGCGTGCGTTAAAAAATTATTAAAAGTCCGAACGAGCGAACAAAATGATATTAGAAATGACCGTTTTGATTTTTTTTTTCACTTTTTCTCCTTTTTTTATTTCTTGGTCGTAGAATTTTTCGGTAAGGGGGCAAGACTCCCTAATTACCCCAGTAAGGGAAAGGCCCTTCCCAAGCCCCGAGAATAAAATACAATTATTAAAATAAAAGTTTATTAAGGCCCGGAGAGGGTGATTACAGTGATTGTTTTTTCCCACTTTTCCTCTTCTGGCGTTGTTATTGACAGAGATTTTTTTTAAGAACAGTGCCACTGTTTGGCTCCACCGCTGGTAAATTATGGATGTACAGTTGAATATAATCATTTTTAAACGCTAAATGACTAAGAAAACGTCTATAAAGCGTTACTTAATTTTTCTTCAATGTAAATGAAGACAAATAAGCTATTCGCGTGGTATTTGATTATATCCCATGCAATTGGAAAAGGTGTAAAGAGGAGAAAACCACAGTTCTATAAGTGCCTCCTGACAAGTTGAGAGAGTAGATCCGATAACTTGGGATAATCACTAAAGTGAGAATTATATTTTTTTGTGATCTCAACTCTCGTTCATCGTCTGTGCATGTTTTCACCATACAGAAACCAAACATGAAATATGGAGTCATCACGAGTGTACATAGTATTCTGTGTACCAGTTAATGCGATGGGTAAAATGAGCGACAAATGTATTTGATTGATTGTAATGTATCACTTCTATATGATTGAAATCTTGATCTTTCTTCGAATCATCGTTTAACGAAATTCATGTTATTTTGATGCAATAATGGAAAACATCTCTTGATGGCTATCTCTAGAAATGAATCCAAAGAATGCATCCCAATGGTCCTGCTAACATGTTTTAATATCAAGTCAATGGAATACGATTGCGTTTTCTCATGGGTGCTTTGCTATGCTAGTATAGGCTCCCGTTACACTTGCAAAAAGAGTTGCCTTTAACAAAATAATCAAGAGCAAGGCCCCGTCTTACAGAGAGTTTACGAGTGATCCAATCAATCTCAACTGTATGGAAATCCATCCATACAATAATTTTTCCACAGGAAATTTGTACAATCTTCTACTTAAACAAAAAGAATCACACTGAATTTTAAAGAGAATGATGAATGATTATACATCATATCTCGAAAATATTTTGAACAAACATGCATAATATGATGTATATTCATACATTCATTGTTTTCTTTAAAATTCAGTGTTCCTTTCTTTGTTTACAAAGGACATTGTACAAGTTTCTTGTAGAAAATATCATGACAAAGATGGATTTAAATAGAATTGAGGTTGATCGGATCAATTGTACCTCTTTGTAAGACGGGACACAGGAATGAACCCGCTTTACAAAGGACTTTAAGGTCAAGATCTATTTTAACATGGTAGTAAAAAAAAAAGAGAAATCTTATAGGAAAATTCACCCTAACGAAAAGTTATAGTAACATGGTATGAAAAAGTAATACAAATATTAGTGAAGATTTGAGGGGGAAAAACATCAAACATTAAAAAAAGGTAAGTAGAATTTCAAATAATTGATAAGTGACGTCAGATGTGAGCAGTTTCTTATAAAGCGTGTATTAAAAAAAATCAAAGAAATATTAATCTCTTTAAAATTGAAAACTGTTTTAATTGTTAATTTAGTATATCAACGAATAATTTAAAACCTGTCCTTGAAAGAAAAAAAGTCAGTCATCATGAACCATTAGAATGTTGAATTCATGAATTTTATATCGTACATCACATGGGGAAGCCTCTCGTATTTGACGTCAAAAAGTTATTAAAAAAAACCTACAACTTAAATGACTTTCTTACTTATTAATGGATTCTCGTTAAACCTTGACCGATACTTTTTTTCAAGTATTTTTACGACTAGTTTTACGATTGGATTGGGGCTATCACTGACAAGATGTTTCATGAAACATTCCTTTATGTTGAGTAAAGAAATATAAAGCAACTGAACATTGAATAAACAGATATTCACTCGCATTGCCTCTTTCATGTTAGTTTCTTAATTATTGATAATGACTAATCAGACATTATAATCCGAGGTAAAAGCACATTAGCATTAACATGATTAATGATCAATTATTCCGACTTGTTAAACATGTCACTTCTCAAGGTTTATCGCCGCTAATGTATAATGCTAGAGCGTTTAAATATTTTATCTCCCTTTTAGGCCTATAGCAAATGATAGGCAATCTGATTACATAATCATGTAATTACATAAATTATGGTTGGGGTAATATCAGAACCAATGAGACAGTCACATCCACGAATCCCCCTCCAAAAACGGACGATATAGTCTGTCATTGACAATAACGAAATAGCTCTTATCGATATGGATTCGGTTTTACAAGTATGACTGTAACATGGCTATTACACAGCCGTGTATTTGTACAATCAAAACATAAACTAAAGGGGAATCTCAAAGACGTTTAAGTTTTTATCTTTTTTATTAGTTCCCTCAAAAGTAACTACCAAATTTGCTCATTCAAGACGCATACTATATACATAGCGTTTAGACGAAGTTGGGGCGTCGTGGTCTAGTGGTTTGGACTCTCGTCTTTCATTCAGAGGGACGTAGGTTCGAATCCTAGCCATGGCGCGTTTTCCTTCAGCAAGAAATTTACCCATATTGTGCTGCACTCAACCCAGGTGAAGTGAATGGGTACCCGGCAGGATTAATTCCTTGAATGCAGCTGGAGCTAAAGCCGGGGTAATATATAGTGCGCCATTGAGTAGGCAAGTAGATAATCGGCGCCTCATAAATGATATACTATAGTATTATTATCATTAATATTATTATCATTATTATTATTATTATTATTATTATTATTATTATTATTATCAAGTTATCATGATGTGTTGTTCTTAAGCTCAAAATGAGATAGATAGCAAATAAGTAAAGAAAGAAATAAGGAATTGACAAGATATATTAAACATAACAGTATATATTATAAATTTCGCTTTATGTTGACGCCGCGTGACAGTTGCGATGTTGTTTTTTCTTTAAAAAATGAAAATGAATTTTATTATGCATCTTTTTTACAAACAAATATATTACTTTGTATCAACTTTTATCTTTCGTATGTATCTGAGTGTGCGAAATCATTTATTATGTTTCACTTTCTACAGGAATCGTACCTGATAAACTTAATATAGCAAAAGTGATACCTCTGTTCAAATTAGGATCTAAAGAAACTATCGAATTATAGACCCATATCTGTCCCTACCGTTTTCTAAAAAATGATTGAAAATGTGTATATACTCGGGTATTCTACATTTATCGTCTCATACCATTCTTAATAGTACACAATATGGATTTAGGGAGGTCTCTGTACGTCATTGGCTTTCAATAAGTTTACTCAAGATACAACAAATTCCATTGAAAAAAAAAACCGTAAGTATTTCCATCGGCTTGTCCAAAGCATTCGCCACCATAGATCATATTCTAAAACAAAACTTTATAATTGTGGTATACGGGAAACGCCGTATCAGTAGATTGTGAACTATCTTACAAATAGAAAAAAAAATGTCTCTGTTGATTTAATTAATTCAGTAATGTTAAATATTCTTTGTGGAATTACACAAAGATCCATATTGAGTCCATTATCATTTCTTATTTACATAAATGATATCCAATGCTCTTCAAATATTTCAAATTTTATACAATTTGCAGATGATACTTGTATATTTAATACTCATAATCATATTTCCTTTATGACCTACTCTCTAAACAATAAACTACACAATTTAAGCAATTGGTTAAAATGTAATAAATTAGTTATAAATATGTCTAAAACTAATTTTTATGTTATTTAGTAATATTAATTATGATATCAAGGACATTAAATTACAAATGAATAGATTTCAATTATTACACACAAATCATTCAAAATTTCTAGGTATCCGTATTGATGAATTCATGTCATGGAAATATCATATCGAAGATGTGTGTGTAAAATATCTCAAGTTGTCGGTGTATTGTATCGCTAATGTCATGTTCTCCCGCCTAAAATACTTCTTTCCATTTAT